>NC_136913.1:61799954-63034259 GCF_949752795.1 Hyperoodon ampullatus
CTTTATTTTTATTTATTATTATTTTTAAATTTTATTTATTTATTTTTATTTTTATTTTTGGCTGTGTTGGGTCTTCGTTGCTGTGTGCGGGCTTTCTCTGGTTGCGGCATGAGGGGACTACTCTTCGTTGTGGTGCATGGGCTTCTCATTGCAGTGGCTTCTCTTGTGGAGCATGGGCTCTAGGTGTGCGGGCTTCAGTAGTTGTGGCACACGGGCTCAGTAGTTGTGGCATGCGAGCTCTATAGCACAGGCTCAGTAGTTGTGCACAGTCTTTGTTGCTGTGTGCGGGCTTTCTCTGGTTGTGGTGAGTGGGGGCTACTCTTTGTTGTGGAGCACGGGCTTCTCACTGCAGTGTCTTCTCTTGTTGTGGAGCACGGGCTCTAGGCATGTGGACTTCAGTAGTTGTGGCGCGTGGGTTCATTAGTTGTGGCACATGAGCTCTAGAGTGCAGGCTCAGTAGTTGTGGCGCATGGGCTTAGTTACTCCGCAGCATGTGGGATCTTCCCGGGCCAGGGCTCGAACCCATGTCCCCTGCATTGGCAGGCAGATTCTTAACCACTGTGCCGCCAGGGAAGCCCCATATCTGTACTTTATAAAAGGTCTATTCTTATATTTGAGGGGAAAATATGTGATAAAAAATAGTAAAGAAGAATAATAGCTTGCCATGTTTTAGTCACTAAAGCACCTTAAATTTAATGCACACAACAACCTTATGAGGTATGTACTATTCTCCTCATTTTACAAACAGGGAAACCGAGGCACAAAGAACTATCCAGAGTCACACAGCTTAGGAAGTAATAGAGCTGGGATTTGAGCCTAGATCCATTGGACCCCAGGTCATACTCTTACTCACTGTATCCTATTGCCTCTGCCAGTCTGCAGTGTCTAGAAAAATTGAAGATAGATAGATCCTATGACCCAGCAATTCCATTTGCAATTCTGTGCTCTACAGAAACTTGCCCATGTGCCCAAGGAGACAAGTATAAGAATGGTCACTGCAATTGGCTGAATACAGTGGCAAAAAATCAGGACTGATCCAAAATGTCCATTCAGATGTGAATGGATAAATTAAACAGAAGAGCCATACAACGAGATACTATAGAGCAGTTAAATGGACTGAACTAGATCTATGTGAATAGATCTCAAAAAAACATTGAATGAAAAAAGCAGGCTGCAAAATGATACACACGTTATGGTACCTTTTGTGTAAAAAAACCCAAACATACCACTCATCAACCCCTCCCTTCCCCTGATACCATATCTTATTTCTGATTACTGTGAAAATGGACTGGAAAGATACACATCAAATTCATGATGATAGATGCCTTTGGGGAGTTGGAAGTAGAATAGGACTGGGATGAGGGTCACAGAATATTCAACTTATCTGTAATTATTTTTAAGAAAAGACATACAACTAAGATAAAATCTTAGGCAATTTCATTTCTGAATGGTGGGAGTATGTGCATTTGTTATATTCTTCTCTGCTACCATACTGTATTTAAAAATAATATTAGCTAATGTTTACTGAGCCCTTACTATGTACCAGGTATAGTTCTAAGTGTTTCACATGGGTTGGCTCATTATATCCTTACAAACACCCTATGAAGTAGGTACTATATTAGCTCCATTTTACAGATGAGGAAATTGAGGCACAGAGAGATTAAATAACTTCCTCAGGTCACACAGTAAGTGGTGGGTATATCTGGCTCCAGGAACCATGCTTTTACCCTATTATCACCTTTACCCTTCTAAGAATTCTCAAAATCTAAAAAAAAAAGCACAAAATCAAGTTCCTAAATGCTGAAGGAATGCAAAGTGGGGGAATAAACACAACTGTGCCATTGTTACCTTGCCTGCCACCTTCTGTTTGTATGTGCTATCTCAGTCTGGCGGAGGGTGGTGAGGGCTCCACTCTAGCACTAGCTCAGAGTAGAAAGGCAGGGACCTCTTTCTCACGAGGGAATCAAAACCAAAAATTCCACTCGGCCTCAAAACCAAAACTAAAATAACCAAAATATCGGGCAGAGCAAAATGAGATAGGCTAGTTGGGGGCATTACAGGGCACACACTCAATTTGAGCCTGTGTGTGAACTAGAGTTCACAGGAGTTAGCTAAGCCTAGTTTCTAGACTACAAAATGTTGGGCAGGGAGGAGATGGCAGCTAAGTAGGGTAGAAAAATGAGACTGGGAGGAAAGAGGAAAACCCTTTGGCTTCTTCCTACGGCAGAAGAAAGCAGCCATCTGGTGCTTGAGCAGTGGGGTAGTAGGAAAAAGGGGAAGGATGGAGGGGGTGGGGGGGTGTTTCTCTAGCTCTCTTCCTGCTGTAGCCTCTGGTTTTAGTAGAGAAATCCCCTTACTTCCTGGTGTAAGGGGAAGCAGCTCCCAGGCTCCAACTAAATAATAGGTAAGGAAACAGTGGAGTGGGAGGAGATGAAGACTGCCCTGCTGGAAAGAGAGTCTGAAGAGCAGCAGTGAACAACCCAAAACACTGGGAGGCTGTGCAGTGCAGTGGGGAAGAACTTAGACTCCAGAGCCAGCCTGCCTGGGTCTGAATCCTGGATCTGCCACTTATTCATTCTGCCAACTTTGGCAAGCCACCTGTGAAATGGGGCTATAATAGAATTGTTGACACTACAGATGTGTGAATGCATCTAAAGCACTTAGAACAGTGCCAGGCATGTAGTAACCACCCTATGAGTGTTTGCTATTATTATTATCATCATTATATATGAGTAGCTACTTGTTTCCAGGCACTGTGGTAGGAATTGCAGATGGAGAGAAGCATCACAGTTTTTGATGTCTTTTTGAAAAAGATACAGTTTTTGCCCTTGCATTTAATTTAGTTGGAGGAAACAGCTGAGTAAATGAATTACAATGCAATATGATAAGGTCTCAGATAACTACAGATCTTCCTCAACTTACGATGGGGTTACGTCCTGATAAATCCATTGTAAGTGGAAAATACCTTAAGTTGAAAATGCATTTAATACACCTACTGAACATAGCTTAGCCTTGCCTACCTTAACCATGCTCAGAACACTTACATTAACCTACAGTTGGGCAAAATCATCTAACGCAGAGTATATTTTATAATAAAGTGTTAAATATCTCACGTAATTTATTGAATACTATACTGAAAAACAGAATGGGTGTATAGGTACAGAATGGTTATAAGTGTGTCAGTTGTTTACTCTTGTGATCGCATGGCTGACTGGGAGCTGTGGCTTGCTGCCACTGACCAGCATCACAAGAGACTATTGTACCGCATGTTGCTAGCATGGGAAAAGATCAAAATTCAAAATTTGAAGTATGGTTTCTACTGATTGTGTATCACCTTCACACCATAATAAAGTTGAAAAATTGTAAGTTGAACCATCTTAAGTCAGGGTTAGTATGTGTTAGTATGTGTCAGGTGCTATAGGATCCCAGAGAAAGAAGTGATTGACTATGGAGGGGAGGGATGGCCTGAGAGGACTTCACAGACAAATGACATGGGAGTTGGAGCTTGAAGGAAGAGTAGGATTTTATCAGGCAGTCACGTGGGAGGAGGGACATTCCTGGTATAGGAATATCTCGGTCAAAGGCATGGCTGGAACCGTGGTTCAGGGCGGTGGGAAAAACAGATTAGGGTACAATCTAGAAGGATCCTGTGTACTCTACTAAAGAGAATTTTGGACGTATAAACTCTGGAAGGGTGAGGGTATATGTGTGTGTGTGTGTATTTGAAACAGGGGGATAACATGATTAAAGTTGCATTGCTCAAAAATAACTGATATGGGAGATTGGTTCAAGATGGTAGAGTAGAAGGACGTGCACTCACTTCCTCTTGCAAGAGCACCAGAATGACAACTAACTGTTGAACAGTCATCGACAGGAAGACAATGGAACTCACCAAAAAAGATACCCCACATCCAAAGGCAAAGGAGAAGCCACAATGAGATGGTAGGAGGGGCGCAATCACAATAAAATCAAATCCCATAACTGCTGGGTGGGTGACTCACAAACTGGAGAACACTTATACCACAGAAGTCCACCCACTCAAGTGAAGGTTCTGAGCCCCACGTCAGGCTTCCCAACCTGGGGATCCGGCAACAGGAAGAGGAATTCATAGAGAATCAGACTTTGAAGGCTAGTGGGATTTGATTGCAGGACTTTGACAGGACTGGGGGAAACAGAGACTCCACTCTTGGAGGGCACACACAAAGTAGAGTGAGCATCGAGACCCAGGGGAAGGAGCAGTGACACCAAAGGAAACTGAACCAGACCTACCTGCTAGTGTTGGAGGGTCTGCTGCAGAGGCGGGAGGTGGCTGTGGCTCACCATGGGGACTAGGACACTGGCAGCAGAAGTTCTGGGAAGTACTCCTTAGTGCGAGCCCTCCTAGAATCCACCATTAGCCCCACCAAAGAGCCAGGTAGGCTCCAGTGTTGGGTCACCTCAGGCCAAACAACCAACAGGGAGGGAACCCAGCCCCACGCATCAGCAGGCAAGCAGATTAAAGTTTTACTGAGCTCTGCCCACCAGAGCAACAGTCAGCTCTACCCACCACCAGTCCCTCCTATCAGGAAGCTTGCACAAGTCTCTTAGATAGCCTCGTCCACCAGAGGGCAGACAGCAGAAGCAAGAAGAACTACACTTCTGCAACCTGTGGAAGGAAAACCACATTCACAGAAAGAAAGACAAAATGAAAAGGCAGAGGACTTTGTACCAGATGAAGGAACAAGATAAAACCCCAGAAAAACAACTAAGTGAAGTGGAGATAGGCAACCTTCAGAAAAAGAATTCAGAATAGTGATAGTGAAGATGATCCAGGACCTCGGAAAAAGAATGGAGGCAAAGACTGAGAAGATGCAAGAAATGTTTCATAAAGCCTTAGAAGAATTAAAGGACAAACACCTAGAAGAATTAAAGAACAAAGAGAAATGACCAATACAGTAACTGAAATGAAAACTACACTAGAAGGAATCAATAGCAGAATAACTGAGGCAGAAGAAAGGATAAGTGACCTGGAAGACAGAATGGTGGAATTCACTGCTGTGGAACAGAATAAAGAAAAAAGAATGAAAAGAAATGAAGACAGCCTAAGAGACCTCTGGGACAACATTAAACGCAACAACATTCACATTATAGGGGTCCCAGAAGGAGAAGAGAGAGAGAAAGGACCTGATAAAATATCTGAAGAGAGAATAGTTGAAAACTTCCCTAACAAGGGAAGGAAAATAGCCACTCAAGTCCAGGAAGCACAGAGAGTCCCAGGCCGGCTAGACCCAAGGAGAAACACACTGAGACACGTAGTAATCAAACTGACAAAAATTAAACACAAAGAAAAATTATTGAAAGTACCACGGGAAAAATAACAAATAACATACAAGGGAACTCCCATAAGGTTAACAGCTGATTTCTCAGCAGAAACGAACTCTACAAGCCAGAAGGGAGTGGCATGATCTATTTAAAGTAATGAAAGGGAAGAACCTACAACCAAGATTACTCTACCCGGCAAGGACCTCATTCAGATTCGATGGAGAAATCAAAAGCTTTACAGACAAGCAAAAGCTAAGAGAATTCACTACGACCAAATGAGCTCTACAACAAATGCTAGGAACTTCTCTAAGTGGGAAACACAAGAGAAGAAAAGGACCTACAAAAACAAACCCATAACAATTAAGAAAATTGTAATAGGAACATACATATCGACAATTACCTTAAACGTGAATGGATTTAATTCTCCAACCAAAAGATACAGGCTCGCTGAATGGATACAAAAACAAGACCCATATATATGCTGTCTACAACAGGCCCGTTTCACACCTAGGGACACATACAGACTGAAAGTGAGGGGATGGAAAAAGATATTCCATGCAAATGGAAATCAAAAGAAAGCTGGAGTAGCACTACTCATACCAGATAAAATAGACTTTAAAATAAAGAATGTTACAAGAGACAAGGAAGGACACTACATAGTGATCAAGGGATCAATCCAAGAAGAAGATATAACAATTATAAATATATATGCACCCAACATAGGAGCACTTCAATACATAAGGCAACTGCTAACAGCTATAAAAGAGGAAACCAACAGTAACACAATAATAGTGGGGGACTTTAACACCTCACTGAGACCAATGGACAGATCATCCAAACAGAAAATTAATAAGGAAACATAAGCTTTAAATGATACAATAGACCAGATAGATTTAATTGATATTTATAGGACATTCCATCCAAAAACAGCAGATTACACTTTCTTCTCAAGTGCACATGGAACATTCTCCAGGATAGATCACATCTTGGGCCACAAATCAAGCCTCAGTAAATTTAAGAAAACTGAAATCATATCAATCATCTTTTCCGACCACAAAGTTATGAGATTAGAAATCAATTACACAGAAAAGATCGTAAAAAACACAAACACATGGAGGCTAAACAATACCTTACTAAATAACCAAGAGATCACTGAAGAAATCAAAGAGGAAATAAAAAAAAAACCTAGAGGAAAATTACAACAAAAACACAACGATCCAAAACCTATGGGGTGCAGCAAAAGCAGTTCTAAGAGGGAAGTTTATAGCAATACAAGCTTATCTCAAGAAACAAGAAAAATCCCAAATAAACAATCTAACTTTACACCTAAAGGAACTAGAGAAAGAGAACAAACAAAACCCAAAGTTAGTAGAAGGAAAGAAATCATGAAGTAGAAACAAAAAAAACAATAGCAAAGATCAATCAAACTAAAATCTGGTTCTTTGAGAAGATAAACAAAATTGATAAACCTTTAGCCAGACTCATCAAGAAAAAGAGGGAGAGGACTCAAATCAATAAAATTAGAAATGAAAAAGAGGAAGTTACAATGCACACCGCAGAAATACAAAGCATCACAGGAGACTACTACAAGCAACTGTATGCCAGTAAAATAGATAACCTGGAAGAAATGGACAAATTCTTAGAAATGTATAACCTTCCAAGACTGAACCAGGAAGAAATAGAAAATACGAACAGATGAATCACAAGTAATGAAATTGGAACTGTGATTAAAAATCTTCCAACAAACAAAAGCTCAGGACAAGATGGCTTCACAGGTGAATTCTATCAAACACTTAGAGAAGAGCTAACACCCATCCTTCTCAAACTCTTCCAAAAAAATTCAGAGGAAGGAACACTCCTAAACTCATTCTATGAGGCCACAATTACCCTGATACCAAAACCAGACAAAGATACTACAAAAAAAAGAAAATTACAGACCAATATCACTGATGAATATAGGTGCAAAAATCCTCAACAAAATACTAGCAAACAGAATCCAACAGCACATTGCAAGGATCATACACCATGATCAAGTGGGATTTATTCCAGGGAGCAGGGATTCTTCAATATATGCAAATCAATCAATGTGATACACCATATTAACAAACTGAAGAATAAAAACCATATGATCAGGCTTCCCTGGTGGCGCAGTGGTTGGGAGTCCGCCTGCTGATGCAGGGGACGCGGGTTCGTGCCCTGGTCTGGGAAGATCCCACATGCCGCGGAGCGGCTGGGCCCGTGAGCCATGGCCGGTGAGCCTGTGCGTCTGGAGCCTGTGCTCCGCAATGGGAGAGGCCACAGCAGTGGAAGGCCCAAGTAACGCAAACAAAACAAAACAAAACAAAACATATGATCATCTCAATAGATGCAGAAAAAGCTTTTGACAAAATTCAACACCCATTTATGATAAAAACTCTCCAGAAAGTGGGCATAGAGGGTACCTACCTCAACATAATAAAGGCCATATATGACAAACCCACAGCAAACATCTTTCTCAATGGTGAAAAACTGAAAGCATTTCCTCTAAGATCAGGAACAAAACAAGGATGTCCACTCTCACCACTATTATTCAACATAGTTTTGGAGGTCCTAGCCACGGCAATCAGAGAAGAAAAAGAAATAAAAGGAATACAAATTGGAAAAGAAGAAGTAAAAAGGTCACTGTTTGCAGATGACATGATATGATACATAGAGAATCCTAAAGATGCCACCAGAAAACTACTAGAGCTAATCAATGAATTTGTTGAAGTTGCAGGATACAAAATTAATGCACAGAAATCTCTTGCATTCCTATACACTAATGATGAAAAATCTGAAAGAGATATTAAGGAAACACTCCCATTTACCATTGCAACAAAAAGAATAAAATACCTAGGAATAAACCTACCTAGGGAGACAAAAGACCTGTATGCAGAAAACTATAAGACACTGATGAAGGAAATTAAAGATGATACCAAGAGATGGAGAGATAAACCATGTTCTTGGATTGGAAGAATGGATATTGTGAAAATGACTATACTACCCAAAGCAATCTACAGATTCAATGCAATCCCTGTCAAATTACCAGTGGCACTTTTTACAGTACTAAAACAAAAAAATCTTAAAATTTTTATGGAGACACTAAAGACCCCAAATAGCCAAAGCAGTCTTGAGGGAAAAAAATGGAGCTGGAGGTATCAGACTCCCTGACTTCAGACTATACTACAAAGCTACAGTAATCAAGACAATATGGTACTGGCACAAAAACAGAAATATAGATCAATAGAACAGGATGGAAATCCCAGAGATAAACCCACACCTATGGTCAACTAATCTATAACAAAGGAGGCAAGGATATACAATGGAGAAAAGACGGCCTCTTCAATAAGTGGTGCTGGGAAAACTGGACAGCTACATGTAAAAGAATGAAGTTAGGACACTCCCTAACACCATACACAAAAATAAACTCAAAGTGGATTAGAGAGCTAAATGTAAGACTGGACACTATAAAACTCTTAGAGGAAAACATAGGAAGAACACTCTGACGTAAATCACAGCAAGATCTTTTTTGATTCACCTCCTAGAGTAATGGAAATAAAAGCAAAAATAGACAAATGGGGCCTAATGAAACTTGAAAGCTTTTGCAAAGCAAAGGAAACTACAAACAAGATGAAAGGACAACCCTCAGAATGGGAGAAAATATTTGCAAATGAATCAACGGAGAAAGGATTAATCTCCAGAATATATAAACAGCTCATGCAGCTCAATATTAAAAAAACAAATAACCCAATCAAAAAATGGGCAGAAGACCAAAATAGACACTTCTCCAAAGAAGAGATACAGATGGCCAAGAAGCCCATGAAAAGCTGCTCAACATCACTAATTCTTAGAGAAATGCAAATCAAAACTACAATGAGGTATCACCTCACACCAGTTAGAATGGGCATCATCAGAAAACCTACAAACAACAAATGCTGGAGTGGGTGTGGAGAAAAGGGAACCCTCCTGCACTGTTGGTGGGCATGTAAATTGATACAGCCACTATAGAGAACAGTATGGAGGTTCCCTAAAAAACTAAAAATAGAATTACCATATGACCCAGCAATCCCACTACTGGGCATATACCCAGAGAAAACCATAATTCAAAAAGACACATACACACCAGTGTTCATTGTGGCACTATTTACAATAGCCAGGTCATGGAAGCAACCTAAGTGTCCACTGACAGATGAATGGATAAAGAAGATGTGATACATATGTACAATGGAGTATTACTCAGCCATAATAAGGAATGAAATCAGGTCATTTGTAGAGACGTGGATGGATCTAGAGTCTGTCATACAGAGTGAAGTAAGTCAGAAAGAGCAAAACAAATATTGTATATTAACGCATATATATGGAACCTAGAAAATTAGTACAGATGAACCGGTTTGCAGGGCAGAAATAGAGACACAGATGTAGAGAACAAACGTGTGGTCGCCAAGGGTGGAATGTGGCAGGGGGGTGGTGGTGGTGGTGGGATGAATTGGGAGATTAGGATTGACATATATGCACTAATATGTATAAAATAGATAACTAATAAGAACCTGCTGTATAAAAAAAATAAAGAAAATAAAATTCAAAAATAAAAAAAAACTGATATGAAACACATACACATAAAACACTGCTACAGGCTAAATTCAACATGTTTTGAATCCTTAACCTTAAATGTGACAACATGTAGAATAAGGAAATAATTAAGGTTATAGAGGTAAGGCCTTGATCCCATAGGATTAGTGCCCTTATAAGTAGAGACATCAGAGCTCGATCCCATTCTCTCTCTCCCTCCCGCATTCCCCCTCTCTTTTCCTCTCTTTCCTTCTCCCTCTCCTTGTTCCTTTCCCCTCTTTGTGCATATACTGAGGAAAGGCCATGTGTGGACACAGCAAGAAAGTGGCTGTCCACAAGCCAGGAAGAAAGTTCTTTCCAGGAACTGACCCTGCTGGACTTTGATCTGGGACAACTAGCCTCCAGAACTGTGAGAAAATAAATTTCTATTGTTTAAGGTGCCCAGTCTGTGGGATTTTGTTATAGCAGCCAGAGAAGACTAATACATACATGTGCACATCTTGGTTTTCCCTTGCTTAAGACACTTCAACAGCTGCCCATTACTTGGTGCTCTGAAGTCTTAAGTCTTTGCCATGGCCTACAAGGTCCTATAATCACCAGTTCCATGACTATCTCTCCAACTTCACCTACTCTCCCTGGACTTCCAAGCTCTGGCCTTACTGTCTCTCATTCAGTTCTTCAAAGAAGCACTGCTCTATTCTCTCCTAGGGCCTTCACACAGGGTGTTTCCTCTGCCAGGAAAGCTCTTCTTCGAAGATCTTGCCTTGTTGCCTCTACTTGGTCTTCAGAGCTCAGCTTTAATCTCATTGCAGCGAATCTGATGCTTCCCAAGATTAGAGAACCTTTTCATGTCATATGCTCTCAACTTCCTCTACTTCTACTTGGTAGCACTCATCTCAGTTGGATTTAAATGATTAATTTGGTAAGTGAGTTTTAAATGTTGTCCCCATGGCTGAAATGTAAGCACCTAAAGGCAGGACTCACACCAAGCTTCTTAAGCACTGGATTCCCGAGTGTGTAGCACAGAGTAATCATGCTACTTGTTGAATGAATGAATGAGTGAATGAGACTATTGCAATAGTACAGGCAGGAGTTGATATGGGTACAAACCATAGCAGTGACACTACAGTGACTAGGATACACCTTGTTTAAAAAAAGCCTTAATGACTACACTATGCATTAACATTTTAAAAATGTTAGTAGTGTTAGTAAAATTTTTAATTAAACAAAGAGAAGTCATGCCCTCATGGTTATAACACTTAGTGCTATAGACTGAACCATGTCCCTCCCAAATTCATATGTTGAAGTCCTAATCCCCTTGTGTGACTGTACTTGGAGATGGAGTCTTTGGCAGATAATTAGGTTTATATGAGGGCATGAAGGTGGAGCCCTCATGATGGGATTAGTGCCCTTATAAGAAGAGACACCAGCGAGCTTACTCTCTCTCCCTCCCATGTGAGGACACAGAGAGAAGGCAGCCATCTATGAATCAGGAAGAGAGCCCTCATCAGAAACCTACCATGCTGGAATCTTGATCTTGGACTTCTAGCCTCTAGACTGTGAGAAAATAATTTCTGTTGTTTAAGCTACCCAGTCTATGGTATTTTGTTATGGCAATCCAACCTGACTGATACACTTAATTTTGGCTATAGTACTGGCCCTTATTTATATGCCATCTTAAGCAATTTTTCTCTAATTGTTTGTTGGGTATAGCTTCTGTCTCCCCACTAGGCTGTAACTTCCTATAAGTCATAGATCATGTCTTTTAAATCACCAGAAGCACCTACAACCAAGTTGGGCACGTGGTGGTAGTCAAAAAATCCTTATAGAAGGATACAACTGCACAAGGAGAGACGCTGAGTGTTCATAGCTAGAAAAGGACACTGAGATTCTGGAATTAGTGTCAGCTTTGTCACAGATGTCCTAAGTGTCTCTAAACAAATTAGCATATTTCTTCCTTTCTATCCATTTGCTTCTTCAGCTGTGGTATTTCTTCCTTCCCTTATGGAGTTTTGGTGAGACTTAAATATAAGCCAGTATTTTCAGACCCTTTGTAAGGAAGTGGAGAGACTAGGTTTCTGAGTCAGAAAAACTTGGGTTCAAAATCTAGTTTTCTCATTTACTAACATGGATTGGAGCACCAACCTTGTGTGAGATGCTTCATACACATGGACTCCTTCAGTCTTCACAATCACATTGCATAGTGCGTATGAGAAAACTGAGCTTCTGAGACACTGGGTAAATTACCCAGGTCCCATTGCTAGTTAGAGGATCAGAATCCCAAACTGGCTCAAAAGCCCACATTCTTTCTACCATACTACAGGCTCCAAAAGAGGATAAAGGCTAACATCTAGAAAGAATAACCTCCTACACTGAATTTCATGACTCCATTCATCAGGGACAAAAGTTCTTGCTTTTCTTTGGGAAAACAGGAAGCTGCCACCTTAATATTGAAGTAATGTAGTAAGGCCAGTTGGAATCAGATTTTCAAAAGGACTATGACCCAAAAGAGAATACGAGCCATTTCACTAGGCTTAGGGCGCCATGGGGGCAGGGATGTGGTTGTCTTATTTACTTCTGTATTCTTAGAACCCAGCACCGTGCCTGGCTCTAGGAAGCACTCAATGACTATTTGTGGAAAGTATTTACTTAGTGCAATGGAGGGGCTGAAAGAGAGTACATTCTGTGGCCTGGTATTGTGGCTTCTAGAAAGGTGTAGCTATAGAGATTAGGCCTGAAAGAGCCAGTCACATGGCTGCTAAGGCTTGGAACTGAAGTATTTTTCTCATACATTTTAGATTCACAATGAAACAAGATTCCCTGGTGGGAATTTTCCCAAAGACTGGATCCAGACACCCAATAAAAGGGTTACAAGTGTACCTGCATATAATTTGCAAATGGTTTATGTCTAACTACATTCTCTGTCATCTATTCCCTGGAGATTTTCAAGGCAAAATTTTATTGCTATCCTAAAGATTATTGCATAATTTATAAAAATAATAAAAATTTATCTTCTCTTTCTTAAGCAAAAAAGAATAGACAGTACCACGTTATGCTGTCAAGGCTGTTCAGTGCAGACAAGCCACATCTTTATTACTGCCATATAAAGTGTTTGATCAATCATGTTTAGGTTCTATTATAAAATTTAAAATGTGAGGTGTACCTGTCCATATTAGTTATTATCACTACTGTTCCTAGTATAGCAATATCCTATGTCATCAACACGAGCACTGCCCCATTCAAAAGGCCTTTTGGGGGGATTTCAATTAGATAGAGGCCCTCCAAGTAGACTGTGTTACTGAGGTTTCAAAGCAAGGGCAGTTTTCCCTACCGCTCACCAACACAATTAACGTTCAGTTGCAGAGACATACTTCTCAAGGGTAGAGGAGGCTGAGGTGACAGAGAGCAGAACTATGAACATCCATTCCTAAGTCACAGGCAGAAGTTTTGCTCTGTAAGCTGATCCTTGATAGAGTAGTAATTTATAAATGGAAAGAGATATGGGATTTATCATTCAGTAAGCATTTATTGAGGGCCTGCTATGTGCAAGATACTACATAAGCATCACAGCTTAATAAGGAGAACTTTCAAATCTATCAGGTCTTTTCTTGTCATTACCTTAAAATATCATGTCCTGTATTTAAAAATTGTGATGTAATCATGAGAAAAAAATCCAAGCTCAACATTAGTACAACTTACATTTGCCCTCTCAAGTGATGATAAAAAGAACTGTCTAACGTGCTTTAACGAGCTTTTGCACATGCTGTTCCCTCTGCTTGGAATTCTCTTTCCCCCTCTCCTGTCTGCCTGGTGAAATCCTACCCATCCTTCAGGATATCAGCTGAAATATCATCTCCTTGGTGAGCCGTTCTGATGCCCTCCTGAGAGAATCATTCCTTTCTCTACACTCACAAAGCTCTTTGCATAGAACTTCTCTCATACTCCATTGTAATTTTTTCTTTCTCACACTGTACTCTGAGCTCCATAAGTTAGGGAACACCTCTGATTCATCTTGGTATCCTCAGCACAACGCCTGCATATAGTAGTCAGTAAATGATTGATGAAATTCCCTGACCACTTTGGAAAATAAATCTAGTAATACTTTACAGAGAGTGTTACAGAAACCTAACAAGGCGTTGCACATAGTATGTGCTTAATGAAGGTTTGCTGACATTGAATGTAGTACAAATGGTGCTTCTCTTAGGTCAAGGCTATAGACAGCAATTCTTGCTAGCCCCTTTATGGCGCCACACAGCAGGCACAAGCCCTTCACAGACAGACATCCTTGTGATGTTCCAGTCACTGAATGGTACATGTGCCCCAAACCATCACCCCCACTGGCTTTCCAGAGGGCATGAAATGGTCCATTATTAGTTACTTCTTGGGGTTAAGGCATTTGCTACAGAAGTTCCCTGCTGGATTGCTTTCAGACAGAGGAAAAATTCATCAGAAGCCACCTGAAAGATTTTGCACCTTTTAGAAGACCTGTAGATCATTCATGCCCCTCTCCTTCTAACTACAATTTGCAGTCCAGAGAAAATTCAGAACACAGGAAAAGGTCCTTAAAGAGTCGAGATCTCACACAGCTTAAATTGTACCTTATAATCACAGTAGACAATCCCTGTCAGCTTAGAGTTATAAATTTTGCTGTTTACAAAGTCCTGTGAGGCACAAATCTAAAGAAGGTAAAAAACCACAAAAACAGAGTCAACATTATTAACCTTTTTTGTATCAAAGCACTAAAAATGTCTAAACTTTGGCTTTTAATCATAACCATTTGCAAAATCCTACTAATTTTCCTCTGGTTGTTGGGGAATAAAACCCTTTTTCTGTTTCTGATGACGGTTGTGTAGAAGGAAACTCACTTTATAGCTTGCAAATTCTACTTTCATTGGAAATACACCTATCTTGTAGACCTTTAGTATATAATCACCAAAAATCAATACTATATATATATATATTTTGGTCAATACAGGCACAAAATGGTCAATCACTCCTGTGTTACCTAGAAACCAGTTAGGCCAACTCCACATTTTCTGAGCATTCTAGTTAAGAGTAACTGAGGGGACTTCCCTGGTGGCCCAGTGGTTAGGACTCTGTGCTTCCACTGCAGGGGGCATGGGTTCCACCCCTGGTCAGGGAACTAAGATACTGCATGCCACACGGCATGGCCAAAAAAAAAAAAAAAAAAAAAGTTGAGATCACCTTTCCCTAATTTTGAAAATCAGGAGGTTTTCTGAGTCATCGATTACTTAGGGAGTTCTTATTCAGCATTGGTAGTTGAACATATTAAGTAGAAGGCCAAAGCTAAACTCTGTTGTATTTAACTGGAACAAAGACCAGTCTTGCTTTCAAATCATTGTTAGCACTGTTTGAACAGTAAAATAATCAAAAGCCCAGAGATAAGCCAAGTTTCTCAGCATAATCCTCTTCCACGTCTGTTAGCTTGGGGAGGGATGGGTGAGGGATGGACAATGCCAACACAAATGGAAGTGTACGGTGAAGAAAGAAAAGGAGGGCCAGAACAGTGGGTGAAAAGTTAACTTACTTCACTTAGACCACCATATGAAAACCAGATGTGTCGAAAATGTTGGATGAGAAAAACTGGTGTTACTGATATAGCGTGAACAAACCCTTTGTGCTTTCCTCCCAACACAGTATCATTACAGGGTGCCAGAGATGTCATTTTATTTCATTTCACATGTAGCACATTCTCAACAAGTTAAACCGTTTCTAATCTTGTGTAATTAGATAGGTCTCGCTACATCCCTCAGTTGAAGGATTTTATAGGCTGCCTTGTTCTGTCTCCTTTTTGTGACAGCTTCTTTGGGGCTGGAAACTAACATTTGCTAACATTTCTTCCCTTCTGGCACCTGTCAGCTGGATAGGCTCTGGGAAAAGAAGGATGGGGAGGGAAGGAATGCAACGTTCCTCCCCCCACCACACACACCACTGCCCTGGTATTAGAGCCATCTTTGTCTCTACGTAGGGATTACTCTGTTCTGGAAAGTGCTGTTAAGTACACACTCAAAATAAACAATGGGCAGATGGGTGAATGGAATGATAAAGTTCTTGTTTTTTTATTTAATTTTATTACAAATTTCAAGTTCCTTTGTTTACTAAATATAGAGTCTGGTTGAGGTTCTAGCCAGAGATGGAAGTCCTTTAATACAGTCCAAGGAGTCACCAGTCCATGAAGTGGATGGGCCTTGGCTCTTTGATCTTACCATCTGGTCACTGTGGGCAGAGCCTCCCACTGGAGACAGCGACCACGGCACAACTGCCTTCTCTCCACCTCACAGCAAAGTCGTGAGGAGTCATCAGATATTTGACATTGGAATCAAAGGCTATACGAACACCAGGGCTTTTACTTCAATGCAGGAGTAATAACAGCATATTGAAATTGAGAGTTTTTCCTTCAAGAAGCTTTAAAGCTATCTCCCCACCAAAAGCTTTCTTAGGGTCATTCCTTGACCATTCTATGACGTCTTTGTGAGGCTGCTGGCTGGCAAATGCTCTCCATGTGTAGACTAGGAAATCCAGAATTAAGGCCGATTTATGCTTCTATGCCTTGGGACTTGTGCATGATTGATTATATGCAGGGCCTGACCTCTCACCACAAAATTCTGTGGTTTTTGTCCAATAATGAGAAAAGACAACTGAAGGAGTGCAGTATACAACAGAATGGGTGAGTGACAGGGCCACCTGACATTCCCTGGTACTTTACAGTTTATAAATCGCTTTCAGAGTGGTCCTTTCACGGAGAGGCAGTGTACACTCCTATTTCACCAAAGCAACTGGACTGCAGAAATAAGAGCCAGGGTGCTGGCACAGTCCTGGAGGCCCTGGATTTCTCACGCTGGGGGTGGGGCAGTGTGTGGGTAAGCACTTCGCCTTCCAGGAATAGTACTGCTCTGAGACTCCTCTGTAGACTGACTGGAACGGAGATTAAGCCCAGGGTTCTCTTTGCATTCCATTTAGCAGTTTGCTCATGCTTTCACTACAGATCAGCCTCAAGAATTCTTCTGCCAGCTGAGAATCTGAAATGTTGCCTTGGCTGTAAAACAGTATCTTATTTATTCACATAAATCCCCTCCCCCTCTTGTCCATGATTATTTTCACCCTAAAATGGAAAGGGGGGTAAATTATGTGAGCATTTGGGTACTGGACTGCAGCCACCCTTGGCAATCTTTGTTAATCTTTGAGATTCTCACCAGCATTGACTAAAGAACAGTGACTCACCCAGAGTAACACATAGTCTGTCTTTCCTTTAGAAAAGCAGTTCCTCAAAAGTGCTGCTAAGAAAACAAAACAAAAACACTACAGTTCAAGGGAAAGAAAAGAGCGCTAAGAGCAAAAGATGGCTTTAAACAAGCCTAGAAGATTTTGAAGGAGGGGAAGGTGATTATCTACAAGGGACGGAAAAGTGGCTTGTACATTTTCAATTTCCTTTCCAGTTCCAAGTTTGAGACCTAAACATCCTTTGTCTAGGGGAAGTTATGACAGGAGGACGTTAGGTCCCCTTAGCCCCAGCTCACTACTTGAAACTTCCCAGTAGCTCGGGGAGGCTTGCTGCTCAGCAGCCCTGGCCAGAGGGGTGGAAGGGAGACAAACAGCAGGAAGGAATAAAAGTAAGAAGCAGCTGGCACAAATGCGGCCGAGCCCTCCCCTCATTCGAGCCAGTTGTATAGACAGCTGTCTCTTTAATTTAACCCTTAGTCCAACCCCCAAATGACAAAGCTCATTTTACTCATACAAGTCTCTTCTGGTAGAGATGGTGGCTGGTTTAAGACGAGGAAAAATGTAGAGGTAAGGGAGGTTAAGTGGGGAAAACTTGACAAAGACAAAGACGGGAGTTTTTTCCCCCCTCAAAACATGCATGTGGGGAAGAACGCCAAAGGAAGGCTGTGAACGAAGAGACAGAAACCTCTGTTGTCAAAGGCAGTCTGGAGGAGGGAGGACAGGCTTGCACAGGCTTGGGGACAGTTTTGCTTCTACTTCTATTTATATTCTCAAGGCTAATTGTGTAAATGGGAGTTTCTTACTCCAGAATGGCCATTTGTAGCTGCACGTGGGTTTGTTTTTCCACACTACCAGACAGCCAACTCAGCACTACTGTCAGCAGCTCTGATCAATAGAGAGGAGCTTAATTATTCACCAATCTGGAGACTAGGAGTGTAAATGTGCAAACGTTTTCCCCTCCAGTGGCCTTAGAAGTGGAATCCTTGGGTGTTCGGGCTGGAAGCAACTTTATAAAGTATGTTCCAGTTAAACCCCGAAGAAGACTGTGGAGGAATTGGAGCCTGGAGAAGGGAAGTGAATTGCCCAGGGTCACACGAGCCATTGAAAGCAGCCTGACCTCTCTCTACTGGCTCCATGTTTCCTGTCCGCTCTCCCACCCCCACCTTCAGAGACCCTCAAATGTATCTGCCTTGGCAAAGTCTGTGTGTTTTCCCCCTGGCTGTTTCAATTGCTATCCCATGACAATGTTGGCAGGCCCAGTGACTGAGCACAGCCTTGATCATGAGAGAGGGAGTGCTTATTCCTGTACTCCTGACCCAGCTGGGAAAGGGCCATCCTGCCATTTGCAGCCTACCTTTGGCTCCAACGCCCGCAGGACGAGGAGACTGGGGAGCACTGTGCCCCCAAAGGCAACACTGCTGCTGTAAACAGAGGCAACTGCTTAAAAGAGTTTTTTCTCTTCTGCAGCTTGTAGCCTGAAAGTTTCAGAAGGAGCGGGAGAATCCCCTCCTTCTCCATCCTTCATTTAAAGAAATGATGCAATTGATATATACACAAAATGCTTAATATATGTAAATCATAGTTGTATGTAATTTCTACCTGAAATATACTTAATATATAAGTCATGAAGCATAATAATAGAATCAACACCTGTGAGCCCACCATCTGCCTTAACAGAACATTACCGGCGCCACTGCGGTTCCCTGCAGGCTCCTCTGCAGCCCACCACCCTGCCTTCTCCCAGAGGTACCCACGATCATGAACTTAAGTCACTCCCTTGCATTTCTTCATCGTCTTCCTACATATACGGGTATCCCTAAGCAACAAACTCTTTAGTTTTGCTTGGTTTCAAACTAAATATTGGTATCATGCTAAATTTTTTTGCAATTTGTTTTTACTCAGAATCGTGTCTGAGAACCTCTCCCATGGTTATCTGCAGTGCTGTTTTATTCCTTTTCATTGCTGCCTAGTGTTTCACCGTTAAGTCTACTACAAGAGAGACACGCTACTGTTGATGAACATCTGTTGTTTCTAGTTTTTTTTTCCTATTCTAAACATTGCTATAAACTTTCTTTACAGTACACTTGCCCAAGTTTCTCTAAGGTCTGTTTCTAGGAGTGAAATCAGTCAGTTGTAAAGTGCACACATGTTCAAATTTGTTAGATAATGCCAAATTGTTTCCCGAATCAGTCTTTCAATACACACTCCCACCAGAAGTGTAAGTGTTCCACATCCTCACTAACTGCTCCACATCCTCACTAACACTTAGGATTATTTAACTTACATCATTTTTTGCAATCTTGTGGATTAAAATGGAATTTCGTGATGTTGTTCTTTTTTGGTCATTCCTTGTTTTTTTTTTATTGAAGTATAGTTGACTTACAATGTTGTGTTAATTCCTTGTGGTTTTATTTTGCATTTCCCTGATTACTAATGAGGTTGAGCACATTTTCATGTCTCTTGGCATTCAGATATCCTCCTCTGTGAAAGGCTTGTTTATATCTTTTGCTCATTTTTCTTCCAGAATTTCTTTCTTATGTATTGGTATATGAAATTTGTATATTTCAAATACTAATACATTGTCAGTTATATGAGCGCTAAATATGGTGTTCCACTTTGTGCCTTTTCACTTTCTGGGATTTTTTGGTGAAAAGAGGCACTTTATTTTAATGCCATTGAATTTATTACTTTCTCCCTTTATGGTTGGTGCTTTTTGTATTTCTTTAAAGAAATTCTCCCCTATCCCAATATCACAGAGAATTTCTCCTATCATGTTTCTTTGTGACCAAGAAACATTGGCACTTATTCTTTATGTGGGGCTGGCTCTTACATCTTTGTGACCAAGAAACATGGGCACTTATTCTTTATGTGGGGCTGGCTCTTACCTTGCAGGACACTTTAGCATCCCTGGACCCTGGGTACCAAATGCCTTTAGCACTATTCCTGTCATTATAACAATCTCAAACACTCTCATACATTTTCAAATGTTCCCTGGGTGGAGGTACTACCAATTGAGAACCTCTGAATTATATTTTCTTCTAAAAGTTTAAAGTATTTAGTATACCCAGAATTGATTTTTGTGTTTGATGTGAGATGAGAATCTAATTTTATTATTTCTTTATGGCTAACCAATTTTCCCAACACTAGTTATTATAGAATTAATCATTTCCCCCACTGATCTGCAATGCTACCTGTCATACATCAAATTTTCAAACAGGTATAAGTCTATTTTTGAGTTTTTTATTCTGTTCCATTGGCCTACTTGTCAAACCTCTGTGCCAGTATTACACTCTTAAGTACTATAGCTGTATGATAAATCTTAATATCTGATAGAGTAAGTTTTTCTACCTTGCTCTTCAAGAATGCCTTGGGTTTTCTTTGCACTCCCATATAAATTGTAGAACCAACTTGTCACATTCCATGAAAAACCCTATTGGGATTTTGATTGGAATTATACTATGATTGATTCAGGGAAAAGGAAAATATCTTTACAATATTGAGTAGCCCTACCTGTACAGAACATGGCTCTCTATTTCAATAAAATTTTATAATTTCCTCCATAGAGGATCTCTGACATCTTTTGTTAGATTTTCTACATAGATACCTTATATTTTTATTGCTACAGTATCTTTTTAAAAATTGCATTTTTGATTCTTGTTGTTGGTTTATAGAAATGATTTATCTCCTTATATTCTCTCTTAAATGTATTCCAATCAGACTTTTTCACTTAGCTACATCAAAATTGTTCCTGGCAAGGTCACCCATGACTACACAGTTACTAAGTCCAATGGTCACATCTCAGTCCTCATCTCACTTGATTTCTCAGCAGCATATGACATAGTTGGTCACTCCCTCCTCCTCAAAACACTTCTTCACTTGGCTTCCAGGACAGCACACACTTTTGATTTTCCTCTTACCTCACTGGTTATTCCCTCTCAGTCTTCTTTGCTGGTTCTTCCTCATTTCCCCAACATTTTAATGTTGGACTGTTCCAGGGGCCAGTCCTTAGACCTCTTCTCTTCTCTAGCTATCCACACTCCCTTGGTGATCACACCCATTCTCATGGTTTTAAATTCTATCCATATGGTAACACCCTATTTTGCAATGCTAGTTCAACTCACTCTCTGGAGCTATCATTCATGTGTGTGTGTGTGTGTGTGTGTGTGTGTGTGTGTGTAAGGAAGGAATATATATATTCCTTCCTCCTGCTTGACATCTACAACTCAACATGTCCAAACTGAACTCTTACTACCCGAAACTGAGCTTCCCATAGTCTCTCTCTCAGTTGCTCACTCCATCATTCCAGTTGCTCAGAGCAAAATCTTTGAGCCCTTGCTTTCTCTCACAGCACACACAATAAGTCAGAAAATCCTCCTCTACCTTAAAAATATATACAGATTCTTATCACTTCGCACAATCTACACTGATACCACACTAGTTCAAACCACCATTATCTCTTTAAGAAACAGCTTTATTGAGATGTAATCTACATACCATACAATTTAACTATTCATAGTATATAATTCAATATATTTTAGTATATTCATGAGTGGTGTGACCATCACTACAATCTACTTTTATAATATTTTTTGTTCCCCCTAAAAGAAACCAGTACTCATTAGCAGTCATTCTCCATCCCCTCACCTCATGTTGCCCTAGGCAACCACTAATCTACTTTTTGTCTCTATACATTTGACTATTCTGGACATTTCATATGAATGGAATCATAGAATTTGTGGTCTTCAGGTATTTCATTCCTCTTTATTGACAAATAATATTCCATTGTATGAATATACAACAGTTTATTTATATATTGATCAGTTGATGGACATCTGGGTTTTCTCTACTTTTTGGGCCAATATGAACAATGCTATGAACATTTGTGTACAAGTTTTTGTGTGGACATATATTTTCATTGGGTGTACAGGAGTGGAACTGCTGAGTCATAATGTAACTCTATGTTTTAGCTTTTGAAGAACTACCAGCCTGTCTTCCAAAACAGCTGTACCATTTTACATTCCCACTAGTAGGTAGTGTGTGAGGGTTCCATTTCTCCACACCTTGCCACCACTTATTGTTATCTGTCATTTTGACTCTAGCCATCCTAGTGAGTGGGAAATTGTTATCTCATTGTGTTTCTGATTTACATTTCCATGACGACTAATATTGTTGGACATCTTTCCACGTCCTTGTTGGTTATTTGTATATCTTCTTTGGAGAAATGTTTATTCAGATCCTCTGCCTATTTTTAAATTGAGTTATTTGCCTTTTATTATTGAGTTGTAAGAGTTCTTTATATATTCTAGATACAAGTCCCATATCAGATATATGATTTGCAAATATTTTCTCTACTTCTATGTACTGTCTTTCCACTTACTTGAAGATATCGCTTGTAGCAGAAAGGAGTTTCAATGAATTCCAATGTATGTATTTAATTTTGATGAAGTCCAATTTATCTATTTTTTTCCTTTTGTTGCTTATGTTCTTGGTGTTGTACCTAAGGAACCATTGCCTAATACAAGGTCATGAAGATTTACATCAACGTTTTCTATGAGTTTTATAGTTTTAGCACTAAATTTAGGTCTTTGATGTGTTTTAAGTTAATTTTTATACATGTTGTTAGGTAGAGGCCCAACTTAATTCTTTTGCATGTAGACAACCATTTCTGAAAAGACTATTGTTTCCCCCACTGAATTTTCTTGGCACCCTTGCCAAAAATCAATTGACCATAAATATGAGGGTTTATTTCTGGACTCTCAATTCTATTCCATTGATCTATATCTCTACCCTTATGTCAATACCACACTGTTTTGATTAGTTTCGCTTTGTAAAAAGTTTTGAAATCTGAAGTAATTATGACTTCATAAAATTGTTAGGAAATGTTCCCTTATTTTCTATTTTTTGGAAGAGTTTGGAAGGATTGCTTTCGATTCTTCTTTAAACATTTGGTAGAATTTACCAGTGAAGCCATCTGGTCCTGGACCTCTCTTTGGTGGAAAGTTTTTGATTACTAATCCAATCTGTTTAATTGATACAGGTCTATGCAGATTTTCTATTTCTTCTTGAATCTTAAGTTTTGGCAGTTTGTGCCTTTCTAGGAATTTTCCTATTTCATCTACATTATATAATTTGCTGGCATAAAATTATTCATAGTATTCCTCTTATAACCCTTTTTTAACATAGTTAACAAATTTTTTTTCCTGCAGTGAGGACTTTTAAGACCTACTTTCTTAGCAACTTTCAAATATGCAATACAGTGTTATTAATTATAGTCACCATGCTATACTTTACATCCTCATGACTTATTTTATAACTGGAAATTTGTACTTTTTCACTCTCCTCACCCATTTCATCTATACCAATCCCCCAGCCCTCTCCTCTGGCAAGCAGCAATTTGTTCTCTGTATCTATGAGCTTGGTTATTTTTTGTTTGTTTTTGTTTTTTTAGATTCCACATATGAGATCATGTGATATTTGTCTTTCTCTGACTTATTTCACTTAGCACAATGCCCTCCAGGCCCATCCAGGGTGTCACAAATGGCAAGATTTCCTGCTCTTTATGGTGGAATAGTACTCCATTGTATACACAGTCAGCCCTCTGTATCACTGGGTTCCACATCCACAGATTCAACCAACCATGGATCAAAAATAGTAGAAATATTTTTATTCCATAAAGTTCCAAAAAGCAAAACTTGAATTTGCTGCATGCTGGCAACTATTTACATAGCATTGACACTGTATTAGGTATTACAAGTAATCTAAAAATGATTTAAAGTACACAGAAGGATGTTCATAGGTTTTATGCAAATATTATGCCTTTGTATATAAGGGATTTGAGCATTCGTGGATTTTTGTACCTGTGGGGTGTCCTGGAACCAATCCCCTAAGGAGACTGAGGGATGACTGTATATACTACATCTTCATCCACTGATGAACACTTGGGTTGTTTATATATCTTGGCTATTGTAAATAATGCTGCAGTGAACATGGGGGTGTATATATCTTTCTGAATTAGTGTTTTCATTGTTTTTTTGGTGAATACCCAGAAGTGGAATTGTTGGATCATATGGTAGCTCTATTTTTAATTTCTTGAGGAATCTCCATAATGGCTTTCCATAATGGCTGCACCAATTTACAATCCAACCAACAGTGTACAAGTGTTCCCTTTTCTTTACATCCTCTCCAACATTTGTCTTTTTGGTAATAGCCATTCTAACAGGTGTGAGGTGATATCTCATTGTGGTTTTGATTTGCATTTCCCTGATGATTAGTGATGTTGGGCAACTTTTCTTGTAGCTGTTGGCCATCTGTATGTCTTCTTTGAAAAAATGTCTGTTCAGATCCTCTGCCCATTTTTAAATTGGATTTTATTATTTTGTTATTGAGTTGTAGTATAATCCTTTTTATTTCTGTAAAATTGGTAGTAATGCTTCCACTTTCATTTCTGATTTTAGTTATTTGAGTCTTGCCTCTTTTCTCTTAGTCATTTTAGCTAAAAGTTTGTCAATTTTGTTGACATTTTCAAAAAACAAGTTTTGGTTTCATTGATTTTCTATTTTTTTTCATTTATTCCCTCTCTAATCTTTGTTATTTCCTTCCTTATCCTTGCTTTGGATTTACTTAGCTCTTCTTTCTCAGATTTCATAAGATGAAAGGTTGGGTATTGAGTTGAGATCTTTCTTTTTAACATAGGTGTTTATAGCCACAAATTTCCTTCTGAGCACTGCTTTAGCTACATCTCATACATTTTGGTATGTTGTTTCTTCATTTTCCTTCATCGCAAATTATTTTCTATTTTCCTTTTTTAATATAAAATTTTTCTTTTGGCTGCGTTGGGTTTTTGTTGCTGTGCATGGGCTTCCTCTAGTTGTGGCGAGCGGGGGCTACTCTTTGATGCGGTGCACAGGCTTCTCATTGTGGTGGCTTCTCTTGCTGCAGAGCACAGGCTCTAGGCACATGGGCTTCAGTAGTTGTGGTGCGCAGGCTCAGTAGTTGTGGCTCATGGGCTCTAGAGTGCAGGCTGAGTAGTTGTGGCGCACGGGCTTAGCTGCTCCACAGCATGTGGGATCTTCCTGGACCAGGGATTGAACCTGTGTCCCCTGAATTGGCACATGGATTCTCAACCACTGCGCCACCAGGGAAGTCCCTCCCTTGTGGTTTTTTCTATGACCCACTGGTCATTTTAGGAGTGTGCTTTTTAATTTCCACATATTTGTGAATTTCCCAAATTTCCCTGTTACTGATTTCTACTTTCATCTCATTGTGGTCAGAAAACATACTTTGTATGATTTCACTCCTTCTACGCTCTATGGCCTAGTCTATGGTCTATTCTGGAGACTGTTCCATGTGCATGTGAGAAGAATGTTTATCCTGTTGTTTTCCAGTGGAGTGTTTCATAGATCTATGTCAGGTCTAGTTTAGGTCAAGTCTTCTATTCCCTTGATCTTCTGCCTAGTTGTTCTATCCATTATGGAAAGTGGGCATTGAATTCTCAAACTATTATTGTTTGTCTATTTCTCTCTTCTACTCTGTCCAGTCTGTCAATTATTGTTCCATGTATTTTGGGACTCTGTTGTTAGGTACATATACGTTTATAATTGTATCTTCCTGATGGATTGACCCTTCTATCATTATGAAATGTCCCTATTCATCTCTAGTAATAGTTTTTTGTTATAAAGTCTATATATTTTTTTCCTTTTTTTTTTCCGGCCACGTTGTGTGGCATGGGGGATCTTAGTTCCTTGACCAGGGATTGAACCCATGCCCCCTGCAGTGGAAGCATGGACTCCTAACCACTGGACAGCCAGGGAATTCCCTATAAAGTCTATATTTTGATATTAGTTTACCCACTCCAGCTTTTTAGGGTTGTTGTTTGCATGGAATATCATTTTTGATTCTTTTACTTTCAACGTATTTGTGCCTTTGGATGAAAAGTGTGCCTCCTGTAGACAGCATATTGTTGGACCTTGTCTTTTTTTAAAATCCAGTCTGATAATATCTTTCTTTCGATTGGATTGTTTAATTCAGTCACATTTATTGTTATTATTTATATGCTTGGATTTACATCACCATTTTGGTTTTTGTTTTCTATATGTCACATGTCTTTATTTATTATCTTCCTTAGTATTAGGTGGATATTTTCTCATGTAACATTTTAATTCCTTTCATAATTTTTAAAATTATTTATTTTTGAGTTATTTTCATTGTGGTTTTTCTAGGGCTTATAATATACATCTTATTAGAATCTACTTCAGATTTATACTGACTTAGTTCTAGTGAAATATAGACATTTTATATAGCTTCATTGCCTCCCCCTTTTTGATATTATTGTCATACATACATATATATTTATATATGTAATAGATCCAACAATATATGGCTGTAATTATTACTTTATATAATTTTATGTCTTTTAAAAAGGCTGAGAGGAGTTACCTGATGGCCTAGTGGTTAGGATTTGGCCCTTACACTGCGGAGGTCCAGATCTGATCCCTGGTCAGGGAACCATCCCTCATGCTTCACAGTGCAGCCAAAATACAATAAATAAATAAACGAATAAATAAATAAATAAAGATTGAGAGAAGAGAATAAATATATATTTATAGTGTTCACTAACATTCTTACTCTTCTGGTTCTTTCCATTTCTTTCTGTGGATTGGAATTACCATTATTGTCATTTCCTTATTTCAGTACAGCTTTCTTCCCATTCCCTTCCATTGTGCTGTTATTGTCAAATGTTATGTTTCTATATATTATAGTCCCAACAATACAATCATACTCATATTGTTTTATGTAATTGATTTTTAAATCAGTCAAGAGGGGAAATGGGAAGAAATATGCAATTATACTGTCTTTTCTAATTACCCACATAATTACCTTCACAAGCATTCCTTGTTTTTCATGTGCGTTCAAATTACTGTCTGACATCACATGCTTCCAGCCTGAAGAACCTCACTTAGTATTTCTTTTAAGAAAGGTATCCAGGCTTCCCTGGTGGCGCAGTGGTTGAGAATCTGCCTGCCAATGCAGGGGACATGGGTTCGAGCCCTGGTCTGGGAAGATCCTACATGCCACAGAGCAACTGGGCCCGTGAGCCACAATTACTGAGCCTGCGCGTCTGGATCCTGTGCTCCGCAACAAGAGAGGGTGCGATAGTGAGAGGCCTGTGCACCGCGATGAAGAGTGGCCCCCGCTTGCCACAACTAGAGAAAGCCCTTGCACAGAAACAAAGACCCAACACAGCCAAAAAAATAAAAATATACATAAAAAAAGGTATCCTATTCCCGTCTTACCCCTAGGTTCTTCATGACCTTATTTTTTTCCCCTTAGATTCCATATATATGTGTTAGCATATGGTATTTGTTTTTCTCTTTCTGACTTACTTCACTCTGTGTGACAGACCCTAGGTCCATCCACCTCACTAGAGAATGGACTTGAGGATATGGGGAGGGGGAAGGGTAAGCTGTGACAAAGTGAGAGAGTGGCATGGACATATATACACCACCAAACGTAAAATAGATAGCTAGTGGGAAGCAGCCGCATGGCACAGGGAGATCAGCTCGGTGCTTTGTGACCACCTAGAGGGGTGGGATGGGGAGGGTGGGAGGGAGGGAGATGCAAGAGGGAAGAGATATGGGAACATATGTATATGTATAACTGATTCACTTTGTTATAAAGCAGAAAGTAACACACCATTGTAAAGCAATTATACTCCAATAAAGATGTTAAAAAAATAATAATATACTAAGTCAAAAAAAAAAAAAAGAAAGGTATCGTAGCAATGAATTCTCTGGTTTTTTTTTTCATCTAGGAATGTCTTTAATTCACCTTCAGTTTTGCTAGATATATGATTCTTGGTGTTTTTTTTTTTTTTAAACTGTCAGTAGTTTGACTATATCATCCTTCTTGACTCCATTGCTTCTGATGGGAAGTCAGCTGTTAATCTTATGGGGGTTCCCCTGTATGTGATGTGTTTTTTTTCTCTTCCTGCTTTCAAGATTTTCTTTTTGTTTTTCAACATTTTACTATGATGATACTGGGTATGATCTCTTTGGTTTTACTTAGAATTAATTGAGTTTCTTGGGCGTGTGAAGTTTTTTTTTTTATCAAATTTGAGAAATCTTGGAATTCCCTGGTGGTCCAGTGGTTAGGACTCTGTGGTTTCACTGCTGGGGCCCAGGTTTGATCCTTGGTCAGGGAACTAAGATCCTGTGAGCTGTGCAGGCAGTGTGGCCAAAAAAAGGAAAAAAAAAAGGAGAAAATAAGAAATTTGAAGTTTTCAGCAATTTTTTTGAATATTTTTTCTGTCCTTTTAATGCTCTCCTCTCTTTTTAGTACTCCAATTATGCATATATTGATGCACTTATTTATATCCCACATTTCGCTGAGGCTCTGTTCATCTTCAGTTTTTCTCTCTGTTCTTCAGATTGCATAATATCTATTGTTATATACTCAAGTGGACTGATTCTTTCTTCTGCCAACTCAAATCTACTGTAGAGCCCCCTCTAGCAAATTTTTCATTTGTTACTATACTTTTCAACTCCAGAATATACATTTGGTTCTTTTTTATAATTTCCATTTCTTTCCTTCTTTTTTTAAAAAATAAATTTATTTATTTTATTTTTGGCTGCATTGGTTCTTTGTTACTGTGTGTGGGCTTTCTCTAGCTGCAGTGAGCGGGGGCCACTCTTTGTTGTGGTGTATGAGCTTCTCATTGTGGTGGCTTTTCTTGTTGCGGAACACAGGCTCTGGGTGCACAGGCTTCAGTAGTTGTGGCTCGTGGGTTCTAGAGCACAGGATCAGTAGTTGTGGCGCATGGGCTTAGTTGCTCCGCGGCATGTGGGATCTTCCTGGACCAGGGCTTGAACCCGTGTCCCCTGCATTGGCAGGCAGATTCTTAACCACTGTGCCACCAGGGAAGCCCTAATTTCCATTTCTTTATTGATAATTTATATTTATTGAGACATTGCCATCACACATTCCTTTACTTCTTTTAAGCATAGCTACCTTTAGTTCTTTGAGCATACTTATAACAATTGTTTTGAAATCTCTGTCTGCTACATCCTCCACTTGAGCCTCTTTAAAGAGAGTATTTTTATTTCTTTTCTTTTCTTTTTTTTTCCTTCTTTGTATGGGTCATATTTTCCTGTTTAATGGAGGAGGGGCAGGAAAAAATTACTTTTATCATAATTTTTTTGTTGAAATCTGGACATTGTAGACAATATATGGTAGGAACTATGGGATACTGATTCCCCACCCCACCCCAGGCTGGTGGCTTTTAATTTCTTGGTTATTTGTTTGATAACTTGAATGAACATTGTAAAGTTTATCCTCCCTATAGTGTAAAGCTAGATGTCCCTGCTCTAATTTTTTCCCCTTGTTTTAAATTTCTTTGCTTGACTACCTAGGGGTTACTCCTGGGTTGGCACAAGCCATTTATTGTCAAGGTTGTGCTTAAGCCTCCCAAGTCAGTTAGATTTTTAACCTTTATCGTTGGATATCTTTGTGGTTTGGAGGCTACTATCACAGTTCAGGGTTTATATTGGGTTGGCCAAAAAGTTTTGCCCAGGTTAGAGTGGGAGCTGGGTGGAGGAAAAGAGATCTGGTTTTCTTGACCATGCCTGCTTGGACTTGAGCTTCTGCAACATGGAGCTGGGAGAGATGAAAAATTCTAGCAGCCTGCCCTTCCCTTGGTGAAATCATAACCCCAGACTGGGTACTGCAGGGGGAAGGAACCTTCATCCTCTTGGCTGCATCTGCCCAGAGTAGTGAGTTTGGGGTAGAGATTCTGCAAAGCAGAGGTGGGGTGGGGGGAGTTGTGATAAGGGAGTGAGTCATGGCTCAAATGCCATACATAGACTCTTGCTATTCTTGGCTTTGGTGATCTTCTCTACTTTGTTTTATATTTTAATAATTTTTGCTTTTGTGTCTATTATTTCCTTCCTTCTGCTTTCTTTGGATTTATTCTATTGTTTATTATCTAACTTCTTAAGTTGAATGCTTAGCTCATTAACTTTCAGCCTTTCTTCCTTTTTTTTGGCTGCACTGAACGGCTTGTGGGATCTCAGTTCCCCGACCAGGGATCGAACCTCGGCCATGGCAGTGAAAGCCTGGCCACCAGAGAACTCCTTCTTTCTTTTTAATATACTCTCCTAAGGCTATAAACAGCCCTGTAACCACCACTCTAGGTGCAACATACAAGCTCATTTCTAAATATTTTCTAATTTCCATTAAGATTTCTTCTTTGACCCAAAGAGTTATTTTAAAGTGTTTTTAAATTTCCAAAACTGTATTTTAGGAAAAAGACTATATATTTGGATTTATTTATATTGTCTTATTTTATTCCATGAGTTCCATTTTTGCTGTGTTTTTTCCTCTTTTGAATCAATTGATTTTTTCTTGTTCCACTTTTCTACTTCTATTACTTTGGAAGATATTCATTCTTTTTCTCTTCTTTTAGTGGCTATCTTTGAAATTCTAACATGCTTACTTAATTCAATAAAACCTAGAGTTAATTAACATATGTACCCTCTTCTTGAAGGGACCCCTAGAATGTTTTGACTCTAATCCTCAACAACATGAGTTGCTATTGTGAAGCCTTTAAATTCTGTGTTTTTTGTCTTCTTTTAATCCCACAAATTATAAATTACTAATATTACCCACATGTTTAACTTTTGTTTTCTACTTAAAGTTCTTTTGTATATCTCGGAACTTCTTTTTTGGATAATTTTCCTTATTCAGTGACAAATGTTGGTGGTAAATGCTTTAAAATTTTTTTGTATTAAAATGCCTTTATGTGGGCTTCCCTGGTGGCGCAGTGGTTGAGAGCCCGCCTGCCGATGCAGGAGACACGGGTTCGTGCCCCGGTCTGGGAGGATCCCACATGCCGTGGAGCGGCTGGGCCCGTGAGCCATGGCCGCTGAGCCTGCGCGTCCGGAGCCTGTGCTCCGCAACGGGAGAGGCCACAACAGTGAGAGGCCCGCGTACCGCAAAAAAAAAAAAAAAAAAATGCCTTTATGTTGCCTTTATTCTCTGAAGACAGTTTCACAGTATATATAATTTTTTGGGCTCTTTTCAGTTTATTGCATGAAGGAGTTACACTAGTCCAAGTTAAAAGCAGACCCCAAATTGTTACATTATACAAGCTGTGAGGTTTTTAAACTTGTGACAAGGGACAGAAGGAAAATTCTGCTCATTGCAAGGAAATCCTCACATAAGCTTCAGTGAGCCAGAAGCATTTCAAACCCATGAACCTTCAGCTGATTGTCCTTAGCCAGTCCAATCTCTAGTGTTGGTCACCCTGTAGCTGAATTACTTCTCCATATTCTGGATGCTCAAGTACAAAACCATTGCAGGCAAATTTCTTCTTAAACGCCTTCACTAGTTTCTTTTTATCGTAATCATCAGGGATCCCTTGGACAGTAGTAAGGGCCTTCCTGCCATTTCTCTGTTGAATTCTTATATGGATATAATCCTCAGTGCCAGCAGGAAGCAGATCATCACCCTTACTTGCATCAGCAAAGGGGTCGAAAGAGTGGAGGTTCTGGATAGCGGACATACGATACGATTCCTTTTCCTCGGTGGAAATGGCCTGCAGAAGGTGGCGGCTGGAGAAGGCGGGTGGGGGGGACAGAGCATCAGGAAGTGAGGGGGCTCGAGGGGGAGGCTGCTGAGTCCTCAGTGGCGGCTCAGTGAGTGGTCCACATTATATATAATTTTAAGATGAAAATTATTTTCTCTAAGCACTTTGAACATTATATTCTAATATGGCTTCCAATGTTGCTGTTGAGAAGTCACCTATTGGTCTAATTGTTGTTCTTTTGTATGTGATCAGTCTTTTCCTTCTAGCTTGTTTTAAGATCCTATCTTTGTCTCTGGTGTTCTGCAGTTAACTGTGATGCATGTAGATATTAATTTCTTTTTATTTATCTTGCCTGGAATTTCTTAGTTTTCCTGAACCTGCAGATTTTTGTTTTTTCAAAATTCTGGAAAATTTCCAGCTATGATTTATCTGAATGGTTCTCCCCCTTTTCTATTATTTCTTTGTAAAATTCTAAAGAGATTAATATTGGGCTTTTTTGCTTTATCCTCCATATCTCTTAAGCACTCATATTTTCCATCTCTTTGTACCTCTTTTTTGAATTTTGTGTTTTTCAGATGTATTTTCCCGTTTCCTAATTTCTCTTCAACTGATGCATAAAACTTCATCAAGGTTTTTAATAACAATTATTATATTTTTCACTTCTAGGTATTCTATTTAGTTCTTTTTCAAACCTAGCAGGTCATTTTTTTTTAACATCTTTATTGGAGTGTAATTGCTTTACAATGGTGTGTTAGTTTCTGCTTTATAACAAAGTGAATCAGTTATACATATACATATGTTCCCATAGCTCTTCCCTCTTGTGTCTCCCTCCCTCCCACCCTCCCTATCCCACCCCTCTAGGTGGTCACAAAGCACCGAGCTGATCTCCCTGGGCTATGCGGTAGCAGGTCATTTTTGATAGTCTCTTGCTCTTTGCTCTTTACTTTTTTATTTCCTTAAATGTATTTAACATATCTATTTAATATCCTATATATGATAATGTAAATATCTAAAATCTTTGTGGGTCTAGTTATGTTTTACTTTTTTTTCTTTCCCTGTTGACTGCTTCCTCCTGGAAGTTGTTTTTCTTGTGTAAATTGTGACTTTCGATTGTGAAGGACTTTGTTAGAACTCTCTGTGGGATTTCCATGTGGCCCGAGAGTAACAGTGTTCTCCCATGAATGCTTTCAATTTGATTTTCCCTGGTATTTGAGGCATCACAAACCTAGGTCCACTTTAAATTAAAAATCGTGGCCTGTGGTTTTCTGTGCCATTCACATAATATATATTCAGTCTCCAGACCAGGTGTCATAAAATCTCAGGGAGGTATTTTAAAAAAAAATTCTACTCAAAGTTAAAACTTAGACAAAAACTTTTCCTTACTGTCTGTCCCTTCCCCCCAGCTGCAGGCCTCTGTTGTCCAATACTGTAACCACTTAGCCACATGTGGCTATTAAATGTAAATTAGTGAAAGTAAAATAAAATAAAATAAAATGAAAAATGTAGTTCCTCCATCTCACTAGCCACATTTCAAGTGCTCAATAACCACATGTGGCTAGTGGGTACCGTATTGGTCAGTGCAGATATAGAACATTTCCATCATTATGAAAGTTTTATTGGATAGTGCTGCTCTAGAACATTTGAATCTACACATGTCTCCAGGGTGTGTGGTGTCTTCAGAACTAGGTTACACCTTTGAACAAACCCTTGTCAATCTGTGTCTTAGTCTGTATGCTTGCTCCCTGAAGATGTCCAAGGCCTAATACCCAGAATCTGTGAATATGGTAACTTGCATGGCAAAAGGGACTTTGCAGACATGATTAACGATCTTGAGATGGGGAGATTATCCTGGATTATATGGGTGAACTCAATGTAATTACTAGGATCTTCATAAGGGAAATAGGAAAGCAGGAAATACACAGTCAGAGAGGTGATGTGGTGACAGAAGCAGAGGTTGGAGTGATGTACTTTGAAGATGGAGGAAAGAACCATGAACCAAGGCATGAAGGAGACCTCTAGAAGCTGGAAAAGACAACGAAACAGATTCTTCCCTAGAACCTCCAGAAGGAATATAGTCCTGTGACCCATTTTAGACTTTTTTTTTTTTTTGGTGGTACGCAGACCTCTCACTGCTGTGGCGTCTCCTGTTGTGGAGCACAGGCTCCCGACACGCAGGCTCAGCGGCCATGGCTCACGGGCCTAGCCGCTCCACGGCATGTGGGGTCTTCCCGGACCAGGGCACAAACCCGTGTCCCCTGCATCGGTAGGCGGACTCTCAACCACTGCGCCACCAGGGAAGCCCCATTTTAGACTTTTAACCTCCAGAACTGTATGAGAATAAATTTGTGCTGTTTTAAGCCACTAAGTTCGTGGTAATTTGCTACAGTAGCAATAAGTTATACAAACTATGAAAGGGGCCAGTTAAGAAAGGCTTTATTTTAATATACCAGAAATGTGTGGCTGCCAAATGGCATTAAGTTATTCTTATATCTACTCATTTCCCCTTCCTATATTTCTATTTGGCCGTGAGGGTACAAGGCCCATGCAAACAGAAATTTTAGAAGGGAGACTGATGCAGGAACTTATACTCTCTTCATTTATTCAACAAATATAAATATATACTGAGTGTTTATCATGCTCCAAGCACTGTTTTAGGTGCTTGACATGTATTAGTGAATAAAAGAAAAAAATCTCTGCCCTCAAGAAGCTTACATTCTAGAGGAGAGACAGAGTTGATAAACAATAAACATAATACATAAGTAAATTACACTGTATGTTAGCAGATGATTAGTGCTATTGGTGAAAAAAAGTGTGAGTGGTCAGGGAGGGGGGATGGGCAACTATAGTATTAAATATGGTGGTCAGGGTAAGTCTCATTGAAAAAGTTGCAACTGAGCAAAGACTTGAAGGAGTTAGTCAAGTGAACATCCACAGTAAAGCATTCTAAGCAGAGGAAACATCCAGTGCAAAATATTGAAGTGGGAGTGTGCCTTGTGCCTGATACCTTCTAAGAACAGCAAGTAGGACAGTGTGGTGGAGGACAGAGCGGTAGGAATGAGGTCAGAGAGGTGATAGAGGGCAGATCATGCTGGGTCTTGTAGGCTACTGCAAGGACATAAGCTTCATACTGAGGAGGACCCCTGATTTTTAGGGTAGACAAGTGTACAATTAGCATAACACTCAGAATACACAGGAAGAGATATAGCGCTTGGAGAATGGATGAATTTTTAGATGCTGTGAGTGGCGAGCTTTCTTCTGAGCACCACACTTCTGTACCCATTTGCTTCCTGGACTTTTCTACTTGTATGTTGATTGGTGACTCAAACTCAAATTGCTCCAAATAAACTCCTGATCTTCCATCTTAAACCCTTTCCTCCTCTTCTGTTCTCTATCCCACTTAATGGTAACCTGTTAGAAATCTTGGAGTCATCTCCTGATTCTGCTTTTTCCCACTCCACTATGTCCAATCAGACTCCCAACCCTGTCAGTCTTAGTGTAGATATGTCCTCTTCTCTGTTCCCTCTGCCTTCACCTTGGTTGAAGCCTTCATCTCTCATGGGACCTCTGTAGTCACCTCCATGGTTCTATAACCTGTGTACCAACTGTAGCTGCCACAGTTCCAAAATTGATCATGCCACTCTCTCTCTCTCTTTTTTTTTTTTTTGTGGTACATGGGCCTCTCACTGTTGTGGCCTCTCCCGTTGCGGAGCACAGGCTCCAGACACGCAGGCTCAGCGGCCATGGCTCACGGGCCCAGCCGCTCCACAGCATGTGGGATCTTACCGGACCGGGGCACGAACCCATGTCCCCTGCATTGGCAGGCGGACTCTCAACCACTGCGCCACCAGGGAAGCCCGCCACTCCCTCTTTTAAAGATCTCTCCTGAGGACTTCCCTGGTGGTGTAGTGGTTAAGAATCTGCCTGCCAATGCAGGGGACATGGGATTAAGCCCTAGTCCGGGAAGATCCCACATGCTGCAGAGCAACTAAGCCCATGTGCCACAACTACTGAGCCTGCGCTCTAGAGCCCACGAGCCACAACTACAGAAGCCCGTGTGCTTAGAGCCTGTGCTCTGAAACAAGAGGAGCCACCACAATGAGAAGCCCGTGCATCACAATGAAGAGTAGCCCCCACTCACTGCAACTAGAGAAAGCCTGCATGCAGCAACGAAGACCCAACACAGCCAAAAAATAAATTAAAAAAAAAAAGATCTCTCCTGGCTCCTACTGCTTGTAGAATCTTGTCCCAATCTCTCCTTCTATTCTCATTTTCCAATATGCTTTTCTATGTGTCCCATACTCCAGCCATACTGAACCTCTCACTATAATCCCAGCATATTCCTCCCTATCACAAGTATATATATACCTGAAAAAGCAGTACCTGCTAGTTATTATGATTATCAAATAACAACAGATTCTTTCTTCCAGGAATGCCCTTACTCTCTCTCTTCACCTGCAAAAATACTTATATACCTTTCTACTCAATTCAAATGCCACCTCCTCTGTGAAGCTTTTCTTGTTTCCCTCAGTAGGGTTTGTTGCTACTTCCTGTGTGTAGCTCCAGCATTCTGTATCTATAGCCCCTGGGCCACTAATACAACACATTGTGATTATTTGATTACAGATCTGCCTCCCCCAACAGACTGAAAGCTCCTTGAGGGCAGGTACCATCTCTACTGATTTTTTCATGCCTAGTAGCTAGTAGTGTCTGGCCCAAAGGAGGTACTCAATTATTATTTGGTGAAATAAAGAATGAATGACTGAAATGATTCAGGAAAAATCTATGACTTGCTAGTCAAGAAGAAAGAGCAAAAGAGGGGAATTTCATACACAAAGCAGCTGGCCTAATAGCTCAGAGCTGGGAGGGGTAGCCACAAAAAGGCTAAAATGGAAGATGTGGGCTGGGTTATAATGGGAGATGAGAGCAAGCAGGAAGGGTTGGGTGGACCTAACTGGGGAAGTGCTGTGAAGCCACTGCCCAAAGTCTGGATTTTCATTTGAATGAGTAGGGAGTTGCTGGAGAGTTATTAGAGACACGGTTGAAGCGAAGCCATGAAAAATGACCTGCACTGCAAGGCTAGAAGGAGGCAGCAAGGCCAGCCAGAAGGCAGTCACAATAACCCAGAGCAGAACGGGCATGGCAAGTGCAGGCAGGAGATTCAGGGGGCACAGAAAAGGAGGGGGCTGGATTTGGTGAATGATTGCATTTGGGAGAAGACACATAGGTAGTGAGAATTGCTGAAGATTACGAAAAGCAGAGTAGTGCAGAGAAAGAACACGAGACCAGCAGTTAGGAAATCAGGGTTCAGTTACAGCACAAAAATTATTCCCTATCAACTTAGTCTTCCTGTGCCTTACCTTCCTGAACAGTAAAACAAAGAGGTTCCCCATTCAAATTATCAGCAAATCCAGAATCCTTCAATTCTACTTCAAAAATATCTCTTGAATCACACCATCTTCACTGCCACCACCCTAGTCCAGGCCCCAGCAGTCCTCAGCTGGACCAGTGTATTAGCCTGGACAGTGGTCTCTGCACCCTCTCTTGTCCCCACACTATGTGGTCTCCACACAACAGTCAGCACCATCTTCTAAAAATGTCAATTCGCTTACGTTACTCCTTTGCTTAAAAACTCTTTGACCCCCACTACAATTAGAGTCAGATTACACTCCTTACCTCAGCCTACAAGTCTCCTACATAGCATGGCTCCTGCCTGCCTCTCTAACCTCATCCCACCCCCGTCACCTCACTCAATACACCCCAGTCGCACAATCTTTCTGCTTTTTCTTGAGCATATCCAGCTCTTTCCTACCTTTTCACGTGCTATCCCCTGGAATGCAGTTTTGTCTGGCTGGGTTCTTCATGGCTTTGGTACTTCAGACCCAGATTTGATCCCCTCAGAGAGTTCAGTCCTGATCTCGGTTTCGTCTGTTTATTTCCTTAGCACTTATCACAATCTGTAATTATTTTATTATTTGTTTACTGCTGATCTCCCAGGAGATTACAAGTTCTGAAAGGTAGGGCCTCTCTGTCTACTTCACTGTGCATTTGTGAGTGAGTGAATGAGCGAATGAATGAATGAAAGGGGTGATGGAAGCAGAGTTCACCAAAAATGGAGTTGTGAAGAAAAATGGAGGAAAAGATTTTGAAAAGAGTTCCATAGAATCTTGAGGATAGCATAACTAGTTTCACCCAGCTCGTAGTATAAACTATTAAAAGGAATCGAGACAGGAGACAGAGGGCTCAGGCAAAAAATCATGGAGAATCACAGAAGCTGCAGCTAATGGAACTCAATTCAAATTACCAGAAATTTGTTGAGTACTTACTATGTGCCAGACTCTACGCTGGGCCTCACTGTGAGGCATATAAAGATGAGTGAGTGGACACTTCAAGTGTTTATATTCAGGAGGCCAGAAATAGGAGAGAAGGAAGTGCAAGTGATGATAAAAGGCAGAATTTAATCAAAGGGCACTGGGGCTCAGAAGAAGGGGCTCAGGGAAGGCTTCAGAGAAAGTTACTCTGACGCTGAAGTCAACAAGTTCCAGTCTACAATGAAATACGAGCAGATGCTTCTCTCTGCTCTTCCCCACAAAATACTTCTGAAAAGTAGGATGGAAAGCAAAATATTTTTCAAGATGACTTTTGAGGCACTGTGTTAGTGGGGAAACAACTATGTGAGGAGTTTTGGCCCTACCACTCACTATTTGGGAGACCTTGGACAATTTGCTTATTTCTTTTTCCTAACTATTATTGAGGGCCTGTGCTAGGCACTTTCATATATACTATTTTATTGAATCATTTATCTTTTCTAAGCTTCAGGTTTCTCCATTCCCTTTGAACTTTAGCAGACTAGATTTCTGGTTCCCAAACAGTTGGTGCTGGGTACAGACCTGCAGGTATTCCTCTTTGCCTTCAGGTAGCACCCACACTTTTGCACTAAAGCAACAGACTGGCTTTTGGTAGTATCCTAAAGGCACTAGAGTGCGCTTTGGCTATTTGGCAGATGGGGAAAAAGATGAAAAGGTTTAAGAAGTGAAGCATAAGTTTCTTTGTGGCACTGTTGGATGAGCACATTTCGAAGTGGTAAACAATGGGGCCTGCCTGCCATGGTAACCCGTTGTATATTGGGAAACGGAGATATTAAGGTGTCAAGAAATGACCACCCTAAAATGTTACTAATGTTAAGGTAAACTGTAATGTCAGAAATTGTAACATGATTGTCTCCAGGTAATGCTGTAAAGACAGGTACTTAGATGACTGGCAAAGTAAGATGGGTGAACAAGAGAAAATCTGTCAGTGCATCTCCAGGAATGACCATGGAGAGGACTGTCTATTTTCAGACAATGGCATCTTTGCTTCTGTAGACAGAACTATTCCTAGTATGGAGAAGGGCAATTTCTCAGGTACCTAGGCTTGATTAAAAGAAGAACAAAACTCTGGAGACTATCCAATTCCTTTTGTTCTAATTAGGTGTTTGCTGAGCAGCTTTATGGTGTATAACTGGTTTCTTGACTGGGACGACCCACCAGCCAGGAGGGCCTTTATGCTGTTGATGAAAGTCTTGTCTTGCCTAATATACTGCTCATTATAAATGACCACCTTGAGGTCTGCTTTATAAATCAGTCTCTGTGGCTTTGGCAGCATGATTCATTCCCCAGAGACTTAATCATCACGTGACTGAAAATGGGAGAGAAATGTGAGGTGGAAAAACTACAGAGCAGACCGGCTGGAGTATCCTCAAGTGCTCCTCTCCTATGAGGTCTGGCCTGAAGCAGCCAGTGGTTTTACCTATTAAATTACAGCAATAATCATCTCTTACACTTGTTCAGTGCTTTTAGCTTTCAAAGCACTTTCATATATATATATATATATATATATATATATATATATATATATATAAAATCTAATTTTATTATTTCATCTATACCTTCTTTAGCTCATACTGTTTGCAAAAATACATTTGTAGAGCAGTGGCAAAGACACCAAAAGAAGCAGTAATATTGTCAACACCTTGAAAAAGAATCTGTCTATGATGGAACCTTGGCAAAATAAATCAAACTAAAGAAATAAGTGTAGTCAGAGTCTAGGCTGCAGTAAGGTGACCCGGGAATTTGCAGATAGGCTCAGAATGATTCTTAGAGTGAAATAACACAAAGACATGGTTGTAGATGTGTTGCTGATGGAGACTTGGGAAATATCCAAGTGTAATCAAGGTGATCAGGGCATATCTGCAAGACTGGAATGTACTCGAAGAAAGCCGCAATCTAATCAGTTTTACTGTAAACTGTCTGAAGAATAATGTGCTACAGAAAGGTGGTGTACGAGTTATTTGAAAAAGAGGGATTAGAGAGTGAAGATATGTTACTGTTTGTCCAGCACCCCCCACTCCTCACTATGCAGAGGGACAGGAAGGGATGGGAGAGGGAAGTGTGTACATTTGTGCAGTGGCTGGAGAGCAGAGGGAGCTGGGTAGACCACATATATGACAGACACACATATTGTGGTCCCTAAGGATGTAGACTCAATTATGAAACAGTCACTTCCTTCACTCTGATTCCATGCTCATCAAGTAACCTTCTGACTTACTAATTCAGTTTCCTAGGTCCCTTGATCCTGGGAAGAAATGCCCTTGGAGTAGATAAGACTATTGTGGTTACCCAACACGTATATCTTCTACTGTAAATTAATATAATTGCAATATATTTTATATGTCTCTTCCCCAATTTTTTTATTTTGAAAAATTTCAAATCTACAGAGAAGCTGCAAAAACAGTAAAATAGATTTCTACTTTTTCTTAAACTAAATTTACCAATTTGCTGATGGAAGTTCAACGGCTCCAGCACTATTTATTGAAAAGGCTGTCTTTCCTCCATTGAATTGCTTTTGGACCTTAGTCAAAAATCAGTTGGCTGTATTTGTGCGGGTCTGTTTCTGGGATCTCTATTCTGTTCTTTGATGTGTTTATTCCTTTGCCAATACCACACAGTCTTGATTACTGTACCTATATATTAAGTCTTAAAATTGGTAAAGTGATTCCTCCTACTTCATCCTTCTTTTATAAAATTGTTTTAGCTATTCTAGTTCCTTTGTTTTTCCATATAAAATTTATAATAATCTTGTCTATATTTTCAAAAAACATACTGGAATTTTGATAGGAATTATTTTAAACTTGTACATAAATCTGGAAAGAATTGACATCTTTACTACGTGGAGTCTTCTAATCCATGAACACGGTATGTCTTTGCATGAATTTAGATCTTTGATTTCTTTCATCAGGGTTTTGCAGTTTTAACATACAAGCCTGGTATACATATGTGTGTGTATATATATATATATATATATATATATTTATTTATTTATTTATTTATTTTTTGCGGTACGCGGGCCTCTCACTGTTGTGGTCTCTCCCGTTGCGGAGCACAGGCTCCGGATGCACAGACTCAGCGGGCATGGCTCACGGGCCCAGCCGCTCCGCAGCATGTGGGATCTTCCTAGACCGGGGCACGAACCCGTGTCCCCTGCATCGGCAGGCAGACTCTCAACCACTGCGCCACCAGGGAAGCCCTGGTATATTTTTTGTTAGATTTACACCTAAGTATTTCATTTTTTAAAAGCTGATTATAAATTGCATTGTATTTTAAATTTTGGTTTCCATGTGCTCATGGATAGTACATAGAAATACAATTGATTTTTGTATGTCAATCTTGTATCCTGAGACCTTGTTGAAAACATTTATTAGTTCTAGGAGGTTTTTGTAGATTCCTTGGGATTGTATTGTAGACAATAATGTCATTTGCAAATAGGGACAGTTTTATTTTTTCCTTTTTGTTTTATATGCTCCTCAGATGCTGCTTGCTATGTCTTTCAGCTATGGAATGCACAGAGCAGAGATACTGGTCTGTAGTTTTCCTTTTTTTGTACTGTCTTTGTCTGGTTTTGGTATCAGGATAACACTGGTTTAATGAAATGAGTTGTGAAGTGTTTCTTCCTCTTCTATTTTCTGGAAAGATTGTATAGATTTGGTCTGAATTCTTCTTTAAACATTTGGTAGAATCCTCCAGTGAAACCATCTAGGCCTGGAGAGTTCTTTTTTGGGAGTTTTCAAATACAAATTCAATTTCCTTAATAGTTATAGGTTATTCAAATAATTTCATATTTGGCGAGTTGCAGTAGTATGTGGTTTTTGAGGAAGCAGTTCATTTTATTTAACTTGTCAAGTTTATGTGTGTAGAGATGTTAGATGTATTCTGTTATTACCCTTTTGATGTCTGTAGGGTTTGTGGTGATACCCCACTTCACTCTTGATTTTGGCAATTTATGTCTTCTCCGTTTTTAAATTTGTCAGTCCTGCTAGAGATTTGTCAATTTTACTGACGTTTTCAGAGAACCACCTTTCTGTTTCATTTTCTATATTGTTTTCAGTTTCATTTAGTTTGCTCTCCTTAGTATGTTAAGGTGGCAACTTAAATTACTGATTTGAGATTATCCTTTTTTTTTTTTTTAAAGATTTGGTGCTGTAAATTCCCCTCTCAGCACTGATTTAGCTGTGTCCCACAAATTTTGATATGTTGTATTTTCATTTTAAATCATTTAAATGTAATTTTTGATTCTCCATGAAATTTGCTTTTTGACAAATGGATTATTCAGAAGTGTGTTCTTTAAGTATCTAAATGTTTGTATATTATCCTATTATCTTTTATTAATTTGTTTGATTCTATTTTGGTCAGAAAATATACCCTGTTTGATTTCCTTCTTTTAAATTTGCTGAGATTTCTTTTGTGGTCCATGATATGGTCTATCTTTATTTTTAAAATTTTAATATCATTGTGATAAAGTATATAAAACATAAAATATGCCATTGCAACCATTTTAAGTATAATATCCAGGGTATTAAGTACATTCACAATATTGTGCAATCATCACCACTATCTATTCTAAAACTTTTCTATCACCCCAAATAGAAATTCTGTACTCATTAAGCAATAACTCCCCATTTCCCCTTCCCCCAATCCCTGGTAACTTCTAACCTACTTTCTGTCTATATGAATTTGCCTATTGTAGATATTTTGTGTAAGTGGAACTATATAATATTTGTCCTTTTGTGTCTGGATTATTTCACTTGGCATAATGCTTTCAAGGTTCATCCATGTCGTAGCTTATATCAGAACGTCATTTCTTTTTATGGCCGAATAGTATTCCATTGTATGTATATACCACGTTTTGTTTATCCATTCACCTACTGATGGACATTTAAGTTATTTCACCTTTTGCCTATTGTGTATAATGATACAGTAAACACTGAATACAAGCATCTGTTTAAGTCCCTGTTTTCAGTTCTTTTGGGTATATAACTTGGAGTGAAACTGCTGGGTCATATGGTAATTCTTTTTTTTTCTTTTTTTTTTTTTTGCGATATGTGGGCCTCTCACTGTTGTGGCCTCTCCCACTGCGGAGCACAGGCTCCGGACGCGCAGGCTCAGCGGCCATGGCTCACGGGCCCAGCCGCTCCGCGGCATGTGGGATCTTCCTGGACCGGGGCATGAACCTGTGTCCCCTGCATCGGCGCCACCAGGGAAGCCCATATGGTAATTCTATACTGAACTTTTTGAGGAACCACCAAACTGTTATCCACAGTGGCTGTGCCATTTTACATTCCCAGTGGCAATTTACAAGAGTTCCAATTTCTCCACATCCCCAGTAACACCTGCTATTTTCATTTTAAAAACTATACTTATCCCAGTAGGTATAAAGTGGTTTCTCATTGAGGTTTTGATTTGCAGTTCCCTAATAACTAATGATGTTGAGCATCTTTTCATGTGCTCATTGGCCATTTGTAAATCTTCTCTGGAGAAATGTCTATTTAATTCCTTTGCCAATTTTTTTAACATCTTTATTGGAGTATAATTGCTTTACAATGGTGTGTTAGTTTCTGCTTTACAACAAAGAGAATCAGCTATACATATACATATATCCCCATATCTCCTCCCTCTTGCATCTCCTTCCCTCTCACCCTCCCTATCCCACCCATCCAGGTGGTCACAAAGCACCGAGCTGATCTCCCTGTGCTATGCGGCTGCTTCCCACTAGTTATCTATTTTAAATTTGGTAGTATATATAAGTCCATGCCACTCTCTCACTTCGCCCCAGCTTACCCTTCCCCTTCCCCATGTCCTCAAGTCCATTCTCTACATCTGTGTCTTCATTCCTGTCCTGCCTCTAGGTTCTTCAGAACCATTTTATTTTTTAGATTCCATATATATGTGCTAGCATATGGTATTTGTTTTTCTCTTTCTCACTTACTTCACTCTGTATGACAGACTCTAGGTCCACCTAACTCAATACAAATGACTCAATTTCATTTCTTTTTATGGCTGAGTAATATTCCATTGTATATATGTGCCACATCTTCTTTATCCACTCATCTGTCAGTGGACACTTAGGTTGTTTCCATGTCCTGGCTACTGTAAAAAGAGCTGCAGTGAACATTGTGGTACATGCCTCTTTTTGAATTATGGTTTTCTCAGGGTATATGCCCAGTAGTGGGATTGCTGGTTCGTATGGTAGTTCTATTTTTAGTTTTTTAAGGAACCTCCATACTGTTCTCCATAGTGGCTGTATCAATTTACATTCCCACCAACAGTGCAAGAGGGTTTCCTTTTCTCCACACCCTCTCCAGCATTTATTGTTTACAGATTTTTTGATGATGGCCATTATGATTGGTGTGAGGTGATACCTCACTGTAGTTTTGACTTGCATTTCTCTAATGATTAGTGATGTTGAACATTCTTTCATGTGTTTGTTGGCTACCTGTATATCTTCTTTGGACAAATGTCTATTTAGGTCTTCTGCCCATTTTTGAATTGGGTTGTTTGTTTTTTTGCTATTGAGCTGCATGAGCTGCTTATAAATTTTGGAGATTAATCCTTTGTCAGTTGCTTCATCTGAAAATATTTTCTCCCATTCTGAGGGTTGTCTTTTCGTCTTTTTTATGGTTTCCTTTGCTGTGCAAAAGGTGTTAAGTTTCATTAGGTCCCATTTGTTTATTTTTGTTTTATTTCCATTTCTCTAGGAGGTGGGTCAAAAGGATCTTGCTGTGATTTATGTCATAGAGTGTTCTGCCTATGTTTTCCTCTAAGAGTTTTATACTTTCGGCCCTACCTTTAGGTCTTTACTCCATTTTCAGTTTATTTTTGTGTATGGTGTTAGGGAGTGTTCTAATTTCATTCTTTTACATGTAGTGGTCCAGTTTTCCCATCACCACTTATTGAAGAGGCTGTCTTTTCCCCATTGTATATTCTGGCCTCCTTTATCAAAAATAAGGTGACCATATGTGCGTGGGTTTATCTCTGGGCTTTCTATCCTGTTCCATTGATCTATATTTCTGTTTTTGTGCCAGTACCATACTGTCTTGATTACTGTAGCTTTGTAGTAGAGTCTGAAGTCAGGGAGCCTGATTCTTCCAGCTCCATTTTTCTTTCTCAAGATTGCTTTGGCTATTCGGGGTCTTTTGTGTTTCCATACAAATTGTGAAATTTTTTGTTCTAGTTCTGTGAAAAATGCCATTGGTAGTTTGATAGGGATTGCATTGAATCTGTAGATTGCTTTGGGTAGTAGTGTCATTTTCACAATGTTGATTCTTCCAATCCAAGAACATGGTATATCTCTTGATCTGTTTGTATATCTTTAATTTCTTTCATCAGTGTCTTAGTTTTCTGCATACAGGTCTTTTGTCTCCTTAGGTAGGTTTATTCCTAGGTATTTTCTTCTTTTTGTTGCAATGGTATATGGGAGTGTTTCCTTAATTTCTCTTTCAGATTTTTCATCATTAGTGTATAGGAATGCAAGAGATTTCTGTGCATTGCCAATTTTTTTTTTTTTTAGGCAGACACTCTTTGAAGTTTTATTTCACTAACCTCAGGTCAAATTTCCACAGCTGTTTTCTGGTCAATTTTCTATCTTTGCTTGGCTTACCAAAATGGTAGTACCAAAAGATTTGTGGGGTAGGGAGAAGAGGCCATTTTAAGAAGCACTGCATTTACTCATCTTCCACAAGGCAACAGAGTTGGACATCTGATGATTGTTCAACAAAACAAAGCTTTAACAGCATCCAGGAGGGCAGGCAGGCAAACCAGGCTGTAGACACTCTTCCATTTGTCAAAATCAGACCACAGAAAACCTACTCCACACATACCTAAAAGGTTATCACCATTCATCTTTTCTTTTTCTGCTGCTGCAACATTTTTCTTCTTTTAATTATCATATCATGTAGTTTCTCAAGTCCTTCCTTCAGTCCATCGCCTATGATTGCACAGGTGGGCTGCAAATGCCAGGGAGTTGATGAGCTCAGTTCACCCATTGCTAACAATTTCTCAATTTCTGAGAGAGACAATGAGTTCCTCAGGTCTTGTTTGTTAGCAACTATAAGCACAGGAACTCCTTGATTTTCTGATATCCTAGTTATTTTATGAAGTTCAGTTTCGGCTTCTTCCATCCTTTCAACATCAACAGAGTCCACAACAAACACAATGCCATCTGTGCATCTGGTATATGACTTCCACAGTGGCGTTAATTTCTCCTGACCACCTACATCCCAGAAGTGAAGAGTGACTTTTAGAATTTCCCAAGGTTACCTTAATTTTTTCCATGTTAAATCCTTTGGTAGGTACGGTATTTACAAATTCATTGAACTGCAGCCTGTATAACACAGTTATCTTTCCAGCAGAGTCCAAACCCATAATGACAATGTGGAAGGACTGAAATGAAGGCAGGCTGGACAGGATCGAAGTCTGGTCTGACAGTCCATTCCCCATTTCCAGCTGCAAAGAAGTGTTCCAAACTGAAAGGCTTTCTTCTTACTCCTTGAGAACTTTTCTTCCTAGGGGATCCAGCTACCAGACTCCCAAATTGGGGCCTGGATCCAAATGAGAAAGCACTGGTAGGCTTTTCTACGTGGGGGCAGAGAAGCACCCCACCGCCACTCAGCTTAGCTCTCCACGCAGCTCTGGCGGTTGCCTCACCAGAAACCGTGGCTCCAGACTACGACCACGCCCACTCCACATGGCCCACCCCTGAGCCCAAATCCTGCATCAGAGCATCCATGCCACACACGCCCCCGCGCCCTAATTGATGAGAGTAACTGCCACTCCCAGCACGGCGGAGCCAGGCTCTCCCTCGGTCCACAGGCACCACCTGTTACACTCAAGTTAGAAAAGAGGGCGCCTGCGGAGGGAGCCGAGCGACCCCTGCGGGGGAAGGAGAGCCTCGGCCGGTCAGTCAGGTCTCAGCCAGCTGTCTCGCTCCACCCACCCGGGTGCACCTGCAGCGCGGACGCGTCAAGGTTCTCACATCCAGCCCGCGGTCACCGCCGGCCCATTAACCTTTGTCCACTGGCCAGAGGGTACTCCCTGCGGCTGCGCCGGCCCACAGGAGTGAATGATCCGACCTGCAGCAGCCGCCGGGGCAGGCCCACTGTTCCCGCAGCACGATCCCTTCATCTCGCTGCTCCTCACCCAGCCTGCCAATTTTTAAAATGCGTTATTTGTCTTCTTGTTGAGCTTAGGAGTTCTTTATATATTATGAATATTAAATCCTTAGTAGATGATTTGCAAATATTTTCTCCCATTCTATAGATTTTCTTTTCACTTTCTTGATAATGTACTTTGATCCACAATAGTTTTAAATTTTGATAAGTCAAATTCATCTATTTTTTCTCTTGTTGTCATGTCTAAGAATCCACTGCCAGTTCCAAGGTCATGAAGATTTATGTTTTGTTTTCTTCAAGAATTTTATGGTTTTAGGTCTTATATTTATATTGGTGATCTATTTTGAGTTAATTTTTGTATATGGTGTGTGGTAGGGAGTCCAACTTCATTATCTTGCATGTGGATATCCAGTTGTCCAAGCACCATTTGCTGAAGAGATAATTCTTTCCCCATTAAATGAATTTGGCACCTTTGTTGAAAATCAATTGGCCATAGATGTATGGGTTTATTTCTGGACTTACAATTCTATATCATTGGTCTATATGTCTGTTCTTCTGCCAATACCACACTGTTTTGATTACTGTAGCATTGTCATAAGTTTTGAAATTGGGAAGTGAGTCCTCTAACTTTGTTCTTTTTTTTTTTTTTTTTTTTTTTTTTTTGCGGTACGCGGGCCTCTCACTGTTGTGGCCTCTCCCGTTGCGGAGCACAGGCTCCGGACACGCAGGCCCAGTGGCCATGGCTCACCGGCCCAGCCGCTCTGCGGCATGTGGGATCTTCCCGGACCGGGGCACGAACCCGCGTCCCCCGCATTGGCAGGCGGACTCTCAACCACTGTGCCACCAGGGAAGCCCTAACTTTGTTCTTTTTCAAGATTGTTTTGGTTATTTGGGGCTTCTTGAAATTCCATATGAATTTGATTGGCCTTTTCATTTCTGAAAAAAAAAGGCTGTTGGGATTTTGATAGGCATTACAGTGAATCTATAGGCTGCTTTGGGCAGTACTGACATATTAACAATATTAAGTCTTATAATCCATGAATACAGGATGCTGTTCATTTATTTAGGTCTTCTTTAATATCCTTCAGCAAATATTTTGTAGTTTTCAGTGTACCAGTCTTTCACCTCCTTGGTAAAATTTATTCTTGGGTACTTTATTCTTTGTGATGCTATATGGAATTGCTTTCTTAAAAACTTTTGGATTGTTTATTGCTGGTGTATAAAAACACACTTGATTTTGTGTGTGTATTGTAACCGGCAAAATTGCTGAGTTTGTTCATTAGCTCTAGTAGCTTTCATGTGGATTCTTTGGAATCTTCTATATGTATGATCATGTCATCTGTGAATAGGGAGAGTTTTATTACTTGCATTCCAATCTTAATGCCTTTTATTTCCTTTTTTCTTGTCTAATTGCTCTGGCTAGAAATTCTACTATAACATATAATAACAGTGGTAAAAGTGGGTGTCTTGTCTTAATTCCTGATCTTAGAGGGAAAGTGTTCATCTTTTACCATTGACTATGTTAGCTGTAGGTTTTTCGTAAATGCCTTTTATCATGTAGAGGAGTTTCTGTTTATTCCTGGCATTCTGAATGCTTTTATCATAAGTGGGTGTTGGATTTTGTCAAATGCCTTTTCTGCATCAATTGAGATGATCATGTAGCTTTTCCCCTTTGTTATATTAATGTGATGTATTAGACTGATTGATTTTCTTACATTGAACCATCCTTGCATACCTGGGTTAAATTCCCCTTGGTCATTTTAATATGCAGTTGAATTCAGTTTCCTAGTATTTTGTTAAAGGATTTTTGCATCTATAATCATAAGATATTTGGGGCTGTTATTTTCTTTTCTTGTTAGGTCTTTATCTGGCTTTGGTATCAGGGCAATGGTGGCCTCCTAGCATGAGTTGGGAAGTGTTCAGTCTTATTCAGTTATCTGGAAGAATTTGAGGCAAATTGGTATTAATTCTTTAAATGTTTTGTAAAACTTACCAGTGAAGCCATCTGGTTGTGACTTTTCTTTTTTGGGAGGTTCTTCATTACTAATTCAATTTAAATATTTTACTTGTTACAGATCTATTGAGATGCTATATTTCTTCTTGAGTCAGTTCTGGTAACTTTTTTATTTCTAGAATTTGTCCATGTCATCTAGGCTATGTAATTTGTTAGCATACAATTGTTAGTTGCATTCTCTTATAATCTTAAAAAAAATCTCTGTAAGTTTGGCAGTAATGTCCTTTATTTATTTATTTATTTATTTACTTACTTACTTACTTATTTATTTATTTATTTATGGCTGCACTGGGTCTTAGTTGCCGCATGTGGGATCTTTTGTTGAGGCATGTGGGCTCTTTGTTGTGGTGTACGGGCTTCTCTCTAGTTGTGGCATGCGGAGCTTCTCTCTAGTTGTGGCTTGTGGGCTCCAGAGTGTGTGGGTTCTGTAGTTGCGGCATGTGGGCTATCTAGTTGTGGTACATGGGCTCAGTAGTTGTGGTGCTTGGGCCTAGTTGCCCCACAGCCTGTGAGATCTTAGTTCCCTGACCAGGGATTGAACCTGCGTCCCCTGCATTGTAAGGCAGATTCTTAACCACTGGACCACCAGGGAAGTCCCAATGTCCTTCCATTGACTTTGGAATTTAGTTATTTGTGTCTTCTCTCTCTCTCTCTCTCTTTTCTTTATTAGTGTAGCTAAAGGTTTGTCAATTTTGTTGCTCTTTTTTTTTAAAAAAAGAATTACTCATTTATTTATTTTTGGCTGTGTTGCTGTGTGTGGGCTTTCTCTAATTGTAGTGAATGGGGGCTACTCTTTGTTGCAGTGTGTGGGCTTCTCATTGTGATGGCTTCTCTTGCTGCACAGCACGGGCTCTAGGTGCACGGGCTTCAGTAGTTGTGGCACATGGGCTCAGTAGTTATGGCTCATGGGCTCTAGAGCACAGGCTCAGTAGTTGTGGCGCATGGGCTTTGCTGCTCTGCGGCATGTGGGATCTTCCCGTACCAGGGTTTGAACCCATGTCCCCTGCATTGGCAGGCGGATTCTCAACCACTGCACCACCAGGGAAGTCACTGTTCCTCTTTTCAAAGAACCAACTTTTGGGTTTGTTCATTCTCTGTACTGTTTTTCTATTCACTATTTCATTTATCTCTATTCTAATCTTTGTTGTTTCCTTTCTTCTGCTAGCTTTGGATTTAGTTATCTCTTCTTTTTCTAATTCTTCAAGATGTAAAAGTAGTTTATTGATTTGAGATCTTCTTTTTAATGTAGGCATTTACAGGTATAAATTTCTCTCTGATTATGGCTCTTGCTGCATCTCATGAGTTTTATATGTTGCATTTTCATTTTTGTTCATTGCAAAGTATTTTCTCATTTCCACTGTGTTTTCTTCTTTGATCCATTAGTTGTTTTAAGAGTGTGTTGCTTAATTTCCACATATTTTTGAACTTCTCACTTTCCCCTCTGTTGTTGTTTCTTTAGCTTTATTCCATTGTGGTTAGAAAAGACAGTTTGAATGATTTCAATCCTCTTAAATGTATCGAAACTTGTTTTGTGGCCTAACATATGGTCAATCCTGGGGAATGTTCTATGTCCACTTGAAAAGAATGTGCATTTTGCTGTTGTTGGGGGGAATGTTCTCTCTACGTATCTTTCTGGTCTAATTGGTTTATAATGCTATTCAAGTTCTCTATTTCCTTATTGCCCTTATGTCTAGATGTTCTAACTATTATTGAAAGTGGTATTTGAAGTCTCCAACTATTACAGTAGAACTGTCTATTTTTCTTCTCAATTCTGTAAATGTTTGCTTTCTACACTTTGGGGCTCTGTTGTATAGTATAAATAGGTTTATAATTGTTATATATCCCTGATGAATTGATCCTTTTATCAATATATAATGTCTTTGTCTCTTGTAACACTGTTTGATGTAAAGTCTATTTTGTCTGATATTAGTATAACCCAACCTCAGCTCTTTTTGGTTACCATTTGCATGGAATATTTTTTTCCATCCTTTCTTTCACTTTCAACCTACTTATTTCTTTGGATCTAAAGTAAATTTCTCATAGACAGCATACAGTTGTACCATGGTTTCTTTTTTTAATTCACTCTGCCCAATCTCTGCCTTTAATTGGACACTTTAATTAATTTACATTTAATGTGTTTACTAATAAGGAAGGCTTTCTGCCATTTCTTATACTATCTTTGTCCCTCATTTATTACATTAATGTCTTCTTTTGTATTTAGGTGATTATTTGTAGTGAACCTTTTTGATTCTCTTCTCATTTCGATTTGTACATTCAAAGAACATTTATTTTGTAGTTATCATGGGAATTACATTTAACATCCTAAATTTATTATAATATAGTTTGAATTGATACCAACTTAACTTCAATGGCATATAAAAACTCTGCTATTATTCAGTTCCATCCCCTTCCTTATGTTGTTGTTGTCACAAATTACATCTTTAGATATTGTGTGCCCAATAACAGATTTATAATTATTTTTATGCATTTGTTTTTTATGTCATGTAGGAAAGAAAGAGTGGAGTTACAAACCAAAAGTGCAATACTAGCTTTTATGTTTGCCCATGTAGTTCTCTTTACCAGAGAACTTTGTTTCTTCATATAGCTTCACGTTATTGTCTAGTGTCCTTTGATTTCAACTTGAAGGACTTCTTTTTGCCCCATTTTTTCTCAGGTAGGTCTAGTGTTAACAAACTCCCTCAACTTTTGTTTATCTGGGAATGTCTTAATTTCTCCCTCAATTTTGAAGAAGAATTTTGCTGAATATAGAATTCTTAGTTGACAATTTTTTTCTTTCAGTGCTTTAAATATGTCATCCAACCACCTTCTGGCCTCCATGGTCTCTGATGAGAAATCAGCTTTTAATCTTATTGAGGATCATTTGTATGTGACTAGTTGCTTCTCTTTTGCTGCTTTCAAGATTCTCTGTTTGTTTGTCTTTCAAGAGTTTGATTGTAATGAGTGTTGGTGTGGATCTCTTTGCATCTATCCTCCTTGGAATTCATTGAGCTTCTTGGATGTGTAGATAATGTCTTTCATCAAATTTGGGAAGCTTTTGGCCTTTATTTCTTTAAACATTCTTTCTGACTTTCTCTCTTTTTCTTCTGGGACTCCCATAATGGTGTCCCATGGGTCCCTTAGGCTCTGTTCTCCTTTCTTCATTCTTTTTTCTTTCTGCCCCTTGGACTGGGTAATTTCAATCATCCTATATTCAAGTTCACTGATCTTGTGCCTGAAGCTTCTAGTGAATTGCTAGCATTTTGACAGAGATTTCCTTGAATGTTAGGAGTTTTTTAAAATGACAAAAAACACCTCTTCCAGTCTTTAAGGTCCTCTCAGGTCTTTTCTGAGCATGCTATGTGCCCTGGGCATTTCCCCATATACACAGGTGCTTTTGACTGCCTTCATTTTCCAAAGAAACACTCTCTCTGGCTTTTCCTCCCAGGCCTTAGGTTGTCTATTTTATGTCTAAACTGCAATCTTTTTTTTTTTTTTTTGCGGTATGTGGGCCTCTCACTGTTGTGGCCTCTCCCACTGTGGAGCATAGGCTCCGGACGTGCAGGCTCAGTGGCCATGGCCCACGGGCCCAGCCGCTCGGCGGCATGTGGGATCCTCCCGGACCGGGGCACGAACCCATGTCCCCTGCATCGGCAGGTGGACTCTCAACCACTGCACCACCAGGGAAGCCCCTAAACTGCAATCTTTTGCCTCAGGAATCTGTGGGTTGTTCATCTACATTACGCTGTTTTCAAGCAATGCTCACCACTTTTATGACCTAGTTGAGTTTCAAGTTAGGTGTAACAGAGATGAGTACCTTGCATCTGTCATCCAGGTAGCCCCTGACAGGTTAGAATAAATCTAAACAGTAATTTTCAAATAAGGTCTACTCTCTTCCCTCTTGAACCATGGTCCAGGGTTCTACACTAGGAACATATTTTCGAGAGTGCTGCCCAGTTGGGATGGGAGTAAGACAAGGGCAAGTAAAAATGCCATAAAGCTCTCCTATCATTAAAAAGCTAGGTATCTTCTTACTTGTACCATGAGCTGTTATTTTCCTTTAACAGTTTATCCCAGGGGGCATTGCATTTGAACTAGGATTACACGGTACACCTTGATATGACCCTTAACTTTTATTTATTTCATTTGTATTTTGATCAAAGTAATAGTTTAATAACATGCACATAGTTTATAAAGTCAAACATTACCTAAGTCTTACGATGACACACAGCAGTTCTCTAACTTATCCCTTCACATTTCCAATTTCTACTTCTAACAAACAGCCACATTTCATTCTTTTAGTCACTTCTAGTACTTCCCTGTATATATTCAAATAAAATGAGAAGATTGGTAGTTGTTTTTCAATATTTGATATGCTCTACTGACTTCCTTCTATGGAAGATTATAATTGAGTCCTACTACTATCTCCCACATCCATCTATACACACATTTCACCTTGTCTCATACTCCACATTTAATTATCCCAGAATTGTTGGCCAAATTAACATTCAGTGTTTAAAGTTATGGTGACAACAAATACTGTTCACAGCTGAGCCAGCTGCTATATAGTATGGCTACTTTTCCTTCCTTGGAATTTTTTTTCCTGGAATTAATAATTACCTCACCTTATATATGTTGTTTAGCTTTCTATGTACTTATCATTAATGCATATCAATTCCTATGTATTTATCACTAACTCATGCCACACTCTTTGACAAAACTGTAATATTCTTCTCAGTATTGTCAACTACACCAGGCAATCTGTGAATTCCATCTTCTCCTCAGAACCTTTCCCTTGAAGCTCTCCAATTTGGACAGTTTGATTTCTAGGCCTCTGTACAGCTGGTATATGGGACCTTCTCCTCACTATCATCCTGAGAAATCCCTGCTGTCCTCTCCTGCATTGGATCCTCTGTTTCCTGGATCATATGTCTTCTGCTTTCTGGATTTACTGCCCTCGTTTTGTTGGGTACCTACTCCAAGATTCCTGAACTTGCATGCCTGAAAATGTCTGTATTCTATCCTTGTAATTGTTTGGTAGTTTGGCTGCATATAGAATTCAAGGCCCAATGTCTTCAAGCTTTCACTATTGTTGATAAGAAGTCCAAAGCCATTCTGATTTTAGAACCTTTCTGTGTGACCCAAAATTTTTCTCCCTAGAACCTTTATAGCTTTTAGAATAACTTCTTTTCCCCTTTGCTCTAAAGTTTTATGATATGACTTGAGGTCTGTTTTTCCTTTATGGTGCTGGGCAACCAGTGGGCCCTGTCAGTCTGGAAATTTATGTCCTTAGGTTTGGGGGAGATTTTCTTTTATTATTTCTTTGATAATTTCCTCTCTTTAATTTTCTTCTCAGGAATTATTTTTATTGGATGTTGGACCTCATGGATTAATTGTTTAATTTTCTAATTATTCTCTTTTCTGTTTCTCATTTCTCTACCTATTAATTGTTTTCTTAGAGATTTCTTCAACTATATCTTCCAACACCTTGTTGAAAAAAATTTTTTAAACCACTTTAGTCATTTCTAAGTGTTCAGTTCAGTGGCATTAAGTACATTCACAAAACTGCAACCATCATCACTATGCATTTGCAGAACTTTTTAATCATCTTAAACATAAGCTACAAACCCATTAAACAATAACTCCCTATTCTTCCCTCCCCCTAATCTCTGGTAAACTCTAAATCTACTTTCTGTCTCTATGAATTTGCCTATTTGAAGTACCTCATATAAGTGGAATCATACATTGTTTGCCATTTTGTGTCTGGCTTATTTCACTTAGCATACTGTTTTGAAGGTTTATCCATATTGTAGTATGTATTAGAATTCCATTCCTTTTAAAGGCTGAGTAATATTCCATTGTATGTAAATACCATATTTGTTTTTCCATTCATCATTATTTTATTTTATTTCTGCTTTATAACAAATTTAATCAATTATACATATGTTCCCATATCCCCTCCCTTTTGCGTCTCCCTCCCACCCTCCCTATCCCACCCCTCCAGGCAGTCACAAAGCACTGAGCTGATCTCCCTGTGCTATGCAGCTGCTTCCCACTATCTATCTACCTTACGTTTGGTACTGTATATATGTCCATGCCTCTCTTTGGCTTTGTCACAGCTTACCCTTCCCCCTCCCCATATCCTCAAGTCCATTCTCAAGTAGGTCTGTGTCTTTATTCCTGTCTTACCTCTATATTCTTCATGACATTTTTTTCCCTTAAATTCCATATATATGTGTCAGCATACAGTACTTGTCTTTCTCTTTCTGACTCACTTCACTCTGTATGACAGACTCTAGGTCCATCCACCTCATTACAAATAGCTCAATTTCGTTTCTTTTTATGGCGGAGTAATATTCCATTGTATATATGTGCCACATCTTCTTTATCCATTCATCCGATGATGGACACTTAGGTTGTTTCCATCTCCAGGCTATTGTAAATAGGGCTGCTATGAACATTTTGGTACATGACTCTTTTTGAATTATGGTTTTCTCAGGGTATATGCCATGTAGTGGGATTGCTGGGTCATATGGTAGTTCTATTTGTAGTTTTTTAAGGAACCTCCATACCGTTCTCCATAATGGCTGTACCAATTCACATTCCCACCAGCAGTGCAAGAGTGTTCCCTTTTTTCCATACCGTCTCCAGCATTTATTGTTTCTAGATTTTTTGATGATGGCCATTCTGACTGGTGTGAGATGATATCTCATTGTAGTTTTGATTTGCATTTCTCTAATGAGTAAAGATGCTGAGCATCCTTTCATGTGTTTGTTGGCAGTCTGTATATCTTCTGTGGAGAAATGTCTATTTAGGTCTTCTGCCCATTTTTGGATTGGGTTGTTTGTTTTTTTGTTATTGAGCTGCATGAGCTGCTTATAAATTTTGGAGATTAATCCTTTGTCAGTTGCTTCATTTGCAAATATTTTCTCCCATTCTGAGGGTTGTCTTTTGGTCTTGTTTATGGTTTCCTTTGCTGTGCAAAAGCTTTTAAGTTTCATTAGGTCCCATGTGTTTATTTTTGTCTTTATTTCCATTTCTCTAGGAGGTGGGTCAAAAAGGATCTTGCTGTGATTTATGTCATAGAGTGTTCTGCCTATGTTTTCCTCTAAGAGTTTGATAGTTTCTGGCCTTACATTTAGGTCTTTAATCCATTTTGAGCTTATTTTTGTGTATGGTGTTAGGGAGTGATCTAATCTCATACTTTTACATGTCCCTGTCCAGTTTTCCCAGCACCACTTATTGAAGAGACTGTCCTTTCTCCACTGTACATTCCTGCCTCCTTTATCAAAGATAAGGTAACAATATGTGCGTGGGTTTATCTCTGGGCTTTCTATCCTGTTCCATTGATCTACCTTTCTGTTTTTGTGCCAGTACCACACTGTCTTGATTACTGTAGCTTTGTAGTATAGTCTGAAGTCAGGGAGCCTGATTCCTCCAGCTCCATTTTTCATTCTCAAGATTGCTTTGGCTATTCGGGGTCTTCTGTGTTTCCATACAAATTGTGAAATTTTTTGTTCTAGTTCTGTGAAAAATGCCAGTGGTAGTTTAATAGGGATTGCATTGAATCTGTAGATTGCTTTGGGTAGTAGAGTCATTTTCACATGTTGATTCTTCCAATCCAAGAACATGGTACATCTCTCCATCTATTTGTATCATCTTTAATTTCTTTCATCAGTGTCTTATAATTTTCTGCATACAGGTCTTTTGTCTCCTTAGGTAGGTTTATTCCTAGATATTTTATTCTTTTTGTTGCAGTGGTACATGGGAGTGTTTCCTTGATTTCACTTTCAGATTTTTCATCATTAGTATATAGGAATGCCAGAGATTTCTGTGCATTAATTTTGTATCCTGATACTTTACCAAATTCATTGATTAGCTCTAGGAGTTTTCTGGTAGCATCTTTAGGATTCTCTATGTATAGTATCATGTCATCTGCAAACAGTGACAGCTTTACTTCTTCTTTTCTGATTTGGATTCCTTTTATTTCCTTTTCTTCTCTGATTGCTGTGGCTAAAACTTCCAAAGCTATGTTGAATGATAGTGGTGAGAGTGGGCAACCTTGTCTTGTTCCTGATCTTAGTGGAAATGGTTTCAGTTTTTCACCATTGAGGACGATGCTGGTTGTGGGTTTGTCATATATGGCCTTTCTTATGTTGAGGAAAGTTCCCTCTATGCCTACTTTCTGCAGGGTTTTTATCATAAATGGGTGTTGAATTTTGTCGAAAGCTTTCTCTGCATCTATTGAGATGATCATATGGTTTTTCTCCTTCAATTTGTTAATATGGTGTATCACGTTGATTGATTTGCGTATATTGAAGAATCCTTGCATTCCTGGAATAAACCCCAGTTGATCATGGTGTATGATCCTTTTAATGTGCTGTTGGATTCTGTTGGCTAGTATTTTGTTGAGTATTTAAAAATATATATATATTTATTTATTTATTTTTGGCTGTGTTGGGTCTTCGTTGCTGCGCGTGGGCTTTCTCTAGTTGTGGTGAGCGGGGGTCTCCTCTTCGTTGTGGTGTGCGGGCTTCCCACCGCGGCGGCTTCTCCTGTTGCGGGGCACAGGCTCCAGGCACGCGGGCTCAGTAGTTGTAGCACGTGGGCTTCAGTAGTTGTGGTGCATGGGTTTAATTGCCCCGCGGCATGTGGGATCCTCCCAGACCAGGGCTAGAACCCGTGTTCCCTTCCTTGGCAGGCGGATTCCCAACCACTGCGCCACAAGGGAAGTCCCTGTTGAGGATTTTTTTTTTTTTTTTTTTTTTTGCGGTACGCGGGCTTCTCTCTGTTGTGGCCTCTCCCGTTGCGGAGCACAGGCTCCGGACGCGCAGGCTCAGCGGCCATGGCTCACGGGCCCAGCCGCTCCGCGGCATGTGGGATCTTCCCAGACCGGGGCACGAACCCGCGTCCCCTGCACCGGCAGGCGGACTCGCAACCACTGCGCCACCAGGGAAGCCCCCTGTTGAGGATTTTTGCATCTATGTTCATCAGTGATATTGGCCTGTAGTTTTCTTTCTTTGTGACATCCTTGTCTGGTTTTGGTATCAAGGTGATGGTGGCCTTGTAGTATGAGTTTGGGAGTGTTCCTCCCTCTGCTATATTTTGGAAGAGTTTGAGAAGGATAGGTGTTAGCTCTTCTCTAAATGCTTGATAGAATTCACCTGTGAAGCCATCTGGTCCTGGGCTTTTGTTTGTTGGAAGATTTTTTATCACAGGTTCAATTTCAGTGCTTGTGATTGGTCTGTTCATATTTTCTATTTCTTCCTGATTCAGTCTTGGCAGATTGTGCATTTCTAAGAATTTGTCCATTTCTTCCAGGTTGTCCATTTTATTGGCATAGGGTTGCTTGTAGTAATCTCTCATGATCTTTTGTATTTCTGCAGTGTCGGTTGTTACTTCTCCTGTTTCATTTCTAATTCTATTGATTTGAGTCTTCTCCCTTTTTTTCTTGATGAGTCTGGCTAATGGTTTATCAATTTTGTTTATCCTCTCAAAGAACCAGCTTTTAGTTTTATTGATCTTTGCTATCGTTTCCTTCACTTCTTTTTCATTTATTTCTGATCTGATTTTTATGATTTCTTTCCTTCTGCTAACTTTGGGGGATTTTTGTTCTTCTTTCTCTAATTGCTTTAGGTGCAAGGTTAGGTTGTTTATTCGAGATGTTTCCTGTTTCTTAAGGTAGGATTGTATTGCTATAAACTTCCCTCTTAGAACTGCTTTTGCTGCATCCCATAGGTTTTGGGTCGTCGTGTCTCCATTGTCATTTGTTTCTAGGTATTTTTTAATTTCCTTTTTGATTTCTTCAGTGATCACTTCGTTATTAAGTAGTGTATTGTTTAGCCTCCATGTGTTTGTATGTTTTACAGATGTTTTCCTGTAATTGATACCTAGTCTCATAGCATTGTGGTCAGAAAAGATACTTGATACAATTTCAATTTTCTTAAATTTACCAAGGCTTGATTTGTGATCCAAGATATGATCTATTCCATTCATCTTTTGATGTATATTTGGGTTGTTCCCACCTTTTGGCTTTTTAAAATAATGCTGTAATTACACTGATATACAAGTGTCTGCTTTCAATTCTTTGGGGAATATACCTAGAGAAAGAATTGCTGGGTCATATGGTAATTCTGTGGTTAACTTTTGGGGGAACTGTCAAGCTGTTTTCCACAGTAGCTGCACAATTTTACATTCCCACCAATAAGGCACAAGGGTTCCAATTTTTCCATGTCCTTACCAACACTTGTTATTTTCCATTTAAAAAATAATATCCATCTTAACGGGTATGAAGTGGTAACTCACTGTGGTTTCTTACCATTGTAAAGTTGACTTTTCCTTGATTTGGCATTTGCTTGATTGCTGTAAACCTTTGACTGTTTTCCAGAGTTTTGACAAGTTGTTTCTGACAGTTTCTGTTTGTTTTTCTATGCTTCTGTGGAGTGATGGTAGCTCGGCATTGCCTACTCCATCATTTTTATATGGTATATCTTGGTATATGTTCCATAGGTGCTTGAGAAGAATGTATATTCTGCTGTTATTGGGTGAAGTGTTCTATAAATGTCAGTTAGATCCTCTTGGTTGATGGTTGTGTTGAGTTCTTCTTTATCTTTCCTGATTTCCTGTCTAGTTGTTGTATCACACCCATAACAGGAACAGATAAAACTAACTTCTTCCTCCCAATGAAGGTAAGATAACTTAAGGTAGCTTAGGGAAGAATATAAGCGAGAGTTTCCATGACTTTCCAAGAGCCTGATGTCTTTCAATTGCAGGTCTGCCTCTGCTGCTTCATCTCCCACTATTTCCTCAGATGCCCTACATACACAGTAAACTATTTATAGTTCCCCAAGACCATGTGTTCTTTTACCTTTCTCTGGCTTGTACATGCAATCACTTTTCCTGAAATGTCCTCCCCCTTGAGTATCTTTAAAGATTCAGCTCATATATTACCTCCCTTATGAAGCTTTTGCTGATCAGTTAGAGCAACTTGAATATATCTTTCTTTGGATGCTAATTTATGATGAAGCTAATCATAAATCTTCAAAGTCCCTCACATGGACAGGCCCTTTTCAAGGTCCTGGGAGGAGCCCTAACATTATTTTACAAGGGTGTATATATATATATGTATACCCTTGTAAAATAATATATATATTATATAAAATATATATATATATAATCTAATTTGCAAAGTAAGATAGTTAACCATATTCAGTTAAGACTTTTCTCCAGTCTGACTTTTCCTCCATCAGACATCCCCCTTGTGTTGGGTGGCACTGGAGTGTCTAAGAGGAAATTGAGTTGTGGATAGATTTAGTTTGGGTTTAATGGGATATATTTATGTGGTTTGCAATGACTTATGTGTATAGTTAATTTATTGCTAATGGTGTAGGAATGGCTTCAGGAACGCTCCCATAACCTGATGTCTTGACTCACCCAGCATCTTTACACAAAACAGCGAGAGCCAGAGGTATTATAGCCATATGAATGTATCCTATAGTGCCCTGTCTTAGACATGTTGGGGAGCAGAGGAGAAACAAAGCTTGAAATGTACAAAGTCCAAAGTTAGTCTGTGGAAAATTCTTCTAATCATCACATTTAAATTTTAAGTGAAGGATTTTTTTTTTTTTTTTTTTTTGTGGTACATGGGCCTCTCACTGTTGTGGCCTCTCCCGTTGCGGAACATAGGCTCTGGACGTGCAGGCTCAGCGGCCATGGCTCACGGGCCCAGCTGCTCCACGGCACGTGGGATCTTCCCGGACCGGGGCATGAACCCGTGTCCCCTGCATCGGCAGGCGGACTCTCAACCACTGCGCCACCAGGAAAGCCCCAGGATTTGTATTTTTGATGATGCTTAGTCAAAATGAAAGTTTCCTCCTTTCAAAACTATAGTCAATTCAGCATGTACAATTATAAATAAATCATAATACTTTTTTCATGGAAATTGTACAAAATAGAATTTATCAAAATTCCTGTTTTTCTTTTTTTTTTTAGAATCTTTTTTTTTTTTTTGGCTGCACCACACGTGTTACGGGATCTTAGTTCCCTGACCAGGGATTGAAACCAGGCCCCTGGCAGTGAAAGCATAGAGTTCTAACCACTGGACTGCCAGGGAATTCCCAAAATTTCCATTTTTGAAGAACCCAAACCTCCTAGCAGTATTACAAACAGCAAGTACAGCTGTGTGTACAGTCACATATTTTATGCATCTCATCTGCTATGTACTGAATTGTGTCACCCCGACTCCCCCAACTTCATATGCTGAAGCCCTAACACCCAATGTGTCTATATTTGGAGACAGGGCATTTAGAAGGTTATTAAGGTTAAATGAGGTCATAAGTGTGGGGCCCTGATATTCTTGGATTGGTGGCTTTATAAGAAGCAATGACTGAATCTTAAAAGAAACCAATCCACTCGTTTCAAAATGGGGTAAGAGGGGTCTATTCTCTTGCCCAAGTATCTTTGCGGATTTTCCCTTACTCTCCTCTACTACTCACTCACTAGTTGTGTGACCTTGGGACCTACCAGCTAACTCTTTAAGACACAGTTTTCTCTTCTATAATGTAGATAAATACCTCACAAGGTTGTTGTGAAGGTTAAATGAAATAAGGCCTGTGAAAGCATCTATCACAGTACTTGGCATACAGTAGGTGCTCAATTAATGTTAGTTTTCTTTCTTTTATGCTTCTTTTCAGTGAGGTCTGCTCATTCTCTTTAAAGAAGCAGAGTCTCTTCATCTTCCTGGGCTCTCATCCCTCTGTAGTATTCCTCTGAGGAGAAATTGTTTTCTTCATTATCTTGGAAGAAACTCTATCTCCTTATGGGGATACTCATCCTCCCCTGGAATTTTTTCCTGGTTATAAAAAAGTCCTAAAGTTTACAAAGCCAATGTGTGATCTAGCAGGAAATGTAGACATTTTTCATGTTAATAGTAAAAGGACAAGGAGACCGTTTCCAATTTGTACAGACATTTTGTTACTGTGGCATGTGCTTAGAGCAGAAGCAAGAAAACAGCAATTAATTGAAGGTCTCTACAATGCAGAGTTTTAATTAATTCATCTGATTTTATTAAATGGTGCAATTTGAAGAGGTATTAGGCATAAAGCAGTTGGTAAATTCCCAGTGCCTGAGTCTACTCCCTACCATGCTCCTCATGGGGCTAGGCAGAGATGCTAGCTCCATGTCACTGCCAGCAAGTCTCATTTCAGAAGGTCTACTTCCTGCAGGTGCATGCCAGGGAAGTAACTGTGGGATATTATCCCAGAAAGGGAGAGTTGGTGGTTGCAAAGGTCAGGAGAGAGAGTGATGCAGCCAAATGCTTTTGGATCCATTAAGTCAGCACAGCTGCCACATGGGCTGCCAATTCTATTCAGAAATGGGCAAAATTCAGGTTGGAAAATTGCTTCATGTGGTATGCTCGTGTGTGGATTGGAGCAAATGAAGATTAGAGTGGGCAATAGGGACTCATATAGTAAGCAGTTAAGAACTGAAGGTGAAAGCAAGTGAGAGAAGGTGGCCGTTCCCTGTCACTGTCCTCTCCTGCTGCCGCAGCTGCCAGCACCCCCTTTGCCCAGGTGCAGAGGGGAGGGCTTGGAGGATCTTTATTTCTGTTGCTTCCATTTCACCAACAGTTGGCAGCTCTATCCATTGTAGGGATTAGCTCCTCAAATTTGTTGTGAACATATTAAGGAAATATTCTTGGTTTATAAAAACCAAGAAAAATTGCATACAGCTAGAGTGCAATTTCCAGAAATGGACTTCTTTCCTCTTTTTAGATGTAAATTATCTTTGTCTATTTGTATCTTTTTTTCTTTCCCCTCAATTTTTTTGGCCACTCCATGCAGCTTGTGGGATCTAAGTTCCCCAACCAGGGACTGAACCCGGGCCACCTGCAGTGGAAGCGTGGAGTCCTAACCACTGGATGGTCAGGGAATTCCCCCGTCTTTCCCCTCAATGTTAGAGAAAGGATTATTTTGTATCCTGTTTAGGAGTAAACCCCTAACCTGGGCTCCAGATTTTACCTCCCCTGGAACCTTAAACTCTTAATTACTGCCTTTCCTCTCAATCGTCTTAAATGCCTCTCACTTCATTCCATACTTCTCCTCAGTAACAGACCCCCACAGGTCATTTTCCTTAAACAAACACCTTCTCCTGAAACTGTTGCCCCTTGGAACACTGTCTAGGAAAATAAAAGCAAAAGCTTCTCAGCTGTTCGCCCTTAAAGAGTCATCTCCCCATTTCCTGCTACTTTCTTTCAAGCTACATTAGAACTAAAAATTGGGCTGAACAGCTTTGCAAGGAAGCCTTCCCTCATTCCATTAGGCACTATTAGTCACACCTGCAATGCATTCCCACAGCACTGTGTTCATCCTGCTATTATTGTACTTGGCAACTAGAACTGTAATTTATCTGTTTACACTGTATTGTTATTTACCTCCTTGTATTTGTGTCACTTTTGCTAATCCATAAGTCCCTAAAAGGAAGTGAAGTGACCTTTATCTTGGTGTCCCCAGAAAAGAATGTTTCATAATTGGTGCCCAGTTAAGTGTTGAGTGGGAGACATGGGGGGGGGGGGTGTGCTAACAGCTATCGGACCATGACCATGTGCCAGTTTTTCTGTGAGACAGGGGTCATTATACTTTCTTTACACATAAGAAAATTGAAGTTTATAGGGTTCAAGGAGCTTGCCTAAAGTCATATAGCTATTCAATATTAGAGCTGTAATTCAAATTCCAGAATGTCTGATTTTAAAATCTATGCCCTTTCTATCATGTTGCCTCCAATATCTTACACTGAGTCCAAGTTCTGGTTCTACCAATTCTCTTGTGTCTTCACCCCACTCTCTGCTTTCTGACCTCACAAAGACACCCCAGTGCCCTGATCCCTATTTTCTCCTGGTTTGCCTGCCCCCTTTTGACCCCACATCCAGCCTAGACCACATGACTATACTCTTGAGCCCTCTTTCACCATCACCTTCAACCTCTGTCCCTTTGCCCCATCTGCCTGGAATAATCGTCACTCCAGGTCAGCCCCTGCAATGTGCCTTCTCTGTTCTGCCACTACTGCAGAAAACTGCACCAAGGGACAGACTGGTATCACCAATCTACGGTTTCCAACTGCACATACACTTTGTGGGCTTCTTCATGATCCTTTCACTCATCTCTGGTGAGCTGCTTCTCCTATTCTTCTCAGTTACTGTTCCAATATTTACCACTTTCCCTAACCCCGCTATGGACATCTTATCTCTTCGTTCTTGAACATTTAGGACAGTTCTGTGGTTTTGCTATCATACAAAAAAGCTAAGGTGAGCATCCTTGTACATATTTCTTTTTTCACTTGAGATTTTTGTCTTAAATGGCAAGCTTCTTGAAAGAGTTAGCCCTACCCATTGCTGTCATTTCATTTCCTTTACCTTCTATTCACCACTCAACCTACAGTTGCCTGGCCTCTATCCCTTCCACTCACTGAGTCTCTTCTTTGTTTTTTTTTTGGTTGCCCCATGCGGCATGTGGGATCTTAGTTTCCTGACCGCGGATCGAACCTGGGCCCTCTGCAGTGGAAGTGTGGAGTCTTAACCATTGGGCCACGAGGGAAGTCCCCTGACATTTTTTTTTTAATTGAAGTATAGTTGATTTACAATGCTGTGTCAGTTTCAGCTGTACAGCACAGTGATTCAGTTATACATACATACATATATATATATTCAGATTCTTTTCCATTATAGGTTATTACAAGATATTGAATATAGTTCCCTGTGTTATATAGTAAGTCCTTGTTGTTTATCTATTTTATATACCTGTTTGTGTATGTTCATCCCAAACTCCTCTAATTTATCCCCCCCCCTTCCCCTTTGGTAACCATAGTTTATCTTCTCTGTCTGTGAGTCTGTTTCTGTTTTGTGTAAGTTCATTTGTATCAGTTTTTTTAGATTCCACATATAATTGACGTTTTTCTCATCGAAGTAACCAGTAGCCTCCATTTTGCCAAATTCTACTTCATACTTGTAAGTCTATAGCTTATTGGACCTCTCAGCTATATCTGACACATCTGAGAATTCTCTTCATCTTAATCTTTCAACTTCTGTTTTCCGTAATCCTACTCTGCTTTTCTTCCTAATAAGTATTAGCTAATAATTACTGTGTGTTCATCAGGCACTATTCTAAGGGCTTTACATTAATTACATGTACATTTAATCCTCAAACAATTGAGGCTTAGAGGTGAAGTAACTTGCCCAAAGTCACACAGCTGGTATGTGGCAGAGCCTAGAGGATAAAAAATCATACAGACTGGATCCAGAGTCCATGATTTTAATCACTGTGCTGTACTGCTTATCCTTAACATACTTTTTCAGTCTCCTTTGTGAGCTCATTTTTACTGGTCTTTTAAACACTGAAATTCTTCAAGACCCCCTCCTTGGCTCTATGGTCTCCTTCTTACACACTCTCCACAGGTAATCTATTTACTCTCATGGTTTGAATCACATGCTCTTGATACTCAGATCTATATCCAGTTGAATATATCCCCTGAACTTCAGACTCTTAAATCCAACTGCATCTTGGTCAGATCCACTTGGGTGTTCTATTGGCACCTGGTACTCAACGTAAAAACTGGCTCACTTGTAGTGCTCCTCCTCCTGTATTCATCATGCAGTAACGTCATCCAGTCATCAAAACCACGGTGACATCCTAGATTTCTCCTTCTCCTTTACCTTCAGAATCCAATTAATCACCAAGTTGTGCTAATTCTGTCTCCTAAAAATTTTTAAAATCTTTCCCTTGTCTTCATCCCTACTTTAAACTCTCTTCATCACTTGCCTGACATATTGCAACAGTCTCCAGCCTGGCCTCTCTTAAATCTATCCTGAATCATCTCAGCAAACCACAGATCTGACCATGTCACTGCCCTTCCATGACTCAGTACTGCCTGTTGGCAGTACCTGTTGGTACATTCTCAGTTCTTCAGCATGACACAGCTTTCTGTGGTTAAAAGCATGGGCTCTGGAGTTAAACTGCCTGCTTTGAATCTCAGCTCTGATGGTGTGCCACGTTGGGCAAGGTACCCAATCTCCTTCTGTCTCAGTTTCCATATTGGTATTATAATTGTGAGAATTACATGACATATCCATGTAAGGCACTTAGAACACTGCCTGGCATATAATAAGTGCGCAATAACTGTTTGCTACTGTCAACGTTATTATCTAGTCTCATCTCCTCTCATTCTTTGCCTTCAAGCTTATGTTCTGGTAATACTGCACTGTTTATAATTCCCTAAAGGCATCATGCTGTTTCACGGCTGTGTGCCTTTCTACTGCTGTTTCCTTAACCTTCTATACTTTCACACACTTATCTGCCTGGCTAATCCTCGGCTCAGTCCTTAGCCAGACATCATCTTCAGGATATCTTCCCTGACTCCCATGCTCCTGCCACAGTCTGAGTAATTTGCTTTCTTCTGTGACCTTATAGACTCTGTACATGCCTCTAACAGCGGTTAACACAGCAAATTAAAGTTGCCTATGTATGTCTGTCTCCCCTGCTGGACTGTAAGCTCTTTGAGCAAAGGGATACGTCTTTTACTTCTTTGTACCTTCAGCACTTAGCATTGTGCCCATATAGTAGGTGCTTGTTGAACTGAACTGCCTCCCTTTTCATGGAAAAGTTAGTTATCCGCATTTGTGGCTCACTTGACAAGGAAAAGAATGTCTCTCTCATTTGCCAAGCTGGTCTTTCCCATTTCAATACATTCCACCACTGAAATGTTTGAGTCAGAAACTTTGATTCCTCCGTTTCCCTCACCCTCACCCTGACATATTATGTCAGTTCTATCTCCAAAATATGTCATTATTTTCATTTCCACTGCTACCACCACCATCTCTCAACTGGCACCTGGCCTCCTAACCGGTCTCTATACTTCCATTCACACCACCCACCCTCCATTCCACACCGCAGCCAGAGTCGTTTTAAAATGTACATCAAATCATGGTACCTCTCCTAGTTAAAAGCCTTCAGTGGCTTCTCACTCTATTAAGAATGTGATCCAACTCTTCACCATGGGCTACAGAGCCCTGCAGGGTCTGGCCCCTTGCCCCTTACTCACTAGCACTAGTCATAGTAGCCTTCTTCCAATACCCAGAACACACCAAGCTCTTTCTTGCTTCAGGGTCTTTCCACATGGTTGCCTACTCTGCCTGGAACATTTGCCCTCTAATTGATTTTTTTTGAACCTGGCTGGCACTTCTCACCCTTTGAGTTCTAGCCTAAAATATCACATCTTTAGAGGGTCTTTCCTAGTGAGCCTATCTAAGTCCCTCTGTTAGTCACTACTTCTGCATTTTGTGTGCTTCCATCATGGCTCTTACCACAGTTTATAAATATCTTCACTTATTTTTTACTTGCCCTGTAGTCTGTCTTCCTCACCAGGTTGCACACTCCGTGATGCAGTGACCATATCTACACTGGTGACCACTGTAGCCCCAGCACCTGGCACAGTGTCTGGCACCTTTTTAGCATTCAATAAGTATTCCTTGAATGACTGAGTGACTTGATAAGTCAATCATTCATTCAATCAGTAAAGCAGGGCGGCTATGTGAAGTTTCCTTTTGGTCTCTTCTGTAAGAAAAACTTTACAACTTCAGGTAGCAATTTAACTGGTGAGATGAATCATCTTGCTTAACCCAGTTGAGAAGTATTGTAGGAGATCTTAATCAAGCAAGAAAAGGAAATACTTTTTAAAAGTCTGGATGTTAGGCCCTTTATGCTTGTGAGTGACTCAGGAGTGACGACTATAATTACTACAAACCAGCAGTTCTCAACAGGGGGTGATTTTGCCTCTTCCCAGGGGACATTTGTTAATGTCTAGGTACATTCTTGGTTGTCAAAACTGGGAGATGCAGGGAGTGTGCTCCTGGCATCTAGTGAGTAGAGGGCGGGGGTGCTGCTCAGCATCCTATAACACATAGGACAGCACCCCAACACCCCCCAACAAAGAATTATACCACCAGAAAGGTTAATAGTGCCAAGGCTCAAAAACCAAAAGAGAAACAGGACTAATATCTACTTTGTGAAACATAATAGAATGGTCAAATATAGGTGGTTAGTGTTCTAGAGGATTAGTAAAACTCAATAATTGAAGCATTAATAAGCTCTCTTGTTTCCTAAGATTTATTTCTGTTCTTTAGAGTGGGTTTCTGTTTGTTTGTTTTAAACAAAGAGTCCATTGACGGGCTTTAGGAAATTTTTGAATGTTCTGTAATTGTATCCAAAATTGTGTAATTGTAAGCATTTATATGGGAGGAGGGGCCGTCAGATTCTCAAAGGGGTCCATGACCACCAAAAGATTAAAAAGCAACTGTATGGAAAGACCTTTGTGTTACCTGGACTGTATTTTAAAAAGTCATTTTTTTGTGGAATATAGGTTCTGCAAAATGCTTGGGAATATGCATCCTGGAGGGGTGTCTTTTAGAGCTGCCTTGGGAGGCAGGCAAGTGTGAAGGAAGCTCAGCCTACTTTCTTCCTAGCTTGGGGGCAATACAGGTTTCACTGGGCTGTTAGGAGACCCATGAGGGAACCATGTTAGTGCTCAACAAATCTTAGTTTTCTTACTGTGAGGACTGAATAAAATAATGCTTTGAGAACTAAATGAAATAATGCATGTGGCATGTTGTGTGGTCAGAAGTAGATGTTTAATGTTTAATAAATGCTTATTTTTCTCCCATGTATTGTTTATACTAAAACCCTGGGTCTTATTCTTGAAAGTAAAGGAGGATAAGCCCCAAATTCAAAAAATTTGAGTTTCAATCTTGGCTCTGCTGTTTCATTAGCTGATCCTAGCCAAGTTAGTTGGTGAGTCTTATTTTTCTCATAGGGGGATAATGCTTACCTCCCAGGGTTGCTAAGAGACATAAATGAGATAATTTATGTAAAGGACCTTGCATATGGATATACTTACATGGGATATAATTGGTGCTTAATAAATGTTAAGTTCTTTTCTCATTCAAAAGTTCCTAGATTCTACCTCTATGAAGCTTTTCTGCAATAGGACAGTTTGCTGAATGCCTGGTACTATAACCTCATCTAAATATAAAACTCAAATATAAAATTTCTAGTATTTGTATTTACTCTTACTCACATTTGTTCATATAAAATGATAATATTTCATTTAAATATGTTTTAAATATTTTGTTCTATGAGCTCCGTGTCAGCAAGGGCTGTTAGGCTAAATCCACATAGCATCCAATACGGCAGTACCATGTTCAGTTTTTTTTAATGTTTAAGCACTTACTGGGTACCAAATTCTCAGCATTGAGGGATTAAGAAGAAACATGTCCCTAGTTGTAAGGAGTTTTACCAATATTTCTGACATTAACAATAATATCTAAAATTTAATTTATATTATTTATATATTATATATTAGTAATATATTTACATATTTTATTTATATATGCCAGCCATTGTTCTAATCCCCGTTTTATAGGTGAGGAAACTGAGGCACAGACAGGTTAAATAATTTTCTCAACTTGTCTAGTGTATATTGTTACTATGATCACTTCATGGAGCTGGTCAATGAAATTAGGTCTGTCTGATAAATATGTTTATTTAATTTTTATGTTTTAATTTAATTTAATTTCAGTAATTTACTTACATTTTTAAAGAAGTCATACATACATGGTAAAAACTTCAAAAGGTACCAAAAGGTATACAATGAAAAGTAAGTTCTGACTTCTGTATTCTGGTAATGATAGAGTAGCTTCTATCAGAGTAACAACCATGATAAGTTGAAGGTAGTAGAGAACATCCAAAACCAGGTAGAAACTAGAGGAAATTCAACCCTTGAAAGAAGGGAACTATGCTGGGTAAGGCTCATTAGTTATATATATTTTACCATTAGTGGTATATGGTAGAGCTCAAGAAGAAAGCTGCAGGCTTATTAGAGTACAGAGTTCAGAGTTCCCAGAGTCTCATAATATAAGATCCAAAATCTCCAGGTTCAAATAAAAACTCACTCATCATACCAAGAATCAGGAAAATCTCAACTTGAATGAGAAAAGACAATCAACAAATGTTAACACCAAGATGACACATGTTAGAATTACCTGATAAGGATTTTAAGGTAGTCATCATAACAATGTTTCAGAAGCAATTAGAAGCATTCAGAAGCATGCCAGAAAGAAAGTGAAAAAATAGAAAGTATCAACAAGGAGACATAAAGTATGGACATTTTAGAACTGAAAAATACAATAACCAAAACAAAAAAACTTACTGATGGGCTTAATAGGAAAATGGAGATGACAGAGAAAAGAATCAGTGAATTTGAAAGTAGAGCAATAGAAATTACCCAATCTGAACAATAGAGAGAGAGAATAGACCGAAAAATAATGAACAGAGACTTAGGGTCCTGTTGGACAAGACAAAAGATCAAACATTTGTGTCATCAGAGAAGATAAATAAGATGGAATTTTAAAAATATTCAAAGAAATAATGGCTAAAACATCCCCAAGTTGGGTGAAAGATATAATCCTACAGATTCAAGAAGCTGAATGAACCTAAACAGGAAAAACCCAAAGAAATCCACTACAAATAACATTATAATCAAATATCCGAAAAATAAAGACAAAAAAGCAAAACCAAAACCTTGAAAGCAGATAGAGAGAAATGATGCATCACTTTACATTTCCACCATTATGGAAACAATGATTTGAATGACAGTGGGTTTCTCATCAGAAACCATGGAAGCCAGAAGAAAAAGGCACATTTTTTAAGTGCTGAAAGAAAATAACTGCCAACTCCGAATTCTATACTTGGTGAAAATATCCTTCAGGAGTGAAAGACAAATCAGGACATTCTCAGATGAAGGAAAACAAAAAGAATTTATCTTCATCTGACATACCCTAAGAGAATGGGCAAAGGAAGTTCTCCAAACAGAAAGGAAATGATAAAAGAAGAAATCTTAGAGCATCAAGAAGGAAGGGAGGACAACAGAAAGAGTAAAAATATGGGTAAATAGAGCAGAGTTTCATTCTCCTCTTGAGTTTTAAAAATTATGTTTGTTGAAACAAAAACTATAACATTGTCTGATGTGGTTCTCAATGCATATAGAGGAAAAATTAAAGATATATTAGAGAGGAAGGTAAAGGGAAATAAAGGCAGCTAAGGCTTCTATAGCTCACTCAAAGTAGCAAAATGTTGATACCAATAGACTGTGATAAGTTACATATATATAATTTAATACCTAAAGCAATCACTAAAAAATCTATATGAAACACTGAAAAACACTATAGATAAATAAAAGTGACATTCTTAAAAAATGTTCAAGTAATCCACAGGAAGGCAGGAGGAAAACAGGGAACAAACAGAAAACAAACAATAAACTGGCAGACTTAAGCCCTAACTTATCAATAACTACATTAAAGGCAAATGGTCTAAACACACCAATTAAAAGACTGAGATTGGCCAAATGGATTAAAAACATGACCCAATAATAGCCTGTTTACAAGAGAGTCACTTTAAATATAATGATATAGAGAAGTTGAAATAATAAAAGTCATGGAAAAAGATATACTGTGTAAACAGTAATAAAAAGAAAGCACAAATGTCAGTTTCTTAAATAAGCAAACCTATACACACCATATGATCCAGCAATTGCATTCCTGGGCATTAATCCCAGAGATATGGAAAATTACATTCAAACAAAAACTATACATTAATGCTTAATTTTAACAGCCATAAATTGGAAACAACTCAAATGTTCTTCAGTGAATAAATGGTTAAACAACTATGGTATATCTATACCATGGAATATTATTTAGCAATAAAAGGGAATGAATTATTTATTTATGAAACAATTTGGACAGATCTCAAGGGATTACACTGAGTGAAAAAGCCCATCTCAAGAGGTCACATACTACATAATTCCATTTATATCACATTCTCTAAATGAAAAAAAACTGTTGACATGAAGAGCAGATTAGTGGCTTCCAGGGATTAGAAATGGGGTGGGGGAAGAGAAGAAGGCAGCAGCGGTTATAAAAGAGTAGCACAAGGCATGAGTCTTTGTAGTGATGGAAAAGTTTTGTATCCTGACTGTGGTAGTGGTTACAATACACACACACATACACACATACTCTCTCTCTCTCTCTCTCTCTCTCTCTCTCTCTCACACACACACACACACACACACACACACACACACACACACACACACGTGAGTGCATGTAAAACTGGTCAAATCTGAATAAGGTCTGTGTATTGTACCAATGTCAATTTCCTGGTTTTGATATTGTGCCACAGTTATATATTACCATTGGGAGAAACTGAGTGAAGGGTACATGGGACCTCGCTGTACTATTTTTTGCAACTGTCTCTGGATCTAAAACATTTCAAAGTGAAGAAGTTTGAAAAAATCCTTGGGTGAGATGGAATAAAAAATTCATTGGATGGGATTAATAGCAGATTGAATACTAAAGAAGAATTAGTAACCTGAAGATAGATCAATGGAAATCAAGCAAAGTGAAGCATAGAGAAAAAATATTGGAAGAAAAATGAGAGTTTCAGTGACTTGTAGGACACTATCAATCAATCCAACACATGTGTAACTGGTGTCCCAGAAAGACAGGAGAAAGCGAACAGGGGGAAAAAAGTGAAGTACCAGCTGATAATTTCCCAGATTATATCCAAAACTGCAACCCACAGATCCAGGAACTCAGGGAATCCCAAACAGGGTAAATACAAAGAAAAGTACAGTAAGGCACATGGTCAAAGTTCTGAAAACCAAAGATAAATTTATAAAGGCAGCCAAAGAAATAAGACATATTATACACAGGGAAACAATGATAAGACTGACCTTCCCTCAGAAATAATGGAGGCCAGAAGAAAATAAAAACTGTCAAAGTAGAATTTTATATCCAGCAAAAATATTCTTCAAAAATGAAGGCAGAAAAAAAAATGAAGAGCAGATAATTAAAGGGCTTCCACTTCTGGCTGTGAGGGGAAAGAAGATGTGGATTATTTTCTCTTTGGAAACAACTGGAAAATTGACAAAATATATGAAACATTTATTTTCAGACACTGGACAAGAATCAACACAAGACAGTGATCTGAGAGAAAAGGGATACAAATGAGGTGAGCCCTACCATCACCCCAGCTTTCTGCCTGGAGGTAATCCCCGGACTGCAGAACAGGATTGCAATCCTAGCAATCTCCAAGTAGAGAAGACAGAAACTGGAGTTCTGAAAGGCCAGGGCAATTAGAAATTGTGAGAATGGAGCTAAGCCAAAAAAAGAGTAATAGAAGTATGCATAGAGGTCCCCTTGAGTCTCTTGATGAATACCAATCTGAACACGTACAGAGTAAAACTTCACAAAGACAGTCTAGAAAAACTTCCAGGGAAACAATTACTGAGAAGTTGTAAGATGAACACTTCTTAGAGTTCACACAGGACCAAAGTGGAGAGACCTCACTGAATACATGGGGCATAAGTAGAAACGTCAGAGCAGTGCCTTCAAAATGGGCTAAATTAGCCCTAGAGTAAAGGCTACTCAAGATTTACTCTAAATATGCTTAAAAACAAACCTTGAAAGGGTCAAATTGATCCACAATAACTTATCCACTTATCTGATATCCACAATATCAGAAAAAAGTACAATCCTCTCTAAATCAATACAAAAAAATCCAGCACTCAACAATGCAAAATTCATGATGTTGGATATTGAATTAAAAAATTACTAAACATACCAGGAAGCAGGAAAATGTGATCTATAACCCAGAGAAAATCAGTCAACAGAAACAGACTCAGGAATGACAGAGATAATGGAATTCTAGACAAGCACCTTAAAACAGCTATTATAAATATGCTCCATATGTTCAAGGATGTAAAGAAAATAGGAACACAATAAGAGAAATGGAAAGATGTTTTTCTTGGTTAGCTTTTTAAAAAGATTTAATTTCTTTGGAAAGTATTTTTAAAAATAGAAATTATAGAGATGAAAAGTCAAATATTTGAAAGAAAAATTTCACTGGATGGGATTAACAGCAGTTACATACTGCAGAACAAAAAATCAATAAACTTGAAGGCAAAGCAATAGAAACTCCTCAAAATGAATAGTAAAGAGAAAAAAAAGACTGAAAAAAGAGGGGGTTGCATGGACTTCCCTGGTGGTACAGTGGTTGGGAATCTGCCTGCCAATGTAGGGGACACAGGTTCGATCCCTGGTCTGGGAAGATCCCACATGCCATGGAGCAACTAAGCCCATGTGCCACAACTACTGAGTCTGCGTCTAGAGCCCGCAAGCCACAACTACTGAGCCCACGTGCCACAACTACTGAAGCCCGTGAGCCTAGAGCCTGTGCTCTGCAACAAGAGAAGCCACCACAATAAGCCCGTGCACTGCAACGAAGAGTAGCCCCTGCTCACCACAACTAGAGAAAGCCCGTGCGCAGCAATGAAGACCCAACACAGCCAAAAATAAATAAATTAAATAAATAAAAATTTAAAAATTAAAAAAATAAAAAAATTTTAAAAAGGGGGTTGCAGTGACCTCTGGGACAATAGAACTGATCTATCAGGTTTAATTGGAGCCCCAGAAGTAGAAGAGAAAAAGAAAGGACAGAAAATAAATAATGGCTGAAATACTTCTAAATTTGATGAAAACTATAAACCCTCAGATCCTAGAAGCTCAATGAATACCAAAACAGGATAAACACAAAGAAAACCACACCAGGACAAACTAATCAAGCTGCTGAAAACTAGTCACAAAGAAAAAAGTTAAAAGCAGCCAGAGGTGGGGGAGAAAGGCATATATTATACAAAGGAATAAAGCTAAGAATGATTGCAGACTTCTCATGAGGAGATGTGCAAGCAAGAAGACAACGGAGTGATATCTTCAAAGTTCTGAAGGAAAAAAAATTATCAGCTTAGAACTCTATATCTAGTGAAAATATCCTTCAAAAATTAAGACAAAGTAAAGACTTTTCAAACAAAAGCCAAGAGATATTGTCGCTAGCAGACCTATACCATGAGAAAACTTAAGTTGTTTTAGTTAAGTTCTTAAGTTCTTTAAAAGAATGTAACTTTTACCAGATGGAAACCTGGACCTACACAAAGGATTGAAAAATGCTGGAAAGTGTAAATATAAAAGATCTTTTCTTACTCATCTTTAAATTTCTTTAAATGATAATTTAGGGCAGTGTTGAGAGAGGCAGGTCCAGTGGTGGCTGTATATGTGCTGATTGCAAAGGAGTGCCACTGAAGACCATGGAGCAGTGAGGAAGGCTGTCAGCCTGGTGGCAGAGTAAGTGGAGCAACACAGTCCAGTCAAAAGGTGGCACAGCCTAGCTGCGGATATAGGAGGTGTGGTCCAGAGCTGCTAATAGGTGCATTCTAGCCTGAGCATTGCATCCCTTGGCTGGTATGAGTAGTTATCTAGTCTCCCTGCATCTCCTGCTGGGGTCCATACAGCAGGTGCCCCTACTATGAGATCACTTGCCTCATTGGGCTCTGGGTCTTTTCTTCCATCCCTTCATTTAAGCTTCTCAGTTCTCCCCTCTGAAGTACTGGCACCATGACCAGTACCTGGACTCCCTAACCACAAGAAGGACATGGAAAATGTACCCTTAGTCATACCTGCTATAATCTCTGTAACTATTTTTATTTAGTAAACCACTATTTTGAAATCCCAGAATTTTACTTCCACCTAGATAGAACACAACAAGAATATAGATTGTTGGCTTAATAAAGGAGATTAGAAGACTTGATTTCTCAAACCCAAGCTGCAATAACTATGTTTGAAGATGCTTAAAAAGATGAAACTGCAGTATTGGTGAGGGCTCTGACTCATGGAAGGAAGACATTTACTTCATAAACATGGGGTGAAATTGTAAGTAATGAATGAAAACATGATTACAGTTATCTTTATATATGTCATTAATTTACCTTGCAGTGTCTTAGCCACAGAACACTTTCATATAGTTTCAAAATAATTCATTATTTAAGTTGTGGCATCATTTTCAGACCATTCATTCATAGTGAAAGGGAAAGAAATGGAATATTTTAAGTGTAGACATGATGAGCTTATTAAAAACCAAAAATTGTTTGTTAGAGCTTTTCAAACTAGAAATGAAAAAGCCACTGAAGCATCTTATGCATAAATTATTGCACTGCATGGGCTGGAGAAATGCACATAATAGCTTAGAGACCAGTGAAGCCTTAGACAGTTGACATTGCTCAATGCCCACTGGATGAAAAGTCAATGGCACAGTAACTTATTTATTTAAACATTTAGCTCTGAACATGGAGATTTAGTTATTTTTTCTTTTACTTTTTATTGTGTTGCTTATTTTCTTAATATTGCATTTGAGAGTTACTTATGTATTCTGGATATATCTCCTTTTTATTGGATTATTATTTGTAAGTATTTTTTTTTTTTCGGTACGCGGGCCTTTCACTGTTGTGGCCTTTCCCGTTGCGGAGCACAGGCTCCGGACGTGCAGGCTCAGCGGCCATGGCTCACAGGCCCAGCCGCTCCGCGGCACGTGGGATCCTCCCGGACCGGGGCACGAACCCACGTCCCCTGCATCGGCAGGCAAACTCTCAACCACTGCGCCACCAGGGAAGCCCTATTTGTAAGTATTTTACCCCAGTCTGTGCCTGTCCTTTCATTCTCTTAACATTAATTTCCATCTCCATTTGTTCATTCCTAGTATATAGAAATATAGTTGATTTTTTTTTTTTGTGGTATGCAGGCCTCTCACTGTTGTGACCTCTCCTGTTGTGGAGCACAGGCTCCGGGTGCGCAGGCCTAGCAGCCATGGCTCATGGGCCCAGCCACTCCATGGTATGTGGGATCTTCCCAGACTGGGGCACAAATCCATGTCCCCTGCATCGGCAGGCGGACTCTCAACCACTGCGCCACCAGGGAAGCCCTATAGTTGAGTTTTATGTATTAATCTTATATCCTTCAACTGTGCTAAATCCATCTTTTGATTTAGTATTTTCTTCTTTGGGTTTTCTTCTTATATGACATTTTCTCCCATAGGTGACATGTTTACAATATTGAATCTCTACTCCATTTATATAGTATCTCTCAATTTATTTAGATCTTCTATGATTTCTTTCATTAGTTTTCAGGGAAAGACTTAATTATTATCTCATTTGTGGAACTGTACTTTCACCTTAAAAACAGACAAGCCTATAAATGTGGCTAGACTTACTGTTCTGCTTGTAGTCATATGGTATCAGCACTAATCTTTGAAGAAGACCTTTTTTATGTGAATGGTTAGCAACAATCACAAGTGGTACTAAAATATTGAAAGTGCTGAATAACTTGTTTCAATCTCATCGTTTATCCTGGAGCAACTTATATACTTTATATTATATATTTATGTATATATATGTTTATGGTATATATTTTTGGTTATGGTATATATATATATATATATATATATATATATGAATATAAAATATGGTTTATGCCAGAGCAACTATATTCGTATGAATGTGCAAAAGCAATGGTGGGTAAAACTGCTGGAACCATGGTATATAAATTAAGGGAGTAGTACCAAAGTATACCAGCATTTATTGTATTCTTTGTTGCCGTGTACACACAGTAAAAAGAAAAAATCCCATTTCACTGAAGAATGGCTTTGGCGAAGCACTAAAAATTATCAAATCTTGATCCTGGATTTAATATTCTGTGTGACAAAATAGGAAGTTGTCTTGAGGAAAAGCATATCTGTGATTAAGTTGTGACCTAAACAGCTACTTTTCATGGAATACCATTTTTGTGAGGAAGAATAACTAATGGAGAAACCATGATTAAATACTCGGATGTTTGGCAGATATGTTCTCAAAAATGAAGTGAGCCTACCAATTTAGGTTAAATATCAATAACTGACACTATTCATTGCCAATGATAATATACACTTTGGTTTCTTTGGCCATGTCACACAGCATGTGGGATCTTAGTTCCCCGACCAGGGATCGAACCTGTGTGCCCTGCAGTGAAGTGTGGAGTCTTAACCACTGGACTGCCAGGGAAGTCCCTCACACGTTTTTAAATGAAAATCAGAATTTTGAAAAACTTCACTCTGCCACTATAAGCTTGACAGTTTCCCAAAACTTAAGCTTTTTTCCAATGAAATCAGCATTCATATCAGTTTAATGTGATTTCTGGTACTGCATAAAGTGTTTCAACATTTGTAATGTTTGTATAACTTAGTGAACCGATATTTTCCAAATAATCAATATGAATAAGATGGGTCAAATATCCCTTCAGAGTACAATGATCAATGAATTTTAATGTAACAGTACATACAAAGTTCACTGATACGTTTTCAGATTCCACACAGCATTAACCTTTAAGAAACTACCATTTGTAGAGTTTTTGTGTAGTATCAAAGAAGAATATCCATAACGACCTGTAAAGGTTATTAAAATACACTTCCCTTTTCCATCTACAGATCTATGTGAAGTTGGATTTTCTCCATATACATTAACAAAAATAATATCAAAACACATTGAATGTAGAAGCAGGTATGAGAAGTCAGCTGTCATCTATTAAGCCAGATGTTATAGAGTTGTGCAAAAATGTATAGCATTACCATTCTTCTCATGAGATTTCTTTTCGTCTTGGAAAATACAGTTTTTTAAAAAAATTACAACATGTTATTTGTGCTAACATGCACAGGCAATATTAGTCTTATTTTAAATGAATTAATAAATATTTTAAAAGTTTAAAATATATAATTGACAGTTTAAAAGATAATAACAATGTATCATGGGCTTTATACATATGCAAAAGTAAAATATATGACTACAATAGCACATGGAAGTAAAAGGGAAAAATGGAAGAATACTGTCACAAGGGTGCTATATTACACATGAAGTAGTGTAATATTATTTGAAGGTAGACTATGATAAGTTGAAAATGCATACTGTAAACCCCAGAGCAACCACAAAAAATTAAAACAGAGTTATAGCTAATAAGCAAATACAGAAAATAAATGGAATCCTTAAAAAATTCATTTAATTCAAAAGAAGGCAGGAAAATAGAAGGTAAGAAATAAACAACAGAGGGGAGAAATAGAAAACAAATAGGAAGATGGACTTAAACCTGAAGGTATAAATAATTAATTTAAAGATAAGTGGTCTGGGCATGCCAACTAAAAGGAAAGGGCAGAGATTGTCAGGCTGGACAAGAAAATCATGACCCAACTATATGCTGTATACAAGAAATCCATTGTAAATACGAAGACATAAACAGCTTAAAAGTAAAAGGACAGAAAAAGATATACCATACAAATAATAATCATAATGAAGCATGTACAACAATATTAAAATCAGACAATGTAGACTTTAGAACAAGGAATATTACCAGAAATAAAGATGGATATTTCTTAATAATAAAGGGGTCAATTCATCAAGAAGATATAACAACCCTAAGTGTGTATACATCTAATAACAAAGCTTCAAAAATACATAAAGCCAAAACAGACACAACTAAAAGGAAAAATAGCCAAGTCCAAAATCATGGTTGAGATTTCAACTCTCTCAGTAACTGACAGAACAAGCAGACAAAATATCAGTAGGGATATAGATGACATAGTACTCTCAACCAACCTGACCTAATTGATAATGATAGAAAATGCTATCCAGCAACAGCAAAATACACATTCTTTACAAATTACGTGACACATTCACCAAGATAGATCATATGCTGGACCATAAAACAAATTGCAATAAATATAAAAGGACTAAAATCATGCAAAGTATGTTCTCTGAGCACAACAAAATTAAAGTTAATATAAATAGAAAAATATCTGGAAAGTCCTCAAATATTTGGAAATAAATTTTTAAAAACCCACACTTATAAATAACACATCAAAGAAGAAAATTAGAAACTATTTTGAACCAAATGGAAATGAAGAGAATATCAAAATTTGTGGGATGCAGCTAAAGCAGTGTTTAGATGCAAATTTGCAGCATAAAATACTTATATTAAAAAAGAAGAAAGGCTTGAAATCAATGAACTAAGTTTCTATCATAAGAAACTAGAAAAAGAACTAAAAATCAATGCAAAATAAGTAGAAGGAAGGACAACAAAGATATGAGCAGAAATAATGAAATAGAAAAGAGAAAAATAAAGTCAATAAAACTAAAAGCTAGTTCTCTGAAAAAAATACAGTTCACTAAATCTGTTAAACCATAAGCTAAAATGATCAAGAAAAAAGGGAAGAAATTAGCAATACTAGGAATTAAAGAGGGGACATCACTATAGCTCCTATAGACCTATAGACTTTAAAAGAACAATAAGGGAAAATTATGAGTGAATAAGCAAATTCCTTGAAGACAAATTATCAACATGGAAGCAAGAAGAAATAGAGAATCTGACTTGCCATGTAACTATTAAAGAAATAGAATTCATAATTTAAAACCTTCCTACAAACAAAACTCCAGGCTCAAATATTTTCACTAACAAATTCTATCAAACATTTAAGTAAGACACAGTATCAATTTTACATAAACTCTTTCAGAAAACAGTGGACTTGGGGATACTGCTCAGGTCATTTTATAAGATCAGCATAGCCCTGATATCAAAACCAGACAAAGATATTACAAGAAAAGAAAAAAAAAAAAAGAGGTCAATGTCCCTCATTAACATAGACACAAAAATCCTTGACAAAATTTCAACAAACTGAATCCAGCAATATATAAAAAGGGTAATATACCATGACAAAGTAGGGTTTATCTCAGGAATGCTAGGTTAGTTTAACATAAAAAAAGCAACAGTGAATGCAATTTACTGTATTAACAGAATAAGAGGACACCATATGACCATTTCAATAGATGAAGAAAAAGCATTTGACAAAATTCAACACTCATTTGTGAGGAAAATTCTCAGGAAATTAGGAATAGAAAGGAACTTCCTCAACCTAATAAAGGATATTAAAAAAAAATCCCTACCACTAACTTCACACTTCATAGTGAAAGATTAAGTGCTTTCCCCCACTGATTGGGAACAAGACAAAGATGTTCATTCTTACCACTTCTAATCAACATTGCATTGGAGGTCCCAACCAGTGTAATAAAGCAAGAAAAAGAAATAAAAGGCATGAAGATTGTAAAGGAATAAGTAAAAGTCTCTTTATTCACAGATGACATGTTGGTATACATGGAACATGCTAAAGAATCTACAAAAAAGTTACTAGAGCTAATGTTTAGCAATGTTACATTATTCAAGATAAATATTAAAAAATCAATTGTACTTGTATTTCTATATTCTGGCAACAAACAATTAGAAATTGAAATTTAAAATACCATTTATAACAACATCAAAGTCATGAAATATTTAGGGATAAATTTAACAAAATTTGTGTAAGACCTGTTCACTGAAAAGTATAAATTAAAAATTGAAATTAAAGACTTAAGTAAATGGAAAGAGATAGCAAATTCATGTACTGAAAGAGTAAATATTAAGATATTATTTTGCCCCAAGTCAATCTATGAATTCACTGAAACCTATAGACTGCAATGCAAGACTATTTTACATTAGTAACATACACTTGTATATAAATCAACTTAATTCTTTTCAGTGGCTATATATATTCCCTCATATGAATGAGGCATAACTTGTCTAACCAGTCCATCAAAAGGAGTCTATTTAAATAAATATTTTTTGTTCACTAAATTTTGTTTAAAGATCTACTTTATGATTCAGGTATGTACACATACCTGATATATCTGTATACATATACATATAAATGAATATAACTGTCTATAATATAATTGTCTTACTCTATCCTAGATTATAGGATCCAAATAGTATTACTGGATTACACAACATTCTTATATAATAGTCCATAAGCCTTATTACACGTAGTGGGTGATTTGCTAAATTAGCCACATACTGGTCTTTTTATGGGACCCCATGTCACCTTTGGGCTTTCCCTATGGTAGAGATACTTGGGCCAGTCATATGGGCAGGGTCCATTCCTCTCACCTTCCCCGCTGGGCCCAACTCTTCTTCCAGTGGGATTGCCTCCTTATTCCATGCCTGGCTGGCCAACCTGGCTCCCCGATTCCTGGGCTGGAACTAACTCCTTGATCAATGGCTTTAGGGCATGATTGGTTTTGTATCTCATGAGGGTTATGACTGAAATTTCACCACTAATCACTTCCAATACTTGCCTTCCCAACTCTCTTCCTTTCATTGGTGATCTAGTGTTTTCCCATGGATACATCTATTTCCTACTGGGATAGGTGGTACTTCTTGCAAAGAATGGGTAGTTGCTACTGGGGTTAAATAGTTTCCAGAAAAAGGCTAGATGATGCTTCCAATTCTTCCATCTTAAAAATATAAGTTTTCCTGTATGAATGTTGAGACACTTATTATTCAAACACTCATTGATTCAATTGTTCATTCAATGAATGAACACCAACTTGGTGGGTGTTAACACTCTGATGAGCACTAAAGGGGAATGCAGACAACCGAAACCACAGATGACCAAAGGAATGGTACAGACTTGAGCGTGATAGGAGTGTCCTTGAACCTCTTAACAGGTTTGACTTTCTCAGCTCTCTCCCTTTTGCAATCTATCTTCCATGCTCTATCAAATGAGCTTTCTAAAGACCAAAGCTCATCTGTTTTCACAGAAGAAAGTGTAAGCTCTTTAGTGTATCATTCAAGGCTCTTCATAATCTGGCTCCAATTTCCATTCAAGCCTTAATCCTTCTCTCTCTCTCATAAACCCTGTGTTCCACTATATCAAACTTCTCCCTGGTCCCATGAGGCACCAGGTCCCTTCCAATTTCTATTCCTTCTGCCCAGAATTCCTTTCTATCTTCTTCACCTGGCAAACTCCCAGTCAACCTCCAATATTCAATTTAAAGTCTTGGTGAAACATTTCCTCTATGCTCCTCATCTGTCCTGGGTTGAGCACATTGTTCTGTCCCCTCTATTAGGTGATGAGATTTTTTAGGGCACTGGGCTTATCTTGTTAGTCTTTGTATCCCTGTATCAGGTCTGAATAGGGCCTGGCAAGTAGTATGGGCCCAATGAATATTTGGTAAAGGAATGAAAAGAACAAATGAACGTGAAGGAAGAGCTCAAAGGGCCTTGGTATATTTAGGTAAGGGATTTTTAAAGGCATGGGGCTTTAAGCTGGACTGAGGAAGATCATAGAGAGGTGGGGAAAGGGCATCTGGAGGAGGAGGATTATTATCCTAGGAGACAGAAGAACAAAAGCCGAGACTGAGAGGGAAGACAGTGAGGGGGTTAGCCAGCAGACTGTGGCTGCCTGCTGCACTGTCCTGACCTTTTCACCGATTAGATTTCTCAATTATATTTTCAGCTCATGGAGGGCAGGGTATTTTGTGCACTCCTTTATATTCCCTTTATATTTGAGGCACATCTCCATAGCCATTTTTCCTATAGTCTTGTGGTTCTTATTCTGCTGTGTAATATATTTATTTGTGTATTTACATATCTCCCCAGTACTTATACCCCCCTTTATCCCAGGCTGTTTGAGGTAGGGGATGAGGTCTTAGTGTCTTTGTATCTTCCAAGACACCTAGCATAGTGCCTGGCACACAACGGGTGCTCAGTAAATATTTTTTGAGCCACCATTTGTTGATCTGATTATAGAGGACTGCAAGGATATTTGTGTGCAACTGTGTATTGTGGCACAAAACTTATATATGCCTTTACACTGTGTGGGCTATTTTTGGCAATTTTCATTAAAATGTTATCTTATTGTACCTGGAAGACTGTCATTTCAATTTTCTTCTTTGTTCCCTCTTGGATGACTCACATCTCTTATACCAGAAGGATATGACAGAAGGGATTCGAAAGGGTTTGGACAAATTTATGAATGACGAAGTCATAAATGTCTGGGTATCAGAAGTTGTTAGGTGCATACAAAGGGGAAGGAGAAAACTTGCATTTCAAAAATGCCTGTTGTGTGCCAAGAACTGTGTGTTAGGCACCTAACGTACATTATATCCCGTTTAAACTGGCAGGCTATATCAGTATAAAGACAGGACATGTCTATCTAGAAGGCCAAGTCCACAACCAGCCAGGCATCTCCAGGTACCAGAGGCAGTATTCACCTTTATTAAAATTTTATCAACCTTTTAAGATAGATGAATCTATAGATTTGCATTGTTTCCTAGGAACAGAACACTCATTCTCAATTCAGGCTTCTACATCTTAAAAGTACTTTTTGACATAACTTGATCAGTTTTTAAAGTCTCAGCGCTTTAAATTGCAATGCAATCTGAGATATTCCCACGGCAATAACAGCGATTAAATTTGTTCACAAATGTAATTTGTTCGCTTACCTTTATATTTCATAAAGCTTCCAAATACTGAATAAAGGTAAGTCAAGTCAAGAAAAGAGACTTCTATTAACCTTGACACCAGCAAATTGTCTCAAATTATAGAGTGCCTTCTATTTGTATTCTAGACACATTGAGTGGTTTTTCTGAGATACATATTATACCTCACCTATGGTTAGAAGAAAATTGGAAGGAGAGTAGTTTAAGTTGTTTCTAGTTTTTAAAAAATAATAGTAACTTGTAAAAGCATAATGCTCCCAAGTGTACAGCTTCTGCATCGAGCAGGAATCAAAATGTTATAACCCAAGTACCATATCGACTCCTTGGGAGATGGCTTGAGAAGGTGGGGCTGCAGCCACTGATTCATTATTATAAGTCACAGTCTAAAGCCTGCAGCTACACATCCTGATCTGTGATAACATGCTTCCTGCCAGGTGTCAGGGTGGGTGGGAAGAGAAGGGGTACACCTTCAGATAAAGGGGATCGTCAGCACACTCACAGCTCTCAGAGAGCTTTCTATGACACCTGTTTTGAGAAAACTAGAACAGACATCTATGCCTTGGAAAACATAAAGCCCATCTCATATGACTAAAGAAAATGGCAAAGGTTCAAATGACATGTTTCACATTTTGGATGGTCCTGCCCCAACTTTTGTGCACCACTAATCGCTGGAAAAATACCAGACCTGTCTTGGTGGTGATTGTGTGTTTTTTAAATTTTACATCAGCCAAAGAAAATTGAGAGACCAGGACTACCACCAAAGAACAGAGGTTTGACATACCACCAATAGGACTTTTTAAAGATAGAGGAGAACCCAGCTTCTACATTTAAAAAAAATTGCCCCTTCTTTTTTGAGTCTAGGGGATGAAAATATGCACATATTCCAAAGAGTTCTTTGTGTGAACAGGTGACCCCTTCCCACAGTCTCTGTAATTAATTGAGAAATTAAAGTTGGTTGGCCTTTGAGATCTCTTGTAAAAAAAGGCAGAAGGTCTTGGATATTTTGGAACAAGAGTCCACTATTCTGCCAAGACAGTGTGTTATTGTTATTGGAGTGTCTCTCAACAAAACGGTATTGAGTGGTGAGGACGTGATTTTGATTAGGTGGAATGACTCAGCTCTTCCCCTTAAAGAAGAGAGGACTTGTCAGAGCCTTACTTACCTCATGATCTGGGATCTCAGAGGATAGTGTTTTCCCTAGGATGACCCCGGTCAAGTATGTCCAGCATCGAGCCGTGTTGGCAAGGTTATAGCCTCCTGTCTCCATCAAGAATTGTGAAGTTAGGAAAGAATAGTCACAGAACAGCAGGAGAGGGAAGGGGGGTAAGGAAGGAGAGAAAAATGTTTTAACAAAAGGGCTAGAAAGATAATTCTAACTTGCAGAATTTCACCTAAACATCTCTTTATGATATTTTTGAACCACTTAGTAGGCAGTCTTTAGTGAACCAGTCAGACCATGCACAATGTGGAACTGGGAAGTCCAAGGCCTACAAAGATTAAAAAGGCCCTCATCTCTGAACAAATATGCACCCAAGGACTCCAAGGTCCTCAATTCCACCAAGAGTCATTGGTAAGACTGAGATCCCTGGAACCCAGATCTTTTGAGGTGACCTACTCAAAGTGAAGGTTTCTGTGATGAATTTTGTAACAATTCTATAAAATGACTGCTGGATGTGACTTGTATATTAAAGCTATTGGCAGATATAGCCCTGGAAACCTCCAGGAAAGAGAAAAGGAAAATGCTGACAGAAACAGACTTCTTTCTTTTCATTTCAGCATTCCTTCTCTCCACAAAATACAGGTCTAGTGGCAGAGATCAAAGAGAATGAGATGAGAAAGGGACTGCTGATTGACGCTCTGACTCACCTCGTCAGGTCCTGTCACAGTCACCCAGCAGCCATATTATACTGGCTAATAATCAGCGTATTTTTGTGCTGAATAGATGTGTTCTGCCATGCAAGCACTAGAACATTTCGTCTTTAACTAAATTCCAAGAGTGTAAGGATAAAATGGAAAGATTTCCTAACCTCAGTGCAGCCTGAGGGAAATAGAATCTGGTCTATTTTAGGTAGGGTGACCATATCATTTATCATCCACAATGGTACACTTTTAAGAGTAAAAAAGGGACACTATTAATAATTACACTGGAATAACATGTATAGATTGAGACATATGGTGCCCTTTTCTTAAGCCTTTCTATTCCTTGAAAGGTCAGGGATGCTGGGGCTTCTGCAATGTGTCTTTTTGGCCTCAATGGGATCCACTGAAGTTTGGGCACGTGGCCATCTCTGCCAATTGTCTACGTGTTACTGGGGGTTGAGAATTGAAGTGAAATAGTGCAGGTATTACTTTAAACACTCCTGACATGGAAAGTCTGAATTTATCAGATCAAATTATTGGGTATGATTATTTGATTTCAAAAAGAGTCCCCATAGGTTTTAAGTAGCAAGCTCTCTCTGGCATACATACAGTATGATTTGATTTGCAAAAATTCCATTTATGCACAGGTATTTTCAGGAATACACATATTGCATAAGAAGAGTTATATATTCAAAAGCCAAGACTTGGGGCTGAGAAAGCAAAGAGGCTTTGAAAGTGCTAAGTAAAGGCTGTAGCCTCAAACAAAAGTCAGATTCACACAGATGTATATTGAGGAAAGGGCTTTTCTGCTTCGCCCTGGCCCTACCTGTGTCATAATCACTGTCTTTAGTGCAGTCAAGGAAAGTAATATGTCTGCGGCACCTATCAATTTTATCTTTTCCTTGAGTTGAAGTTAATACATTTCTCGCCAGCTTTTCATAAGAGGTTGTCTCTTGTAAGCACCTTTAATTTTGATCCCTCTAGGGTTTGAGGCTACCCAAGGACCAGGCTTGTGTATTTGTGTTGAATGCTCACTCATTTTCATAAGGCCTTCCCACAATCTCCTCTAATTTGGTTTTTACAACAGTTTGACAAACAACAAACTATTAGCGCTTCCATAATACATACATTTTAAGCTCAATCTGCTTGACCATGTTATTTTAACACACCAGCCCATTCATCTAATGTAATAAAGATTGTGCCAGATAGACAGAAGATTCTAAGCAAGGCACCTACAAAGGTAGTTGAGGTTTGTGAAAGGTTCCTTTCACAAATGTGTAAATGCTTCTATTGAATACACCCAGCTTTCTGATGGTTAAGTAATACAAAACATCAGTACACACTGAAGGCAAAAATGCCCAAGAGACACTTTAGATCTCTCAATTTTGCTTTATTGTAACAAATCCATGCTTTTTTAGTGGGGGAGAAGTTGTTCTTGAATTCAGCTTAGATATTCAATTAATTCATGTGTTTACTACTTATATGTGAGTAGGGTTAGAATTTTAGTGGTATGTTTCCAAAAGATAATGATTAGAACTGGGACTCAAAGGCTATACTGAGAAGATGGATCAAAGTCCACTGGGGTTAACATTCTCTATTCTTAATAAGATCTGATGTCACCTTTAACCAAAGCACCTTTGCTTCAGGAATGGAAACTTAGACTTCAGAGTGCCAAGGAGTCAAGGCACATGCCAGGCTGAGGAGGAGTGTGTCAGAGTACTTCCTTATGCTGAACTGTGAAGGTGGCAGGTTCATTGACTCAGGCTTCTGGACCATGGGCATGTTGGTATTATCCAATCTAAGAAAGCCAAGTTTTCCTCAGTGTCAATGGACAAAACATGGGGGAAGGTCAACAAATTCTCCTGGTGACCTTCCTTTGTACTCACCTCCTCCCAAAATGAGCGTTGCCAATTGCCACTGAAGGATGTACTTAAGACACTTGCCAATTCCCACTGGAGTCATGTTAAAGGAGCACATGGGATCCCCAGCTATTGTATCAGCTCCCAGCTGTAAGACCACTGCTTTGGGATTAAAGGCTATGTACACCTCCTTTAGTACACTGGAAAAGAAAAAGGAGACAAAATGTCAGAAAAAGATAGGGCGGTTTGGTCTAAGGGTGGTTGTGGAGGGTAGTGGGAGGTATAGTTGAATCAGCAAATAGTGAAGGGAAAAAAATCCAACTTGTCACACTCATCAAACTTTCTATCTAAAAAGGGGTAAATCAGACTGCATGTAAATTGTAGCTCAAAAAACCTGACTTACAAAAAAATTTCCCCCTACCTCCATCCTCACCAAGGACCAAATTTGCTTTTCTGTTTTAGAACTCAGACTTCCTTTAAATATTAATATCAGGGCTTCCCTGGTGGCGCAGTGGTTGAGAGTCCGCCTGCCGATGCAGGGGACACGGGTTCGTGCCCCGGTCTGGGAAGATCCCACATGCCGCGGAGAGGCTGGGCCCGTGAGCCATGGCTGCTGAGCCTGCACGTCCGGAGCCTGTGCTCCGCAACGGGAGAGGCCGCAACAGTGAGAGGCCTGCGTACCGCAAAAAAAAAGAAAAAAAAATTCATATCAATTTAACTTCAACAGCCATAGGACTGGTTTAGTACACATTTACTCCATTTTATAATCTGTGAAAATAGGACAATACACTGAATTAAGGATTATTTTTGATAAGTTAAGATTGTCAACATACTTGGAGTTTACCACCTAGTTATCAATGAGGGTTGGTGAAGAGAATTAAACGCTTTGAAAGCATAGATGTTATCAGCTTACTTTGTATTAGGCTAAAAGACTTCTGGGTTATGAAGTGCAGCCCTCCCAAACTTGTATGTAACCAGGGTATTATAGGGAAGGGGACCATAATAACTGATCCAAAATTATAAATCTGAAAGCACTCTAAAGAACAAATTGTAGTGGGTAATAATGAGCATAATTTTGGGTAGAATCATTCAATGTTATCAAATCAACCTAAGAGCTTTTCCTGACAGAAGCCTTAGAGATGAAAAGGAAGTTGTTATTGTGACAGATGACCTTAGGCAAGTTTCTAGTATTATCATTAATTGAATGTTGACAATGTCCAGGATGCATTCCTAGGAGTTATAAGGTCCCTGCTCTCATGGGGCTTACAATCTAGCTCCCAGACAAAACATATACCAGTCCTCGAGGGCCTGAGTAACTCTTACAGAGACATATAAACAAGTGCAAATTAACATACTTCAGAGTTGAGAAAATGCAGAGTCAAAAAGTGATAAAAAATGTTTGGGGTTAATGACCCTTTCATAATCAACATGTCAAATTATACCAGTTCAGCAAAAATAGAAAAATTCCAGATCCTTCTGAAACTGCAAAAGGAATGCAGGGATATGAAATGCTGTCCTCCAAAATTCATATGTAACCAGGGTATTGAAACTATTGAAAAGTGCTCAGTTGCAGAGGCATTCTTTGACTCAAAAGACCGTTTTGTTTTGATTTCTCATCTACACAGACAAATATTCAGTGATTGTGGAGATCATAAGAATATTATAAAACTTATGACATATGATCTTTAATACAGGAATACTCAGGCCTATTCTCTCTTTCATGTGCTTATCTCCTGGGAAGATAAGCCACCTGAATAGTTAGCCAACATTTATTGAGCAGCTACACGTAAAGAGCACCCTATTAGTTGCTGCTGGGAGACACAGAGCTTCGAAGGTGTGATTTCTGTTTTAAAAAGGTTTACAGCTTAACGGGGAGGAGGGGGAGGCAAGCAAGACTAACGATTTTTCATTTTCATTCTTTCCCTCACTTTGCACACATTTACTGAGTGCCCTCTGTGTGTCCAGTATGTAACTGTATCAGATGCTGCAGGAAAAAAAAATGACGAATATGGCACAGCTCTTATCTTCACGTAGCTCAGAACAGAGGGGAAGACTCGGACTATATCAATAAATAATTAAAACACAATGATAAATGAAATATCAGTGATGGCACAGAAGAGGAAGTAGAGTAACTCTTGTCAGGTTTTAAAAGATGAGAAGTACAATGAGCCACCTATCAAAGTGGCTAAAATGAAAAACAGTGAAAATATAAATTGCTGGTGAGGATGTGGAGAAACTAGATCATACAGACCTTTTGGGTGGGAATATAGAATGGTATAGCCGCTCTGAAAAATAATTTGGCAGTTCCTGTCAAAACTAAAAATGGACTTGGCATACAATCTAAAAATTGCACTCTTGGGCATTTATTCCAGAGAAGTTAAGACTTATTTTCATATAGGAACTTGTACATAAATGTTCATAGCAGCTTTATTTTTAACAACCCAAACTGGAAACAACTCAGATGTACTTCAACAAGTGAATGGTTAAACAAATTGCAGTACACCCATACCATTGGAATACTGCTAATCAATAAAAAGAAATAAACTCTTGATACATGCAAAAAACTTGGATGGATCTCAAGAGAATGACGCTGGGTGAATAAGGCCAATCTCAAAATCTGTACTGCATGATTCCACTTATATACCATTGGTGAAACAATTAGAGAGATGGAGAAGAGATTAGTAGTTGCCAGGGGTTAGGGACGAGTGTGGCTATAAAAGGGTAGCATGAGAGAGCCTTGTGGTGATGGTACAGTTCTGTACCTTGACTGTGCTGGTGGTTGTGGTTATGCAAAGCTATGCACACACACACACACACACACACACACACACACACACACACGAGTGCATGTATAACTGGTGAAGACTGAATAAGCTCTATAGACTGTACCAATGTCAACTTCTTGATTTTGATGTTATACTATAATTGTACAAGATGGCAACACTGGAGGAGGCTGTAGGAAGAAGAGACTTCCCCGTACATTTCATTACAACTTTCTGTGAATGTATGATTATCTTGAAATAAAAAGTGAAAATAAATAAAGATTAGGAGAAGTTTACAGGCACATGGGGGTGAAGGTATGGGAACTGGAAGCAGGGAGGGTTGTGGGGGTTATGGGTAAGGGACTAGGTTTACAGAAGGAACTGCACACACCAGAGCATGAAGGCTTGGAGCAGGGAGTGGTGGGAGTGAGGCTGGTGAAGTAAACGTGGGTTAGAGCACAAAGGGCCAGATAAGCCAGGCAGTTTGGACTTTTACTTAAAGGTTATGAAATGTCTCTAAATTATACCAATGTTTTCCTTAGGTCAGTCTCCCAAGGCAATAGAAATAAAAGCAAAAATAAACAAATGGGACTGAATCAAACTTAATAAGCTTTTACACAGCAAAGGAAACCATAAGCAAAACGAAAAGACGACCTACAGAACGGGAGAAAATATTTGCAAATGATGGACGGACAAGGGCTTAATTTCCAAAATATACAAACAGCTCATATAGTTTAATATCAAAAAACCCAAACAACTCAATCAAAAAATGGGCAGAAGACCTAAATAGACATTTCTCCAAAGAAAACATACAGATGGCCAAGAGGCACATGAAAAGATGCTCAACATCACTAATTACTAGAGAAATGCAAATCAAAACTGCCTCGCACTGGTCAGAATGGCCATTAAAAAGTCTACAAATAACAAATGCTAGAGAGGGTGTGGAAGAAAGGGAACCCTCCTACACTGTTGGTGGGAATGTAAATTGGTGCAGCCACTGTGGAGAACACTATGGACGTTCCTTAAAAAACTAAAAATAGAGCTACCATACGACCTAGCAATCCCACTCCTGGGCATATATACAGAGAAAACTCTAATTCGAAAAGATACATGCATTCCCAATGTTCACAGCCAATACACGGAAACAACCTTAATGTCCATTGACAGATGAATGGTAAAGAAGACATGGTATGTATGTATGTATATATGTATGTGTGTGTGTGTGTGTGTATGTATATATATATATATATATATATAACTGGAATACTACTCAGCCATAAGAAAGAATGAAATCATGCCATTTGCAGCAACATGGATGGACCTAGAGATTATCATACTAAGTGAAGTAAGTCAGAGAAAGGCAAATACCATACAATATCAGTTATATGTGGAATCTAAAATATGACACAAATGAATTTATTTACAAAACAGTAATAGACTCACAGACATAGAAAACTTACAGTTACCAAAAGGGAAAGGGAGATGGGGAAGGATAAATTAGGAGTTTGGGATTAGCAGATACACACTACTATATATAAAACAGATAAACAGCAAGGTCCTACTGTATAGCACAGGGAACTATATCCAGTATCCTGTAATAAACCGTAATGGAAAAGAATATGAAAAATAATATATGAATCACTTTGCTGTACATCAGAAACTAACACAACATTGTAAATCAACTATACTTCAATAGAAAAGAATTCATTAAAGGGTATGAAATGTCTCAAACATGTGTGTGCATGTACGTGTGCACTGCATGCACAAGGCATGATTAAACTTACATTTTGAAAAGACCCTCTGATTACAGCATAGGATACAGTGAAGGTTATCATGAGTTTTTTTTTTTTTTTTTTTTTTTTTTTTTGCGGTACGCGGGCCTCTCACTGTTGTGGCCTCTCCCGTTGCGGAGCACAGGCTCCGGACGTGCAGGCTCAGCGGCCATGGCTCACGGGCCCAGCCGCTCTGCGGCATGTGGGATCTTCCCGGACCGGGGCACAAATCCGTGTCCCCTGCATCGGCAGGCGGACTCTCAACCACTGTGCCACCAGGGAAGCCCATCAAGAGGTTTTTTTGCAACCATCCAGGCCAGTGGCAGCAAGGGTCGGGAGGAAGAGATGGATTTGGGAGATATTCCTATGGTAGAATTGATAGGGCAATACACACTGACACACAAGAAAAGCATATACATATGACAGTCATGAATATTTGGTACTGGGAGGGAGAAAAGGATAAAGGAAGGCAGGTGTTTCTGGGAGAGTTGTTTTAATGATAACCAGGAAGGGAAAATTAGTCCTCAGGGAGTTCTGATGAAGAGGGCTTCAGATGGGTAGAGAAAAGGGTAATTAGAAGCTTTGAAAAAGGTAGGGTATTTTGTACACAGTGTAATTTGGCAGCTCCTTTGCTTCACCTCCAATTGGTAAACAACTACATTTCCTGCAGCATCTAGTCTGATTTTTTAAAAATACAAATATAATGAGTACATTCTTCATGCTCATGCTAAAAAGTCAAACATAAAAGTCTATCAAATAAATGGGAAAAAATCTCCTTTTCTCCATCTCTACTCCCTCTCCAGAGGTAACTCCTGATTCATTACACAAAGTTTCAATCAGCTCAGTCAACGATGAGAAACAGTTTGAGGTGTATCTTTCAAGATCAAACTTTTTCTGCCTCATGCTTGAGTGAGCTGGTTGAAGCTATGTCTAATAAATGCCTTCTTTTACCTCTTTTCTTTACCTGAAAATGTCTTCCCTCATATTCCTTCTCTTCCTTGAGGCTAATTTCACCAGCTGGGCACTAGATTCTCTTTCCTGTTGCTCTAAGGGCCATGTATCACCAATGAGCTCTTTCTTACATCTTTAGTCTCTGTCTTCCTACTGATTCAGTTCCTTTAGGTTACAAGTTGTCCATCTCTTCGTCCCCTTTTCAACACTGCCAAATTTGTCTACTTATTGGCCACCTCTACATACTTCTTGCAATCCAGTTTTTGATCTCACTGCTCTCCTGAAACTGCTTTCTTGAAGGGAGAGAGACCTCTGTGTCATGATATCCAAAAGCCTTTTCTCTGTTATCTTTATCAATTTCTCAGAAGCAACTGACAGTGGATACTACTCAGAAATCTGAAGCTGGTCATCATCAATGGCTACGGCTCCATTAAAAAATCTTTTCAAAAAATATTTTTTTAAAAAACAACTTTATCAATCTTCACATACCATACAATTCCCCCATTTAAAGTGTACAATTCAACAGCTTTTAATATACTCACATAGTTGTGCAACCATCACCACAATGAATTTTAGAAAATTTTTTTTTACTGCATCACGTGGTTTGTGGGATCTTAGTTCCCCAACCAGGGATTGAACCTGGGTCCTCGGCAGTGAGAGCACGGAGTCCTAACCACTGGACAACCAGGTAATTCCCTAGAACATTTTCATCATCCCCAAAAGAAACATTGTACCCAATAGCAGTTACTACCTATTCCCACCACTCTTCAACCTCCAGCCCCTGGCAACCACTAACCTACTTTCTGTCTCTATGGACTTGTCTAATTTTGACCTTTCATATAAATGGAATTATATAATATGCAGTCTTTTGTGACTGGCTTCTTTCATTTCATTTAGCATAATGTTTTCAAGGTTCATCCATGTATTAGTACCTCATTCCTTTTTATGGCCAAATAATACTCCATTGTTTGTATATACCACATTTTCTTTATCTATTCTCCATTCATCTGTTGATGGACATTTGGGTTATTTCTATAATTTTTGGCTAATATGAGAAATGCTACTGTGGACATGTTTTCATTTTTCTAATATACCTAGCAGTAGAATTGCTGGGTCATATGGTAACTCTCTGTTTAAACTTTTTTTTTTTTTTTTTTTTTTTTTGCGGTACATGGGCCTCTCACTGTTGTGGCCTCTCCCGTTGCGGAGCACAGGCTCCGGACATGCAGGCTCAGTGGCCATGGCTCACCGGCCCAGCCGCTCAGTGGCATGTGGGATCTTCCCGGACCGGGTCACGAACCCGTGTCCCCTGCATCAGCAGGTGGACTCTCAACCACTGTGCCACCAGGGAAGCCCTCTGTTTAACCTTGTGAGGGAACTGCCTGACCGTTTTCCACAGGGGCTGCACCATTTTACATTCCCCCCAGCAATGTGTAACAGATCATGGTTCCAATTCTTCTTCCACATCTTCACCAACACTTATTATTTTCTGTTTTTTTTTAAATTATTATATCCATCCTAGTGGGTATAAAGTGGTATCTCATTGTGGTTTTGATTTGCATTTCACTGATGACTAATGATGTTGAGTATCTTTTCATGTGCTTTTTGGCCATTTGTATATCTTCTTTAGAGCAAGGTCTATGCCCATTTTTAAAATGAGTCATTTTTTCTTTTTAATATTGATTTGTAAGTGTTGATATATTATAAATACAAGTCCCTTATCAGATACATGACTTGCAAAAATTTTCTCCCATTCTATGGGTTGTCTTTCATTTTCTTGATAGTGTCCTTTGAAGCACAAAAGTTTTAAATTTTGATGCAATCCAATTTATTTATATTTATTCTGTTGCTTGTGCTTTTGGTGTCATGTCTAAGAGAGCAATATCTAATTCAAGGCCATGAACATTTACATCTATGTTTTCTTTTAAGCGTTTTATAGTTTAAGCTCTTACATTTAGACCGTTTAGGCTATTTGGACTTAACTTTTGTATATGGTGTGAGGTATGGGTCCAAAACCACTTTTTTTTTGCACGAGATCCCGTTGTCCCAGCACCATTTGTTGAAAAGACTATTCTTTCCCCATTGAATTGTCTTGGCACTCTTTGAGTAAAATGAATTGACTGTACATATTTCTGGACTCTGAACTTTATTCCATTGCTCTATATGTCTAGCCTCATTGCCAGCGCCACACTGTCTTGATTACAGTAGCTTTGTAGTAAGTTTTAAAGCTGGGAAGTGCTCCAACCTTGTTCTTCCTTTTCAAGATTTTTTTTGGTTATTCCGGATTGAATTTCTGTATAAACTTTAGGATCAGCTTGTCAATTTCTACAAAGTCATCTGTGATTTACAGCTCCATTTTGACCGTGCTGAACCTATCATCTTACCTCTTCTATTCTTTGTCTCTGCTAACGATACCCCATCCTTTCAGTAATCTGTGTTCAAAACTCTGAGGCTCTTTGTGATTCCTCCCTTTCCCTGCTCCTCTTCAGTTACCGGACTTGCACCAATCCCTCTCTTATTCTGTCCTTTCCACTCTCATGCTCTCATGGCAGTACTCTAATCTAGCACTTATGACCTTCTTGTGGATTACACCAATAGCTTCCTAATTAATTTCTCTGCCTCAAGTCTTTTACCTCTCTAATCCAACACCCCCCCACACACACACCGCCATCAGATTAATTTTCCTTAGGGAAGGTTTTGATCAAGTCACTTCCTTACTCAAAAACGTTCAATATCTCTCCATTGTCTTTAGATGATGCTTAAAATTCTTAGCTTATGATTCAAAGTCCTTCATGATATGATTCCAGCCTACCTTTTGAATCTTATTTTCTAATAACTCCTTAACCTACGTTATTCTGTAGGTAAACTGAACTGTCCATGGTTCACCCCACTCACCTTGCACTTTCTTTTTGTCATGCACTTCCTTGTGCCTGAAAGTCACCTTTCTACATGTCTACATCATATCTATTTTTTAAAGGCTTATTCAAATTCCATCTCCTTCATGAATAAAAAATGATAATAATAATATCAGCTAACATGTATCAAGTACTTTATTAAAAACTGAGCACTGTTCTATGCACTTTATATGTATTAGCTCATGTGACTCTCATAACAATTTATAAAATAGGTGTTATCATTAATCCTATTCTATAATGGGGAAACAGCAGCATAGAGAGGTTAAGAAATCTGTACAAGATCACACAGCTATTAAGTGGCAAGCTGGCTTTTGAACCCGGGGCTCCTGGCACCAGTCCATGTTCTAAATCACCACAATATACCTGCTTCCATGATTTACCGTGCATCAGGTGCTTGTTCCAGCCACTTCACACATTATTTTGTATAACAGCAGTAGCAGGCACTGCATTATTATTTTTCGAGTGTTAACCTTAGCTCTAATTATACTATACCCTCATTCTAAAACCTTCGGCAGTTCCCCAAATGCTTGCAGAATATGGTACAAATTTTCATTGCCAAGAATTCTAGGTCCTGCGTGAGGTGATTCCCACCCACTTTTCCAATCTCCTTTGCAAATTGTTCTTCTCATGCACTTCACAGTCCAGACAAACTAAACCATTGCTATTCTCTGTACAGAGCTCAGCCTTTCTGACTTTGATCTTGCTGTACCCTCTGCATAGAGCATCTTCCCCTGCAATCTCATACATTTAAACTTGACCCAGATTTCATAAACACATACACATTTACACACTTTGTAAAGATATAGTAATTAGTTACCCTTTAGAAGCCAGATCAAATGTTACCTCCTCAATTAAGCCCTTTTCTGAAGTACCTTCTCCCTTTGAGTGCCCACAGCATTTTATCTCTTATGGTTCTTATAACTTTCCATGTTTCATTTTATTAGACTGTGTATGAATGTGACTATATATCTCTCTGTGTATCTATAATTTAAAAATTTCCACCAGCTTCCTTGAGGGTAGACTTAATACTTTATACATAGGAGGCATTCAATAAATAGTTATTAAATGAATAAATGAATGAAATATCATTCCAGATTGCTTTTGGGAAAGCTTCCCTAACCACTGTAACAGTACTATCTGCTACACTGCAATCATTAATTTTAGGTTTTGGGAAAGTATAAAATCGCTTACCCAGAAAGGAGGGGGAGGACAGGCATCTCATTATACTACATTAGTAACTTCCCTATAAACACATAAGATATTCATTTGAAATGCAATTTTCTTGATGAGAAACCGGATCCCTCAGTATTGAGCAGTCTGCTCTTCAGACAAGGCTATGCAAATGAGGACGAGAGGCTGTGGCAGCTGTTTCTACAGGCATTGATTTGGGAAAGGTGATTGGTGCTGGAGGTGGATAAAAGCCAGGGGTGATGACGTTAATGATGCTTTTAGATAAAAGGAAAAGCCCAAGAACCAAATTGTAGCATTATCCCCTTTTCTTTTATTCCATCAGGGTAGACCACAGCTTCTATGGTGTACCCTTGGGATCATTCACTGGTGCCACTTTACCTCTAATACCAGTGGTGGAACCTGGTTTTGTTTTGTTTGTTTGTTTTTAAATACATAAAGTTCTAAAAGATTCCTCTCAGGGAAATGGAATGCCAGAAAGATGGTGTGACAATTATCCTTAATCAATGTTGGTGATAGATTTGGTAACCCAAACTTGCCCCTCTATAGCCAGACCTCTGATTGGTGCATGCTCCTAGCAGGTTTGTCTCCTAACTGCTCGCTTGCAAATCAGCCTAGACAAGCCTTATCATCCTTGTATTTTCCAACAAGCACCCTCAGCACCCTCTAGAGACTTCCTCAACAGAGATTAAAGAAATGAGGAATTCAAAGTTGAAAAACCAAGAAGGGCAGGAAATGGAGAGAAGAGAGAAATACTTGCTACTAACACTGTGAGCTTCCAAAGTCAACGTGAGAAAATTTATTGCCAACAGCCAAACCCTTTCTATGATAAACATTTTAAACCTATTGCATTGTATGGGATTCAGAAGGGGGGATTGCGTTAAGGACCCAAAGATGGCTAATCAGTCCCAAATGGGAGCTTGTCAACTTTTCACAGGTATTGTCTTCTCTAAATTCCCTCAGTCAAATCTCAACTCAGGTACTGCTGACTCATTCTGCAAAAACTCAACCTGCGGGGGATGCAGCATATGGTAAATGCCTCGGGGATTCCTGAATATCTATTACAAATGGTTCAGGGATGCAGGGAACTGGGGTGGGGGGGCTCCCTGAGGTGAGGATGATGTGTCATTTTGTTTGGGGCCATGGGTGCCTCTTGGACATATCCAGAAGACATTTAATTTCCTATAAGTCTCTCTTTCTGCTTTTAGCATCAGACAAGGTGTACTGATTCCATTAACATCTTTAGGATAAAACAAAACAAAACACCCAAAGCTATAAAAGAAAAACAAACAAACCAACCTCAAACCTCTAAACCCCCAACCTTCCCAAACAATCCTCAGATCGCTTTTGCTGTTTTATTTTTTAAGATGTAGTTTCTTAACATTTTACAGGGGCATCTTTTCTCTCATTGCTGAGTCCATTATACAGAAACACAGATTCTAATTGGCATCCCTTTCTAACATGCTTTGTAGTAAGTAATTCCACTCATCAATTATATGTCACCTTGGCAACAAAAAGGGCTGTGCACTATTTTTAGTTTATTATTACTTATCTCTTTACCTCTTTGAAGTAAACCATTCTCATTCACACAGGGGAAAATGAGTCATCTAGAATTAAAGGGCCATACCAGCGGCCTAGAGTGAATCGTTGGAGCTAGAATTAGAACACTAATTCTAATTCAAATCTAGTGCTCTTTTCACTAAACCCCAGTGCTCTTTGGCTCTCCACATTCTGAAAGGCCCAAGGCCCTAGGAAGCAGAATATATATTATCTGCGCAGGGGGTGGGGTCGGTGGAGAGGCAGGCTGGTTTGGAGAGCTAAACTGAAACAAACAAACCAAACCAAAACCAAACCAAAAAACCCCAAAATGGAAGAGGGCTTAAAGAATATGAATCCTAAGTCTAGCTATACTAATGACTCTTTATTTGACCTGGCGTAGGCCATTTTACTGCTCTGTAACCACCAGGACCACTCACACAAGCACAGATTACATTCTGCTATGCATCACATTATTTGGGCATGTCTCATCCATCGCCCCCCCCACCTTTTTTCATCCATCCCCTTTGCAGCCTCCACAGCATGGAGTTCAGGGAGAACACTGCACTTGGGGGTCAGACAAAGTTGGATCCAGTGCTTGCAATAGCAACTTGGACAAATCACTTCTCTGAACCGTCTCTGTAAAACAAGAATATTCTCTCCCTCACAGGGTTATTATGAGGATTAAATGATATAACACTTGCAAAAGTCTTCTCCCAGCACCAGGCACATGGTAAGCACTCCCTAATGTTGAATGAATAAATGAATGGCCTTAAGTCAGGCCCTTCGAGTGCTATGTTAATTCCTTCAGCCCACTAGGATACTGTTGAGTTCAGCACAGCACACCATAGCAGTGACTTCCTGAATGGTACTCTAATGTTCCCCAAAGGCAGAGAGAAATTTCATAGTGTCACTGCCTGGTTATACCTGTTCTGGGAATACAGTAATTCCTTTTCCAGTGCTGCCAATCTATTACCTTTCACCAAACACAAAATTCACTTTAAGAAGGGGCAGAAACACAAGTGCCTTTCTGTTAGATAGAGGTTGGGAGAATATATTATTAAAATTGAAACCGACTTCTCTGATTTCTTAGCAAAAAATCAGATTGGAAGCCAAACAGCTATTTGGCCTTTGCAGACCCTGGATAGTGATGCCCTTGGGGGAAAGGAGAGAGTTGGAGTCATTCCAAACTGTAGTTACAACATTTGTGTGTATATTTACTGCTTGTGCTTACGCTCTCTGCACTTAGTTTTTACTCTCTAAGCCTCGAAGAATTCACAATTTACCTAGAGCACAGTTTTAATACATACGGGTAGAAATATAGGCCTATATCTCTGTTTCTCATTTCCTAATCATATTTTCTACACTCCCTATATACCTGATACTTCTTCTTTTTCAATTCACTTGCTCTGATTTTTGAACTTAGGTAGACAATAATGATTTGTTAACAATAAACATGCCCCTAGCCCTTCCCTCACCCTTCTTTACCCAGGAGGGCCTCCCTAAGATTCAAAGCCGAAATCCTGCCATATAGTTAGCACCTGGTGCAGCTCATCAAAATATAATATCCTTTCCCCGATGATTGGAAATCTCTGCCATGCCGTCACACAATGAGGTGTGCAAGAAAAGAGTTCGGGGATTGATTTTCATCATTAACTTGATATTGCACGGTTTTTGTGGGACTTAAAAATAAATGTATTTTTATTACTTTTAAGTACTGCACATAGACTAACTCCAACTCATCATATTTTAGCAGTTATTTTTCTGGGGCAGGATGTATTTTAAACATGCCTATGTTAGAGTGTCTGGTGGATCATTTAGGATCAGTGTCCTGTTGCTTGATGAAATCCAGATCACTCCAATGAAATCCAGATGGGGAAACTGGGTCTCTGGCAACGGCTGCCAGATCTTCTCCATATGAAATCTCTCTAGTCTGTATGCAAATTCAAAACTCCATATCCTGGAAATCCCAAACCAATCAAGTGGCGCTCCGCTTCTTAGTTACTGGACTAAACATAGGGAAGCGATTCATTCTTCCCTGAGGAAATAAGCATGTCTTACATACATCTATCTTGGCACAAAAAGGGCTGGCTAAGCAAATTAATAGTGTAAACAGGACTGTGCTGGGGAATGTTTGTCCTACTTAAGAGAATAAACTTTTTATGCACTTTGTGCACATCCACTTATATACAAATAATTGATATGCTAATTACAAATGATTCTTAAAGCCCTTTCCCTGAGGTACTGTATGATGCTGTTAGTCTAGTTTGAATTACTAGCGTGTCCAGTGCTTGAAAATAATAAAAACGTATTTAAAAATATTCCATAATTCAGACTGGCTTTCCTCTTATTAGGCTGAGTTAGTGAGACTTGCCTATAATTAAATAGGATAGATGTTTTTCTACTTTCATCCCTAATATATTTAAGGTGGTCCCCCTACCACCCTGCCCCAACCCCAGCATCCCTCACCTTCCTCTGCAGGATTCTCCTGCCCAGGGCGAGCATATAAACCCCTTTGCATCCAGCTCACTCCTCAGCAGCACTTGCACGGTCTCTAGGCAAATGCACATACCCTTTCGCTTTTTAACTTGTTAGCTGGTTATTTGATATGGCTTTCTTTGAGGTGTCTTTTCTTTGGTCCCGCTTTAAGTACCAGTGGGTATGGCTCTTTCCTGACGGTGCAGTGGGTAACAGTGCATGGAGAGCAAAGCCCGGCCAGACTTAGCATTGGGCCTTTTTGTCAGGTGGGGGACATCAGATTTAACTAAATCTCTGTACAGCCCATGTCAACAGGATACAACAAAGCAGGCAGCTCATCAGTGCCAGCAGCTGCCGGGTGAATGACAGTGTCAGGCACAGTCACTCAGAGCTGTAACATGTGAGAGCGGAGCGTAAAGGGCAGTTTTGTTAGGCTAGAGCGAGGGGACAGCAGTGATGAAAGAACACGAGAGGGGAGAGAATTAGGATGGGGGAGGGGGTACATGGTGGAGAGCAGCTAAGAGGAGTAATATGAATTTTGATGTTAGAATGTCCCACCAAGCACAGACACATTCAAATTTAGGATTCTTTTCAGGGCAGCCCTACGTTAGAGGGTGTAATTCTCAAGTTTTCCATTTATGAGCCAGGTCTTCCTGCCTCTGGGTAGTTTCAGAGCATGTTCTAGCCTCAGAACCTATTACTGCTGTGGAAGAAGAATCAGGTCACTTTCTCCAGGGGGCAGGGATAATTCAGCACTGAGAAGAGAGCAGAGAAGGTACACATCATAGTGACAGAACAAACCCACCGAATTCCAGGAGATGGTCCTCCTGGACTTAGATGAAAAAAAATAAATCACCTAGGAAGACTGCTAGGGGTAGGGGCTGTCATGGTGTCAGGGCTACTTGGTGCAGGAGTTTAGGACCTGGTCATGAAAGCCACTGATCGAGCGAGGAAGAAGGATATAAGAACGTCCTTCTCAGCCGCATAGCACAGGGAGATCAGCTCTGTGCTTTGTGACCACCTAGAGGGCTGGGATACGGAGCGTGGGAGGGAGGGAGGGAGACGCAAGAGGGAAGAGATATGGGGACATATGTATATGTATAACTGATTCACTTTGTTATAAAGCAGAAACTAACACACCATTGTAAAGCAATTATACTCCAATAAAGATGTTAAAAAAAACTGTCTTTCTAACCACCTGGATATAAAGCTCAAAGGATCAGGTGAGGGAAAAAAAACAGTTCTCCACTGCCACCCTAACCAAGTACGGGGGACAAGGCGGGCTCACTGATGGAGGGTTCAGGACAACACAGATAATTAAGCACAGTAGCCCCCCCTCCAAATTATCCTATACTCTTAGGCACTTAATGTCTTTTGAATTTAATATTATATTTTAAAAGACACATCAAATTAGGAACATTAAATGAATGGCCGGCTTTGGTCTCATTTCCACCTGTGCCTAATGTTAACAGTGAATTTAATTAGTGTCTGAGTCATCCGTTTTCCAGAAACAACAGGCAATTTGCATCTGCCATACCACACAGAGGCAGAATAGAAGTTTATCAAACAGAACAAAAGCATTGACTACCAAATATCTTACTTATGGAGGGCTGAGTTCAACGTTCCAGGCTCATACAAGGAAGTAGCAGCTTCCATGACCTTTATCACTGGGCCATAGTGACCTAGTAATGATCAAGGTGGTATAGGTGTGACCTGACTGAAGAGAGGTAATTTTGTAAAGAATTTTCACCAGCTCTCAGAGTGTAATGAAAATGGGGATGAAGATGGAAGTAAGGCTATATACTTTTTTGTTCTGAAATGCAAATTTCTAGAGAGTTCTTCCCTTCTCATCAGATGAAAGAGAATTTTGAAAACATTTGTATTGCTTAAAATATTTATGTATGATTATGTGTTCTTATAGGTTTTGCCACATCACCAAGCTCAAAGGAGTAGGCTATAATTGTTGGGTTCTCTTTCACTGAGGATCTATCTACCTGCTTCTAAAACTGAATGATAAGGAATCTGGAGTCCCAAGTGGAAGATAAATTCAAGATGACATCATTATAATGAAAGAAAAACCTATCATCATTAAAACATCTCTTCTTTAAATATAACATTAAAAGTCAATAGGGAAAGAAAACATTTCACTTAAATATCCTTTAGTGATGTCCCTTGGTTCTCATTTTATTCCATTGGTATTGGATGAACAAATTATAGCATGGATGGAGAATCTCTACCCTATATGTAGATATGGCCTTCTGCTAGGACCAAGAGATGATATAAATCATGCCTACAGTTGCAAAAATGCATAATGTTAAAAGTCTTTAGCAATACTAGTCCCCCAAAAAACACATGAAAAGAATTGTGTGAGGAGACCTCTATATAATGACATGTGACATTATTCACTTTCTAAAGAAGGAAGTCAGGATTTTCCCTGTTGAAAATAAAGGAAAAAGCAGATTTACAGAATCTCCATGTTTCCAAACTTTAATCAGAAATTTAAAACCTAAGAAGTAAATCTCACAATATTTATTCTTGTTTTTGATGCATAAAATTACAAATTAAATCCTTAGGATTAAGAGGTTTTTTTTTTAATTGGCAAAAATCTAAGTTGTACTTTCACAAACATAAGCACAATGGATTGTGTATACTACAGATCTTGTGGTTCATTTGCATAATCTTAAATGGTTTCTTTTTTTAGGACTTTTCTGCAATCCCCGGAGATAAAAATTTCCAAGAAGTCTTGGGGGGTGGTATTTTTTCCTTGTGAAAACATTTCATACTTCCATGTGATACTCTGGGGACAATGTAGCCAATGGTTAATGCTAGCTGTGTGAGCTTAAACAAATCAACATTTCTAAGCTCCAGTTTTCTCATTTATAAGATGGGAATAAGAATACCTACCTTTGCAGGTATTATAGATTGTATATTGTTATAAGTATCAAATGGAAAAAATCAAATAAATGATTAGTACAATTCCTGGCACAGGCAAGTCCTCCCTAGGAGCTAAGCTCCAGGGTGTGGGAGCCTCATCTGTTTTGTTTACCACCACCAGTACCTACGTACAGGGCAGGCATGAAGCAGACACTCAATAAATATTTGTTGAATGAATGAATAAAATAGTGTCATTATACTAAAATATAAACAAATCCCCTATGTTGTTGTATTTTGCTCCCCTTTTATTCTTGTTAATTAATGTTTTAAAAATCCTATAAGGTGACTTGAGGCACTTGATTCTTTTGTAGGAAGGTCAGAGTGGCTTCAGAGAGGTGAATTTTGGCCCCAGACCCATAAGGAATGAATCCTGTGCTTAAAACACTACTGACTTGTATTTCAGGGGCCATGTCAGGCTCTAAGGAAAATTCTCACACAATAAATATAAACCACAGAGACACTATATGGTTTTTTTTCTCTTCCTCATTGAATAGCAGCAGAGCTCAGTATAGATGGAAGAAGGAATTCCCCACAGGAATAAAAGCTTGGGTTTAAATGAGCTATTCCTTTAATGAGCTTGCTGTTGTCCTAGAGAACAAGTTCTTTCTGAGTAGGCTATCCTGGTTATCCCAAGCACAGTAGAATTAACATTTGAAAAAAACAGTTGAAGAGCTATAAAAAATTATTTAAAATAGAAAAGTATAATATTTCTCTCATAAAAGAAAGGAGGCAAAAATATTATTTTTTGTTGTTGTTGCTTCTTTTAGCTTCCGGAGTCCCTGAAGTTTTCTTTAGGTCAATGGTCTTTGATGGCAAAAAAAGGTTTCTTTTAATTTTTAGTTACAGAATATAAGCCAGAGGACTCAAGGTAAGCAGGCCAAATACAGAAAGATTCTTATTTTAATAACTACTACTGTGAACCCTAGTTCACTAGAATAAGATTATTTCTTTGGTTGGACTGATAGTTCTTACTAGCAAAGTTTTGCATATGTGGATATAAAGACTACTATTGATTGAGAAGCCCTGCTTAATAGGGCCTTTCATAAGTCTTATTCATTGAGAAGTCTGTTTAACAATGTGTTTTCCTTTTGGTGAAATATTTATGCAGTGTCTGTACTTAATTATTTTACAAAGTTGAATAGCTGAATATTCTTAACAAAATGTGAGGTTTTTTCCCCAAAATATTGTGTCAACTTTAGTATGCTTTGTATCCATACATACCATAAGTACCATATGTATAGCTTTCCTATGAGATATATCCTAATAACTGGACATTTAGTAAAGAATGCTTTCTGGCTGTTAGGGCTGTAAAATGATAGGTAGGATACAAACTAAGAAGTTTGGACACAACTCTGAAATTCTTCTTCAAGTTACGCATATGTCATGACAGTTCACAGTGGGCAAGTAGTTTGGTCGTCCTGCAAGATTTAAGGGTTCAGAGAGGTACCTCTCTTGAACCAACCGCAAGAAGTACTGGTTATTTGTCCTTTTCTCCTAGACTCCTTAACTATAAATGTTCCCAAAGTCATCAACACAGCCTTCTGGGTAGTAGCTTAAACATTATTAAGATTATCTCATATTGCATTCAAATACAATTAGAGAGCAAACAGGTTAAACAAAGGCAGAGCAGTATTTTCTCTTTCAGATGACAGAGCCTGGGAATTAGCAAACGGTCCTTTTGGCAAAACAGCTTTCCTCTCCCATCAAACTTTGCCTGTATATAAATTATGGGAAGCTTTTGGGAATTGTAACCCTTGCCCTTCTAAATTAGCATGGAATGACCTAGGGAGCTCTCACTGTGAAATTGTCTTTTTCATAAAATGGAACTTGGGGTGCTGAAAACCTTCAGGTAAAGATTCCATATCCAGTCTATTAAAAAGGAAACCCTAAGACATTTTTTTTAAATAAAGAGAGGATATTCAACCTTAAGATGAAACCATTAAGTTCCTGCCTAGCTGGCAAAGTCAAAAAAGGCTACAGCAGAGGAGAAAGACATAAAGAAAAAAAGGAAGAAAAGAAGGAAGGAAGGGAAAGAAAAAGGGCTCCTGAATCCCACAGGGAGATATAGTTCAGGAGCAAACTAGTGGAAAACGAAAATTAGAGCATCTTGTAAGTGAACCAGCAATAAGAGGTCCTTTATTTATCACAGGTAAGAAGTGAGCCAGAAAACCAGTGGGCTCATGGAACAAAAAGGATGAAAAAGAGATTGCAGATGAACTGAATGACCTTTTTACACGAGTGAGCTATTTCTGTCTACTCTGTCTTTTGAGGTAGGCAGATGAGCCAGATGTCATAATGGTAAATGAACAAGACATTCTGGTTCCAAGCAACAAACTAGAAATAGTCAAAAACATAATGACTGGGACTAAGCAATACAGTTACTAGGGCTGACCCTCTGCAAAACTATTTAGGTGGCAAAGATTGTTTTGTTGTTTGTGCCCCTTTCCCATTACTGCTCCTCTGAATGCTCAGGGTGCTCACGCTCTAACCCTTTCAAAATCTGCTGTCAAGAAAAGCTCTGTGGAACCGTAAATCCATGGCAGAGTTAGGGTAAGGAGGAGAGGTTCCATTTTAAGGCCTATTTCTAATTGTAGAATAAAAGTATGTTTCCTGTTAAAGGAATTTCAGATATTGGTCCAACAGATGGGAGAGATGTTTGGGTCAGGAAGCCTTCTTGGCACCCTTGGAATCAGAGCTGTCTTCATGTAACACCCTGACCACATGACTTCTGAAAGAAGTCAAAGGGAAAAATGATTGTCCCTCTAATCAAAACCTGGAGCCTGTTTTTCTGGGTGATCGCTGTGAGGTTTGCCGGTGCGGCTCCAAAGGTAAAACGGGCCCTGGGAACTATAAACTGATGAGTGTCTGGTACTCTGGTAGGCAAGCTAGAAGAATCTTTAATAAACGCTGGCTATCTGAACACTGGGGTGGAGGCGGCAACATGGTTTCTGTAAAGGGAAATCATGTGTGATCCTCCACGGAGCTTTTCCTCGGGGCTAAACTCACTTTTAAAATGTTTAATTAAGTTTGATACCAAGGCTGTTTTTAAACATGAAATTCTATGGGATTACAATTTTTAAAAATCATGTAGTAGGAACTGGTTTAGAGAGAGAAAGGAAATTTAGGGGAGAAACAGACGTTTTTCTGACTGAAGAAGGGTAAGTAGTAGACTGGCTTGGGGGTGGGCACTGGGAAATCCTCAAGTCTACAGATGATACTCAGCTTTTCCGGGCAGTGAAATGCCAAGGTGATGGGGAGAAAGGAAGACCTCAGGAGGTTTTATGACTGGCAGATGAGCTTCAATAGGGGCACATGTAAGGTAATCCATTTAGGGAAGGCCAGAGATTACAAACTACACTTGCAGGATGATGAGTGCTGACCTTTCAATTAAGGCCCAGGAAAAAGCTCTAGGAAACCCCGTGGACAGAGCACTGAAGAGAACAACCTATTTTCCTGATATGGCAAAAAATAAAAAGGCAACAAAATGTTGGGCACTGTCAATAAGGGGATTAAAAGAAAAACAAAATAATTCTCCTTTTACATAGAACTACAGGACATTTTTGGTAAAGTTACGTAAGCAGCTCTGATCTGCACATATCAAGAAGGACAGAACAGAGCCCAAGAGGAACAAAGAAGGGCAATTAAAACCATCAATGGCAGGCTCAAAAAAAAAAAAAAAAAAAAAGAAAAGAAAAAGAGGCCTTTTCAGTCTGACAATGCATAGGTAGCCAGGGGACATGATCAAAATATGAAGAGGCTAGGGCTGCTGCTGATGACCCAGCTTGCCAAAACTCTTGAGCTAAGAGGCACCTTTGAAGCATAAAGTTTTTATTTTTTAATACTTCTACTTTGTTTATACAACTGCCAGTGATGACGGCCAGTGCAGGCTCCTTTGGGAAGTCCCTGTTTCCACCAGAAGGTTGGGAGAAATCTGAGCCGAGTGGGAGAGGGATCAAAAGCACCTCAATCCCCTCAACCTTAAGTAATGTTGACTTGCTGACTTCTAGTCAGACTCACTTTCTCTACTGCCAATGTCAGCAGTGAATTTGTACCTGACCAATCTCAATTTTCACAAATATGAGTTTAGCCACCCTCTTCCCCATTCCGTAGGGCTTTTCAGCCCCAATGGTCTGATCTACACAGTGGCACCAAACTGTCTGCCTACAAGTGGCTGTAATTTAATCCTTAACCATAGTGCAAAAAGAACAGATTTCTGACTCCAATTTTAATACAACAGATAGAACTCAAGAACTCGTAATAAAGAACTCTCTAATATTCACACCAGTGGATGGAAGCAGATCTCTGTAACGGAAGACCGAAACTGACCCTCCCAGGCTAATGAAATCATATTATATGCAGGTTTTAGCTAAGAAACTAGTAGACAAGTGATTCCCCAGGACAGCCGAGAAGCTCTGCTCTTGGGAAGGCCTTAATCATATAGAGTGGCAGGTAAGATCAAACTGAGAGTGTGGCTCTGGTCCAAACACTCTGCTCTCCCAGACAGGGGATGGTTACCTGATCAAATAAGCATAGTGGGCAGTGTACAAAAGCTACGTGAGTATACAGTAGCTTTTTAATTTTTTTTCAAATGGTTCTTTGAAAACAAGAATTCTGTGGGATTGGGGGCCATTGCATCCTACAGAAAAGTAATGCACTTGTTACTGGCTCAGCACTGCAGCTATACCTTTCGCAGATGTGGTAATACTTCTCATCCTGTATGCCATCCTGAATGGGCACATTTACACTGTAGTACCGTCCCTTCCCTAGGCCGACATCAGACACATCACCTGTTCCTGTCAAAGAAAGGAACACGGAGAACAGTTTTAAGAACATGAGAATTAGAAAACTTGAAGGCTTCTCTGATAGGAATTCAGAAAATCAAAAGGTCAATTAGCAGAATAATCTTGAATGAATGATGGTTTCTAAGGGAATGAAATTAAAAAAAATAACTGTTGTAAACAGTGTTGGGGAAGTAGGAAAACTGTAAGAAAATGGGAAAACCTTAGTCTCCATCTTGCTGGATCAAATGAACAAAAAAAATAGAGATTAACTTCTTCACTAGATTTTTCATACGTCTTAGATTGACATAATACTAATATATCATCGCACTTATCAGGATGTTGAGGGTTACACAGGCTACCTGATAGTACAGTAAATGTAAATGAGCTGTCTATTGACAGCCCATGAAAATCATCTGGAAAAAGCAGCAGCATTACATTCCTTTCATCGTTGTCACCTGAAATGACCTGTGTTAAATGTTTTGCATGGAGTAGCACCAATACGGCATTCACAGCATGCAGCTATCGAAATACAAGATATAAGAAATGTATAGAACTGCAGTATTTATTCCTCAAATGTAATACTGAGCACACAGATCACTTGCCTGGGAAAAATCCTGGGGAGAATTTGTGCAGGGACACCGTCATGACTTTGGAGGTGAAACTGAAGGCATCTTCTACACCTACCAGAGAAAGAAATGGCAGAAGAATCACTTCATATATGCAACTCTCTGTTATCAGCAACTGAAACTCTAGAAAGCAGCTGTGGGAAGGAAGAGAGAGGAGAAGGTAGCAATAATAAAGCTAGCAAGCCGAGGAATATAAGTAACAAAACTCTGGTCTTGGATCTCTGTCATTACAAGATGAGGTAGAACTCTGGCCTCAAGCGAAGTTTGGGGTTCCTTTTCAAATTCACTCAAATTAAAGCTGGACATTTCCAAGCAATGGGGATGCGCAGGCTCTCTTTGACAACCTGTTCTAAAAGGTGGGGAAGGGCTGGAGCTCATAATTGAGGCACTGTCAACAGAGCTGCATAAAGGAAACTGGCACCATCTTGGAAGTTTTATGTTTTGTTTCAGTGGTTCTAAGTTAAATTCTTGGGATTTTTTTCAAAGAAGTACAATGTGGCAACCCTTTGAAAAACATGACCAGTACGAACATTAGGCATTACATAGTGAAAACCTAATTATAAAACGCCTCTCTATAATACAGATTTGGTTATAAATGCAGTTCACCCAAAGTTCCGTGTGTACTAAGTAACTTATAGTACATGTTTCTGGCTAAAACATGGAAGTAGCCCTTAATAGCAGCTTGAATGACAGCTTTTTAAAGCCTGGAGAAAGACAGGAGGAAAAACTTCTAGAAAGGAGTCTCCTTTCCATTTTAACAGTCAGAAAATGAAGAGAGGTCTGGGAGATAGAAGATGTCTCTAACAAGCCACTACTTATTCAGATAAACATGCTGCCCACCTCTACACTTTTCCTCCCAGAACCACATAATTGTCATACTGTATTCAGATAATCCATTTGTAAAATGGAAGAACTCTTAGCAACTTCATGTATTACCCTCTTTGATACTTTGAATAAAGAAATTGTCTCTGTTTACTTAATGCTTTCAGTCTTCATTAGAGGCCAACAGAGACCTTAAAAAAATATTGACTCTATTTGTATATCACAGGTATGTTTGAATTTCCCAAGCCTTATGTTTTGCCCTGGGGAGGCAGTTAAAACCAGTTAAAGGCTCCAGGCACAAGGCATTAAGTAAACAAAATAAAACAAAAGAAAATAAATTAAAATAGCATTTTAACTTAGAAATGGAAGTATAAACAAGGATAATTCATGAAAATCCTGATTATTTATCCATCCAGAAAGGTGGTACCAATTTATACTTCTCTCAATGGTGTGTAAGAGTTCCCGTTTTCTGACATCATGACTGACACTGGGTATCATTATTCTTTTTAATCTTAGGCAGAAAGAACCGTCTTGTTCTAATTTGCATTTCTCTGAGTATTACGGTGTTGAGCACCTTTTCATATGTTTAGTAGCCATTTGTATCACTTCTCATGGGAAATGCCATTAGGTGTTGTTAGAAAATCATACTTTAAGAAAGGACATAGACAGAGAGGAGGGTATGGGGCTCGCTGTGAAAGGGAAGAGTGGTTAGGTAGCTGAAAGAAGGTAAAGATGGGGTAGGGGTGCTGCTGAGGCCACCGCAGGATGCTAGTTATGGAATCATGAGAGATTTAAAATAAACCAAATGTGTAAGAGTTTGGAGGTGGGGCAGGGGTCACTGGAAGGGAGGGGCTGAAGAGGGGAAATAAACCGAAATGAAACACACCATAAAAGTTGGCTAAAACAGGAAACTCTAAATGATACAGAAATAACATTGCAAATGGAAAGAATGGTTTCAGGTGACAGTCCTATTTCATTCTTACATGGTTCAATAGACTTGATTTTATTCTTTTTTTTTTTTTTTGCGGTACGCGGGCCTCTCCCGTTGCGGAGCACAGGCTCCGGACGCGCAGGCTCAGCGGCCATGGCTCACGGGCCCAGCCGCTTCGCAGCACGTGGGATCCTCGCGGACCGGGGCACGAACCCGTGTCCCCTGCATCGGCAGGCGGACTCTCAACCACTGCGCCACCAGGGAAGCCAAGCCCTGATTCTATTCTTGAACTCTGATACTAAGAGTTTGAATTTCATAATCACTCATTCATTCAACAAATATTTTACTGAACCACTACTATAGGCATAGGTCTGTTTGTTCCTGCCACTGCATAGGGCAGAAAGAAGTAAATAACTCGATCTCTGCTCTGGAGGAACTGAAAGTTTCTATGGGAGGAGAAGCCATATACACATTAAAGAATTCGCTCACAATTAAGACAATATATAATTAAATATCAAATCAGTGATAGAAACAATACAGGACAATACAGTGAACAGGGGGAGAGACCACTTGGGCCGGAGTGGTCGAGACAGATCTGCTACTGACTTGAGCTCTTGGGTAGAACCTGAAGATGCAAAAGGGGAAAAGAATACAAAACTAAGTTAGGAAAAAGTACCACAAAGTCAGGGAGGAGGGAACAGTGAGATATGTCTGGGCATCATTGAATAGAGTAGCCTGGACAGCAAGTAGTGAGAGAGAAGGCTGGAGAGAGGAGGTGAGGCCTCTTTGAGGCAGGCCTTGAAAGACAGGGCAAATAATGTGGAGTTTACCTTGAAGACCACTGGTTTTCAAAGTGTAGCCTGTGGAACAACTGGGGTGATATTAATATGGAGGTTTCCAGGTTCCATACCAGACCTACTAAATCTGAATATCTGGTGGATGTGGCCCAGGAATCTGCATTTTAAAACAAGCTCTCCCTGCCGCCAGGTCATCCTGATCAACATTCAAGTTTGAGAACCATTGCTATAGGCCGAGGTTTAGCAAACCAAGTGGCTACATAGTAAATATTTTAGGCTTTGAAAACTACATGGTTTTTATTGCATTGTTTTCTGCTCCACAACCTTGTAAAATGTAAAAAACCATTCTTAGCTCTTTGGTCATACAAAAACAAGCCACTGGCCAAATGTTACCCTTGTTATAGGCAATAAGAGCCTCTGAAGGGTTTTGAGCAAGGCTGGATTTTGCATTGGCTGAGTATTCAGATATTCATTGGACATGGTTCTCAAAGTAGTGCGTTGGTTGTTTTAACCCTTCTCACTTCTCTCCATTACCTTTAATTTTCTGTCACCATTCCATGGAAGCGTCCATCTAGCTGAACTCCCTGGGAGGTCTCTCCCACGATTTCTTCCTTTTTCTGTTTTGGCAGCAGAGCTGACCCTAGCTTCCATCACATACTATTCTTTTCATCTCTTATGCCTTGGTTTTGTTAGTTTGTCTCAAAAGATCCCTGGAAACAGGGAAGCAGGAATCACTGATGTGGGGGCAGGGAGGGAATATCCTTAACTAATTTGACTGGATAAACGTCCTAGATCGATGGAAATATGTGTCATACACAGGCTATAGTAAAGAAGCAGAATGAGGGTAACTGTCACTGCAGCTCTACGTTCTAGATGAAAAGTACACAGGAGGGCTGAATACATCCTTTTAGTGAAGTCTTCTAAGAGAGGATTAATGGGGTTAAGGCAAATTGTTAAGAGTCTGCTGCTATTAAAAGTTAGAGAAGGTGCCCTGAGTTTGTGCAGGGCTAAATATTTTAGCAATACAAAGCAAGTAGCACAGATTCTGATCACTGCATGAGCTGGTATCCCTATTGGTGAAAAATTCAGAATGCTAGTCTACCATGCACCTCTTCTATTTTAAGAGAAGCATCAGGACTCTCAGCTCTGACTGCAGATTTCATTTAGAACCTATGGAAGTGGCCTGAGGGAGGTTACTAAGCACTGGAGTAAACACTAGGAAATCTTACCCTGATTTCCACTTCTTAAAGTTCTCTACTGGAGAGCTTTGCTACTGGAGGAGAGGGGAGGAGAAATTACAAGAATCTGGTATTTTAAAGCAGCTTGGTCAGCACAGGAGGCATTGCATCAGTTAAAAGAATCTTTACCTACTTGAGGATTCTGGATTAGGAAAATTTCAATTGCAAGAGGCATTTCTCCTGTTACCAGTTGCCTAGAAGCAGCTTTACTGATAAAAAACCTGCAGTCCTAGCAGCGAAGCACCTTTGAAAGTGAAAGGCTTACCATCTCCGTGGTGCAGATCCAAATCCACATAGAGAATACGGTCAAATTTCCGTCGTAATCGTAATATTCCCAGGACAGCATCATTGAGATAACAAAAACCAGATGCTTCATCTCTGCAAGAAAACAAGTCGCTACAGCCAACAGCCACAAGCAATCCAAGGGAGTCTTTATAGCCAAGGATCTAACCCTTGAGATCTATTCCCTTACAGTTTCCCCTTCTTTTAAGAAAAATAAAAATCTACCTAAGAACATTATATGGTAAACGGCCCAGAATGATCAGGGAATGAAGTGTTTTGGTAAAGTAAATATTCAGGTTGATTGGTAATATTTTCTATTCGGGATCCCTGATTTTCAAAGATTTAAAATATCATAACTATATCGAACAAAACAGAACCTTTCTCTAACGATTCAGAAATCCTTTTTAAAAATTGTAGTATTCTGGGGTCATCATGATGAACACTGATGACTACTTACAGGAGTTTAAGAAAGCTAGAATCTAGAAAGGGCTTTAAAGACTATCTTGCTCAGCCATATGTAGAAGATGTTGGTGACTTGATTTCTCCGTACAGACCCTATGACATAACTTAGAAATTTTTTTTTGACTAAATCTTGGCACTTGTTGCTCATAAAAGCTGAGTGTAGAATGTACAAATGCATGACCTTCTGGGCAGTGCAGTGTGGTTGCCTTTCCGTATATGTAATTATTACAATGGTGATTGAAGCAGCCTCTTCTAAAGTTATTTTGTCTCCTTCACTAAAGTTGTCTTCACTGACTTCACTGGTATCCTTTACCGTTTTTGCTATCAGTGATACTGTGTCACTTTAAACTCTTGTCAACATTAACCTAGTCTTTTATTGCGCTTCCATTAAGCCTTGTTGAGTAGATGTAAAAGAACATTATCATCAAACATGTGTTATAATTTGTTTTTAAGGCCTCATCCTAAATGCTTCAGGTTCTTTTGCTTCCACAGACACTTTGAACATTCAGCCCATTTTTTCCTACGTTCTCCCTGATATTTTATTTGAAACAGAATTCTAGGCATGAGCATCATTTAAAATGGCATCTTTGTTACTATGAGATTGCAAGGTCTTTTTATTGCCTACACAATGCATAAACTCCTTCATGAAATCTCTTCCATAATATTTCACATTCTGAACAACGCCCTGGTTCACAGGCTGAGTCAATGAGACAGGTACACCAGACAGCAGGAAGTTGGTAAAAATACCAGTAGACACAGACTTTGCTCATGAAGGTGAACTCAGCGATCAACTAAGCAAAAGAATAGGTTGGCATTATGTATGCAAGCAGAAAGAAACCAGTTAGAGAAAAAGGTCTGTCCAGCCCTGAATTCTCTGTAAACAAGAGTTAAATATGTAACTTTAAAAGTTCTTAGATTCTTATTTCCAATTATGAAAAGCTTAAAATTTATCTATCTACTTACTATCTTAGCACATCAAAAAAGAGATAATGTCTTTCTACTGAAGTCAATAACTTTTGGGTAGTTGGGATGGAACACTGTTAGGCAAAAAGAGGAGGGCATTGGGGAAGAGGAGGAATACAGATCAATATAAGACATACTTCCTTCCCTCAGAGAGCCTACAATTAAGTTAGGGAACCAAGTCATAAGCACAGAAAAACAAAAGCAAAAACCAAACAAAAAAGGCAAGCAGAAATAGTATGGCATACAAAAGAGAATACAGAGAAATTCCATAGACAAAACTGACAAAGCAGAGTCATGTCATTGACAGTATTGAACTCTGAGCCCCATGCTTCTAGAAATCAGCATTGGTAGGAAACTCCTCACCCTTTTGTGTTCTGAGAAACAGTTAACTGCAAAAGACCACATTGCCCTGGCATATTCCAGAAAGAACCATTTTCAGAGGGGACCTTCAAGATGGCAGAGGAATAAGATGTGGAGATCACTTTCCTCCCCACAAATACATCAAAAATACATCTACATGTGGAACAACTCTGAGAGAACACTTACTGAATGCTGGCAGAAGACCTCAGACTGCCCAAAAGGCAAGAAACTCCCCATGTACTTGGGTAGGGCAAAAGAAAAAAGAGAGACAAAAGAATAGGGATGGGACCTGCATCAGTGGGAGGGAGCTGTGAAGGAGGAAATGTTTCCACACATTAGGGAGACCCTTCACTGGAGGAGACAGGGGGTAGGCGGCAGGGGGGAAGCTTCAGAGCCACGGAGGAGAGAGCAACAGGGGTGCAGAGGGCAAAGTGGAGAGATTCCCGCACAGAGGATCGGTGCCGACCAGCACTCACCAGCCTGAGAGGCTTGTCTGCTCACCGCTGTGGCGGGTGGGGGCTGGGAGCTGAGGCTCAGCCTTCAGAGTTCAGATCCCAGGGAGAGGACTGGGGTTTGCTGCATGAACACAGCCTGAAAGGGGCTAGTGCACCACAGCTAGCTGGGAGGGAGTCCGGGGAAAAAGTCTGGACCTGCCTAAGAGGCAAGAGACCATTGTTTCAGGGTGTGTGAGGAGAAGGGATTCCTTTCCTGTCTGCCCACAGAAGGCAGAGCACCGCTTAAACGAGCTCCAGTGATGGGCGTGAGCCACGGCTATCAGCTGGGACCCCAGAGACGGGCATGAAATGCTAATGCTGCTGCTGCAGCCACCAAGAATCCTGTGTGCAAGCACAGGTCACTACCCACAACACTGCCGCTGCCCCGCGAGCCTGTGCAGCCCGCCAATGCCAGGGTCCCATGATCCAGGGACAACTTCCCCAGGACAACACGTGGCACACCTCAGGCAGCTGCAACGTCATGCTGGCCTCTGCCACCGCAGGCTCGGCCGGCATTCCAATTATAACTATCGTACCCCTCCCTCCCCCCGGCCTGAATGAACAAGAGCCCCCTAATCAGCCACTGCGTTAACCCCATCCTGTCTGGGTGGGAACAGATGCCTGAGGGCGGCCTACATGCAGAGATGGGGCCAAAACCAAAGCTGAACCCCAGGAGCTGTGCGAACAAAGAAGAGAAAGGGAAATTTCTCTGTGCAGCCTCAGGAGCAGTGGATTAAATCCCCACAATCAACTTGATTTACCGTGCATCTGTGGAATACCTGAATTGACAACGAATCATCCCAAAATTGAGGTGGTGGACTTTGGGAGAAACTGTAGACTTGGGGTTTGCTGTCTGTGACTGATTTGTTTCTGATTTTTATGTCTATCTTAGTTTAGTTTTTAGCACTTGTTATTATTGGTGGATTTCTTTATTGGTTTGGTTGCTCTCTTCCTTTTTATTATTATTATAATTTTTATTTAAATAATTTAAAAAATTTATCATTCTTATTTTTTCTTTCTTTTTTTCTCCCTTTTCTTCTGAGTCATGTGGCTGATAGGGTCCTGGTACTCTGGCCTGGTGTCAGGCCTGAGCCTCTGAGGTGGGAGAGCTGAGTTCAGGACATTGGACCACCAGAGACCTCCTGGGTGCATGTAATATCAATTGGTGAGAGTTCTTCCAGAGAGCTCCATCTCAGTGCTAAGACCCAGCACCACCCAACGACCAGCAAGCTCCAGTGCTGGATGCCCCACTCCAAACAACTAGCAAGACAGGAACACAACCCCACCCATTAGCAGAGAGGCTGCCTAAAATCATAATAAGTTCACAGACAACCCAAAACACACCACCAGACATGTCCCTGCCCACCAGAAAGACAAGATCCAGCCCCACCCACCAGAACAAAGGCACCAGTAGCCTCCACCAGGAAACCTACACTAGCCACTGAACAAACCTCACCCACTGTGGGCAGACACCAAAAACAACGGGAACTACAAACTTGCAGTCTATGAAAAGGAGACCACAAACACAGTAAGTTAAACAAAATAAGAAGACAGAGAAACATGCAGCAGATGAAGGAGCAAGGTAAAAACCCACCAGACCAAACAAATGAAAAGGAAATAGGCAGTCTACCTGAAAAAGAATTCAGAGTAATGATAGTAAAGATGATCCAAAATCTTGGAAATAGAATGCAGAAAATATAAGAAACGTTTAACAAGGACCTAGAAGAACTAAAGAGCAAACAAACAATGGTGAACAACACAATAAATGAAACTTAAAATTCTCTAGCAGGAATCAATAGCAGAAAAACTGAGGTAGAAGAATGGATAAGTGACCTGGAAGATAAAATAGTGGAAATAACTACTGCAGAACAGAATAAAGAAAGAAGAACGAAAAGAATTGAAGACAGTCTCAGAGAACTCTGGAACAACATTAAACGCACCAACATTCGAATTATAAGGGTCCCAGAAGAAGAGAAAAAGAAAGGGTCTGAGAAAATATTTGAAGAGATTATAGTTGAAAATTTCCCTAACGTGGGAAAGGAAATAGTCAATCAAGCCCAGGAAGCACAGAGAGTCCCATACAGGATAAATCCAAGGAGAAATGCACCAAGACACATATTAATCAAACTATCAAAAATTAAATACAAAGAAAAAATATTATCAAAGCAGCAAGGGAAAAGCAACATATAACATAAAAGTGAACCCCTATAAGGTCAACAGCGGATCTCTCAGCAGAAACTCTGCAAGCCAGAAGGGACTGGCAGGACATATTTAAAGTGATGAAGGAGAAAAACCTACAACCAAGATTACTCTACCCAGCAAAGATCTCATTCAGATTTGTTGGAGAAATTAAAATCTTTACAGACAAGCAAAAGCTAAGAGAATTCAGCACCACCAAACCAGCTTTATAACAAATGCTAAAGGAACTTCTCTAGGCAGGAAACACAAGAGAAGGAAAAGACCTACAATAACAAACCCAAAACAATTAAGAAAATGGTAATAGGAGCATACATATCGATAATTACCTTAAAGGTAAGTGGACTAAATGCTCCAACCAAAAGACACAGACTGGCTGAATGGATACAAAAACAGGACCCATATATATGCTGTCTACAAGAGACCCATTGCAGACCTAGGGACACATACAGACTGAAAGTGAGGGGATGGAAAAAACATATTCCACGAAAATGAAAGCAAAAAAAAGCTGGAGTAGCAATTCTCATATCAGAAAAAATAGACTTTAAAATAAAGACTATTACAAGAGACAGAGAAGGACACTACATAAAGATCAAGGGATCAATCCAAAAAGAAGATATAAGAACTGTAAATATTTATGCACCCAACATAGGAGCACCTCATACATAAGGCAAATGCTAACAGCCATAAAAGGGGAAATCAACGGTAACAAAATCATAGTAGGGGACTTTAACACCCCACTATCACCAATGGACAGATCATCCAAAATGAAAATAAATACGGAAACACAAGCATTAAGTGACACATTAAACAAGATGGACTTAACTGATATTTATACGACATTCCATCCAAAAACAACAGAATACACATTCTTCTCAAGTGCTCATGAAACATTCTCCAGGATAGATCATATCTTGGCTCACAAATCAAGCCTTGGTAAATTTAAGAAAATTGAAATCGTATCAAGTATCTATTCTGACCACAACGCTATGAGACTAGATATCAATTACAGGAAAAAAAAAAACGTAAAAAATACAAACACAGGGAGGCTAAACCGTACGTTACTAAATAACCAAGAGATCACTGAAGAAATCAAAGGGGATATTAAAAAATACCTAGAAACAAATGACAATGAAAGCACAATGACCCAAAACCTAGGGGATGCAGCAAAAGCAGTTCTAAGAGGGAAGCTTATAGTAATACACTCTTACCTCAAGAAACAAGAAATATCTCAAAAAAACAACCTAACCTTACACCTAAATCAATTAGACAAATAAGAACAAAAAAGCCCCAAAGTTAGCAGAAGGAAAGAAATCATAAAGATCAGATCATAAATAAATGAAAAAGAAATGAAGGAAACAATAGCAAAGATAAATAAAACTATAAGATGGTTCTTTGAGAAGATAAACAAAATTGATAAACCATTAGCCAGCCTCATCAAGAAAAAAAGGGAGAAGACTCAAATCAATAGAATTAGAAATGAAAAAGGAGAAGTAACAAGTGACACTGCAGAAACACAAAGGATCATGAGAGACTACTACAAGCAACTCTATGCCAATAAAGTGGACAACCTGGAAGAAATGGACAAATTCTTAGAAAAGCACAACCTTCCGAGACTGAACCAGGAAGAAGAAGAAAATATAAACAGACCAATCACATGCACTGAAATTGAAACTGTGATTAAAAATCTCCCAACAAACAAAAGCCCAGGACCAGATGGCTTCACAGGCGACTTCCATCAAGCATTTAGAGAAGAGCTATAAATTATCTTTCTCAAACTCTTCCAAAATACAGCAGAGGAAGGAACACTCCCAAACTCACTCTACGAGGCCACCATCACCCTGATACCAAAAGCAGAGAAAGATGTCAAAAAAAGAAAACTATAGGCCAATATCACTGATGAACAGAGATGCAAAAATCCTCAACAAAATACTAGCAAACAGAATCCAACAGCACATTAAAAGGATCATACACCATGATCAAGTGGGGTTTATCCCAGGAATGCAAGGATTCTTCAATATAGGCAAATCAATCAATCTGATACACCATATTAAAAAACAGAAGGATAAAAACCATATGATGATCTCAAGAGATGCAGAAAAAGCTTTAGACAAAATTCAACACCAATTTATGATAGAAACCCTCCAGAAAGTAGGCATAGAGGGAACCTACCTCAACATAATAAAGGCCATATATGACAACCCCACGGCCGACATCATTCTCAATGCTGAAAAACTGAAACCATTTCTTCTAAGATCAAGAACAAGACAAGGTTGCCCATTCTCACCCTATTATTCAACATAATTTTGGACGATTTAGCCACAGCAATCAGAGAATGAAAAGAAATGAAAGGAAATCAAATTGGAAAAGAAGTAAAACTGTCACTGTTTGCAGATGACATGATACTGTACATAGAGAATCCTAAAGATACTACTGGAAAAACTATTAGAGCTAATCAATGAATTTGATAAAGCAGCAGGATACAAAATTAATGCACAGGAATCTCTTGCATTTGTACACAATAATGATGACAAATCTGAATGCAAAATTAAGGAAACACTCCCATTTTACCACTGCAACAAAAAGAATAAAATACCTGGCATAAAACTACCTAAGGAGACAAAAGACCTGTATGCAGAAAACTGTGAGACACTGAGCAAGGAAGTTAAAGATGATACGAACAGATGGAGAGATATACCATGTTCTTGGATTGGAAGAATCAACATTGTGAAAATGACTTTACTACCCAAAGCAATGTACAGATTCAATGCTATCCCTATCAAACTACCAATGGCATTTTTCACAGAACTAGAACAAAAAATTTCACAATTTGTATGGAAACAGAAAAGACCCTAAATAGCCAAAGGAACCTTGGGAAAGAAAAACGGAGCTGGAGGAATCAGGCTCCCTGACTTCAGACTATATTACGAAGGAACAGTAATCAACACAGTATGGTACTGGCACAAAAAGAGAAATACAGATCAATGGAACAGGATAGAAAGCCCAGAGATAAACCAAAACACATACGTCACCTTACCTTTGACAAAGGAGTCAAGAATACACAATGGAGAAAAGACTGCGTCTTCAATAAGTGGTGCTGGGAAAATTGGACAGTTATATGTAGAAGAATAAAACTAGAACACGCCCTAACACGATACACAAAAACAAACTCAAAATGGTTTAAAGACCTAAATGTAAGGCCAGAAAGTATAAACTCTTAGAGGAAAGCATAGGCAGAACACTCGATGACATAAATCACAGCAAGATCCTTTTTGACCCACCTCCTAGAGAAATGGAAATAAAAACAAAAATAAACAAACGGGGCCTAATGAAACTTAAAAGCTTTTGCACAGCAAAGGAAACCATAAACAAGACGAAAAGACAACCCTCAGAATGGGAGAAAATATTTGCAAATGAAGAAACTGACAAAGGATTAATCTCCAAAATATACAAGCAGATCATGCACCTCAATATCTAAAAGGCAAACAACCCAAACCAAAAATGGTCAGAAGACCCAAAGAGACATTTCTCCAAAGAAGATACACAGATTGCCAACAAACACATGAAAGGATGCTCAAGATCACTAATCATTAGAGAACGGCAAATCAAAACTGCAATGAGGTGTCACCTCACACCAGTCAGAATGGCCATCATCAAAAAGTCTATAAACAACAAATGCTGGAGAGGGTGTGGAGAAAAGGAAACCTTCTTGCACTGTTGGTGGGAATGTAAATTGATACAGCCACTATGGAGAACAGTTTGGAGGTTTCTTAAAAAACTGAAAATAGAATTACCATATGACCAAGCAATTGCAGTACAGGGTATATACCCTGAGAAAACCATAATTCAAAAATAGCCACGTACCACAATGTTCATTGCAGCACTATTTACAATAGCCAGGACACTGAAACAACCTAAGTGTCCATCGACAGATGAATGGATAAAGATGATGTGGCACATACTTCCATGGACTATTACTGAGCCATAAAGAGAAATGAAATTGAGTTATCTGCAGTGAGGTGGAAGAACTAGAGACTGTCATACAGAGTGAAGTAAGGCAGAAAGAGAAAAACAAATACTGTATGCTAACACACATATATGGAATGTAAGAAAAAAAAATTGGTTCTGAAGAACCGAGGGGTAGGACAGGAAAAAGACGCAGATGTAGAGAATGGACTTGAGGACACGGGGAGAGGGAGGGGTCAGCTGGGACGAAGTGAGTGAGTGGCGTGGACATACATACACTACAAAATGTAAAAGAGATAGCTAGTGGGAAGCAGCCGCACGGGAAAGGGAGATCTGCTCGGTGCTTTGTGTCCACCTAGAGGGGTGGGATACGGAGGGTGGGAGGGATACACAAGAGGCAGGAGAAATGGGGATATATGTATATGTATTGCTGATTTACTTTGTTATACAGCAGAAGGTAACACACCATTGTAAAGCAATTATTCTCTGATAAAGATGTTAAAATTAATTAATTAATTAATTAATTAATTAAAAAAAAAAAGAGGCCTTCCCTGGTGGCGCAGTGGTTGAGAGTCTGCCTGCCGATGCAGGGGAAACGGGTTCATGCCCCAGTCTGGGAAGATCCCACATGCTGCGGAGCGGCTGGGCCCGTGAGCCATGGCCGTTGAGCCTGTGCGTCCGGAGCCTGTGCTCCGCAACGGGAGAGGCCACAACAGTGAGAGGCCCACATACCGCAAAAAAAAAAAAAAAGAAAAAAAAGAAAAGCACAACCTTCCGAGACTGAATCAGGAAGAAATAGAAAATATAAACAGACCAATCACAAGCACTGAAATTGAAACTGTGATTAAAAATCTTTAACAAACAAAAGTCCAGGGCCAGATGCCTTCACTGGTGAATTCTACCAAACATTTAGAGAGGAGCTAACACCAATCCTTCTCAAACTCTTCCAAATACGGCAGAGGGAGGAACACTCCCAAACTCATTCTACGAGGCCACCATCACTCTGATACCAAAAGCAGACAAAGATGTCACAAAAAAAGAGAACCACAGGCCAATATCACTGATGAACAAGATGCAAAACTCCTCAACAAAATACTAGCAAAGAGAATCCAACATCACATTAAAAGGATCATACACCATGATCAAGTGGGGTTGATCCCAGGAATGCAAGGATTCTTCAATACAGGCAAATCAATCAGTGTGATACACCGTATTAACAGACTGAACGATAAAAACCATATGATAATCTCAATAGATGTAGAAAAAGCTTTTGACAAAATTCAACACCATTTATGAGAAAAACTCTGCAGAAAGTGGGCATAGAGGGAAGCTACCTCAACATAATAAAGGCCATATGTGACTAACCAACAGCCAACATCGTTCTCAATGGTAAAAATCTGAAACCATTCCCGCTAATATCAGGAACAAGACAAGGTTGCACACTCTCTGCTATTATTCAACATAGTTTTGGAAGTTTTAGCCACAGCAATCAGAGAAGAAAAAGAAATAAAAGGAATCCAAATTGGAAAAGAAGTAAAACTGTCACTGTCTGCATATGACATGATACTGTACATAGAGAATCCTAAAGATGCTACCACAAAACTACTAGAGCTAATCAATGAATTTGGTAAAGTAGCAGGATACAAAATTAATGCACAGAAATCTCTTGCATTCCTACACACTAATGATGAAAAATCTGAAAGAGAAATTAAGGAAACACTCCCATTTACCACTGCAACAAAAAGAATAAAATACCTAGGCATAAAACTACCTAAGGAGAGAAAGGACCTGTATGCAGAAAACTGTAAGACACTGATGAAAGAAGTTAAAGACGATAGAAACAGATGTAGAGATATACCATGTTCTTGGATTGGAACAATCAACACTGTGTAAATGACTATACTACCCAAAGCAATCTACAGATTCAATGCAATCCCTATCAAACTACCAATGGCATCTTTCACAGAACTAGAACAAAAAATTTCACAATTTGTATGGAAACACAAGAGACCCCGAATAGCCAAAGCAATCTTGAGAACAAAAAACAGAGCTGGAGGAATCAGGCTCCTGGACTTCACACTATATTACAAACCTACAGTAGGCAAAACAGTACGGTACTGGCACAGAAACAGAAATATAGTTCAGTGGAACAGGATAGAAAGCCCAGAGATAAACCCACGCACATATGGTCACCTTATTTTTGATAAAGGAGGCCAGAATATACAATGGAGAAAAGACAGCCTCTTCAATAAGTGGTGCTGGGAAAACTGGACAGCTACATGTAAAAGAATGAAATTAGAACACTCCCTAACACCATACACAAATATAAACTCAAAATGGATTAAAGACCTAAATGTAAGGCTGGACACTATAAAACTCTTAGAGGAAAACATAGGCACAACACTCTATGACATAAATCACAGCAAGATCCTTTTTGACCCACCTCCTAGGGAAATGGAAATAAAAACAAAAATAAACAAATGGGACATAATGAAACTTAAAAGCTTTTAGGCAGCAAAGGAAACCATAAAGAAGACGAAAAGACAACCCTCAAAATGGGAGAGGATAGTTGCAAACGAAGCAACTGACAAAGGATTAATCTCCAAAATATACAAGCAGATCATGCACCTCAATATCAAAACAACAAACAATCCAATCGAAAAATGGGCAGAAGACCCAAATAGACATTTCTCCAAAGAAGATACACAGGTTGTCAACAAACACATGAAAGGATGCTCAAGATCACTAATCATTAGAGAACTGCAAATCAAAACTACAGTGAGGTATCGTCTCACACCAGTCAGAATGGCCATCACTGAAAAAATCTACAAACTATAAATGCTGGAGAGGGTGTGGAGCAAAGGGAACCCTCCTGCTCTGTCGGTGGAAATGTAAATTGATACAGCCACTATGGAGAACAGTATGGAGGTTTCTTAAAAAATTAAAAATTGAACTATCATACGACCCAGCAATCCCACTCCTGGGCATATACCCTGAGAAACCACAATTCAGAAAGAGTCATGTACCACAGTGTTCATTGCAGCACTATTTACAATAGCCAGGACATGGAAGCAACCTAAGTGTCCATCGACAGATGAATGGATAAAGAAGATGTGGCACATATATACAATGGAATATTACTCAGCCATTATAAAGAAACGAAATTGATTTATTTGTAGTGGGGTGGATGGACCTAGAGTCTGTCATACAGAGTGAAGTATGTCAGAAGGAGAAAAACAAATACCATATGCTAACACATATATATGGAATCTAAAAAAGAAAAAAAAATGGTTCTGATGAACCCAGTGGCAGGACAGGAATAAAGACACAGACAAAGAGAATGGACTTGAAGACACGGGGAGGGGGAAGGGTAAGCTGGGACGAAGTGAGAGAGTGGCATGGATTTATATACATTACCAAATGTAAAATAGATAGGTAGTAGATAACAGCTGCTTGCACAGGGAGAACAGCTGAGTGCTTTGCGACCACCTAGAGGGGTGGGATAGGGAGGGTGGGAGGGAGATGCAAGAGGGAGGAGATATGGGGACATATGCATACATATAGCCGATTCACTTTGTTATACAGCAGAAACTAACACAACATTGTAAAGCAATTATAGTCCAATAAAGATGTTTAAACAAAAAGGGAACCATTTTCATGTTTCCCCATGACGCCCATTAGAGTCACAGATGACTCTCTTGTTTACCTGACTCTACAAAACTCCTGGCCTCCCTTTCTTTTCTTTGAGATGTTCCTTATTGATGAACGTTTCCCCTATGACAATAGACTGAATAATAATAATGATGATGACGTCTGTAATTCAGAAAGGCTTTGTCAGTGTGTAATATTCTCCTAATATTTTCTTAAAAGAGCTCTATTTTCATTGGTTTATAGAAATAAATAAGTGCTTAGATAAATAGAATATTCCTAAAATTCCCAGAAAATAAGGAAATTGAACTTTCAAGACCTTTAATGTGCTAAAAAATAATTCTTATAAAAACAAGCTCAAATGTTTTAAGAATTTAAGTTTGTATAATTTATGTAAATCTTTGGGAAACAAGACTAATTTAATAATTTTGGTTTACTAAAATCAGCTACGTTTTTTCTTTATCAGTGTTAAGTATAATATACTTGAAGATTTTTATTGTACTTGGGTATATTCTTCCTAAATTTGTACAGGTTTACCGATTGAATGAGCTAATATTACTTCTACTAAATGTTTGAGATTATGACAAATGTAAATTTGTTAACCAAATTGAGTCATTATCCTGACAAACTTTATTTCAACAGTAATTATGTTTTGTAGTACGTCAGCTTGAAGATAATTTATAAGGTCTTTAGGTAAAATAAAATTTAAAAAAAGATCTTTAGGTAACTGAAGACTTTGGGCTGATACTAAATTGAGTTACTTAATGGATATTCATTAGGTACCTTGATCATTTCTAGGTAAGACAATGCATTAATTACTAAGCATAATTTTGGGGTTTATATACTTTTGCTTCTTATTTTTACATGCTACAGAGAGGCTATATGTATTTGGGTCTGTTAATGAACATGCTCTTTTTTGCCAGTTTGAGAAGTTGTACCATAAGGGATGTGTATGGATATAGAAAGTGTTTTTTTCTTTTGAAAATCAAACTGCCAAGATTTATTTAATTGTTTCTTTCACAGAAAATACAAGTATGTAATGTAGATACTGACGTGTAAAATAAAGTAAAAGGATCAGGAAGACAAATGAAGTGAACATTACTCCTGCTTCAACACTGAACTGCTTCCTGATTTCACTTGCAGCATGAATCACATGGTTATATACATTATATATTGGAAAAATTAAAGGCAATATTCATTTAGATTTACCAAAACACCACAGAGCCTCTGAAATCCAAAGGGGATTTTATTTGTTGGGGTCAAAGTTAGCTAAGGTTTGATGGGCTTATTTACAAGATTTCCAAAAAGAACTTTAGTATCAAATACTACAGCGATGCAAAACTAGATTTTGATTTTCTCTCTGCTAAAATGACAATTTTTTTGGATTGACTTCCTTCTTTTAATAACAGGTTGTAAAGGTTTTGCTTTTTTGTCTAAGTAATCTTCCTCGATAACAAAGATTCTGTGTCTTATCAGGATAGCCTTCTATGGTTTATGTTGTCTTTATTACGTCCTTGATTATTTAAGAAAGCAAAGTCTTCTCACTTACGAGAGATGAGATTCTTTATAATCATATTACCTCCTATGCTCACTTCTAAAATCTTTTATTGTCATTGAGAACCAAGTATTGTTTTTCAGTAATCCATTATCCTATGTTAATCAAGTCCAGAGGCCCTCTGTGGAATCACAAAGAATTTGTTCTTTTACTTTAGAAAATAAGAGGTGCTAGAAATATTTAGGTTTATTTGATACATTACTATTGATGACATGCATGAGAAGAGTTGCCAAACCAGAAGAGATGCTTAGCCTTTCATAAGTTAAATTGGTATAGGCAAAATGTTATTAATATAAATATGTGAGGAATTGTATGCTGTATAGGAAGTTCCTAGAGATTCATTAATGCCCTCACTGGCCATTATATGTTTTATTTGTCAGAGTCCCTGTGCCTGAGCCCTCCAGGATTTGGAAACTCTTACCTTATTTTTATTTTCACAGCAATATAATTACCTGCATAGGTTCAATGAGAATCTGTCTGTCCTACTTGTTATCAGGACATGACTGGAAGCATTGGTTATGTAACCAGGGCCTTGCCTGGAATGTCATATTTGTGAAAGACGCTTGTTGAACCGGATTTAATCTGACACTTTAAATGAACTAAGGTTGACTTTATTGAGCCAACACATACAAAACTCTCTTGGGAAATCTAGCCTGGTACCTGGCTTATAGGGTTCCCAGCCTTACAAGTGAGTAAGGAAGGTTACTTCCTGGCAGGCTCTGGAACCTTAGAATATTTGTGGGAACGTAAGAAGAGAGAAATTCTTCCAAATTTATAGGTACTGCAGGTGAACTCTTTTCAGTTTGGCTTCCTAGCCTTAATAGGCTTTTAAATTTTCAAAATGAGATTTCTTATGAAAAATTCCAACAAAGCAAGCTTAAGGTGTATATGGTAAATTACCATTTTTGCTGCACCTATACAAGTGATCAGACTAATCTAATAAGGCCTAATTTTTATTTTAAATATTTTTTTAATTGAGGCAAAAGTCACATAATATAAAAATAACAGTTTTAAAGCATACAATTCAGTGGCATTTAGTACATTTCTAACATTGTACAATCTCCACCTCAATCTACTCCCAAAACATTTTCACACCTCAGAAAGAAAACCCTGCACTAATCAAACAGTTGTTCCCCAATTCTTCCCTCCCCCTAGTCCCTGACAACCACCAATCTGCATTCTGTCTCTACGGATTTACCTATTCTGGATATTACATATAAGTGGCATCAAAGAATAATATGTGATCTTCTGTCTGCTTTTTTTTTTAACATCTTTATTGGAGTATAATTGCTTTACAATGGTGTGTTAGTTTCTGCTTTATAACAAAGTGAATCAGCTATACATATACATATATACCCATATCTCCTCCCTCTTGTGTCTCCCTCCCACCCTCGCTATCCCACCCCTCTAGGTGGTCACAAAGCACTGGGCTGATTTCCCTGTGCTACGCGGCTGCTTCCCACTAGCTATCTGTTTTACATTTGGTAGTGTGTATATGTCCATGCCACTCTCTCACTTCGTCCCAGCTTCCCCTTCCCCTTCCCCGTGTCCTCAAGTCCATTCTCTACATCTGCGTCTTTGTTCCTGTCCTGCCCCTAGGTTCTTCAGAACCATTTTTTTTTCTTTTTTTTAGAAAATAAGATGACCATATGCACATGGGTTTATCTCTGGGCTTTCTATCCTGTTCCACTGATCTATACTTCTGCTTTTGTGCCAGTACCATACTATCTTGATTACTGTAGCTTTGGAGTATAGTGTGAAGTCTGGGAGCCTGATTCCTCCAGCTCCGTTTTTCTTTCTCAAGTTTGCTTTGGCTATTCCAGGTCTTTTGTGTTTCCATACAAATTGTGAAATTTTTTGTTCTAGTTCTGTGAAAAATGCCATTGGTAGTTTGATAGGGATTGCATTGAGTTTGTAGATTGCTTCGAGTAGTATAGTCATTTTCACAATGTTGATTCTTCCAATCCAAGAACATGGTATATCTCTCCATCTGTTCGTATCATCTTTAACTTCCTTGCTCAGTGTCTCACAGTTTTCTGCATACAGGTCTTTTGTCTCCTTAGGTAGGTTTATTCCTAGGTATTTTATTCTTTTTGTTGCAATGGTAAATGGGAGTGTTTCCTTAATTTCTCTTTCAGGTTGTCTGCTTCTTTTACTTAGCATGTGTTTGAGGTTCATCCATGTTATAGCAATCATCAGTACTTCACTCCTTTTTATGAGTAATATTCCATTGTATGCATATACCACTTTTGTTTATACATTCATCTGTTGATGGAAATTTGGGTTGTTTCCACCATTTGACTATTGTGAATATTGCTGCTTTGAACATTTGTGTACAAGTATTTTTCTGAGTACCTGTTTTTAATCCTTTTGTACACATACATAGGAGTGGAATTGCTAGGACATATGGTAATTCTATGTTTAACTTTTGAGGAATAACCAAGCTGTTTTCTACAGGGGCTGCATTTTATATTCTAACTAGCAACGCATAAGGGTTTTAATTTCTCCACATCCTCACCAGTACTTGTTATTTTCTGTTGTTGTTGTTTTTTTTTTAATGTAGCCATCCTAGTGGGCATGAAGTGTCTCACTGTGGATTTGATTTACATTTCCCTGATGAGTGATGATGTCAAACATTGTTTTGTGTGCTTATTAGCCATCTGACGTCTTCTTTGCAGACATGTCTATTCAAGTCCTTTGCCAATTTTTACAGTGTCTTTTTGTTGTTGAGCTGTATGAGTTCTTTATATCCTGGATACCAGACTCTCATCAGATATATGATTTGTAAATATTTTCCTTCATTCTGTAGTTTGTCTTTTTACTTTCTTGATGATGTCCTTTGAGGCACAAAAGTTTTAAATTTTTACCACGTCCAATTAATCTATTTTTTTTCTTTTGTTGCTTGTGGGATCAGTCTTATTTTGAGTTTAAGAATAATCTTTCTTTGAGATTATCTTTGATCAAAAGAAGGTGACTGTATAGAGAAATTTTTTGTTTCATAGGAAAACTCTGCCTCATCTATAGCACAACATACCAGGGTATCAGAATCTAGTTATTGTCTTTGAACAATTTTGCATCTCTTTATAAACTGTAGGCTGCTGATGAGTACGCAAACTTTGTCTTCTGTGGTACAGATATAATCGACTTCCATCCCTGTGTGGAAAAACCAGTTTTGGTACCTATTTGGAAATTGGACTGGACCCTATAACCCTGCCCAAATTGTTGATGCTTACCAACTTTTCAATTTTTCCAGTTTTCTTCAATATCTGGCTAATATCCTCAAAACTAACTTTTCCAAATTTTCTTCCTGCTGCCTAACTTGGAGACACCAAGAACTAAAACCTGACTGCCCAAATCCCTATTGGGACCCTATGTTTCCTTACAGCTTGCTCTCTTCTCTGGGATATGAAGCAGCCCTGCAAACTAAAGCCCCATGACTTGATATAAACCTGGAAGAACTCATCACTGCAGCAGACCATGCATGACTGGAATTCTTGAACAAGCTGCTGGACCACTAAGGAAGTCTGGAGAAATGTTCAGGTCATACACATCCTTATATGAGAGGTAACCTAGACTTTGGACATTGTCACCAAGAGCACTTATATCCTAGTTCCATAAATGGTGCTGCAAAATGCACTTTCCTCCACTTAAGTCTTAGAATCCACTTGACTGGTTACCTTCATGGTCCAATTCTTGGCTCCTTACTATAATATAATCTCTTTCATTACTATTTCTTGTTTTTCAGTTTATTCTTCCCCCTTTTAAGATGCCTGATCTCCAAGACCATAAAACAACTGATTTTTGCCACGACCTCTCAACAGATGGTTTTATAGGAATAACACCAAGAGTCCTCACGAGACTATTTCTTAGACGCTTGTTCACCCTACTCAGGTGGCTTATGATTGCCTCTGAATTATTTGGTGATGGATGATGTTTATCTTAAACAAAAGGAGGAAATTACAATGTTGAAGTTTATCTGAGTCCTGTTCTCCCCAGAAAGCAGTGATGGTTAAGAACCCCCACCCCTACTCTTGTTTTCCAGGAAAAGGCTAACTGCAAGGGACCATCCTACCCTGGCCTATTATTCTGAGATAAGACCTGTCTCCATCCTTCCTAATGATTCCTATAAGACTTGCAGATGACTCCCTTATTTACCTGCCTCTATAAAACCCCAGGCCCCCTTCCTTACTCATTAATCAATGTTCTCCCTCTTCCAATAGCTGGATAAAATCACTTCCTCAAGTACCTTTTGTCTTTCACGTCACCAACACAAATGTATTCCGAGGATAGACCAGGTTCAACAAACACATTTCTGAAAACTTTGAGAAATGTGCCTGCAGCTTTGTGGCGAGGCGATTTTTTTCTCTTTACCAGAAACATCTAGCTTCTTATTGGCCTGGTGAACTGTAAACCACAAAGTCAATCTTTAAGAAAAAGCACAGGGGGCTTCCCTGGTGGCGCAGTGGTTAAGAATCCGCCTGCCAATGCAGGGGACACGGGTTTGAGCCCTGGTCCAGGAAGATCCCACATGCCGCGGAGCAACTAAGCTCGTGTGCCACAACTACTGAGCCCACGTGCCGCAACTACTGAAGCCCATGCGCCTAGAGCCCATGCTCTGCAACAAGAGAAGCCACCGCAACGAGAAGCCCGTGCACCGCAACGAAGAGTAGCCCCCGCTCGCCACAACCAGAGGAAGCCTGTGCGCAGCAACAAAGACCCAACTCAGCCAAAATAAATAAATAAATAAATTTATTTAAAAAAAAAAAAAGAAAGAAAAAGCACAGGGCTCAGTCAACTGCATTTGCTAATATGCATTTGCTGTTTTCATGTCCATGAGGCCAGAGATCAGGGATTCTTTGATCATGACATCAATATATTTATGTAAAACATCAGGTGGCTACCTCACCCAGGCAGAGCCAGATACCTGCACTATTCAAAACAGCTTAATTGTTACTGGCAAAGATTTTGCAACAGTCATCTCCCAGTCCTGGTATCAAAAGTCAGCAATATAGATTTTCAGTGTTTCCTTATTTGAACCTTCCTAAGACTTGCTCAGATATCTATTTTCTCGTTTAGTGTTAGCATAACTCTTAAAATTCTTTCCCTTCATTATAGCTATTTTGGAACCCACTGGTAGTATAGTTTGACTTTTCTCTCTTGTTGGCATATAATAAAAATAATAGCCAACATTTACTGAGCGCTTACCCTGTGCCAGGAACTATACTAGGTGCTTTCATTATGTTAACTCAATCAATTTTCTCAATAACCCTGTGAGGTAGGTACTATTATTATTTCCATTTTACAAATGAGGAAACTAAAATACAGAGAGATTAAGTAACTTGTCCGAGGTCATACGGTTAGGAAGTGGCTGATCTTGAATTTGAATTTAGGCAGCCTCGGGCTCCTCAGCCCACAAGCTTAATCAGTTTGCTAAACAGTTTTGATATCATTCTATCATATTCTATTGCTTATCCTCTTTCTCGTAATTTCCTCTACTTCTCCTTCATGTCTATTCCCCTTTCACCATTTCAATTTTTTTAATATCTTTACTGGGGTATAATTGCTTTACAATGTTGTGTTAGTTTCTGCTGTAAAATAAAGTGAATCAGCTGTATGTATACATCTATCCCCATATCCCCTCCCTCTTGTGTCTCCCTCCCACCCTCCCTATCCCACCCCTCTAGGTCGTCACAAAGCACAGAGCTGATCTCCATGTGATATGCAGCAGCTTCCCACTAGACATCCATTTTACATTTGGTAGTGTATATATGTCAATGCTACTCTCTCACTTCGTCCCAGCTTCCCCTTCCCCGCCTGTATCCTCAAGTCCATTCTCTACGTCTGCATCTTTATTCCTGTCCTGCCACTAGGTTCATCTGTTTGTTTTTTTTTTTAAGATTCCATATATGTGTGTTAGTATACAGTATTTGTTTTTCTCTTTCTGACTTACTTCACTCAGTATGACAGACTCTAGGTCCATCCACATCATTACAAATAACTCAATTTCGTTTCTTTTTATGGCTGAGTAATATTCCATTGTATATATGTGCCACATCTTCTTTATCCATTCATCTGTTGATGGACATTCAGGTTGCTTCCATGTCCTTACCATTTCAATTTTGTAACGTTGGTGAAATGAGTCTATTTTGTCAGTTTTCTCCTACCTCTTTACTTGTCTTTCCTAATTTACCACTTCACTACTTTTTCTGGTGGCTTCTATCCCCTTTGCCATTTTCTGATTTGGATTTAAGAACTTTGTGGTTAAAAAATGAACCATAGGGCTTCCCTGGTGGCGCAGTGGTTGAGGGTCCGCCTGCTGATGCAGGGGACACGGGTTTGTGCCCCGGTCCGGGAAGATCCCACATGCCGCGGAGCGGCTGGGCCCGTGAGCCATGGCCGCTGAGCCTGTGCGTCCGGAGCCTGTGCTCCTCAACGGGAGAGGCCACAACAGTGAGAGGCCCGCGTACCACAAAAACAAAAAAAAAAACAACAAAAAAAACCCATGACAGATCCTTCTAGGAGCAACTTTTCTCTCCAGATGTTTCCTACAATAACTCAGCAAACTTTAATCATTTCAACTTTCAGGTTATTTGGAGTTGGGATAAATGAGTTTTTAAACACCGCCCCCCCAAAAGGCAAATAAATGACCCAGGGTCAAATTTGCACAAATTGACTTTGCGGTGGTCCTTTCCTCTATAAACCCAATTTAGCTACTAAGCTAGCAACTTTGGATTTAGAATTTATACAGGAATACGTGTGAAAAAGGATTAGGTCAGGAAGGCCCTACTTGTTAACAGAAACAAATCCATTAACTGTGTGACAAAACCGAAAATGTTATCCAGGAAATAAATGTGACAGCAACATAATTCTACACAGTTCTCACTCTCTACACACCATTTGGCATGATAAGCAGTCACTACTGAAGACAAATGAAGGCTTGGGAGAGTAGAAATAGGTAATATTTGTCTGAAACTGAATCAAGAAAACTGAATATGAATTCATTATGTTGAAAAGTGCCAGAAGGCCACTTTTAGAATCCACAGACCATATTTCCCTTTGGATAATTATACAGTCCAAGGTAAACTAACAGAAAAAGGGCAAAGCAGTTCGATTAACCACCAAGAGTCTTAGGTAGTTTATAAACAGAACCTAACATTTGCACTACAGAAGAATCAAAGTGGTGAGTGGGTCCCTGAAAATTGCTGTAAGATTAACTCAGCTAGGGAATAAATTGAATAGACAGGTCATGATGAACTAAATTCACTTGTTGTTTCCTTTGGACATACAAGGTCTCATTTCTCTGGATCTAAGCTTCTTTAGCACATTTTTCTCAGATGACACAGGTGGAATTTTCCTGCTCTAAGATATGTTTTTATTCAGTAAAGTATAGATTAGCAAATCAAAGTCTTCACTTGGCTAGTGAATTTTTCTTTCATATAGTTTGCTTTTAGGGAAGGAAGTAAATGAGAAGAAGCCAAACAAGTTTCCAAAAGCAATTTCCCAGCGTGTACCCCAGGTTCAGCCCAGATTTCGTCAATATCTGCTACCTCCAATGATCTTAGCCAATTAGAATCTAGGGCATAGAAACACCGGGTTAACTCTAAGTGATAGCAGTAAGATTCAACCAGCTCCAGTCTACTGTGCTTACTAAGGCAGAAATATATAGATAAAGTTTTTAAAGAGGTTAAAGAATATGTATAAAACAACAAAAAAAGTGTGGTGTAACTGTTTCCTGAACCAGAAAATTTAATTAACCAGAATATTCCCTCCCTGAGCATTCTGGTTAATCAAAAACATCACTTTTTACTTTAAACTCTCATTTAATGAACTTAAAAACCTCAATGGTTTAGACATCAATACTGGGTTGAGGAATTAAATGTACTCTCTTCCTCCACAAGAAAAATAACATTTTAGGTATAATTGATGGAAATCGTGCCTGTTCAACCTTTTCTAGTTAAGTAGAAAAAACACAAAAGCACTGGCAAAGCAGCTGGCCCACGCTTAATCTATATGTATTTGTATTTCTGCACCTGGTCCTGGCACACAAGACGAGTATCTTAAGAGCCAAAGAATTTATGTGCTTGCATCCCCAGCCTACGTAATAGACCCCATTAAATTGGCTGGAGTTTATATTAGGTGTGGATAGGAGAAATGCCATTGTGTTCAGTGAACTGATCACAACCTCTGTCGAATCAGGAGAGAGAGGAGGGTGCTTGCTTTAAAATTGCAGGGAATGCTTTCAGGCTCTCTGGCTTCTGCTGATGCAAATCTAGGGTAATTTTTGACATACAAGAAAAAATATGGATGTTCCTCAAATATCATTTTGGCCATCAGATGAAGCCCCTGCACAAAATTTGACCATGTATTACCGACACTGTTTAAAACTTGGATTAAAAACATCTAGAGTGTTGTCATGTTATGTCTACGTTAATTATAAATACCCAAAAGAAAGGATATAAAATTCTGAGCATTCTTTTTTTTTTTTTTTTTTTTTTGCGGTACACGGGCCTCTCACTGTTGTGGCCTCTCCTGTTGCGGAGCACAGGCTCTGGACGCGCAGGCTCAGTGACCATGAATCACGGGCCCAGCCGCTCCGTGGCATGTGGGATCCTCCCGGACTGGGACACGAACCGGTGTCCCCTGCATTGGCAGGCGGACACTCAACCACTGCGCCACCAGCGAAGACCCTGAGCATTCTTTTTACACCTTTTCTGCAAACAAAGGACTAGTTAAATTCTGAAATATTATTCACAATTATTATATACATATATTCCACTCAACATCTTTCACTTGTAGATTGTGACTTCCTAGTGAAATGGTAATTATTTCTATTTCATACAAAGTGAACTTTCATGATTTATGTCTTATATTTAATAAGGAGCTGTCATGCCCAAGGCAGGACGTAAACGGCCTTCCTGGCACACATAGGCCTGGTTGAACAAGGCTTGGAATCTTTGTGGTCATCCCTAGAGAAAGAGCCCTGAAATATAACATCACTACTGGTTCCCAATACTCCTGTGTCCTTCCTCGGATGCCTCAGTCTCAGGTAGTTCACATAAGACGGGACACTGTATGGGATCAAACTGCAGGTAGGTGCTGGGGACTCATTCTGTGCTCTGTCTCTGTACGAGGGGTTGTAGACGATGCAAGATATCATGGACCCTGCCCTTGAAGAGCTTATGACTGAGTTGAATGGAGTTGTAAGAAAAGACTAATACACATATTAAAAAAATATGTAAGATATGCATGCATGAGTAAGTGTTAAAGTATATGGTGTAGACTATGCTTGTCTCGACTTCCAACTGCTTAGCCTTAACCTGGAAGCTTTCTTCTAAGAGGCTCAGGGGACTTATGATCTCATTTACTCTCATCAGCTCCATGTGAAGTTGGAAAAAATGGCTAGTCCTCTTTCACAGTTGAGAAACAAAAATGATTTACATCCTAGGGTACTTAAGGAATTGGCTGCATGCTCCCGAGCCTCTAGCAGTGCTGTATTCCTCCCACAGTTCCCTCCTCTATTCCACCTTTTACACTGCTCATTACAGCGTCCTAAAGCATGATTCTGACAATATCAGTACCCTGCTTAAAAACACCTCAATGAGGCCCTATGCCCACAGGAAAAAAAGATAATTTCTTTAGCATAGGACACAAGGCCCTTTATAATTTTGTCCCTGCCTGTTTCTCAGGCCTCATCTCATCATCCCCCTCAAGTATCCAACACTTAACTGCATCAGACTTTCCCCCTATCTTAGACATAATATATTCTGCAAGTGTCTGGGGGCTTTGCATATATGTCGTCTTGGACATAGAATGACTTCCATCTCCTCTGCCTAACAACCTCCTACTCATCCTTTAAGATCTAGCTGTGAAGATGTCCTGAAGTTCCACCTTCTTTTCCCAGGCAGAGAAAGTTGATTCCTATTTTTGTGTTCTAGTAGCTTCTTCAAACCTCTACCATAGTGCTCAGCAAACCGGCTTGCAACGGTTACTTCCTGTACCTGCCTCCTCTATTACACTATAAACTCTTTGCGAGCAAGGACTGTACCTTATTCATCTTTATACTGTCAGTACCTAGCACAGTACTTGGCACATGATAGGCACCGGAGAAAGCTTTTTTTTTTTAATTTTAAAGAATTGATAGGAATGGTGAAATGTCTAAAAAATGGAGAAAAAGATTCACATTATTTACCTTGAATAAAAAGAAAAATAACCTTCGGATTATACATTTACAAATTCCAACATGATAAACTAGAAAAACATGTGAACAGATCACTAGAAGATACACTAGTCAGTGCCCAAATCAGGAAACTTTAAGGGCCCATGACTCATCACCCAACATCCCTCTTAAAACATACAAACAAATAAACAAAGCATGGGTTTTCATAGAGGCTGGTCCTAGATGTAGAGACATGTCATTAGCTTTTTTTTTTTTAAATGTGTGATAGAATAGGGAGCTTTGCATTAAATATGTCCCAAAATAAAGTTAGATGTGGCAGTGTTGTTTGACAGACACACTTAAAATTGAAATGACTTGAATCAATTGGCAAAGTGGGTGGATATCACTAGGGTGAAATGAAATATTGAAGGTAATTCACTAATGTGAAACAAAGAGGGTGGAAGATATGCTGGAAGGTCATTTTTGAAGCGGTTCTGAGTATTGCAGCATAGCTGTAGGCCGCTGGTAGACTGAATCTGGGAAATAAATGGCTTCTTCAACTCATGGCTACTCCCTCAAACCAATGGTCAGGCTTTAAATGTAGAAAAAACCATTTGGGGTACATTTGTCTTTGTAGTGACAAGCACATGCATAAGTGGTGATTGCTGTCAGTAGCATCATCTTTAAATATTGAAGACAGAGATGTGGAAACAGCATGAAGGAATATCAAGATGGCGAGTTCCTAGTCGGTGTGCATGTTTGGGCAGAGGTCGGATCAGTAGTTTTTAAACGTTTCTTAAGCAGCAGAATGTTTTTTTCAAATGAAATTTTATGTGGAATCCCAACATATAAAACAAACAAAATCAGCACTGCTCTGGTTAAAGTGTGAGCAGGGGATGGACATTTGGGGGTCCAGAACCCTATACGTTTAGCAGTCCCTCTACTTCCTGTAGCTGCTACTGAAGCACCTTTAAGGAATTCCTGGGATAGATGCTGTGGAAAAGGTTTCTACGTGGAAAGAGAGGTTAGAATAGGTGACTTCTAGTTCTTTCTGACTCTGAAAGTCTACAATGTGATAGTTTTCCTTATTTGTAATAACCTATAAGGAAAAAGAATCTGAAAAAAATTATATATATAGGTATATGTATAATTGCATTACTTTGCTGTACACCTGAAACTAACCCATTGTAAATCAACTATACTTCAATAAAAATAAATTTAAAAAAATTTTAAATGATAATCCTCTTTCTAATATTCAAGATCAGTCAGGAAATCAGGATTTTATCCCACTTACAAAAAAAGTCCAGTAGAGGGAAACACAAATAACTAAGGGTTTGAGCAATAATACTGTTTTACGCATAGCCCTACCCCTATCAACATCTCCCACCAGAGTGGTGTGTTTGTTACAACTGATGAACCCACATAGACACATCATAATTACCCAAAGTCCACAGTTTACGTTAAGGTTCATTCTTGATGTACACACTGTGGATTTGGACAAATGTAGAATACTAAGCATTCATCATTATGGTATCATACAGAATATTTTCATTGCTCTAAACATCTTGAGGAATAATCTTAATGAGGGATTACTTACTGGGCACAAGTCACAAATGAGGCTTCTCCCTTCCTTCCTCTCTCAACACACACATTTGTATTGAACACTCACTCTGTTCTAAACTCTGAGAATAATGATGAACAGATAATACAGATAACAGCTTATTCTCAAGGATCTTGCGGTGTCTGGGGGGTAGGGGGTGTGGAGGCAGGTGGAAAAATACAAAAACAAACAAGAAAACAATATACTGTGACAAGCGATATTACAAAAATAACACAGTAATGTGATAGAGAGTAATGGAGTCTGGGTGGGGGGCTACTTCATATAGGTTGGTCAGGAAAGCTTCTCTGAATGGGTGATGTTTAAACAGAGACCTGAAAAGTGAAAAGAAACTCACCCATACTGAGATGGAGAAGTCTTCCAGGCAGAGAGAACAGCACTGCAAAAGCTCTGAGGCAGGAAAGAACTCCCTTGGCCTATTTGAGAAGCAGAAAGGCCAGTGTGGCTGGAACACAGTTAATCAGGGAGAGTGGTACAAGGTGAGTTCTGATGGGACCAAATCACAGGGGCCATCACACAGAGTTTGGACTTTATTCTCAATGAGATGAGAAGCCATTGGAGGGTTTTGAGCAGAGGAGGTATAGCATCTGGTTTGAACTCTTTTTTCTTCTATGAAGAGATATTGTATAAGTGATCATTAGCACAAGGCCGAATGGGCGAAATTTGGTAAGACATGATGAAATTCAGAAGAATTGTTGCCAAGAAAGGTTGAAGAGTTTTATTTAATGGCACAAAGTGAATTTCTTGGAATGACTTACCCAAGAAAGATGACTTCTTTAGCCTTCTTATAGCTGGCAGCTTTGACAGTTTATCCTTGGTGTCACAGTCACTGGGAGAGCTAAGGCTCATGTTTACGTCTTCTGACTCTTAATGTTCTTTTCACTAAATTAATTGCTTCTAATTGCTTACAGCAAAGCAGTGAAAGAAGGCAAAAGGCAGAAATACAGTATTTCCTTCCCTAAGGGCTCCTGGAAATTCAATTTTTCTCTGTAAGAACCTACCTGAGCACGCACTTAGGAATTAGTTTACCCTGGTAAACCACCTTAGCCAGTTTCCTTCTAGCATCTGAACTTCAAATCCCAACCTTAAATCAGTCTGACCACTTGAATGTTTATTCTGCTCCCAAAGCGAGGATGGTCAAGTGCTGTTGGAATAAACCGTGTAACTGCAGATGTACACCATTACACATTTATGGTTCCCAGTCACAGGTGGGCCTTCAAGGCTGCTCAGTCATCGTTGACTTCTAATTGTCTCTTTCTCACTCCTTACAATGGATACTACAAACTCACTAAGTCCCAAGAATCCCTGCTCAGAAGTCCATCACATTCACAATAAAATCCAAAGTCCTACTGTGGTGTCCACAAGGTCTTGCATGATGGAGCCCCTGTCAACTTCTCTGTCCTCTCCTCCTGACACTGTCCCCACTACTCTCTTTGCTCTAGCCACAATGGCCTTGTTATTCCTAAGACACATCAAATGGATAACGGTGTGCATGGTTATATGCAGTTATATGGTTTGCTTTTGAGGACCTGCCAAACTGTTTTCCAAATTGGCTGCACCATTTTATATTCCCACCAGCAATGTATGAGGGTTCTCATTTCTACCTGTCCTCACTTGCATTTGCTTTATCTATCCTTTTGACTTTAGCCATCCTAGTGGGTGTGAAGTGGTATCTCATTGTGGTTTTGGTTTGCAACTCTCTAATGAGCAATGATGTTTTTAATGTGTTTTTTGGGCTATTTCTATGTCCTCTTTAGATAAACATATTTAAATCCTTCGCCCATATTTGAATTGGGTTGTCCTTTTATTACTGAGCTATGAGAGTTCTTTATAAATTCTTTTTTTTTTTTTGCGGTACGCGGGCCTCTCACTGTTGTGGCCTCTCCCGTTGCGGAGCACAGGCTCCGGACGCGCAGGCTCAGCGGCCATGGCTCACAGGCCCAGCCACTCCGCGGCATGTGGGATCTTCCCGGACCGGGGCAGGAACCCGTGTCCCCTGCATCAGCAGGCGGACTCTCAACCACTGCACCACCAGGGAAGCCCGAGTTCTTTATAAATTCTGAATGCAAACCTCTGATCAGATATATGATTTGCAAATGTTTTCTCCCATTCTATTGGTTGTCTTTTCACTTTCTTGATGGTGTTCTTTGAAGTCACAAATAATTTTGATGAAGTCCAATTTATTTACTTTTTCTTTGGTTGCTTGTGCTTTTGGTGATGTATCTAAGAAGGTTTTGCCTAACCCAAGGTTATGAAGATTTACTCCTGTGCTTTCTTGTAAGAGTTTTATAGTTTAGTTTTTAGATCTATAATCTATTTTGAGTTAATTTTTATGTATAGTATGAAGCAGAGGTCCAAATTCATTCTTTTGCAAGTGGATCCAGTTGTCCCAGCACCATTTGCTGAAAAAACTGCTCTTTCCCTATTGAATTGTCTTAGTATCTTTGTCAAAAATCAATTGACCATAAATGTGAGGGTTTATTTCTGAACTCTCAATTCTATTCCATTGATCAATATGCCTATTCTATGCCAGTATCACACTGTCTTGATTACAGTGTGAATCCTCCAACTTTGTTCTTTTTCAAGATTTGGCTATTTTAGGTCTCTTGCATTTCCACAAGAATTTTAGGATCAGCTTGTCAATTTCTACAAAAAGCCAGCTGGGATTTTGGCAGAGATTGTGTTGAATCTGTTGATCAACTTGGGAGTATTGTCATCCTAACAATATTAAGTTTTCTGATCAATGAACATGGAATCTCACTATACATTATTTATATGATTCACAGTTATAAGGAACTAATGTATAATAGTTTTAAGTTGTGAGATCAAATGCATACAAGGTATATCAAGGTATTTTATCAAGGTATAATTTAGATACCATAAAATTCACCCATATTAAGTATACAATGCAATGATTTTTAATAAATTTACTGAGTTGGGCAACCATTACCATAATCCACTTTTAGAACATTTTCATCCCTCCAATAAGACTCCTCATGCCTATTTATAGCTGATCCCTGTTTCTACCCCCAGACCCAGTCAAGCACTAATCTACTTTCTGTCTCTATAGATTTGCCTTTCTGGACATTTTACATAAATGGAAGCATACATATGTGGTCTTTTCTATCTGGCTTCTTTTACTTAGCATAATGTTTTTTTTTAATTAATAGTTTTTTTTAAGAAGTTTTGGTTTTAGAGAAAAATAGAACAGATAGGACAGAGAATTCCCATATACCCTCTCCCCTGCATACAGTTTCCCCTATTAACATCTTGCATTAGCATGCTACATTTGTTACAATATTGATATATTACTATTAACTGAAATACATAGCTTACATTAGGGTTCACTCTTAGTGTTGTACAGTCATGTGTTTTGACAAACATATGATGTCATGTATTCACCATTACAGAATCACATCATAGTTTCACTGCCCTAAAAATCCCCTGTGTTCCACCTAATTATTCCTCCCCTCTCCTCCAAGCCCATGGCAATCACCTATCTTTTTTTTTTTTACTGCCCCTATAGTTTTGCCTTTTCCAGAATGTCATATAGTTGGAATCATATAGTATGTAGTCTTTTCAGATTGGCTTATGTCACTTAGCAATATGCATTTAAATTTTCTACATGTCTTTTCATGGCTTGATAGGTCATTAAAAATATCAGCTTTACTGAGGTGTAACTGACATAGAATTGTAAGATATTTAAAGTGTACCTCTTGGTGATCTGATATACATGTACATTGTGAAAGGACTGCTCCCACCTAATTAATTAGCACATCCGTCACCTCACGTATTTATCTTTTTTTTTTTTTTTTGGTGAGAATATTTGTTATACTCTTAGCTAATTTCAATTATACAATACATAGTAGCTCATTTGTTATTGCTGATGATATTCCATTGCATGGATGTAAGAGTTTGCTTATCCATTTACCTATTGATGGACTTCTTAGTTGCTTCTAGATTTTGGCAATTATGAATAAAGCTACTATGAACATTTGTGTGCAGGTTTTTGTATGGACATTAAGTTTTCAACTCAGTTGGGTAAATGCCTGTGAGCACGATTGCTGAGCATGTTTTTGAGGTTCATTCACATTGTAGCATGTATCAGTTTTTCCTCCCTTTTTTAAATCCCTGAATAGTATTCTGTTATATAGATATACCACATTTTGTTTATCCATGCACTAGCAGACGGACATTTGGGTTGTTCTCACTTTTTGGTCATTATTAATAACCAAACAGAACAGAATAGAATAGACCTGCTATGAACATTCACATGTAAGTCTTTTTGTAGATACATGTTTTTATTTCTACTGGGAGTGGAATTGCTGGGATGTATGATAAATTTATATTTAACTTCTTAAGAAAGTGTTAAACTGTTCTCCAAAGTGTCTGCACCACTCTACATTCCCACCAGCAATGTATGAGGGTTCCAGTTTCTCAACATTTGCTGTCTGTCTTTTTGTTACAGCCATTCTTGGGGGTGTATAATAGTATCTCATTTTGATTCTAATTTGCATTTCCCTAATGATTAGTGATACTGTGCATCTTCTCATGTGTTTATTAACTGTTCATATATCTTTTTGGTGAAATGTCTATTCAAATCTTTTGCTTATTTTTAAATTGGGTTGTCTGTCTTATTATTATTGAATTGTAAGAGTTCTTTGTATATTACGGATACGAGACCTTTATCAGATATGTAATTTGCAAATTATTTTTCCCAGTTTATGACTTGTATTTTCATTATGATAATGATGTCTTTTGAAGTATAAGTTTTTAATTTTGATGAAGTCCAGTTTGTCAATCTTTTGTTTTATGGATCATGCTTTTGTTGTTGCATCTAAGAAATTGTTGCCTTACCAAAGTCTCAAAGATTTTCTCCTGTTTTCTTCCAAAAGTTTTATAATTTTAGCTCTTACATTTAGGTCTCATCCATTTTGAGATAATTTTTGTGTATGGTATGAGGCAAGGGTCTAATGTTATCTTTTTGCATCTGTGGATCCAACTGTCTCAGTACCACTTGTTCAATTTCAACCATACATTTTCAAAGGTTTTAAAAAGAAGTGTTTCTCTAACTCTTTATTTCAAAAACTTTCAAACCTACAGAACAGCTGAAAGAATAGGACAACAAGCAATCATGTATCTTTCACCTAGATTCACAAATTGCTACTAATTTCCACATTTGTTCTCTCTCCAAACACAAACATGCAAGCATGCATGCACACGTGCACATATGTGCAGCGCTCTCTCTCTCTCTCTCTCTCTGTCTCTATTTCTCTCTCTCCCCTCACTTATTGCTGACCCATTTGAAAGTAAGACACAAATATGAGGATACTGCACTCCTAAATACTTCAGCATGCATCTCCTAAGAAAGTCTTCCACATTATCATACCCAAGAAAAATCAACATTAATTCAATAATATCATCTAAAGTATATTACATACTTAAATTTACCAAATTATTCCAAAAACGTCTTTCATAGCTGTTTGCGATCCACCCCACCCCCCATTCAGAATCCATTCAAGGTTGACACGCTGCCTTTGACTGTTAGAGCTCACTGTTCTCTTTCATTCTAGAACAATTCCTTAACCTTCTTTTGTTTTTCGTGATAATGGCTTTTTGGAGAGTCCAGGCCAACTGACTTATTGAATGTCCCACATTCTGGGTTTGTCTAAGTGTTTCTGCATATTTAGATTCAGGTTAAACATTTTTGGCAAGAATATTTCATAAGTGGTGTTCTGTACTTCTTATTACATTACATCGGGAGGCACAATGTCAGGTTGTCCTGGTATTGACAATGCTGGGTTTAATCACTTGTTTAACCTAGTGACTGCCAGATTTTCCCATTGTAAATGTACATTTGTAATTATCAAGGAATCTGTGGGGTGATAATTTGAGACTGTGTGAATATCCTGTTCCCCAAGAACTTTTTACCCAATGGTTTTACCAGCAATTTGATGATCTTTGCCAAAATCAATTATACTGGGGGTTGCAAAACAGTGATTTTCTATTCTATCTTCCTTCTACGTTTATTAGCTAGTATTCTTCTGGAAAGAAGATCTCCCCCCACCCCCCACCCCCGCCCCCTGCTTCAGAATATCGCTTTGGACCAATGGATTATTACTTTTATAACGACTTTATTGGAGTATAATTGCTTTACAATGGTGTGTTAGTTTCTGCTGTATAACAAAGTGAATCAGCTATATGTATACATATATCCCCATATCCCCTCCCTCTTGGATCTCCCTCCCACCCTCCCTATCCCACCCCTCTAGGTGGTCACAAAGCACAGAGCTGATCTCCCTGTGTGATGCAGCTGCTTCCCACTAGCTACCTATTTTACATTTGGTAGTGCATATATGTCCATGCGACTTTCTCACTTTGTCCCAGCTTACCCTTCACCCTCCCCGTTGGACTAATGGATTATTATTACCATTATCATTATTATTTTACCACTATAATCCATTTCCATTAATACTTTCACAATTTCTAAAAAATATATTTCCTAGACCAGTCTACAGAAAAGGCCTAAAAGCAGTGCACATCAGTAGCACTGAGCATACCTAATGCCTAGACTGTGGTACTGAAATACAATTTCCTATTCTCAGGAACCAGAGCTCCTGAGAGAACTGGCTGATTCCAGTGTGAATTGGGGAAACATTGTTCACCAGAAAGCAAAGATGCACTAAAGAACTGATGGGTTCATGTGAAAAACACATAGGGGCTGGCTTGAAGGGGCTCTATTGGCCCAATTTGGGATAATTTGAGCATTACAAAGAAGTGCTTTAAAAATTATCCATATTTTTCTAAGCCTCATCTATAATTCCCCTTCTCTCTCTCTCAACCTGTCTCCTTCTCCACTGCCTTTATTTTCTCATCGTTCATTTGCTTCAGTCTGTTCTTTTTACAGCACTGAAAATTATACCAGTAATCATTTGATTGCCAAATCCCACAGACCCCTCTCAGTCCTCAACAGACTCAACTTCATTGTCACTAATAACCCTTGCCCTCCCATGCTAGACTTTCTTCTCCTCTCCTCCAAAGCAGGGACAAACAATCCATATCCAGGCTCATGGCTTACCATGGCCTATCGAAGATGAGCAGAAAAAGAACCTAAAACCATGGGAGAGGAAGACCCAGGTTGAAGAAGGGTTGGGGTATAGATGTTAGTGGCCACATTTTCTCCATCTTGGTATTTTCAGGGCTTAACCAGTGGGTGGACTCCCAACAGGCACACACAAATATGGCTCACTCTCTGTGACACTTGAAGCAAGGCACTTCCCCTTTCTGAGCCTCAGGTTCCCCACACACAACACGGGAATGATAACACCAACTCTAAGGGTTGTTTCAAGAACATTCATGTGCACACTGTGAACTCTAAAGGTTATTCAAAAGTAAGAAATGAAAAAGTTCTTACTTCTGTTTGGTATTTCTTCCCAAACCTCCCCCCACCCTGCCCAATTAAACTTTCCTTGATTATCTCCCTCAAGTGACTATTTCTTTCCTTTGGTTTTCTACAAAATTGCTTGCTTTCTCCACTTCCTTCTTTCCCATTTACTCTGCAACTGTCTGTTCCACTTACACCCCTTTTACCAGGTTCAGTGACAAGTAATTTTTAATCTTCAACTTATTCGATCAGCATCTGACACTGGTAAACATACCCTGATTCTTTCTTTTGTTTGAAATAGAGTTATTGTCAGTGTTGTGTCATAGCCAGCTAGTGAGATCTGACTATTCAATATTCAGGAATTTTGCAAGCCCTTGGGATTATTTATATCACTGAAATTAGCAAATGCTACAAATTTAGGGCTTCACTTTTTTTCAGAGATCTGGTTTACCAGCACACTACTTGTTACTGTTTCTATAAATGACACATGCTCAATAAAATATGTTCAACTATTTAAACTTTAACAAAAAGTGCAATGACCTGAAATCTCACTACCAGGGAAAAAAACCAAAACCACCGTTTGCTAGGAAGCAAAGTTTTATTTAATGAAGAAAATGTTACATTGCTGCTTTATAACCTTCCGTAATATGTCATGGACATCTTTCCATGTCAATAAGTATAGAGCTATGTCATAACTTTTAATGGCTGAATACTATTCCACTGTGTGTATCTGCTGTAATAATTCTCCTACTGTTGAATATTTTAGATTGTTTCTGCTATCATGATGCTGGGAACAATGTCGTTACATGTGTTTTAAAAATCCATTTGTACAATTTTCTATCTCCTTTGGGGTAAATTCCCAGAAGTAAGATTGCTGTCTCATAGAATGTGCTTATTTTTCATTTTGATACATATTGTTAAAGTGTCCTCTGGGAAGTCCAAAAATATTTACATTCCCAGCAGTAAGTACACAGAAGTGCCTGTTTCCCCATAGCCTTTGTAACACTGTTCGATCTTTTAAATCTTTGCCAATCTCACAGACGAACAACAAGAACACACAATTTTGCCTTCATGCCTTTGATTACCAGTGAAGATGAACAATTTTTTATATGTTTATTGCCTCTTTATATGTCTTTGGATAACTGCCTTTTCATGTCCTTTGCTCATTTTTCTAATGTGGACGACATTTGCTTCTCAACCCTTTCTTAAAAGAGTTTCCTTAGATTCCTGTACACTACTTCTTTCTGAGTCCCGTTCTACCATGCTGCCAGTTCCTTCTCTGGCTTCTTCCTCTCTATTTGCCCCTTAAATGTTGATGTGCTCTCTTCACTTTGCCCCACCCACTTTTCCTCAGTGATCTTATCCATTCTTATGATCTTAATTGAAATCTCTAACAACGTGAACAATCCCGATAGTAATAATGATATGAATAATTGCAAACATTTATTGAGCATTTACCATGTGCCAGGTACTGTAATTAGTGCTGCTATGGAATAGCTCCGTTAAGTTATTCCTAACAGGAAGCACATAAGGCAGGTACTAGCATGAAGCTCTATTTTATGGAGGGGGAAACAGAGTCAGGAAAGTTTAACTGACTTGTCCAAAGTCACAAAATTAGTATGTACACAGTTGGGACTGAAACCCAAGTCTTGTCTGGTGCCAACTAGACTATATTACATCCTGTGACTGTATGCTGTATATCATCTGCATTACAGCCCACAAGCCAAATCCAGCCTGACGTGTTTTTGTTAATAAAGATTTATCAGAACACAGCCATACCCACTCACTTAAATATTGTCTGTGCTAGCTCTGAAGCTAAAACAGCAAAGTTGAATAGGTACAACAGACACCTTGTGGCCTGCAAAGTCTAAAATACTTACTACCTGGACCATTACAGGAAAAGTTTATCTGCTTCTGCTCTGCTCACAGATAACTCCAAAAATCTACATCTTCATCACTGACCTATCTTCTGAGTTCTCTATCCACTAATCAGCTGAACACCTCTAGCTCATAAGTACTTCAATCTCAGCAGTCTCGAAACTGGACTCTAAGGTACCAGTTCCTGCCATTCCCAACTTCCTACCCTCTAGCCCAGGGATGTGACATGCATACCTGCCATTCCTCTTTTTTGCACCCATGGCAGACATTGCTAATTGATCACATTACTTTTTCCCATTAAGCCCCGATGGGGCCTCAGAATCTTTCTTAATACAACCCTTTATGAAGGCCTGGCCTGAGATTGGCAGTGGGGGTACAAAGAAGGGGTTGGAGTCAAGAAACATTTAGGAGGTAGAACCAGCATTATGTGCAGTTAGCACATGAGGTAAAACTTATTTGCCATCCCTGTAGCAGAGCCACACCCAGCTTTTCACTGTTCCTGGAACCTGACCAAACCCTTTCACACTTCTACATACCCGCACGTGATTCTTCACCCCAAATTCCATACTCTCCCTGCTCTGCCTGGCAACCCCTTTTTCCGTGTCTGACAACCAGCTCGAATGTCACAACCATGAAGCCTTTCCCCACATGGGTTAGCCATTTCCACATGGTGCCCCCACCAGTCCAGAACTCTATCATAGGATGAATACATAATACATACATTGTACCATATCTATCTTTTCACAGGTTGGTCTGTCTACCCCACTAAACTGAGAGCTTCCTAAGAGCAGGGCATATATCTTAATTATCTTTGCATCCCTGGCATCTAGAAGTATCCAGGACACAGCAGACCATCAGTATGTTAAGTAAAAGGAGGATAAAATCATTGCAGGTGTCACCATCTACCTACGAAGCTTAGTACATAGTTCTTGACTCCAGCACCTTCTTTGCATCTCCCACTGCCAACCTCAGGCCAGGCCTTCATCATTTACACTCTGGATTATTGGATTATTGTCACAACCTCCCTGCTTTTAATCTTGGCCCCTTACATTGATGCTCTATGTTAATTCCCTCATTCAACAAATATCTATTGCGTGTCTGCTAGATGCTCTCTATTCTAGGCACTGAGACAAAAATCTTTGTCCTCATGGAGCTTGTATTCTAGGGGAGGAAACACAATCATCAGAGTGACCCACTTGTATGCATCTGTGACCATGTCATTCTCCTTAGAACCTACACTGGTTCCCCACTGCTGATAGTCCAAACTACCTGAACATGGCAGATAAGGGCTTCCATGACCCAGCCCTTATGTACTCTAGTTTCATCTCTGGTATTTTGTACTCTAGCAATGCTGAAATGTATACACTGTATTTTTTTTCCTGCCTCCCTGACTTTGATTTTGCTGTCCCCTTTGCCCGGACCCTTCCCTCTCTTTCTTTGAATGGTTAACTCCTGTTTTTCAAGATTCAGCTGAGACAGCACTTAAATCTAGGAGGCCTTCTCTCTTCTCCCTCAGGTTAGGTGCTTCTTGTCAGTGCTCCCGAAACAACATCCTGTGCAGACCTCTATTGTTGCCTTATCGTTGTTTGTTTCTACATGTTTTCCTGACGAGGCAGGGCTCTTGGAGGGCAGAGACTGTCTTACTCATCTTTGTAACCCCAGGAAACTCAAGAACCTCCTCCCGTGTATAAGACATTTAGGCACTCAATAAATATTTGCTGAATTAAGGACTGTTGCTTCCACATGCCATTCTCATTCAGGGCCAGATCACTCTGCTGCACTCCAGACTCTGCTTACCAGACATCGCGCTGCCTCTCAGGTACCCCAGAGCAGAGACGCCACGACCAACAATGAATTCATCATCACTCCTGAAACCCACTTTTCCTCCTGTAATCCTATCGTCATTTTTAAAACTGGCAACCCTACTGACAGTTTTGATTATTCTGTCTTCTTCTCCCTCATGATTCTATTTCATAAATCCTCCTTCTGGCTCCTCCTTCCTGTTTCCTCTGCCACCGCCCTCATTATCACCCCCCTGGATGACTGCACCAGCCTTCTAACCTGTCTTCCTGCCTTTACTCTCATCCCCTGGATTTAATCCTCCACACTGTGGCCAGAGTTATCTTTGTCAAAGAAAAATCTGATTCTGTGACTTCCCTGCTTAATGATCTTTTCTGGCTCCCCACTGCCTTCAGGATAAAGCCCAAACACTTCAGTATAGTACACAAGGTCCTTAAGGATCTGGCCTCATCTCGGTTCCCAGCCTCACCTCCTGCCACTGGCCCATACCAACTTCCTGACTCAGCCATACTCAACTCTTGCCAACTCTCTTCACAAATCTTATTCTCTCATGCCTTCCTACCTCTGCATGTTCAGTTCCCTTTTCCTTATCCTTTTCCCTTGTATCTGCCTGGCTTACACTTTTTTTTGCCCCTGAACACTCAGCTCAAGCATCACAACAGACTCAATACTTCAACAAAGCCTGCTCTGAACACAGTACCTCCCCACAGCCCCGCTGAGCTTAGTGTCTTAGTTTACGCTTCCCTAGTACCCTGTGCCTATTACAACCATTAACCACATTAAATCAGAATGCTAGTTTACTTGTCAGTATCTCCCAGTTCACCACAAGCTTCTTGAAGTCAGGGACAGTGACTGTATCTCTATATCTTCAGAGCCTAGCATCTTTGCCTGGAATACAGTAAAAATTCAACAACCAAAACAAATGTTTAAATCAGTGAAGGCCTACTTGACTTTGCAAATGTTGATCCTTTTCCCTGGCATACTCTGCCTGCTAAATTCCTAGGTCATTATTGTATCCCTAGCACCTAGCAGAGTACGTGATGTACAGTAGGTACTCAATAAATACTGAGTGAATGGATGAGACCAAGCTCAAAAAGCACCTTCCTGACCTCCTAAGAGCCCTGGGTGTAGCTGGTTGGTCTCCAGCCCCAAACCCCACAGCCCGTTGTATCTCCTTCTGCTAGAACACTTGCCCTGTCACATTATTCACATGGCTGCCTCCCGGCTAGACTGGGCGCTCCTTGAGGACAGACTCTTGTTCCACTTGTGTCTGTATCTCCAGTGCCTAGCACAGTGGCAGGCACACAAGAGATGTTCAGAGAGCATTTTAAAAAATATTTATTTATTTGGTTGTGCTGGGTCTTAGTTGTGGGAGGCGGGCTCCTTTTAGTTGCAGCTCAAGGGATCCCTTAGTTGCGGTTTGAGAACTCTTACTCGCAGCATGTGTGTGGGATCTAGTTCCCTGACCAGGGATCGAACCCGGGCTCCCTGCATTGGGAGTGCGGAGTCTTAACCACTGGACCACCAGGGAAGTCCCCAGATAGCATCTGTTGACTGAATAAATGGATGAATAAGAAGACAAGACTTAGGGGAGTCTCTAGAAATATCTGAAAGGCTGTGTTGGACTAAGAAAGCAGACTATTCTATGTGGCTGCAGGAGGCAGAAGAGTTGGGAAAAGCATTATTTTAGCTCAAGGGAAGAAATAATTTTAACTTTTAGAATGGCTTGAGGGTCAAATGGGCTGCTGCTGGGGAAAGTGAACTCCCGGCGATGAGAGGTGTGCAGTGAGGCTAGGGAATGCTAGGCAGTGATGCTGGAGAGGGAATTTCAACAGCAGACAGGGAGGTGAAGGTGGGGTGTTGATTGGGGGTGATGGTGGTGGTGGCGCTAGATGATCCCTGGGGTTCCTTCTGGATGGGGCATCCACTAACCTGCACCCCTCAAAGGTGCCCGTGGACTGGGACATGGCTTCTCCACCAACCAGACGTTTCTTAGCCAGCCCAGGCACATTTAGCTGCTCACTATTTCTCCTCAGGGGCAGGACAGCCTTATTCCTATCCTTATCTTTAAAAACCAGCAAGGTATCGGGCTCATAGTAGGAGCTCAACAACTGTTTGCTGAATTGTTATCTGACTATTCTGATATCAAAGACCACTCCCCTCTCTGACTCAATAAACATTTTTTGAATGAAATTAATTTAAATTCGACCATGTGACAGTGCGTGGCTCATATCATTCACTAATCATTTACTGGGTGTCTATATAATACTACGAACAAGGCCACATGTTAAGCATTGTGAGAGGGAAAGCAATACGGACTCTCTCTTCCAGGAGTTTACAGTGTGGCAGGAGAGAGAAACTATGATACAATAAGTGTAGCAGAGGTATAAAGTGCCTAGCACAGTGCTGGCTATGTAGTAGGTACTCATGGAAGGATGAATAGTGGTCCCCAAAGCTGTCCACGTTTTAATGCCCAGATGTAAGTAAGTTAAGGATCTTGAGATGGAGAGATTATCCGGGATTATCTGGGTATGCCCTTAATGTGATCATAAGTGTCCTTATAAGAGAGAGGCAGAGGGAGAGTTGACACAAAAGAGAAGGCCACACAGTGGAAGCAGAGTCAGAAAGAAGAAGCTGTGCTGCTGGCTTTGAAGATGGAGGAAGGGACCATGAGCGAGGAATATAGCTCTAGACACCAGGCAAGGAAACAGATTTTTCCCTTAGAGCCTCCAGAGGGAGCGTGGCCCTGCTGACATGCTGATTTTAGCTGTGTAAGACTCATTTTGGACTTCTGGCTGTCAGAACTGTAAGGGAATAAATTCCTGTTGTTTTAAGCCACTAAATGGGTGACAATGTTAGAGCAACAATAGGAAACTAATATAGCACTTGATAAATACTTGGGAATAAGTGGATTTTTAAAAAAGTTCTGTAAAAGAAATAAAGATACAGGGATTCCCTACTGAGTAGAAGAGAGCCTAAAAGCTTTAAAAATGCTCCAAGGAGCCATGACTTGCTTTTCCCTTGACTAGGCCAGCTTGGGGATTATTTGTGCAGCTTACTGCTTGCCCATCATGGTGCTGGTAGCTGTTAGCTTCTGGTTGCCATTTTGGAAATCTACTTAGGGGGCACTTCTAGGGCCCTCAGTTGCCTGAAATGCTGTGCCCTGAAGCCCTATTACCTGAGAGTAGGAACAAAATATAGCCTCTTTTTCACTGAACTCTGATGGCAATTATAATCTGCTCTAAATTGTTGAACACTCTATTATATGCTATTTTATGTTGTTTTCTAGTTACATCACACATCTGAATCTTATTTGTTCAATTACAAAAGGTCCTTAAGGGCAGGGATCATGATTTTTACATATATTTAGTTCTTCCATGATACTAGACACTCCAGAGTGACTCAGGTAATACTTACGTATTGCTGATAATTAAGAAGCTGGGTAGGGAAGACAGTTATTTTATGCTTCATTTTCTAGACCACAACCAGCAAGCTGACTCAATTTATCTATCTATCAATCTGCCTATCTATCTATCTATCTATCTATCTATCCATCCATCCATCCATCCATCCATCCAACATTGATTATTTTCTTACCATGGGCCAGGCATATACTTAGTACATTCAGTGGATACAGAAGTAACACTTGGTTTCTGTTATTGAAGGCTTAGCTGTCAAAGACTGCTAAACTAACACATTATAATATAACACGATATGCTAGAGGCAAAAACAAAATACCATTAAAACAGAGGCAAGAGCAATTAATTCTGTCTATGGGAGTCAGGAAGAACTCCAGGAAGGTGACAATTAAGCTGTGTCTTGAAGGAGAAGTAGTTTTCCAGGAAGAGAAGAGGTGTGTAGGGCATTCTAGACAGAGGGAGCACACAGGAAGGCACAGAGGAGCTGTGCAAAACAAAGAACTGGCTACAGCAGGGAGTGGTAGGTGATGAGGCTAGAAAGATAGGCTAAGGCCAGACTTTTAAAGCCATCCTGGCAAGTGTCTGGACTTGTGTTTTATATATGAACGGTAACCAATGGCTTTGATTTCTATTTCATGTGAAAAGCACCCCCAATAGAAAGTCTGTACTGCAGAGAGGATGTTTTAACTGTGGATTGCTATATAAAACCTGTATTATTTAAATGAGTAAAACAATGATCAGAATTCTGAGTCTGAGGAATCTCTGAGTTAATCCCTCAGTTTCTTTATCCATTTTTTCCACTGAACAGAAAAACAGAAGGTTGATTATTCAGAAAAAAATTTCTTTTCTGGTCACTAAAATACATAACAAGTCTACTATAAATCCCAGAAGTTCTGCTTCTTCCTCTTCTTTAAAAAAACAAAAACAGCTTTAGTGAGCTATATATCACATGCCATACAATTTACCCATTCAATGGCTTTTAGTATGTTCACCTCACCACAATCAATTTTAGAACATTTTTATCACTCGAAAAAGAAACCCTGTACTCATTAGCAGTCACTGCTCCTCATTTTTCTTGAAAGCTCCTGGGCCCTGGAAACCACTAATCTACATTCTGTCTCTATAGATGTACCTACTCTGAATATTTCATACAAATGGAGTATAAAATATGTGGTCTTTTGTGACTAGCTTCATTAACTTAGCATACTGCTTTCAAGTTTCATCCATACTTAGCATAATGTTTTCAAGTTTCATCCATATTGTAGACTCTGTCAGTACTTCCTTTCTTTTTATTGTCAAACAATATCCCATTGTATGGATATACCACATTTTACATTTATCAGTTAATGGACATTTGATTTTTCCCTACCTTTTGGCTATAGTGAATAATGCTGCAATGAACATCAGCATACAAATTCTTGTGTGGACATACATTTTCAATTCTCTTGGGTATATACTTAGGAGTAGAAGTTCTGGGTCATATATTTTAATTCTATGTTTAACTATGAGGAACTGCCAAACTGTTTTCCAAAATGGCTGTACCGTTTTAGAGTCCTACTAGCAGTGTATAAGGGCTCTAATTTCTTTATATCCTCTTGAATACCTTCTATTGTTCATCTTTTTGATGACAGCCATTCTAGTGGGTATGAAGTGGTATCTCATTGCAGATTTGACTTGCATTTCCCTAATGACTAATGATGTTGAATATCTTTTAATGTCTTTATTGGCCATTTGTACATCTTCTTTGAAGAACTGTCTATTCAAATCCTTTGCATGTTTTTCATTTGGGTTATTGGTCTTTTTATTGCTAAGTTGTAAGAGTTTTATGTATATTTTGGATACAAGATTCTTATCAGATATGTGATTTGCAAATATTTTGTTACATTCTATAGGTTGTCTTTCTACTTACCTGCAGATATCATTTGCAGCACAAATGTTTTTAATTTTAATGAAGTCCAGTTCATTTTTTCTTTTGTCACTTGTGCTTTTGGTGTTGTGTCTAAGAAACCACTGCCTAACCCAAAGTCACAAAGATTTACTCCTGAGTTTTCTTCAAAGAGTTTTATGTCTTACATTTAGGTCTTTGATCTATTTTGAGTTAATTTTTCTATATGGTGTGAAGCAAAGCTCCAAATTCATTCTTTTGCATGTGGTTATCCAGTTATCCCAGGACCATTTGCTGAAGAGACTATTCTTTCCCCATCATATGGTCTTGGTATCCTTGTCCAAAACTGACCATGGATGTATGGGTCTATTTCTCAACTCTCAATTCTATTCTTTTACCTATATGCCTTTCCTTATGCCAGTAACAGACTGTTTTGATTATTGTAGTTTTGTAGAAAATTTTGAAATTGGGAAGTGTGAGTCCTCCAACTTTGTTCTTCCTTTTTTACAATTGTTTTGGCTATTCTGGGTCCCTTGCAATTCCATATGAATTTTAGGATCATCATGTAAATTTCTGTAAAAAAGGCCCAGGCCCAGATGGTTTCACCAGTGAATTCTACCAAATATTTAAGGAATAAATAATACCAATTACCTGTAATGTTTTCCAGAAAATAGAAGCAGAGGGAACACTTCTCAACTCATTTTATGAGGCTAGTATGACATTATCTTGTATACAGAAAATCCTAAGGATTCTACTAAAAACCGTTAGAAGTAATAAATGAGTCTTAGCAAGATTGCAGGATACAAGATCGAAATACAAAAATCAATTGTATTTCTATACCATAACAATGACCAATACAAAGTTGGAATTAAGAAAATTTTACTTATATATTATAGCAACAAAAAGAATAAACATCTAGGAATACATTTAACAAAAGGGCAAGAAAAATGTATTTGTATTTGGAAAAAAATGTATACTGAAAACTACAAAAACATTATTGAGAGAAATTAAAGAAGATCTAAAGAAATGGAAAGAAGTTATGATTCTTGAAATGTACATTTTCAAGAGGCCTGTCCTAGTAGAGCTAGAGATGGTAGTTTCAGAGCTTGATATATGCTGATTGTTACATGAAGGATGAAGAAAACAGCTGAGGGCTTCCCTGGTGGTGCAGTGGTTGAGAGTCCGCCTGCCGATGCAGGGGACACGGGTTCGTGCCCCGGTCTGGGAAGACCCCACATGCCGCGGAGCGGCTGGGCCTGTGAGCCATGGCCGCTGAGCCTGTGTGTCCGGAGCCTGTGCTCCACAACGGGAGAGACCACAACAGTGAGAGGCCCGCGTACCGCAAAAAAAAAAAAAAAAAAAGAAAAAAGAAAACAGCTGATGCTTTTTTTGGATGTGGGAAGATGCCCTTTAGAAATTTATTTATTTCATATATTTTGGGTGTTTAACTGCAATTTGCTAGAAGTTCTGAAAAGTTTTTACAATTTTGTCCATTTTCTACAGTGCTGCAGTTGTTGGAACTTCTGCAAATTTCCATGGTTATTGGTAATTCAGGACAAGGGCAGTCTTTTTAGCTGTAACTTTGGCATTTAAGGGCACACGCATCCAAGTCTACAGCCTTTATGATCCAGCACAAATCAACTTTGTGCTTAACAAAGTTGCATTCTTACTTTCAAATAAGGTACTTTTCCCCTTATTTCCAGTACTTGCTAATCGAACCTCTTAATCATTCCAGGAATGTGTCATTGGTGCTTCTATTGTTGCTTCATTAAATGATGCTATCTTTACTGTCATGGATAATTTCTATGTTTAAGAGCTGAAATGTTTATAGGAGATCAGCAGGAGAGAAAAATTAAACTAACTGGTCAGAGGTGAGAGGTACATCAGAGATGGAAAGCAAGGTGGCTTTCCCAGAAATCAAAACTGGCCAAAAATTTTAAGTGTTTTTTTCCTTCTTATATCTCTTGCCCATCTAATTCTAATCCTCTCTTGGTATCATCATGTCTCTCCTTCTCTCTAAACAGTACTCATAATCCTGCTTTTATGCTTTGACCCACCTGTAAACCTACACAGGTCATATGGTGTTACGAAAAATCAGGAAAATAAAATTCCTGAAATCTGCTCTTTATGTTGGTACACAGACTATGTATTGTAAAATATACATATTTTACAAATAGTATTATTAAAATAAACCTGTGGCAGACACACTTCTAAAAAGTTATGTGATAACTGACTCTTTGCAAATCAAATCTTGAACTCACCAGAGGAGTTAATTTAAGGAACTCAGTGGATGAATTCTGTCATAGTGAAGGCTCCTTCTATAAAATGAATTATCCATCCAACCTCTGTATCTATCCATTTGGCAACATGCATTCTTTTTATTCCCTGAGTTTTCTTAAATTGGAGCACACCTATACTTGGATCTTTAAGACAGTGCTGAAATCACTATTAGAACACAGCTTTCTTTTCCTCTCTGCTGAGTATAATGATCTAGGGAAGGAAAAGTGAACTAACAAATCCTAGCTTGTGTCATTATAGCTTATGACTGGTTAACATACATATTTTTTTCGATAAATAAATAAATAAATAAATAAATAAATTTATTTATTTTATTTTTGGCTGCATTGGGTCTTTGTTGCTGCGAACGGGCTTTCTCTATTTGCAGCGAGCGGGGCTACTCTTCATTGCAGTGCGCAGGCTGCTCATTGTGGTGGCTTCTCGCATTGCGGAGCACGGGCTCTAGGTGTGCGGGCTTCAGTAGTTGTGGCACATGGGCTCAGTAGTTCTGGCTCGCGGGCTCTAGAGCACAGGCTCAGTGGTTGTGGCGCATGGGCTTAGTTGCTCTGTGGCACGTGGGATCTTCCCGGACCAGGGCTCAAACCCATGTCCCCTGCATTGGCAGGCAGATTCTTAACCACTGTGCCACCAGGGAAGCCCTGGTTAACATATAATAGGGTATTTCCATGCCTAATGTCCAAGCCTCGTCAGGGCTTCTGTGGGCTCCCTTTTCCAACACCCTGTTTACTACTCCTGCGGCCAGTTCATGTTGCTGTCTCTTGTGAGAACTGACTCAATGACTTTTACAGATCAAGAGTTTCTGTGTTTATTTATAATACCATTGTTTCCTCTGTCAAAGAGGGAGACTGAAAAACCAGAAATCTTCTGTAATTTGATTTCATAGTTACGTCCAGCAAGTCCTTTTAGAGATTTACATGCTCCAATGATAGAAACTGAGGTAGGACCTTGTGTCTCTCCGCTTCAGTTTTTTTGACTTATCAGAAAGTTCCTACCATACCCACCTCCTTGACAGAAATGTTATCATGATAAGTTTAAATAAAGGCATTTATAAAAAAATCCAAAGTACTAACTGTCCTAATTATCTAACTCACAATTTTTCTCTCATTAAGACCCCAATTTTAATTTGACAGAGCTAAATAAATCAGCTTTATGCACACCTGCTTCTTTCCACATAAAACACACACACAAAATACATGCACCTGATTGTGGGAAACCAGAAATTAGTCCCACATGACGGATTTTCTTTTAACCACCCACTTTACATTTATAGTCCACTTTAAGGGCTCTGCGCCTGGAGTTGGCAGCTCTAAGAACAGTGAGATCAGTTTGTCTACAGTTGTTCCCAACCTTTTTTGGCTCTGGTACACCTACACTTGCTTCCAAAAATATACCCCACAGTCTGGTGCTCAATGGAATGAAAATCTTTCCTGAGCTAATAGAATATAAATCAGAGAAGGCAATGGACATAGTTCTGCATTTTAGAGTACTCGTAACAACACAGTGAGGCAAACCCGTGCAAATGACGCAATTGACCCTGCATCGAGAGAAACAGAGCTTTGGGCTGTTCTTTCAAAGGCGGTAAAGACTTACGCTTCTCAGTATGCATCTCCCAGCTTGGCCTCCCTTGAGACTGAGGATATGCTTTTGAAGAGATGGTCAGCCAAGGTAAATGGTGCAGCCAATAGCACTGGAATCAGCGGAAACTAACTGGTTTGTACAAGGACGAAAATCATGGTCTTGGTCCTATTAGCACTATGTTCTAAATGCCTGAGCTAACTAGCCACTGATACTGCCGGTGAGAAAACCAACCTTCATCAGAAACAGAAATGCACTTGAGTACTAACACACATAAATTAATAGTTCAGTCTCCAGGACTTGAATTCAACATGAAGCCTATTCCAAAGTTGCCATTTAAAATGGTGGAACAACCCCTATTTACCTGAACAATTTTCAAAGTTTCACAATTTGTATTATTCCCCCCAATAATTAACTTTATTTCAAGTAAAAGGCTTGAATTCCAACTATTTAAACCACATTTCCTAAAATTAGCATGCATTTCTGAGAAATTTTTACTAGACATTGATATTATTTATATGAAATAAGCCTTGAAGGGCAAGTCTCTAAAGTTAATTGGGGCACCTTCTTTACAGGTATCTATTTCTCCTATAGGAAATTCACAGGAGGAATTCCTTGTCAAGGCATTAATAAGAGCGTAACAACCTTCAAGATACCTCCTAATGGAAACTATAATAATCTCTTAAAGAAGTTTTGTTAGTTGTCTGGAATAAAGTCCATAATTACCCCTTGACTCAATCCACCTTGTATGATCTATATTACTGTTATATTAAAGTACATCAGGCAAGATTAGTGATTTCAACTCCTCTCTGTTTATACCTTACCCTGATTGCCCCCAGGCTCCAGAAGAGTTTAAAGAGCCATTTTTTACTAAATTCCAAAGACAAGATATAAAAGGCATGGGGGAAAAAAAAAGTTTCTCAGAAGAAAAATCCACTGAATTCTAGCAAAGACCAGCTAGGAAGTGAATGTAGCTTACTAGCATTCCAACTAAATTTAGTGGTATCGATTGTATAAGAATGTGTGTGGGTCGCACATATGGTCACCTTATTTTTGATAAAGGAGGCCAGAATATACAATGGAGAAAAGACAGCCTCTTCAATAAGTGGTGCTGGGAAAACTGGACAGCTACATGTAAAAGAATGAAATTAGAACACTCCCTAACACCATACACAAAAATAAACTCAAAATGGATTAAAGACCTAAATGTAAGGTCAGAAAGTATAAAACTCTTAGAGGAAAACATAGGCAGAACACTCTATGACATAAATCACAGCATGATCCTTTTTGACCCACCTCCTAGAGAAATGGAAATAAAAACAAAAATAAACAAATGGGACCTAATGAAACTTCAAAGCTTTTGCACAGCGAAGGAAACCATAAACAAGACCAAAAGACAACCCTCAGAATGGGAGAAAATATTTGCAAATGAAGAAACTGACAAAGGATTAATCTCCAAAATTTACAAGCAGCTCATGCAGCTCAATATGAAAAAAGCAAACAACCCAATCCAAGAATGGGCAGAAGACCTAAATAGACATTTCTCCAAAGAAGATATACAGATTGCCAACAAACACATGAAAGAATGCTCAACATCATTAATCATTAGAGAAATGTAAATCAAAACTACAGTGAGGTATCACCTCACACCAGTCAGAATGGCTATCATCAAAAAATCTACAAAGAATAAATGCTGGAGAGGGTGTGGAGAAAAGGGAACCCTCTTGCACTGTTGGTGGGAATGTAAATTGATACAGCCACTATGGAGAACAGTATGGAGGTTCCTTAAAAAACTACAAATAGAACTACCATACGACCCAGCAATCCCACTACTGGGCATATACCCTGAGAAAACCATAGTTCAGAAAGCATCATGTGCCACAGTGCTCATTGCAGCACTATTTACAATAGCCAGGACATGCAAGCAACCTAAGTGTCCATCGACAGATGAATGGATAAAGAAGATGTGGCACATATATACAATGGAATATTACTCAGCCATAAAAGGAAACGAAATTGAGTTATTTGTAGTGAGGTGGATGGACCTAGAGTCTGTCATACAGAGTGAAGTAAATCAGAAAGAGAAAAATAAATACCGTATGCTAACACATATATATGAAATCTAAAAAAAAATTGGTCCTGAAGAACCTAGGGGCAGGACAGGAATAAAGATGCAGACGTACAGAATGGACTTGAGGACACGGGGAGGAGGAAGGGTAAGCTGGGACGAAGTGAGAGAGTGGCATGGTCATATATACACTACCAAATGTAAAATAGATAGCTAGTGGGAAGCAGCTGCATAGCACAGGGAGATCAGCTCGGTGCACTGTGACCACCTAGAGCAGGGGATAGGGAGGGTGGGAGGGAGACGCAAGAGGGAGGAGAAATGGGGATATATGTATATGTATAGCTGATTCACTTTGTTATACAGCAGAAACTAACACACCATTGTAAAGCAATTATACTACAGTAAATATGTCAAAAAAAAAAGAATGTGTGTGGGTAGTTGGATTAAATATTTGAAAATGCGTTGAAAAAAGGAAAAGAAAGTTGAGTATTATCTTAGTGATAATACAGTTCGTATTAAAGACAGGTTGGGGTAGAAAATTAAATGAAGGTAAAACTGTAGAATCACATGTGGCTTTATCCAACTCTCATTCCTTCTTCTCTTCTTCCACAGAATTCTTGGTTCTTATATTTAAACAGCAAAACTGAGGAAACAAAGACTCTCACTACAATTCAGACATTAGAAAAAAATAGAAAGTCAGACCAATTAATTCTATAGATACACATTTTGAATTTGCACCTTCAATTTTCATTTAAGTTTTCTGAGAAAAGATGATACCAGCATGGGTTTGGTGACTATGGACAATAAATTGCAAGGCTAAATCAAAGTGCACACTGCAGCAGAAAAATTCACCAATGCTGTAGATACTTGCCCTGCTCTAGCAAGGACCAGCTTCAGGAACTGTTCAGATTTATTATAAAAACAGGTACTGGGAAGAACAATAAAGAAAGGTTGTATGTCTCAGACTATTTGAAGTGATTCCATTAAATAGACTGAAAAACACATTAAAATGCCTAAAATAGACTGAAAAATACATACTACTGAATATTATGACTAGCACTTCTCAAAACCATCCAGGTCATCAAAAACAAGGAAAGCCTGAGAAAATGTCACAGCCCAGAGGAGCTTAAGGAGACATGACAACTAAATGTAACGTAGTATCATTGCACGTGGATGGGATCCTGGGACAGAAAAACAGTATTCGGTGAAGTCTGAATAAACTATGAACTATATCAATATTGGTTCATTAATTTTAACAAATGCATTATATTCATGTAAGATGTTAATAATAGGAGAAGCTGGGTATGGGATACATGGGGACTCTCTGTGCTATCTGCTCCATTTTTCTGTAAATGAAAAACTATTCTTAAAAAGTAAAGTTTATTAAAAGTGGGTTCTATTTCTCAGGCTATTTGAAATGATTCCACTAGTGGAAAAGATCTAATACTTGAGGGCCTAGCTCACAGGCCTGGATCAAGGGCACTCAAAGACTTCAGCCATCAGATGAGAACAGGACAAGGACTCCATACCTCCATAGTAATCCAGCTCAGAAAGCCGCAAATCCAGGCACCCAAAATCCCTTCAGAGAATTTCAGTGGGAACAGTTGATAATTAAGATAATAAGCAAAGCCTATTTAACTTTCTTCATCCCAAACAACACTACAGCTTGAAAACACATTGTAGGCAGCAGGTTTCAAAAGCAGTGAAATCCCCATTTGCAGAAGTCAAACTAACGATTGGGGGGTGGGGTGGGGGACAAGCCATCCCTGGTGACTTGCATCCTCCATCAGCTGCCAGCCCCTCCTGATGGAGAGAGGAGCTGGTATGGGAGCAGAGGCAGCCTGGGCCTTTAGCAACTCCTACCTCAGGCACTACGATGTTGATGTTGTCTAACACTATCGCTTACACAGATAAAGCACCCAAACTCCAAGTCAGACTCTTGCCCTCCTCTTGCCTAAGGATTCTGTAAGCACCAAGGACCATGGGAGCTCTATTCGTCAGTCAGGTTATGAACGCTGAAGGATAGTTTCTTAATGGAAATACTGACCATGGTTAATTAGTAAAACACAAATTTCAAGGTGAAAATCTCTTGATTTTATATATTCATTCTTTCATTCAAAGTATATATATTTATTAAAGAAGTATTATGAGCCAGATTCTGGGTTCATGAAAGAAATTAGCTCAAGAGAACACTCTGAACTGATGAAACAGTTTAGATGAACATCAGATCAATAAATAGAAATGTGGATGACGTTAATAGAATCTCATCAAGCAGAGAACATTCTTGATTTAACCTCGCACGCCCTCTATTGGTCTCTTGGTTAAAATGCAAAGCTTATATAACCCACAGTTTGGTCGGTCATGTTCAATATGCTGGAAATCTGACGTACTGACTGCTCATTGGACTTCGTGAACACTCAGACCTCTGACTGCTGTGTGGAATCTCCTCTCTCTCCTTCTCTCTCTCTCCCCCCTCCCTCTCTCTCTCCCTCTCCCTCTCTCTAATTTCATAATACCTGTTACGATATTACCATTGATTCATTCAACCAATATCTATCGAAGTCCTACCTTGAGAAGGCACTAACTCATCTTTCCAATTTAAATAACTTTATTCTTTATTTTCCAAACATATTGACATTCCATAAGTCAACTGGTAGTACCACGAGAGACACTCCCCCAAAGGGTTGGGAATCAGTGTTTCCCACTCATCTCTCTCTGCCCATCCATTCCAACTTTCATACTCGATCATTCACCCAACAAAATTTTTTTTAAGTTTTCTATGTGCCAGGTAGAGTTCTAGGCAGTGAAGCTACAGTAATGAACAAAACAAATAAAAATCCCTACCCCCTATGAAGTTTACATTCTAGTGGGAGAGGGTGTAAGGCATGAAATAAATAATGAATAAGTAAATTAAATAGTTTTTTAGACAATCAATAGTATGGAGAACAATAGAACAGGGAAAGGGCAATGGGAGGCTTTTTTTGCAGTGCAAATTTAAAAACGTGGTCAGGGAAGACCTTACTGAGAAAGTGATATTTGAGCAAAGACTTGAAGGAGGTGAAGGGGCATTAACTGGGAGAAGGATATTTCAGGCAGTGAGAACAGGAAGGGCAAAGGCCTGGAGGTGGGAACACGCCTGGTATGTTCGAGGGAAAAGAGGAGTCCAGTGCCCAGATAATAGCGAGGAAAAGAAGAGAACAGTAGTTCTACAGGGGGGAAGGAGAAATAGGGGGACTGCACAGGGCTTTGTAGGCCGCGGTAGGCACTTTGGCTTTTACTCTGAGTGAAACAGGGAGCCAAGGCAGTGTTTTGAACAGAGGAGTAATAGGATCTGACTTCTGTTTTAATAGGATCACTATGTCCGCTGTGTGGAGAATAGACAAAACAGGGGCAAGGCCAGAAGCAGGAACACTAGTTGGGAGGTGGTTGCAATAATCCGAGAGAGATGGACTAGGGTTGTAGTGCTGGAGGCAGTGAGTGAGAAGTGGTCAGATTCTGGATATATTTTAAAGATGGAGTTGGGATACTTTACAGTCTGAACGTGGGGTGTGAAAGAAAAGGAGTCAAGGATGATTCCAACATGTTTGGTTTTAACAACTGGAAGAGTAGGGCTGCCATATGAGGGGGGATTAGGAGTTAGCTTTTGGACGTATATTAAGTTTGGGATGTCAACCAGACACCCACCAATCAATCTACTCTCTACCATCTCCTACCTAGCTATCCATTTACCCACTCAGATTTCTCTATGTCACAAATCCCTTGACATCTCTGTATGTCTTTCGGTGTGCCACTTCCACTTTTACTAACAATACTGCCTCCTACTTTGGCAAGAAACTGGGTATTTTTGATGTCTCCCTTCGCCTTACCCCCAAGAGCTAACTGGTCACCAAGTTCTGCCAGTTATGCCTCTAAAATCACTCTCAAGTGCTCTTCTTCCTTTTCACATCCACTGTCACCACCTTTGTTCATACTTTCAAGATCTCTTCCCTGGTTTTTGAGCATAGCAATTTGATCTTTTCCTTTACTAGTGAGACTGGGTAGACGGGTCCAGTGGATCTGGGGTCAGGAGGTGGAGGCAAGGGGCAGGGCATAAGTAAGAGGGTCATTTACTCCCTTCCCTGGTACCTGGACCTGAAAGCGAATGCCAGAATTACACTTAAGAGAGAATGCTAGGGCTTCCCTGGTGGCACAGTGGTTGAGAATCCGCCTGCCAATGCAGGGGACATGGGTTTGAGCCCTGGTCCAGGAAGATCCCACATGCCGCAGAGCAACTAAGCCCGTGCGCCACAACTACTGAAGCCCGCGCCTAGAACCCATGCTCCGCAACAAGAGAAGCCACTGCAATGAGAAGTCCGTGCACCGCAACGAAGAGTAGCCTCCCTCGCCACAACTAGAGATAGCCCGTGTGCAGCAACAAAGACCCAACACAGCCAAAAGTAAATAAATTAAAAAAAGAGAGAGAGAATGCTGAGGTTGAGCTGGGAAAGCATACCTATAATAAGATTATGAGATCAAGGTTGCCTTGGGTGCCCCCCCCCCAAATACTTCCTGATCAACAACCTTACAGTGAATCAGACAGTGGGCCAACCATGATGCCACTGGAAAGCTAACACCTCTTTCATGATGAAACCGGTCTCTCAGCTTTAGATTGCTGGGGCTAATTGCAGGGTACAAGGTAGAGAAGTGCATCAGGGAGTCGCAAGACTGGATGAGTGATCATGGAGTGAGAAGGGCATGAAGTTCTAGGGGCTGCTGATGTAGGTGTGTGGGCGGATGACTGAATTTCACTTCAAAGGTTTCCAGGTATGAGTCCTTCAATTTCTGCCATGGCAGATGGGGCTGTGCCAAAAGGAAATCACACCTGAATGATCCAGTTAGTGTAATTCATATATGGCAAACACTTTCTGGTGCTTAGTATGGGCCAAGTATTAGTCTATGTACTTTACACACATTAGTTCGTGTAATACAACTGCTTTGTGAGGTAGGTACTATTATTATCTCCATTTTATAGGTGAGGAAATCAAGGAACAGAGTTTAAGCAGGTTGTTCAAGATCACATAGGAAGCGGCAGTGCTGGGATTTAAACCCAGGCAGTGAGTGTGACTTGAGTCCCTGCTCTTAACCCCTCTGCCATGTTGTATGGTGAAAGCTAACAGAATGTGCCCTTGGGTAGTCCATACTTGGGTAGTCAACATATTGACCAGACTCAGGAACGTCAGTGGTTCTAGCAAATAGCCAGGGCGAGAGTGGGCTGGAAATAATTAATGCCATGAAGGGAAGAGGTCCGGATGGAGGCGTATAGTGGATTAGAAATGAATTCTGAGGAGGCTGGGGGTGGAGAACCAATCGTATTATGTATCAGAGGTGTGGCAGTACTGCTGCTCCGCCAGGACCTGGTCAATCCATATGGCCTGGAAGGTTGTCTGCTGGTAGTGGTATGGTGGAGAGGTAAATGTGGGGGAGGAGAACTTTGAATGGCATTCTCCAAAACTAGTATATGAACTGGAGGCTGTGGTTGGAGAGCAGATGGCTATGGAACTTGTGAAAGTGGAAGGCCTTTTAGATGCATGGGCAGCAATGGCTGGGAAAGAGGGATCCACCACTAGGAAGGTGTTACAGATGTGGGAGGAGGAAAAATCTGCACTGAAGTTCATTGGGATGATATCCCAAGGACCTGAAGGTTACCTTGGTGTGTCTTTTTCTCAACTGTAGGATCACAGAGGTATACCAGAGGTTAGGTCAGATATGGGGCAACTACAAGAACCCTTAGTCCAGGAGTTCTCAAACTGTGTTGTGCATCAGAATCACCTTAGGGAGGCACTGGTGAAAAAAAAAAAAGAATATTCTTGGGCTTTACCCCTAGTGGGTCTGATTTAGAAATCTTCATTTTAGAATTAAGATGCAGGTGGGCTGTAGGCCACAGTACGAAACACACTCCATGAGATTATATGCAAGTCTGAATAGGCTATGTTGGCCCACTGGAGGGGTGCCCTTGGGCACAGGCAACCCCCAATCCTAACCTGCCTGCTCCCCATGCTGTGGCTGGGGTAAATGGTTGTCCTCAGGCTGGAACCCATTTCCACTGCCCCTTGATATTCTGAAATCTGCAACAGGGTGAGTGTTTTGGGAAGGGTCTACTTGGCCTGGTATGGGCTGCGTTTACAAGTCTGCCCCGGCTCCTCTGGGCTATAATGATTTGAGCTCATGATCACAAACTGCTTGTCCCTCTCAAAGGAAGTGTCTCCCTGTCTTGAAGGTGGCCTTGATCACTAAGAGCTCTCCTTCCCACTTGGGGTAACTGGCCTTGTTTAGGGCCAGCTTAGGTCTAGAGATCAAAAGTACCCAGGTCCTCCTGTGACAGGACAATACTCCCCACCCATCACCCCCTCCTCACCCACACCCCCGTACCTGGATGTTGAAGGCATTAGTCAGTGGTATAGACCAGGGCTGGGGTAGAAGGCCTTCAGCTACCGGAAGGTCAGTTTTGTGTCTGGGGACCAAATTCCTTTCTCCTTAAGAGAAAGCATACTGGGGAAGTGAAGATGCAGAGGTAGTAGATGAATTGTGGGCAGTATCAAGGGGTTGCTGACGTCTTCAATCATTTTAGGGACTTCATTTTAGAAAAATGGATATCTTATGCAGCACTATGTAAACTCTGCCCAGAAACATCACTTTCACACTTTGGGGCTTGGCCTGGGGATAGTGCTACTGTAATCATTCAACTACCACGCAGCTCAGACATTCTGTGACATCTCATTAAGTGAATTTATCAAAATATTGCCCAGGTAAATATTCTAGGAGGTGGTGTGTGATCTCATTTGCTGGAAGGAAGTGGGGACACTGCACAGGAATCTTCCACTCATTACCTTTCTTGATCCAGATGAGGTTGTAGGTGCCCCTAGGGGATAGATAGCTCTGTGAAGGCCAGAGCATTATGGAATTGAGTTAGAAGGTTCTGGGTTAACAGAAAGGATTTTGAATAGTGATTACACTGAGGACAGAATAATCTTGACAAGAAGAACTCCCTGCTTTTTATTTTCAGAAAGGGTCTCAAGGTTAATGTGGAAGAGATGGAGAATCTGATGAATCCTGCTGCTAGCTGCTGTCCAGAGTTTTCATTTTATAGAAGGCCTTGATTTTAGACTCAGAGACCACCTGCTCCTTAGGAAGAAGAAAAGTCCTGGATATCAGCACTACAGCACAGTCACCCTTGCCAATTAGGGGTGGTCCCTCTGTCTCTTGGTAAGGAGTATCCTCATTTGCCTTATGAGTATGGGCTGGACCTAGTAGTGGAGGTCGAAGAGTGAATTCATGTCATGTTTGGGAGGAGTAGGGGTATAGGGAAGGCTGGCAGTGAAACTCTGACAAAGCAAAGGGACTGAGTCTTGAAGCCAATCGTAAATAGTCTACTTTCAGCCAGGAGCTTACGGGCAAAGGGGACGTGGAAGTGCAGTGGATAACAAACAGTACCAGGGCTCACTTTAGTTGGACAGGCAGTGGGACCCCACTGGACCAGAGACTTGCCTGAGAGGCTACCTAAGACCCCCTGAGTGTAACCCAATCTGGATATAAGTGACTTTCATCAAACACTTACTATGTGCCAGGCTCTTTGCTAGGCTCTTTAATACAATGATCAGATTTAAGCCCCATCACCCTATAAGGTGGGTACTATTATTATCCCCAATTTACAACGGAGGATACTGAGGCACAGAGAGGTTTTGCAGCTAGTAACTGATGGAGCTGGAATTCCCTGTGCAACGCTGAACCACTGTATTAGACTATCTTCCCTAGATCTCATCTGATCTGGGCTATTATGGGAAAGGTTTGTCTATTTTGTCTCATGATGGGTCTGTTCTGCAGGTGCCAGGATGGAATGGGTGTAAAGAGGAAGTGATAAGGACATGCACTCCATGGCTGAAGGAAGAGTCTGCCTTGGTGCTGAGGTGATGTGGCTGACCCTGAATCCAGGTTTCCATTTTCATGCAGTGATCTATTGGTTTGGAAAGGCTGGAGGTGGGATGGTGTCAGTAGAGGAGGGGCTTCTGGCTGCTTGGTTAATGAGTTATACTGCACATAGAGCACTCTGGAGAACTGGAACTGGAATGCAATCCACTGCCATTCACTCTGTGCATAAAGAACTGGAGCTCTTGAGAACAGAGCTCTAGTAGCTTTGATCCCAACTGCTAGCTGGACGGTAACTAAGAGGTGGAGGTCTCGTTCTATATTCTTCTTGTTGAGTTTGCCAAAGACACAAGGCAGAGTTATATGGCTCTATCGTTCACTGCTCCCAGGTGGAAGTCCCAGAAACAAATGGCATTCTAGGGCAATAATCTCTCCTCTCCTAGCAGCGAAGCAGGCAGAGGGGGCCCAGCTGGCACAGATCCCGTGTCACCAGGTGGAAGGCTGAAATGTCATGGGATAAGATGGCAAATAACAGAATTGTGGCAAGAAGAAGGGCAGGTTGAGCTAGAGATGGATATAAGTCTTAAATGGATTATCAGAATGAGATAAAGGAAAATACTGGGAGCTGTAATGCAGAGTCAAACAGGAAGAGGTGAGGATGAGAAATAGCCAGTCAAAGTGGACAAAGAAGATGCGATCTCGGCAAATTCTGGAGGTTAGGAGTCACTGTCCTGTGCTGGTTTTAATACCTCCTAGTACATGTTTACATGGAAAGAGTGAGTCCCATTTAAGGGGCTCTAGATGGGACAAGATGGCTTCTTAAGAGACTGACTACAAAAAGCAGAATCAAAGAATTCAAAGAGGCCTGTGAGCAAGTGATAGAAGTGGGCAAGAGTCATTTCATGGAGAAAGTAGAGGCCATGGGGCCGGCACTCACTAGTAGGCAACCCAGATACTTCTCTGTTATACCCTCCTTCACTCCTTTTGCTCTGGCTTCAGAAGAGGTGGGCCTCGTCCTCCCAAAGCCATTCCTCCCATCCTCTCCTGCCTCCTCCGAGACTTTGCTCCATTTCTTATCCTTCTCATATTTCCATTATTTCCCTTTCAGTCTACAAATGTTCTCAAAGCTCTTAAAACAAACCCAACAAGTCAGCCCTCAAACCTTAGCTTCCCTTGGCCACTGCCCTCCTCTTTCCTTTCTTTGTCGTTTGAACTTCTGGACAGATTAATGTTCCTTTCTTGTCCATTTCTTTAGTTCCTGCTCACCCCTCAACAGTTTGTATTCCCATCACTCTCCAGAAAGTTCTCTTACCAAGGTCATTAATGACTATATTAATTGCCAAATATGACGGACACTTCAGTACTGCTCTGGATTGCTGAGAGCTCCTTTCTTCTTTAAACTCTTCTGCTCCCTTGGTATTCTATGGTCCCCTTCTATTTCGATTACCTGGCCAGTCCTGATTGCTGCTTTTCAGCTGTACTCACTGGGGCTTCTTCTTATACTTGCCCATTACAAGTTGGTATTTCCTGGGGTTCTAGGCTCTATTTTCTTTTTCTCCTCACTCTCTGTCTTTTCCCTAAGTAATCGCACCCATTTTCCTGGTTTGCGCTACCATTTCATACACTGGCAACACATCTGCTTCTAGTTCCAGCTTCCACCTCCATCTCCAAATCTCAGAATCCAATTTCCCTGGGTGCTACCTCTGCTGCATACCACCACCTACTCCCGTGTACTGAGGTGGTATAATTTAGGGGATAAGTACACAGGTTGAAGAATTAGATTGCCTGGGTTTGACTCTCATTGCTCTGCCTTAGTTCAGGTCCTCATCACTTGTCAGTGAGAGCGCCAATACCCAATTCAGTCCCTCGACCTATAGTCTACACCTCCTTCAATCCATCCTCTATAACTGCAGTCAGTTAGGTTCCTAAAACACAAATCTAACCACGTTACTACCTAACACAATATTTCAGTGTCCCCCCCATTTCCTACCGAAGAGTTTCTCAAAGTGTGTGCATCAGAATCACCCCTAGATTTTGAAAGTGCAGGTTCTGATGCCCCAGTCCAAACCTACCTGATCAAGATCTCTGAGAGATCTAGAAATCTGCATTTTTCAACGGAGTGATTCCGATATACATGGAGCCCTTCATGAGCCATTTCCTACTTTTCTACCTCATCTGCTGCCATTATCTGCTTTGAACCTTAACCCTCCAGCAATGTGTGTAGTTCCCCAATCTGCCAAGCTATTTCACAGTGCTGCTTCTGCAAGGCCCTTCACCTCCTTGTCTCCCCAGCACACTCCTCTCCATCCTTTGAAGTCTTCTTCACCACAACCGCCTTACTGAGAAATCTTACTTTCCTTCTCTACAGCTGTTTCTCAACCATTTTTTCATTATCATTCCCTCACCCAAGGAGCCTTTTTAGACGCCTTTTTCTAACTGACCTCTCCACGAAATTTTATATCACAGATGTACTGTACATCTGTTATGTACTGTGACCCTTTGGAAAACCATAAACTATGTAACATCTAAGTTTCTTGCCGCCCCCGCCCCCCTACCACCTGCCCTGGCAAGAATCAATTTTTGCTCCCTTGGGGGCAGTATCACCCCCATTGAGAATACACGCTCTGCAGCAGCAGAAGACACTGCTATCCAAACTGGTCTTCTTGAGGTTCACCTTTGGTTTCTCTGATAAGTCTTTTCTGATTCTCCTCCTATCTCTCTGACCACTCCTTCTCAAGACTCAACTTTGTAGGCCTTTCTTCTCTTGCCTGCCTTGTAAACACTGGCATTCCACAAGGCTCATAATTTGAGGTTTTTCCCCTGTATTATTTTACACATGCTTCCCAGGTTATTTTGTCTATTTCCTTAATTTTAATTACCACCTATCATGCTACTGGCTCCCAAATCTGTATCTTCAGTGAAGATGATTCTCCTGAGCTCCAGCCTCTTGCTAGTCTAAGTACGGGCCACAAATTGGCAGCCTTTAGTATTGCCTGGGAGTTTGTTAGGAATGCAGATTCCCAGGTTCCCCCAAGACCTGAACCAGAATCTCCATTTTAATAAGATCCCTGGGTATTTTGTATGCAGATTAAAGTTGAGAAGTCATAGGCTGGACCCCATTGCCGACTCTGTAATAGACATCTTTAATTAGATGCTCCATAGGCAGAGCAGTCCCCATCCCCTACTCTTCTTGGTTAAAGGTAACACAATTACTCAGTCATCTACACAAGAAATCTAGATCACTCCTTCCTTATCATTTATATCAAACCGGTTACCATTCCTACCTATTCTAGCTACTAAATGGCTCTTGAATTTATTCCCTCGCCTATGCTCATCACCACAGCTTTCACCTCCTTTAGGATAGATTATTATCACAGTAAAGGTCCTAACAGATTTCTCTGCCAACATTCTGGCCCCCAACACTCACCAATTTATCTACCAACTATTGCCAGAATCATATTCCTAAAATGCAAATCTGATCATGTTACCTCTTCCTGGCTAAAGATTCCTTCAGTGATTCTTTACTCTTTAAAACCAAGGTTCTTAACCAGGGATCCACACATGGGCTGTAGGAGATCCTTAGACTTTCTGAAACTATAAGGAAACATTTGTGTATGTACATTTTTCTAGGGACAGTGTTATATAGCTTTCATCAGATTTTCGGAGGGGTCCATGACCAAAATAGGTCAAGAACCACTGACCTGAAGGATCAAGTCCAAGCTGTTCAGCTTGGCAAACAGGACCCTTCATACCTCTCCCACCTCACCTCCAGCCACTTGCCTATAGGAGCCCTTGGTTTCAGCTTTAATTATAGACTTGGAAGTGCCCTCAGCTTTCACGCCTCTGTGCCTCTGCACACGCTGTTCCTGAAATAACCCCAAGGTCATATACGCAACTAGTAAGTGCTGCAGTCCACTCCTTCTGGACACCCCACTACCTTGTGCCTAACTCTAGCATACACCGACCATATTATGCCTCTATTGTAACAGCTTCCCACTTTGTTCCAAGCAGGTTTTATTATAAAACGTTTTATTAATAAAAGTAATATAATCATATTAGAGAAAATATAGGAAAATATATGAAACAGAGAAAAGGTACATGTATATATCTGTGTGTGCGTATACCCACATATACATATAGTATATATATATATAGTGTGTATGTATATATATATATATATATATATACATCTCATACTATCATCATCGTCACAAAGTCACCGGTATCATTTTGTTGTATTTCCTTCTAGAAATTCTTTTCATATGCAGATATTTTTTACATATCTCTAATCAGAGTGAATATATGATGTTGTAGCTACCTGCCCTTTAAAGGCAAAGCCAACAATATACGATATGCATTTTTTCTTGTTATGCAGTTGTCCTAACCACCATTTTTAATAGTTATATAATAGCCCATCAAGTGGATATGTTGCAGTATACTACGTAACCATCCCACTGTTGTTGAATATTTAGGTCTCCTTCCCTTCTTTTTTCTTGGCTCTTATACGTGAAAGAGAAATTACCATCTTCATATACACAGCTTTTCCATATTTTGGATTGGCTCATTTCCTTAGATTACCAAGAGTAATAGATGTATGAGTTAAGATCTTTCTTCCTTTGGTTCAAATTTGGTAGAAGTAAAATATATACATGTATATATACAAATATATACATTATATAATGTTTCAATTTTTCTTCCTCTAATTATTAGCGATACTAAATATTTTTTCATGTTTGTTTACTATTTGTTTCCTCTTTTGTAAATTGTCTGTTCATGTCTTTTACTCATTTATCTGAATATTAGTGTTTTAAAAAATCAGTTAGAAAAGTTAATGATTTTAACCCTTTGTTAATATTTGCTGTAACTATTTTTTTGCCTCTTTTTATTTTGGTAAAATTTTAGCTGCAAAAGTTGGAAAAAAATCTCATTACAGAAATTTTGAAAACTAGAGAAACACATTAAAAAAATCATTTTAATTCTGTCACCCTAACATAACCACTATTATCATTCCCACTAATTTTTTTAAAAAAATGCATCTATTTTACAAAGTTGTAACTGCAGTGTGCAAACAATTTTAAAACCTGTTTTATTAACCCAGAAGTATTTTTATGAAATGCCCCATAGTCTTCATAATCATCATTTAAAATAATAGCATAATATTCCATGGAATGGATTCACCCTTTCCTTATTGCTAGATATTCATGTTATGTCTAATTTTTTAAAATAAATAACACTGGTAATTATCTTCAGGTAGATAGTTTCTTTTCCACATTTTGAATTATTTTCTTAGGAAACATTCTCAGAAGTAGATTACTAGATAAAAGAGCATTAATACATGCTGGCTACCAAACTGTTTTCTTAAGGGGTTGACCCAAACCACACTATTACTAGCAAACTGAGTACCATTTTTTTTCAGTTCTATTAAAGATAGGCTTAAAAAGAGGCTACCTACTTATCTGCATTTCTTTGATTAGTAGAGATGAACATTGTCCCATGTTTTCCAGTTGTGCTTAAAACTCCTTTGTAAATTGTCTATTCATGTTCTTTGCCCATACTTCTTCTTATACATCATACTGTATGAATGTCTGAGAAAATGCAAACCTGTCACATTTTGTCATATTTATGTCAAATATGCCTTTCTAGTCTGTGTTTAGATTTTATTTTTGAAATGGCCATAAAAGTTATTTTGGTTTTAAAATTTTATACAAATATGTTGATCTTTTCCTTTGTTTGTTTTTCTTCTATTCTTTCCTAAGCTTAGAAAACTATTCCCCTTTAGAAGCCTGAGGAATATTCATTCATTCTAGGTTTTTTTTTCCTAATTTGCTTTTTTATATTTAACTCTTCAATCCAGCTGCCACTTATTTTAGTTTATTACAGGAGATGAGGGTATAAATGCTACAAGCTGTCACAACATCATTTACCGAACAATCCTTTCCAATCACTTGCAACACATCCTTTATAACTGATTGAATTCTTATATGCAACAGTCTCTTTGGGGAGTGTACTATAACATCATTTGTCTAACCTTATACCAGTGGTACCAGTGTTTTCATTATCACAGTTTTGTATGTTTAATATCTAATAGCATTAGTCTCTCATTACTCTTCTTTTGCAGAATTTTCTTTGAAAATCACTCTTCTTTGGCTTTCAGATGCAATTATTTGCTGTCTTACCTCTAAGAGATAAACTTCTTGAGGGCAGAATTGGTTTATTTCCTTAGAATATTGCTGAGAATAATAGTACTGGGTCAACAGGTACAAACATTTTCCCCACTCTTAACATTTATTTCCAAAGTTTTCAAAAAGAGTGTGCTAATTTCACTGTAATCCTGCCAGCACCTGGATATTTTGAAATAAAAGATTTTTTTTTTCAAAATTGGTAGGGGAAAAATGTACCATGCTTCAATTTCTGTATCTCTGCTTATTAGTGATGATAAAAATATGCTTGACACCGTGTAGGTGCTTAATCAATGCATGTTGAATGAATAAATGGCATGTATGAACCTGTACATGTATTTGGAGATGCGGGGGTTTAAACAGATATTGTGGTTATAAAAGATAAATGCCCGCTAGATGTAAGTTTGTGGGCTAAATGCCTGTAGTCCATCTGAAGAGAGGTTCTAGAGGCACCAAGAACCCCTTGGAATTTGGACCTGAATTGGGGCAATCTCTAGAGACTCTTGGTAATTTATATTTACCACAGGCATGTCTGTTTCCAGGTAGGATCAGCTGCAAGCTGTCTGAAACAGTTAAGATAATGGCGTGTGGGTATGCCCACGCCTGCATACAGCCCCAGAGGCAGACATAATTGGCTGGAGATAGAGTGTGCTTCCTTTGGCAGCAAAAGAGTAATAAGAAGTGGCAGGTACCTGGGTATTCCACTGCAAACTGACCCAGGCCCTAGGAGGCCTTAAGTGGTGAATTTAAATACATAAGCTGCTCCAGTGCCACATGCAGAAACTAGAGCTGACTTGTAGGACTGGGCATTTCCCATGAAACCACACTACTTTTCTTTTCAACTTGCTAAGCGTGAGAAGGCATAGAAGTCCTTGGTTCAGAGAAGCTTGGTTTTGTCCCTTTTATCTATAGCTTGAAGCAGACAGGGTCATTTTTCCCTCCTAGAGATCACTGTCTTGATTTTGAATTTTTTTAATAGAGCAAAAACTAACAAAAGGCAGGTTGTTTCTCTTTGTTTTTAAGGCCATGTAAAACTCATTACTAAACACAGCTTCTCTATGTTCCACCACCTCAGTTGTAGATTCTAGTAGTAAACTTACTCAAGGATTTCCTTGGTCATGAAATCTATCTATTTGATGAAAGAATTCCATATTATTACCTTAATCTGCATATGCTGAAATTGTGCTCAAGATTTTATTCTGAAAAATGAAGTGCTGTTTTCTCTAGACTCAAGAGCACTAGAGTATCAAGGTCATGGCAGATAGTATGAACAACTGGTGTGTGAATGATGCATTGGCAGTTCCTACCACTGCTGCTTTATTTCACTCAAATAGCACATTGATAAATTCAGTCTTTAAACTCCCTCTCCTCTGGAGGGGGGCATAAATTAGGAGTTTGGGGTTAACAGATACACACTACTATATATAGAATAGGTAAACAACAAGGACCTACTATATAGCACAGGGAACTATACTCAGCATCTTGTAATAACCTATAATGGAAAAGAATCTGAAAAGTATAACTGAACCGCTTTGCTGTACAGCTGAAACTAACACAACTTTGCAAATTAACTATACTTCAATAAAAATAAATAAATAAATAAATAAAATCCTTCTCCTCCAACATGTACTACAGCCATCTTAAGCAAGATACCAAATGCTGAATAAGGCTCAGCAGTCCCTGTCAGACACAGAGTATAGCTGTTTGAAATGTTAACATCAAACTCCAAAAGGACTTTTCCTGTAACTCCAAGTAGCAATAGCTGTTGCACAAGCCCTTTCTCCTTAGGTTAACACCTCTCAGTTGCCACTTTGCTGCTTAGAGATGGCAGCATAAGCCTCCTTTTTTAAAAAATTTATTTATTTTATTTATTTATTTTTGGCTGCATTGGGTCTCTGTTGCTGTGCGCAGGCTTTCTCTAGTTGCGGCGAGCGGGGGCTACTCTTCTTTGCGTTGCGCGGGCTTCTCACTGCAGTGGTTTCTCTTGTTGCGGAGCACGGGCTCTAGGCACGCAGGCTTCAGTAGTTGTGGCACATGGGCTCAGTAGTTGTGGCGCATGGGCTTAGCTGCTCTGCGGCATGTGGGATCTTCCCGGACCAGGGCTCGAACCCGTGTCCCCTGCATTGGCAGGTGGACTCTTAACCACTGTGCCACCAGGGAAGCCCTAAGCCTCCTTTTTGATTCTTCAGCCTTTTGTTTTAAATCTGTTCTCATCAATTCTCCACCTATTCAAAAATCTGTTTGCCACTCCTTTCAAGAACTAGCTCTAGGGCTTCCCTGGTGGCACAGTGGTTGAGAATCTGCCTGCTAATGCAGGGGACACGGGTTCGAGGCCTGCTCTGGGAGGATCCCACATGCCACGGAGCAACTAGGCCCGTGAGCCACAACTACTGAGCTTGCGCGTCTGGAGCCTGTGCTCCACAACAAGAGAGGCCGCGATAGTGAGAGGCCCGCGCACCGCGATGAAGAGTGGCCCCCACTCGCCACAACTAGAGAAAGTCCTCACACAGAAATGAAGACCCAACACAGCAAAAATTAATTAATTAATTAATAAACTCCTACCCCCAACATCTTCTTTAAAAAAAAAAAAAAAAAAAGAACTAGCTCTAAAATTCACCTCTTCCAAAACTTCCATGATTAATTGCTCCTTATTGCTAAATCTCTTCAGCTCATACATATATTCAATTGGTACCAAAATTGACGGTGCTCCCTAATTATTCTAGTTTTAATAATGTTTCTAGAGTATAAGTTCCTTGAAGACAGGGGAATTTCCAGAAAGCTTAAAAGGAATTTAGAGATTGTCTAGATATCTAGATTAATATCCTTTGCTCTGCCCATTTTCCTGATGAAGAGACTGAGACCGAGAGAGGTTAATCTGTCCAAGTCAATCAGCCAAGTTTGTAGAAAAACTAGGCATAAAGCCCAGGTGTCCTGACTTTCAATAGTACACTTTCCACTATATTATGTCATCTTTTATTTTACTTGTATCTCTTCAGAAGGCGTAGTAAAGTGTCATACACACACACCCCCCACGTCTCTCAATAACTGCCAATACAATAAACATAAGAGTTTACATAAATAAGAAACTGACTCAAGGAAAGAGATAGAAAGCAGAAAGGTCATTTTCTTACTTCTTTGCATGATGCCACCCTCCGGACCAGTTGATCGCTACTTTGCACATTCCATCAATCAGGCACTGGGCAGCTGTGATTGTAGCCCCTCCTACAGCTGCTGCATAGTCAAATATTCCTTCAGTGGCTGGGCAGTCATAACCTTCAGGCAAACATCAGAAGAGCTTGTTAAAAGATAAGCTGGATAAAGAGGGGTGTGATATTATGATTTATAATAAGGAATATACAGTTAACCCTTGAACAACATGGGTTTGAACAGCGCAGGCCTACTTACAGGTGGATTCTTTTTTCAGCAGTAAATACTACAGTACTACGCCATTAGCAGGTTGAATCCGCGGATGCGCAGCTGCAGATGTGGAGGGCTAACTATAAGTTGTACTCAGGTTTTCAACTGCAGAGGCTGGGTGCCCCTAACCCATGCGCTGTTTAAGGATCAACTGTATTTCTTCCCAGTTTGTGGCACAGAGTTCCTAAAATTCTTGGAATTCCTAAATGACGAGTTATAGATGTGTCTTGGTTATATTAATGAGGTAACTTGTGGACCACATCTAAGGATGGGGGTTGATTGCCAGTAGAATTATGAGGGTTGGAACTATCAGTTCCACCCCCCTGACCTCCTGTGTGAGGCCAGAGGAACTGGTGATTGAGTTTGTAAAAAATGAATAAACAGAAACTTCAATTAAATACTCAGGAGACCAGAAGGGGGAGCTCTCACACCCTGAAATGATAACCAAGTTTAACAAGAAAGACTTCTCTTCTTTCCTGGCAAGGACTCAATGAAAAGCCATGGACTCTTTTTTTTAAAAAACCATAGCTCTCCCAAGTTCCTTTCCCTCTCTGTAAAAGTGTTCTTCTTCCCTTGCCATGGCTTGCCATGGTTGCAGACCCCAGATTGCAATTCTCTGCTGATCCAAAACAAACCCATCTTTGATGGAGAAGTATCTGGCAGCCTACTTGTTTAGGTCAACAGGTTTAATCACCAATTGGCCAATGACTTAATCATTCATGCCTACGTAATGAAGCCTCCATAAAAACCCCAAAGGAGAGGGTTTGGAGAACTTCTGGGTTGGTGAACACGTGGAGATTTGGGGAGATTGGCACACCTGGAGAGGGCATGGAAACTCCACGCCCTTTCCTCATACCTTGCCTTTATGCACCTCTTCCATCTGGCTGTTCCTGAGTTATATCCTTTAATGATTAACTGGTAATGTAGTGAATATATGGGTTTCCTGGGTTCTGTGAGACGCTCTAGCAAATTAATTAAATCCACGGAGGGGGTCATGAGAATTTCTGATTTATAGAGAGTTAGTCAGAAGTACAGGTAACAACTTGGACTTGTGCTTGGCATTCTGAGTTGGTGAGGTTGCTAGAACCTCCAATTTGCAGCCTGTCAGCCAGAGCACAGGTAACAGCTTGGGTTTGCAACTGATGTCTGACGTGGAGAGAAGTCTTGTGGGACTGAGCACTTCACCTGTGGAATCTGATGCTCTCTCCGGGTAGAGAGTGTCAGAACTGAGTTGAATTGTAGGACACCAAGCTGGTGTCCTGAGCATTGTTTGGTGGTGTGGGGGGAAATTCCCCCCTCCACACATTGGAATTGGGTCCAGTGCCCTATTAGGAGGAGTAGGTTGAGGTATGTCAACAACATACCTTACCAGAAAGCTGCTGTGCTAACATCAGCTCCAAAATGAGAACTAAACACCTTCAATGTTGGGGAAGGAATTCTTTAGTATTACAGCTAGAAAGACTAAACCTTGAAGATTAACTAGTCACATCCTATAGATGGAGAAACTGAGGACTGAGAGGTGATATGTCATATCTGTGATGACACAGAGCCAGGTCTGGGTCCCCCTGGTGTCTTAAGCCCACACCCCTGCCCTACACACACACCTCCAGTCCAGTGTTCTACTAAATCATGCTGTTTCTCTAGACTATCCTATTCGCCACTTATGGTTTTTAAAAATGCAGCTGTTTAATGACAGACAAGGTATCAAACTTAGCAAGAACATAAATATACACTGAAGTTAAAATATAAGGTCACAGGACAGTTAAATCAGTGTACATACAGCCAGACCCAATCTGGGCACTGATATTAGGGCGCCAAGCAACTGAAAGGTTTTCCTCCATTTGATCCAGCATTAATTTTGCTCAACTCATATGGGAGTGTGGTTAAACGAAGAGATTAATATTGTGGTTAACACATTAGTTGTTAATTTAGAAGTATTAAAGACCATCATGCAAGTTATAAAAGATTAAGTAGTTATGATCTATAGATGGAGGTCGGCTATCTCCCGTCATTGCCTAGTAACGACTTTACCTAGTCCATATTCTATGGAGTCTGGATGATCATCATCTCCTTCTTGGCTGACCTTCTGGAGATGCTGCAGATAGGCATCGGTGTGGAAAGTGGCCATCTCCTCCATGGAGGCCACTTTGGGTTTAACTATCCTAATAATAACAGGGAACAAAGAAAGGTGAGTGAGTCAGATCCAGAGTATGCCAGAACCTGGAAGCAGGAGCCAGCAGTTGGAGCGAAAATACAACTTCCAGCTTCTGGTTCCAGGAGGCTGAAGCAATAAACACGTTCTGTTCCTCCACAGCAATCCAGTCTTCATTTCCTCACATCTACGTGGTGACTCCATTAAAAAGGGGTGAGAGGATAGATATCTCCCTTGAGTTTATAGGCAGGTTAAAAAAAAGTTATTATATTTGTTAAATAATCAGGTATTAGACAAATTTTGCTCTGTGAGTTACAACTTTCATGACAAACCAGTAGGAAGAGATATTTTCATTTGAATCAGTTTTCCTAATTGGGCAAATACAATCCTTTCAACTATATTTTTACTTTAATAGGCAGCTGTATTGTCATGAATTTTGAATTTGGAGTCAGAGAACTGGCTTCCCGTCCTAATTACCAGCTCTATAACCTCAGACAAGCTGATTGTTCTGTAGTTCAGTTTCCTCATCTGTAAAGTAGGGATATCTTATAGGACTTAGGTGAAGATTAAATGATAACATACATGACAATGCTTTGTGGATAACTGTCATTATTATTAATATTAAAGGATAAAAAAATAGGCAACCAAAAAATGTGAAAGTTTCTATAATTGGTCCCTCACATCTGCCTCTGAGAGGAAGGAGAGAAGGAGCAACCAGGCTGGAACTGGGATTTGCTCAGAAGCTCTCAACCCACTGTTCACAAGAAGTGAAAATAGGAGTGATGGAGAGAATACAGGGTGCTAACCTAACAACAGGACTTAACCACCTCTAACTTCTAGCTGCCTAGTCCCCATATCCTCTTCCTGACTCTGCCACTGCCACTACTGCTCTCTAGCCCTCACCACTCAAAGGGTGGTCTATGGACCACCAGCAGCATCACCTGGGAGCTTGTTAGAAAGGCAGAATTTCAGCCTCCCCTCAGATGTACTGAATCAGAATTTGTACTTCAGTGTTCACTTCAGCAGCACATATACTAAAATTGGAATGATACAGCGATTAGCAAGGCCCCTATGCAAGGATGACACTCAAATTTGTGAAACATTCCATATATTTTGGATTGGGAGTTTGGGCTTAGCAGATGCAAACTATTATATAGAAAATGGAAAGACAACAAGGTCCTATTGTATAGCACAGGGAACTATATTCAATATCCTGTGATAAACCATAATGGAAAAGAAAATGAAAAAGAATATACATATATATCTAAATCACTTTGCTGTACACCAGAAACTAAACAACATTGTAAATCAACTATACAATTAAAAAAAAGGAATTTGTATTTTAACAAGGTGATTCATATGCACATTCAAGTTTAAAAAGCATGACCCAGGCCACAGGGAGGCATTAGTGGTTTTTTTGTTTGCTGAAGGGGAACATGCCCATGAGTTTCTCCTGAATTAATATGGTTATACAGGCTACTATCATCACCAAGCAAGCTCAGCCTCAAAAAGTAAATATAAATAGCCAAGATCCAAGGAGTCTCGCTTCTTCTTCAAGAAAACATGTCTACACCCTCAGAAGTGATAACTCTGCCCATTAAAATAAAAATTTTACAGTTTCTTGTACCATGTTTCCCAGCCCTAATTGCTCCCTCTTTTAATACCCTTCCTCTTCCTTAACAAATCCTTACCGAAAGCCTCCTTACTTAACAGCAAGGAAATTAGACAGTTTTGCTTTGCTTTGATTTCTTGTTTGTCAAAGTAATTTTTTGAACTGTTAAATAACTTTAATGGAAAGCATGTAGTTTTTCTGTTTACCAAACATATGGGTTAAAAAACGGTTGAAAAACATTCATAAAGAAGATATTCAATAATTGATTTTGTTAGTAATAAGGATAAAATTTACACTACTTTCTGGGAGATAAATGAAGCATACCACACTAGCCAGCATAGACAGATGCTCACCCAATTGGCCAGAAAATGTCACAAACAATCCTACAAGTGTCAGGGTTATAATATTTACTCTTATAACGACAAACAGCAAGTTCACTTATTTGTTTTTTTTTTAAAGAAGCACTTAGCTCTGTGCTGAGTTATGGCCTTGGTTCCAGGAGTTTCCTTTGGTCTTGACTGTCTCCAGGCTCATCATTAAAGTTTGGTGGTGGTAATGGTGTATCTAAAAGTCTTAAGTTGAACCCATACTCCCAGGTCTGGCTTAGGAAAGACAAAAAACAACCCCCAAACCAGAACACCTCCCAGCTGAACGTCATTTTTTCTATCAGATAGATTTTAGTACCCAAGTGTACTCACCCCGAAACCTCCACAAAACACCTATCCCTAGGATACTTCCCTCCCAGCAATAAAGTCCTATTTCTTAAGTGCTTCATGCACTTTTTTCGAGTTTTCTTAATTCTTCAAGAGCTTTTACTAGATTACAGGCAGATTACCAACACTGTGAATCACAAAAAGCTTTTAAAAAAGGACCATTCTCTTCCTAATTAGCCCCACTGTGAAGCAGGAAGTTAAGGCTATGAACACCTGGGTTCAGGGCTCTGTTCAAGCACAACTTACCTCATTTGCTTATGCAGTGCATATGCTTCAATCAAGGAATGTACCATACTGGCCTAAAAACATCAGCAAAAAAGGAAGAAAAAAAAGGCAGAAAATAGTCTCAAATGTTTAATTCAGAGAAATCCCATCTACTTCATCATCCTGAACAAAGGAACTAACTTTTAACTCCCCTCCCTTTTTACTTAACAGCTACAAAGCACTTTAGACAATACTAAGTATCTAAATCGCTAAGGAGAAAGCTATCGGGCCTTACGGAGGTGGTGGAACACTTCTCCTGCAGCTTCTTCTCCACTTCGGGGATTCCTGGCAGTAGAGACACCATCCCCTCCATGCCATCCCCTCCCCCCGCACCTCCACCCCACCCCCACCTGTCCGTTGGACGCCCCACTGCGCTCTCAGGAAACTCTCTGAGGGAACACTTCCTCCATCACCTGGTACAGCCGCCCAAATTTCTGCTGAAGATTTCCCCCAGCCCTGTATCCTCTTCGCTTCCTAATGCCCTCCCGTCCACCGGCCCCCCGCCCACACCCCCAAAACCGACGGTCTTTCATCCCAACCTTTCTTACCCGTTTGGGGACTTTGGCCAGGGAGTCGCACATGCTAACATACTCAGGACTGTAAATGTAAACCGGGGGCAGCGACTGCCCACCGTCCGCCGGTTCCTCTGGCTCCTCCATCTTCCACTTACAGCCGTTCCGGAGCCACGGTCCGGATCCGGCTTTTTTCGGACTCAGCCCGGGCTCCGGTTCCTGCTCCTCTGATCGGCCGCAGCGGTGCTCCCTGGTCAACATTCCCTCCTAGTTTCGAGACCGCCGGTGACACTGTCCCTGCTCCCCATCCAGTTGAAGAAATGCATGGGCTTTCTCAGGCCAGAACCCCTACATTTAGTGACTACAGTTCAAAAACGGAGGTCGGCAGATATAAAAGCACAAATAGCTGCCAATTAGGATCGATATTTTATAGCACAAATAAGCACAGTCAAAACTAACCATTGTTGCCCTACGGGGCCATTTGAAATGAGGTCAGACCAGCCTCGGAGCATGCTGGGAGATGTAGTTTCGAGGGATTTGAGTAGCGGAAGAGTCGGGGCTAATTACTAAAATAGCCGCGAATTTGAGTTTTAGCGCTAAAAAAAAACAACACACACACACACACAAAGGATCAGCGTCAACGCTTTATGAATTGTCTCAATCTGCAAACACACCCGTATAAATATCTAAAGACAGACATAATGTGGCCACTAAGAGCCCAGCACCACCCAACACATCAGACGTGCTCTTTTTGGTGGGGGATTAATTAATGGTACAAACTGTTTGAAAAGTTTACACAGTCAATTCTGTGCTGCAACTTAGTTCACTGTTTTTCATCATTAACTATCCATGTCTATATAAGAGTTAACAATCTCAATAATTTACTCTGGCAAAGCTGGTACCACTTTCCCAAGACGCTGGCTGGTACTCTGTAAATTGCTTCATAGATTCCAGTCAAGCAATGATGTCAAATCACTCCTTGAAAATTCACTTGGAGTTAAGTGTGTAAGCAGATACTTTCAGTGATGTTTGGAAACTGCAGCTCTTCTTCCTTCCCTCCTTTTTTTCTCTGCAGCTATACAAGGGTTAGGGAAATATTTTAGGTTTAGTGTGAGGGTACACATTAAAGAGTATCCTGGAGCAGTTTTAGAATTACCTTCAGTATTTCCAGGTTCCTGGGGGCCCCTATGATCTGACGCAAACTAGCCAATGCCCAAGGCCCCAACTCTCACATCAACATGAATTGACCTCTCAGGCAGTCCAATATTCTAGTTTGCTTTTTTCCCCCTAGTCTTTAAACATTTATGGAGTATTGTGATATGCACTTGGATATACTATCTCATTTCATCCTTGCAACAGTCCTATAAAGGAGGTTGTAATACACCCACTTTACAGATGCAGTTTAGAGAAAATAACTGTTCAAAGTCACAAACAGAAAAGCAGGAATTCAAAACCAGGTCTGCCTGACACTGACGTTTTTGAACATTCCCTTTACTATATAAACTTGATTCCTCCAGGATGACTTTGTGTTAAATCTAACTTTGTTCAACCTCCATTTAGTATCCCCTCAATACTTAGTATTCTGGATTTTTTTTTCTCCTGCGATGTGTTTCTTTAGCTAGAATGTAAGCTCTCATGCTCCTTTTGTATCTTCCCATAACAACCAGCTCAAAGTTCTGCCATCATTTAATCATTCATCAAACTTTATCTGACATCAACTAAGTGTACAGTACAGCTGAGGATTCAATCCTCAAGATGAATTACAGCCTGATCTCTGCTCTCAGGGAATTTGCATTCTTGTAGATGGGATGGATACACAAGAAGCAGAGTCAGATAATGAATGTAGGATGCTTATTTAATAACTAAGCATTAAGTACTTAATAAATGGTACTTAGTAAATGGCAACTAGGGTTCTTATTCAGTGACATCTGAGAGGGTCCTAGTGGATAGATGGGATTTTACCTGGTGAAGAAGGGAGCCAGGGGAGGGCATGCTGATTAGAATCAACAGCATAAGCAAAAACAAAAAGGAGAACATTTCTAAGCTAGTTTAGTTGAAGGGGCTGGCTCATGAAGTGTTTTGAATACTAGACTAAAGAGAATAGACTTCATCCTGTGGGAAACGGGGAGACATTTAAACAGAAATCTTAAAATAAAAGATGTCTACAGCAGTAGTGTGTAGGGAAGATTAGCTATTGAAAGACTACAGGCAGTGAGTGCTGCAATGGATCAGATAAGAAATAATGATCATTTATGGTTTTGTTTTGTTTTGTTGTTCTTCTTTTTTTCTTTTGGCTGTGCCGCGTGGCATGCAGGATCCCGACCAGGGTTAGAACTTGTGCCCCCTGCAGTGGAAGCATGGAGTCCTAACCACTGGACCGCCAGGGAATTCCAAAGCGATGATGATTTAAACTAGGGTAGGGACAATGGAAACAGAGAGGGAGAAACAATGCACAGGGTAGGTTCAACAGACTTCCTTACTATTAGTACTTGAATATTGGTGAGAGCAGATGGAGAAGAGTTATTGAAAATTCTTAAAGTCTGTGTGAAGAGAAGGCCAGCAGTATCAATATAAGGAAGAGGGAAATGAGAAGGAAGAACTCAGAGGGTAGGGCAGGTGCTTAACCCAGTTTATTTCCCCACATAGATAAGAGATAGCTAAAGTCATAACAGTGGTTGAGATAGTCAAGGGAACATGGCTGTCTCCACTGTGATGTCTAATCATCATATCTAACTTAACATTTTCAAACCAAACTCCTGATTTTCCTATCCAAGTCTTTGCCATCCCTTCCCCATCTTTTCATAGCTCAGTAGAGATACCAACGTCTATCCAGTTGCCTAAGCCAGAAACCTGGGAGTTATTTGTATTTCCTCCTTTTCTCTCACTCCCAAATCTAATCCATCAATTTCCATTGGTTTCACCTCCAAGACGTGTCTTAACTACCTCCACTTCTCTCCTCTGCACTGCCGTCACCCCAGTCCTGGCACTGTCATCTCTCACCTGGACTTCCTGCAATACCTAGCTGGCTTCTACTTCAACTCTTGTTGACTTACAATCCATTCTTTTTGTAGCCGCAGAGTGAGCTTCTTAAAAAAAGTAAATCAGATCATGTCACTTTTTAAAACCTGCCCCACGCCATGGTGAGAATCTTTGAGCTAGGAAGAAGAGAGTGATTTGGGGGAATGCCGTTTGCGGGAGTTGGGAGAGAAATATGCCAAAAAGGAGACGAAAAAGGAATAGTTGGGTGAGAACTGGTACAGTTTCACAGAAATCAAGGGATGAGAGGGTTACAAGAAGGGAGAGGTAGTAACAATGTCATGTATTGCAAAAGGGTCAGAAACCCCTTTTGCCATTAGGGGTTCACTGGTGCTCTATGAAGAACACACGAGGCAAGGGAGGAAGCCAGACTGCAAGGGGTTAATGAGTGAAGCCAATGCTGTCAAGTGTAACTTCCTTTTTGAAGAAATTTGATTGTGAAAGGAAGGAATTATTATAGTATATCAACCTAGGGGGATGTCAGAGCCCAGGAATATTTTTTAGAATAAGAGAGAAATGCACATATTTACAGAGGGTAAGGAGTCTATGGGGCTGTAGGAGTTGACTAAAAGGTGAGATCATGACAAGTTGGCAATATAAGGAGGAAACAGGACTTGTCTAGGGCTTTTCATGGATAGACAGTGGAGAAAGAGGGCAGGATACAGACCGCCCAACTGAGACTCTAAAGTCTGGACTCTGTTTGATGTGAAAATGGATTTTTCCATGTGTTCTTTCAGTTCTAGCAACAGGTAGCTGAACACTTCAACATGGGGAGGATTGCTTTTATTTTTTATTTTTTATTTTTTATTTTTTTTTGCGGTACGCGGGCCTCTCACTGTTGTGGCCTCTCCCGTTGCAGAGCACAGGCTCCGGACGCGCAGGCTCAGCGGCCATGGCTCATGGGCCCAGCCGCTCGGTGGCATGTGGGATCTTCCCGGACCGGGGCACGAAGCCGTGTCCCCTGCATCGGCAGGCGGACTCTCAACCACTGCACCGCCAGGGAAGCCCGGGAGGATTGCTTTTAAACTGGAAACAGTATCCTCATTTGGCATACAATGTGGCAAGATGATTCAACTATGGAAAAAGATAAATTGTTGCACAAGGATCTGCAACAGCAAATCTCACAGGGAGGCTGCACCCTTATTCATGATTAAGGTAGAGCACAAACCATGCCACAGGTCCCAACCTCAACTTTCCACAAGCTTAATACCCATACGATCCTTAACTTGGGAAGAAAACCTTTCTCAAAGCACCAGATTTGCAGTCAGAGGACTTGAAGTCAGAGGAAATAGGTTGAATCTTGGCTCCAAAGTTTACTAGTGTGGTGACCCTGGACAAGTTCCTGGCCTCACTTTCCTTAGCCATTTTTGCTAAAGGTAGTTTTTGAACCAGCAAGGTCAGTATGGGCTATGCCACTTCTTTTGATGATCTCCTCTGCCTTCACTTGCTGGCAGAAGCAGGCAGAAGGGAAAGCAAACACATTAAGAAGTCACCGCCCCTCTGGCCACCTTCTTTGTGCATTTTACAATATGCCCGCTGATATCTCAACTGTGAACCAACTGACCCTTGTTTTCACACCACTTCCTAATGTCTTTTCCTTGGAGAGTGTCATTGTTGAGAATGTGAACTCTATAGAGTCAAACTGCTTGGGCTCAGATCCCAGCTCTACCACTTCCTGGCTGTCTGATTTTCAACAATTTGCTTATAATGCTTAGTGCCTCAGTTCCCTCATATGGAAGATGGGGATGACAACAGTAACTAACTCACATGGTGACTGTGAAAACAGAGTAAGATGGTCCATACCAAGTGCCTGTATAACAATGTCTGGCATTTGGTAAGCACTCAAATATTGATTAGCATTTGTTTTAAGAGCTATTATGCCAAATATTCCTTAATTTGGGGGAAAGTCTCCACCCCATTGTTATCCTCACCTGCATACCGCTACTGCAAGAGTACTGTTACTGGTTTGAGAACAGGTCCTTTGCTTTTAGGCCTAGCCTTAAAAGAAATCAGACTTCTGCTAAATAGAGGGTGACCATACCATCCAAACTGGGACACTTTTGAGTGACAGAGAGTGAGTGCTATTAATAATTATGCCAGGACAACAGGCATAAATGGGGACTGTCCTGGGCAAACCAAGACTTAAGGTCACTCAAGTTTAATAGGAAATGAAGACTAAATGTGGAAGACACTATATTTATCCCCATTGCATTAGTACAGGTACTAGGTATTTGGTAAGTAGAAAAGGGTCAGAGTAAGAATAACTTTGGACCCATCAGCTGCATAAAATTCTCAGAATGTAGTGTAACCTAATTAACCAGGATGGGACTGCAGAGACGGTTCATCCTTGCTGGATAAACCCTCTCTCGTTACACAAAAGGCTAATGAGTAGTAGAACAAGATTCTGCCGAATATTTATAACACTTAGGAGAATGAACTGTTTTCAGGTACCCTCCAGTTGTGCAGGAGCACCACCTGCAAACAATTATAATGCTGACCAAAAATCAGTCTTATTCATTCATCAGAACAGGTTCCCGACAGATGTCAATAAGCTAGTTTGAATTCAGTGAGCCTAGTTTGAGCAGTCATGCACTTGAATGATAAAACTGCATTTCTTTACATATATTACATACCATATTATATAATATATAATATATGATTTCTGTATTAATATTATTCTACTTTGACCCAATTATGAGCTTTTACTGTACTGCATAATTAGAGTATGTAAAATAGAGCCATGAAATAAACTCCAATCACAGAAACACATATAAAGTTTTACACATTGGCACCAGACATGATTTAATTGGAAATTCTAATTCTTTATTCTATTTTCAAAACATAAGTGCTTAAAAAGTGTCCAATGTGTTTTTTAGTACCACATGCTTAAAATGAACAAAATATGAATCAAGTTTTCTAAACAGTTGCTTTAAAAGTGAAGTAGCTGTGTGTGGGAAGCATAGTGAGAGATAACTTCATAAACCCAGAGAAATGTAGCTATCAGGGTCAGTTCAGGTAAATTTGTGTGGGAGGGAGTGGTGGCTTTCAACTGTGCCACTCCAGATGTACTCTCTGTGGCTAGGGTACACTTGCAGCCAGTGAAAAGATAGTTTCAGAACAGGGTGTAAATTTTCTTTATATATGACCAGAAAATCACGTAATCAGAAAGCTACTTACTGTGTGTTTCCATTTCCTATAAGAGAGGTACTGAAAAGTTTGGCCATCCTTTCTTTGTTTCCACTATCTGTTTTCTATCACCCTACTATGCTCACTTATTCATGTGTACTCATAATATTGTCACTGGTTCTGTTACAATTATTTAGAGAGTCCCCCATCCCCATTCTTGGAGAAAAACCTGAAAAAGTCTGAAGGAAAATAGGGGATTGAAGTAGGAAGTTATGTGAGTGCAAACAGGGAAATTAGTAGAGTCTTGACAGGAGAAGGAAAATGCTATGGACTGAATGTTCGCATCCCTCCAAAATTCATATCTTGAAGCCTTAATCCCCAATGTGAAGGCATTTGGAGGTGGGAGCCTTTGGGAGGTAATCAGGTAGAGTCCCCATGGTAGGATTAGTGCCCTGAGAAAAAGAGGAAGAGCCGAGAGCTCACTCTCTCTGTGCCATGTAAGGATACAGTAAGAAGGCAGCTATCTACAAACCAGAAAGAGGGCCCTCACCAGACACTGAATCTGCTGGTACTTTGATCTTGTATCTCTCAGCCTTCAGAACTGTGAGAAATAAATGTTTGCTGTTTAAGCTACCCTGTCTATGGTATTTTGTTATAGTGACCTGGAACTAAGACAGAAAGTTAGGAGAAACATTCTTCAGTTAGCTACCTAAACATGAGACTAGGAAAGAGGGCTCAAGGAATCCTCCACTATCTTTTGCGTGTCAGCCTGAGGCCATAGTCACACCCCTCTCCCCCACACAACACTCATATTTACATACTTAACTCAGTTTATCAAATGTAGATAAAGATAGATATACAGACATGTCAAAACTACTTAACATTCAGAAAAATTCCCACGTGTGCTTAGACACACATACAAATGCAGGTGTTTACGAGAGACAGATACATGCCTGCAGATATCAAGATATACATAGATATAAACACTAGAATCAGGAAGTAAAAATGTAAGTGAATGAGTTTATAAGTAGATAGGAGGGCAGGGAGTTGGAGGGGGTGGATGCTATAGAGAGTGAATAGGTGAGTGAGACAGAGACCAGGTGAGCACAAAGAAAGAGTGCTCAGTAAAGCAGCTATAGACTGGACTGCTATATTCCTGTTCGCCAAAGACCAGAGGCTTCGATTATTCTCTGTGTTGTCTGCTGGCCCACTCTTCAGAGCCATGGATTAGTGTACAAGGCTCTCTTCAGGGCACTAACCCATCTCTAATTCCTTCTCTGTTCCCCAGGTGTAAGACTCTACCCAGACATCTTCTCTTCTGCCCCCCTATTTTCTGGAACTGGGCTCCTGGCTCCATTTCTCTGGGTTATTCTGCATTTTCTATTACAAATACATCTTTGAGTACCAGCAATCTTCATAAAATGTGATTTTAAGTGTTAATACTGAAATCCTTAAATATACACACTGCACTTGCATTTTTTGGATATTTCACCAAAGGGAGAGTAAGAATTATGTGTGCCGATATAGAGAAGGCAAAAGCAGAGACAGTAAGTTCTGCACAGAAAGGAGTTCATCATTCAGTGTGAGGCAGCATGTGAGTAAAGAAGAAAACCATGATCTGGTACTCTTTTCCCTAGAAAAGGCACTTAGGATAGATATTTCCAATTTATAGCAGCATAAAGTCCAACAATTTAGGGTTTACTCACTTGAAATAATGTTCCAAAGCACCCACCACTCGTTCACACAATGAACCAAACATAAGAAAAATCAAACTTTAGGAATAAGTTGTTATTAACACCGGCTCCCCAAACAGGAGTTAGAAAACTAAGTTTGTAACAGATCTAGAGAATAAAAACACATGCAAACTTTTATGAACCATGAAAGAATTAAGGCACTGAAAAGCCTGGGTGAGCAGATGCCTCCAGGCAAGGGTTCACGTCTTCTACACCAGTTAGTTTATCAGAAAAGTTCGCTCTTCTTGGGAGGGATGGGTTGGAAAGGGGCACGGTCGGGAGTGATCAGGCCATCACATTTCAGTTCCATGCACAATGAGGCGGGAGCCAGCTGTCAAAAGGCTCCCAGCAGCCAGGGCCTAGAGGCCTCACTGCATGGCACAGATGCTGTGAGGCAGGAACTCCTGCACGTAGGTGGCAGCTGCCTTGGAGAGGTAGGTCATGGTGCCAAACCTGCCACTGGGTGCACTGTCATACAGAAGAGTACAGATGCCAGATGCAGGATCCTTTGCCAACATGATATCATCTGCGCCGAGGGTTTTCTGTTTGGTTTTTAAGGGTGGGAGAACACAGGGGAAAGGAACAATTACTAATCCTACTAATTAAAGTCCTGACTAGAATAACTCAGAGCCTCCTCCCCATCACCAACTAGTTGGATCTTAGGCTGTTTAGACAGGAAGGGATCAGGGTTATGCACAAAATGGTGACTATGAGTTTCTATATATGCATTTTTCACTAGATCCTAAAATCACATGAAATTATTTTTAAAGCATTAATTGTTTCGAATTTTTGAAAGTTAAATATATAGGTAATTAGAGTTGTGTTTGTTAGAGAGTCAAATGTTAATACTTACAAATTACCCTAGAGGGACTTTGGTCTGAATCCTTCTAGTACCACTGATTTCAGCATGTATTATTTTATCTTGCATTTCATCATTATTTCTTTCTAAGTCGACTTAATTCAAATAGACCTCAAACTTTCCAATCTAGAGTCTATGCCTAAAAGGGATCACATTTTCTGCTACAACGAACTAAGAGCAATCAGTATATTTAAAATTAGGACTGTCCTAGAAAATCCTTGAAAAGTCCTAGAGAAACTTTTAATTTCCTTTGCATTCCCCCCCAGGGCCTAATAGAATGAAACACTGATTACATGTTTTGGAGACTGTTCTATTAACAGCAGTGCATGTCCTTCACTTTATGTGTTCCTACTCTTAATCTAGGAAACATTTGGAAAGCTTTCAAGAGTTTGCATTCTTAAAATGTGCTTAATTTCCTGGAATAAGATTTATTAAGAAAATAAGGAAATGTAGAATTAAAAGTTTCACTTTAGCATTTTCCTACAGGTAAGAGGGAAAAGCAAAACCAAAACAAAACCAAAATCAAATCTTCTCTTTTCCTTAATAGTCCAGAAAGGATATACTACCCAATAGTTTCTTATTAAGTCCTTATCGCTACAAAAAGTAGTGTGATAAAAGTAGTCTGAAATATGACGAAAAGCAAAAAAGTCCCCTGAGTTCCAGGCAACTTTACCATGTAACACAACCACAAAACTCATGGTAAAAGACAGAGGTCATCCCGCAGCTTACTTCTTTTACAAATAGAGCTCAGAGCCACTACGAAGGGGGCCTAGAAAAGAGCTATGAGGAAGAGGACACAAGAAAGTGACGTTGGCTTCTTGAAGAGCTCTGAATGCAGTCAGGTTAGTATCAGACATTCCTCTTTGAGAAAACAACAGGTTTGCCTACCTGTTCTTGAAGAAACAAGTCATTGGCAATATGCACTATTTTTTCCACAGCAATGATGCTTCTGATACTATGAATTTCAATGTCTGACATCATGGTGAGGACAAGGATGGCTTCAACCAGAAGCTGGCGGTACTCCGGCTGAGGCACATGATTCAGGACAGACTCCACGTGAAGAGAGAATTTAATCTCGCCTGGAGTCATCTGTGATAGAGAAAAAGAAAATCACTTCCTAAGAGCCCATCATGAAGGAGACATCAATTACCTATTCTGAAAGGCAGAAGAAATACTGTAGCCAAGAGTACTGCTTCAGTCTCCTTTAATGTAATTGAGTGAGTAAATAGGTTCAATCTTTTTTTTGAAGGCAATCTGGCAAGCATAACAAGAGTCATAAAAGTATCAATGCCCTCTAACCCATAATCCTCCTTCTGGAAGTTCATCCTAAGGAAATAATTCAAGAGAGGAGAAAAGCCCTAAGTGCAAGAGTGTTTTATAGCAGCATTAGTCACAAGTGGAAAACTAGAAGTAATCTAAACATGGGAATGGTTGTGTAAATAATGGCATATCATGGTACAGCAACTTCATGAGTTTCTATAGAATCATGAAAAGAATAAATAAGATGACTGCGGATAAAGGAAAAATCTAAGTAGAAACTAAATTTGTATATACGTGATGATGAGGATTATGTAAAATATTTATATACTGTTAGATTAAAAAGGGCATGAAGAAATATAAAGTTATTTTAGGGTGAAGGGGATTGAGGACTAATGTTTGGTAAAACTGTATTAAGTAGATTTGGAGTCTAAAGACCTGGGTTCAAGTCCTGTCTTTGTCAGTTACTGGTTTGGTTCTATGACCTTGGACAATTCACTTCTCTAAATTTGTATGCTTATCTGTGAACTGGGAACTACAATCCCTTCCTTAGCTATCTCACATAGTTGTGCTGAAGATCAAATTAAAGACTGTGTAAAGGTGTTTTGCAGACTCTTAAAGGTATATTCAGGTATGTATTATTGTTAATTCTGTTAACATTTCAATCTTGCTTAAAGGCAGAGAGGAGACCAAGAGAGGACACAGTGTTCTTTACTAGGGAAGAGGCTTCTAGGCAGGAGTGGAGCCCTGAAACACAGCATTAGCTTTCCGTACCCACCCTTGCAGCCATGATCTACAAGAACTCCAGAGTTTTTGAGAACTTTCTACTATCCAGTCTTACTATTCCCAGCTTCCCAATTCTTGCTCCTTTGTTGATTTTGTATAAAAGCTATTTCTTTATAATTTCAGTGTGACTGGGCAAAAAGCAAAATATAAAAGCACTTCCTAATCTATGTCTGTGGTTCATGGCAATGTTTTCCAACCATGGTGATATATCAGAATTATTCTAAGCATTTTTTTTAAAGTACAGGTGCTCATGCCCCATCCCTGGAGAGTCTAATCCACTGAATTGGAGATAGGAGCTCAGGTTACTGTGACATATAGTTAGAGCTAAGGACCATTGGTTTATGATCACTGGTTTATAGTCTACAAACATCTTAGTAGAGAAAGGTAGGGATGAACAGGATGGGGACATGAGAAGTCATTCATTCATTCATTCTTAGATTTCTATCTCATCTGCCATTTCTAACTCTGGCAACACTCACATAAATCAGCCTAACTTAATCAACCATTAAAAGAAACTGCATTTATATTATTAATGTAATACATAATTATTCTCTAATATTCCCATTCTATTTTTAAAGAACATTCTCTCCTTTCCTCCAATGCATTTCTCGTTCAGCTGATTTATAAAAGCATAGATTTGTTATTTTGAAAAGTGATCACTGAAATACTTTAGCCAGACAAGCTATCAATCACATAAATGGGAAAGACACAGAATCTTACCTCTCTAGTGGTTGAAGAAGGAAGAACAAAACCTTCCACAGAAAGTCCATGACACTGCAAAACAGCAAAAACGTCACCCAGGATATGCTGACAACTGGGAGACTGTAAGGAGACACTTAGTATTTCTAAGTGTGTTCCACTGGGTAGATGCTGAGTAATCACAGGCCAGTGAAAGGCCCTGCAGGCCACGGGTCTTTGCCAAGGGGTTGCGCTTACTGTGTGGCAAGAAGCAGGGTTGGACTGCTTCTATAGGGAACTCAAGGTTCATCCTCTACTTAGGGGAGTGGAAGGGTCAGGAAGGTCTACCTGCTGGGATAGTCTAGCCCTAAAGATTCAGAGACCATCTGGGAGGATACCACGGTAGGTCCCAGAGCCATCACAAATAGACTTCCATAAAGATATTTTTAGGCTGAAGAGAAAAAACTCAAGATATGCATTTACCAGACATGCATAGTTACATTTTCTAGTTAAGCATCCCCCATCAGCACTCCTGATCCCCTCACTCTGCTCTACTTTCTCTACAGTACATGATCTTTCAACATTCTGTATAATTTACTTATTTCTTGTGTTTCTTATTTATTGTCTCTCCTTAGTAGAATGTAAGTTCCATAAGGACAGAGATTGTTGTCTGTTTTGTTTTCTGTTGTATTTCTGTGAGCACCTAGGACATGGCCTAGTGCATGGCAGATGCTCAAGAAATACTATATGAACGAATGATATTTTATCTTCCCCCCACCATCAATTCAATTATTAAAAAGCAGTGGGAATTAATGACTTGCCATTTTAGATTTTAAATAAATCAAAACATTATATATTAAACCACAGATAAATATTCCAATCCAACAAGTTTGTCGACCCTACCAGACACTTCCATCCCATGTTCCATATGCCAAATAACAATCTTTGAGAATTACCAGCCTTGAAACATATGTGCAGAATGATTATGTTACATTCATACTCTGAAAGGAATGGAATGGAAAAAAAAAAAAAACAGACGGCATTTGTTTTTCCCCTTTACATTAGGATTTCAAGTTCATGCTTTGATTCTGCCACAAAATACCCAATTTTCCCAGTCAGACTTGAATGTTCCTTCCCTTGTATTCTCACAGCCTTCTGGTTTTGCACTTTTATCATAACACTTTTGGCCTTGCATTACAGCTGCTATGTAAGAAGATAACTATGGATTAAACTCTTTGATGACAAGAACAGACACTTCCCATGGTATCTGGGTAGAAGAGCACCTACTACATGTAGTCTGTGAAACTGAATTGCCATAAGCCAGGCAGAGCTGGAGAGATACAGCACATATCTGTTACCACTGTGCTATAGCAGTTAAATGGAAGGAAAATAACTGATAGGTACTCTTTGAAAGGAAAATCGCCAGAGTTGATAGTTCGAGGAATCAAATTTCACCATTCCAAAGGATCACCTGATTCTGTCCCTGGAAGAATATCAGCGTGCTAAGGGGAGAAACATAACTGAAGGTTTTGAAGTCCTGGTTGAAGTGTTCTTCAGGTCATTACCAAGGGCAATGAAGCAAAAAGTGGCACCTACGAGACTATGAATGAGATCTATGAATGAGTACAATAGTCTTCTTGGCCTTCTAAATCTGTCACAATCATAATGGTGTGATGTCCCCTTGAATGTCTTTGGCAAACTAGGCCTTTGACAGAAAAACAAAAATTGGTCACACCAGTAGAGTCTCTGGACTATTAGCATCACTATGACTGCATTTATTTAGTAGTTTTCATCCAAGAAAAAAAATAGGTAAGAGTGTCTCATAAAGCTTCCCAGATGCCACAGTTGTTTTACTGTAGTAACATTTGTTCTTAATAGCACATTGCTACAAATAACATTTCTACTCTATAATAGCTACAAAGAAAGTGAGTCTTTATCACCACATTCATTTGATTAGCAGTAGCAGTAAATGTATCACAATGTCTCACAATATCCAACCATGGCCAAAAAGCAGAGAAGTGATTATTTTTGAAGTCTCATTTATAAACACTGCAACAGTAACAGTTATGGAGAGAGACTAAATTATCAGTAATGTCAAAGTAACAAATCAACTGTTTCATTTTAATGTTTTCTTCTAGGTTTTATCCATAAGAGCACATGACTTTTATATAATTGCAGCGACATCATAGTCATGTCATATCTCAGACAAGGAGACTGATAATTTCATGGGGGGGGGGCGTGAAATAAAGAGACATCTACAGTGTATTATGCTCACCTTCTGCAAAACTTTCCATACTTTTTGATAAAATCCAATTGGGACTCTGTTTAGTGCTCCATCCAGCCTTCTTCGGCGTTGCCATTGACCTTGACGACTATCTTTAGATGTCTGTTGACCACATGCACTAGGGAAGGACCCAATACTTGGACTCATAGAGGTTCCAGGTGACTTGGGAGAAAAGTAGAGGAAAGAACATAAATCAAGAGCTATCTCTGTTTCTGTGATTAAAGTATTATAGCACAATGAATAATAAACACACTCAGCAGAATTATAAACCACAAATTAAGTGTAACACCCAAGACAAAAAGGTTATAGTGAAGCTAGAAGACTTATGAGTAGCTAGCAGCAATGTAAACAGGTATGATCCTTTTAGAAAGCATCTAGTGATACATAAGAAGAGCCATAAAAATACTGATGACATGGGAGGTTCTTCACTGTCTCTTTGCCAGGTTATTTCTGTTAAACTTCTAACTGGTCTATGGCTTGGTTTGTTGCTCCCATAGGCTGTAACACAAGCCTCAATTTAAAAGAATTGAAATAAGACACAAATTATATTATCTTACTACAATGAAATTAAATTAGAAATCAGTAACAAAAGGAAATTTGGGAAATTTACAAATATGTGGAAATTAGACAGCACATCCCTAAATAACCAGTGGGTTAAGAAAGAAATCGCAAGGAAAATTAGAAAACAGTCTGAGATGAATGAAAATGGAAACACAACATACCAAAACTTATGGGATGCAGCTAAAACAGTGCTTAAAGAGAAGTTTATTTTATAAATGTTTGTATTAAAAAAGAAGAAAGATCTCAAATCAATAACCAAACCTTCTACCTTAAGACAATGAAAAAAAGAAGAAAAGAAGAGCAAATTACACTGAAAGCAAATAGAAGAAAATAACAAAGACTGTCACAGAAAGAAAAATAGAGAACCAAAAATAATAGAGAAAAATCAATGAAACCAAAAATTTGTTTCTTTGAAAATAAACATCAAAAAAATTGACAAATATTTAGCTAGACATACCCAAAAACTAAAAAAAAAGGAAATGTATTAAAGTCAGGATAGAAAGAGAGGACATCACTTCCAACTTTAAAGAAATAGAAAGGATTATAAGGACATACCATTGGCAGTCACATGTCAACAAATTATTGATATATAACTTAGATGAAAACCACAAGTTCCTAGAAAGACACAAACTATCCAAATGGACTCCAGAAGAAACAAAATCCAAATAGATTTATAACAAAGAGATATAACTAGTAATTACAAAACTTTCACAGAGAAAAGTCCAGGTACAGGTGGCTTCACTGGTTAATACCACCAAACATCTGAAGAAGAATTAATATCACTTCTTCACAAACACTTCCAAAAAAGAGAAAAGGAAGGAACTTCCCAACTCATTCTATGAGGCCAGTATTAGCCTTACACCAAAATCAGACAAAGACATCACAAGAAAACTACAGATCAATACCCCTTATGAACACAGATACAAAGATCCTCGACAAAACACCAGCAAACCTAAAAATTCAGCAACATATAAAAAAAGATGATACACCTTTTAATACACACGATGAAGTAGAATTTATTCCAGGAGTTCAAGGTTGTTTTAACATCTGGACATCAATCTGTGTAATACACCCTATCAACAGAATAAAGGATAAAACCCATATCATCCTAATAGATAGAGAAAAAGCATTTAATAAATTCTAACACCGCTTCAATGATAAAAAACACTCAACAAACTGGGAACAAAGGGGCTCTTCCTAAATCTAATAGAGGGCATCTACAAAAAACCCACAGCTGACATCATAATGAATGGTTGATGACTGAATGTTTTCCCTCCTAAGATCAGAACAAGACAAAGATGTTCAATCTTGCTACTTCTATTCAGTATTGTACTGGAGGCTCTATCCAGGGCTATTAAGAAAGAAAATAAAAGTCATTCAGAGTGGAAAGTCATTTGCAGATGACATGATCTTGTATATAAGGAATTCACTAAAAAACAATTAGAACTAATAAATGAGTTCAGTGAGGCTGCACGATATAAGATCAATATACAAAAATTAATTGTATTTCTAAACAGTAGCAATCAACAATCTGAAAATGAAATTAAGAAAACAATTTCATTTAAGACAGCATTAAAAAGAATAAAATACTTAGGAATAAATTTAACGAAAGAAGTGTAAAACATACACTCTGAAAACTACAAAACCTGTTGAAAGAAATTAAAGACCTAAATAAATAGAGATCCTATTTTCATGGAGAAGGCTTAATATTGTTAAAATGGTAATACTCTCAAAACTGATCTATAGATTGAACACAATCTTTATCAAAATCCCATTGGGTTCTTTGCAGAAATTGACAAGCTTATCCTAACATTCATGTGAAAATTCAAGGGACCCATGATAGCTAACACAATCTTAAAAAAGATCAAAGTTGGAGGACTCACAATTCCCAACTTCAAAATTTATTATAAAGCTACAATAATCAACACTGTGTCAAGAGACACTGCTTTGGGAAAACAAGTGTTCTCCTTACTTGCTGCAAGTAATAAATCCTTCCTTCTGTGGGGGAAAAAAAAAAAAAAGGCTGCGTCATACAGGCATAGGCTAGGCATGTAGATCAGTGAAATAAAATTGGGAGTTCAGAAATAACCCACTGCAGTTTTGTCAGTTTTTAACAAGGGTGTCAAGAAAAGTAAATGGAGGAAAGACAGTCTTCTATCTAAGAGATAGCGCTGGAACAACTGGATAGTCACATTCAAAAGAATGAAGTTGGACCCCCTACTACACACCATACACAAAAATTAAGTCCAAATGGGTTACTGTGCAAAAAAGAGTTAACACAGCAGGCCAGAAATGCTATTCTTGGAAAGGCCTGATTATAAGATTGACCCTTGGTTGGCATTTGGAAAGCTGGATTTTGGGAAGGTTTCCACCATTCTCAGAATTGATTAACAGTGGCTTACTGTGCCTAAACTGTTTGTGGAAACACTATGGTTTATGTTGAACATCTGCCTTCCCTCTGGGAGTCTAGAGTTTTGGTACCTGCCAGACAGAGGCTGTTTATGTGACCAGCCCCCAGTAAAAACCCTGGGTGCTGAGTCTTAAATGAGCTTCACTGGTTGGCAATATTTCATACATGCTGTCACAACTCATTGCACGGGGAATTGCAACCTGTGTGACTTCACTGGGAGAGCACTCTGGAAGCTGGTGCCTGTTTTCCCTGGACTTTGTCCAATGCACCTTTTCCCTTTGCTGATTTTGCTTTGTATTCATATGCTGTAATAAGTCATAGCTTTGAGTATGCTTAGTCCTGTGAGTCCTCCTAGTGAATCACTGAACCCGAGAGGTGGTCTTGGGGACCCATAAACATAATCATAGACCTAATTGTAAGAGCTAAAACTATAAAACTCTTAAAAATAGGAATAAATCTTTGTGACCTTGGGCTAGGCAATGCCTTCTTAGATAGGACACTAAAAGAAAAATTAGATGAATTGGACTTCACCCGAACTAAAAACTTCTGTTCTTCAAATGACACTATCAAGAAAATAAATTCCGTGGTTGATATTCTTCAGAGGAAAAAAAAATGAAAAGCAACACATAGAATGGGAAAAACTATGTGCCAATCACATATCTGATAAGGGACTTGTATCCAGAATACATAACGAACCTTTAGGGACCTGTATCCAGAATATATAAAGAATCTTTACAACTCAACAATAAAAAGACAAATAACCCAATTAACAAATGGGAAAAGGACCTGAATGGACATTTCTCCAAAAGAAGATAAACAAATAGTCAATTGGCACATGAAAAGATGTTTAATATCATAAGGAACTGCAAATCAAAACCACAATGAGATACCACTTCATACCCACTAAAATGGCTAGAATCAAAAAGATGGACAATAGCAAGGATTGGTGTGGATATGAAGAAATTGGAACCCTCAGACATTGCCAGTGGGAATGTAAAATGGTACAGTCCCCTTTGGAAAACAATTTGGCAGTTTCTTATGCTAAACGTAGTTACCAAATGACCCAGCACTTCTCCTAGATGTATATCCGAGAGAAATAAAAACATATGTCCACACAAAAACTTGTACATGAAGGTTCATAGCAGTGTTATTCATAACAGCCAAAAACCAGAAACAACCCAGATGTTCATCAACTGATGAATGGATAAATAAAATGTGGTGTATATCAATACAGTAAGGTACTGTTCAGCAATATAAAGGAATGAAGTATTGGTACATGCTACAACATAAAACTTATAAAAGTAAAGGATAAAATACATTGGGGAAAGTGTTTCTTTGACAGTTTAGATTCAGAAATAAATATAAAATAAAAAGAAGGTAATAGAAATATTTTCTGAGAAAAGAACTTCTTACATTTTAATTTGGATCAAATGCCTATATCACCACTGCTATGTAAAAGAGAAAAGTGCCCTAAGGCATTTCTATTGGCCAGTGACTATCACACTGATATACCAAGTAGGTGAACTCCATTTGATTTATCTTCATTGTCTTCGTCTCTACTATCAAGATCCTAGGCTGCTGAGAGTGGAGTCAAACCACAAAGGCTATTCAGACTGTTTTCCAAAACCAAATATCAATAGTTCTGAGCTTTTAGATTAACTCCTCCTCTATGCCTCTGTCTTCCTTTATTAATGTAGATATGACAAAGTTGGCCAAGTCATACTACACTAATTCATTACAGGGTATATACTTGGTTAAAGTCAATAGAAATAGCAATATTGTTTCCAATAGTTTTCCATTTTTTGTTTGGTTGTCATCTGGCCTTAATCTCTTCAGCCTGAGAAATCTGAAATCATAAGCCATTATGGATCATTGATTTAAACCAAGGAAACTAAATCAGAGATCATTCTTCCTAAACTGTAAGTGTCATGAGGGCAAGGACCACATCTGTTTTGTTCACTATTGTATTTCCAGTGCCTGGCACAAAATTGGCACTCAATTAATATTTACAAATGAATAAACGATAAGAATAGGTAACCCAGTGGTTTTCAAACTTAAAAGTGCATCAGAATCAGCCAGAAAGCTTATTAAAACACAGATTGCTGGGCCTCACCTCAGTCTTTCTGATTCAGTAGGCCTAGGATGGGAACCAATATTTTACATCTCTAACAAGTTCCCAGCGGATACTGATGCTTTCCAGTGCCTGGCACATAGCAGGCATTTAATTAATTATATTAGTTGAAAGAATAAATGACTGAACAGATACTTAACAGATAAATACTTATTAAATTGAATTTTGTTTTCTGAAATGGAAAAGAGGTTGGAGTTGAACCCCCTCACCTGCCTTTCTGGAAAAGAAATGGAAAGATATCACCCTGCCTGAAGTTGATTTATAAGTATAAATTTTACTTTTTGATTCTTTTTTTTTTTTTTTTTTTGCGGTACGCGGGCCTCTCACTGTTGTGGCCTCTCCCGTTGCAGAGCACAGGCTCAGCGGCCATGGCTCACGGGCCCAGCCGCTCCGCGGCATGTGGGATCTTCCCAGACCGGGGCACGAACCCGTGTCCCCTGCATCGGCAGGCAGACTCTCAACCACTGCACCATCAGGGAAGCCCGATTCATTTTTTTTTTCAGTCAATCAGATTGTCATATAATACAAGATAACAGCAGTTACCAGAAAAAACTGACATCAAATCTACACCCAGGGGATGACCACCATTGGGCTATGAAAAATATTTGAGAAAATAAATTTTTAAAAGGGATGAGGCAAGGAAAACATTATGTGTTTTTAAAAGTTATTAGTAGATTAAAATTACAGACTATTCAAGTAACTAGCCAGCATGTTGCCATTAAAAAAGCTGATGAAATAGCCTGACTCTAAAAGTCATGGAAAAGGGTAAAATAAATAAAACTACCTTTACAAGTATTTTTTCTATAATCAGAAAAGAGGGCATTGGTGAGTGGCAGAGAAAAGGGCTTAGAACAATACAAAATACCAGACAGGCAGGTGAGGGTGGAAATCAGTATTTAGAAGAAAGAAAGTAATGAAAATTTAGAGCTCTCAATCCTCTAAATTACAGTCCTAATGATTTTGGCTTTCTTAAAGTCCTATAGGTAGTGTATGTGTAAAAAAAATTATATGATATAGCTGGGTGGGTAGGTCAAGTCCTTAATATCATACTAATCTAGCTGGGAACATGGACTTCAAGTTCTAAATATATAATGAACTTGTAAGTAATACTCTGTTACTATAAACGACCATGAAGTATTTAGCCAATCACTCTCAACCAAAACAAGAACTGTTTACCAGGAACATCACTTCAACTCTTCAGTATGAAATGTAGTTCTTTAATCTTTCAGATAGGAAAATGTTCAGATTATCCAAATTGTCTAGGAAAAATCCTGTAAAGTGAACACTTTTCTATCACAAGGCCCTTTCTTATTTCATTCTGGTCTTGTATTTGCATAATATAAACGTAAAAGAGTATCTGATAGGTATACCTAAATTAAGTTTACTTCAAATTGAACATCAAGCATTGGCTCTTTATTTTCCTAAATGGTTTCTGACTCCTAAAACAAACAGACACTCAAGCACACAAACAAGCAAAATTTCCATTTTGCCTTTCCTCTTCTGGACGTGTTTTAATATTGTAAGCTAGCATAAGTCTATTTTGAAAGTAGAAGGAGTAGTTTTAAGCTTTTCATTAAAAGACTTTGAAATCACACCATTTCCCAGAGTTTTGAAAAACACTGTGGAAGTTTGTGTTAATTATTTCTTTGTATAACACAATAACTCATCTATTCTCATCTTCAAGGAAAAAATTAGTAACAGCCTAATACAGTATGATGTTCAGTGACTCCCACCAACTCCCAGATTGATTTATATGTTTTCCCTCTATGTGTTCACAACACCTTTCATATACCTCTATCATGACAATGATAAAAATCTAATTTCTGGACAATAACTGAAAATAGATGTTTAGAAAAGCCCTTACCTAGTCTGGTTCTTAAAAGTAAGAAATGTAAGTCTACTTTCATAAAATTAATTCCAAAATTATGTATTAATCCTAACAAGAGGAATTCAAGGTTTCAATTTCTTGCTATCAGAAACAAGTTACTTTCCTCTTAAAATCAGCAAGATAGTTTGGCCCAGAAAAACGAAAGCTATCTGCAGAAAGATTGCTAAAAGGAGAATCAAACAAGCTACTCTGTGGCTTATCTTATTTGTAAAAAAGCCATAAGCTCATGCATGTTTTATAGAACTAAAGGCAGGTTAATCTATGTTAAAGGATCCCTACTTGTTTCAGCTGACTCTCAGTTGAGATAGACAGTCTACGAAAGTCCACCTGAAAAATAAATGGCTCAAATTAAACTCAGAATACGAAACAAAATACATGATCTTAACAAAGTCTGAGTCCAAAAGAATGTTCTTAAATATGAAAGTAACCCAGCTCAGTTCCCAAGTAGTATCTTACCTGCTTTATCTCACTTTTTAACTGCATAATCCCAGTTCGTTCTGGTTTGGTTGCTCCAACAGCACCAATCTCACGGATAGAAATAGCAGGGCTGATACGTGAATCAGTGGGACGAACTATATAGCATGACCGATTAAAGAGAAAGAGGGAGGATAATCAGGTTCAAATTTTTTTCTCCATCACATTTAAAAGACTTAGATGTATGTCCTCCTTTTATGTTAATAATAATAAAACCAAACAACCAACTAAACCTTGCTATTCAAAGTGTGGTACACAGGCCTGCAGCATTAGCTTCACCTAGAAGCTTGTTAGAATTTTAGGCCCAACTCTAGAATTAAAGCCTGCAGTTTAGCAAGATACCCAGGTGATTCTTATGAACAGTAAGGCCTGAGGAACACTGCTTTATAACACTCTAAGGTCTAGTATCCATCCATCTGACATTATATATTTATTTATTCTAAGTCTAAAAGTTAAGCATGAGAGATAACTTTTCATCTGCTCTGATGTTTTAGGTACTTGATATCAAACACCACTACCAAACCACCAAGTGCAGGTGTAAGGTTAATTTGTGATAGACCCCTAAACGTATTTGAATTTAAAAGTGAAAGGATATATCAGGTGCACTGTAGCAGCTACACACACACACACACACACACACCCCCACTATAAGTGCTACTGAATTATTGCCAACTGGAATACAAGAAAGTTTCAGATGATACAGGTTGCTAGTTGTCCTAAAGTAGTCTTAAGATAATGTAAGGGAATGTATAAAACAGTCCAAAACAAAATATGCTAGTAATCTACTTAACTGACATATCATTTAAGGGAAAAAAAGACACACAGTGGTTTCCAAATCTTGTTCCAGAAGACAGCTTTGGTTTTAACTTTCATATACTGGGGTCCTATTTATTTGGGAGAAAAGTTCCTCTGATAAAAGCAAAACACTTTAAAATCAATGAGACATTTAAAACAAACATTCTGAAATAGAAATGCAGTGATTCAACCTTACCGCTTCGTTCCACGCCAAACTCCTTGCCACTGAGAATGTGATGCAGGAGGTTCTTCATGGCTGAAGGACTGAGATTCATCAGGCCATCTGTTGCTTCCTCAGCTACTCAGCAGAAATGTTAGAACAGAGGGATTTCTAATTGACCTGCCACTCACCCTATTTTTTCTCTATTTCCTTTCTTGCTTAGAATTTCTGAGTCACTTGATTGGAAGAAAAAACGCAGACATAGAGAATGGACTTGAGGACACGGGGAGAGGGAAGGGTAAGCTGGGACGAAGTGAGAGAGTAGCATTGACATATATACAGTACCGAATGTAAAATAGATAGCTAATGGGAAGCAGCCGCATAGCACAGGGAGATCAGCTTGGTGCTTTGTGACCACTTAGAGGGGTGGGATAGGGAGGGTGGGAGGGAGACATGAGATGGAGGGGATATGCGGATATATGTATACATATAACTGATTCACTTTGTTATACAGCAGAAACTAACACAACATTGTAAAGCAATTATACTCCAATAAAGATGTTAAAGAAAATAAATTTCCAGCACCATACTGCCTAGGCATTCATCCTCCAACAGATTCTTAATAATTTAAGGACTGATTATCCAGTTTATGGATTAACTAGGCCCTTGATTTCTTCTTCACCCCTCTTCCACATCATTAGGATACTCAGAATCTTTATTTGAAAGTGGGAAGAATGAAAGGAGCACAGTGGAACTGGAAACCAGTCAGAGAAAGCAATGATTGTATCTACGAAGATGGGCTAAAATAATCAAAACTTCTCTCTATCTGGAAATATGGGGATTTAAAAAGAGAATAGATATGAATCTATGAAATTATGAAGAATATTGAGAAGATAACTTGAATTTGTTCATCAACATCAGACACCTATTATGAGTTTACTACATGTAGGTCATGATTTTAAGCAATGTTAGTACAAAGAGGTATGACATGGCACTTGACCTTGTGAGGCTGACCAACTATTTGGGAGAGACTGGACATGTAAACAAGATAAACAACAGTAAAACATGGCATGGCTATACTAAGTGTCAAATGAGAGGTATAGACAATAAATGCTTTGGAAATAAGAGGAGACATCAATCTCCAAGGATGGGGACTGATAAAATTAGTGGGAAGTACTGTTGAACTGGGAGGTAGAGGCCAGACTGTTGAGGGTCTTGAATATCAGACCCAGGGATCTTGACTTTATCCTAGAATAAATAAATAGCCATGGTTTGATGAATCCACAGGAAAAAAAATCTGTAATGGGCAATTAAGGAAAAGTGAAGAATGTTTGAGGATTTATCACTTCTTGAGGTTTATTACTGAGTAATCAGACCCTCATAAAACATCACTTGCTACCAAAGCTTGAGAAAAATATATATATATGCATGTAATCTTATAACAATGTGCTGAACTGGCGATCACTTGGAATCAGGCAGACTTGGACTCAAATTTCACTATTTACCAGTTATGTAACTTTGGGCAAGTCATTAACCTTTCTGAGTTTCATTTTTAAAAAATTGCTCATTAGCTTTATTTAAATAATTTAAAATTTTTATACAATTTTAAAGGTTACTTTCCATTTACAGTTATTACAAAATATTGGCTATATTCCCTGTGTTGTACAACACATCCTTGAGCCTATTTTACATCCAATAGTTTGTTGAGTTTCAATTCCTTTTACAATCAGTAAAAGTGAGATAAAAATACCTTCTCCAGTTGGTTGTTGTAAGGATTAAATGAGATAATATATGTAAATATAAAGCAAAAAGTACAGTATCTGGCATGTGGTAGGTATAAAATAATCATTAGCTTTATTCCTTTAAAGGGTTATTTAAATATACATTATCTCATGTAATTTAGGTTAGATTCAAACCAATAAATTTAGCTACTTGCTAACAGCTCAATTAAAAGCCTTTTGGGGAAATTTAACTGAAACAATGGCTAAAATTGAGTTTTGCAACTGTGATTTTATCTTTGTATTCAATCCCTATCTCTGTTACTTTGCCATTCTTGTTGAAATCAAATACCGAAGGAAAAAATAGTCATGCCATGGGGTCTTCCCATAATTCTGTGCTACAGCTTCCAAAGGCCCCATCTATTCTTCTAACTAAAACTGCTACCTTGCCAAATATACCTATAGCTAATATCAAAAAGAGTCCTGTCAGATAAATATGAATAGAAATATTGCCTTCCTTTATTTGATCCTGATGTTGACTAGACAGAATACTGACACTATAATCAAACTGATGTGGTGACTCAATCTGACAGCCAGAAGTGGCCATGCCTGAATCAGAATCGAACCCAGTCTATCACACTTAGTTTGATGTATGCCTCGGATCACTCTAGGAGTTAGTAGGAATGTAATTGGGAGTGCAGAGCCCCTAGGAGGTGGAATTTTGAAGCTGACAACTAATATATAAATTTGTCATAGCAGTCCCTTGACTTGTATAGGGACTGACTAACATGGGAACAAGACTGCTATATGCAGCTTCTGAGCTACTGATAAAAATCTTTTAGCTTCCTTTCCCTCCTGATTCAAAACTCAATAGAACTCTATTAAAAGTGAATTCTGCCTCAAACAGTTACTTAATTGAATACCTGAGCATCGAAGGGAGTGGGCCAGTTCTGTTGCCATAACTTGTATGATCAGACCAATTCGAAGTCGAAACATTTCAGCAAAGAGGCCAGGCTGAGTTCGCATATACATGGCTAGATATACCATTATTTCCTGTGCATGGAATGAATATAGACAAAAATTATGCCCTAGATCTCAGAAGGCTTATTTTGTGGTCTTCAGAAATTGCCAGATCAATTGAAAACAAACTTTTAAATATCAATCACCAGATTAGGCTTTATAATTCTGCTCACCTGTGTAAGAACTGAAATGCTCATGTCCCCTTCACTGGCTTCATCTATCAGCTGAGTGAGTTCTTCATAGGGCAGAGGTCTAAGGAAGAGGACAGTGAAGAAAGACAAAATTCTGCAACTACTTAAAGCTAAATTTATTGAGAAAATAAAAAAGCTCCTCCCAAGTCCAAGTCAGTGTCTCAACATCTCATCATTACTGGTAGCATTCTGGTTCTTTCAGTCTTCAAAGTTCACTGCCTCCCCAAAGCACTCTGGACCATATCAACTCAGGAGAGCTCTGCTCTCCCGTCTCTAAGCCTGGATTGCCCTTCTCCTTCCAAATTGTATTTAAAACTCACCCCATTATGTCCTTCCAGACCAGTCTTTCATGGTTAATTCTTAACATTTGACGAGTAACTATTATGGCTAAAAAGTAATAAACTAAATCTAAGCTGTGCCTTGTGGAAGACATTTTATTACTTTACAATCACACCTTATAGAGTTATACTGATTTTTTATAGTTTCATCAGTTTGCACACACACACACACACACACACACACACACACCCTCCTACACTTCTGCCTCTCCTGTTGATACTAAGCACTCTGGGGGCATGGGGCATGCCATCTTCTTTTGGATTGCCCACAGTAGCCACAAAATTGATCTGATTTGTAATAAAAGGTTCTGTTTGCCAGGAGTAAGGTGTTACGGATTGAACTGTGTTCCCTCTAAGTTCCTATGTTGAAATCCTAATCCCTACTATCTCAGAGTGTGACCTTATTTGGAGATGGGGTCTTTACAGAGGTAAGCTAAAGTGAGGTAATTGGGTGGGCCCTAATCTAATATGACTGGTGTCTTTTATAAGTGAGAAATTTGGACACAGAGACACACAGAGAGAGAAGAAATGTGACGAGACATAAGGAAAAAACAGCCATCTATAAGCCAAGGAGAGAGGCCTGGAACAAAGTCTAGAGTATAGCTGATTTTTTGTGGGGGCTAATTCCAGTTGCCCTGTTTGTTTGTTTTTTGAATAAAACGTTTGGTAAAGCCAATAAGTAAAAACAAAAGAACAAAAAAACCCCAAAAGAGCAAAATACATTTGAGTACTACTCCCTGTGAGCCTTCTCTTTCATTTACTCATGTCCTATCACTACCAACATTCTCACGTCGACTGTCCCTGATAGAAGCTCACACACGTAGGACATTATCGTACACTTATAGATTAGGACAAGAGAATTGCAGTCAGTCCACACAGCTCCTTAAAGTCTCAGAGAAGCTTGATCAAACCCAAACAGAAACCATACTAACGCAGAGATGGTCTTCTCTCGAGGTTCTGGAGGGAGTCCCACTGTCAAATGTTTCTGGTGGGAGAGAAGGTCTGTGCAGACCTAGGAATAAATAGTATAATAGTATTATCCTTCCCATAACACCTCACATTTCCACGAAATTTTCTCTTTTCAGCCTAGAAACCTTTGCTCTCCCTTAACTTAATGACACATCAATCTTTTCCTCAGGAAATGCAATGAAGATCAGAAAAGAGGGATTTCTAGGAAGGAACAATGAAGTATTTTTATCTCCTAAAAGGTAGGAACTTTTAGCCTAGTATACATTCATTCTTAAGACCTAGAATTCTCATAGTTTATAACACCTCTATAAGTCTACAGTTTATATGCTTCAGTATTATATATTTGACATTCATAAACAAAAAAAGCTACCTGATAATCAGAAATGTTATGTGGGAAAAACAACATCTTAAGTGGTTAGATGCTGTGGTGACTGCCTTAAAAAACAACTGCAGAAACCAATTTTTAAAAAGCACCTCCATTTAGATTTGGTATAAATTCAAGAAGAATTTATAGTACCTCATCGAGTGTTTCCACCTTCTTCCTTAAGATTCCAGAGATGTATCGGATCAGGCCCCAGTGACGAATTTCTCCAACTTTGTTATAGAGCTCAGTAAGCAGCTCTCTGACTGTTGCACTCCCTTCATCATACAATCCAGTGTCCCAGTCAGGTCCTCTGGAATGTTAAAGGCAGGTCTACATTAATTATAAATAAAGCTACAGGCAACAATATTTTGTTTGTGTCATAGTGAATATGCCTGTTTTTGATAGGTCTCTCTCATTAGGAAATGAATGTTATTTACTACGAATTCTCGTAAAAGTATTTTTAAGTCAGTACTGAAAGCCGAATACCTAGACAAGAATAAGTCTTAGTTTCAGTTGTGTTTTGACAAAATGTATTCTTTTACCCTCTTAATGGGCTTCAAAGTAGCTGAAATTAGTGTCAAAGACTTAATTTAACTACTGAAAGTTCAGAAAGTATGCTACACTTAGGGAACTAATGAAGAAGTAAGAAGAATGTGTGCTTATTTTTAAAAGATACACACACACACACACACACACACACACATCATATACATTATTGTCATAAAAGTTCCTATAACACAAGTCAACTGTGAAGTACCATAAAAGATATATGAAGTGCTATGAAATTGGGAATTTAATAGATGATAAAAGGTAGATTATTTATTAAATGATGTTAAGACAATCAAGTAGCCATCTGGAAAAAACACTGAATCCATGCCTCACACTGTACACCAAAATTCCAAATGTATCAAATTTAAATGTTAAAGTACTAAAAGAGATATGGGAGAACTATTTTTTAATTTCAGAGTCAAGGACTTTTTTTTTTTTTTTTTTTTTTTTGCGGTACGCGGGCCTCTCACTGTTGTGGTCTCTCCCGTTGCGGAGCACAGGCTCCGGATGCGCAGGCTCAGCGGCCATGGCTCACGGGCCCAGCCGCTCCGTGGCATATGGGATCCTCCCAGACCGGGGCACGAACCCGTATCCCCTGCATCGGCAGGCGGACTCTCAACCACTGCGCCACCAGGGAGGCCCAGAGTCAAGGACTTTTAAACTGTGAACTATACACCAAAAGCCATAAAAGAAAGATCTATACATTTATATATAAATATACAAAACTCTTATTGCAAAAAGCACTATAAGCAAAGTCATAGGACAAATTACAAACTGAGAAAAATATTTGCAATTCATAGGCCAATTTTCCTAATGTATAAAGAATTCTACCAAAAAACTACTAGAACTCATCAATGAATTCAGAAAAGTCACAGGATACAAAATTAATATACAGAAATTTGCTGCATTTCTATACACTGACAATAAACTATCAGAAAGAGAAATTAAGAACAATCTCATTTAATATCAAATCAAAAAGAATAAAATACCTAGGAATAAATCTAACTAAGGAGGTAAAAGACCTGTACTCAGAAAACTATAAGACATTGATAAAAGAAATTGAAGGTGACATAAGCAAATGAAAAGACATACTGTGCTCATGGATTGGAAGAATTAACATTGCTAAGGTGACCATACCACCCAAGACAATCTACAGATTCAATGCGATCCCTATCAAAATACCAATGGCATTTTTCACAGAACTAGAACAAATCATTCTAAAATTTGTATGGAAACACAAAAGACACTGAATAGCCAAAACAATTTTGAGAAAGAAGAAAAGGCTGGAGGAATCATGCTCCCTGTCTTCAGACTATGCTATAAAGCTGCAGTCTTCAAAGCAGTATGGAACCAGCACAAAAGCAGACACACTGTCCAATGGAACAGAATAGAGAGCTCAGAAATGAACCCACAATTATATGTTTAATTAATGTTCAACAAAGGAGACAAGAATATACAATGGGGAAAAGACAGCCTCTTCAATAAACAGTGCTGGGAAAACTGGACAGCTACATGCAAAAGAATCAAACTGGACTACTTTCCCACACCATATATAAAAACACAGTCAAAATGGATTAAAGACTTAAATGTAAGACCTGAAACTATAACAATTCTAGAAGAAAACATAGACAGTATACTCTTTGACACTGGTCTTAGCAATATGTTTTTGGATATGTCTCCTCAGGTGTGGGGAATCAAAAGCAAAAATAAGCAAATGAGACTACCTCAAACTAAAAGTTTTTGCACAGAGAAGGAAACTGTCAACAAAACAAAAAGGCTGCCTACTGAATAGGATAAGACAATTGCAAATGATATATCCAATGAAGGGTTAATATCCAAAATAGACAACTCATACAATTCACATCAAAAAAAAAATAAACAATCTGATTGAAAATGGTCAGAGAATCTGAATAGACATTTTTCCAGAGAAGACATACAAATGGCTAATAGGCACATGAAAAGATACTCAATATCACTAATCATCAAGGATATGCGAATCAAAACCACAATGAGATATCACCTCACACCTGTCAGAATGGCCATCATCAAAAAGATAAGAAATACCAAGTGTTTGTGAGGATGTGAAGAAAAAGGAACCCTCATGGACTGTTGGTGGGAATGTAAATTGGTGCAGTCACTATGGAAAACAGTATGGAGATTCCTCAAAAACTTAGAAATACCAACAAGGACCTACTATATAGCACAGGGAACTATACTCAATATTTTGTACTAACCTATAAGGGAAAAGAACCTGAAAAAGAATATATATATATATATAAAACTGAATCACTGTGCTGTACACCTGAACTAACATGACACTGTAAATCAACTATACTTCAATAAAATTTTCAAAAAAGGCAAAAACAAAGCCCTTAAAAATAGAACTACCATATGATCCAGCAATTCCACTTCTGGGAATCTATCTGAAGAAAACGAAAACACTAATTTGAAAAGATATATGCACAGCTCTGTTCACTGCAGCATTATTTATGATAGCCAAGATATGGAAGCAACTAAATGCCCATTAATATGAATGGATAAAGATGTGATATATATATATATATACACACACATACACACATACACATATACATATACACACATACATACACACACAATGGAATATTACTCTGCAATAAAAAGGAATGAAATCTTGCCATTTTCAATAACATGGATGGTGGACCTAGAGGATATTATGTTAAGTGAAATGAGTCAGACAGAGAAAGATAAATATCGTATGACTTCACTTATATATAGAATCTAAAAAACAAAACAAATGAACAAACATAACAAAGCAGAAATAGTATCATAGACACAGAGAACAAACATGGTTGCCAGAGGAGAGGGGAGTGGGGGGAGGAGAGAAATAGGTGAGGGAGATTAAGAGGTTAAAAAAAAAAGAATTCCAACAAATAGATAAGAAAATAAAAAACAACAAAAGAACATCTGGCAAAATAAGTACCAATGGCTTTTAAATTTAAGAAAAGGTGTTCAATCTACCATTTGGGTAAACAGGTATAAAAGTAAACACATATATATCTGTATATACCTATATATGCATAAAATGTCCCTGGATGGATACACAAAAAATCAATAGCATTGACTGCCTATGAGGAGGGGAACCAAGTATCTGGGGAACAGAGGTGGGAGAAAGACTTTTTACCCCTTCACTGTATCCTTTTGTACTTTAAAATGTTTGAGCCATGATAATGTGTTATCTATTCAATATATTAAATTATATATAATATAAATGTTTAATATAATAAAACTAAATCTATACTACACTATACTATACGAATCAATGGATTCAAGAAACAGTGAATGAAAGTCTGAAGAGTAAGAGGATATTTTCACAGTCTCAAAGTACATCTCTACAAGATACATTTTAATTTTGAAGTATAACATAGTAACTTTACAGTGGAGGAACGTGGAAGATACTACCTTAACCAAGTGGTCAAAGTTACCAGAAATGGGACTCACCAATACTATGTGCCTCCTGATAGGATACACTGAGAAGAACTCAGCATCACTTCAGTAGTATTCTTGCCCAAAATGCATAACCTGAACTTAATTATGAGGCAACATCAGATAAACCAAAATTTAGGGATATTCTGCAAAACAACTGGTCTGTATCCTTCAAAAATGTCAATAACATTAAAAATAAAGACTTAGGAACTGTTCCAGATTAAAGGAGATGAGGGACCCATAAGAACTAAATGAAATGCATCATTTAGATTTTCTTTTGCTATAAAGACATTATTGGGACAACCAACAAATCTCGATAAGGTCTGTAGATTAGATAACAGTATTATATTGACATCAATTTTCTGATTTTGGCAATTATACTGTGCTTATATAAGAGAATTCCTAGTCTTTAGGGAATACACACTGAAGTATCTGGGGGTAGAAGGGGATCATGTTTGCCACATACTGTCGAATGGTTCAGAAAAAAAATGTGTGTGTGGTGATGGTGATGATGAGATGATGATGAAGAAGGAGACAGGGAGGGAGGGAGGCAGGGAGGGGGGAGAGAGAGAGAGAGATATTAAAGCTCAGTGTGAATATCTGTGGGATCTGGGTGAAGGATATCCAGAACTTTTTTCTTTTTTTAATTTAATTTTATTATTTTTTTAAACATCATTATTGGAGTATAATTGCTTTACAATGGTGTGTTAGTTTCTGCTTTATAACAAAGTGAATCAGTTATACATGTACATATGTGCTGATATCTCTTCCCTCTTGCATTACCCTCCCTATCCCACCCCTCTAGGTGGTCACAAAGCACCGAGCTGATCTCCCTGTGCCATGCGGCTGCTTCCCACTAGCTATCTATTTTAAGTTTGGTAGTGTATATATGTCCATGCCACTCTCTCACTTTGTCACAGCTTACCCTTCCCCCTCCGCATATCCTCAAGTCCATCCTCCAGTAGGTCTGTGTCTTTATTCCCATCCTGCCCCTAGGCTCTTCATGACCATTTTTTTTTCTTTTTTTTAGACTCCACATGTATGTGTTAGCATACGGTATTTGTTTTTCTCTTTCTGACTTACTTCACTCTGTATGACAGAATCTAGGTCCATCCACCTCACTACAAATAACTTAATTTTGTTTCTTTTTATGGCTAATATTCCATTGTATATATGTGCCACGTCTTCTTTACCCATTCATCTGTTGATGGACACTTAGGTTGCTTCCATGTCCTGGCTATTGTAAATAGAGCTGCAATGAACATTGTGGTACATTATTTTTTGAATTAAGGTTTTCTCAGAACTTTTTTTTTGTACTATCCTTACAACTTTTCTCTAAGTTTGAAATGGTCAAAATAAAAATAAATAATATGAGAATAAATGTTATGAGATCTCATAATCAGGGAAGATCCTTTTTATTCCTAGGGATCAGAGAAAGTTTCATGGAGGTGACAGATGATCCAGGCCCTGGTGGATAGCTAGAATTCAAATGAGGAGAGATGGGATGTGGTAAAGGGAGAGTAGTCCAGACAGAGGAAAAAACATGAACCAAGGTCTGAAGGTGGTCATGTACAGGCTTTGTTTTGGATGTGATAAGTAGCAGGCTGTTTTGGTAGCAGTATTCACATTGTCATGGGGGAGGAATGGTAGATAAAGGTCGAAAGTTAGATTATAGAGGATATAGGTTTGGTCACTGATTCCCAACAGCAGTGGTGGTGATGTGGTAGGGGGAGGCAGGGGACGAGAAGGACTTGAAGATGTTGACACAATTTCAAGTCTGGGTGACTGAAAGAATAATAATACCATGAAAAGTGTTAGGCAGTAGTAGGTTTCTGGTAAAGACTGAATTTGACTTTAGACATATGTTGAGTAAGAAGACATATAAAAATGAATTCTGAGTAGGTTAAGGACTTAAATTTTTTTAAATTCTTAAAGGTATTTAAAATATTTTTAAATTCTGGGAGGGGAGAAGGTTCTCCCCATGCATGATAAGAAACTCAGAAGCCAAAAAAAGAAAAGACTATATAAAACAAAACTTTTGGGACTTCCCTGGTGGTCCAGCGGTTAAGACTCCACGCTCCCAATGCAGTGGGCCAGGGTTCGATCCCTGGTCAGGGAACTAGACACCACATGCTGCAACTAAAGATCCCACGTACCACAACTAATAATCCCCCATTCCACAACGAAGATGTTGCGTGCCGCAACTAAGACCCGGTGCAGCCAAATAAGTAAATAAATAAATATTTTTTTAAAAAATGAAACTTTTGCTTAGAGAAAAGCGTATGAACAAAGTTAAAACACAAATTCCTTGGACAAAATATCTGCAACAAATATAACAAACAAAATAGTAATATATACTACTACTATAAGAAAAATATAAATAACCCAATGGAGAGCAAACAATGGTTATGAACAGACAACTCACAGAAAGAATACTAGTCAATAGACATAGGAAACCCCACCTCCCAGTTTCTAGTCAAATCCACAAGGGATATTGGGCAGAATTCCAAGTGTATTAAAAGCCATGCAGCATATCAAACAATCTACTCAAGTGGTTTGATACTAGAGTAACTAGTTCTAGTGAGATTATAGGTTTTGATCAGATGTTATGGTGAAGTTAGTATGTACAGGATTAGATGAAGAAAACTCATGCGTTAGGAGTGGAAGAGTTGGCAGTCAACCATGGACCGTCTGAATTGGTAGGAAAGCATGAGTGTTTCAAGCCTTTGCTTGCCTATCCCAATGACCCTGCTGAATCTTCAGTTTTCATTCAAGCTACAGTCATTAGTCATTCTGCCCTTAACCCTTATCTCTTCTCACCTTCTCTATCTTTTCATTACTCTGCATTTAGCATTGTGCCTGGCACATAAGTATTCAACTGATACTTTTTGAACAGACAGCCTTATCCTAAAGGAAAAAGGAAAGGAATAAAGGTATCGGAGTAATAAAACCCATGTCTTTTTCTTGGTAGTAGCACATAACAAGCTTTAACAGTTGGCACTTGGACAGGGTTGTATGAGAGGCGAAGTCCCTCACAGCATCAGACTGTCAGGAGGCTTATATAAGGCACAAGTTCTACCATCCATAACAGGAGGAGGGCAAGGGAACTCCCAGGGAAGAGGGGAGGAGGGGGGTTACAGGTCTAGGTGTAGTCCCTCAGTAGCACTGTGGGGAGGCTCTAGGTTAGAAAACTCTGAATGGCAGCAATGGTTTGGGACACTCATGGCCCAGGGCTTATCTCTTGCTAGCAGATGCAGGTTGAGTTTTGAGGAGGATGCAAAGCAGGCAGGCCCTAAATGGCTTAAAATATGTTTGGGCTATCTTAAATAAAATTGGATGTGTAAAACTTTGACTTTAGTGCTGGCGGGCTTTTCAGCTTCCTTTTTTACTTACTCATTAAACACCATAATCGGATGGAAATGGCATAGGCTCTGGAGTCAGGCCAAGGGGACTTCATTACCACCTAGAGGGGATGAAAGTCCCAGATCCCTACCTAGCCTTCTTTGACACTCCCCTGGCAGTGAGAAAGGTGGAGCAGTGCCTGCCTTGGTGAGAGCAGAAGTCTGGGCTTTCCACTCAGCCTTTGTTGACAGGGGTAGCACCGCAGACGTTTCTCTGGTGCTTGGCTGGAATAGAGTGGTTATTGTTTAAAAGTTGTCTGTGTTGCTAGAGTGCCTCTTTCCTAGCCCTTTGTCTGGGAAGAATGGGTTTTCCTCAGGGCTTTTGTTGTCTGTGCCCACTGACTGGCCTTTTCAGGCTGCTGGCTTCTCCAGCACCCAGTGAGGCAACAAAGAAAACCGGAGGACGTCAGCACCCTCTCAGTCCTCGAATCATGAGGTCCTTAGCCAGTCTGCCGCCTTCTCTCCACCTTTCAACATCTTGTTATGTTTGTTTTATAAATAATGTCCTCCTGTACCTAGCAGGAGGAACAGAGAGAAATGCATTTACTCTATCTTGTCCAGAACCAGAAGTCCCATTGTGGTTAGGTTTTAGTCGTTTAGAAATAATACTGAAATATTTAGGAATAAAATGATAAAATGTTTGGTGTATCCTCTTCAAAATAATACAGGAGGAAGAGAGAATGAGAATATAGATGTGACAAGATTAACCATGAGTTTTTAGTTGTTCAGGCTGGGAGATGGGTCCAAAAGTGTTCATCACACTATTCTCTCTACTTTTGTGTAAGCCTGGGCATTTCGGCAATATCATCAAAGTTACTCTCCCTCCTCTGTTGAGCGTGCATTTGAGGAAAACTAGACTGAAGTAGAAAGATTTGTTAGGAAACTGTAGCAATAGTCCTAGGGAGAGACATAGGCCTGAGTGAAGGCAGCAATATTAGAGATGCAGAAGATAAATATTTAGAGGTAAAACTGGACAGACTTGGTGATTAACTGGATATAGGGAGAAGGCTTGATGATTAGGTAGGTGTTGATTCCAACAACAGAGATGGAGAATTTCATAGAATAGACTCCATTTTTTTTTCGCGACTCCATTTTTGATATTTGACTGCTGACTACTTTCAAGTCCTACCATTCCCCTTTCCTTTCCAGCCAACTCCTGGTCAAGTTGATAAAAAAGTCTGAGTGTTCCCTCTTTTGGTGCCGTTGAGAATGAACCCTCATCCCAGCCTCACCTCCTAATCATAATAAAATTCCAAATCCAGCCTCTTTCCCTGCTTTTTAAGGACCCACACCCTTCTGGTATGTGTGTGGCATCATCAGTCTTGACATCCAAAACAAATTAGGGGAGGGTGGGGGTCCATCCTGCCTCTTCAGGGTGCTGACAACATGAATAAGTGAGGAAGAACAGGTAATTTTGTGGGGGAATTTGGGGGACAGGAGAGAGGAGTTCAAGGTACCTAGATAAAATGTACCTAGCAGAGGGTGCCTGACACATAGCAAACACTCACTAATGCTACTTTCTTTTCCTGTAAGCCTCCATATTCTTACTTCCTTTGAGTTAAAAATTTATTTATCTATAGATTTTACCAAATAATGGAGGCTTAAAATAACCATAATAATGATAATAATGTTTATGTTATTAGTCACTTACTATGTACCAGGCATTGTATTAGAGACTGCAGATATTTTATCTTGTTTTAATCTTTAAAACAATTCTATGAGGTAGGTATAATCCAAATTTTATAAATGAGGACAACTGAGACTTTAAAGTTACACAGTGGGTAGGTTGCAAAACTATTCAAATCCGCATCAGTGAGACTCCAGAGCAGTGCTATATTTACTATGCTATACTTCCTTTTCTATATGATCATGAAAGTAGATTGATAATATCCATCACTTACTTCATAGTATATAGCATGTAGAGGATATCAGCTTGCTCCTGTAAGCTGGGGGTCTCCTTCAACTGTAAAACCAGTGCTTTGAAGTCCACTTCCCCAGACGGGTCTCTAGGAAGATGTGTTTCTACACGAACAGAGGGAACCTTTAGTTTGAGAAAAGACAAAAAAAATCCACAAGTGCTCACCTTAAATAATGCCCTAGAGTGTTGATCTTTTCACTTTCTAAACCTTTTCCATAAGAGTTTCCTAAATTTTGAGAAAAAGTGAAGCAAAAACAATGACACCTTCAGAATGTATGATACAGCAATCTAGTTTTCTTAAGCCTGACTAGAAAAACTTGCCCATTTAAAAAGTGAACTAAAAAGGACATATATCTTCACAATGGTGGCATTTTGCCTACCACCAGTTACTAGTAGAAACCATAATGGCTAGTTCTATTATTTTCTGTAAGAATGGCAGTTTTGCGAAAAGCTGATAGAAATACCTCCTGTGCAAATTTACCTGGTCCTCTTGTGGTGCATGAAGTAAGTCAAGTAAGTTGAGTGAAGGCCGGGAAGCCTGAAATATCTTTGTAGGAAGATACATGTGTACATCTGCAAAAGGTTGATATTTATGGAAAAGCTTAGATAATTAAGAGATTAATAAAAATGTACAGTTGACCTCAACAATGAAGTTACATATGGGTTGGTTCTTTATAGAACAAGAATGAGAAGTTTACCCTTTCTTGGTAATAGCAAAGAAAAGAAATATGAAGGTCAGATAAATCAAAGGATATTCAACCAATCAATCAATAAACATATTTTGAATGGAATATCTAGAATTATAGCATCACCTGGACATATAAGATATTAAATTCTATGAACGTAATCAATACCACAATGGTGCTATCACTGATACTTTAATAGAATACCACATATAACAGAAAGAACCCAGTTACATTTTATATTTTCTGGACTCTCCCAGAAGACTATCTGGCTGCTAGCAGTTGGAATTGCTTGAGAACAGATAAATGGATGATCCTATCTAGGGAATCAAAAAATGTAGTGGCTGACAAACTTTGGGATATTCCTAAGATTTTTACTTACAGTTCATTGTTGAAACACTTACCATAACCTCTAAGGAGAGACTCTCTTGTCATTTTTGCCATTTTACAGATACAGAAAGAGAGATACAGAGCTCAGATAACTGTTCAAGCAAGTAAGTAGCAGAGCTGGGAATTAAGCTCAAGTTTCCTGATTCACAATCAAGAAGTATAACTTAATAAAGCTGATGTCTTTGCATAAGCCCTTTGTCAAGGAAGCATATGCAAAGGCTATGTATGCTAAGCTTTTCCCTTTTCTAACTGTTAAATGATTCCCCAATGATCATGTTTAATATCTTTGGTTAGTAATGGTCAATAAAATTTTAGACAGTAAGATCATGCATCTCAATCATTCTCATCATCTGTGAAATATTAACATTTAGGTCCTCTAGGTGTGGCCAAGGAAGGAGCCCTTCTGTCCCTTCATATGCAGCTATCATACAGGTCCTGAACACTCCTAGGAACCATGACTACTCCTGGCAATGTGTGGTAGAAGACATCCTCCACTGTGAATACTACTGAGGGAGGATAGCAGTCTTGGGGAGAAGAATGGTAAAGCTGTTGAAGAATGATACTGTAGTTGACAAATACAGCTCTACACTGCTGGAACAACTGACTGTATAAGTTACAGCTGGCCTAAGGAACCAGATTTAGCTTACTTAAGGGAGAATATCCCCCTTTCCATTACAAGGCTATCTTGTAATAGTCTGCAATGCTTTCTCTTTAAATAAAATTACTTCCAAATTAGTAACTTTTCCAAAGGAAGAAAAAATCCTTTCCACATTATAATACTTTGATGTTAAAATTGAATATGCTCCATGTCTCTTGTTCTGTCTCTTCTTGCTATGTAACTGGTTAAACCAGACTACACAGCACTATCTATAGCAAAACTATACCCATTAATTACCCATTTTTAATTGTAAAAATTCATTAATTTTACAAATATTTGAGCATCTAATATGTTCTAGGTGCTGTCTGAGATGCTAGGATAAAGCAGTGAACAAAACAAAGTTCCTGCCTACACTGTAATAAACACCCCACCCCCATCCTGGGCTTCATGTCATCCTGTTCCTGACTCCAGTGAGTCATGGCATTACTCACTCTGTACATGCAGCTCCTTGGCCTTGGTCATCAAGGACATTAAATCGCAGGTTGCCTGCACAGCAGCTCGGAACCGATTTAGCCCTTTCTTCTGTGAGGTAAGGGCTACTTTAGGATGGGGAGCAGTCTGCACCAAAAGGTGATCTAAATAACGAGCAACTTCATCACCACAGCGAGCTGCAAGGTTAGTGGGGGGAGGGGGGAGAGAAAAAATAAACATTTTAGTTACTTCACAATCTACCCCACCAAACAGAATGACTGGCTCCTGTGCCCACCCACAACACAGCACCAAAACCAGGTTGTTTTAGCTCATGGGGGAAAATAGTTGGTGATCATTATACAACCTCGTAGCTTTACTATTCAGAAACTATGGCCATTTACCAGGATCCACCTGTTCTTCAACTTTGTTGAGACAATATTAGGTTCCCTTAAAGTAGTATGAGCTTATTATAGGCCAGGTGGAGCATTTCATAATCTATGTATGTGTGTGTGATGGTAGTGGTGGTGGCAGTTGTGGTGGAGGAGTAGAATAGGGCCCTTTGAGTCTCACTGGTATGAGGAGACTTGTGGGGAAGGGCAAAAATCTTCTCCTAAACATTGAGCCTAGCTGAAAACAGACAGATTCCACAAATGGCAGCTACAATTGCTAAAGAAAAAACAAGCTCCATGTGGCACTGGTGTCAAAAGGACTACTGACCACACGTTGGTCTTTTTTGTTACCCCCTTCATTTATTCACCAAATATTTATTGCCCACTATGGACCAGGTGGTGTACTAGGTGCTGAGGTTTCAGTGCTGAAGAAGACAGATACAGTCCTTATCCTCTTGGTCTCTTCCTCCCCCCCAACACCTTCTATAACATTATCTCTGACTACGGATAATGGAAACAAAAAAGAAATACATATATCTTGTGGCTGCTTAACATTTCAGATTTTACATGAACACCTGCAACATTTATAGTTGGAAAAGCCCAATGTTTGGATCAATACTGAAGTTTGCTACGTCAGTCATGTATCATCTGGATTTTGATTACCTCTGGGGAGCTCTCCAGATGTCTTTCTGTTCTCTGATGTGACTAATGGGAACTAGCAGAGCTGCAAGAGTGGACCTCATACTCAGTGACATCTTAATGACAAATATTATAACCTTGAATACAATCTAGACACTTGAGTAGAGGATTATGAACAATATGGAGAGAAACGCTATCCCCATGGAAGAGCTGGCAAGCAACAGACACGCCCATTGTGAGGCCACCAATGAGTAAACCCAGACAGGGGAAAGTGACTCAGAATGCATAATATCAAGCTTAGTAAAAACATATCATTAAAGAGGTATATTTAAGAAAGCAGTCTAAGAGAATGAGTGCTACAGATGTAAATCACAACTACCTATGCAATAGCAAACAACCTCAATATATGATCAGTCTTATTTGGTTTTCAAAATATTTCAGCTTATGCCAAGATATATATCATGACTTTGGGTATTACTGATAACAGGAAATAACCTTGTATTTTATGTACTCATCAAACAAAGAAATTCACACTATTTTAGATCTTATAAAAACAGAGTGAATTAAATGGTACTTAGGTGAGTAAATGCTGAGCCCAAATGAGAAAACAGTCCTTCTGACTGCTAGTGTTTTGGTTTATTGTATATGAGATTATGCTTGCTAGCTCACTGAGGAAAGCTAATTTATTTATTTTTCTTCTCTCCAACACACCACTCTTAAGATAAAGAAATTGGCTGCCTTAAGATATAGGCTAACAGTCAGAAAACCAGACAGTGAAAGCAGACAAACCATGTTTTACATAACTAGAACAATAATTCACTCCCACTGGCCCTTCTCTCTGTGGGATTCAAATAATGTAATGTTTGCCTTGCCTAGGTCAGCATTTTAACACTTTAGGGTTTTTCTCAGGCCCCCACGATGCTTTCTCACTATATCATCTTTGTATTCGTAGAAACCAATTAGATTTTGTTCTGCGTTATTTGTCTAGTTGTAACATGAAAGCAATAGGCGTACCAAATCGGCTTTTTCAAACTACGCAGACCTCCCCAGAGATTCTGATGTACCCCTATAATATTCTATATAAAAGAACTATATAAAATTAGAATATATAGAATGTACTAGAATATAAAATTATAGATTATATAATATTCTATATAAAAGAACTCTGACGGAATTTTATACTTTTTATGCTTTTTAATGTCAAAAAGCAGTACGTAAATGTCTAGTTTTCCTACTACATACTTGATCAAATATCTCTCACTCAACATTGCTTCCTCCCAGTTTTAAAGTACCAGTCATTTTATGTACCTGGGAGAGAAATCTCCCCTAACCTTAGTAAGGGATAGTCCAACTCTATACTCCAGAATCACCACAGGGATATTAGACCAGAAACCAAAGGTAAGTAGAAGAATGAAAAGTGAAGCCAAACAAAAGCAGAAATCTAGGTGTATTAAATAGGAGTGAGACTGCTGGCAGGAGAAATATTAAGGAGGATGCTCAACAATACTTTGTATTCTTGTCCAGCAAGGCCAGTGCATTTATGAAGCCTCCTTACCATTACTGGTTGAACCATAGCCATTCATCCAGTCACCAGATTCCAGCTCATTATCATAGTCATCATAATCTTCATCATACAATTTACCCTCGGGTCCAGGTTCCATAAAGCTCAAATGTGTGCAGCAAGATGTTGTCAAAAACTCTGACAGTTTACCTGTTTGAATCCTGACAATTAAGAGGGTAAATAGAAAACAGAAAATCAGAGGAAATCATTTTCAAAACAACACAGTCTAGCGATAAAAAGGATACCTAGAATATTCTGTTGGGGGATTACTAACGTTTATACATTAGTACAAATTTTGTAAAAGTGAAAATTTACACCACTCCTAGACATAGTGTAGTATAGGTTAGGGTACTATGTTAATAAAGACTACAATATGGGTTCACAATCCACCAGCAGATCAGTTTTGATCTCTTTCATTGCCACATACTACATTGCTAACTATGCCAAATATCTGGCAAAAACTTCCATTGGCTGCAAGAGAAGCTAGGACAGAATGAAGATAAATCACCACAAATCTGTCGTATCATTTCAAAAAATATTCAAAAAGACCATTTTGTAAAGAAAAAAACGGTATCTGACAATTTAAAGAATTATAGTAGATTGTAAGCCATATCTTCCCCTACTTATAAAGCCAATTGCAAAACCAAACCCAAAGGGAAAGTCAATAGTATTGATTTGCTAAAGAAGTCAGTTTGAGGGGGCTCCCAATGGCCAGATTTTTTTTTTTTACATCTTTATTGGAATATAATTGCTTTACAACGGTGTGTTAGTTTCTGCTTTATAATAAAGTGAATCAGTTATACATATACGTATGTTCCCATATCTCTTCCCTCTTGTGTCTCCCTCCCTCCCACCCTCCCTATCCCACCCCTCTAGGTGGTCACAAAGCACTGAGCTGATCTCCCTGTGTTATGAGGCTGCTTCCCACTAGCTATCTATTTTACGTTTGGTAGTGTATATATGTCCATGCCAGATCTTGAATATATGTACACTGAAATAGACAATGGAATGAAGCATGACATAAAAATAAAATAAGAATCTATGACTCTATGCTGGCAATAAAACTACAAAATTAAAGGGGGTAAGGGAGAGCTTTTTTTTTTTTTAACAGGATTCCAACTAATACATGTACAAAGAATGATAGAAATACAGAATCATGATTTTACAACCCCATTTAGTAATAACTGATTGATCCATGGAAGCTAAAGCCATTTGGTCAAAGACTGTTGGAGAAAGGATAATGGAATCTAGACACGAATGGAGGATTATGAAGAATATGGAGAGAAGTGCTCTCCCCATGGAAGGGCTGGCAAGCAATAGACATGTCCATTGTGAGGTCACCAATGAGTAAACTCAGACAGGGGAAAGTGACTCAGAAGATAACATTTTAAACAAACTGAGAGACATTCTGCAAAATAACTGACCTTCTTTCTTTAAAATTGTAATGAAAATTGTAATGAAATATTAACAAACGGCTGGGGAATTGCTCTAGATTAAAAGACATCAAGGAGATATAATAACTAAAAGCCAACGAGTGATCTTTCATTGGAGCTGGAGTGGGAAAAAAGCTATGGGAAAACATTATTGAGACAACTGGGTAATTTTGAATATGGACTCTGTATTAGATAATAGTATCATATCAATATTAACTTTTCTGAGTGTGCTGATTATATTGTAGTCATGTATGAGAATGCCCTCTTTCTCAGAAGACAGAAACTGAAGTATTTAGGGTTGCAGAGTCATGACATCTCTGACTAACTCTCACACACTTTAGCGAAAAAAGTGTGTGTGCCTGTGTGTGTGTGTGTGCATGTGCACATATGTATGTGTGAGAGAGGGAGAAGGGTAGGGAACAAGAGAGGAAGGGAGGGAGGAGAGGAAGGAAGGGAGGAGAGAGAGAACACACAAGTGGTACAGATGTTAACAACAGGTGAGTCTTGAGGGAGGGTATATGGTATTCAATAAGATTCTTGCATATTTGTGTCTACTTAAAATTTTTCAAAATAAAAACTTAGGGAAAAAAGAAAAGCAGTGAGAATTGAATAGTCCAGTAACCTCCTTTCCTCCCTCCTTCCCTCCCTCCCTTCCATTCTTCCTTCCTTCCAGGGTAAGTTTCCTGATCCACTGAATTTATGGGGTGTAGGCAAAGAACAGGGTGGGAAAAAATTCCAACCCTTCTCTTTAACATTAAATTCCTTGATTCAATCTATCAAACACCAGCTCCTGGAATAGGATGGGTATATGTTGCTAAAGATACAGAGAAAGGCATCACAAATCTACCATTACTATACCCAGCGTCCAAATTTCACTTCATTTCACTACTGAGTGGATAGAAGTCACTTACCTTGCCCCACCAAAATAGCCATCCTGCATTTTTCGGAGTGCTGCCAGGATACTTGAATTCAAGCTGGTTCCATCTTCATCTTAAAATGAAGAGAATTTTAAAACAATCTTTGTGGTTTTAACTTTGAAATAAGGGGGATCTTTCAATTATTTTAAACCAATTTTCTGGTGGTGATGGTACAAATGAGACAGTCCTCGTTGACCACCCTGTATTTCAACACTTCATCTGAGAGCCAATGACACTGTGCAGAATGGGAAATGGTAAGGGATGATGACCAAGAGTGGAGAGTTCCTCACAGACAGTATCTTATTTATTGTAAGTACTTAGCACATTGCCTGATTGCAGAACACAGAATGATTACTGAATGCTGACAATAATAACAACAGCAACCATCTGCTGAATGTTATGTGCCAAGTACTGTGCTGAACATTTTATACATGATCTCATCCAATGAGCTTTGGTTTACATGTGTGTATGTGGGTAGGCATAAAAAATATTTAGAAGGCTAACAATTATCCAACTTTATGTGAAGGGGATCATACTACACATACTCTTTTGTGATCCACTTTTTCTAACTAATTCTTTGCAAAAGCTAAAAATGATTCCATAACAGATATTTAGACTGTTGTATTATAAGCAACACTGTGATGCAATTTTTCTATTATTTCCTTAGGATAAATTCTTACAAGTAGAACTGTTAGAACAAAGGGAACACTTACTAAAAACTTTATAGACTGCCAAACTGCACACTAAAAAGTTGTGCCACTATGTCTACCATCAGTATAGAAAGTGATTGTTTCCCCACATCTTTAACAACAATGGTATTAATAAATCTTTTTAATCTTTGTTCATCTGATACATTAAAAAATACATTGTTTTAATTTTAGTACTAGTAAGATTGAGCATGTTTTCATGTATAGACTGGCTATTTGTATTTCTTTTATGAACTGCCTGTTCATGTTCTTTTCCCATTTTTTTTTTTTTTGGTGGTTCGAAAACTTTGACAATCAACCGTTAGTTCTCATCCACATTAACTGTCTGTAGATTTTTGAAAGTGGTGACAGGTACATAGGTAACCAATGTATAGAGCTTGTTTGGTGAATCTTCATCTTCATTACGTTTTCTGGACAACTGCACATGGACATGGTATGGGATATTCCTTATTCCTTTGGCCCAGACAGCTTTGTTGAGCTCAGTGTCAATGTGTACATCTGGAGTTCCCACCTCCTTCATGGCAAATTTCCAGATTTCTCTGAGTGCCCGAGGGACATGCTTCTTGAAACCCACTCCATGGATGCGCTGGTGAATGATGATAGTGTATTCTCTGGTCACCACCTCGGTGATGGCGGACTGGCCCTTCTTCTCGCCACCCTTCTTTGCAGGAGCCATTATGTCAGGCTTGGGTTGGAAAGCTCTTTTCCCATGTTTTTAATAAATAATCTTTTTTTTTCAATTGACTTTCAAGGCCTCTTTATGTTTTGTGACTATTACCCTTTTCTCTATCATATGTATGGCAAATATTTTATCTACTTTATTATTTGTCTTTCAGCCTCAACCACACTTCATTTTTGTATAAAATATTTAATTAGAAACAGATTAATTTAGATTTTCATGTTTTAAAATCTGTCAAGTTTTCCTTTCTGTGTCTTGCAAAGTACAGCTTTCTTCAGCCCAAGATCACAAAAACATTCTCCCATACTTTCTTCTAATACTTTTATAGTTTTTCTTGTTGCTTAGCTGTTTAATCTATTTAGAATTTAATTTTGCATAAAATGTAAAGTAGCAGGCCTAAATGAATGATTTTCACAAATGTATTTATTTATATTCTTTTGCTGCTATTTGGATTGCTGTCTTTATCATTATTGTAATTCCAATGGATCTATCTTCTCTTGTTTTTAGTTTTTAAAAAATCTGGTTATTCTTGTACATTTTCTCTTCCATATGTAATTTAGATTCAGCTTGTTCATAAAAATTTGTCTTTATTTTGATTTGGAATTCACTGCATTGATAGATTAATTTAATAAGAATGAACATCTTCTCAATATTAACTATTTCCATCAAGCAACATGATATGTCTCTCTAGTAATTAAAATCTTCTTTTATGATTTTTATTAGCTTTACAATTTTTACAGTTTTATGCATATTTCTTATTAAGCTTTTTCTTTTTTAAAATTAATTTTTATTGGAGTATAGTTGCTTTGCAATGTTGTATTAGTTTCTGCTGTACAGCAAAATGAATCAGTTTTACGTACACATATACCCTCTCTTTGTCAGATTTCCTTCCCATTTAGGTCACCACAGAGCACTGAATAGTTTCCCTGTGCTATACAGTAGGTTCTCATTAGTTTTTTTTTTTTTTTTTTTTGCGGTACGTGGGCCTCTCACTGTTGCGGCCTCTCCCTTTGTGGAGCACAGGCTCTGGACGCGCAGGCTCAGCGGCCATGGCTCACGGGCCCAGCCGCTCCGCGGCATGTGGGATCTTCCCAGACCGGGGCACGAACCCGTGTCCCCTGCATCGGCAGGCGGACTCTCAACCACTGCGCCACCAGGGAAGCCCTAGTTATCTATTTTATACATAGTAGTGTATATATGTCGATCTCAATCTCCCAATTCATCCCACCCCCTTGGTATCCATAAGTCTGTTCTCTATATGTGTCTCTATTTCTTAAGCTTATTCTTATATTATTTACTTTTCTAGAAATTTGTCAACTTTATCTAGATTTATAAAATTGTATTTGGTACTCTTTTATAATTTGTAAAGACTCCTCCATTTCTGTTGCTATATCCCCTTCCTCATTCTTAACATTATTTTTATTATCTATATTTTCTTTCTTTATTCTGAAGCCTATTTTACCAGATATTAATATGGCCACTTCTGATTTTTAAAATTAATTTTACATGGCATATTTTTTCCATTATTTTATTCTAGTCTACCTATATTGTTACATATGAAGTGAATCTCATGGAGTCAGCATATATGTGGGTCATTTTTAAATCTACTCTGCCAATCTCAGTCTTTTAATTGGTGTATTTAGGCTATTTACAGTTAATGTAATTATTGATATATTAGGAATGAGTTTGCCATTTTACTTATTGTTTTGTTTGTTCCTCTGTTCTTCTATTTTTTCTTCCTGCTTTCTGAAACACAAGAATTCCATTTTGATTTATCTATAGTGTTTTTTACTTTATCTCCTTGTATAGACTTCTTAGTGGTTACCCTAGGTATTACATGATATATACAAACATGCATTATACATATATCACTGTCTGTTAGTGTCAATATTTCACGAGTTTAAACTGATGTGTAAAAACCTTATTTCCTTTTTTTACATCGTTATTGGAGTATAATTGCTTTACAATGTTTATGCTTGAAAAAAAACTTATTTCCTTTTCAGTCCCTTACCTCCCCCAATATATAACTGCATTAAAGATCTCCTCTACATACTTTGAGAACCACATCAGACAGTGTTATGATTTTTGCTTCAAACGTCAAACATAATTTAGAAAACTGAAGTGGAGAAAGTCTATTGTACCTGTATTCTTACTCTTTCAACTGTTGTTTTTCTTGCTTGATGTTCCAACATTCCATCTTGCATTATTTCCTTTTTATTTCAAGAACTTCCTTTAAGCTATTCTTTTAGAGCAGATCTCCTTCAGACAAATTCATTTAGTTTTGCTTCACCTGAGAATGTCTTTTTTCCCTTTATTCTTCAAGTACATTTTAACTGGATACAGAATTCTTAGTTTATTAATTCTTTTCTTTAAGCACTTGAAAAATATTATGCCACTTCCCTCTGTTCTCCAGGGTTTTTGATAAGATCTGCTGTCATTCTAGTTGTTTTCCCACATAGACAATGTATCATTTCTCTTACTGCTTTCAGGATTTTTTCTTTTTCTTTAATTTTCAGGAGTTTGATCATTATGTTTTGGCATGAATTTCTTTGGGTTTTTCCTGTTTGGAACCTTCTCAGCTTTTTAAATCTGTAGGTTTATGCCTTTTGCCATTTTTTTTCAGCCATAATTAGTTGGAATACTTTCTTCAGCCCTATATTCTTTTTCCTCTCCTTCTGGGACTGATAACATGAATGCTAGATGTTTCATTATTAGTCCCATAGGTCTCTGAGGCTCTGTTCATATTTTTCAGTCTGTTTTTACTCTTGTTCACTTCTATAGTTCTATCTTCAAGTTCAGTCTATTTTCTTCTGCTACTGAGCCTATCTAGTAAGTTTTTCATTTCAGTTATTATAGTTTTCAATTCTAAAACTTTCATTTGGTTCTCCATCTCTTCAATTTTTGCCGAGACTTCCTACTTTAAAGTTTAAAGTGTGGTTGTAATTGCTTGGTAAAGTATTTTTATGATGACTGACTTAAAATCTTTGTTGTAATTCCAACATCTTTGTCATCCTGGTATTGGTATATGTTGATCATCTTTTCTCATTGAAGTTGAGATTTTCCTGGGCATTGGTATGAATGATTTTCTATTGTATTCTGGAAATTTGGGGTATCATCTTACAAGACTGTGGATCTTATTGAATCTTCTGATTCAACAAGTCTCCTCTGATATTGTGCAGCAGGGAAGGGAGCACTGCCTTGTTACTGCTAGGTGGGTGTGGAAGGAGTTCCTCTACTGTTCAGTAAGGATGAAAGTCTAAGCTCCCCACTAGGTCTTCTCAGACACTACCCGTAAGGAGGGAGGGGGCACCTCTTCACAGCTGTGTGAAGGCAGTAGTTCCCCACACAGCCTCGCTGATAGGGATGGGAATGGGGCTGTAGTTTTTTTCTGTGGTATTTGGGTAGATTAGAACACATTTATTGTCTAGAAGTTTTCTGTCTGGCTAGGCTGTCCCTTTCCTGTTCCTTTGGCTAGAGGGAGAAGGTCTTTCCTGGATCTTTTAAAATCTATACCCATTTGTGTTTCTGGGATGATAACTTCTCCAGCACCCAGTCCAGGATACATGAGGCAGAAGGAAAACTCAGGAAATTCACTGCTGTGTCATTTCTTAGGTTCAAAGTCCCTAGCCAGTCTCCCTTCTTTTTTCCAACTTTCAGAGTCTTCTTATGTTTGTATTATAGTAATGTCCAGGGTTTTTAGCTGTACTTAGCAGGAAGAATAGGGAGAAGTGGGTCTATTCCTTTTTGTCTGGAAACAGAACTCTTTTTTTTTTCAAAAGTGAAAATATTCAAGAATATGAAAATTTCTAAATATGACTTTGGCCAAATCTCTTAAGTTTTGATTAGTAGTGGTATCATTTTTCATTTTAAAACACTATATAATTTTAAATTTGATTTCCTCTTTAATCAAAGAATTATTTGCAAAAATATTAATTCCTTCATGGTCAGGTTTTTAAGATATTATTTGTTTTAATTAATTTTATGTGCTATGTCTGGCAATATCAACTATATTATTTCTACTTTTAAAAAATAAACATTCTTTGTGTATTCTGTCTTTCTGGGTATACTTTCACATACACCCATAAACACAAAAATCAAGTCTGTTAATCCTCTATATCTTTAATTATTTTGTATAATGGATCTGTGACATTATGATAGAGGTATGTTATAGTTTCCCACTATGACTGTACAATGGATTTATCATATCGTCCTTAAGTTTTCCTAAATATCTGCTTCATGCATTTCACTGATATTCTTCAGTAGATAAAAATTTATAAATGTTCCACCGTCTTCATGTACTATAACTCTTATCAATATAAAATATCCTTTATATCCCATTTACTGATTTGTGCCTTGAATTCTATTTGCTATTTTTGATATTAATATTGCCATAACTGCTTTCTTTTTGTTAGCATTTACATGATATATCTTTATGTCTTCCTTTATTTTCTGTTTTTCCATACAATTTTATTTTAGGGATAGCTTTTGTAAGTAGCATCTAGCTAGATTTTGCTTTTACCTATCCTAGGAATCTGTATTTAATATGAGAATTTAACTAATTCACATTTTAATGTGATCACTAGTATGTTCATTCTCATTTCACCAGCACAATGTTTTCCCTGACAAAAATACACAGCTATTAGTAATGTACATTTTGGAGACTGACAGACCTGGTTTGAGGCCTGATTCTGTTGCTTACTAGCTTTGTGACTACACAATGAGTCACCTTCTTCATCTATAAAATGGGAGCTATTAATAGTACCTACCTGAATAGGGTTGTTGTAGAGATGTCAAAATAATGCACTGAAAGCACTTAGCTCAGTGCATGGCACAGAGAAAGTGCTCAGTAAACATTGCAGTTATTATTGCTATTGATATTTCTGTTTTTTGTTGTGTGACCATGTACCAAGTATCAAAACTTTGTGACTTAAATCTAGATCTTAATTTTATTCTTCTTCCCAAGCTATGGTTGTATATCTCATCCCAACTATTAGGCATTTCAATTTTGAAACCTCTTTGTCACTACAAACTCAACATGCCCCTTTATAACTGGCATCTTCCTTTATAATTTCTCTGCTTTTATCAATGGCAGCATTATATACCTAGTCTCTCTAAATGTTGGCATTGTCTTGATTCATATCTCATATCTAGTCAGCCAACACCTGACTTGCAGGTGGTGTTTAAAATGACTCTGTATCCTTCTTTCCCACTCAATTTTTACTATCATCAATCCAGTGTGTCTTCTCATCACCTCATACTTGGATTAGTTTCCTTGATATCAGATTCGTCTAACTACAGTGTATACTGTCACTAAGTCAATATTCCCTAAATATCACTTTCATCATATCACTCCTTGCTCAAAAACTTTTAATAGCTTCAGACTTCTGAGACAATTTGTTTTAAATTTCTCTGCTTATTTTCAAGGTCTTCATAATCTGACCCTATTTTACTAATCCAATTTTGTTGATAATTATATTCCAACATGAAAGGTCCACTCTATTCAGCTTGGCCTCTTCACTGTCCACTCACAAGTCAAGGGCATCCCTGCCCTCCAGGCTTCACCCATGGTATTTTTTCCCTCACCTAAAGTACCTTTCCTTCTTCTCTCCTCGCATATGAATACTACACATCCCAAAAAGCCTGGATAAGTCCCACCTAGTCAAGAAATTTTCTTTGACAACTTGATCACTGTCATTGTAAAATACTAATCTAATGGTTTTATACTTCTTTATATACTGTCTTGAATTGTTTTCTATTAATTTTGTGAATTAGCTTTGTTTCTCCAATTAGACTTTATACTTTCCTTAATCCTTTATACTTTCTAAAGGCAGTTCTGGGAACACAGTAGTTATTAAATGGGCACTTGTTAATTGTTTTAAATAAAGAAGAGGGCTTCCCTGGTGGTGCAGTGGTTGAGAGTCCACCTGCCGATGCAGGGGACATGGGTTCGTGCCCCGGTCTGGGAAGATCCCACATGCCACGGAGCGGCTGGGCCTGTGAGCCATGGCCGCGGAGCCTGTGCATCCGGAGCCTGTGCTCCGCAACGGGAGAGGCCACAACAGTGAGAGGCCCGTGTACCGCAAAAATAAATAAATAAATAAATAAAAAATAAATAAATAAAGAAGACAGACAAAAAGAAGAAAGACTACCCTACTTCCTCAACTCTTGTGCTTTTGAAGCACTTTAGAGATGTGACCAAAATCCCTAACAGTCTGTCTGGACTTTGAATGATTTATGACAAAGGATTCTTCTCTAATGAAAAGGAATTCTATGTACTTTGGTAGTACAAACAGGCCTTTGGAAGCAACAGCAGAGATACAGAAAGGAAGCAGTGCTTCAGTATTGGCTCTAGTCCTCCAGGAATTAAAAGAACAATAAAGCCTTTCACTCAGTTTCAAGTAAGCAATGTCAGGAAGTCCAGCTAATAAAGGAAAGATAAACTGAAAGGCTTTTTACTTTTCCCTGCTAGATTTTATTGCTTCAGTTAGGCAAGCCTTGCAAAGAGAAGTCTAGGAACTTATCTATAAAATCTTGATGCTCCACTGGAGTAAGACAGATGCAGAATATAGTATTACTGTCTTTAAAATGAATCATATTAATAAAGTTTCTGTAAATTGGCCTAGAAACCAATTATCTGAAGTAGCCCCAAACAAGTTATTCTATTACATCTCTTGAATTATAGCTCTCAAACCACCTGAAATATTCTTGTGTATTGGTTTATTTGTTACATATTTATTCTAAAACATAAGCTCCGTGAGAGTAGAAACCTCATCTGCCGTATTCACCCCATGTATGCCCAGTGCTTTGAAAAGTGCCTTGCACAAAACAAGAGCTTAAAAAAACTGCTGAAAGAATAAATGACAAAAAGTAGCTTTCCAGTGGCTCTATGATTTTGAAGGGCTAACCACATGACTTATTTCAAAAATACATTCGTTCCTTGCCTCATACATCCTTACCAAGCATGCTGTGTGAGATGGGGAAGGTGATGGTGGGCTGGCCTGTCATCCTCCAGCGGCTACAGAGATAGGAGAGATCTGTTCTAAGCATTTCCACTATGATGTTGTTGTCCAGAGCCAGGTAGAACTGTTGCTGGTCTATAAACTGAGAAAAAGGAAAATAACAGTTCAGAATAATTTACCCTTACAACTATCAAATAATATTTCAAAGTGCTCACATATACACAAGGGTATATAAGATATCACAGGGGCAACAATACCTCCAAATTTAATGCCTAATTCTTCCCAAAGTATCTGGTGGCTTACTGGTACATATAGTAGTTCTGGACATTTTTAGTGTGTTATAGTTTACAAAGTGTTTTCAAGTACATGATTTTATTTAATTCTAACAACCCAGTGAGGGCTTTTCTCCTTTTTAATAGATAAAAAAATAAGGACAAGAGACACTGAGTAGATTAGCAAAGTTATATGACTAGCAAATGGTAAAATCAGAGATAGAATCTATGGCCCATTATTCTTTCATCTCTACCTCAGTTGCACTATTTCAGATGCAAGATGACAAAAGAAAGCTTAAGCTTTCTTTCCAGAAAATAGTTTATCCTCCTATACACACATATAATAAGGCTTGCTATTATAATATGGGTAATAAACATCAGGCTAATAAACAGTGTATAATCATGGCTAAAACAGTACTGACATTTTTGTTTAGAAGAGGATATCAGACATTTCTAGGCATGTAAAAAGGGCCCTTCCCCAAAACAAATAGAACACTTAATTCAGTAGCTGAATAAAAAAGACTATATTTTATTTATAAAGGATACAGTATTATGTTTAATCTTTAATAAAGAGTACTTTTAAAAGTACTCCAACATTTATAAAATCCTTAATCACTGTTTCTGCAACACCCAGGACTACACTTGGTAGCCAATGTCACTTGGCATAGCTCTGTGCTTCAAGATCAATTCAGTCCAACCCAACAAAGATTGGGCTGGCCAAAAAGTTCGTTCAGGATTTTCCATAACATCTTATGGAAAAAACCCAAACGAACTTTTTGGCCAACCCTATTTACTGAGCAACTTAATATATACAAGGTCCCGTGAAACTCTGACACTTGTCTCAACTCCACTAAGTGCTTTATTTCTACAGTGTTTCTCTTTTACTTCCATTCATCTCAATGAACATTAAAGCTCAGTCCACCCACCTGTGGAGTGAAGGTAAAGATAGTTTTCCGAATGTCGTAGAGTTTTGAAGTTCCAAGGACTCCCATGTGTCTGTAGGGTCTTCCACTGAGTTTCATTCTGCTGTTGCATCCTGATATAGAATTGAGAAATGGTCAAGGTATTTTTGCAAATCCTATCAGCAAATATTTTTGTAATAGTTTACACTTCTTCACTGAACAAACTAAACTCTGTCTCAAAATTAGTGTACATGTCATATACAGGGCCATACTAAGCACTGTGGGGATTTCCAAGAGAAAGACTAGGCAGTTATCTCTGTTCTTAAAGAAATGTATGCTCTTATAAAGAAGCTAAATCATCTAGATGCATATAAAAATTAAGAGTTCTATGAATGATAGAATGTTCTTATCAATATTCATAAGCAAATTCACTGAATTTTCTTAAAGCCCATGAAAATTGCAAAAGCTATTCTTTTTTTTCTCTATGTTTCTATTGTCTCATTTATTTTGGTACCAATAAGATATTCTGACACAATTTTTTAAAGATTTTGTTTTAAATTTTTCTTTCTTTTTAAAAATTTATTTATTTATTTATTATTTACATCTTTATTGGAGTATAACTGCTTTACAATGGTGTGTTACTTTCTGCTTTTACCAAAGTGAATCAGTTATACATATACATATGATCCCATATCTCCTCACTCTTGGGTCTCCCTCCTTCCCACCCTCCTGATCCCACCCATCCAGGCGGTCACAAAGCACCGAGCTGATCTCCCTGGGCTATGCAGCTGCTTCCCACTAGCTATCTATTTTACGTTTGGTAGTCTATATATGCCCATACCAGCTTACCCTTACCCTCCCTACATCCTCAAGTCCATTCTCTAGTAGGTCTGTGTCTTTATTCCCATCTTGCCCCTAGGTTCTTCATGACATTTTTTTTCTTAAATTCCATATATATGTGTTAGCATACAGAATTTGTCTTTCTCTTTCTGACTTACTTCACTCTGTATGACAGACTGTAGGTCCATCCACCTCACTACAAATAACTTAAATTCGTTTTTTATATGGCTGAGTAATATTCCATTGTATATATGTACCACATCTTCTTTATCCATTCATCCGATGATGGACACTTAGGTTGTTTCCATCTCCTGGCTATTGTAAACAGAGCTGCAATGAACATTTTGGTACATGACTCTTTCTGAATTATGGTTTTCAAAGGGTATATGCCCAGTAGTGGGATTCCTGGGTCATATGGTAGTTCTATTTGTAGTGTTTTAAGGAACTGCCATACTGTTCTCCATAGTGGCTGTACCAATTCACATTCCCACCAGCAGTGTAAGAGTGTTCCCTTTTCTCCACACCCTCTCCAGCATTTATTGTTTCTAGATTTTTTGATGAGGGCCATTCTGATCGGTGTGAGATGATATCTCATTGTAGCTTTGATTTGCATTTCTATAATGATTAATGATGTTCAGCATCCTTTCATGTGTCTGTTGGCAATCTGTATATCTTCTTTGGAGAAATGTCAATTTAGGTCTTCTGCCGATTTTTGGATTAGGTTGTTTGTTTTTTTGATATAGAGCTGCATGAGCTGCTTGTAAATTTTGAAGATTAATCCTTTGTCAGTTGCTTCATTTGCAAATATTTTCTCCCATTCTGAGGGTTGTCTTTTCGTATTGTTTATGGTTTCCTTTGCTGTTCAGAAGCTTTTAAGTTTCATTAGGTCCCATTTGTTTACTTTTGTTTTTATTTCCATTTCTGTAGGAGGTGGGTCAAAAAGGATCTTGCTGTGATTTATGTCATAGAGGGTTCTGCCTATGTTTTCCTCTGAGAGTTTGATAGTTTCTGGCCTTACATTTAGGTCTTTAATCCATTTTGAGCTTATTTTTGTGTATGGTGTTAGGGAGTGTTCTAATCTCATACTTTTACATGTACCTGTCCAGTTTTCCCAACAACACTTACTCAAGAGGCTGTTCTTTCTCCACTATACATTCCTGCATTCTTTATCAAAGATAAGGTGACCATATGTGCGTGGGTTTATCTCTGGACTTTCTATCCTGTTCCATTGATCTATATTTCTATTTTTGTGCCAGTACCATACTGTCTTGATTACTGTAGCTTTGTAGTATAGTCTGAAGTCAGGGAGCCGAATTCCTCCAGATCCGTTTTTCATTCTCAAGATTGCTTTGGCTATTCGGGGTCTTTTGTGTTTCCAAACAAATTGCGAAATTTTTTGTTCTACTTCTGTGAAAAATGCCAGTGGTAGTTTGATAGGGATTGCAATGAATCTATAGATTGCTTTGGGTAGTAGAGTTATTTTCACAATGGTGATTCTTCCAATACAAGAACATGGTATATCTCTCCATCTATTTGTATCATCTTTAATTTCTTTCATCAGTATCTTATAATTTTCTGCATACAGGTCTTCTGTCTCCTTAGGTAGGTTTATTCCTAGATATTTTATTCTTTTTGTTGCAATGGTAAGTGGGTGTGTATCCTTAATTTCACTTTCAGACATTTCATCATTAGTGTATAGGAATGCCAGGGATTTCTGTGCATTAATTTTGTATCCTGCTACTCTACCAAATTCATTGATTAGCTCTAGTAGTTTTCTGGTAGCATCTTTTTTTTCTTCTTTATTAGCTTCTGCTTTATAACAAAGTGAATCAGTTATACATATACATCTGTTCCCATATCCCTTCCCTCTTGTGTCTACCTTCCTCCCACCCTCCCTACACCACCTCTCCAGGTGGTCACAAAGCACCGAGCTGATCTCCCTGTGCTATGGGGTTGCTTCCCACTAGCTATCTACCTTACGCTTGGTAGTGTATATATGTCCATGCCTCTCTTGCGCTTTGTCACAGCTTACCCTTCCCCCTCCCCATATCCTCAAGTCCATTCTCTAGTAGGTCTGTGTCTTTATTCCTGTTTTACCCCTAGGTTCTTCATGACATTTTTTCCCTTAAATTCCATATATATGTTAGCATACGGTATTTGTCTTTCTCTTTCTGACTTACTTCACTCTGTATGACAGACTCTAGGTCGATCCACCTCATTACAAATAGCTCAATTTCATTTCTTTTTATGGCTGAGTAATATTCCATTGTATATATATGCCATATCTTCTTTATCCATTCATCCGATGATGGACACTTAGGTTGTTTCCATCTCTGGGCTATTGTAAATAGAGCTGCAATGAACATTTTGGTACATGTCTCTTTTTGAATTATGGTTTTCTCAGGGTATAGTCCAGTAGTGGGATTGCTGTGTCATATGGTAGTTCTATTTGTAGTTTTTTAAGGAACCTCCATACTGTTCTCCATAGTGGCTGTACCAATTCACATTCCCACCAGCAGTGCAAGAGTGTTCCCTTTTCTCCACACCCTCTCCAGCATTTATTGTTTCTAGATTTTTTGAAGATGGTCATTCTGACTGGTGTGAGATGATATCTCATCGTAGTTTTGATTTGCATTTCTCTAATGATCAGTGATGTTGAGCAGTCTTTCATGTGTTTGTTGGCAGTCTGTATATGTTCTTTGGAGAAATGTCCGTTTAGGTATTCTGCCCATTTGTGGATTGGGCTGTTTGTTTTCTTGCTATATAGCTACATGAGTTGCTTAAAAATTTTGGAGATTAATCCTCTGTCACTTGCTTCATTTGCAAAATATTTTCTCCCATTCTGAGGGTTGTCTTTTCATCTTGTTTATGGTTTCCTTGGCTGTGCAAAAGCTTTGGAGTTTCATTAGGTCCCATTTGTTTATTTTTGTTTTTATTTCCATTTCTCTAGGACGTGGGTCAAAAAGAATCTTGGTGTGATTTATGTCACAGAGTGTTTCGCCTATGTTTTCCTCTAAGAGTTTGATAGTATCTGGCCTTACATTTAGGTCTTTAATCCATTTTGAGCTTATTTTTGTGTATGGTGTTAGGGATTGATCTAATCTCATACTTTTACATATACCTGTCAAGTTTTCCCAGTACCACTTATTGAAGAGGCTGTACTTTCTCCACTGTACATTCCTGCCTCCTTTGTCAAAGATAAGATGACCATATGTGCATGGGTTTATCTCTGGGCTTTCTATCCTGTTCCATTGATCTATCTTTCTGTTTTCGTTTCAGTACCATACTGTATTGATTACTGTAGCTTTGTAGTATAGTCTGAAGTCAGGATATCTGATTCCTCCAGCTCCGTTTTTCGTTCTCAAGATTGGTTTGGCTATTTGGGGTCTTTTGTGTTTCCAAATTTTGAAATTTTTTGTTCTACTTCTGTGAAAAATGGCAGTGGTAGTTTGATAGGCATTGCATTGTATCTGTAGATTGCTTTGGATAGTAGAGACATTTTCACAATATTGATTCTTCCAATCCAGGAACATGGTATATCTCTACATCTCTTTGTATCATCTTTAATTTCTTTCATCAGTGTCTTATAATCTTCTGCATACAGGCCTTTTGTCTCCTTAGGTAGGTTTATTCCTAGATATTTTATTCTTTTTGTTGCAATGGTAAATGGGTGTTTTTCCTTAATTTCACTTTCAGATATTTCATCATTAGTGTATAGGAATGCCAGGGATTTCTGTGCATCAATTTTGTATCCTGCTACTTTACCAAATTCATTGAGTAGCTCTAGTAGTTTTCTGGTAGCATCTTTAGGATTCTCTATGTATAGTATCATGTCATCTGCAAACAGTGACAGCTTTACTTCTTCTTTTCCCATTTGGATTCCTTTTATTTCCTTTTCTTCTCTGATTGCTGTGGCTAAAACTTCCAAAACTATGTTGACTAAGAGTGGTGAGAGTGGGGAACCTTGTCTTGTTCCTGAACTCAGTGGAAATGCTTTCAGCTTTTCACCATTGAGGACGATGTTGGCTGTGGGTTTGTCATATATGGCCTTTATTATGTTGAGGAAAGTTCCCTCTATGCCTACTTTCTGCAGGGTTTTTATCATAAATGGGTGTTGAACTTTGTCGAAAGCTTTCTCTGCATCTATTGAGATGATCATATGGGTTTTCTCCTTCAATTTGTTAATATGGTGTATCACTTGGTTTGATTTGCGTATATTGAAGAATCCTTGCATTCCTGGAATAAACCCCACTTGATCATAGTGTATGATCCTTTTAATGTGCTGTTGGATTCTGTTTGCTAGTATTTTGTTGAGGATTTTTGCATCTATGTTCATCAGTGATATTGGCCTCTAGTTTTCTTTCTTTGTGACATCCTTGTCTGGTTTTGGTATCAGGGTGATGGTGGCCTCCTAGAAGGAGTTTGGGAGTGTTCCTCCCTCTGCTATATTTTGGAAGAGTTGGAGAAGGAAAGGTGTTAGCTCTTCTCTAAATGTTTGGTAGAATTCGCCTGTGAAGCCATCTGGTCCTGGGCTTTTGTTTTTTGGAAGATTTTTAATCACAGATTCAATTTCACTGCTTGTGATTGGTCTGTTCATATTTTCTATTTCTTCCTGATTCAGTGTTGGCAGCTTGTGCATTTCTAAAAATTTGCCCATTTCTTCCGGTTGCCCATTTTATTGGCACAGAGTTGCTTGTAGTAAAATCTTATGATCTTTTGTATTTTTGCAGTGTCTGTTGTTACTTCTCTTTTTTTTATTTCTAATTCTATTGATTTGAGTCTTCTCCCTTTTTTCTTGATGAGTCTGGCTAATGGTTTGTCAATTTTGTTTATCTTCTCAAAGAACCAGCTGCAAAAGCTATTCTGATCAACAAACTTATCAGGGTAAACTACGCCTCTACAAAGCTGAAGAAAAACCTCATCAGTTTAGAGGAGCTTCAAGATGGCAGAGGAATAAGACGTGGACATCACCTTCGTCTCCACAAATACATTAGAAATACATCTACATGTGTAACAGCTCCTACAGAACACCTACTGAACGGTGGCAGAAGACCTCAGACCTCCCAAAAGGAAAGAAACTCCCCACGTACCTGGGTAGTGCAAAAGAAAAAACAAAAAACAGAGACAAAAGAATAGGCATGGGACCTGCACCAGTGGGAGGGAGCTGTGAAGGAGGAAAGGTTTCCACACACTAGAAGCCCCTTTCGCGGGTGGAGACTGCGGGTGGTGGAGGGGGGGAGCTTCGGAGCCAGGGAGGAGAGCGCAGCAACACGGATGTGGAGTGCAAAGCAGAGAGATTCACGCACAGCGGATAGCTGCTGACCAGCACTCACCAACCCGAGAGCCTTGTCTGCTCACCTGCCGGGGCAGGCAGGGGCTGGAAGCTGAGGCTCGGGCTTCAGTCGGATCCCAGGGAGAGGACTGGGGTTGGCTGCACAAAAACAGCCTGAAGGGGTTAGTGCGCTACAGCTAGCCGGAAGTGAGTCCGGAAAAAGTCTGGAGCTGCCGAAGAGGCAAGAGACATTTTCTTGCCTCTCTGTTTCATGGTGCGCGAGGAGAGGGGATTAAGAGCACCGCTTAAAGGAGCTCCAGAGACGGGCGCGAGCCGCGACTATCAGCGTGGACCCCAGAGACAGGCATGAGACGTTAAGGTTGCTGCTGCAACCAGCAAGAAGACTGTGTGCAAGCATAGGTCACTATCCACACCTCCCGTCCCAGGAGCCTGTGAAGCCCGCCACTGCCAGGGTCCCGTGATCCAGGGAAAAGTTCCCCAGGAGAACACACCGCACGCCTCAGGCTATTGCAATGTCACGCCAGCCTGTGCCGCCGCCGGGTCGCCCCGCCTCCATACCCCTAACTCCCCCCGTACTGAGTGAGCCAGAGCCCCCGAATCAGCTGCTCCTTTAACCCCAACCTGTCTGAGTGAAGAACAGACGATCTCAGGCGACCTACACGCAGAGGCGGGTCCAAATCCAAAGATGAACCCCGGGAGCTGTGCGAACAAAGAAGAGAAAGGGAAATCTCTCCCAGCAGCCTCAGGAGCAGAGGATTGAATCTCCACAATTAACTGGATGTACTCTGCATCTGTGGAATACCTGAATAGACAATGTATCATCCCAAATTGAGGAGATGGACTTTGGGAGCAAAGATATATATATATATTTTCCCTTTTTCTCTTTTTGTGAGTGTGTATGTGTATGCTTCTGTCTTTATAGCTTTACTTTTACCATTTGTCCTAGGGTTCTGTCTGTCCATTTTTTTTATTACTTAAAATTTTTTTTTCTTAATAATTAGTTTTTATTTTAATTATTTTATTTTATTTTACTTTATTTTATTTTATCTTATTCCCTTCCTTCCTTCCTTCCTTCCTCTCTATCTCTCTGTCTCTTTCTTTCTTGCTTTCTTTCTTTCTATTTTTTCTCCCTTTTATTCTGAGATGTGTGGATGAAAGGCTCTTCGTGCTCCAGCCAGGCATCAGGGCTGTGCATCTGAGGTGGGAGAGCCAAGTTCAGGACACTGGTCCACAAGAGACCTCCCAGCCCCACATAATATCAAACGGCAAAAATCTCCCAGAGATCTCCACCTCAACGCCAAGACCCAGCTTCACTCAACGACCAGCAAGCTACAGTGCTGGACACCCTATGCCAAACAACTAGCAAGACAGGAACACAACCCCATCCATTAGCTGAGAGGCTGCCTAAAATCATAATAAGGCCACAAACACCCCAAAACACACCACTAGACATGGAACTCCCCACCAGAAAGACAAGATACAGCATCATCCACCAGAACACAGGCACTAGTCCCCTCCAACAGGAAGCCTACACAAACCACAGAACCAAATTTAGCCACTGCGGACAGACACCAAAAACAACGGGAACTATGAACCTGCAGCCTGCGAAAAGGAGACCCCAAACAAAGTAAGTTAAGCAAAGTGAGAAGACAGAGAAACACACAGCAGATGAAGGAGCAAGGCAAAAGCCCACCAGACATAACAAATGAAGAGGAAATAGGCAGTCTACCTGAAGAAGAATTCAGAATAATGATAGTAAAGATGATCCAAAATCTTGGAAATAGAATAAATACAAGAAATGTTTAACAAGGACCTAGAAGAACTAAAGAGCAAACAAATAGTGATGGACAACAAAATAAATGAAATTAAAAATTCTTTTGAAGGAATCAATAGCAGAATAACTGAGGCAGAAGAATGGATAAATGACGTGGAAGATGAAATAGTGGGACTATCTACTGCAGAGCAGAATAGAGAAAAAAGAATGAAAAGAACTGAGGACAGTCTCAGAGACCTCTGGGACAACATTAAATGCACCAAGGTTCAAATAATAGGGTCCCAGAAGAAGAAGAGAAAAAGAAAGGGTCTAAGAAAATATTTGAAGAGATTATAGTTGAAAATTTCCCTATTATGGCAAATGAAATAGTTAATCAAGTCTAGGAAGCACAGAGAGTCCCATACAGGATAAATCCAAGGAGAAACACGACAAGACACATATTAATCAAATTATCAAAAATTAAATACAAAGAAAAAATATTAAAAGCAGCAAGGGAAAAACAACAAGTAACACATAAGGGAATCCCCATAAGGTTAACAGCTGGTCTTTCAGCAGAAACTCGGCAAGCTTGAAGGGAGTGGCAGGACATATTTAAAGTGATGAAGGAGAAAAACCTACAACCAAGATTACTCTATGCAGCAAGGATCTCATTCACATTTGATGGAGAAATTAAAAGCTTTACAGAGAAGCAAATCTAAGAGAATTCAGCACCACCAAACCAGCTTTACAACAAATGCTAAAGGAACTTCTCTAGGCAGGAAACACAAGAGAAGGAAAAGAACTACAATAACAAACTGAAAACAATTAAGAAAATGGTAACAGGAACATACATATCGATAATTACCTTAAAGGTAAATGGATTAAATACTCCAAGCAAAAGACACAGACTGGCTGAATGGATACAAAAACAAGACCAGTATATATGCTGTGTACAAGGGACCCACTTCAGACTTAGGGAAACATACAGACCGAAAGTGAGGGGATGGAAAAGGATATTCCATGCAAATGGAAATCAAAAGAAAGCTGGAGTAGCAATTCTCATATCAGAAAAAATAGACTTTAAAACAAAGACGATTACAAGAGACAAAGAAGGAGACTACATAGTGATCAAAGGATCGATCCAAGATGAAGATATAACAATTGTAAATATGTATGTACCCAACACAGGAGCATCTCAATGCATAAGGCAAATACTAACAGCCATAAAAGGGGAAATCGACAATAACACAATCATAGTATGGGACTTTAACACCCCACTTTCACCAATGGACAGATCATACAAAATGAAAATAAATAAGGAAATACAAGCTTTACATGATACATGAAAAAAGATGGACTTAATTGATATTTATAGGACATTCCATCCAAAAACAAGAGAATACACATTCTTCTCAAGTGCTCATGGAAAATGCTCCAGGATAGATCATATCTTGGGTCACAAATCAAGCCTTGGTAAGTTTAAGAAAACTGAAATCGTATCAAGTATCTTTTCTGACCACAACGCTATGAGACTAGATATCAATTACAGGAAAAAATCTGTAAGAAATACAAACACATGGAGGCTAAACAATACACTACTTAATGACCAAGAGATCACTGATGAAATCAAAGAGGAACTCAAAAAATACCTAGAAAAAAATGACAATGAAAACACGACGATCCAAAACCTTTGGGATGCAGCAAAAGCAGTTCTAAGAGGGAAGTTTATAGCAATACAATCCTAACTTAAGAAATAAGAAAGATCTCAAATACAAAACCTAACCTTACACCTAAAGCAGTTAGAGAAAGAAGAACAAAAAACCCCCCAAAATTAGCAGAAGGAAAGAAATCATAAAGATCACATCAGAAATAAATGAAAAAGAAACGAAGGAAACGATAGCAAAGATCAATAAAACTAAAAGCTGGTTCTTTGAGAAGACAAACAAAATTGATAAATGATTAGCCACACTCATCAAGAAAAAAAGGGAGAAGCCTCAAATCAATAGAATTAGAAATGCAAAAGGAGAAGTAACAACTGACACTGCAGAAATACAAAGGATCATGAGAGATTACTACAAGCAACTCTATGCCAATAAAATGGACAAACTGGAAGAAATGGACAAATTCTTAGAAACGCACAACCTTCCGAGACTGAACCAGGAAGAAATACAAAATACGAACAGTCCAAACACAAGCAGTGAAATTCAAACTGTGATTAAAAATCTTCCAACAAACAAAAGCTCAGGACCAGATGGCTTCACAGGCGAATTCTATTAAACATTTAGAGAACAGCTAACACCTTTCCTTCTCCAACTCTTCCAAAATATAGCAGAGGGAGGAACACTCCCAAACTCCTTCTAGGAGGCCACCATCACCCTGATACCAAAACCAGACAAAGATGTCAGAAAGAAAGAAAACTACAGGCCAATATCGCTGATGCACATAGATGCAAAAATCCTCAACAAAATACTAGCAAACAGAATCCAACAGCACATAAAAAGGATCATACACCATGATCAAGTGGGGTTTATTCCAGAAATGCAAGGATTCTTCAGTATACGTAAACCCATCAATGTGATACACCATATTAACAAATTGAAGGAGAAAAACCATATGATCATCTCAATAGATGCAGAAAAAGCTTTCGACAAAATTCAACACCGATTTATGATTAAAAACCCTGCAGAAAGTAGGCATAGAGGGAACTTCCCTCAACATAATAAAGGCTGTATGTGACAAACCCACAGCCAAGATCATTCTCAGTGGTGAAAAACTAAAACCATTTCCACTAAGACCAGGAACAGAACAAGGATGCCCACTCTCACCACTCTTATTCAACATAGTTTTGGAAGTCCTAGCCACGGCAATCAGAGAAGAAAAAGAAATAAAAGGAATACAAATTGGAAAAGAAGATGTAAAGCTGTCACTGTTTGCAGGTGACATGATACTATACATAGAGAATCCTAAAGATGCTACCAGAAAACTACTAGAGCTAATCAATGAATTTGGTAAAGTAGCAGGATACAAAATTAATGCACAGAAATCCCTGGCATTCCTATATTCTAATGATGAAATATCTGAAAGTGAAATTAAGGAAACACTCCCATTTACCATTGCAACTAAGAGAATAAAATACCTAGGAATAAACCTACCTAAGGAGACAAAAGACCTGTATGCAGAAAATTATAAGACACTGATGAAAGAAATTAAAGATGATACAAATAGATGGAGAGATATTCCATGTTCTTGGAATGAAAGCATCAACGCTATGAAAATGACTATACTATCCAAAGCAATCTACAGATTCAATGCAATCCGTATTAAACTACCAGTGGCATTTTTCACAGAACTAGAACAAAAAATTTCACAATTTGTATGGAAACACAGAAGACCCCAAATAGCCAAAGCAATCTTGAGAATGAAAAACGAAGCTGGAGGAATCAGGCTCCCTGACTTCAGACTATACTACAAAGCTACTGTAATCAAGACAGTATGGTACTGGCACAAAAACAGAAGGATAGATCAATGGAACGGGATAGAAAGCCCAGAGATAAACCCACGCACATATGGTGACCCTATCTTTGATAAAAGAGGCAGGAATGTACAGTGGAGAAAGGACAGCCTCTTCAATAAGTGCTGCTGGGAAAACTGGACAGGGACATGTAAAAGTATGAGATTAGATCACTCCCTAACACCATACACAAAGATAAACTCAAAATGGATTAAAGACCTAAATGTAAGGCCAGATACTATCAAACTCTTAGAGGAAAACATAGGCAGAACACTCTGTGACATAAATCACAGCAGGATCCTTTTTGACCCACCTCCTACAGAAATGGAAATAAAAACAAAAATAAACAAATGGGACCTAATGAAACTTCAAAGCTTTTGCGCAGCAAAGGAAACCACAAACAAGACGAAAAGACAACCCTCAGAATGGGAGAAAATATTTGCAAATGAAGCAACTGACAAAGGATTAATCTCCAAATTTACAAGCAGCTCATGCAGCTCAATATGAAAAAAACAAACAACCCAATCCAAAAATGGGCAGAATACCGAAATAGACATTTCTCCAAAGAAGATATACAGACTGCCAACAAACATATGAAAGGATGCTGAACATCATTAATCAGTAGAGAAATGCAAATCAAAACTACAATGAAATATCATCTCACACCGGTCAGAATGGCCATCATCAAAAAATCTAGAAACAATAAATGCTGGAGAGGTTGTGGAGAAAAGGGAATCCTCTTGCACTGTTGGTGGGAATGTAAATTCATACAGCCACTATGGAGAACAGTATGGAGCTTCCTTAAAAAACTAAAAATAGAACTACCATGACCCAGCAATCCCAGTACTGGGCATATACCCTGAGAAAACCATAATTCAAAAATAGTCATGTTCATTGCAGCTCTATTTACAATAGCCAGGAGATGGAAGCAACCTAAGTATCCATTATTGGATAAATCGATAAAGAAGATGTGGCACATATATACAATGGAATATTACTCAGACATAAAAAGAAATGAAATTGAGTTATTTGTAGTGAGGTGGATGGACCTGGAGTCTGTCATACAGAGTGAAGTTAGTCAGAAAGAGAAAAACAAATACCGTATGCTAACACATATATATGGAGTGTAAGGAAAAAAGAATGTTCATGAAGAACCTAGGGGCAAGATGGGAATAAAGACACAGACCTATTAGAGAATGGACTTGAGGATATGGGGAGGTGGAAGGGTAAGCTGGGACAAAGTGAGAGAGTGGCACGCACATATTCACACTACCAAACGTAAAATAGATAGCTAGTGGGAAGTAGCCCCATAGCACAGGGAGATCAGCTCAGTGTTTTGTGACCACCTAGAGCGATGGGATAGGGAGGGTGGCAGGCAGGGAGATGCCAGAGTTAAGAGATATGGGAACATATGTATATGTATAACTGATTCACTTTGTTATAAAGCAGAAAGTAACACACCATTGTAAAGCAATTATTCTCTAATAAAGATGTTAAAAAACACATTTTATCCAAATAAGTCAAGATATTTTAATATTCTTATGTCTGATAGGAAATTTTGTGGAAGGTTACAGTAAAATTTGCTTTGCAGGGGAGCTATTTTGAAAAGTGTGAATCGGGGGGAGGCTTGAACTATCAGACAGCTACAAAAGTAAGGCACAATTTTGATGAAAATTTAAATAGAACATATACATCATGTGTCTCAATATCATCTATGTGTGTATATACGTATGTATGTGTATACATACACATGTGCACATTCTCACACATCCACCTTATTTCCCTGAGTATAAGATGTCTTCTTTTTATAGTTTAGCATTCTGAAATTAGAATATACCTCTCAATTGATGTCTGGGCTAAATGTAGTTGAATTTCTTTTTGTCTTTCAAAAGGCAATTATTACATCTTATAATGCCTCTTTCAATGAGGAATATTTCATTTATTCAGACATTTTTTCCTTTTATAACATAGGATAACACTGTACACTTTGTTCCCAAACTCTTCTTCCCCAAAATGTATATTAAATAACCTTTCATGTCAGTACTGACAGAATTAGTACTACTGTTTTGGGGGGGCTGGAACACACTTTCCTTGGGGATTTCATTTTTGCCCCTTCTTTATCCTAAGTATGATACTTATCATATATGCCACATTTTTAGTGTTGCTTCAGTCTTAGGGACAGAACCTGAGAGCTGTCAGTGCCTTTGCCATATTCCAGTGTCCACTCTGTAAAACACACGCTTTACCTGAGACTGATATCATAAGCAGGTTTATCCACTGTTCCCTTTGTTCCCTCCATTTTGTTTCTTTTTTATTATGGTAAAATATACATACAGTTTATCATTTTAACCAGTTTAAATTGTTCAGTGGCATTAAGCACATCTATAATGTTTTACAACTATTACTCCCACCCATCTTCAGAAAATTTTCATCTTCTCAAACTGAAACTGTACCCATTAAACAATAACTCCGCATGCTCCCGTCCTCCCAATCCCTGGCAATCACCATTCTTTCTGTCTCAATGAATTTGCTTACTCTAGGTACCTAATATATGTAGAGTTATACAATATCTATCCTTTTGTGACTGGCTTATTCCACTTAGCATAATGTCTCAAGGTTCATCCATTTTATAGTATGTGTCAGAATTTTATTCTTTTTTTAGGCTGAATAATACTCCATTGTATGTATATACCACATTTTGTTTATCTTTTCATCCATCAATGGATGCTAGGTTCTTTTTTAAAAAATTGCTTATAGTATAATATAAAGTACATGAATCTTAAATGTAAAATTTGATGAATTTTTACATAGCAAACACATAACCTAAATCAAAATATGGAACATTATCAGCACTGCAGAAGCCTCCATTGTGCCCCTTCCCAGGTATTAACGTCCCACAGACCCCAAAGTTAACCACCATTCAAACTTCCACCATCATAAGTATGATTTGTCCATTTAAAAAAAAATTTTTTTTAAAAATTTTATTTATTTATTTATTTATTTCTGCGGTACGCGGGCCTCTCACTGCTGCGGCCTCTCCCATTGCGGAGCACAGGCTCCAGACGCGCAGGCTCAGCGTACATGGCTCACGGGCCCAGCCTCTCCGCGGCATGTGGGATCCTCCCTGACTGGGGCAGGAACACACGTCCCCTGCATCGGCAGGTGGACTCACAACCACTGCGCCACCAGGGAAGCCCTGATTTGTCCATTTTTGAGCTTTATATTAATAGAATCATACAGTATCTACTTTTTTGTATCTGGTTTCTTTCACTCAACATTATATCTATGAGATTCATCCATATTATTGTACATACAATTAGTTCATTCATTTTCATTGTTGTATAATATTCCAGTGTATGAATGTATAATTATTTATCCATCCACTTGTTGACAGACATTTGAATTTTTCCTCCAATTTTTTGTTATAAATAAAGCTCCTATTAACATTCTTGTTTGGGAGGTCCCAAAGATCACCTCCAGGTTTGGTGATTCGCTAGGATTCACAGGACTCAACATAGAGCTATACTAATGGCTAAGGTTTATTACAGCAAAAGGATACAAAGCAAAATCAGCAAAGAAAAATGGTGCATGGTGCATGGTGCAAAGTCCAGAGGAAACCAGGCACAAGCTTCCAAGACTCCTCTTCCCAGTGGAGTTGCACAGCACATGCTTAATTCCTCCAGCATCTAATTGTGACAATATATATGAAATGTCTACCAAGGAAGCTCATTAGAGACTCAGTGCTCAATGCTTGTTTTTATTAGGGGCTGGTCACATAGGCATCGTCTGCCTAGCATGCACCAAAACCCCAGACTCTCAGAAGAAAAGCAGGTGTTCAGCATAAGCCATACTGTTTGCACAGTTTAGACACAGTAAGCCACCCTTATCATTCAGAGGATGGTGAAACCCTCTGAAAATCCAAGTCCCCAGATGCCAACCAAGGGCCAATCTTGCAAGCAGGCCTTTCTAAGGATACATTCTCAGGCCTGCCATGTGAACTCTTTGTACCTGCTACTCCCTTGGCTCTTGGCCAAGGTGTCTGTCAGTAGGACCCTACAAAGTAGAGTGAGACCAACCTGCAGTATTGTCCTCAGTTATGTCCTCAGGGGTCTTAGCTTGAGCCAGATAAAAGAAATCCATTATCATAAACATGTATCTTCAAAAACCAGGTGGCTTCCTCCTTAAGTTTCCATAATTAACCCTTTATTTTTTAACGTGGCTTGAGGCATCAATCCAGGCACAGCACAAGCCTGTTCAGTAAACTGAAGCTGACCTGAATGCCTTCCAGGGCTGAGGCAGTGCCATGATAGTCAAGGCTCACTGACAAGTACAATTCCAGAAGGCATATGCAGTACCGTTGGACAAAAAAAAAAAGTTTACAATTGTTAGGGCATCCCAAGCAGGACATACATTAATTAGGCAGTTTAGGCTCACAGAACCCTTAATGTGGCTAGCCTCCCACCGTGAGGCCTCCCACCCTAGGGTTTCCAATCCAATCCAAAAAATTCAGTTCAGAACTTGGTTTCAAAGGGAGTGTTTCCTGAAGGCAGCTGGATCCAAACAATTTTGTTTGTTCATAGCACCAGTTCATCTGCCTTGCAAGTGTAGACGACATGCGGAGGTGCTGAGTGGAAGGTGGAGGAGCTGGGGCCACCACCTGCTGTCTCAGAGTCAGCTCTGTCAGATCTGACCTTAGGCTCAGCAGTCAGTTTGAATTCAAAGCACTCTCAGCACCAGGGAAGACAACACGTGCTTTTATTAGGGAGGAGGGGAAAGCTTCCAGGAGCAGTCCTAAAAATCAAAGATCACTAATGTCCTCACCCTTCACTCATACCTCCCCAGGTGTTTTGTTTTTTTCTCCAGTGTTACAAAATCTGTGTGTTCCATTTAGCTGTTATAGTTGTAAAATCATCCTCTCCTCTCATCGAGACCTTTTGTCTAGAAGAGTTGTATGTAAGAAGTTTAAAAGCATTTTCAGAGGCAAACATTTTTATACAACTTAATCAGAAAGACATATCAAGACCAGGAATTGGTCAAGATGAAATCCTGAATTTTCAAATATTTAAAAAATGGGTTTTCATACTTCCCACTCCTTTCATCCTGATCATTTATCCAGTGAGCAGCTTAGAAAAGATCACTCTCTTTATGAGGACAGCTACATTTAATAAGCACACTGCCTTATTAAGGTTTATGTATCAGGAGGAAGGACAAGTAAGTAGAGTCAGGCTATCGGTCTATTTTAAGCTGCAACTAATCTAGAAAGTCAAACACAATCATCAACAGCAGTGACACAACCTCAGAAAGGATCAAGAGTTCGATATGTCAGGAGTGGGGGAGGGGGTCACATTCCTCATGCTAGGCCCTCCTCCAATTTGCAGCTTTTGCAGAAATCACATGTTAGGAATGCAATCAGCTTTTGTATCAGAAATATACAGCCAATGAGAGGATCAATTTCAGATGGTCCTATCAGAGAACAAGACTTTTCCTGTGGGCATCTGCAACTCAACTGACCCAAATGGTCCAGCCAGCACCAGGGGTGGTTTCACAGTTTAGGATCACAAGAGGGGTGATCCAAATCTGCAATAATCCAAGTCTGAGTTCATTTAAAGTTCACGTAGTTCATTTAGAGTTCATTTAGCCTGTGCCTCCTTTCAGTTCAGCACATCTGGTGATGATGTGGGAACAGTCTATAGCAGACCTTATCAGGTTTCAGCTGAGAGTCAGGTCCAGGCAATCAGAATCTGTGAATTTAGGATGCCAAAAAAGCGAGTGGCTTTTCTTAGGGAGCATCAAAGCTGAGATGGTGCAGGGCTGGTCAACCGTGGTCTAGGTCCAAGTCCAAATGACAAGTAAGACTTTGCCAAGCTCTTCTTATCGTGCCTTACAGTCCAAATTAACCCAGTCAAAAATACACACATCAGGATGAAAAAATCATCAGCTTCTTAAGAGTCGGACGTTTGGTTTCACGAAAGCTCATTAGCAACTAAAAACTGCTTTTTAAACTCAAAAAGTGTAGTTTCATCTGAAGACTGCCTCTCTTTTCATGTTGTCTTCCTTTTTCCAGAAGCTCCAATAGTTAAAAATGATAACAAAAATCATTAGTTATGGAGACTAGTTTTATTTCCAATACTCAAAAGTTTGGATTCCAATCTGCCCACTGGCAGCAAAAAGCAAGGTAATTGTATCCTAGTGATGCTCTTTTTCCTTTTTTGCAACTTTTCCTGATCAAGATGATCCCTCTAGCTTTATGAGACTACAAGAATATAACATTTTACATCAATGTTTATCATACGGCCAGATGCAATAACCACAAAATACAAAGCCATTTTTAAAAGTTCCTCCTTTTCCCCTAATTGAAAGTTTACTCAAACCTTGAGAAGGAAATCCAGCATTTACAAGCTTAATGTTATAGTTGCAGGGAGATCCCAGCTGTAATGTGGGAGTGGGGCTAGAGGGCTATGGCAGCAGTGGCTAGTGTTTTTCTCCCTCTGATTTTTTTAAAATAAAACTTTGCTCTAGCACTGGGAAGTGATTTAACCTTTTTTTCCCCTCCCACTTGAACAAAAGGCACACAAACTTTTCAACATTTTGGCCCATTCAAAGTTCACCTTTGGGAATGTTTGGACCCTTTCTCCTCCAGCCTGGAGGAGAAAAGAAAAACCAAAGGCATCACCCAGGCTGTACTTTCCCCCCCTCACTTTAGCCACTGTGGCCAAAAGTAGCCAGAGGATCCTTCGAGCCAACTCTCTTGGAGTTGGATCTAACATTTTCAGATTCCATAGGTAACTTTTACCTCTTACAACAGAGAGTAGCTCAGTTGCTTTTTCATACCATAGATAACTCCATAGACACCCAGGTACCACAGGTTTGTCATCCTCTACCATCCTTTTCTCAAACAATGCTTTTGCCATATTTAAGTGAGTTAAGGTCACTCTAGACAATCCCAACACTATCACCAGTGTGTTGGGAGTCCTGAAGACCATCCCAGGTTTGATGATGAGGTGAATCATGGGAGGACTCATGGGACTCAGCAAATAGTCACACTTGTCGCTAATATTTATTATAGCAAAAGGATGTAAAGCAAAATCAGTAAAGGAAAAAAAACATGCATGGGGCGAAGACTAAAGGAAACCAGGAACAAGCTTCCAAGATCCTGTCCCAGTAGAGTCACACAGCACATGTTTAATTCTTCCAGCATCAAACTGTGACAACACGTGTGAAGTGTTGCCTACCAGCAGTAGAGACTCAGTACCCAATATTTTTATTAAGTGCTGGTCATGTGAGCACCCTCTGCCTGGCCTGCACCAAAACTCTAGACTTTCAGAAGGAAATCAGGTATTCAGCACAAGTCATGTTGTTTGCTCAATTTAGACAGAGCAAACTGTCCTTATTAGTTAGGGGATGGTGGAAACCTTCCTGAAATCCAAGTCTTCAGATGCCAGCCAAGGGCCAACTTTGCAAGCAGGCCTTTCTAAGGAAAGCATTCTCTGACCTGTCATGTTAACTCTTTTCTGCACATTGTCCATGTCTTTTAGAGCATAAATGTATGCATTTCTGTTGAGTATATACCTAGTAGTGGAAATAATAGGCCCAGGGGATGTGCATGTTCATCTTTTTAATAGCTGCCTGTTAAATTGACACCTTACCACCATAAAATATTATTCATTATTTTAATTAATATTTTTTGCCTTTAGTAACTTTGATATTAGCATAGGTACATCAGCTTCAGTTTGTTTACTATTTGCATGGCATATTGTTTTCCATCCTTTTATTTTCAACCTGTGTCCTTATATTTCAGGTGAGTCTCCTTTGTGTAGTATGTTGTTGGATTTTGCTTTATTATGCAACTTGACAATCTCTGTCTTTTAATTGAAGCATTTAGCCCATTTATATTTAATACAGTTACTGAATATTTGGATTTAAAACTTACATATTACTACTTGATTTCCATTTGTCCCATTTATTCCTTTTTTTCTCTTTTCTTGCCTTGTTTTGGATTAATCAAGAATTTTATTGTAGCGTTTCCCCTCCATCAGCTTTTAAGACATTCTTTTATTATTCTTTTAATGGTTACTCCAGAGAAGCTCTTCTCAACTGGATTCCACCAGAGATTATGTCTTAATTATCTAGATATTCATTGCATATATTAACTTAACTTCCTTGTATTTAAAATGGAACTAGTGTGCGCCACCGTCGGGAGAACGGAAAAACCCCATTTTCTGTAGGGCTTAATTCTGTCATGAACTCCTACTTGACAAAAGTTGCCCTAGAGATTAAAACATGCATCCTTGACTAATTAGAGGCTATGTTAAATTAGTGTTTTTAACACTTCCTGAATAATGCAAGAATCTCATAACATCTTGACTTCACATCCTGCCTTTTATTTATTACTATTTTTGTCATTTATTTCACTTCTACTTTTGTTATTTTATCCATAAGGTATTGTTATTAGTGTTGATTTAAAAAGTCAACAGTCTTTTATATTTACACTTTCCATTTCTCTTTCTTTTCTTGCATTCCTATGCTTCTGTCTGTGATCATTTTTCTTCTGCCTAATGAACTCCCTTTAGTGTCTTTTAGTGTGAGTCTGCTAGTAATATATTTTCAGTTTTTACTTAACTGAACATGCCTTAATATCACCTTTATTTCTGAAGGATATTTTCACTGGATATAGAATTATATAGAATTATAGTCTGGCAGTTATTTTCTCCTAGTAATTTATAAGTGTCCTTCAGTTGTTCTGTGGAGTTCATTGGTTTTGTTGAAAAGTCAGCTGTATGCTTGATCACTGTTCCTTTGAAAGCAATGTATCTTTTCTTAACTCTGTCTCTTTTAAGATTTTCTCTTTGTCTTGGTTTACAGAAGTGTGATTATTAAATTTAGGTTTGTATTTATCTTGCTCACAGATTTTTAGCCTTTTTGAAAGTATAACTTGATTATCTTTAGTAAGTTTTGAAAAAAATTTCATTGTTATCTCTTCAAATAGTTTCAGTTCCATTCTTTTTCTTGTTCTTGAGCTCCAGAACTTTTCCCTCTGTCTCTTAATGCTCTTTTAATTTTCCATCCTTTTTTCTATGTGCTTTAATGGGGTATTTTCTACTGATTTACTTTTCAGTTCATTAATCTTCTCTTCTGCTGTGTCTCATATGGTGTTAACCTCATCTATTGCATTCTTAATTTCACTTATTGTATTTTTCAGTTTTGAAATTCTATTTGATCCTTTTTTATACATTCTATTGATAGTTTTCTAGTGAAATTCATCTTCTAAACCTATTTTTGGAATATATTAACATAGTTTATGAGTCCTATCTGATAACTCCCAAAATGTGAATTATCTGTGTTTCAAAAAATATATTAAAATTTAATTGACTTATATTGTAGTAAAATATATATAACATAAAGTTTACCATTTTAAACATACAGCTCAGTGGCATTAAGTACATTCACATTGTTCTGCAACCATCACCACCATCCATCCCCAGGACTTTTTCATCATCCCAAACAGAAACTTTTTACCCACTGAACAATAACTCCCCATTACCCTCTACCTCTGGCAACCACCCTTTAATTCTGTGATAGCAATCACCATTCTATACTGTCTCTGTAAGTTTGACTACACCAAGTACTTCATATAGGTGGAATCATACATATTTATCCTTTTTTATCTGGCTTGCTTCACTTAGTATAATATAATGTCTTTAAGGTACATCTATGTTGTGGCATGTGTTAGAATTTCCATCCTTTAAATAAAAAGATGAATAATATTCCTATATATATAATATATAAAATATATTATCATATATACAAAAGTTTGTTTATCCATTCATCTGTCAATGAACACTTGGGTTATTTCTACCTCCTGGCTACTGGGACTAATGCTGCTTTGAACATTAGTGAACAAATATCTGTTTTGAGTTCCTGCTTTCCCTTCCTTTGGGTAGTATATACAGAAGTATATATAGAAGTGCAATTGATGGTCAATTCTATGTTTAATTTTTATGAACTTGCCACAGTGTTTTCCACAGTGGCTGTACCATTTCATATTCCAACCAAGAGAGCATAAGGGTTCCAATTTCTCCACATTCTCATCAACACTTGTTATTTTTTGGTTTTATTTATTTTAAAATAGCCATGCTATTATATGAGTGTGAAGTGATATATCACTGAGATTTTGATTGGCATTTCCCATATGATTAGTGTTGTTGAGCCTCTTTTCATGTGCTTATTGACCATTTGTATATGTTCTTTGGAAAAACGTCTATTCAAGTCCTTTGCCTTTTTAAATTGGGTTTGTGTTTTTTTTTTATTTAAAAAAAATTTCCCCCAGCTTTACTGAGATATAATTGACATATAACATTGTGTAAGTTTAAGGTGTACAATGTGTTGATTTGATGTGCAGATATACTGTGAAATGTTTACCATAATAAGGTTAGTTAATGCATCCTTCACCTCAAATAGCTGCCATTTTGTTGTTGTTATGGTGAGACTATTACAGCTCTACTCTCATAGCAACTTTTGAGTATACAATGTGTTATTGTTAACTATAGTCATTGTGCTGTACATTACATTCCAGAAACGTATTCATCCTAAAATTGAAAGTTAGCAATCTTTGACAAACACTTCCCCATTTCTTCCACCCCTCAGTTCCTGGCAACCACCATTCTACTGTTTTTATGAGTTTGATGATTTTAGCTTCCATATATAAGTGAGATCATAAGTATTTGTCTTTCTCTGTCTGACTTATTTCACTTAGCAAAATGCCCTCAAGATCCATGCATATTGGCACATACGGCAGGATTTCCTTTTTCTCGTGGCTGAATAATATTCTATTGTTATACACACACACACACGCCCCACATTTTCTTTACCCATTTATCTGTTGACGTACACTTAGGTTGCTTCCATGTCTTGGCTATTGTGAATACACTTAAATAAACATGGGAGTGCAGATACCTAATCTCCTTCAGATATATACCCAGATGTGAGATTTCTGGATCATATGGTAGTTCTATTTTTAATTTTTTGAGGAACCTCCATACTGTTTTCCATAGTAGCTCTACCAATTTACATTCCCACCAATAGTGTACAAGGGTTCCCTTTTCTCTACATTCTTCCCAGCCTTTGTTGTCTTGTTTTATGTTTTTGTTTTTGATAACAGCCATTCTAACAGGTGTGAGGTGGTATCATGCTGTGGTTTTGATTTGCATTTCCCTGATGGTTAGTGATATTGAGTACCTTTTCATGTACTTATTGGTCATTTGGATGTCTTCTTTGGAAAAATGTCTATTCAAGTCCTCTGTCCATTTTTTTTTCTTTTTTTTTTTGTGGTACACGGGCCTCTCGCTATTGTAGCCTCTCCCATTGTGGAGCACAGGCTCCGGACACACAGGCTTAGCGGCCATGGCTCACAGGCCTAGCCGCTCCGCGGCATGTGGGATCTTCCCGGACCAGGGCACGAACCCATGTCCCCTGCATTGGTAGGCGGACTCTCAACCACTGCGCCACCAGGGAAGCCCTCCTCTGTCCATTTTTTAAATCAAATTGTTTCCTTTTTTGCTATTGAGTTGTATAAGTTCTTTATATTTTTTGGATATTAACCCCTTATCAGATATATGATTTGGAAATATTTTCTCCCAGCCCATAGGTTGGCTTTACACTTTTTTGATTCTTTCTTTGGCTGGGAAAAAGCTTTTTAGTTTGATGTAGTCCCACTCACTGATTTTTGCTTTTTTGCTTGTGCTTTTCATGTCATATTAAAGAAAATCATTGCCAAGGCTGATGTCAAGGAACTTTTCCTTTATATTTTCTTCCAGGAATTTTACAGTTTCACGTCTTACATTTAAGTGCTTAATCTGGGATTCCCCTGGTGGCACAGTGGTTAAGAATCTGCCTGCCAATGCAGGGAACATGGGTTGGATCACTGGTCTGGGAAGATCCCACATGTTGTGGAGCAACCAAGCCCGTGCACCACAACTACTGAGCCTGCACACTGTAACTACTGAAGCCTGTGTGCCCTAGAGCCGTACACCACAACTAGTGAGCCCACGTGCCACAACTACTGAAGCCCACCTGCTCTAGGGCCCATGTGCCACAACTACTGAGCCTGAGTGCTGCAACTACTGAAGCCCACACGCCTAGAGCCCACGCTCTGCAACAAGAGAAGCCACCACAATGAGAAGCCCATGCACCACAAGGAAGAATAGCCCCTGCTCGCCACAACTAGAGAAATCCTGCGCACAGCAATGAAGACCCAACACAGCCAAAAAAAAAAATATGTGTGTGTGTGTGTGTGTGTGTGTGTGTGCTTAATCTATTTTGAGTTAATTTTTATGAATGGTGTAAGATAGGGGTCTGATTTCATTCTTTTGTATGTGGATATCCAGTTTTCCCAGCATGATTTGTCAGAGATCATCCTTGTCCCATTTAGCATTCTTGGCTCCCTTGTCACACATTAATTGACCATATAGGTATGGCTTTATTTCTGGCCTTGATTCTGTTCCATTTGTATATGTGTCTATTTTTATGCCAGTACCATACTCTTGACTACCATAGTTTTGTAATATAGTTTGAAATCAGGAAGTTTAAAGCCTTCAGTCTTGTTCTTCTTTATCAGGATTGCTTTGGCTATACAGAGTCTTTCATGTTTCCATATGAATTTTAGAATTGTTATTTCTATTTCTGTGAAAAATGCTATTGGAATTTTGATAGGATTGCATTGGATCTATAGATGATTTTGGGAGGTTGCTTCAGTTTTTGTTTTTGAGTTGTATGAGTTCTTTATACATTTTGGATATTAACACTTTGCCAGATATATGATCTGCAAATATTTTCTCTCATTCTATGGGCTGTCTTTTCACTCTTTTGATGGTGTCCTTTGATGCACATAAGTTTTTTTTTTTTAACATCTTTATTGGAGTATAATTGCTTTACAATGTTGTGTTAGTTTCTGCTGTATAACAAAGTGAATCAGCTATACGTATACATATATCCCCATATCCCCTCCCTCTTGCATCTCCCTCCCACCCTCTCTATCCCACCGCTCTAGGTGGTCACAAAGCACCAAGCTGGTCTCACTGACACGTAAGTTTTAAATGTTGATGAAGTCTAACTTATCTAATTTTTCTTTTGTTGCCTGTGCTTTTGGTGTTATTTCCAAGAAATCATTACCAAATCCAATGTTATGAAGCTTTCCCCTCTATTCTCTTCTAAGAGTTTTATAATTTTAACTCTTGGGTTTAGGACTTTGATCCATTTTGAGTTAATTTGTGTATATGGTATAAACAAGGGTCCAACTTCATTCTTTTGTACCTGGATATCCAGTTTTCCCAGCACCATGTCTTGAGAAGACTGTTCTTTTACCCAGTGAATGGACTGGGTATCTTTGTCAAAAATCATTTGACCATATCTGTAAGGGTTTATTTCTGGGATTTCTATTTTATTCCTTTTTTCTACAGATTTCCTTATGCTAATACTACACTATTTTGATTACTGTAGTTTTGTTAAGTTACGAAATCAGGGAATGTAGATTTTCCATTTTTGTTCTTTTTCCAGATTGTTTTGGGGTCCCTTGAGATTCTATATGAATGTCAGGATAAACTTCTCTATTTTTGCTAAAAATGTCATTGGGTTTTTGATAGGGATTGTATTGAATCTATCAATCATTTTGGATAGTATTGATGTCTTAACAATATTAACTCTTCCAATCTATGAACATGGATGTATTTCCATTTATTTGTGTTTTAGGCTTTGTGTTTCAGACTTTCCGAGAAATGGTCTATTTCTGATTTGCCTTTACTTTTAGGGTGTAGCCCATCCTTCAGGGATTCAACTGAAAGCCTCAGGTGTTTATCATAGCCCCTTCCACATAAAAAGGTCCTGAAATGGAATTTCTGTCTTCCTAGCAGTGCCACTTTATACTTGGTTTCTTGGACCGTCACTCCATGCAAGCACAGCTTAAGCAGTAGCAAATGCCTCAAAAGGAGAGTGCACAGAGTGAGGTGAGCTTACTTCTCTGAGGTCCTCTTCTCTCCAGGGTTTTGGCTTCTCATGCCTTGGCTGTCTTAATTAGTTTCTGATGCCTTCATTCACTTTTATTTTTAAAATCCATCCAGGGTAGTTGCTCTTACTATGAAGCTTAGTCTGATAAAAGCTATTTCAACATAGCTGGAAACTGAAAGTCTACCTTATTCTTTTAAACTGTGGCACAACATATCATAATTCAACCATTCTTGTTCGTATACATTAGGTTGCTTCTAAATGTTGTTTTGCCATACAACAAATTATGTTGTAATGAACATCTTTGTACATATATTCTTATGCACTCATGTGAGTGTTATATAGGATAGATTCCTAGAAGTAAGGTTGTTGGACAAAGGTATGGGCATTAAAATTTTTTATAGGTGATGCCAACTGCCTCTCATTTACATTACTACCAGGAGTGCTGAGAGTGTTCATTTCCCCACATAATCACCAGCACTGGATATTATCAATCTTAGCTTTTATAAAATTGATAGGCAAAACCTTTTATTTCATTGTTGTTTTACCTTACATTTCTCTAATCATTGGTGAGGCTGAAACTACGATAACTTAAAAACTGTGGTACTAGGAAAGGAGAAACTGATCAACACCACCAAAAAGTAAGACCAGAAGCATACACACACATACTTGTGTGATTCTATGTATGTACAGTAAATGATAAAGGTGGCATTTCAAAAGAGTGTTTATATGAACTATTCAATCAACAGTGCTGGAAAGACGGGCTATGTATTTGGCAAGCAAGTTATAATTCTTACCTCATAAGATAAACTAAATTTAAAATTCTAGACTAAGAGTTACATGTAAAATTGTAACCATAAAGAACTAAGAGAAAATGCAGTGAAAATGTAGCTGATCTAGGGATGGATCTTTCTGAGCATAACAGCAAAAAAGGAATCAAAAAGGAGAAAATTTTACTTCGTAAAAATGTAAAACTTCTCTATATCAAAATCAAATGTAAAATTAAAGGGCAAATAGTAAAGTAGCAACATATTGCAATAACATATGAAAGACAAAGTGTTAGCATCCCTCATGGATAATAGATCTTGTATAAACCAATAAGAAACTGACAATTTTCCAGTAGAAAAATGGGAAGAGAATATAAGTAGATAATGTGCAAAGTAAATAGAAAAAAAAGGCTATTTATTTTATGAAAAAAAGTTTATCATCAATATGACCAAAAAACAATTCATGCTATTATGCTAACATAGATATTAAAATACTGTTGTAGGGGGCTATCTAAGAAAATATAATAGGGTTCAGCATATATTATGCTGCAAAAAACAGACTGTAGACTGTTCTTTCTGACACCATTTTTCTAAAAACAATTGTGTATTTACTTTACAAAAAATGATTGGAAGCAAATACTCCAAAATGGAAATGGTGGTTTCCCGAGACTGGAGAATTATATAATTTATAATTTAAAGATTTTTATCTTTTCTTTTGTACTTTTCTCTATCTTCCAGTTCCCTGCAGTCAACATGTATATAGGAATTTGGAATCAGATAACCTGCTACTTGTGAAAATTGGAGAGAATGAGAATAGTATATCTACTCAAATGAAACTAGGAGATTAACTCACAATTCCTGAAGAAATGAAAGATACATCTTGATAAAATGGATGTATCTGATGTTGAAAAAGTTGCACAAAGGCAAGAAAATAATTATCTAAAAGAAAGTTATAGAATAGGAAATATATACATTGCAAGCCTCATTGACAAAAGCTTAAATAAAATATAAAGAATTGATAACTATATACAAAAATGTACAGATCCTGATAGATATGCAAGCAATAGGAGACCCAATTTTTAAAAAAGTAAAGCAAAAATGAAAAAATACATACCCTCACTGGGAATTAAAGAAAGGAAACTAGAAAAACTTGCTGTGTATTAAAACTATTAATCTAACAAAAGCAAATGATAAAAATCCAACATTGATGGGGTAGTAAAAATATTAATAAAAAGGTATATTTTATATTTATTGATGTCACTAAAAATTGGTTGGTCTTTCTAAAGAATAATCCGGCAGCATGTAACAAGAGCTAAAAAACTGTTCATACTCTTTTATCCAGAATCCTTTTTCTAAGAATATACTCCAAGGAAACAGGAGTATATGTATGAATGCCTATAAAAAGGTATTCATAGAAGGATAAAAAGTTTGGAAAACAATTCAAGTATCCAATAATAAGGAAACAATTATTTAAATTTGATGAATATATAGCTCTTTCAACATGTGGAAATACTTACATGAAAGAATAAGTGAAAAAAACAGCACAATATACACACTGAATACAACTATGAAAATGTATCTCTGCACACTAATAAATTAGAAAAGAATTAGCATTACAGAAAGATTTGAGTTTAATATTTATAAAGTTCTTTTTTTTTTATTGAGGAAACACTGATTTCACACCCCCTACTCTCCAGTTCCTTCTCCTCTGGTAACTACTACTCTGTTCTCTGTATCTACATGTTTGCTTTTGTTTAATAGTTTTTTTATATTCCACATATGAGTGAAATCATACAGTGTTTCTCCTTCTGTCTGACTTATTTCACTTAGCATAACACCCTCAAGGTCCATCCATGTTTTCACAAATGGCAAGGTTTCATCTTTTTTATGGCTAAGTAGTATTCTATTCCTGTCTTTTTTATAACACCCAATCTTATAAGTATGAGGTTATATCTCTTTGTGGTTTTGACTTGAATTTCCTTAATAATTAGTGACATTTAACATCTTTTCACGTGCCTATTGGCCATCTGTAAGTCTTCTTGGAAAAATGTATATTCAATTCCTCTGCCCATTTTAATCAGGTTGGTTGTTGAGTTGTATGAGTTCTTTATATATTTTGGATATTAACCCCTCATCAGATACATCATTTGCAAGTATCTTCTCCCATTTGGTAGGTTGTCTTTTCATTTTATTGATGGTTTCCTTTGCTGTGCAGAAGCTTTTCAGTTTAATGTTAATCCCATTTGTTTATTTTTGTTTTTGTTTCCCTTGCCTGAGGAGACATAGCTAGAAAGAATGGGTAAGACTGATGTCAAAGAGTGTACTGCCAATGTTTTCTTCAAGGAGTTTTACAGTTGCAGGTATTATATTCAAGTCTTTAATCCATTTTGAGTTAATTTTTGTGTATGGTATGAGACAGTGGTCTAGTTTCATATTTTTTCATGTGACTGTCCAGTTTTCCCAACACCATTTATTGAAGATACTATCCTTTCTCCATTGTATGTTCTTTGCTCTTTTGTCATAAATTACTTGCTCATATATGCATGGGTGTATTTCTGGACTCTCAATTCTGTTCCATTGATCTATGTGTCTGTTTTTCTGCCAATACCATGCTGTTCTGATTACTGCGGCTTTGCTGTTTGAAATCAGGGAGTGTGATACTTCCAGCTTTGCTCTTTTTTCTCAGGATTACTTTGGCTATTTGGGGCCTTTTGTGATTCCATATAAATTTAAGAATTTTTTCTTCTATTTCTGTGAAAAATGTCCTTGGGATTTTTATAAGGATTACATTGAATCTGTATATTGCTTAATAAGGACATTTTGACAACGTTAATTATTGCAATCCATGAGCGTGGAATATCTTTCCATTTATTTGTTTCTTCTTCAATTTCTTTCAACAATGTCTTATAGTTTTCACTGTATAGGTCTTTTACCTCCTTGGTTAATTCCTAGATATTGTCATTTTGTTGTTGTTGTTACTGTTGAATATCTTGCTCATGTATTTTTTAAAGGGATGATTGTAGATAACAAGTTAGCAGAGTACAGTATTTAGATTTTAGTGGATTATTTTAATAATTATCAATACACCAGAAATCGTGTTTCAAAGTTTTTATTGAGGTATAGTTGATGTACAATATTATGTTTCAGGTGTACAACATAGTGATTCACAATTTTTAAAGATTATACTCCATTTATAGTTATTATAAAACATTGGCTGTATTCGCTGTGCTGTACAATATATCCTTGTAGTACATTTATTTTATACATAGTAGTTTGTACTTCTGAATCCCCTACCCCTGTCGTGCCCCTTCCTCCTTCCCTCTCCCTACTGCTGACCACTAGTTTGTTCTCTATATCTGTGAGTCTGTTTCTTTTTTGTTATACTCACTAGTTTGTTGTATTTTTAGATTCCTCATATAAGTGATATCATACAGTATTTGTCTTTCTCTGTCTGACTTATTTCACTTAGCACAACACCCTCCAAGTCCATCCATGTTGTTGCAAATGGCAAAATGTCATCCTTTTATAAGGCTGAGTAGTATTTCATTGTGTGTATACATCTTCTTTATCCATTCATCTGTTGATGGACACTTTGATTGCTTCCATATCTTGGTTACTGTAAATACTTCTGCTGTGAATGTGAACATTGGGGTGCACGCATGTTTTCAAATTAGTATTTTCACTTTTTTCAGATATATAGCCAGGAGTGGAATTGCTGTGTCATATGGTAGTTCTCTTTTTAGTTTTTTGAGAAACCTCCATATTGTTTTCCACATGGCTGCACCAATTTACATTCCCACCGACAGTGTACAAGGGTTCCCTTTTCTCCAACATTTGTTATTTGTGTTCTTTTTGATAGCCATTCTGACAGGCATGAGGTGATATCTCACTGTGGTTTTAATTTGCATTTCTCTGATGATTAACAATGTTGAGCATATTCCTAGTTTCTTAATTTCTCTTTCTGCTAGCTCATAGTTAGCATATAGGAATGTAACAGATATTTATATTTTGATTTTGTATCCTGAAATTTTGCTGTATTCATTTATTATTTCTAATAGTTTTTTGGTGGAGTCTTTAGGGTTCTCTCTATATAAAATCATGTCATCTGCAAATAGTGACAGTTTTACTTCTTCCTTTACAATTTGGATGCCTTTTTATTTCTTTTTCTCGCCTAACTGCTCAGGCTAGGACTCCTAATACTACGTTGAATAGGAGTGGCAAGAGTGGGCATCCTTGTCTTGCTCCTAATCTTAGAGAGACAGCTTTCAATTTTTCACCATTGAGTATGATGTTAGCTGTGGGTTTGTCATATATGACCTTTATTTTGTTGAGGTATGTTCCCTGTATACCCACTTTATTGAGTTTTTATCATGAATGAGGGTTAAGTTCTGTCAAATGCTTTTTCTGCATCTACTGAGATGATAAAATGGTTTTTAATCCTTCATTTTGTTAATATGGTGTATCACGTTGATTGACCTACAGATGGTGAACCATCTTTGCATCCCTGGAATAAATCCCACTTGATCATGGATGGTGTAGGACCCTTTAGGTGTTGAATTTGGTTTGCTTTAGATGTTGAATTTGGTTTGCTAATATTTTGTTGGGGATTTTTGCATCTATGTTTATCAGAAATACTGGTCTGTAATTTTCTTTTTTGTGTTGTCTTTGTCTGGTTTTGACATCAGAGTGATGTTGGCCTTGTAAAATGAGTTAGGAATTGCTCCCTTCAATTTTTGGGGAATAGTTTGAGAAGGATAGGTATAAAATCTTCTTTGAATGTTTGGTAGAACTCACCTGTGAAGCTGTCTGGTCCTGGACTTTCGTTTTGGGGGAGCTTTTTTGATTACTGTTTCAACCTCTGTAATAGTACTTCGTCTACTCAAGTTTTCTATTTCTTCATGATTTGGTCTTGGAAGGTTGTATAATTCTAAGAATATGTCCATTTCTTCTAGGTTGTCCAATTTGTTGGTGTATGGCTGTTTATAATATTCTTTTATAATTCTTTGTACTTCTGTGGTATCCATTGTTATTTATCCTCTTTCACTTCTGATTTATCAGGGCCTTCTCTCTTTTTTTCTTAGTGAGTCTAGCTAATGGTTTGTTGATTTTGTTTATCTTTTTAAAGACAGCTCTTAGTTTCATTGATCTTTTCTATTGCCTTTTTAGCCTCTATTTCATTTATTTCAACTCTGATCTTTATTATTTCCTCCCTTCAATTAACTTGGGTTTCGTTTGTTTTTCTTTTTCTAGTTCCTTTAGGTGTAAAGTTAGACTGTTTATCTGAGAGTTTTGTTTCTTTTTTTAAAAAAATTCTTCTCTACCTGCGGGCAGGGGATGGGGTTTCCACTGTGTCAGGCCCCACCTCAGAGCTGGCCAGGTAACACTAGGATGGGACATCTGAGTTCCAGTGACTCCCCTGGCAGCAGCAGCTCTTTGAGGGTCCTATGAGTCTGTGGGGGTCCAGATCCTGGCCCAGGACAACATTTGGTCCTGGAGCCTGGGCTCTGGTTTCTGGTGCTGCTCAGTTTTCTTGTTTCTTGAGGTAGGCCTGTATTGCTATAAACTTCCCTCCCAGCTTTTGTTGCATCCCACAGATTTTGGTATGTCGTATTTTCATTTTCATTTGTCTTCAAGTAATTTTTGATTTCTCCTTTGATTTCTTCGTTGCCCCAATAGTTGTTCAGTAGGATGTTGTTCATTCTGCACATATCTGTGATTTTCCCAGTTTTCTTCTTGTAGTTGATTTGTAGTTTCATTCCATTGTGATCAGAAAAGATGCTTGATGTGATTTCAATCTTCTTAAATTTATTGAGACTTGTTTTGTGTCCCAAAATATGGCCTATCCTTGAGAAAGTTTCATGTACACTTGAGAAGATATGTGTATTCTGCTGCATTTGGATGGAATGTTCTGTACAAATCTATCAAATCCATCTGGTCAAAAGTTTCATTTAAGACTGTTGTTTCCTTGTTGACTTGCTGTCTGGATGATCTAACCACTGATGTTAAGTGGGGTGTTAAAGTCCCCTACTATTATTATGTTGCTGTCAATTTCTCCCTTTAGGCCTGTTAATAATTGTTTTATATAATTTGGTGCTCCTATGTTAGGTGCATATATACTAATCACTGTTATGTCTTTTGATGAACTGTCCCTTTTTATCATTATATACTGTCCATTTTTATTTCTTGTTACCTTTTTTGGCTTTATTTCATCTGATATGAATATGGCTACACCTGTCTTCATTTGGCTGCTATTTGCTTGGAATATCATTTTACATCCCTTCCCTTTGGCCTATGTTTGTCTTTAGAGTTGAGATGTGTCTCCTGGAGGCAGCAAATAGTTGGGTCTTGTTTTTTAATCCATCCAGCCACTGTGTGTCATTTGGTGAATTCAATTTATTTATATTTAGGTTGATTATTGATAGATGAGGACTTAATACTGCCATTTTATCTTTTGTTTTCTGGTAGCTCTATATCTCCACTGTTTCTTTTTCCTTTTGTTTCTGTCTGCCATTTTGGTTTGATGGTTTTCTGTGATATTTTTCTCAGTTTCTTCTTTGTGTGTGTGTGTCTCTATTTTATGTTTATTTTTGTGGTTACCATGAGGTTTGTATAAGATTTCTCATAGATAAAATAGTCCTTTTTCTGCTGATAGCATCTTATGTTCACTCACCTATATGAATTCCATCCTTTTCCTCCTCCCCTTTTAGTGTTTTTGTTGTCTCAAATTATCCCTTTTTATGGTTGTGGGTTTGTTACCAAAATAAGATAGCTATAATTATTTTTCTGCTTTCTTTTTTCCCCTTAACCTTTATAACAGTGTTTAAAAATCTATTCTGATAAAGAGCTGCAGTTTTCTGATTCTATTTATCACCCTGCTTAAAGTTTTGTGTATCTTTGCTATTTTGTTTCTGGTAGAAGAGCTCCTTTCAATATCTCTTGTAAGGCAGGTCTAGTGTTGATGAATTCCCTCAGCTTTTGTCTGGGAAAGACTTTATTTCTCCTTCATATCTGAATGATAATTTTGCTAGATAGAGTGTTCCGGGGTGACAGTTTTTCTTTCAGTATTTTGAAAGTGCCAGTTCACTCTCTCCTGGTTGTTAGGGTTTCTGCTGAGAAATCTGCTGATAGCCTAATGGGGGTTCCTTTGTAGGGTACCATCCTTTTTTCCCCGGCTGCCTTTAAAATTCTTTGTCATTAACTTTTTTAAAAAAATGTATTTATTTGGTTGTGCTGGGTCTTAGTTGCAGCAGGCGGGCTCCCTAGTTGTGGCAGGTGGGCTCCTTAGTTACAGCACGTGGGCTCCTTAGTTGCAGCACATGGGCTCCTTAGTTGCAGCAGGAGGGCTCTTTAGTTGTTGCTCAATGCCTCCTTAGTTGCGGCACGTGGACTCTTAGTTGTGGCATGCATGTGGGATCTAGTTCCCTGACCAGGGATCAAACCCAGGCCCCCTGCATTGAGAGCACGGAGGCTTCACTACGGCACCACTAGGGAAGTCCCCTCTTTGTCATTAACTTTTGACAATTTTAATGTGTCTTGGAAAAGGTCTTTTTGCAATGAGTTTAATTAGGTGTTCTCATTGCTTCATAGACTTGATTGTCCAGTTTCTTCCCCAAGTTTGGGAAGATCTCAGCTATTGTTTCTTTAAATAATCTCTCTGCTCTTCTTCCTCTCTTCTTCTGGGATACCTATTATCCCAATGCTGCCTTTCCAAAAAGAGATGTGTAGCTCTCATAGGATTTCCTCTTTTTATATATGTCTTACTTCTCTTTCCTCTTCTACTTGTATCATTTCTAGGTTTCTATCTTTGAGTTCACTAGTGCTCTCTTCCATATTGTCTGCTTTATTTCCAATCCTTTCTAATGCATTTTCATCTTGTTTATTGTGTTTCTCATCTCCAGAATTTCTGTTTGGTTCTTTTTTAGAGTTTCAATCTTTTTGGTAAAGTATTCCTTCTGTTCATTAATTTTATTCCTGAGCTCATTACACTGCCTTTCTGAGTTTTCTTGTATCTCATTGAGTTTCTTCATGATGGCTATTTTGATGGCTCTATATGATGGCTCTATCAGTTAGATCTCAATATTCCATGACTTTAAGTTTGGCTTCTGGAGAATTGTCATTTTCTTTTTGTGATATAGTGTTACCGTGATTCTTCATATTGCTTGATGAATTGTCCCTCTGCTGGCGCATTTGAAGTTAAATGACCGGTTAGGAGTTACAATTCTTTCTTTTGCTTTCCAGTAGGTGGCGCTATCACACAAGCTTTTGGTTTCGCTAACCTGAGCTATTGAGAGTTGGCACTTTCCAACCTCCACCATATATGTAACAGGTGTGGCTCTGTGTTTTTGCTGTTGCTTCTTGTGCCTCTAGGCTTACTGCTGCATTGCTTCTGCCAGAGCTGCTGTCATTACTGGGATGGTGGGCTCTTCTCTTTTGTGGGAGATCCCCTGAGATACAGGCTCTGCTGTAGGGGGAGGGGAACAGTGTGGGAGGGGAAGCTGGGGTTGCACAGATGCCTCCACTGTGTCTGGTGCTGTCAGGTTCGGGGGCTCTGCCAATGCAAATAGGGGGGCCAGAGTCTGGGGTCGTGGGTTCCTCAGTGACTGGAGGGATGGGGTCCCAGGCCCCACTGTTCCTGCTGCCAAGTTACCTGTGGTGGCAGGCAGAGTCATGCGTGCTGCTTCCCCTGCTGCTATTGGGTTTTCTGAAGCTATGGGCTCAGCTGCCACAGTCAGAGGGCTGGGGATGCAGGTACCAACTCCACTGTTCCCTCAGTTCTGCCTCCTCTATGTGTTCCAGTTCACCCACCTTTGGAAGGTGCCATCCAAAGGCACCTTTGTTGCACTGTGGATGTTTTACTGCTTGTAGCTTCAAGGGGAGAGACAAAGGTAGCTTTTCACTCGACCATGTTTCTGACAGCACTCTCCTACAAAGTTCTTATGTTCCCAAAGTTGATTAACAACATAATATTTAAAAATTTAAAAAAAATTATGGAACTGAAATACTGAGTGTTTGAGGTGAGGCACAGAATCCCACTTCTGGGAACATATATAAATGAACATACTTGGTGAAGAAATAGCCTGTTTTCCTTGGTGGAATTACAGCTGTCATTCAATATATCCTTAAAGCAACTTTGGGGCTTCCCTGGTGGCGCAGTGGTTAAGAATCCGCCTGCCAATGCAGGGGACGTGGGCTCGAGCCCTGGTCTGGGAAGATTCCACATGCTATGAAGCAACTAAGCCCGGGCACCACAACTACTGAACCTGAGCTCTAGAGTCCATGAGCCACAACTACTGAGCCTGCGTACCACAACTACTGAAACCCAGGTGCCTAGAGCCCGTGCTCTGCAACAAGAGAAGCCACCACAATGAGAAGCCCATGCACCTCAACAAAGAGTAGCCCCTGCTCGCCACAACTAGAGAAAGCCTGCACACAGCAACAAAGACCCAACGCAGCCAAAAATAAATAAATGAATAAATAAAATTTAAAGAAAGCATTTTTGTTATTGTGAAATTATTGCAATAGAATTATGAAGAGTCACTCATTTTATGATCATCAGAACATGCCTTTCTTGACCTTCCCAGGCAAATCTATTCTTACTCCTGTACTTTGTACATAATGCCATTGTTATAGCATTTATAAGACTGTACTATAATTATTTGGTTATATGTCTATGTCTCTCACAGCATCACGCCCAGTGCCTGGTACATAAAAGTAAGCAATAGAGCCTTATGAGAGAATGAATGAATGAAGTGAATGAAGGAGCACATTTGGAAAATAAATATAACTTGTTACTTGAGTCCCTGAAATGTTTGTGCATTCATTAAACTGAAGTCCAGAAGACCTAGTAGTCCTTATTTTCTCTGGCTAGGAAATAATAACTTAGTAAGAGGACCAAAACAAAGTGCAGACTTTGAAAAAGTAGTCAGTAAGGAGTTTGCTTCTGTTTGTTGGAGAGATCTGATGTGATGCAGGTAGATTCCAGGAATGAAGTCCCAGAGCTTGGAAGTTACCTATATCCTAGTAAGATTATGCTGAGTTTAGAACAATGGATGTGAAGAAGAAAAGGGTGAAAGGTATCAACTTTTAAGTGAGAGCCAGAGAGAATCACATCAAAGGCATCAATAGGACTTGCACAAACCCCAAACCATAGAGACTTCTCAGAAGGGCAAGGAAGATAGTGACTACAAGATCAACTAATATTCATGGAGTAAGATTTGGGCTAGATAGAAAAACACCTTCCTTATTTCAAGAGATTTAGTGCTAGGGTACTGGTAACTGGAGACTAGGAGTACATTATAGTCTGAGGCTAGAGGGACTAGCCAAGGAGATTTAAAAAAACCCAGGAAGCAGGTTCTTGAAAGGACTGAGGTACCCCATCCCACCTAGTAAAGCATCAACCCCAATTAATCTCAGAAGTTTCAGAGTCTTGACTTGGCATTTACCACTAATAGGGTTGAGTCAGTGGAGGGAACCAGGGGTTCAGTAATTTGTACTATCAAGCTAATTTGTGGCTAGGTTTTATTTATTAGGACCTGAGACCTATATTCAATAAACTTGATAATTTCTATGTGTTTATATTTTAGTTTTCCATTTTTTTGGTAAAATTTCTTTAGGAACTTCCAACTTTGCACTTAATTTAAAAAGAAAAGGGATTTTCTACATTATAGCTAGAATGGAAGAGTGGGGGAAATCCATATATTCCTAAAGCCAGATGCAATGTTAATAGCTCTGGGAGTTCAGGTCCTGCTGGCATAAAATGTGGGTGCCAGGAAAGATAAAGAACAGTCAGCTCTGACCGTTGGTCCTTCCCTCCTTGGTTGATTACCTCTCAATTTAGACCTACATAACTGCCACAGAAATTGAGTGTTTGGAGTAGGTGTTAGTAAAAAGGGATGGAGGCTGGTTTTGAGCTGGACAAAATTTGGCTTGGCTTTAATTACTAACAGACCACTCTTGGTGAAGAAAAAAAGTACACACACACACAACTAGGGTCTGTAAGTGGCAATCTACTATGTAAGGTACATTCTTTATTTATAAATTTACTTTGTGGCTTGATTTAAGATTGTATTAATTTCCCATTGGTGCTATAACAAAGTAACATAAACTTAGTAGCTTAAAACAGCATACACTTACACTCTTACAGTTCTGGAGATCAGAAGTCCAAAATGAGCCTTATGGCTACTATGACGTAAAATAAAAATCAAGGTGTCAAGCAGGGCTGGTTGCTTTTGGAGGCTCCAGGGGAGAATCTGCTCCTTGACTCTTCCAGCTTCTAGAGGATAAGCCTAACAGCCTTATCACTCTGATCACTTGCTTCTATCATCACATCTCTTACTTCTATAGTCTGATCTCCCTCTGGGTATCTCTTATAAGGAGACTTATGATTACACTTAGGGCCCACCTGAATAATCCAAAATAATCCTCCCCACCAATCACAATCTCCTTAACCTAATCACACCCACAAAATCCCTTTTGCCTTAAATGGTAATGTTCACAGGTTCCAGGGATTAGGGCCTGAATATCTTTTGGGGCCACTATTCAGCCTTCCACAAGGGTGGTTTAGAAATTTTGCACATCCTTTTTTTAAACAATGTAGTAATTTGTTTAATGTGAAATTTGTAGTAACTTGCATAAATTTTTAACTTGTAGTAATTTGTTTAATGTGTCTATCACCAAATTTAATATATAAGTTGAATAAAAAATAAGTACTAATTAAAAATAAGTATTAGATTAAGAAATGGAATTTTAAAATATTGTCAACTAATTCATTACATGACAAAGTATAAAGAATTAAAAACAAGTTCCTTGGCTATTAATGTATACAAAGTTAGCATTTTTCAAAATGGAAATATAGGTCCCAAGAAAGGGGAGAAGAACAAGTTGGTTAAGCACACACTTGGAATGAAGATACAGTGTTGCCTGATAACAGTCATGCCCTCTGTACCAAAGAGTTCATAAAACACACTGAAAATTATCAAGCCTACTCAGGATATATAGGGTTAGAAACTTAGATTCCAGAGACCCTAAATTCCTTTTCAGATGCAGTTTAATAAAGCAATACAAGATCAAGAAAAAAATAAAAAGGAAGGAAACCATCCTGTATCAAATAATGCTTTGATTCTAGCAGGCTGGCCAATCTCCTTACCTAGGCTGGAATAAATGTGGCTGAGAATACAAGCTGGTTGTACTCTGATGGGGTGCACCTCAGCAATGGTCTCCACGTCAATTCCCTTGTCCTTCAAAATGGCCTTGATTTCTTCTGTCTCAGCTAGAATGGAAACTATAGGAAAGAAAGAAGATGAGGTCAACAGAAAATTTTATTTCAACAGGAACCTAAAGATCTCTCGAGCCACACAATATTTTTTTGAAGGGAAAACAAAAGGAAGGTAAGGAAATTAACAGTTATTGTAGACTTGATGAAACAATCATCATGCTTGGTACATAATGATATTATCTAAATGGAAAAGGAAACAAGATTTCATGATTAGAATATTTAATTCTGTTTTTTTGTCTAAATACCTATGTGCTTCTAGAGGATGCCACACTCACTTATATCTGGGATTCTATGTTTAAATAGGAAAAAAAAGACCAGGGACAGCATTATGAGGATAATAAAGAACACCCTAATGGTACGAACTGCTCAAAGCTAGAGAACAGTAGAAGTCAAGGTAAATTCAGGATAAAGAATTGAGGTACCATATTTGAAACTCTGTGTAGTTGTTTTGGGGGATGGGGATAAGACTTCTCTAGACTCAGAGCCTGCCAAACCTGGACAGCTCCCTTTTCTTCCTCTCACACTCATGTCTCAGAAGTGGTAATCATACTCACAAGGGAGAAGTCCAGGCCACCTCACTGACTCTTCTGTTTATTCTCCCTCTGTGGGACTGATAACTTGTCTGGGGGCCAATAACCTGAATGGGGCCTCAGCTGGCTTAATGCTAAGCACCGGGGCAAACACGCACCCTAACCCTGCTCCTCTAGTACTGCTAGATATGTTGAATTGGGTTTATGAGAAAACGAAGGTGCCATTTGGTTCATTCCAGCTTACAAGTATTGTATTTGTTGAGTTTTGGGGGCAAAAGCCTAGTTAACAAAGTGCTACTCTGCATTCCTTTGTCATTATCTTTTGTGTATTTTTCTATCTTGGGGACCTCATGGTGTTGTGCTGCTGTGGTCTGGGGCAGGATATGCAGGGTATGGTGATTACAGAGTCCCCTGGACATAACACCATCTTGATTACTTCTAACTGAAAACAACAAAGATTCTCCAGGGAAAATATACAGAGGAAGAATAATAGTGGGCTGACAAAAGTCCAGGGAAACACATGTGGTCATCCATTCATTCATTAATAAACATTTACTAAGCACTTAAATGGTAAGGTACTATGCTAGGCACTAGGGATTTAGAGGTGAATATGTTAGTCTCTCCCTCAAGGAGCTCATAGTGTAATGAAAGTGACACACACATAAACTGATTATAAAATAACCTGCTAAGGAAATAAATATATGCACAGAACATTGTGTGATCACCCAAGAGTGACACCTATCTAGTCTGGAGTTGGCAGGAGGAAGTTTCAGAAAAGGCTTCCTGATGTCTAAGCTGAATTTGAACGAATGAATAAGTTAGCCAGGAGAAAGAAGGGAATAGGAATGGGGAAAGCCATTTTAGGTAGAAGATCCAGAATGATCATAAAACATGAAAATGGAAAAGAATGTGGTTGTGTGTTTGTGTGTGTGTGCGTGTGTGTGTGTGTGTAAGAGATGGGGTGGGGACTACATACACTTCCATATTGCTGTAGCATGAAATACCTTGCACAGTGGAAAAAAAAACACACAAAAAACAAACAACCCCCCCACCAACCACTAACAAAATGAATCTGGAAAGGCAAATAGGGGTTAGATCATCATGGAGAGCATGTGTGTCACTTTAAGGAACTTGTATTTTACCCTTGGGTAATGATTTCCAAATTGCATTCTCCTGAGCCTCAGGGCTCTGCAGAAGGCAATGCAGTTGGTAGCAGGAGTAAAGGGGACTAAAGGAGAGGCAAATGAACAACACTCTGGGGTCCCAGGACTACTTTCAATCCCAACAACTCAGCTTTTTGTTTATGTTTTATCAAGTATGTAGAAAATGCTTATTTGGTACCACCTATGTGCTAGGTACTGCCATATGCTAGGGATACAAAGATAGACATGATCCTTGGAGAAAATGACATTGACATTGAGTCTTGCTAGAGGGCTGAATAGGAGTTATTCTGGTAAAAGTGAAGGTAAAACTAAGGGAGAAGCTGTTTCAGACAAAAGAAATAGCATAGACAAAGGCTCAAAGGCAACAGAGAACAAGGCAGATCTAGGAATAATAAAACGTTCTTTATAGTAGGAGCATGGACTGTGAAGCGGCAGTGGTGAGAAATGACACTGAAGGCAGGGTCAGGGAGCAGATCATAAAGAGCCTTGTAAGCCATGTTAAGAAAGTTGGCAATGGGAAGCCCCTGCAGAGTTGTAATCAGGGGAATAGCATATCCAGATCTCCGTCTTAAAAAGAACATATTCATGTTGATGATTAAAGAATAAGCTGATATACTGTAGTGGACCTACACTGAAGACAGGGGGACCACTTCAAAAGTTATTGTATTAATGCAAGGAAGAGATGCTGACTACTTAGATTAGGATCATGACATTGGTACTGGATAAACTAGATGGATTTCTGAATTATTTAGAAGGTAAAGAAATTGGGACTTGTTAACTGACTGAATGTAGGAGATGAGAGAGGGAGAGATACCGAGAATGATTCTTCATGTGTTTATTTGTGTAACTGAGAGAAAAGTGTGCCATTTACTGACATAGGCAAATAGGGAGAAAAGCAGGCACAGATGATGTAGAACTAGGAGAGTGCAGCTGATTAATTTTAGACATGTTGAGTTTAAAGTGAATGTGATATATTCAGGAGTCATTAGCATAGAAAGAGATGAGATGGGTCAAGGAGAATATATAGAAAAGAAGAGAAAAGGACCTAGAATATAACCTTGAGAAATTTCAACATATAAGATATGGGCAGATGATGAAAAGCCTGGGGACGGGAGTGAGGAGTTCTTGTCTCATGGCTTATATGTTCTCTATGGTATAGGAGGTGAGGTCATCTTCTGAGAGGGGAGAAGTTAGGAGGCAGGAAAAGGGAAAAGGTTAGGAATGGGAGGAGGCTGAGAGACAGTAACAACTATTCTGAATAATGAGAGCAGTGGGCTACGGACAAAACTCCCAGGAATACCAACAGTTAAGGGGCAAGGGGAAGAAGAGGGAGCCCAGAATGAGACAGAAAAGTACAAAACTTAGGTTGAAGGAGAGCCAAGGGAGTATGGTATCACAGAAGACATGCGAGTTAAGAGTTTCCAGAAATATAAACAACAAATGAAACAGAAAGATCCACTAAGAAGTGGACTGAAAAATATCTACCAAGTTTGGCAATAACTTAAGCAAAATCACTTTAAGAGGAATGATAAGCTAGTTGTAAAGGACTGCAGAATGAATGAAATGTAAAGAATTTGAAGTTTGGATGAGAAAGGAAGGATAGGATAACTAGAGGGAGATGAACATGTCAATGTATTGAAAATCAGAACCAACAGAGAAGAGTTTGAAGATAGGGAACAGTAGGTTTCTAGGAAGGCTAGGGAAGAGGATAGGATCAAGCATCAGAAGGAAGAGTTGGTGCTGAAGAGGAGAAAAAACAGCTTTTCTGAGACTCAAGAAAAGGAGGCAAGGCTGGGTGAAGATATAAGTAAGACTGTGGTGGGGGGTTCGGAAATTGACAAAGATCAGAACATTAAGATTATCCAGCATAAAGTAGCAGGCCAAGAATGAGGCTGAAAACAAGCAGTGAGGTTGAAAACAGAGAAGGTGTGGAATAGTTGAGGAGAATGAAAATGCTGACTAACAATAAGAACAAGGACTAACAGGAGGCACTGCAGGACTAGTTAAGTTGGAGACTGTGGATTTACAATGCTACCACTCTGCTCATTTGTGTGATTTTTTTTTTTCTAGAAGATTTTAGCAGGCCAGGTATAGGATCAGAAAATATAGAGAGTAAAACTGATCTGGGGCTGTGATTTTTCTGGTGGGTGTAGCAGAACTTTGGTGTGCTGGTAATTAAGAGATTTAGATGACCAACCAAAACGTAGGGAAGGGTAGACTAGGAGAAAATAGACACAAGTGTAATGGGTGGGGGGGAAGAAAACTGAAATAATATGCAGTTATGACTGGTGATTGGGACTTTTGGGAATGGAATATCTGAGGTGAAACAGTTCTAAAGTTTCGTCCTAAAAGTGAGTGGAGTAGAGGCAGAGGGAAGGGTCACTAGGGTTCTAGATATCCAAGAATTTTGAGGCTAAAATATTAGATGGCACTTACTCTGATGCTGAAATCTAGTACTATGGTAGGAATTGGGGAAGAAGAGGAAGGCTATGAGCAAAGCCTCAAAGTCTCTAATGAATGAATGAGAGTAACCAGGAGACCAATATAGCCAGATGGCATAACCCTCAAAGGAGAACAAGCTTTCTCATGGGAGGGGAAGAGTAATGGTCTTTTATATAACATTCGCTATGTACAGGAATACCTCAGAGATGTTGCAGGTTTGGTTCCAGACCACTGCAGTAAAGCGAGTATCACGATAAAGCGAGTCACACAAATTTTTAGTTTCCCAGTGCATATAAAAGTTATGCTTATAGAAAACAAACTTATGGTTACCAAAAGGGATAGCAAGGTGGCAGGGGGTAGATAAATTAGGAGTTTGGGATTAACATATACACACCACTATATATAAAATATTGATAGGTAAACAGCAAGGATCTACTGTATAGCACAAGGAACTATACTCAATATCTTGTAGTAACCTATAATGGAAAAGAATCTGAAAAAGAATATATATGTATACACACACACACACACACACACACATACACACAACTGAATCACTTTGCTGTACACTTGAAACGAACACAACACTGTAAATTAACTATACCTCAATTAAAAAATAAATAAATAAAACCAAATGAAAATAGTTATGTTTACACTATACTTTAGTCTATTAAGTGTGCAACAGCATTGTATCCAAAAAAACAATGTAAATGCCTCAATTAAAAATACTTTATTATTAAAAAATGCTAACCATCATCTGAGCCTTCAATGAGTCATAGTAGTAACATCAAAGATCACTGATCACAGATTACTATAACAAATATAATAATAATGAAAAAGCTTGAAGTATTGCTAGAATTATAAAATGTGAGAGAGACACGAAGTAAGCAAGCAAATGCTCTTGGAAAAATGGTGCCAATAGACTTGCTTGACACAAGGTTGCCACAGACCTTCAATTTGTAAAAAAACACAATATCTGCAAAGCACAATAAAGTGAAGCACAATAAAATGAAATATGCCTGTACATTGATAAGCAAAGACTACGTTTATGACTACCTTTATCCTATCCTACCACATAAGATGCCAAGTATAAGAAGGTTTATAAAATACTAAGGATTATTTTCTGTATAGAATCAACTCCAATGGAGGTTGGGGTTGAAATGGAGACATTTCAGAGGAGCTTCTCAGGAGGACCTAGTACCACATTGGATAATGTTTCTGGGGAGTCAAAAATCATCTGGAGTTTTCTACCCTAGGAGAGTAGCATAATAGTGATGTCATTGAGAGAGTTAAGGAAGGTGGCAAGATTTGCTTTTCTTGGGAGAGGTAAAAGAATAGGACGGAGACAAAAAAAGGTCAGTTTTGCATTTGAAGTATAAGTGATGAAAATGTTGTGTATATATATTGGGACTAGACTTCTTAAAATGTTTATACAGCTTAGCTCAGTGTTTTGCATAGAGTAGATAACCTCAAAATTTAAGTTGATTGCTAGGAACAAAAAATAAAGATTTGGAGTACTCTCTAAAGAGGTAGTAGTTGGAGCCATGGAAGCAAACTTATTATGGAGCAGGCAGCCCTAGCAAACACATGCAGGGTGTAAATACAGAAAGACAAGAGTATAAGACTAAGTACACAACCATTAGGAGGATATGAGAAGAAAGACATACTAGCAGAAAAAGCACAGAAGGAATGCTCAGAACAAAAGCAGAAATAATCAGAAGGCTATAATATCATCATGGTGAAAAGAAAAGAGTTTCCAGAAATAAGAAGTATTAAGAGAATCAGATAACATCCTTTGTTAAGCATTTGTTCATGATTAAGATTAACAGAAATCTTGAAACCAAACAGAGCCAAGTTTATACTATACATTTTGAAGCCTAACAAAATACATCATAAATAATAAAGTCATCATTTACTGGCCCAAACCAGACCTTTAATGTAAAATTTCTGCTGCTGGGAATAAGAATACATACCTTGAACCACAACATCTGGCTTTGGTACAGTAGAAAACCTGCGATTCACGGGGTCAATTTCTCCAGGAGCTAAAAATCCCTAAAGAAAAACCATAAAAAGACAGATTATTATATCTCCAAAAAAGCTAATGTTTGAGGAGAAACAACATACCAGTGCCAAAACCCCGTACCATAACATGTGAAAGGCATTATGGAAAGGAAACAAATACCTTTACTGTATGAAAATGTTTGAACTCCTGAATTCACATCCAAATTAATTTTATTTGGAGTTAATTTCTAGTGGCTGCCAAAAATTATTTTTTTGGAAATAAATGGGGTATAAAAGATAAACAGAAAGATTTCTAGTTATACCTCCCACTTTCTCTGGATGCACATGATTAGACAATCAGATCACAATGCTTGTAATCAATAATTTAAGTCATTAGTCCTGTTGCTTTCATATTTACTCATATGCTTGCTATGATTTCTGCTTAGCAGATATCTTTTGACTTGACTTGAGTTTCTGTCTTTGATGAAATGCGACGAACTCACCCACCTAGCTCTTAAGAATACCATTCATCTCCTCATTTTTTCATAGCATTAATTTATTCTAACTCAATGAGAAAGTCACCAGGTAAGGATTATTTTAAACAAATCATTCTGCCCATTATTGCTACATTTATAATAATGTCAACTAAAGATAAACTTTATGCTGTACACCTGAAACTCATAGTGATATGTCAATTACATCTCAATAAACTGGGACAAACAAAACAAAACAAATAAAAACAGCTCCAGGAAGTAAACAGTTATACATAAACAGGTCGAAGAGTATGGCTCAGAAAGGAAAGCTAAGTCCCACCCTAGATCCTCTAGGAGCCTGGGTTATAGCTTACCTTATATAATAACCTATAATGAGGAAATAGATTTGTCAGTAAAACTGGAAAATTTTGAGAAAGGGAACCCTTCTTATGGTTCAAAATGTCACAAATAAGCTGACATAAAGTAAGAAATTCCCAAGTGCGTCATTAAGAGCTGTCTCAACAGAGTTTAATATAAGGAACATTTAAGGGGCCCCTTATCAACAAACAAACAAAAAACTATGATGCTCCCAAACACTTGTCATGGTACCTAAAATTATCTTATCAGTTTATTTAATTAAAGAATGAAACATTATGTTGCTTGGAAAAGTTAAATCCATTATAAGCACTTAAATCCATTATAAGTCATTACTATCCAAGCACAATTGCATTCGCAGTCACCAGACAGGCACTAGGGGGCGTTTTGAAAAGGAACTATCTAGGGTCTGATCCCAGAGCAACTTCAAGTACAGTACCAAGGTAGGAACCCCTGGGCAAGCATGACGGACATGGTTGCCAGGGGGAAAGATTTTTGCCAAGGATTGGTCATGTTCTCACTCTAAGAATCTGGAGGAAAATCTATAATTAAGGCAGAATACAAAAGGCAAAAGATATATCCTTCAGATTTAATGAGCTACTCACAAATCTGATTGTTATGGAGACTAAAGCAGAAAAATGGAAGAGCCTTGAAGTTTCCCCTTACCTCTGCCATCAAGCTTCCTAAGATGTATAGAGACTGACCCCACATATGAGGCAGCTTGCCCATGGGGACTCGGTCCACAGTGTGAGGATTTTGATATTCTTCATCAACCTAAAAAAAAATAAATAAATAAAAAGAGATAAAGGAAAAGAATAGAAGGTTTAGGGCTTCCCTGATGGTGCAGTGGTTAAGAATCCGCCTACCAATGCAGGGGACACAGGTTTGAGACCTGGTCCAGGAAGATCCCACATGCCGCGGAGCAACTAAGCCCGTGTGCCACAACTACTGAGCCTGCACTCGAGAGCCAGTGAGCCACAACTACTGAGCCCATGTGCCGCAACTACTGAAGCTCGTGCTCCTAGAGCCTGTGCTCCACAACAAGAGAAGCCACCGCAATGAGAAGCCTGCACACTGCAACGAAGAGTGGCCCCTGCTCACCACAACTACTAGAGAAAGCCCGTGCACAGCAATGAAGACCCAACGCAGCCAAAAATAAATAAATTAATTAATTAATTAATTTAAAAAAAAGAATAGAAAGTTTAAAATACTAGACAACAAAAAGCCCGAGCCTGGATTGTGATTCATACTCTATAAAACAGTCACATATGCAATGCACTGAAAAGTCAAGCACTATGACTACAGTCTAGGGCAGTGCTCCTCTAACTGTACATGGATACACACCACCTGAGGATCTTTTCCAACGGCATATTCTTACTGAGTAGATGTGGGGGAAGGCCTGAAATCTGCATTTCTAACAAGCTCTCAGGTTATGCTGCTGATGTTGCTAGGAGCTTAGTCCACTCATCCCCACCAGCATGGAATATTGCATCTCTCCCCCGGCTAATGCTCTTTTGCAATGGAGAAGAGGAACAAGGGTAATCTCAACTGGCATTTTGAGAAAATGGAGACATACTTCATTTTCCAAGCCTGATCTACTCAATTAATCCCAGATGACTAGTCTCAAAGCAGAAAATATCAAATACTGAGAGTTCACACAGAACATCACTCTAGTTTGGCCTACTGATCTCCATATCATTCTCAATCTTAAAGTTTGATTTTTTAAAAAGTCAATCTCTGAACAACTTATTTTATTTTTTTAAATTGAGGTTTGGCTGACATATAGAAAGGCCATACATATTTAACATATGCATCTTCATGAGTTTGAGGACAAATATACACCCATGAAACTATCTCTGTAAGATTTGATCTTGCCCTCGTCTTGCCCAGCAACAGTGCCATAACTGAGTCTGCTTTATAAATATACTTTCAAAGGAATAAAATCATATTTTAATTGTTCTATACATAAAGAAAGACTTTAGAACATTAAAATCAGAAGATTAGAAATTATGTGACTCAAATAAGGCAGTCCTTTTGAGGTGCTGCTCCTCTTCTGCCAGCTCCATGTTATGGCACCGTCCAGCTTACCTTGTCAGGAGGAACACTGTACAGCTCCGGCAGAAGTGGGACTCCATTTTTGCCTTTGATGAGGACTGCTTCAAGAGCCTCTCTGTATTCTTGAACCTGTAGAGAAAAGAAAAGGGGAACAAAATTCATAGAGTTCCCTTTGGGGATCTAGGGGAGAGTTGTAGCCAAAGAAGGTCCTATAGCAAAGGGGTATATTCACCTAGTGAAAGGAAAGAAAGGGAAGTAGTATTTACTAAATGCTGATGGAGGCCAGATACTATGCTAGGAGTTTTGCATACTTTTAACGCAGTTAATTTTTTAAACATCTTTATTGGAGTATAATTGCTTTACAATGTTGTGTTAGTTTCTGTTGTATAACAAAGTGAATCAGCTACATGTATACATATATCCTCATATCCTCTCCCTCTTCCGTGTCCCTCCCACCCTCCCTATCACACCCCTCTAGGTGGTCACAAAGCACCGAGCTGATCTCCCTGTGCTATGTGGCTGCCTCCTACTAGCTATCTAGTTTACATTTGGTAGTGTATATATGTCAATGCCACTCCCTCACTTCATCCCAGCTTACCCTTCCCCCTCCCCATGTCCTCAAGTCCATTCTCTACGTCTGCATCTTTATTCCTGTTCTGCTGATGAATGCATTTAATTTTAATAACCATCCAGGTGTGTGTAATTAAAGCCTTTTTACAGGGAAATTAAGGCTCAAGAAGGTTATGAGCTTCTGAAAGATCATACAGCGAGTGCAAGGATGAGTCCAGATTTGAGCCCAAGTCAGCCTGCCTCCATGTACATGCTTCTACCCACCGTGTACTACACTGAGTAGAGCTTCTTGACTTTACATGTAATTGCTTTTAAAACTGTATTTTCCCTGTCAAATTAAGTTTCTATTATGATCAAGTTTACATTTTTTTTGCTTAACAATTTGCTGTAGATTAGTAATAAATAAAAAGCAAAAAAAACCCCACTATAATTTATGGTAGAAAAAATATATAGTCAGTTCTGTTACGATAGTTGTTTTGAAAACACAAATTTGTTCCAATGCATTTGATATATTACAGAACAATTTGAGCATAACATGAATTTCACATCTGCTTATGCACAATTTCAACCTGAGAAGGCACTCAGCTGAACTGAGTCGTGTAAGAATACACAACACACACACATGCACACACCTCAGAACCATGAACCACAACCCATCCACATGTGGTGTTACAACTTTCCATCCAATTTCAGATAACTCTCTTACCACTCCTGAGCTGCTCCCTTCTCATGGCCGACTTGGCTGCATGGCTCTGTGCCTTCCCTTCTATTTAATTTCCCCTTCTATTCCCTCCTTGCCCTATTTTTTTAATTCTTCCTCTCTGTTTGATATTCCTTTTTTTTTTCCTTTTCTCTTATGCTATCTCTCTTCCTCTGGCATGTAGGGTGGTGAGCATGGGAGCCCTGCAAGTGAGGTGGTAGGAACATGGTTGCACATATCCACAAGAAAACTTCAGGTGTTTTTCAAGGTACAAGTGCCATATCTTTGTGGTATTTATATATTTCTTAACCATTTAACATGTATAAAGCTGTGGTACTGTTTTTATTCAATTATGAGAAAACCAAACACTAAAATAAAATTATATTTGAAGTATGAAACAACAGTTAATCTGAATTTTTAACAATGATATTAAATTTTAATACACATTTTAATAGCAGCATATTATTTTATACACATGATCTCTAATTTAACATTTCATTCTTGTTGAACATTTAAATTACCACCAGACTTAATTTGTATGAATGTAACAGTGATGAGCAGCATTGTATCTAAATGTATGCCACTCTTGAAATAATTTTCTCAGAATATAATTTTTGAAAGAGGAATGAATGAATGTTTCAAAGCCATTAATGCCTATCTGTGGTACTGTTTTTATTAGGTTCCTATTATTTCGTATGTATTTCTGACAAACTTTTTAAGTGTTTTCTCCAACCACATTTTCCCATAAGCCCTATAGTTTTTACTTCTCAAATATGCAGAACATGGTGACTTTTAGGGAACACCTATGTGTCTCATTATAGCCAAACTGACTGTACTGTGCACTTATCATATGTCTTCATCTGTGAAATTCAAAGAATTTTAGGGCTATCCACTTCTTCAGTGAAGAAAGAAAAACTATTCTCATCATATGTACAGCCATACCTTGTTTTATTGCACTTTGCTTTATTGTGCTTCACAGATACTGCGTTTTTATTTTTTGTTTTTGTTTTATAAATTGAAGATTTGCAGCAACCCTGTGTTGAGCAAGTCTACTGGCATCATCTTTTCAACAGCATTTGCTCATTTTGTGTCTCTGTGTCACATTTCTGGGAATTCTCGAAGTATTTCAAAGCATGTACCAGCAAAAAGATTATGACCCATAGAAGGCTCAGATGATGGTTAGCATTTTTCAGCAATAAAATATTTTTAACTAAGGTATGTACACTGTTTTTTTAGACATACTGCTATTGCACACTTAACAGAATGTAGCGTAAACATAACTTTTATATGCACTGGGAAACCAAAAAATTTCATATGACTTGCTTTATTGAGATACTTGCAATATTTGTGCTGCTCTGGAACTGAACCTGCATATCTCTGAGGTATGCCTGTACAGAGAAACTGAAGAAGTCAATGACAGTACTTGGACTACTCAGTGGTCAGCAGCAAAGCCAGGAAAAAAAAAAAGAATAAAAAAGAATCCAGGCCTTCCAGCTCCTTTTTTTCCCCTGAGAGTTCAAAACACCTGAATATGCTTTGTACTTAGCTGGCACATTTAATAAATAAATCTTTCTTTGAGCAAGCACAGTTTTTGAGAAGCAATTTTGTGGAATTTGAGAAGGACTGAGAAAAATGGTAAAATCAAAATAGGGTGGTCAAGGGACTTCCCTGGTGGTCCAGTGGGTAAGACTTTGTGCTCCCAATGCAGAGGCCCCAGGTTCGATCTCTGTTCGGGGAACTAGATCCCACACGCATAATGCAACCAAGAATCTGCATGCCGAAGCCCACATGCCGCAACTAAGAAGCCCGCATGCCACCAACTAAACGTGCCGCAATGAAGATCCTGCATGCCGCAACTAAGACCCAGAGCAGCCAAAATGAATAAATAAATAAATAATAAATATTTTTTTAAAGTTTGGTTAAAAAAAATAGGGTGCTCAAAATAGGGCAGGTATCTCTATTTTTGCTTATCTTATTTCTTGCTCAAATAAGGATGCTCTATATAAAGCTTAGAGTAAAACAGCACTTTGTGCCCCTGGAACTTTGGTGTAACCCTATTATTTAAACTCATATTGGCAGTTACAGATTACTATTGGCCAAAGTATTCAAATTACACAAAACTGTATTTATGTAGCCAAGTATAAATGACTTCCAAATGTGTTGGATTTATGTCCAAGTTTAGAACATAGCCAGTTTGCAGAATGCCTGACATTAAACTAACTTGATTAAATTGTCCAGTCTCACTGTTTTCCAACAATGGTTTCTAAACTACTTTATTCATGTAGCTCAAAAAGCAATGATGACTGTATTTTGGGGGGTGAGGACAGGGTATAAGTGGGTTGTTGTTTTTGTTTTTTGTTTGTTTTTGCTGAAGTCAGAATATCATTTCCAAGATTTATTAAAAAAAAAAGACATACAAAGTCAGGAGGTAAATTCAAGTACCTCTGATGACCAAGGCAAGTATACAGGACTTGCTATTCTGCTTTCTATATTTATTAAAAGTCAAGTCTGAGTGATAGCAATATCCAGGTCTTCTAACTCTTAACATGTGCCCTCAACTACTAGTCTCTAGAAGACAACTCTGTCTCCTCCCTATTAGGGAAGACTTCCATTTGGACACAGGGTCAGCACAGTCATTAACTGAAAGAGGAAGACATAATAACAATCTGCTAAAAAGCTCTTTCCCCAGTGCATTACCTGTTCTGCATTCCCACTAAATACCCCATCAAGGATAAAGTATGTCCAGAACAATGGCCATTCACACTCAATGTTTTCAAATAACTTCAGCTCAGCTGGTTCATAGTACAGACGATTGGGATCCTGGTAAAAACACAATAAACAAAGTCTGTCTTATCACTCCAAGGTCAGACTATATCTTTAGTTCAGAGGTATTACAACACAGCCTTTCACCACTGATGGTTTGTTTCAGAGAAGGCAGAGCACATACACACTCCCCTCCTTTAGCAAGTACTTTTGTCATGTGATTCTAACTAGCAGAACTGGGATAATAATGATACTACAGGCAGGTGTATGAGGAAGTGAGACTAATTTGTAATAAGCCTGAGTTTTGTTTTGTACTTGTTAAGTTTGAGGTAGCAGCAGAACATACAAATAGAAATGTTCAGAAGGACAGCAAGAGATGAGGGTTTGGGAATCATCCTTATAGAGGTGACACACGAATCACAAATTATGGATGTAGTACCTATATATAATGAACAAGCAGCCCAAGAACAGAATCTTGGTAAACACTGAGTTTGGTGAGGGAGGACAGAAAGAGGAGAAAAATTAAGATGGTGTAGAGTTGTGGAAGTTAAAATAGGAAAAGAATTTCAAGAAAATGTAGGGGTAGGTAATGGTGATGTACTACAGAGAAGTCAAGGAGAATAAGGACTGAGAAAAGGCTACTGGATTGCTTACTTAGGAGATTATGATGATATTTCAGAGCACAATTTTAATAGATTGGTAGGGGCAAACGTCAAAAGGCTTAAAGAATAAAATGGAAGACAGGAAGTAAACCAGAAGAGCTTGAGCTCGGTAATTAAAAAAAAAATTATAATGGCTCTCAACCAGCAAACCTGAGCCTTAAACGATATTTACATTGTCAATGAAAGTGGTTACCAACCATTCATTCCCTTTTAATAATACTAAATTTTCTCCATTGATATTTCCAAGGAGAACTTTTGACAAGTGGAACAAAAGGAAGTTAACTTTTCAAGATCAAGTACTGTTTAGAACTAACCAACTGCAAAAGGTGGAAGGGATCCAAAAGGATCTACGGACAGAAAGATTTTTCCCTTTGTAATAATTAAATATTTGGGGGGGAATATTTTGAGACTATGTAAATAATCTGTTTCTGCCGAAACTTTCAACCACTGATTTAAGCATCCATCAGTAGCTCTTTCCTGAAACTAACCAACTTCAAGAGGTGGAAGGACTACACCTTCCTCTATTTTATTTAATCCAGAAGGGCTCACAAGCAAAATCTGGCAACTAATCCTAACAAAGGTAGCAAACATCAGTTATTGTTATCCTATTTAGTGATTATTTGAAGTACCATCAATGAGGTAAGTATTTTCTCTGAATGAGGCTGCAATAGTGACCATTCTACCTTGGACTCATTTTGGGGAAAACAAACCTACCTCTTTAGGAGTTTTATATCCATCTCGTAGAAAGCGACAGCAACCATAACGACCCTGGGAATGCAGAGGAAACAAGCCAGAAGAATGAACATTGGTACAGCAATATAATTAATCAGAAATGTATCCTTTGCAACAGCTACATGTGCCAACCTATCATCAATAGAGACATGATACTTAAAAAATAATTAAAAAAACCCTGATATCAGTCCAGCAGCAGAAAGTGATTTCAGCAATGTGATTTCAAGCGAGAGCTAAGTTGCAGGCTCTTCCCTAAAGCAGTGTTTTTATTTTATCTTCTCCATGGCTTGCCACCATAGGATGTCTGTGACAGCCCAATTACTAAGCTATGCAGTCCTGCTCACACAATTCATAAGAGACCACAGTTTTTTTTATAAAAGAAAACACAGTTTAAAAAATTTGAGATAATCTGAGACTTACAGAAGAGTTCCCAAAACAGTACAGAGTCCCTGTATATCCTTCAACCACTGTCCCCTAATATTAACATCTTAAATAACCACAGAAAATTTACCAAAACAAAAAAATTAACCTTGGTACAACACTATTAACCAAAGTATAGAACTTATTTGGATTTCACCAGTTTTTTCACTAATGCTTTTTTTCTGTTCCAGTATCCATTTAGGATACCACTGCATTTAGCTGGCATGTCTCCTTAGTCTCTTCTAATCTCTGATGGCTCCTCAGTCCTTCCCTGTTTTTCATCATCTTGACATTTTTGCAGAGTGTTTGTCAGTTACTTTGTAGAATGCCTCTCGATTTGGTTTTGTCTGATGTTTCCTCATGATTAGATTGAGGTACCGCATTCTTGGGAAGGACATCACGGAGGTGCTGTGCGCTTCTCAGTGCACTGTATCAGGGCGTACATGATGTCAGTACATCTTATTACTGGTGATGTTAATCCTGATCACTTGGTTAAATCACCAACATAGGTCATATTCAAGACTCACAAAGATACTAATTTAGCCTTAAAGTTAGAGCTTAAAGAAAAGAAAGGCACATATGGACATACCTGAAGCTTAGTGATGATTTCCTGTTTTGTGAGCTCCACCAACTGATTATCCTCTACTGCAAAGGCTGGGAAGGAAATAACTGAAAGTAGACTAGCATCAACCTCTTTGGATGTTGAAGCCCGGGGGAGTATCGAATTAAGGATAGACTAAAAGAAAGGAAGTCAAATGTGGCACATTAGTAAATAACTCAGGATTACAAAATTATTAGCTTTAGTTTCAAAAGATGTATGTTGAAGAGGATCATTCAGTTGAAAATCTAAAAATGATTTAATAGTGAAAGCTTAGAAGACTACTTCTATAAATCATCCCTTGTCTTAATCCTGCTCTCAGTGCCTCCTAATCCTGATTCTTAAGCAGCTGCTAATGGCTAAAGAATACTCTATCATTATCCCACCCATAATGCTGTTGCTCCATTAGCAACTATCTAAGCATAAAGATAAAATGTAGCCGCTGGGAAGCAAGATGTGGAAGGCTTAGCTCCTATATCCCTGAAATTTATCTTTTCCATGGAAAATTTTGCATTTTTAAAATTAGAAGGTGAGATTGTATTCAACAGAACACGATGGGTGTCTAATCAAGGTTTGAAGAAGACAAGAAAGGCCATCTTGTCAATGACAAGAACCTTACTCTTTCAATACAGAGAGTAATCCTAAACAAAACTGAAGATATGCATTTACCACTTAAACAGTCTAATCTCCAAACATCTAACCCGAGGGCCAACTGGGGACAAGAGAAAGTTTCAGAGCCACTATCAAGAAGAACACTCAAAATAATCACCTCTTGTTCTCTTGGGATATTTAGAAAAGGAGATACTCAGGAGCAGAGCCCATATACCCTTGATACAATAATAGTGGAGAATTCCATATACTGTGATAGGATCACTTTATAACCTTGGGTGAGAGAACAGGACTATGATCTCTGTTATAGCTCATGCTGCATCAGGCTTATCTCTATAGGATGCTTGATAAGACATTTTTGGTACATGGTAATAAATCAGATTATGTACTCTCATTCAGTGCTCCTTATTCTAAAGCTCATGCTAAATTTGAGTCTGAGTAAAAATACATTTTTCTGTAACGTTGTCCATTATTCTCTTACCTGGCAGTGTTGCACTTCATCAGCTAGGACATGGATAACTGACTGGGGACCACCTTTCACACCAAACAGGTCCAGTTCATCTAATGCCTCCAGGGCTGCCTTTGAGGAACAAAGAAGGAAAGTACAACTTTAGCATTATAAATGCGTATATTTCTTCTCCCTCTACCCTGGTATCATATCAATGAAAATGATATCATTCTAAATATGTTCAGCAGAACAGAAAATACAATAACATTCTTTATTCCCAGGGGCCTCTGAGGGTTTTTTTGGTCTCCCATATTGTCCCAGAGACACTTGAGATGGAGGCTGCAGTCATATTTTCATGATTAAAAACCCTCAACAAATTCGGTGTAGAAGGAACATACCTCAACATAATAAAGGCCATATACAACAAACCCACAGCTAACATTCTACTCAGTGGTGAAAAATTGAAAGTTTTCCTGTAAGATTAAAGCAAGACAAGGGTGCCCACTCTCACCACTCTTATTCAACATAGTACTGGAAGTCCTAGCTAAAGCAATTGGGCAAGACAAAGAAATAAAAGGCATCCAAATCAGAAATGAAGAAGTAAAATTGTCATTATTTGAAGATGATATGATCTCATATATAGAAAACCCTAAAGACTCAACCAAAAAACTGTTGGAACTAATCAACAAATTCAGTAAAGTTACAGGATATAAAATCGACATACAGAAATCAGTTGTGTTTTCTGTACACTAACAACAAAACATCTAAAAAAGAAATAAAGAAAACTATCCCATTCACAACAGCATCAAAAGCAATAAAATACTTAAGAATAAATTTAACCAAAGAGGTGAAAGATCTGTACAATGAAAACTATAATACTTTGATGACAGAAATTTAAGACAAAAACAAATGGAAAGATAACCCCATGCTGAGGGATCAGAAGAATTAATATTGTTAAAATGTCTATACTACCCAAAGTCATCTATAGATACAATGCAATCTGTATAAAAATTCCAATGGCATTTTTCACAGAAATAAAAAAAATCCTAAAATTTGTATGAAATCACAAAAGACCCTAAATAGTCAAAGCTATTATAAGAAAGAAAAACAAAGCTGAAGGCATCACACTTCCTGATTTCAAAATATACTACAAAGGTATAGTAATTAAAATAGTACGATACAGGCATAAAACTAGAAACATAGACCAATGAAACAGGATAGAGAGCCCAGAAATAAACCCCTGCATTTACAGTCAATTAATATTTATATAAAGGAGCCAGGAACACTCAATGGGAAAATGATAGTCTCTTCAACAGTTTTGGGAAAACTGGATAATCACACACAGAACAATAAAATTGGACCCCTATCTTACACCACACACAAAAATTAACTCAAAACGGATTAAACATTAAGACTGGATATCACAAAACTTCTCCTTCACATTGGTCTTGGAAACGATTTTTTAGATATGACACCAAAGGTATAAGCACAAAAGCAAAAATTAATAAGGGGGACTACATCAAACTAAAAAGCTTCTGCGTAGAGAAGGGACTTGACGAAACAGGGAGGGGGAAGGGTAAGCTGGGACGAAATGAGAGAGTGGCATGGACTTATATATACTACCAAATGTAAAATAGATAGCTAGTGCGATAGCTAGGTTACTCAAAAAATTAAATTAGAACTACCATATGATCCAGCAATTTCACTTTTGGGTATATATCCAAAGGAAATAAAAACAGGATATCAAAGAAATATATGCACTCCTATGTTTACTGCAGCATCATTCACAATGTACAGAAACAATCTAAGTGTCCGTCAACAGGTGAATGGATAAAGAAGATGTGGTGTATGTGTGTGCACACCTGCATCTGTGTGTATGTGTATGTGTGCGTGTGTGTGTGTATGTGTGTATAATGGAATATCGTTCAGCCATAAGAAAGAAGGAGGAGATTGGTTCAAGATGGTAGAGTAGAAGGACGTGCGCTCACTCCCTCTTGCGAGAGCACCAGAATCACAACTTACTGCTGAACAATCATCGACAGGAAGACACTGGAACTCACCAAAAAAGATACCCCACATCCAAAGACAAAGTAGAAGCCACAGTGAGATGGTAGGAGGGGCGCAATCACAATAAAATCAAATCCCATAATTGCGGGGTGGGTGACTCACAAACTGGACAACACTTATACCACAGAAGTCCACCCACTGGAGTGAAGGTTCTGAGCCCCACGTCAGGCTTCCCAACCTGGAGGTCTGGCAACAGGAGGAATTCCTAGAGAATCAGACTTTGAAGGCTAGTAGGATTTGATTGCAGGACTTTGACAGGACTGGGGGAAATAGAGACTCCACTCTCGGAGGGCACACACAAAGTAGTGTGCATACTGGAAAGCAGGGGAAGGAGGAGTGACCCCATAGGAGACTGAACCAGACATACCTGCTAGTGTTGGAGGGTTTCCTGCAGAGGCGGGGGGCGGGGGCTGTGGCTCACCACAGGGACAAGGACACTGGCAGCAGAAGTTCTGGGAAGTACTCCTTGGCGAGAGCCCCCCCAGAGTCTGCCATTAGCCCCACCAAAGAGCCAGGCAGGCTCCAGTGTTGCGTCGCCTCAGGCCAGACAACAAACAGGGAGGGAACCTAGCACCACCCATCAGCAGACAAGCAGATTAAAGTTTTACTGAGCTCTGCCCTCCAGAGCAACACCAGCTCTACCCATCAGCAGTCTCTCCCATCAGGAAGCTTGCAAAAGCCTCTTAGATAGCCTCATCCACCAGAGGGCAGACAGCAGAAGCAAGAAGAACTACAATCCTGCAGCCTGTGGAACAAAAACCAGGTTCACAGAAAGAAAGACAAAATGAAAAGGCAGCGGATTTTGTAACAGATGAAGGAACAAGATAAAACCCCAGAAAAACAACTAAATGAAGTGGAGATAGGCAACCTTCCAGAAAATGAATTCAGAATAATGATAGTGAAGATGATCCAGGACCCCAGAAAATGAATGGAGGCAAAGATCGAGAAGATGCAAGAAATGTTTAACAAAGACCTGGAAGAAATAAAGAACAAACACCTTGAAGAATTAAAGAACAAACAAACAGAGACAAACAATACAGTAACTGAAATGAAAAATACACTAAAAGGAATCAATAGCAGAATAACTGAGGCAGAAAAACAGATAAGTGACCTGGAAGACAGAATGGTGGAATTCACTGCTGCAGAACAAAATAAAGAAAAAAGAATGAAAAGAAATGAAGACAGCCTAAGAGACCTTGGGGACAACATTAAACACAACAACATTCACAGTACAGGGGTCCCAGAAGGAAAAGAGAGAGAGAAAGGACCCGAGAAAATATATGAAGAGAGTATAGTTGAAAACTTCCCTAACATGGGAAGGCAAATAGCCACCCAAGTCCAGGAAGCAGGGAGAGTCCCAGGCAGGATAAACCCAAGGAGAAACACACCATGACACATAGTAAACAAACTGACAAAAATTAAAAACAAAGAAAAACTACTGAAAGCAACAAGAGAAAAACTACAAATAACATACAAGGGAACTCCCATAAGGTTAACAGCTGATTTCTCAGCAGAAACATTACAAGCCAGAAAGGAGTGGCATGACATACTTAAAGTGATGAAAGGGAAGAACCTACAACCAAGATTACCTCTACCTGGCAAGGATCACATTCAGTTTCAAAGGAGAAATCAAAAGCTTTACAAACAAGCAAAAGCTAAGAGAATTCAGCACCACCAAACCAGCAATATAACAAATTCTAAAGTAACTTCTCCAAGTGGGAAACACAAGAGAAAAAAAGGACCTACAGAAAAAAACCCATAACAATTAAGAAAATGGTAATAGGAACATACATATCGATAATTACCTTAAATGTGAATGGATTAAATGCTCCAACAAAAAGACACAGGCTCGCTGAACAGATACAAAGACAAGACCCATATATATGTTGTCTACAAGAGACCCACTTCAGACCTAGGAACACATACAGATTGAAAGTAAGGGGATGGAAAAATATATTCCATACAAATGAAAATCAAAAGGAAGACGGAGTAGCAATACTCATATCAGATAAAATAGACTTTAAAATAAAGAATGTTACAAGAGACAAGAAAGGACACTACATAATGATCAAGGGATCAATCCAAGAAGAAGATATAACAATTATGAACATATATGCACCCAACATAGGAGAACTTCAATACATAAGGCAACTGCTAACAGCTATAAAAGAGGAAATCAATAGTAACAAATAATAGTGGGGTACTTTAACACCTCACTTACACCAATGGACAGATCATCCAAACAGAAAATTAATAAGGAAACACAAGCTTTAAATGACACAATAGACCAGATAGACTTAATTGATATTTATAGGATATTCCATCCAAAAACTGCAGATTACACTTTCCTCTCAAGTGCACATGGAACATTCTCCAGGACAGATCACACCTTGGGTCACAAATCAAGCCTCAGTAAATTAAAGAAAATTGAAATCATATCAAGCATCTTTTCTGAACACAACACTATGAGATTAGAAATCAACTAGAGGGGGAAAAACGTAAAAAACACAAACACATGGAAGCTAAACAATACATTACTAAATAAACAAGAGATCACCAAAGAACTCAAAGAGGAAATAAAAAAATAACTAGAGACAAATTACAATGAAAACACGATGATCCAAAATCTCTGGGGTGTACCAAAAGCAGTTCTAAGAGGGAAGATATAGCTATACAAGCCTATCACAAGAAACAACAAACAACTCAAATAAAAAATCTAACCTTACACCTAAAGGAACTAGAGAAAGAAGAACAAACAAAGTTCAAAGTTAGTAGAAGGAAAGAAATCATTAAGATCAGAGCAGAAATAAATGAAACAGAAAAAATGAAAACAAGAGCAAAGACCAATAAAACTAAAAGCTGGTTCTTTGAGACGATAAATGAAATTGATAAACCATTAGCCAGACTCATCAAGAAAAAGAGGGAGAGGACTCAAATCCATAAAAGTAGAAATGAAAAAGAAGTTACAACAGACAACGCAGAAATACAAAGCATCCTAAGAGACTATTACAAGCAACTCTATGCCAATAAAATGGACAACATGGAAGAAATGGACAAATTCTCACAAAGGTATAACCTTCCAAGACTGAACCAGGAAGAAACAGAAAATATGAACAGACCAGTCACAAGTAATGAAATTGAAACTGTAATTAAAAATCTTCCAACAAACAAAAGTCCAGGACCAGAAGGCTTCACAGGTGAATTCTATCAAACATTTAGAGAAGAGCTAACACCCATCTTTCTCAAACTCTTCCAAAAAACTGCAGAGGAAGGAACACTCCCAAACTCATTCTATGAGGCCACCATCACCCTGATACCAAAACCAGACAAAAATACTACAGAAAAAGAAAATTACAGACCAATATCATTGATGAATATACATGCAAAAATCCTCAACAAAATAATAGCAAACAGAATCAAACAACACATTAAAAGGATCATACACCATGATCAAGTCGGGTTTATCCCAGGGATGCAAGGATTCTTCAGTATACGAAACCAATCAATGTGATACACCATATTAACAAATTGAAGAATAAAAACCATATGATCATCTCAACAGATGCAGACAAAGCTTTTGACAAAATTCAACACCAGTTCATGATAAAAACTCTCCAGAAAGTGGGCATAAAGGGAACCTGCCTCAACTTAATAAAGGCCATATACAACAAACCCACAGCAAACATCATTCTCAATGGTGAAAAAGTGAAAGCATTTCCTCTAGGATCAGGAACAAGACAAGGATGACCACTCTCACCACTCTTATTCAACATAGTTTTGGAAGTCCTAGCCACGGCAATCAGAGAAGAAAAAGAAATAAAAGGAATACAAATTGGAAAAGAAGAAGTAAAATTGTCACTGTTTGCAGATGACATGGTACTATACATAGAGAAACCTAAAGATGCCACCAGAAAACTACTAGAGATGATCAATGAATTTGGTAAAGTTGCAGGATACAAAATTAATGCACAGAAATCTCTGGCATTCCTATACACTAATGATGAAAAATCTGAAAGAGAAATTAAGGAAACACTCCCATTTACCACTGCAACAAAAAGGATAAAACACCTAGGAATAAACCTACCTAGGGAGACAAAAGATCTGTATGCAGAAAACTATAAGACACTGATGAAAGAAATTAAAGATGATACAAATAGATGGAGAGATACACCATGTTTTTCGATTGAAAGAATCAATATTGTGAAAATGACTATATTACCCAAAGCAATCTACAGATTCAATGCAATCCCTATCAAATTACCAATGGCATTTTTTACAGAACTAGAACAAAAAATCTTAAAATTTGTATGGAGACCCAAAGACCCCGAATAGCCAAAGCAGTCTTGAGGGAAAAAAAACGGAGCTGGAGGAATCAGCCTCCGTGATTTCTGACAATATTACAAAGCTGCAGTAATCGAGACAGTATGGTACTGGCACAAAAACAGAAATATACATCAATGGAGCAGGACAGAAAGCCCAGAGATAAACCCAGCCACCTATGGTCACCTAACCTATGACAAAGGAGGCAATAATATACAATGGAGAAAAGACAGTCTCTTCAATAAGTGGTGCTTCGAAAACTGGACAGCTACGTGTAAAAGAATGGAATTAGAACACTCCCTAACACCATATAAAAATAAATTCAAAATGGATTAGAGACCTAAATGTAAGACTGGACAGTATAAAACTATTAGAGGAAAACATAGGAAGGACACACTTTGACCTAAATCACAGCAAGATCTTTTTTGATCCACCTCCTAGAGTAATAGAAATAAAAAGAAAAATAAACAAATGGGACCTAATGAAACTTCAAACCTTTTGCACAGCAAAGGAAACCATAAACAAGACGAAAAGACAACCCTCAGAATGGGAGAAAATATTTGCAAATGAAACAACGGACAAAGGATTAATCTCCAAAATATATGAACAGCTCATGCAGCTCAATATTACAGAAACAAACAACCCAATCCAAAAATGGGCAGAAGACCTAAATAGACATTCTCCAAAGAAGACATACAAATGGCCAAGAAGCACATGAAAAGCTGCTCAACATCACTGATTATTAGAGGAATGCAAATCAAAAATACAATGAGGTATCATCTCACAACAGTTAGAATGGGCATCATCAGAAAATCTACAAACAACAAATGCTGGAGAGGGTGTGGAGAAAAGGGAACACTCTTGCACTGTTGGTGGGAATGTGAATTGATACAGCCACTATGGAGAACAGTATGGAGGTTCCTTAAAAAATTAAAAATAGAATTACCATATGATCCAGCAATCCCACTACTGGGCATATACCCAGAGAAAACCATAATTCAAAAAGACACATGCTAATTCAAAAAGAGACATGTACCGAAATGTTCATAGCAGCTCTATTCACAATAGCCTGGAGATGGAAACAACCTAAGTGTCCATCATCGGATGAATGGATAAAGAAGATGCGGCACATATATACAATGGAATATTACTCAGCCATAAAAAGAAACGAAACTGAGCTATTTGTAATGAGGTGGATAGACCTAGAGTCTGTCATACAGAGTGAACTAAGTCAGAAAGAGAAAGACAAATACCGTATGCTAACACATATATATGGAATTTAAGAAAAAAAATGTCATGAAGAACCTAGGGGTAAAACGGGAATAAAGACACAGACCTACTTGAGAATGGACTTGAGGATATGGGGAGGGGGAAGGGTAAGCTGTGACAAAGCGAAAGAGAGGCATGGACATATATACACTACCAAACATAAGGTAGATAGCTAGTGGGAAGCAGCCGCATAGCACAGGGAGATCGGCTCGGTGCTTTGTGACCGCCTGGAGGGGTGGGATGGCGAGGGTGGGAGGGAGGGAGACGCAGAAGGGAAGGAATGTGGGAACAGATGTATATGTATGACTGATTCACTTTGATATAAAGCAGAAACTAAAAAAAAAAAAAAAGACACATGCACCCCAATGTTCACTGCAGCACTATTTACAATAGCCAGGTCATGGAAGCAACCTAAATGCCCATCGACAGACGAATGCATAAAGAAGTTGTGGTACATATATACAATAGAATATTACTCAGCCATAAATAGGAATGAAATTGAGTCATTTGTTCAGATGTGGATGGATCTAGAGACTGTCATACAGAGTGAAATAAGTCAGAAAGAGAAAGACAATATCGTATATTAACGCATGTATGTGGAACCTAGAAAAATGGTACAGATGAACTGGTTTTTAGGGCAGAAGTTGAGACACAGATGTAGAGAACAAACGTATGGACACCAAGGGGGGAAAACTGCGGTGGGGTGGGGATGGTGGTGTGCTGAATTGGGCGATTGGGATTGACATGTACACACTGATGTGTATAAAATTGATGACTAATGAGAACCTGCAGTATAAGAAAAACAAACAACCAAACAGAAAAAACAACTAATACTAAACTTTCTTTGGGTTATTTGTATGGAAATATGTTAATATAAATTTTTCAGACATATGAAATTTCTAAAAATCTTATATGTTCTGGTATAATGTTATAAATCATAATTCTAGTTATTACTTTAAAGTATATATCTCAGAAATAACTAAATTTCCTTGGCAATTGCATTATTATGAACTTTCATCAAATCTTTAACCGTGGTCATTTTTAAGTCTTTTGTCATTTACAGAGAGTTCTGGGTGTACTCTGATGCTTTTGCAAAAATGTTCCTATAAAAGAGTTTCATCTTCAAGGAATTCATGGAAAAGACTCAGACAAGTACAGGTTTCTGGTAACTGACTATACTGCTGAACTGAATGAAAAAACATTTTCAGAACACTAATGGAAAACTGATGAATTCATAAACGTGCTAACAAAAGATCAAGATAAAAAAAATTAATTACATGGGACTGAGTGAACTGATGAGGATGATTATAATTTTTGTGACTTTCTGTTTGAATAAAAAAAAATCCCACAAGGACTCAGAGGCAAAAAATATACAAATCAATTTTCACTGAAAAGTAAAGGAGCTGTTACAGTGGAGGATTACTGAACTGAATGTCAATATTATGACATAGCATGAGTGTGTTTCGTGTTTGGTAATTGCAATCATTGTTGATTTTGTTGTGGTCATCCATTTAAAATGCTTGGTGTCAGTGTATTTATCTCTTGTAAAAATAAAATACAGTGTGTGTGTGTGTGTGTGTGTGTGTGTGAAAAAAAAGGAAATGTCTTAGACTTAAATGTAAGAGCAGACACTATAAACTCTTAGAGGAAAGAGTAGGAAGAACACTCTTTGACATAAATCACAGCAAGATCTTTTTTGATCCACCTCCTACAGTAATGGAAATAAAAACAAAAATAAACAAATGGGACCTAATGAAACTTGAAAGCTTTTGCAAAGCAAAGGAAACTACAAACAAGACTAAAAGACAACCCTCAAAATGGGAGAAAATATTTGCAAATGAATCAACGAACAAAGGATTAATCTCCAAAATATATAAACAGCTCATGCAGCTCAATATTACAGAAACAAACAACCCAATCCAAAAATGGGCAGAAGACCTAAATAGACATTTCTCCAAAGAAGATATACAGATGGCCAAGAAGCACATGAAAAGCTGCTCAACATCACTAATTATTAGAGAAATGCAAATCAAAAATACAATGAGGTATCACCTCACACCAGTTAGAATGGGCATCATCAGAAAATCTGCAAACAACAAATGCTGGAGAGGGTGTGGTGAAACGGGAACCTTCTTGCACTGTTGGTGGGAATGTAAATTGATACAGCCACTATGGAGAACAGTATGGAGGTTCCTTAAAAAACTAAAAATAGAATTACCATATGATCCAGCAATCCCACTACTGGGCACATACCCAGAGAAACCATAATTCAAAAAGACATATGCACCCCAATGTTCATTGCAGCACTATTTACAATAGTTAGGTCATGGAAGCAACCTAAATGCCCATCGACAGATGAATGGATAAAGAAGTTGTGGTACATATATACAATGGAATATTACTCAGCCATAAAAAGGAATGAAATTGGGTCATTTGTAGATATGTGGATGGGTCTAGAGACTGTCACTCAGAGTGCAGTAAATCAGAAAGAGAAAAACAATTTTTTTTTGTTTATTAACGCATATATGTGGAACCTAGAAAAATGGTACAGATGAACCGGTTTGCAGGGCAGAAATAGAGACACAGATGTAGAGAAGAAAAGTATGAACACCAAGGTGGGAAAGTGGTGGTGGGGGGTGGTGGTGGTGTGATGAATTGGGAGATTGGGATAGACATATATACACTAATATGTATAAAATGGATAACTAATAAGAACCTGCTATATAAAAAAGTAAATAAAATTCAAAAAGAAAAAAAAAGAAAGAAGGAAAACCTACCATTTGCGACAATATGGATGTACCTTGGGGGCATTATGCTAAGTGAGATAAGCAGGTAGAGGAAGACAAATATTGTATTATATAACTTATATGTGGAACCTAAAAAAGTCAAACTCATAAAAACAGAGTATAATGAGTTATTTTCTAAGCATTAATTCCCTGAAGTACAGGATATAAACAATTTTTAGGACATAATGCTAAATTCCCTTTCATGCAAGTTGTACCAATATAACTATCATCAGCAGTGTATGATACAACCTTCTTTAATGCAAACCAGGTATTATTTTAGAAATTTTCCCTAATTTGATAGAAAAATGGTGATTCTGTTGCATTAATTTGCTAATAAGGTTGAATATTCTTTCAAGTATTTATTAGTTATTTGTAGTTCCTCAATTGTGAGGCAGAACTGACTTAGTCTTTGGGATAGCAGGTAGTTCTGGAAAGCTTCCCTGGAGAAATGTCTAAACTGAGACCTAATGGGTTAAGCAGATATCATCCAGGCACAAAATACTTATCAACTATGAGGGGGAAAAATAGCAAATTTACAGCAGAGAAATATGGCAGATACCACCTTAATGAAGCCATCAAACTTAACATGAAGAGTAATGGGACAAATCCCCATCTTGTACTTCCTGATTATGTACTGAGGACACATCTTACCTCTGTGGTATTCTTCCCAAAAATGCATAGCTTGAAACAAATCATGAGGAAATATCACACAAAATCAAATTGAAGGACATTTTATAAAACAATCTTTAAAAATGCCAAGGTCATAAAAGGCGAGTGAAGGGCTTCCCTGGTGGCGCAGTGGTTGAGAGTCCGCCTGCCGATGCAGGGGACACGGGTTCGTGCCCCGGTCCGGGAAGATCCCACATGCCGCGGAGCGGCTGGGCCCGTGAGCCATGGCTGCTGGGCCTGCGCGTCCGGAGTCTGTGCTCCGCAACGGGAGAGGCCACAACAATGAGAGGCCCACGTACCACCAAAAAAAAAAAAAAAAAAAAAAAAAAAAAAAAGGCGAGTGAAGTCTAAAGTATTATCAGGTTAAAGAAGCCCAAAGAGACATTACAACTAAATGTAACATGTTATCCTGGATTAGATCCTGGATCATAAGGGGTTTTTTTGTTTGTTTTTGTTTTTGTGTTTTGCTATAAAAGATATTATTGGGACAATTAAAGAAATTTGAATGGGGTCTTTGGATTAAGTTGTAGTATAATGCCAGTGTTCATTTCCTGATTTTGATGATCGTACCATGGTTATGGGACAGTCTTTGAGGAAATTCACTCTGAAGTATTTAGGAGACATAAGGCATCATGTCTGTAATTTACTCTCAACTGATTCAAAAACAATAATGTGTGTGTGTAAATAGAAAGAGAAAGCAGGGACTTCGCTGGTGGCGCAGTGGATAGGAGTCTGTCTACCAATGCAGGGGACTCGGGTTCGATCCCTGGTCCGGGAGGATCCCACATGCCGCAGAGCAACGGAGCCCGTGCTCCACAACTACTGAGCCTGTGCTCTCGAGCCCATGTGCCACAACTACTGAGCCCACACGTCACAACTACTAAAGCCTGCGCGCCTGGAGCCGGTGCTCCGCAGCAAGAGAAGCCGCCGCAAGGAGCAGCCCGCACACCACAACGAAGAGTAGCCCCCGCTTGCCACAACTAGAGGAAGGCCATGCACAGCAACAAAGACCTAATGCAGCCAAAAATAAATAAATACATTAAAAAATAAATAAAGTGTATATCCCTTAACCCAATGGTTTCACTTTTAGGAATCTATCCTACAAAACTATTTGTGCAAGTTCACCAGGATATATGTACAAGGATCCGCACTAAAGTATTATCATCAACAAAGTAATTATTAAATATTGAAAAGAATGAATTAGATTATCTGTATGAAAGAGGATGTTTGGTTATGTTGTTCGGTAAAATGTGAGATTGTTGAATTTAAAAAATCAGGTTACATAGAGGTAAATAGAGTAGGGTTTAGTTTTTAAAAATAAGCTCAATATCTGTATCACTTTGGTAATTAAAAATACATAAAAAAGAAAAAGGTTACCTAGGGAATAAATATTTTGTAGGGACAAAGTTCTATATAAATTAATTCAACCACATTAATTATATAGTTTAAATTTTCTATGAACTTATTTTTGGTTTATTTTATCTGTCATAGCCTAGCAGTGGCTTTGTTAAATTGTCCCTTTATAACTGTTTCTATTTTGCCTTGTATTTCTAATACATTTTGCTCTGTATTAATTGAAACTACATTCCAGGCCAGACTTTCTCATTGTAGGCTGTACCTTCTATCTGGACCCTCTTTGTCCTCCTTGTTCCATGTAATACTTTTTGCTTTGAATTCTACTTCATTTGAATTTACATAGTCACCCGTACTCTTTTTTGCTTTTTTGGCCACACTTTGTCCATCCTTCTGTTTTTAATCTTTCTGTAGCAATTTGTCATCTTAGAGCTCTTAGAGGTGGTATAGGTATAGACTGGATTTCCTTTCTTCGTTTTTTAAATCAATCTGTGTCTTTGCCTTTAGGTAGGGGAAACAAATCAAGCCATGTGTATTTATCATTATAATGGATATGTTTGATCCTATTCCTACTATCCTATTTTATGCCTTCTTGCTGTTTCCATAGATAAAAGCTGAAATTAAGGCAGTAGCAGTGGGAAGGAAGAGATGAAGCCAAGTGGAACACAATAATGATGATGAAGATAACAATATAGGGGATGCAGGAGAGTGAGGGGGGTGGAGGATTGAGAGATGGTTCCCTGATATCAAGCTTTGTCAACTGGTGTATGGAAGGAAAAAAAAGCCTCCTTTTGTTTGCTTTTGTAGTGATAGAGATGATGAGTTTAGTTTAAGATATGTTTTCTAAGGTCTTTATGTGATATGTAAATAGAGATATGCTACAAAAGCAGTTGTACATACAGATCTGGAGCTTATGAAAGAAGTCTTCACCTACATGCCCATAGTTATATTGGAGACTCTGAATACTGCCTATGGTTTAAAAGACCAATTAATTTGATGATGGTCCACATTCATGTTAAGGCTTTATCTATGGCAAAGGTGTACCAGACTTCCTTATCCCACACTTGGTAAAAACAAAGCAAGGGAAAAGCCCATATCATTATTTACAACAGATTTTACTATATCATGATTTGTCAGATCATCCAAGGGAACCTTAACTTGGCCATTAGATATCACTTCCTGCTTACAAACTCTGGTGGACCCAAGAGAAGCATTTCCAGAGTTTGGGTGCCTCTTCATTTGTGAGAAAGATGTAGTTCTCGTGGCATAAATAACAGGGTCCTTAGAAGACCATCAGAAAAAGAGAGGGTCTGGTATAAAGATTCTCCAAAAAATCCTATTGGAAAAGCTCAACTACTACCAACAAATAAACCTGTAGACTTGTAATTGGTAAATGTTATACTACTTGTCATTAATGTAAATAAGATTAGCAATTGGTGATATGACTTGCAAGGTAATCTACGTGTTAGTTTGTAGCTCAGAATGATTGGTATGTGATCAATTTTAATTTTGTTGCACAAGCAACTTGAATTCTTAAGCTTGTATAAATGATGACTTTGTTTTTCTTAATTATGGCAATATTTAAACTCCTTAATTTTATTGTCATCTCTCAAAGCAGTTTACTTTTTTAAAGAAATTGTTGACTGGGTTTATAAGAAATTAATTTTTGAAAATTGCATGAATTTTATTTTTTAACGTGAGATAGGAAGAATGGAGTGAGTTGTGCCTATTTCCTGTTACTCCTAAGTCAGATGAGGTTTCTCTAAGAAATGTCTAACACACACACAGAGAGAGATAAGCCCTGCAAATCTTATTTCCCAAATTCCATTAATGTTTATTGTCTTTATCAAAGTCCCTAGAAATTAATTTGTTTCAATAGCATCTTAATCCTTTATTCCTTTTGGGTGCAGAGTAATTAGACATATATGGTCTATAGATGTGACAGTGTGTTCACTTGAACTAGGAATAATGGCTAATGCAGAATGACGACTCAAGTGTGCTCATATAGTATGATGCTGCAGAAGTAACTGTGACTTTAAAGCCATACTATGTTTTTTAAAGTTAATTTGCACAAGTACATTTATATCTGTTTTGTCCAATATAGAATTTAAAATGTTTTAAAAGGGAGTAATTAAGCTTGGAAGAGTTTAATCAAAGTGATTGCTTATATACACTTATATACAGATGCTTGATTTTAGACTGAAATAGTTGATGCACCTCTGTACATTTACCTTGGATTCTTACACTTTGGATTCCTACAGGAGCCTGTGATGGTTTTGTCGAATACATTAAAGATAACTTTCTGGAAAAACAAAAAACAAAGCGAGGAAAATTACCTTTGCCATTCCAACTGAACTGGCATTCAATTCTGAGATTCCTTGATTGGTCTTATCTCCACGTTCCCATATCCCGAAGTCCTGGCATAAAATAACCAACACACCATTATCAAATCATCACTACTAAACACTTACTAGATATACAAACCTTGAATAAAAGGCACAAGTATTAGCTAACTCGCCATACATATGTTTGCCCACAATGCTTATTAAGGAGAGGCCAATGAGTTGGGTTCCCCCTGTAGCTATTTTCCCAGTAGCTTTAAATTCTGTTGGGGCCTCCAAGAAGTTAGAAGATATCTTGACAGTTGATCAGGACTAAGAACTGTAACTTAGTTCATCTAAAGAGGTGCTTCTCAAAATTTTTCATCAAAGCAGACACCTAGGGGGTCTAGGAGACAGAGCCTAAACATCATCCAAATATTTTATCTTAAACATCCAGTCTAATTTTACTCTCTATTGGCACCGACAATGTACCATGCACTTACGTATGCACTTTACACTGTTATAGTATCTTCCTTAATCTTTACATTTTATAGATGATGAAACTGAGGTGCAAAGAGAGGTCAAGTGACTCACCCAAGGTCACATAGCTAATGAATAACAGAGCTAGGATTAGAGTCCAAGTGCTCCAAAGCCTACATTCTTAACCATAGTTCTATACGGCCCCTTGATAATACAGAGATAACATTTAAAATTACTTTTTAAAAACTTTTCATTTCCAAATAACTTTAGATTTACAGAGAAGTTGCAAAAATAGTAGTGAGTTCCCATACACCTTTCACTCAGCTTCCCCTACTGTTAATACCTGACATAACCACAGTACAATTGTCAAAGTGAAGAAATTTACATTAGTAAAATACTAGTAACCAAATTATGGACTTTACTAGGATTTCACCGTTTTTTCCCCACTAATAGCCTTTTTTTAAAGATTTTTTTTGATGTGGACCATTTTTAAAGTCTTTATTGAATTTGTTACAATATTGCTTCTGTTTTATGTTTTGGTTTTTTGGCTGCAAGGCATGTGGGATCTTAGCTCCCCGACCAGGGATCAAACCCGCACCCCCAGCATTGGAAGGTGAGGTCTTAACCACTTGACTGCCATGGAAGTCCCACCACTAATAGCCTTTCTATGTATTCCAGGATCAAATCCAGAATACCATGCTGCATTTGTCATGCTTCTTTAAGTCTCTTCCAATCAGTTACAGTTTCTCAAGCCTTTTCTTTCATGACCTTGACACTTCCTGAAGATTAGTGGTCATATATTTTATAGATTTCCCTCAGTTTGGGTTTGCTTGATGTCTTCTCTTGATTAGATTGAGGTTATGCATTTTTGGCAAGAACACTAGAATACTACAAACATTATGCTCCTTCTTAGCACATCGTATCAGAGGTATAGGATGTTGATGTCATTACTGGTGATGTTAACCTTAATGACTTGGTTAAGGTGGTGTCTGCAGAGTTTCTCCATTCTACTGTTACTATTTTTCTATTATACTATTGTATTACTATACTAATTACAAGCATACCTCAGAGATATTGTGGGTTCAGTTCCAGACCACAGCAATAAAGTGAATATTGTAATAAAGCAAGTCACATGATTTTTTTGCTTTCCCAGTGCATATAAAAGTTATGTTTACACTATACTATAGTCTATTAAGTGTGCAACAGTATTATGTCTAAAAAACAATGCACATACCTTAATTTAAAAATACCTTGTTGCTAAAAAATGCTAACCATTATCTGAGACTTCAGCAAGTCATAATCTCTTTGCTGGCAGAGGGTTTGACACATTGCAAGAATTACCAGAATGTGACACAGAAACATGAAATGAGCCAATGCTATTGGAAAAATTGCACCAATAGACTTGCTTGACATAAGGTTGTCACAAACCTTCAATTTGTAAAAAAACACAATTAACTGTGAAGTGCAATAGAGCGAAGGAAGCACAGTGAAATGAGGTGTGCCTGTAATTAATAATTATCTTCAGAGAGATACTTTATGATTGTCCAAATATCTTGTTTCTCCTCAAACATCCACCCACTAATTTAGCATCCATCAGTGAATTGTGCCTGCAACAATTATTACAGTGGTGATTTCAATGGTGATTTTCTAGTTCCTTCATTACCTCTATACTCATTAACTGCAATTCTTCTCTAAGGAAGAGTTATCCTTTCTCCCTCATTTATTTACTCAGCTATTTACTTACATCAGTATGAACTTATAGATATTTAGGTTATTCTCTGGGTTGTAAAAAATGTTATCATTATTTATTTTGCTCAAATTTTTCCAGCTCTAGCCACTGGGAGTTCTTCTAGGTTGGCTCCTGTGCCCTTTTGACATCCTCCATTTTTTTGAACACTTCCTCACTTTTTGTCACTATAAGATACTCAAATACAGTCTCATCTTGTATTTTCCCTGCCCCAGCTCTGGAATCAACCACTTCTACAAGGAATCCTGGTTTCTTTTATTAGAGAATGATAGTTACATTCAAGACTTGGATGCTGGTCCTCATTGTCACTGTGGTGTCAGGCTTCTAGGCCTTCTCATTGCACAGAACTTGGAAATACCCATGTGCACACACGCATGTGTGTGCACACACATGCACACACACCTATATTTATTTTGGTATTTACCTTAAATTACTTTTAATATCAAATCTTTGAGTCAAAAGATGGAGCTTCAGAAAGGTAAGCCATATTTATCCCATGGTGACTCTCATCTGCCCCTAAATCCAGCTCTACCCTAGTCTGTGCAGCAAAGATTAGAGTATGAGAAGGCATAAATATCATTAATTCTACTGCTGCAACCCTTGGCTGCAACAGAGAGGTCAGAGAACACTGGCTTTTACCCTGGATCACAGCAGGCCTATGGTATCAGAAAACAAAGCAATCCATCAACAAATAATGTCTGTCTGCATCAGATATGTCTATGTTAGAATTATCCTTCTGGTAAATATGGAGTGACAGGTTGCAGATTTATCCTCACACCTGTAACAACTAAAAAACAACTAACCAAACTAAAACAATTAAACAGCTAAAAAAAAAACTGGACTACTTATGACACAGCCATTTTCAATACAATGAACATCATGCAATGAAGAACAGCAAACCCTGAGAGAGATGTTAAATATATTATGACAATAAAAACCTACCTCATATGTAGTCATAAGAAAGAGTAACTATTTTTGTATAGTAAGCACTGAATCAATGTCTACAGATGATATTAAATACATGACTAAATTTTATTTCTAAGTAGCTAACTGACTCATAATACTCCTTAGCCATCTTGCTCCCATTTAACCACAAACATTAAAATAAGACCACAATTTAGCCCCAGATTGCCCAATACATACCATGAAGTATTACAGAGTTTGAAACGAATGAAAGCATTGCACCTTGACCCTCCTGCCTCTGTAAATCCCTTGGGGAAAAGGGCAGACAGAGGACGACAGAGCTTAGTAAAGAGGCTGAAGGCAATTTCTGCCAGAAGCGTTATAGATTGGTTCACTATGAGGGGCAGCATTAAGAGAAGGATTAGGTTGTTCAGTATTTTAAGAGCATCACATGTTTAAAATTCACTCCAAAATGAGTACTTACAGCAGTTTTATATGCAGCTTCGATATAAAACACAAGGTTCTGTATGAAGTTAACTTCATCTAGGCTGTGGATGATATGAAGTCCTGAGGAAAAAGAGAATAAAGATATAGAGCTAGTCAATTATCACTACAGGCTTTACAGGCAGCCACAGTGACTAACTGACCCCCCTACTACCAAATAATCCTACTCCTGCTTAGGAATAATGGGAGACACTTTGATTCCTAAAACATAAAAATAACACCACAAATCAGTCCTAGGTTACTCTTCAACTAAGTAAGATACCACCATATTTTAACATGAAAGAATTTTAATTGTTATTTGTAGGCTTTAATGGAAAGTATCAGACTCCTAATTCTACAGGTAACTAATTTGTGCTGTGTTTAAATGTACAAACCTAGGCATCTGGAAAAAGAAAGACAAATATTTCAAAAAAGACTTGGAGGGAGTCTAAATACTAAGAAGTAGATAAAGATTATGATTTTAAGAACTCAAAGCCATATTTGGGGGAGTAAAAATGATAATTATTCTAAATATAAGCTATATAAAGATAGGGCTTATAAATAAAATGTTTTGCATGAATCATACATTCAATTTTCAAAACAATTCTAAGAGGTGGGTACCTCTATTTTCTGCCTGAGGCTTAGAGAAGTTAAATATTTGCCTCAAGTCATGTAACTAATAAATAGTGGAACCAGGACTCAATTGACTATCAACTTCTGTTTCACTTCAGAGACTGAGTTCCCAACCAAGATGCTATACTGCTTCCAAATATGTACAATATGATCCATTTTTGTTTAAAAACTAACTCCTTTCCCCTCCCTTGCCATCGAGGGAAATACCAACAATTACACAGTGAAAGTTTTTCCCCCACCCAGAATCACATCACTCCCACCCTGCCAAATCTCCTCTCCTGGAGAAACCAGTCTTACCAGTTTCCTCTGTATCCTTTCAGAGATACATTATGCGTATACAAAAATTATGCAAAGAGTAGTATACTTTGCTGCACCTTGCCTTTTTCATATATAACTTGGAGACAATTTTAAATATATCTGCCTCATTTTTTTAATGGCTACATAGCATTCCACTGAATGGTTACTCATGTAACCTGTCCCCTATTGAAAGACATTTAGGTTGTATCTAATCTTTTATCACTACAATCAATGCTGCAATGAATATCTGTGTATTTATATCTTTGTGCACATGCACCAGTATATCAAGGTAAATTCTTAACTGCTGAGTCACAGATTTATGCATTTTCCCCAACATTTTATTTTGAATATTTTCAGACAAAAAATGAACGAATTTTACATGGCACATGTAGATTTTACACACCATCTGGACTCAACCATTAACATTTTACTGTACTTTTTAATCACATATATATCCATGCAACAGTCCACCTTATTTTTTGATACATTTCAAAGTAAGCTGCAAATATGGGTACACTTCTCTCTAAATACTTCACCACATGTACAATTAAATGTTGATGATCATCACCAAGTTATTCTGCAAAGAAGTTCCACAGTTTACATACCAACTAGCGCTGCCTGCCTTTTTCCAACACATTTTGTAAACACAGGCTTTAATAAAAGTTTCTGATCTTTACCATTCTAATGGATGAGAAATAGAATTTCCTTGCACTTTAATTTGTAGCTTTTTTATTTTGAGTAAGGTTGTCTTTTCTTATGTTTATAAGCCAACTCTATTTCTTTTCCTATGAACTGTTTGTTTTTTCATGTCCTTCACCAATTTCTATTGAATTGCTGGTCCTTCTGTTATTAATATATTAATAAATATTAAGGAAATTAGACTTTTGCCCATCATATGTGTTACAAGTATTTTTCCTAGTTTGTTTGAACGTTGATTTTGTTTACAGTATATTTTTCTTCTCAGAAGCTTTTATTAAAAAGCTTTATCCCATGAATGTTTCTAGTACTTTCCGTTTCTTTTTTTGCATTTAAATCTTTGATCTATTGACAAATATTTTAAATCACAGAACTCTAACTTTAAAATTAAAAAGGACTATATGATTCAGATCATCAGATTGCAAACTCCTCCTGATCCGTGCCTCTGTCAAAACAGCAACCACAGCACAGGGCAGCATCAGCAGCAAAGGGTCTTTCTTGTAGCAGTAATGACCTACCTTAATTTCTTGGATAGAGAGGAAAAAAGAAAAGAGAGGTAGTAATATTGGACATCAGCTTCCTGGCTTTATCTTGTCACCTTTGTGTGCCAAGGTGCTTGAACAGAGATTGAGAGAAGGCAGTGGGTATGAAACTGGTTTTGTCCATCTCTTAGGCTTGTGTCACAGCTAACTAGTCACTATACCATATAAATGCCACACGTCTACCATTTGTCCCTTTGCTCATGATATTCTGTTTACATGGCTTTCTCCACATCTTGAAATCCTAACTGTTCTTTCAAGGCCCAGCTCAAATGCTATCTCCTCTTATGATGCTCTCTCATTGATTCCCCTCTTCAGTGCTTCACAGAATTTTATTTTTCTTGCTCTTATGAACTTATGTTTTACTTGTACCATAGGTAAATCTTTACCTGAATTTGAAGGAATCTTATTTACATTTGTAAGTCCCCAAAAGTATCTCACATAGCTCCTAAAAGTATCTCACATACTAATGTGAATGGTATTAAACAATATTGAATAGTAGATGTTCAATAATTATTTATTGAATGATCTTAAACAACCCTGTTAACCACAGGAGAGGGACCTGTCTCTTGAAGCAAAGCCATACATGTAGGACCTCTGGTTCCTGTCCCTTCTATGGAGCCAAGGTGTTGCTTGTAGAACAGAGGATGCGGAGGTGAGACACACAGCTTAAGTGAAGTAGGGCTTGGGTAAGGCTAAAGATGGCAGTGCTGTATAAAGCATACGAAAATATGCAGGGCTCGAGAAATGAGGCTGACTCAGTGTTCTACTCCACAGACTGACTTGAACTCACCTAAAATTTAGCCTTTCTCTCCCTTATTTTTAAAAGCAGTATTGAGATATAATTCACATACCATGCAATTCACCCATTTCAAGTATATAATTCAATGGTTTTTAGGGTATGCCGAGTTCTGCAACCATCACCACAGTCAATTTTAGAACATTTTCATCACTCCCCAAAGAAACCCTGTATGTGTAGCATCACTCCCCATTTCCCTTCAACACTTGTCCCATCGTTCCCCTACCCTACCTCCTGCCGAGCAATTACTAATCTTCTTTATGTCTCTATAGATTTGCCTTAATAGATATTCATATAAATGCAATCATACAATATGTGACATATTATGTCTAGGTTCTTTCACTTAGCATAATGTTTTCAAGGTTCATCCATGTTGTAGCACATATCAGTACTTCATTTCTTTTTATTGCTAAAAAATATTACATTGTACAGATATATCACATTTTATTTATCCAATGAGTAGTTAGTTGATGGACATTTAGGTTGCTTCCATTTTCTTTGGCTATTATAAACAATGCTGCTATGAACATTCATGTATGTGCACAAGCTTTTGAGTGAACATGTTTTCATTTCTCTTGAGTATATACCTAAGAGTGAAACTGCTAGATCATATGGTAACTCTGTTTAACCTTGTGAGAACTGCCAGACTGTTTTACAAAGTGGCTGTACTATTTTAGATTCCCATCAGCAGTGTATGAAGCTTCCAATTTCTCCATATCCTCAGAAACACTTGTTATTTTCTGTTTTTTTGATTATAGCCATCCCAGAGGGTGTGACATGGTATCTCATTATGCTTTGCATCTGCATTTCCCTAGTGACTTATGATGTTTAGCATTTTTTCATGTACTTATTGGCCACGTGATTATCTTTGGAGAAATGTCAATTCATATTCTTGGCCCATTTCAAATTAGGTTATCTTTTTATTATTGAGTTGTGAGAGTTCTTTATATACTCTAGATACAAGTTTCTTATCAGATATATGATTTGCAAATATTTTCTATCATATTGTGGGTTGTTTTTTTTACTTTCTTACGGGGTCCTTTGAAGCACAAAAGTTGATAAACAAAAGTTTATCTTAAGTTGATAAATTCCAATTTATTTTTTCTTTAGTTGCTTATGCTTTTGGGGTCATGTCTAACCCAACGTCAGGAAGGTTTACTCCTATATTTTCCTCTGTTTGTTATAAACTCGAATTTGTTCCCCCAAAATTCACATGTTGAAGCCCTAACCCCCAATGTGACTGTATTTGGAGATAAGGCCTTTAAGGAGGCAATTCAGTTTAAATGAGGTCATAAGGGTGGGGCCCTTATACAATACGGAATGGTATCCTTATTACAAGAGACATCAGGAATGCACACACACAGAGAAAAGGCCATATGAAGACAGGCGAGAGGGTTCATCTGAAACCAGCCCTGTTGACACCTTGATCTTGGACTTCTACCCTCCAGAACTTTGACAAAATAAATTTCTGCTGTTTAAGCCACCCATTCTGCAGTATTCTGTTATAGAAGACTTAGAGGATTAAGATCTTTTTACAGTTTTCCTTCTTACATTTAAGACTATGATTCATTTTGAGTTAGTTTTTGTCTATGTTGGAGGAAGAAGTCCGATTTCATTCTTTTGCATGTGGATATCTGGTTTTCCCAGAATCATTTGTTGAGAAGACCATTCTTTCCCCATTGAATTATCTTGGCACCCTTGTCAAAAATCAAATAACCATAATGTGATGGTTTATTTCTTGACTCTCAATTCTATTCTGTTATTCTATATGTCTATCCTTATGCCAGCATCACAGTATTTGGAAGTAAGTTTTGAAATCAGAAAGTGTGAGTCCTCCAACTTTGTTCTTTTTCTAAGTTGTTTTGGCCATTCTGGGTCCTTTGGATTTTCATATACATTTTAGGAACAGCTTGTCAATTTCTGCAAAGAAGACAGCTGGGATTTTCACAGAAATTGCATTGAATCTATAGATCAGCTTGGGGAATGTTGCTATCTTAACAGTAAGTCTTCTGATCCATGAACACAGGATGTCTTTCTAATTTAACATTTCTGATTCTCTTCATTTGTTCCTGTGGATGTGAGTTACCATTTGGTATCATTTCCTTAATTCAGTATAGCTTTGCTCCCACCGACATCCTTAGTTCTGATATTATCAAATATATTTACATTTTTATATGCTATAAGCCCAACAATACAAGTATATTGTTTTATACAATTGATTTTTAGGTCAGTTAAGAAAGAAGAAATATGCAATTATATCATATTTTATAATTATTTTTACCAGTGGTCTTTTTTTTGTGTGTGTGGATTCCAATTACTGTCTGCGGTCCTCTGATTTTAGTATAAAGAACTTCTTTTAGTATTTCTTGTAAGGTAGGTCTATTAGCAACAAATTCTCTCACTGTTTGTTTATCTGGGAATGTCTTCATCTCACATCGTTTTTGAGAGAGTTTTGCTGGATATAAGATTCTTGGATCATTCCACTGCCTTCTGGCCTCCACTTTTTTTCTGATGAGAAGTCAGTTGATAATCTTATTTGGGTTCCCTTATACATAACAAGTCATTTTTCTCATAGTGCTTTCAAGATGTTTGTTTTTGGCTTTTAACATTTTTACTATGATGTTTCTGGATATGAATCTCTGTTTATCCTACCTGGCGATCTTTGAGCTTCTAAGATATGTAGATTAATGTTTTTCATCGAATTTGGGATGTTTTTAGCCATTATTTCTTTAAAAATATTTTCTGCTCCTTACTCTCCTCTGGTACTCTTATTACACAAGTTGGTGTCCTACATTTCTCTGGGGTTTTATTAATTTTTCTTTATTTTTTTTCTTGTTCTTCAGACTGCATAATCTCTGTTGATCTATCTTCAAGTATTCTGATCTTCCCCTCTGCCAGCTCAAATCTATGAGTCTCCCTAGTGAATCTTTCATTTTCAACTTTCCCTTTGCTTCATTTTTATCTCTTTAGTGATATTCTCTATTTGATGAAATACAATCATCATATATTCCTTTACTTCTTTAAGCATGGTGTCCTTTAGCTTTCTGGACACTTTTATAGTAACTGATTTGAAGTCTTTGTTTCCTAAGTTCAACATATGCTTCCTCTCAAAGGCAGCTTCTGTTACCTGCTTTTTTTCTTGTGTTGGCTCAGGCTTTCCTGTTTCTTTGCACGCCTCATAAATTTTTGCTGAAAAGTAGATATTATAGATAATATGTAGGAATCTATAGATATTGATACCCTCCCCTATGGGACTTGTTTTTTGTTTACCTGTTTATTTGTTTAGTGACTTGGATTATTTCGGTGAAATTAATTTTCCCCATAGTATGCAGCCTCTGAAGTTGTTCTTCAGAGGGTGCTGCTTTGGACATGTACACTGTCACCCCAGGAAGACAGTGGTTTTAGCTTTAGCGACTGTCTCTTTTTGTGATCCATTAAATATCTACCTCTGTTGGTATCTTTCCCAGATGTTAATCTCCACTAATTGCCAGCTGATTGTTCTATTATATTGTACAATGCCCCAAGGCATAAATTGCTCCACAATCTCATTCAATTAAATTCAGGCCCCATTTCAGGTGGTCTTTGATGCCAGTCTTTGAAATTTGTTCTAACCCTAGGAGGGCTGTTTTTAGCTCTCTCTTTCCTTGGTTCTCTGTTAAGACTTCTAACTAGTCTATGGGTTAGCTTGCTGCTCTTACTATTGAGTTATCAGCCTCCTCTCAATTTCTTAGAACCAAAATCTTCAATTGTTTTTGAGCGCCCTTAGGCTCGAACTTTCCCACACTCTGTTCCAGATAAAGTCAGTTCTCTTGGGAGGAGCTATGGAGCTTTCTGTTCTTATGGCCAGCCCCATCATCCATGCTACTAGAAAGGTGGGCCAGGTCTATTATTCTTGGCCTGCTCTGCCTGGGATTAAGCTTCCACTTCATGAGGGGGAATGGGGTGGGTAGGAAGGGAGTTCCAAACCTCTTAATTATTCTTGGCTAGACTAGAACTTCTGCAACACAGAGCTGGGGATGGTGAGAAATACTGGCAACCCACCTCTCTCAGGGAGATATCATAGCCCTAGACTGGGAGCTGGGGGGAGAGGGAGCCTTGTACTCCTGGCTACAACCACTTCAAGTAGTGCTTCTGTCATGGTGACCTTGGGGCAGGGGAGGGAATAGGTTGTGGCCCAAATGCCATACTCTCTCACTGTTAAGATTTAGACTTCCTTGAATAAATGTTTTTCCACTTGTTGTGTGCCCTTAGGACAATTTCCAGTGACTTTAAATGGTCGGTTTTATAAAATTAAATTTCACCATTTATGGCTATTTTACTGGGGAGAGGGTCTGTGGAGCTTCTCTGCCACTATCCTGTAAGTTGCAATCAGCTTCTGTCTAAGCCTCTGTTAACCAAGGTTGAAATTTTTAAGAATTCAAAAATGTTCAGAGAATTGCTAAATTTTCCATGAAGATCTTTCACATTCTACCTCTCAATTATCTCTCACAGCTATCCTTTTCATCCTCAAGGCAACTGCCTTATATAAGTTCTGCATCATTTCTTGCCTAAAGTATTTTACTAAACTTTTAACTCCCCCATCCAATCTATCCTCCTGCTATTGGAGTGAATCATTTGAAACTTTCTTGATTATTTATCTTGAGTGGCTCTCTACTGACTATAGACTAAACTCCAAACTACTTAGCATGGTACACAAGCCCTTTAACAGTTAGTCCCAACTTTCCAGCTCCATCTTTTGCCATTTTTTCCAGATCTATTGAATATCTTACACTCTAACCATAGAAAATACCTAGCCTTACCTTGGTGGCCAGTATCTTTCAAACTTCTGTGCTATAGTCACACTATTCCCTTCCCTTTTCTGACTTGTGAATTTCTACTTATTCTAATTTATTCCTCAAAGGCCTGATCAAATATCAACCCTATTCCAAGTACCTATCAAAGTCAGCTCATGGGGTTGAAAATCAAATGTTAAGTCAGGAATCAACAAACTTTTGTTGAATGAATATGTCTCTTATAAGCCTCTTTAGTATATTTCCGCTTCCCTTCTGGGCTCAAAATGAAAAACCGCAAGGGATATTTAGACACTACTTTGTAGAAAAGCACTCTAGAGTTGGTATTAGAAGAATATTAGAAACGGAGTTATAGTTGCCATTCTATTTAAACAAATAAAACCTAAAGAATATATTTATTCAGGAAGGAACCTCCCCTCCAAAAGAAAGAAGTATGTGAGTAGACATTATAATTATAAGAAAAGGTTATTCAGCCTCTGGGATGTGTGTTGTTCTAGAGGAAAGAAAAAAAGGGAGGCTTTATCACCAAGTATTTATTTCTGCAAGAAAAGGAGAAGAGTATTCTGGGGTAATTCTGACCCTGAATGCCTTTAGTACCAAGGAGCTCTGTAATCAGATAAAAAGATAAAGAAATTGAAATGTCAAAAATGTGGTATTGTGAGAAGTATATGTATCTACTCAGGAAGATCTGGCAAAGTCCTGTTTAATTTATAAACTGAATGTAATCAGATTCATAGTCCTCCCCAATTTAGGAGAAATAAAAGGGAATTACGCTGGTTCTCATAATTTCCTTTTCAGGTAAAACATCTAGAGCAATTAACAAAACCATCTGAAAAGGGTGTGTTATTCAATAATAAAAAACACTGAATTCTGATTCCTAAGTTAATTCCCTTAATATAATTTAGATGCCTGTAAACAGATGCCTTGTTTATAATATACTCATAAAGAGCAGTACAAAGTAGGTGATGTTGACACTAACTATAGGCTTGTCAGTGCATAGTATGGGAATAAGCAGTAGTCCTTCTTTCCCATGTTATAGCATCTGAGGATTAATAAAAGATAAAAATACCTGTCTAAAGAAAATCTACCCCAGATTTCCCAGTTCTCAATTAAAAATATATATTACTCAGTACTCCAGACTTGTTTCTCAATGTAAAAGAACACTAACTACCTTAGCGAGTTGTTTCTCTGTATAAAATTTGCAAAATATTATGTTTCCAGTGTGTATCTTTAAGTAATGTAAACAGCTATGTTGTTTGCTGGCCAACACCTTTGGAGAAGCCACGTGTGCCAGGGCAAGTGCTCCACACTGCAGTGGTTCCCAGTACTTCTGTCCTTGTACTGACCTGAGGCAGTCATTTGTGCTAGGAAGAGCAGGTACAGAGAGGTAGCATCCAGCTGCAGGTGTCCCCACTGATCATCACCGACTACAGTGGCACAGGTTTTGGTGTTGTACTTGGCATGGAGGCTATCCTTGGTACTCTGACTATACTTGAAGGATTCTACTTTATCCACCTGAAGAAAACAAAAACAGTAAAAGAAGGCTATGCAGAAAAATCAACCCATATGCCATACTTTGGTAGTAATCTGATACATATCATTCCATTTGGTCTTCAGGCAATTGTGAGTATTTAAAATGCATTGTTACCTCTTTTTCCCTATACTTATACAATTAGGAAAGTCTGCTCTTGCTGTTTTTCAATTTAAGCAATTTAATTAGAAAATAATATCCATCAAAACCAGCTATTTCCTATTCATTACCTCTCTTTCACTCTTCAGTTGGTTGTTTTCCCACTTTGTAGATAAAAACTGAGGTGTGGAGAGGTGACAACAGCTTAGTAAGAGATAACTGAGTTGTTAAAAAGGATTAATTTGTTCCTGAAACAGAGGTAGGAATTTTGAGGGAAGAGGATATATTTTGAAGGAGTAATGAAAGGAGCTAGGGAGAGATCCATGGAGTGACAAAGAAAAGATGTGAAAGAAAGCTGAAACCAAGGTCAGAAATGAAACACTGTGCAAGGGACAAATGAAAGATTTATTTCCTGAAACTTCAATTTGATTATGTGTGCATCTGCTATATGATAGTAACTATCATACCTTTAAATGTGGTTCAAGAAATTAGTGACTTTAAACCTATTTGGTAAGGTGGAAAATGCAAATATCTAAAATACAAAAAAATTAAAAAGTAGCAAAGAAGGAAAAAAAATGATGGCTGTGAGATAGTCCCTACCAGACTAGAGATCACTGATCAAGTTCAGAAGTCTAGAGTTGATTTCTTTTTACTTTAGACTTGTTGTGTGCCTCAGGATGGTCATTTTATTAATCTGGGCCTCAATTTCTCCTTCTAATAAAATGTAATCTTGGGCTCAAAAATCAATTCTGAGTCAAAGTGCACAACACGTGTAAAGATCTCCTAGGATAAAAGTAAAATGCTTTTTCTTTTAGTAAAACACTTTTGAGTGGAAAAAATATCATAAACAAACCCAAAAGATAAACCAGAGACAGCCAAAAAATATTTGTAGTACATGTGACAATGGATAAATATCCATCATGGACAGGAACTCCTGGCAAGAAAGAGACAGCCCAAAAGAAAAAGAGGCAAAGGACCTAAGAGGCAATTAATAGAAGAGGAAATACAAATTTTCAACCCACACATGAAAGGATGCTCAACTTCACTCAAGATCAGGAAAATGCATATTAATGCTAGAAGATATAAGTCCTTTGCCCCTTATCTCCAACCCTAAAATCTAAAACACTTCCAAAAGGTTTTCCTCCCTAAGTTTTGTACCAAAATTCATCTGGTGGCAACACCTGATTCAAACTGACTTGGAGCTATTTGCAGCTTTTATTTATTCCACTTATTGTAAAAATGCATGTTTTCCTATAGAGAGATTAATGTTTTTGATGATAGAGTGATGTCTGGACTTGCTGAGGGCATAACATAATATATGGTATGTGCACTGCACTACCTTTTAAAATCTGAAAAATTCTGAATTATAAAATTTATCTGGTCCCAAGGGTTTCAGAGGAGAACTTATAGACCTGTATCATCCTTTACTCAATATACGTAATTGCATGTACAGTAATGATGAAGTATATAAAAAAATCATTTGTAGAGGGGGGAAAAAGACTGGAAGGTAATACTTCAGTGGTAACTGGGTGGTGAGATCGTGGCTGACATTTTCCTCCTCAATTCTACAGATTTTCTAAAATTAGTATGTACTATTTGTGAAACTGAAAAAATATAAGCCATATATATATATATATATATATATATATATATATATATTACAATGTGGTTTTATTGGAGAGGGTGCTGTTAATAATGCCATACCTGTCTGATCATGCAGTGCAGCAGTCCCCTCATCAGCTTCACTACACTCTGCAGAAATAAATGGAAACAAGCTGTTATAAACATCACTAGATGCAGGAACACTTACTCAGCAACTGCAGTTGGTACATGATCTTTTGAGAACAAGTAACCTTATCCTGGGCTCCTATTTACGTGGCATTTACTTTATAGGTACACAGAAGAGAAGACTGCAGCTAAAAGTGGAACTAAAAGTTGCAGTTGGTGACTCCTTCAAGTTAAAAAAAAAAAATCCAAGCTCCAACAGGCTTACGTAAAACTAAGTCAACTATCCTATTAGAGGACATTCCACCTGGAAAAAAATGGGCAAGTCAGCTCAAAAATCATAAAGCTATGAGAATATTTAAAATATATCCTGTGTCCTAGAAAAGCCAGCATCATCACTTTTATTTTTTTTCTGAACTAGCCAAGACTTATCTTCAAGAGTCCACAGAAATATTTATCTGGACATTTTCCCTAAAGAATAAATGAACTTCAATTCAGGATAATTGTAAAGGGGAATTGTTAGTGCAACTCAACCCTCTTTCCCTGAAAAAAAAAAAGCCACAAACTTAAGTCTCAAGTCATCACTATTTCCCTTACTAGGACTTGATAATTTCTAAGTAGTTAGTTTTCTAATCATAACATTCCAAAATTTTGATTACCACTTATAACAATGTACTATATTAGTTAGTATAATGCATACAGTAATAATATAATAAGTATATTTAATTATAATATAGTATAGTAACACTATACTTGTTATACTACATGACACTGGAAGAGCCCGTCAACACTGGCATGGGTAGGCAATATGTTTTGGAAGAATATAGCACCAAACAGCTTCTCCATTTCTCTAAGCTTTCTGTTTCACAGTCCAGAAGAAATACAGCCAGGTTACTCCAGGGAATGCTGCCTCAGAGGTGGCTTCAGGACACCTCTGAAAACTAATCTACTTGGGAGCTGCACCATTCTGTTATTCCTTCAAAATATTCAAATGGGACTACAAGCAGTAGGCAGGACAAGGATAAGCACCTATTAAATTATGTTCTAATGCTTTATGAAATCTTTTACTGAGGGAAAAATAAATTGTTTCCTTGGGAGAGTTCCTTTCCTTAAGTAATTTCTGTCTACAGATGGTCCCCTCCCCTTACAGATCAAGGGAAGAAATAAAGAGAGAGTGAGAGTGAGAGACAGAACAAACAGGCAGTGCATGATCTTGTCACCTTTTAAAGCATGAAGCATTTGTTATAAAGTAATGAAACTGACTGCAACCCCTACAAGAAAATCTCTATCATTACTCTGATCCTAATGAAAGAGACCATCCTTTAATATACTGTTACAGACAGCATTAAACACAGCCTTCTCACTCGATGGGGTGACTTTATTCAATTCTGAATTCTCTTCTACATGTCACCACATACTCACAGATTTCTATCCCATCCTTTCAACTCTGTTTACCACCCACCCTGCTACTACCATCTACATTTTCTTTAAACAGCAAACCTGGGAGATTATAGATGCAGTGGAGGAGTCCTGATTGCCATCCACTTTTGTCCTCTTGGAATGGCCACTGTCAGCCATTTCTGTCCTCAAGTTCCAAATTCCAAGTCAGGATAAAATGAATAGGAAGCATGGAGAGGTAAGAATGAAGGGAAGTATCTGTAGTTTGTATTCCCCCAAACTGTCCATTTCCTGATTCAGGTGCACTAGCTGGCATTAATTATACATGTTTATGCATACACCAGGGCTTCTAACCACACCAAGTGATACCCTCCTCTAATCTATCTTTTTTTTTGAGGATATGGATCTATGTGTTTGTGAACGGACCATATAAGGATATATAACTATTTATACACAACAATAGCCATGTAAGTATTAATACCTGTCTCTCTCTCCAGGTATATTTACAATCAGATACATATGAGCATCTAACATGTGCAAAGCACTCCACCAGGCTTTGTAAAACATAAAGAAAAGGGAGACAGAACAGATATGTTTTTTAAAAACACTAAACTACAAAAAAAGGAAAGAAAGAATGAAAAAAACCCCACTAAACTACAAATACAGTCTACCTAACAATTCCTGGTTATCCTTTAAAACCCAACTCCTCTATGAATCCTTCCTTGCCTTGTTCAAGGGAAATTAGACTTTCCTGCCTGTGTGTTCCCACAAAACTTTGTACTTATCTCCTAAATATGGTACCTACAGTATCTGTCTTAATGCATTGTAACTATGTTTATATATATCTGTCTCGCCTATCACCCTATGAACTCCTTAAGAAAAAGGGGCAGAGACCAGATTCAGAAATAGACCTTTAAGCCAATGGACTAAGCAGATTGTGTTTTTAAAAATATATATTCCATGTCTGCAAGTAACTCTCAAATGGCTTACCAAAAAACCTGTGCGCCTGGGGGGAAACATGTTTATAGAGAGGATGCAAATATGACAAAATGTTAACAACTAGTGAATCTAGATAAAGAGTACATGCAAATATGTTCATTTTACTATTCCTAAAACTTTTCTGTAAATTTAAAATTTTTAAAAATTAAAAGTTGAGGTTTAAATATAAACATTTTGTCCCATTTTATTTTTTATATCTATTGTAGGGCTTGGCACATAACAATTACACAAAATTTGCTAAATGAAAAACCGAACATGTTGAATGGCATAGACCATAAGTAATCTAGAAGTTCCAAGAAAGCAGTCCTGAGAAAGAAGTGATCACTGTGAAGTTGAGAGGTCTATGAGGACAGGAACCACAGAAAAAGTGGGATTGACGACAGGCTTCACAGGTGGAAGAAACAGCTCATAAAATGATTTGGAGGTGGGAATGTCTATGGCTTCCATGGAGGAGGAAATATTCAAAAAGACTGAATCTGAAGTCATAAGACCCAGGTAGTACTCATGACACCACCAAATTCCAACTTCATCTCCTTCTGTCAATCCCTTCACCTGTAAATTGGGGAAAATCATACCTAATTCATAGGGTGTTACAGGAATAAAATACTAGTAATTATGGGAAAGTATACAGTACAATGAAAAGTCTTTACACAAATGTCAGGTATTTTTATCAAGGTACTGTTAGAGGAGTAATGAAGACACCAACCTGGTTGGAACTGGGGGTAGAATGCAGGGGACCAGCATGATATAATATTGAAAAAGCAGCCTAGGACCAAACCCTAAAGAGCCTTGCCTACCAATCCAAAACATTTGGATTTTACTTGTAGGGAAATGAGAACTACAAAAAGATTGCTGAGAATGAAAATACATAATTTAAGTGTTGTTTTAACTTAAAGTCTAAACCCTTTCACTAAGTGATCAGGGTTTAGACTAGGGTTGAGGCAGAAGGGAATAGAAAGGAGGGGATGGATTCGAGAAAAATTATAAGAATTAAGACTTTGGTCTGCATGTATCAAAAGGCAAAAGGGACAAGTCAAAAATCACCATAAGGGCAGCACTTTTCAAACCCTGTTTTATAGAACACTAGTCCAGGAAATTCTGGGAAGGCTGTAAAATCCACCCCCATCTTAGACTCAAAATGCACATCAGTACATCAAAAGCTCTGAGAAATTACAGAGTAAGAAACTTGCTGTTTAACATAGCTCCAAACTTAGTTGATCTAGTATTCCATGGAACACACTATGGGAAATGTTCTAAATAATGTTGCCCAGGTGACTAGTAGAATGAGGACACCAGTAAGAAAAAAAGGGACATTTGGTGAGTTGCTGTTGTTTAGTAGTCTATTTTGTTTGTTTTTAGTAGGGAAGGTGGGGTTTCAGACCTGCTGATTTTGAGGAGCCACAAGATATTCAGGTGCAACTGATCAGAAGACAAATGAAAATCTGGGTTTGAAACTGAAGTGAGGTCAGAGTTAAAGATGAAGCTTTGGAAGTCATTCTCATAAAGGTAATAGTTAAAGACACGAGAAAAGATGAGAGACTACACAAGGAGAACAAAACTGAGGAAGAAGTAGAACTGGGGGCAGCCAAAGAGCTATCTCTATTTGTGTGTCTATTTATTTTTATGGGTGTGAGTTTTTATCTGTGTGACTAAGAGAAAGGGCATTTGTAAAAACATGTATGTGCATACTTCTATTCTCAACCTAGAATAGAACAGTCACTTAAACCCTTGTCCCCTCTTCATCCAGAATTCTCTTTAGGTCTCTGACATTATTTCTCAGAGAGAAATCTAGGTGAGAGTTGGAAGGAAGGGTAGAAATGATTAACAGTCAATGGTTTGGGAAAATCTACACAGTAATGGAAAGCTCACAGTAGGTAGGAATTTAATCTATGAATTTATTCTATTTGATTTCACCTATGCTCACTTATTAGCCATAGATCAGTGATTGTCTCTGGCTGCACTTTAGAATTATCAGAGCAGTTTTTTTAGAATATTGATGCCCCTGGGGCTCCACTTACAGAGATTTATCTAAATCGTTCTAGGGTGAGGTCCAGTAAGGGTAATTCTTAAAAGCTTCTCAAATCATTCCAATGCACAGCCAGAGTTTAGAACCATTCGCACAGCCAGAGTTTAGAACCATTCGTGTAGAGTGGGGACAAATCTAGCTCATGGTGTGTTTTTGTAAATAGAAGTTACTGATTAAAAAAAAAAAGAACTTACTGGAACATAACCACGCTCATTCATTTATGTATTGTCTCTGGCTGCTTTTACATAGTAGCGGAAGACCTGAGTAGTTGCGTAGAGATCACACATGACCCACAATGCCAAAAATATTTACAATCTGGCCTTTACAGAGATGGTTCTCTGATCCCTAGTTTGAATTAACTAAGTCAAATTTGAGAAGAAAATTAATGAGACTTAATAATACAATCTATTTTAATTTATAATGAAAGTTGGTAGAAATTTTAGAATTCCCAGAGAAATGTGGGTTTTTTTGAAGATGTTTCTTATTGCCATAATGTTTTTGAGGCATCCCAAGATTATTATTGAGGTGGTATGGAAAATATTTTTGTGCTGTGTGAAAAATTATTTAACGAAACATTAAAATTTTAGAATGAACAATTTTCTGTTCATTTTTCCCCTCTTCCTCTGTTACATTCTTTCTTCCTGGGCCACATAAGGAAAAATGTCAACTCTGCAGAATGATTGATCAACAAGGAGACACAGATTTCTTCTAACAGTGTTGAAAGAGAAATTTGTCAAATCGTACTGGGTATAAAATCTTGGGTATTGTTCCACCAATATCAATTTCTAGCAAAACAAGACAAACAAAATACTGAGATCAAAGTAGCAAAACATTAGAGTAGGACATAGGATAAGGGAGGGGAGTAAGATTACAGATGATTTTTTTAAACACTCTTCTATGTTTTCCAAATTCTCACAATGGTTATGTATGTTTTCTGTAAGTCACAAAAATATTGATCTGTACTTCCTGGGCTAGAGCAAAAACTCCAATAATTTTTTCTGGTGGACCTAAGTACCTCTTAATTATGGCTTGAGGGAATAAGAAACACCTGCTGTTGCAGAGGACAACACAGTGAAACTTTCCTGCTGCCAAGGACTATAACCCCACAATATGTTGGTGTCCTTAAAAATAACCAAATCTCAATATTCTGATTTATAGATGAAGACTGGAGTTCAGATTGCCTAAGCTGAGGGAGACCACTTGAGAAAATGGCTGGTGTGGAGAGACTCTTTTCCACTAATGGAAAAGAATTCACATACACCTTACAACTGACAGCAGAGTACCTTAACATTAAGAGTCTCATGTAGCCCAGAATATTATTTTCTTGGTCATTCAAGAGGACGTAGCATCCTGTGTCTAAACAGTTCTATAGAGGATACTTCTTTACTGAGGGGAGGGCCTTAAAAGTTGGCTTAAAGGCATCTGCTGACTCTGACCTTATTTTGCCCCAAGGGGTGAGGGTGGGTATGGGGGCAGGGAGGACACACAACAGACTCTGAAACAGTGGCCTAGGTATAAAAATCAACAAATAATGTCTTTTACTTGTGTCTAGTTGGGAAAGTCTGCTAATTTGTATCAGTTACCCTCATATAAATACCATCTATCACTTTCAAAAAAGAAGTAAAATGGTAGATACCTGCCTCCGAAAATTCTTCTCAATGAGAATAAATATGCTGGAGACTACAAAATACATTTACTTGGAAAGAGGATTACAAATTTTAGCAAAGATCTGAGGATAGGATTTTCCACTGTAACAGAACAGACTGTGCCCTCTCCCCCTGAATCAGCAAGTTTCATATTTCCACTGCAAAAAAAAAACCTCCGTACAATACAGGAAAGCTTTATGGAATGCAATTTCAGCAAGGTGAAGAAAGAGTGAGAGGCAAAACATATCTGTCTTAGCGCCTGTGGACTACATTTCCTTCCTCCACTCCCCAGTTCCAGAGTTCTTTGTATTTTTATTGAGTACCTGCTCCAGTTCATAGGCCTTTGCCTTATCCTCATCCCGGTCTGCATTCTTCCGATAGGCCAGTCCCAAACCCCACACAGCCAAGATGCTGTACACATTATCCCGGACCCAGGCATCTTTCTGATCATAGCTGGCTGGAAGCAAGCCAGTCACTGGATTCTGTAAGGACAAGAAAAAGGGGACAGGCAGGTAACCATAGGGTGTTAATATGAGGAAACAGAATCTATCAAATGGGTACTGAGGGACTTTGGTCTTTCTTCTATGTCCCCACTCCTGAATTCTATAATCTCCTCTTCTGACCAAGTGCAAGCATATGCTATCTTGAATAAAGGGAAAGAGCTGGCTGAAGCCTTACAAGTCTGAAATGTGGGAATTCTTAAAAGAAAGGTGTTTTAGAAAGAATGAACTACCAACGAAAAATCAGCATGAAAAGATTAGAAAAACTACAGTGAACAGTATATACACGGTACTTCAGATCTTCACAACAGTCTAGTCTTAAGATGGGTAAAAGTTCTCCTACCTCTTTTTCCTTCAGAGGAGGGGAAGGAGATGACTCCCAAGCCTGCGGAGGGGGCCGGGGGCGGTGTCGATAAACAAGCTTCGACACATCTTACAACTCCGGCCCCTGGAACCCAGCAGTGGTTTGGGGGACGCGGAGGGTTGGTAGGGGGGGACTCAGAAGCTCTGACTCAGGACTCGTGGCTAACGGTGCCTGACTCTGGTTCTGTTCCTGGCCCAACACCTTTCTTCACGGTCCTTTACGGCCTCCCCAGCTAGGGGTCGGGAGAAACTGTAATACACCCCCCCCCACACACACACACACAGGTTCACCCAGGGTCTCCGTCCAGGTTATCACACTGCGCACCCTCGGTGATCACAAGCGACACCCCATCACTTACCTGATGGCACAGTATGGTCTGATGCACCAGTCTAGCATAGCCGTCAAGCCGGACCCCCGAGTTACTCCGGCTCCTCATCGCGCTCCGTTTCCAATCCCCTCAGAGACGGCTGCAGTACCACAGGGGCCCACGATTTTCCAAGAAAGGAGGCTCCAACGCAGCCCCACCCTCGCTGTGGGAAGCCCGAGTACCAGGCCCGGGCACAATCCTACCACCGCTCGGGCCTGGGGCCGGCTGTCCCGGCCAAGGCGGCCTCCGTGGCCACCACAGCCCCGCGCGCGCCCGAGCCTCCCGTGCTCTAGAGCCCAGCCAGAGTGCCTCTGGCGCCGCTCGCCGCCTCTCTTAAGCCCGTCCGGCCTCCGCGAGTGACTCCTGCATCCTCCGCTCCACTCCCGGAGACCGAAGACAGCCGCGACCCAGAGCCTCCAGCGCGGCCGCCAGCAGCTGCAGGTCACAGGCTGCGGCGCTGCCTCCACCTACCACGAGACGCAAGCCGGAGGCGGGGCTGACGCCCTGTGTCCCAGCAGCTGCGCGCGGCGCCTGGGGACTCGCACCGCCCCCGGCGACCCAGCCCGCCCCGCGGACGAGAATGTGTCACCGTAGGCAATGTGCTATCAGGGGGTTATTTTCGAAACACCTCAAATGACTATTTCAGTTGTCCACACTTGCTGTGGACACAGGATGTTAGGGAGGCTGTTTCTTCTGCCGGACTAGTTTTAGGAACTTATAGTAATTTCAAACTTAAAAGGAAAGAACGATCGTTTGCGTTCAAGGTCTAAAGAATTGGAATTTCCGGGTCTTTATTGTATTTTATCCTTTTGACTCAAAGCTCAGATTCAACTCCTTACTCCGATCCAAACCAAACGAGAAACAACTCCCTAAGGTAAATACTTTATTCCTCAGGAAATGACGAATCGGCGCGCTTGGGAAGGAGGGGGCAGTGGTGTGCTTTGAGGAAGCGAGTGCCCCAAGCGGGAACTGGGCTGGGAGGGAGCGGTGCTCAGGACAGCCTTGGCCGGAGAGGAGCTGGAGGAGTTTGTATAACGGCTTTGGAAGGCTCCCTCGTGCGTACATAGGTCACAAGGCTGAGGCAACAAAGACTTAGCTGAAAATAAAGGCAGAAAGGGAAGCTAGAAAGGAAACCTGTAGGTAACGCTGATCACTGGCCGCAGGGTAATCGGACCACACCCCACTAGGTGTCCTGGCCCCAGGGCCTTTGCTCCCTTTGTTTACTGCCCCAACCCCCACATCTTGATCTCCGTTGATCCAAACCCTGCACGTCCTTCAAGTGAAGGGTTGAGTACCACCTGCTCTCTGAATCGCGGGGTAAGAGAATTAGACCGACTGACCTTTCAGGTTCAACTCGGAAAATCTGTGATTCTAAGCCTTCCCTAGCCACCTCACCTAGGCCACAGTGATTTTGCATTTTCGTTTATCTTTTTTCAATTTAATTTTTATTTTATATTGGAGTATGGTCTCTCCTCGTAAGCTCCCTCCGTTCCAACCCCACCCTCACCCCCGCCTAAATTAGCATAAAGTCAGGCACTAGGAGATGACTAGCAAATATTTGGTAATGATGATGAAGAAAGAGGGAGGGAATGCTCAAGAACTCAGATCTGGGACTTTCGGGTTCAACGGCCAGCCAGCGATATAGTTAGATACAGAGATACATTTAGAATTCTCAAGCAAATGGTTTCCATCGCATTCACTGGCTATGCAAATGCCATGACTGGCAAATAACAAGCTACTTAAAGGCCCAGGTACACATGGGGAGAAAAAGTCTTTCCGGGGAAAGCTACTTCATTTTGGAAGAAAGAGTGCTTGCCTGCCCCTATTCTGGTCCTAACTCCCTGACATCTTCCTCTTGGCCTGTTGCCTCAAAAGCCCTTTCTCTACCCTTGTCCCCTTGAAGCTACTGCCTTCTCTTTTTCTTCACCTCATCATCCTTTAAAGATGTTTTAAAAATATTAAAGTAATATATGCTCACTAAAGAAAACTTGGAAAGTATAGAAAAGTAGAGCAAATCACCCTTAATTCCTTCTCACAAACAACCACCTGTTAATATTTTAGCTTATTTTTTCTAGTCTTTTTATTCCTTTCTGCATAGACCACCTTCCCTGGCAAGTTATTCAGAAGTATGAATAGTTAGAAAAGCCAAAGGTAGTGTGTCACCAAGGAAGGTTAACTGGCTGGGTACCAAGATGCCTTGTTGGATGGCATTACCTTGGTGCTTTCAACCTCAGTCCAGGCTGGACCTTTCCATCTCAGAAACTTGATCTCCTCAGTGTCCCTGAACTGGTCAGTCTCAGGAGGCTGACTCATGCTGATTAACTCGTGAGAGACTGATGTGTGAAAACCAGGATGCTGGTTGTTGATGAGAAATAGAACAGTAACAGTTTATTTTATATTGGAGTATAGTGCCTGACCACCACATTCCCTTCCTTTAATAATGTGTAAGCCTCCCTCCTTACCAAGTGCTATTTTGTTTTTGTTTTGTTTTGTTTTGTTTTGTTTTTGCGGTACACGGGCCCCTCACTGTTGTGGCCTCTCCCATTGCGGAGCACAGGCTCCGGACGCCCAGGCACCAGACGCGCAGGCTCAGCGGCCATGGCTCACGGGCCCAGCCACTCCGCGGCATGTGGGATCTTCCCGGACCGGGGCACGAACCCGCGTCCCCTGCATCGGCAGGCGGACTCTCAACCACTGCGCCACCAGGGAAGCCCCTATTTTGTTTTATACGATAACCCTATGAAGTAAATACTATGATTAACCATGCTTTAGAGATGGAGAAGCTAAGGTGCCATAAGATTAAGTAACTAACAAGTCTGTTCTATGTGGGCTTCACTGTCTCCTTTTTCTATGCTTCCATGGTTCACTGACACATTCTTGCTTTAGATATGTCAAAACTATCCACCCAAATTATAGTCAAATCTTGCTTGTCTGGAAGCCATTATGTTTCTTGAAGGTGACTTTCCATTTGATTCACCATACATTAATTTTATAGTTTAACTCTTGAATAACATTTTATTTCCAATTTCCTGGGAATATTTTATTGTTGCTCCCTTATATTACTTGAAAGTTTTAATCATACTAATTTTCAAAAATTCAAAAATTTTTAAACTTCACATTTTATAAATGTTTTCCATGGTTTTGCATTTTATGTTAATGTCGACATTAATCTTCCTTCTAGATGTTCCAGTTCGCTTAGCTATTCTCTCATTATTAATAATAAATCTTTTATTATTACATTTCTTGAAAAAAGAGTTCACACACTGTCTCCTTTCTGTTGTTTCCCATTCACTCTCTTTAAATTTTTTAAAAAATTGTATAAGTAATATATAAACACATTCTTTATGAAAACAATTTAAATATTACAGATAAGATTAAAGTTCCCCATGTCTGTCACCCATAATCACAGTCTCCTTTATCTCCCTCCCCAAAGGTAACCACTGTTACAGGATTGGTTTGTATCCTTCCAGTTTCTTCCCTATGAATTTACACACACACACACACACACACACACATACACAGCAATACATATAAAATATTGTTGTTTTCTGCGTATTCTTTTAATGCAAACAATATCATGCTGTACCTACTGTTGTGCAGAGTGCCTTATTCATCCAAAGGTATGTCATGAAGATCTAGTCATATTATTACATAGAGATCTACTTCATATACTGTGGTTTATGTAGGCATTCCTCTATTGATGAGGAATATTTCTTTCACTTTGTTTCCAGGTTAGAACTCTTGAATATAGTTCAGTGAACATACATGTATGTCTGCTTGTGAATGCAAACAGGTGTTTTGGAAATAGGCATTAAAATTTTTGATATAGCCAAAAAAACAGTTAAATTATCTGCACCAACCAGTAGTATACGAAACTCTCCATTTTCCCCATCCTTACCAGTACATGATATTATTAAACTTTAATTTTGAGCAGTCTGATGGCTGCAAAAATGGGATCTTACCTTAAGCCTAATTTATCTGAATACTAATGTCATTGAGAATCTTTTTATGTTTATTTTATTTAATTTACGTAATATTTGTTTATTTATTTTATTTTATTTCTTCTGGATAATAATTATATACTTAGTCATTTCTCTATTGGACTGTTCTTCTTAATGATTTATAGGATTTTTAAAAAAAACTACATAATCTGTAATTTAACTTAAAAAAAAAAGAAAATCCAAAAGAGATAATGAACGTTTTCCCATAAGTGGTTTTCTATTAACATTATTATGGTGTCTTTTTATTCATATAGTTTTTAATGAATTCAAATTTATGAGTCTTCAACATAATAAAGGCCATATATGACAAACCCAAAGCCAACATCATCCTCAATGGTGAAAAACTGAAACCATTTCCACTAAGATCAGGAATAAGACAAGGCTGCCCACTCTCACCACTCTTATTCAACATAGTTTTGGAAGTTTTAGCCACAGCAATCAGAGAAGAAAAGGAAATAAAAGGAATCCAAATTGGAAAAGAAGAAGTAAAGCTGTCACTGTTTGCAAATGACATGATACTATACATAGAGAACCCTAAAGATGCTACCAGAAAACTACTAGAGCTACTCAATGAATTTGGTAAAGTAGCAGGATACAAAATTAATGCACAGAAATCTCTGGCATTCCTGTACACTAATGATGAAAAATCTGAAAGTGAAATCAAGAAAACACTCCCACTTACCATTGCAACAAAAAGAATAAAATATCTAGGAATAAACCTACCTAAGGAGACAAAAGACCTGTAGGCAGAAAATTATAAGACACTGATGAAAGAAATTAAAGATGATACAAACAGATAGAGAGATATACCATGTTCCTGGATTGGAAGAATCAATATTGTGAAAATGACTCTACTACCCAAAGCAATTGACAGATTCAATGCAACCCCTATCAAACTACCACTGGCAGTTTTCACAGAACTAGAAAAAAAAATTTCAAAATTTGTTTGGAAACACAAAAGACCCCGAATAGCCAAAGCAATCTTGAGAACGAAAAACGGAGCTGGAGTAATCAGGCTCTCTGACTTCAGACTATTCTACAAAGCTACAGTAATCAAGACAGTATGGTACTGGCACAAAAACAGAAAGATAGATCAATGGAACAGGATAGAAAGCCCAGAGCTAAACCCACGCACATATCGTCAACTTATCCTTGATAAAGGAGTCAGGAATGTACAGTGGAGAAAGGACAGCCTCTTCAATAAGTGGTGCTGGGAAAACTGGACAGGGACATGTAAAAGTATGAGATTAGATCACTCCCTAACACCATACACAAAAATAAGCTCAAAATGGATTAAAGACCTAAATATAAGGCCAGAAACTATCAAACTCTTAGAGGAAAACATAGGCACAACACTGTATGACATAAATCACAGCAAGATCCTTTTGGACCCACCTCCTAGAGAAATGGAAATAAAAAGAAAAATAAACAAATGGGACCTAATGAAACTTCAAAGCTTTTGCACAGCAAAGGAAACCATAAACAAGACCAAAAGACAACCCTCAGAATGGGAGAAAATATTTGCAAATGAAACAACTGACAAAGGATTAATCTCCAAAATTTATAAGCAGCTCATGCAGCTCAATAGCAAAAAAACAAACAACCCAATCCAAAAATGGGCAGAAGACCTAAACAGACATTTCTCCAAAGAAGATATACAGACTGCCGACAAACACATGAAAGAATGCTCAACATCATTAATCATTAGAGAAATGCAAATCAAAACTACAATGAGATATCATCTCATACCAGTCAGAATGGCCCTCATCAAAAAATCTAGAAACAATAAATGCTGGAGAGGGTGTGGAGAAAAGGGAACACTCTTGCACTGCTGGTGGGAATGTGAATTGGTACAGCCACTATGGAGAACAGTATGGAGGTTCCTTAAAAAACTAAAAATAGAACTACCATATGACCCAGCAATCCCACTACTAGGCATATACCCTGAGAAAACCATAATTCAGAAAGAGACATGTACCAAAATGTTCATTGCAGCTCTATTCACAATAGCCCGGAGCTGGAAACAACCTAAGTGTCCATCATTGGATGAATGGATAAAGAAGATGTGGCACATACATACAATGGAATATTACTCAGCCATAAAAAGAAATGAAATTGAGCTATTTGTAATGAGGTGGATAGACCTAGAGTCTGTCATACAGAGTGAAGTAAGTCAGAAAGAGAAAGACAAATACCGTATGCTAACACATATATATGGAATTTAAGAAAAAAAATGTCATGAAGAACCTAGGGGTAAAACAGGAATAAAGACACAGACCTACTTGAGAATGGACTTGAGGATATGGGGAGTGGGAAGGGTAAGCTGTGACAAAGCGAGAGAGAGGCATGGACATATATATATTACCAAACGTAAGGTAGATAGCTAGTGGGAAGCAGCCGCATAGCACAGGGAGATCAGCTCGGTGCTTTGTGACCGCCTGGAGGGGTGGGATAGGGAGGATGGGAGGGAGGGAGACGCAAGAGGGAAGGGATATGGGAACAGATGTATATGTATAACTGATTCACTTTGTTATAAAGCAGAAACTAATAAAAAAAATTTATGGGTCTTCCTTTTTGTCTTATTTTAGAAGTAGTAGGTTGCATGTTGGCCCAACAAAAGATATGTTTACCCGGAACTTGTGAATGAGACCTTATTTGGGAACAGGGCCTGTGCAGATGTAATTAAGGATCTGGAGATGAGATCATGCTGGATTTTCCTACTGAGCCCTAAATCCAATGATACGTGTCCTTCTAAGAAAAGAAGACACATAGTGACGAGAAGCCCATGTGAAGACAGAGGCAGAGATGGAAGTGATGTATTTACAAACCAAGGAACACCAAGGATTGCCTGCAGCCACAAGAAGCCAGGAGAGAAGCATGGACTAGCTTCTCCCTCAGAGCCTCCAGAAGGAACCAACCTTGCTGACACCTTGATATTGGAGTTCTGGCTTCCAGATTGTGAGAGAATAAATTTCTGTTGTTTCAAACCACCCAGTTTGTGGTAATTTGTTATGGCAGCCCTAAGAAATTGATAAAGCCTTCCTGCCCTCAAGATCATCAACATATTATTTTTTTGTATTAATTTTATTGTTTTGCTTTTTTTTTTTTTTTTTTTTTTTTGCGGTACGCGGGCCTCTCACTGTTGTGGCCTCTCCCGTTGTGGAGCACAGGCTCCGGACGCGCAGGCTCAGCGGCCATGGCTCACGGGCCCAGCCACTCCGTGGCATGTGGGATCTTCCCGGACCGGGGCACGAACCCGTGTCCCCTGCATTGGCAGGCGGACTCTCAACCACTGTGCCACCAGGGAAGCCCTGTTTTGCTTTTTATCCATAACGCTCTTAATTCCTCTATAATTTATTTTTATTAATGGGTTTAGATAGAAATTTAACAATGTTTTCCTAAATGTTAGTGCCAATTGCATTAACACCACTTAATGAATATTCTTTTCCCATTGATTTGAAATGCTACATCAAGTACCCATGGGTGAGTTTCTGGATCACTAGTCTGTTCCATTAATCTATTTTTCTATTCCTTCACCATTGTTGAACTGCCTTGGCTATTCTTGAGCTTTAATCTTCCATAAGAACTTTAGAATTATCTGGTCAGGTTCTAAGGAAAATCCCAATTTTTATTGTGATTGCACTGAATTTATGGATTCATTTGAAGAGAATAGATATATTGAGAATATTTAGCTTTCGTATCTACAATGTCTGTTTATTTATTCAGACCTTCTCTTATTTCTTTCAGTAAACTTTATAGTTTTTTCCATGAAACAGTTGTACTTTTTTGTTAAGCTTATTTTTTGGTACTTTATAGTTTTGTTGCTATTAACATTTTTCCTTGTTATATGTTAATTGGTTATTATCATGTATAGGAAAATTATTTTGTATGTTTATCTTATATCCAGTCTCTATGTTAGCTCACTAGATGTACTGGCTTAAAGGTGATGTTTTTGGATTTTCTAAATAGACAGTCATATCATTTGCAAATAGTAACAGTTGCGTCTTTACCTTTCAAATCTTTATAACTCTTGTAGTGGGTATAGTGGTTATCATTTCTTGTTCCAGACTTTAACGGACTGATTCTAATGTTTCACTATTAAATATGTCTGCAGTAGGTTTCTGGAAGTTACCATTTATCACTTTAAAATAATTTCTTTCTCTCCTTGGTTTCCTAGAACTTTATCATTAATATTATTATGAATGAATGTTGAATTTTATTGGATGCTCTTCCTGCATGTATTGAAAAAGTCATATAGTTTATTCCTCTACTTGGTTAATGTGTGAATTACATCAATAGGTTTCCTTTTGATGATCCATATTTTTATCCATATTTTCATTCATATCACTTGGTCATGATAAACTATTCTTTTAATATGCACTAGATTCAATTTACTAATATATTTTTAGAATTTTTGCATCATTGTTTTTAAATTATATCAGCCTATAATCTTTTATTTTTATGCTGTCCTTGTTTGGTTTCAGTAACAAGGTTATGCTTGCTTGTGAAATGATTTTGGTAGTTTCCCATCTTGTTCTATTCCCTAAAACTGTCTATGTGAAAAGAAAAGCATGTGTTCCTTGAAGTCTTGGTAGAACTCATCGGGCAGAACTTACTGACCTGGTGTATTTTGGAAACAGGTGGCTTTATGAAAATGATTTCAATTTCTTTTTGGGTCATTGTTGATAATAATACTTTCCTAGAAGCTTGCCAATTTAATCCAAGTCAGAGTTTCTTAATCTTGGCACTACTGACATTTGGGGCTGGATGATTCTTGGTTGTGGGGGCTGTCTTGTGCATTTTAGATGTTTAGATGTCAGTAGCACTCCCCCCCACGCCCCCTGCCCCATACCACCACCTAGGTTGTGACAACCACTCCCCAGATCCTGCCAAATATCTTTTGGGGGTCAAACTTTATTAGTAGAAAGTTGTGCAAAACTTTGCTTTTGACTTTTCTGAATCTGAATCATGGCCACCTTTGTACTCCTGACATACTTTATTTGTGCCTTCTCTCTTTTTTATTTGATGAATCTGCCCATAAGTTTGTCTCTTTTATGACTCTTTTCCAAGAGCCTGTTCTTAGCTTTATTGATTGATTATATCTTTATTTTTGTATACCTCTGTGACCTAATAAATGGACAAATTTTAAAAATATTTTATTATAAAAAAAGAAAATGTATAATACAATAAACCCCACCACCTATCTTCAACAATTATCAGCTAATAGCTAATCTAGTTTCTGTCATTTATACTCCCATTTTCTCTTCCTCCTATATTATTCTGAAGTAAATCTCAGACTTCATATCCTTTCATCCATAAATATTATATATTAATACTTATAAAAAATAAGAAGGACTTATTAAATATAATCACACTACCATTATTATTCCTAAAAGTACAACTCCTTAATATCATCAGATATGCTTCCTTTGTTCAAATAGCTCAACTGTTTCAGATATGAGTGTGTGTGTTTTGTGTGTGTGTGTGTGTGTGTGTGTGTGTGAAGGAGAGAGAGAGAGAATCAAGCTCCAAATAAGGTCCATGCATTGCATTTGGTTTATATGTCTTAGAAGGTTTTTAAGTCTCTTTTAAGCCATAGGTTTTCCCTCTTATATTTCCTTTTTTTCCTTGCAATTTGTTGAAGAAATCTGGTTGTTTGTCTTGTAGGGTTTCCCCAGTTGGACTTTCCTGATTCTATTCCCATGGTATTAACATATTCTCTGTCTTCTGTATTTTCTACAGATTGGTGTTTCACTTTAGAGGCTTAATCAGATTCAGGTTCAGTTTTCTTGGCTAGACTGCTCATATGGAGTTCTCCCATCAGGAGACACATAATGTCTGGTTGTCTCTCAATGGTAAGATCCACTTATTCATTAAGAGTTGCAAAATAGTGATATTCTATCATTCCGTATTCATTTATTAGCTGAAATTCTTTTATAAAAAGAAAATTCCCCTCATCTACTATTTTGTACCTAGTGGTACAGTTCACATAGGAAAGGCAGGATAAATGCCTTTATTTATTGACTTGCAAAATAATGAGTTAATTATCTATCATTCTACAAATGTGACCTTTTTTTAGTATTATCATAAACATATGGATTTAAACATTTGATATATTTCAATCCATTACAGTTATTCTCCTTACTGATGCTCAGATTGTCCCATCTTTGGTCCCTACACTCTGGCCTCTGTGTCCTTTTGACACAACCCTAGTGGTCTGTGATAACCTCCTTGTTTTCTGAGAAATCAAGATATTGAAGGTTCTACTTGTATGTTTCCTACCTCAGAATAGAAATCAGCCATTCCTCTCAGGAGTCCTGGTTCTTTTTAGTGTGAAATGGTATTTGGAAATAAAAATCTGGGTCCTGGGCATTGTGATCCTTCCAATTTAAATTCAGGGCTACAGTATAGGATTTTTACTTCACCTCAACAATCTATACCTCCTTTCTCCCACAACAAATATCCTGATTCTCAAAATAACAACATAATCACTAGTTTGCTTTATTCCACAATATAGAGACAACAGTTTCAGAATAACAATACCAACACCATACCACCAAAAATATGATTACTTACAAAGAGTTTAAGATTCTTTTATAGATTTTTTGTTCTTACCTTAAGATGTATCCTGTTAGGGATATACATTAATGTTGCTGTGTTTTAAAGTCACTTTCTGTGTTATTATGTCACCATCTGGATACACAGATTCATTTGTTTCATTTTGCTTTTGATTTTTAGGGATTGTTTTTTTAAAAAATAGTTTCACAATTTTGTAATATATTTACATGGTTTCAAAGTCAAATCTATGGAACAAAGTATACTCAGAGAAGTCTAGTTTTTAATCCCTGTCTCTTTATGCTATTCCTTCATACTCCCTATAGAAACAAATATGTATATAGGTATTTCTATCTCTTCCCTTCTTATGTGGGTGGTGTCATATTATGCACAGTTTTTTCCACCTTGCTTTTTTTTTTTTTTTAAAGATGTTGGGGGTAGGAATTTATTAATTATTTATTTTTCCTGTGTTGGGTCTTCGTTTCTGTGCGAGGGCTTTCTCTAATTGTGGCTAGTGGGGGCCACTCTTTTTTTTTTTTGTGGTATGTGGGCCTCTCACTGCGTGGCCTCTCCCGTTGCGGAGCACAGGCTCCAGACACGCAGGCTCAGCGGCCATGGCTTATGGGCCCAGCTGCTCCACAGCATGTGGGATCTTCCCAGACAGGGGCACAAACCCGTGTCCCCTGCATCGGCAGGAGGGCTCTCAACCACCACGCCACCAGGGAAACCCCGGGGGCTACTCTTCATTGCAGTGCGCGGGCCTCTCACTATCGCGGCCTCTCTTGTTGGGGAGGGCAGGCTCCGGACGCGCAGGCTCAGTAGTTGCGGCTCACGGGCCTACTTGCTACGCGGCATGTGGGATCCTCCCAGACCAGGGCTCGTTCCCTGCATTAACAGGCAGATTCTCAACTACTGCAGCACCAGGGAAGCCCCTCCACCTTGCTTTTTTTAATGAAAAATAAGTCCTGTAGATCACTCCATCAGAGTATATATATTCTTAATTCCTTTTCAAAGCAATAGATTACTTCATTTTGTGGATGTACCAGACCTTTATTGATGGAACATTTGGATTGTTTCTATCTTTTTCCTATTATAAATAACGCTGCAAGAAATAGACTTGTGCATGTCTCTTATTCATTCGGAAAGTCTGCCTTTTAATTGATTAATTCCACCTGTTTAAGTGTATTATGATTGCCATATTTGGAGAGTTGTTTTCACCGTTTTGTTTTGTACTTTCTTTCTACCACGCTTTCTGACATTTTCTCCTTCTCTTGAATTGATAATTTGTCTATATCCCCTTTTGTTTCCTGTGATGGCTTAGAAACTATAGTTTGCATTTATATTCCTTTAGTGGCTGCCCTTAATTTTTAATATGTACAATTAACTATAAAATGTTTTAACATACCTAAAATGATTCAGTATTTCTGTTATCTTTTTGAAACACAACAAAGTTTGTAGCATGCTTTACTGACTCATTGAACAACACTCCTTTTCTCATCTTGTTATTATTACCTGGAGTTTTATATTTATCTTTATTTGTAGTTTACCTTTTCTTGAATAGGTAATACACTCATACGATTCAAAACTCAAACAATAAAGGGTATATTGTGAAAAGTCTTGCTCCTACTCCTCTCCCATCTTTCCCATTCACCCTATACCTCCAATCAGTTAATCTCAATAAATACATACTTTCCAGAGTTTCTTTATGTAACTATGAATATATACTCTATTTTATCTCCTTCTTACATAGTATAGCATACTACACATTCTGATTGGCACCTTTATTTTTCTTCCCTTGGATATCTTTCCATATCAATACAAATAATCTTCCTCATTCATTTGTATGTCATAATATCCCATTGTGTGATTGATCCTTAATTTATCTAATCAGTACCCTGTTGATAGATACTTGGATTGTTTCCAATCTTTTGCTATATGCTAAAGTTGAAATAAATAATCCTGTACACATTTTATTTTATGGATGTTCAGGTATATTGGTAAACACCCGGAAGTTGGATTGCTCTTTCAATGAAAAAATGTATTTTTTGTTTCAATAGATTTAGCCAAACAGCCCTTTATCAGGGTAGTATCAATTTGCATTCCCACCAGGAATGTATGAGAGTGTATAATTTCCCACAGCCTTGCTAATAGAGTATGTTATTGGGCTTCCCTGGAGACTCAGTGGTTGAGAGTCCGAATGCTGATGCAGGGGACACGGGTTCGTGCCCTGGTCTGGGAAGATCCCACATACCATGGAGCGGCTGGGCCCGTAAGCCATGGCCACTGAGCCTGTGCGTCCGGAGCCTGTGCTCTACAACGGGAGAGGCCACAACAGTGAGAGGCCCGCATACCGCCAAAAAAAAAAAAAGTGTGTTATCAATTTTGAGAGTGGTTACAAATCTTAGTAGTTATATTTGGCATTTTTCTTATGTGAGAGAGGACAAGAATCTTTTTTTTCTTTAACATCTTTATTGGAGTATAATTGCTTTACAATGGTGTGTTAGTTTCTGCTTTATAACAAAGTGAATCAGCTCTACATACACATATATCACCATATCTCCTCCCTCTTTCATCTCCCTCCCATCCTCCCTATCCCACCCCTCTAGGTGGTCACAAAACACCAAGCTGATCTCCCTGTGCTATGCAGCTCCTTCCAACTACCTATCTATTTTACATTTGGTAGTGTATATATGTCCATGACACTCTCTCACTTCGTCCCAGCTTATCCTTCCCCCTCTCTGTGTCTTCAAGTCCACTTTCCATGTCTGCATCTTTATTACTGTCCTGTCCCTAAGTTCTTCAGAACCTTTTTTGTTTTTTAGATTCCACATATATGTGTTAGCATACGGTATTTATTCTTCTCTTTCTGACTTACGTCAGGCTGTATGACAGTCTCTAGGTCCATCCACCTCACTGCAAGTAACTCAATTCCGTTTTTTTTATGACTGAGTTATATTCCATTGTATATATGTGCCACATCTTCTTTATCCATTCATCTGTTGATGGACACTTAGGTTGCTTCCATGCCCTGGCTATTGTAAATAGAGCTGCAATGAACATTGTGACACATGACTCTTTTTGAATTATGGTTATCTCAGGGTATACGCCCAGTAGTGGGACTGCTGGGTCGCATGGTAGTTCTATTTTTAGTTTTTTAGGGGACCTCCATACTGTTCTCCATAATTACTGTATCAATTTACATTCCCACCAATATTGCAAGAGGATTCCCTTTTCTCCACACCCTCTCCAGCATTTATTGTTTGTAGATTTTTTGATGATGGCCATTCTGACTGGTGTGAGGTGATGCCTCATTGTACTTTTGATTTCCATTTCTCTAATGATTAGTGATGTTGAGCATCCTTTCATGTGTTTGTTGTCAATCTGTATATCTTCTTTAGAGACATGTCTATTTAGGCCTTCTGCCCATTTTTGGATTGGGTTGTTTGTTTTTTTGATATAGAGCTGCATGAGCTGCTTGTAAATTTTGGAGATTAATCCTTTGTCAGTTGCTTCATTTGCAAATATTTTCTCTCATTCTGAGGGTTGTCTTTTCGTCTTGTTTATGGTTTCCTTTGCTGTGCAAAAGCTTTGAAGTTTCATTAGGTCCCATTTGTTTATTTTTCTTTTTATTTCCATTTCTGTAGGAGGTGGGTCAAAAAGGATCTTGCTGTGACTTATGTCATAGAGTGTTCTGCCTATGTTTTCCTCTAAGAGTTTATAGTGTCTGGCCTTATATTTAGGTCTTTAATCCATTTTGAGTTTATTTTTGTGTATGGTGTTAGGGACTGTTCTAATTTCATTCTTTTACACGTAGCTGTCCAGTTTTCCCAGCACCACTTATTGAAGAGGCTGTCTTTTATCCATTGTATATTCTGGCCTCCTTTATCAAAAATAAGGTGACCATATGTACATGGGTATATGTCTGGGTTTTCTATACTGTTCCATTTATCAATATTTCTGTTTCTGTGCCAGTACCATACTGTCTTGATTACTGTAGCTTTGTAGTATAGTCTGAAGCCTGGGAGCCTGATTCCTCCAGCTCCGTTTTTCTTTCTCAAGATTGCTTTGGCTATTCGGGGTCTTTTGTGTTTCCATAAAAATTGTGAAATTTTTTGTTCTAGTTCTGTGAAAAACGCCAGTGGTAGTTTGATAAGGATTGCATTGAATCTGTAGATTGCTTTGGGTAGTATAGTCATTTTCACAATATCCATTCTTCGAATCCAAGAACATGGTATATCTCTCCATCTGTTGGTATCATCTTTAATTTCTTTCATCAGTCTCTTATAGTTTTCTGCATACAGGTCTTTTGTCTCCTTAGGTAGCTTTATTCCTAGATATTTTATTCTTTTTGTTGCAGTGGTAAATGGGAGTGTTTCCTTAATTTCTCTTTCAGATTTTTCATCATTAGTGTATAGGAATGCAAGAGATTTCTGTGCATTAATTTTGTATCCTGCTACTTTACCAAATTCATTGATTAGCTCTAGTATTTTTGTGGTAGCATCTTTAGGATTCTCTATGTATAGTATCATGTCATCTAGAGTACAAGAATCTTTGAGGGCTATTTATATTTTCTGTTATTTGTTCATGAGTTTTGCCCATATTCTTTTGGATTGTTGGTCTTTTATGGAATGTGAGGGCATCTTCTATCGCATTTGGATCTTGAATCATAGTTAGAAAGGTTTTCCCCAAAACTCCAATGTTATGGAGTAATTCTCCCAAGTTTTCTTCTAGTGCTCTTTTATTATTTTCCTTTGTACATTTAAATCATTTTTTCATTTGTAGTTTATCCTGGTGTACAGCTTTAAGTATGGAACTATTTTATTATTTCAAATAGCTACCGGTTGTCCCAAGTATTTACTGAATAGTCTATCTTTTCTCCACTAATTTAAGATGTCAGCTATATCGGATCCTAAATTTCAATATTTATTTGTTTCTACTTATGAACTTTCATTTTTTTAAATTGGTCTGTATGTCTATTTATGTGGCCATACCCTGTGTTTATAATTATTGAAACTTTAAAATGTTTTAATATCTGGTAGGGCTACCTGTCACTATTCTTCTTTTCCAGGATTTCCTGGTTATTTTTGTTTATTTATTTTTCTATATGAACTTGTAATTAGCTTGCCTAATTAAAAAATTAACTCTGTTGATATTTTTATTTGGATGATGTTAAATTTACAAATTACTACTTTGTACAGGGTTGCAATAAAATTCAAAGACATAGGTAATTACATATAATAATTCCATTACAATGCATGATATGTTCAATGTTTATTCCCCATTGGCAACGCATAGCTCAATGCACTGTGCAAAATTGCCATGAGCACAGTACATTAATACAGCGCATATGTAGCAATCTTTGCATAATGTATCTGATACATTGCCTCCGATATTTCATATCTCTGATTTTCACTGAACAAGCTTGTGCCTTTAGCATGTCCCAGCAAAGGTAATCAAGAGTGTTCAATCTGTAAAATATATGTATATGTAATATGCTGTATATTATATGTAATGTTTTTAAATATCTATGTTTCCAGAAAAACTAGGAAAGACTGAGAAACTACCATAGAACAGAGGAAGCTAAGGAATCATGACAAGTGAAAATGCAATGGGTGACACCAGATTGGATCGTAGAACAGAAAAATGACATAAATGAAAAACTGGTGAAATCCAAAGTCTAGGGTTTAGTTAACAGTAATGTACAAATGTTGGTTTGTTAGTTTTGATAAATGTAGTGTAAAATAATAACATTAAGAGAAACTGAATTACTGATATCCAATAGTTCTCTGTTACCTTTGCAACAACTCTTTTGTGAATCTGTAATTATTCCAAAATAGTTTATTTTTAAAATTCTCTTTCTAGATTTTATGGTTACCCTCTATTATAATTATGTGTCTATCTCCCTCACTAGACTGTGAGAACTACTAGAGCCTGGACCATTCAGCACTATTCCTGTGTTCATCGACAGTTATTGGGGACAACCGTAGGATGATTAAGGTAAGCCAAGAGGACACTGAGAGGCTGTGGAAAAACTACCAAGTTGTTATCTCCCCTACTTTATATAATGTACCATTCAATTTAATAAGCCAAATGTGTTGCTGATCAACATTTTTATTGTCTCTATCTTCCATCCAGGCAGACATAAAGAAAAAGATATTTGGGAAAACTGCCTTCAAATGCTGAGAGTCCCCTTCTTTCTCCACTTGCTCACCTTCACTCATTTTTTTAAGTGCTCTTCCTCCTTGCCTCAAAATCTTTGGCACAGTAGCTTTGAAGAAGTGGAAGAACAGTGAGCTTGGGTTCTAGTCTACACTCTCACATCCTGGCTGTGTAAACTTGGGTAAATTACTTAATCTCTACAAGCCTGTTTCTCGTCTCCATAACTAACAGGATTAAATGAGAAAGTATATGTGACACACTGTATAATTCCAAGATACCACATGGCCTTCTGCATTCCTTTGTGCATGATTATTTTACTGCCAAACTTACTCTTTCTCCAGTGCTCCCTCTGTGAATGGTTACCCCTACCCACTTGTCCAAACGAGAACCCAAGTCATCCTTGACTCCTTCCTCCCTCTAATATCTCCTTCCTGCATTTCAAAATTGTCACCAAGTCCTACAACTTCCTAAATATCTGACCCATCCTCTCATTTTATCCCCACTGTCACTGCCTTTAGTTTCTCCCTGGACTATAGTAACAGCCTGTTAACTGGTTTCCTTGCCTTCAGATTTGTTCTCCATTTTTCATACTGGTCTCAAATTGGTTTTTCAAATATTTGGCTCTGTTACTCCCCAACTTAAAGTTCTCCTGTGGATTCTCATAGCCTTTGGCATAAATCCGAAAATTTTAGCATGACATTGTGATCTAGCCTGTATGTATCCACCCAGCAGTGCTGCTCTCTTATTTCTGCTATATCCCTAAGCTTTAGTTATCTTGAATTATTTGCAGCTGCCTGAAATAACTGTGCATTCTCACACAGTTGCATGATTCCCTCTGTCTGAAGACTTCCTTTCATCCATTTAAAAAATGTGCTAAATCTTGTGGTCATTTCTCAGTCCTCATCTTACTTGACCTATCAGTAACATGTGATGCACTTGATCACTCCCTCCTTGATTTATATTCTTCACTCAACTTTTATTTGTTTATTTTTTAGAAGTATATTAGAATTTATTGTAATTTTTAAAACATTTTATATTGGACTATAGTTGATTAACAATGTTGTGTTAGTTTCAGGTGTAGAGCAAACTGATTCAGTCATACATATACATGAGTCTATTCTTTTACAAATTCTTTTCCCATTTAGGTTGTTGCATAATACTGAGCAGACTTCCATGTGCTATAGAGTAGGTCCTTGTTGGTTATCCATTTTAAATATAGCAGAGTGTACATGTCAATCCCAAGCTCCCTAACTATCTCTCCCCCCCACCATTCCCCCTAGTAACCATAAATTCATTCTCTAAGTCTGTAAGTCTCTTTCTGTTTTTGTAAATAAGTTCATTTGTATCATTTCTTAAGATTCCACATATAGGGGGAGACCTTCAAGATGGCGAGGAGTAAGAAGTGGAGATCACCTTCCTCCCCACAAATACATCAGAAATACATCTACATGTAGAACAACTCCTACAGAACACCTGCTGAACACTGACAGAAGACCTCAGACTTCCCAAAAGGCAAGAAACTCCCCACATACGTGGGTAGGGCAAAAGAAAAAAGAAAAAAAAACAGAGACAAAAGAATAGGGATGGGACCTGCACCTCTGGGAGGGAGCTGTGAAGGAGGAAAAGCTTCCACACATTAGGGAGCCCCTTCACTGGCAGAGATGGGGGCGGCGGCGGGGGAAGCTTCGGAGCCATGGAGGAGAGTGCAGCAACAGGGGTGCAGAGAGCAAAGCAGAGAGGTTCCTGCACAGAGGATCAGTGCCAAACAGCACTCACCAGCCCGAGAGGCTTGTCTGCTCACCTGCCGGGGTGGGTGGGGGCTGGGACCTGAGGCTCTGGCTTCTTTGGAGGTGAGATCCCAGGGAGAGTACTGCAGTTGCCTGAGTGAACACAGCCTGAAGGGGGCTAGTGCACCATTGCTAGCCGGGAGGGAGTCTGGGAAAAAGTATGGACCTGCCTAAGAGGCAAGAGACCATTGTCTCAGGGTGCGTGAGAAGAGGGGATTCAGAGCACCACCTGAATGAGCTCCAGAGACGGGCGTGAGCCACGGCTATCAGCGTGGACATGAGAGACGGGCATGAAATGCTAAGGCTGCTGCTGCAGCCACCAAGAAGCCTGTGTGCAAGCACAGTTCACTGTCCAGATCTCCCTTCCCAGGAACCTGAGCAGCCCGCCACTGCCAGGGTCCCGTGATCCAGGGACAACATCCCTGGGAGGACAAACGAAGCACCTCAGGCTCTTGTAATGTCACGCTGGCCTCTGCAGCTGCAGGCTCATCCCGCATTCCGTACCCCTCCCTCCCCCCGGCCTGAGTGAGCCAGAGCCCCCTAATCAGCTGCTTCCTTAACCCCGTCCTGGTCCTGTCTGAGCGAACAACAGACTCCCTCAGGCAACCTATATGCAGAGGCGGGGCCAAATCAAAGCTGAACCCCAGGAGCTGTGCGAACAAAGAAGAGAAAAGGAAATCTCTCCCAGCAGCCTCAGGAGCAGCAGATTAAATGTCCACAATTAATTTCATCTACCCTGCATCTCTGGAATACCTGAATAGACAGTGAATCATCCCAAAATTGAGGTGGTGAACTTTGGGAACAATGATATATAATTTTTTTCCCTTTTCTCTTTTTCTGAGTGTGTATGTGTATGCTTCCTTGTGTGATTTTGTCTGAATAGCTTCGCTTTTACCATTTGTCCTAGGCTTCTGTCTGTCCATTTTTTTTAGTATAGTTTTTAGCATTTGTTATCATTGGTGGATTTGTTTTTTGGTTTGGTTGCTCTCTTGTTTCTTTTTCTTTAAATTACTTTTCAATTAAAAAAATTTTAATAATTGTTTTTTATTTTAATAACTTTATTTTTTTCTTTCGTTTTTTCTCTTTTTTTCCCTTTTCTTCTGAGCCGTGTGGTTGACAGGGTCTTGGCGCTCTGACAGGGCATCAGGACTGTGCCTCTGAGGTGGGAGAGCTGAGTTCAGGACATTGGTCCACTAGAGACCTCCCAGCTCCACGTAATATCAAACAGCAAAAGCTCTCCCAGAGATCTCCATCACAATGCTAAGACCCAGCTCCACTCAACAACCAGCAAGATACAATGCTGGACACCCTATGCCAAACAGTTAGCAAGACAGGAACACAACCCCACCCATCAGCAGAGAGGTTGCCTAAAATCATAATAATGTCACAGACACCCCAAAACACACAAATGGATGTGGTCCTGCCCACCAGAAAGACAATATACAGCCTCATCCACCAGAACACAAGCACTAGTACCCTCCACCAGGAGGCCTACACAACCCACTGAACCAACCTTAGCCACTGGGGGCAGACATCAAAAACAATGGGAACTACAAACCTGAAGCCTGCAAAAAGGAGACCCCAACCACAGAAAGTTAAACAAAATGAGAAGACAGAGAAACACACAGCAGATGAAGGAGCAAGGTAAAAACCCACCAGACCAAAAAAAATAAAGAGGAAGTAAGCAGTCTACCTGAAAAATAATTCAGAGTAACGATAGTAAAGATGATGCAAAATCTTGGAAATAGAATGGAGAAAATACAAGAAACGTTTAACAAGGACCTAAAAGAACTAAAGAGCAAACAAACAATGATCAACAACAAAAAAAATGAAATTTAAAATTCTCTAGAAGGAATCAATAGCAGAATAATTGAGGCAGAAGAACAGATAAGTGACCTGGAACATAAAATAGTGAAAATAACTACTGTACAGCAGAATAAAGAAAAAAGAATAAAAAGTATCGGGGTCAGTCTCAGAGACCTCTGGGACAACATTAAATGCACCAATATTGGAATTATAGAGGTCCCAGAAGAAGAGAAAAAGAAAGGGGCTGAGAAAATATTTGAAGAGATTATAGTTGAAAACTTCCCTAATATGGGAACGGAAATAGTTAATCGAGTCCAGGAGTGCAGAGAGTCCCATACAGGGTAAATCCAAGGAGAAATCTGTCAAGACACATATTAATCAAACTATCAAAAATTAAATTCAAAGCAAAAATATTAAAATCAGCAAGGGAAAAACAACAAATAACATACAAGGGAATACCCATAAGGTTAACAGCTGGTCTTTCAGCAGAAACTCTGCAAGCCAGAAGGGAGAGGCAGGACATATTTAAAGTGATTAAAGGGAAAAACCTACAACCAAGATTACCCAGCAAGGATCTCATTCAGATTCAACAGAGAAATTAAAAGCTTATACAAGGGCTTCCCTGGTGGCACAGTGGTTGAGAGTCCGCCTGCCGATGCAGGGGACACGGGTTCGTGCCGTGGTCCGGGAAGATCCCACATGCCGTGGAGCAGCTGGGCCTGTGAGCCATGGCTGCTGAGCCTGCACATCCAGAGGCTGTGCTCCACAACGGGAGAGGCCACAACAGTGAGAGGCCCATGTACGGAAAAAAAAAAAAAAAAAAAAAAAAAAAAGATTATAAAAGCTTATACAGACAAGCAAAAGCTAAGAGAATCCAGCACCACAAAACCAGCTTTACAACAAATGTTAAAGGAACTTGTCTAGGCAGGAAGCACAAGAAAAGGAAAGACTTACAATAACAAACCCAAAACAATTAAGGAAATGGTAATAGGAATGTATGTATCAATAATTATCATAAATGTAAATGGATTAAATGCTCCAACCAAAAGACATAGAATGGCTGAATAGATACAAAAACAAGACCCATATATATGATGTCTACAAGAGACCCACTTCAGACCTAGGGACAGATGCAGATGGAAAGTGAGGGGATGGAAAAAGATATTCCACGCACATGGAAAACAAAGAAAGCTGGAGAGAGGGAGGGAGGCGCAAGAGGAAAGAAATATGGGGACACATTTATATATATAACTGATTCACTTTGTTATAAAGCAGAAACTAACACACCATTTTACAGAAATTATACTCCAATAAAGATGTTTAAAAAAAAGAAAACTGGAGTAGCAATTCTCATATCAGACCAAGTAGACTTTAACATAAAGACTATTACAAGAGACAAAGAAGGACATTACATAATGATCAAGGGATCAAACCAAGAATAAGATATAACAATTATAAATCTTTATGCACCCAACATAGGAGCACCACAATACATAAGGCAAATGCTAACAGCCATAAAAGGGGAAATTGACAGTAATGCAATAATAGTAGGGGACTTGAACGCCCCACTTTCACCAATGGACAGATCATCCAAAATGAAAATAAATAAGGAAACACAAGTTTAAATGATACATTAAACAAGATGGACTTAATTGATATTTATAGGACATTCCATCCAAAAACAAGAGAATACACTTTCTTCTCAAGTGCTCGTGGAACATTCTCCAGGATACGTCATATCTTGGGTCACAAATCAAGCCTTGGTAAATTTAAGAAAATTTAAATCATATCAAGTATCTTTTTCCAACAACAAAGCTATGAGAGTAGATATTAATTACAGGAAAAATTCTGTAAAAAATACAAACACATGGAGGCTAAACAATGCACTACTTAACAACGAAGAGATCACTGAAGAAATCAAAGAGGAAATCAAAAAATACCTAGAAACAAAGGACAATGAAAAAACGATGACCCAAAACCTATGGAATGCAGCAAAAGCAGTTCTAAGAGGGAAGTTTATAGCAATACAGTCCTACCTCAAGAAAGAAGAAACATCTCAAATAAACAACCTAACCTTATACCTAAAGCAATTAGAGAAAGAAGAGCAAAAACCCCACAAAGTTGGCAGAAGGAAAGAAAGCATAAAGATCAGATCAGAAATAAATGAAAAATATATGAAGGAAACGGTAGCAAAGATCAATAAAACTAAAAGCTGGTTCTTTGAGAAGATAAACAAAATTGATCAACCAGTAGCCAGACTCATCAAGTAAAAAAGGAAGAGCACTCAAATCAATAGAATTGGAAATGTAAAAGGGGAAGTAACAACTGACACTGCAGAAATACAAGAGATCATAAGAGATTACTAAAAGCAACTATATGCCAATAAAATGGACAACCTGGAAGAACTGTACAAATTTTGAGAAAAGCACAACCTTCTGAGACTGAACCAGGAAGAAATCGAAAATATAAACAGACCAATCACAAGCACTGCAATTGAGACTGTGATTAAAAATCTTCCAACACACAAAAGCCTAGGACCAGATGGCCTCACAGGCGAATTCTATCAAACATTTAGAGAAGAGCTAACACCTATTCTTCTCAAACTCTTCCTAAAGTATAGCAAAAGGAGGAACACTCCCAAACTTATTCTATGAGACCACCATCACCCTGATACCAAAACCAGAAAAAGATGTCACAAAGAAAGTAAACTACAGGCCAATATCACTGATGAACATAGATGCAAAATCCTAACAAAATGCTAGGAAACAGAATCCAACAGCACATTAAAAGGAGCATACACCATGATCAAGTGGGGTTTATCCCAGGAATGCAAGGATTCTTCAATATACGCAAATCAATGTGATACACCATATTAAAAAATTGAAGGATAAAAACCATATGATCATCTTGATAGATGCAGATAAACCTTTCTACAAAAATCAATACCCATTAATGATAAAAACTCTCCAGAAAGAAGGCATAGAGGGAACTTACCTCAACATAATAAATGCCATATATGACAAACCCACAGCCAACGTCTTTATCAATGGTGAAAAACTGAAACCATTTCCACCAAGATCAGGAACAATGCAAGGTTACCCACTCTCAACACTATTATTCAACATAGTTTGGTAAATTTTAGCCACAGCAATCATAGAAATAAAAGGAATCCAAATTGTAAAAGAAGATGTAAAGCTGTCATTATTTGCAGATGATATGATACTATACATAGAGAATCTTAAAGACTCTGCCAGAAAACTCCTAGAGCTAATCAATGAATTTGGTAAAGTAGCAGGATACAAAATTAATGCACAGAAATCTCTTGCATTCCTATACACTAATGATGAAAAATCTGAAAGAGAAATTAAGGAAACACTCCCATTTACCATTGCAACAAAAAGGATAAAATATCTAGGAATAAACGTACCTAAGGAGACAAAAGACCTGTATGCAGAAAACTATAAGAGGCTGATGAAAGAAATTAAAGATGATACAAACAGATGGAGAGATGTACCATGTTCTTGGATTGGAAGAATCAACATTGTGAAAATGAATATACTACCCAAAGCAATCTACAGATTCAATGCAATCCTTATCAAACTACCACTGGCGTTTTTCACAGAACAGAACAAAAAATTTCACAATTTCTATGGAAACACAAAAGAGCCCTAATAGCCAAAGCAATCTTGAGAAAGAAAAACGGAGCTGGAGGAATCAGGCTCCCAGGCTTCAGACTATACTACAAAGCTACAGTAATCAAGACAGTATGGTACTGGCACAGAAACAGAAATATAGATAAATGGAACAGTATAGAAAACCCAGACATATACCCATGTACATATGGTCACCTTATTTTTGATAAAGGAGGCCAGAATATACAATGGACAAAAGACAGCCTCTTCAATAAGTGGTGCTGGGAAAACTGGACAGCTATGTGTAAAAGAATGAAATTAGAACAGTCCCTAACACCATACACAAAAATAAACTCAAAATGGATTAAAGACCTAAATATAAGGCCAGACACTATAAAACTCTTAGAAGAAAACCTAGGCAGAACACTCTATGACATAAGTCACAGCAAGATCCTTTTTGACCCAGCTCCTAGAGAAATGGAAATAAGAACAAAAATTAAAAGATGGGACATAATGAAACTTCAAAGCTTTTGAAAAGCAAAGGAAACCAGAAAAAAGATGAAAAGACAACCCTCAGAATCGAGAAAATATTTGCAGATGAAGCAAGTGACAAAGGATTAATCTCCAAAATTTAGAAGCAGCTCATGCATCTCAACATGAAAAAAACAAACAACCGAATCCAGAAATGGGTAGAAGACCTAAACAGACATGTCTCTAAAGAAGATATACAGATTGCCAACAAACACATGAAAGGGTGATCACCATCACTAATCATTAGAGAAATGCAAATCAAAGCTTCAGTGAAGTATTACTTCACACCAGTCAGAGTGGCCAGCATCAAAATATCTACAAACAATAAATGCTGGAGAGGGTGTGGAGAAAAGGGAACCCTTTTTCACCATTGGTGGGAATGTAAATTGATACAGTAACTATGGAGAACAGTATGGACATTCCTTAGAAAACTAGTAATAGAGTTGCTATACCACCCAGGAATCCCAATACTGGGCATATACCCTGAGAAAACCATAATTCAAAAAGAGTCATGTGTCACAATGTTCATTGCAGCTCTATTTACAATAGCCAGGACATGGAAGCAACTTAAGTGTCCATCGACAGATGAATGGATAAAGAAGATGTGGCACATATATACAATGGAATATTACTCAGCCATAAAAAGAAGCAAAATTGAGTTATTTGTAGTGAGGTGAATGGATGTAGAGTCTGTCATATAGAGTAAAGTAAGTCAGAACAAGAGAAACAAATACTATATGCTAACACATACATATGGAATCTAAAAACCAATAAAAAAGTTCTGAAGAGCCTAGGTGCAGGACAGGAATATAGATGCTGATGTGGAGAATGGACTTGTGGACATGGGGAGGGGGAAATGTAAGCTGGGACTAATTGAGAGAGTGGTATGGACTTATATATACTACCAAATGTAAAATATACAGCTAGTGGGAAGCAGCCTCATAGCACAGGGAGATCAGCTCAGTGCTTTTTGACAACCTATAGGGGTGCAATAGGGAAGGTGGGAGGGAGACACAAGAGGGAGGAGATATTGTGATATATGTATATTTATAGCGGATTCAGTTTGTTATAATGCAGAAACTAACACACCATTGTAAAGCAATTATACTCCAATAAAGATGTTAAAAAAATTCTACATATAAGTGATAGGATATTTCTGCTTCTCTGTGTGACTTACTTCACTCATGACAATCACTAGGTCCATCCATGCTGCTGCAAATGACATTATTTCATTCTTTTTTATGGCTGAGTAATATTCCATTGTATATCTGTACCACATCTTTATCTATTCTTCTGTCATTGGACATTTAGGTTGCTTCCATGTCTTGGCTATTGTAAACAGTGCTGCAATGAAAATTGGGGTGCATGTATCCTTTTGGACCGTTTTGCTCCAGATATATGCCCAGGAGTGGGATTGCAGGATCATATGGTAGATCTACTCTTAGTTTTTTAAGGAACCTCCATACTTTTCTCCATAGTGGCTTTACCAATTTACATTCCCACCAACAGTGTAGCAGGCTTCCCTTTTCTCCACACCCTCTCCAGCAACTATTTTTTTGTGGATTTCTTGATGATAGCCCTTCTGACTGGTGTGAGGTGATATCTCATTGTAGCTTTGATTTGCATTTCTCTAATAATTAGTTATATTGAATATCTTTTCATGTGTGTCTTGCCCATCAGTATGTCTTGAGAAATGGCTATTTAAGTCTTCTGCCCATTTTTTGATTGGGTTGTTTGTTTTGATGTTATTAAGCCACATGTGCTGTTTATAGATTTTGGAGACTAATCCATTGTCCGTCAGATCACTTGCAACTATTTTCTCCAATCCTGTGTGTTGTCTTTTCATTTTGTTTATGGTTTCCTTTGCTGTGCAAAAGCTTTTGAGTTCAATTAGGTCCTATTTTTTAATTTTTCTTTTTATTTCCATTACTTGGGTGACAGATTGAAAAAGATTGCTCTGATTTATGTCAGAGAGTGATCTGCTTATGTTTTTCTCTAAGAGTTTTATACTCTGCAGTCTCACATTTAGGTCTTTAATCTATTTTGAGTTTATTTTTTTCTGTGGTGTTAAAGACTGTTCTGGTTTCATTTTTTTACATGTAGCAGTCCAGTTTTCCCAGCACCATTTATTGAAGAGACTGTCATCCCTCCATTGTATAGTTTGCCATCTTTGTCATAGATTAATTGACCATAGGTGGATGGGTTTATTTCTGGGCTTTCTATCCTGTTCCATTGATGTAGAATTTTGATATTCTGTCAGTACCATACTGTTTTGATGATTATAGCTTTGTAGTATAGTCTGAAATTAGGAAGCCTGATTCCTACAGCTCCATTTTTCTTTCTCAAGATTGCTTTGGCTATTCAGGGTCTTTTTTCTCTCCATACAAATTTTAAGAATTTTTCTTCTAGTTCTGTTAAAAATGCCATTGGTAATTTGATATGGATTGCAATGAACCTGTAGATTGCCTTGGGTAATATAGTCATTTTGAAAATATTAATTCTTCTAATAGAAGAACATGGTACACCTTTCATTTATTTATTTATTTATTTATTTATTTATTTTTTAACATCTTTACTGGAGTATAATTTCTTTACAATGGTGTGTTATTTTCTGCTTTACAACAAAGTGAATCAGTTATACATATACATATGTCCCCATATCTCTTCCCTCTTGCGTCTCCCCGTTAATGTACTTTTTTTTTTACATTTTTTATTAGTTTCTGCTTTATAACAAAGTGAATCATTCGTACATATACATCTGTTCACACATCCCTTCCCTCATGCATCTCCCTCCCTCCCACCCGGCCCATCCCACCCCTCCAGGCAGTCACAAAGCACCGAGCTGATCTCCCTGTGCTCTGCGGCTGCTTCCCACTATCTATCTACCATACGTTTGGAAGTGTATATATGTCCATGCCTCTCTTTCGCTTTGTCACAGCTTACCCTTCCCCCTCCCCATATCCTCAAGTCCATTCTCAAGTAGGTCTGTGTCTTTATTCCTGTTTTACCCCTAGGTCCTTCATGACATTTTTTTTAAATTCCATATATATGTGTTAGCATACGGTATTTGTCTTTCTCTTTCTGACTTACTTCACTCTGTATGACAGACTCTAGGTCTATCCACCTCATTATAAATAGCTCAGTTTCGTTTCTTTTTATGGCTGAGTAATATTCCATTGTATATAGGTGCCACATCTTCTTTATCCATTCATCCGATGATGGACACTTAGGTTGTTTCCAGCTCCGGGCTATTGTGAATAGAGCTGCAATGAACATTTTGGTACATGTCTCTTTCTGAATTATGGTTTTCTCAGGGTATATGCCTAGTAGTGGGATTGCTGGGTCATATGGTAGTTCTATTTTTAGTTTTTTAAGGAACCTCCATACTGTTCTCCATAGTGGCTGTACCAATTCACATTCCCACCAGCAGTGCAAGAGTGTTCCCTTATCTCCACACCCTCTCCAGCATTTACTGTTTCTAGATTTCTTAATGATGGCCATTCTGACTGGTGTGAGATGATATCTCATTGCAGTTTTGACTTGCATTTCTCTAATGATTAATGATGTTGAGCATTCTTTCATGTGTTTGTTGGCAGTCTGTATATCTTCTTTGGAGAAATGCCTATTTAAGTCTTCTGCCCATTTTTGGATTGGGTTGTTTGTTTTTTTGCTATTGAGCTGCATGAGCTGCTTATAAATTTTGGAGATTAATCCTTTGTCAGTTGCTTCATTTGCAAATATTTTCTCCCATTCTGAGGGTTGCCTTTTGGTCTTGTTTATGGTTTCCTTTGCTGTGCAAAAGCTTTGAAGTTTCATTAGGTCCCATTTGTTTATCTTTGTTTTTAGTTCCATTTCTCTAGGAGATGGGTCCAAAAGGATCTTGCTGTGATTTATGTCATAGAGTGTTCTGCCTATGTTTTCCTCTAAGAGACTGATAGTTTCTGGCCTTACATTTAGGTCTTCATTCCATTTTGAGCTTATTTTTGTGTATGGTGTTAGGGAATGATCTAATCTCATACTTTTACATGTCCCTGTCCAGTTTTCCCATCACCACTTATTGAAGAGGGTGTCCTTTCTCCACTGTACATTCCTCCCTCCTTTATCAAAGATAAGTTGACCATATGTGCGTGGGTTTATCTCTGGGCTTTCTATCCTGTTGCATTGATCTATCTTTCTGCTTTTGTGCCAGTACCACACTGTCTTGATTACTGTAGCTTTGTAGTATAGTCTGAAGTCAGGGAGCCTAATTCCTCCAGCTCCATTTTTCGTTCTCAAGATTGCTTTGGCTATTCGGGGTCTTTTGTTTTTCCAAACAAATTTTGAAATTTTTTTCTAGTTCTGTGAAAAATGCCAATGGTAGTTTGATAGGGATTGCATTGAATCTGTAGATTGCTTTGGGTAGTAGAGTCATTTTCACAATATTGATTCTTCCAATCCAGGAACATGGTATATCTCTCCATCTATTTGTATCATCTTTAATTTCTTTCATCAGTGTCTTATAATTTTCTGCATACAGATCTTTTGTCTCCTTAGGTAGGTTTATTCCTAGATATTTTATTCTTTTTGTTGCAATGGTAAATGGGAGTGTTTTCTTGATTTCATTTTCAGATTTTTCATCATTAGTGTACAGGAATGCCAGAGATTTCTGTGCATTAATTTTGTATCCTGCTACTTTACCAAATTCATTGATTAGCTCTAGTAGTTTTCTGGTAGCATCTTTAGGATTCTCTATGTATAGTATCATGTCATCTGCAAACAGTTACAGCTTTACTTCTTCTTTTCCAATTTGGATTCCTTTTATTTCCTTTTCTTCTCTGATTGCTGTGGCTAAAACTTCCAAAAGTAGGTTGAATAAGAGTGGTGAGAGTGGGCAGCCTTGTCTTGTTCCTGATCTTAGTGGAAATGGTTTCAGTTTTTCACCATTGAGGACAATGTTGGCTGTGGGTTTGTCATATATGGCCTTTATTATGTTGAGGAAAGTTCCCTCTATGCCTACTTTCTGCAGGGTTTTTATCATAAATGGTTGTTGAATTTTGTCGAAACCTTTCTCTGCATCTATTGAGATGATCATATGGTTTTTCTCCTTCAATTTGTTAATATGGTGTATCACATTGATTGATTTGCGTATATTGAAGAATCCTTGCATTCCTGGAATAAACCCCACTTGATCATGGTGTATGATCCTTTTAATGTGCTGTTGGATTCTGTTTGCTAGTATTTTGTTGAGGATTTTTGCATCTATGTTCATCAGTGATATTGGCCTCTAGTTTTCTTTCTTTGTGACATCCTTGCCTGGTTTTGGTATCAAGGTGATGGTAGCCTCGTAGAATGAGTTTGGGAGTGTTCCTTCCTCTGAAATTGTTTGGAAGAGTTTGAGAAAGATGGGTGTTAGCTCTTCTCTAAATGTTTGATAGAATTCGCCTGTGAAGCCATCTGGTCCTGGGCTTTTGTTTGTTGGAAGATTTTTAATCACAGTTTCAATTTCAGTGCTTGTGATTGGTCTATTCATATTTTCTATTTCTTCCTGATTCAGTCTTGGCAGGTTGTGCATTTCTAAGAATTTGTCCATTTCTTCCAGGTTGTCCATTTTATTGGCATAGGGTTGCTTGTAGTAATCTCTCATGATCTTTTGTATTCCTTCAGTGTCAGTTGTTACTTCTCCTTTTTCATTTCTAATTCTATTGATTTGAGTCTTCTCCCTTTTTTTCTTGATGAGTCTGGCTAATGGTTTGTCAATTTTGTTTATCTTCTCAAAGAACCAGCTTTTACTTTTATTGATCTTTGCTATCGTTTCCTTCATTTCTTTTTCATTTATTTCTGATCTGATCTTTACGATTTCTTTCCTTCTGCTAACTTTGGGGGTTTTTTGTTCTTCTTTCTCTAATTGCTTTAGGTGCAGGGTCAGGTTGTTTACTCGAGATGTTTCCTGTTGCTTAAGGTGGGATCTTATTGCTATAAATTTCCCCCTTAGAACTGCTTTTGCTGCATCCCATAGGTTTTGGGTCGTCGTGTCTCCATTGTCATTTGTTTCTAGGTATTTTTTTATTTCCTCTTTGATTTCTCCAGTGATCACTTTGTTATTGAGTAGTGTATTGTTTAGCCTCCATGTTTTTGTATTTTTTACAGATCTTTTCCTGTAATTGATGTCTAGTCTCATAGCATTGTGGTCGGAAAAGATACTTGATACAATTTCAATTTTCTTAAATTTACCAAGGCTTGATTTGTGACCCAAGATATGATCTATCCTGCAGAATGTTCCATGAGCACTTGAGAAAAATGTGTATTCTGTTGTTTTTGGATGGAATGTCCTATAAATATCAATTAAGTCCATCTTGTTTAATGTATCATTTAAAGCTTGTGTTTCCTTATTTATTTTCATTTTGCATGATCTGTCCATTGGTGAAAGTGGGGTGTTAAAGTCCCCTACTAGGAGAGTGTTACTGTCGATTTCCCCTTTTATGGCTGTTAGTATTTGCCTTATGTATTGAGGTGCTCCTATGTTGGGTGCATAAATATTTACAATTGTTATATGTTCTTCTTGGATCGATCCCTTTATCATTATGTAGGGTCCTTCTTTGTCTCTTCTAATAGTATTTATTTTAAAGTCTATTTTGTCTGATATAAGAATTGCTACTCCAGCTTTCTTTTGATTTCCATTTGCATGGAATATCTTTTTCCATCCCCTTACTTTCAATCTGTATGTGTCTCTAGGTCTGAAGTGGGTCTCTTATAGACAGCATATATATGGGTCTTGTTTTTGTATCCATTCAGCCAGTCTATGTCTTTTGGTGGGAGCATTTAATCCATTTACATTTAAGGTAATTATTGATATGTATGTTCCTATTCCCATTTCCTTAATTGCTTTGGGTTTGTTATTGTAGGTATATTCCTTCTGTTGTGTTTTTTGCCTAGAGAAGTTCCTTTAGCATTTGTTGTAAAGCTGGTTTGGTGGTGCTGAACTCTCTCAGCTTTTGCTTGTCTGTAAAGGTTTTAATTTCTCCATCAAATCTGAATGAGATCCTTGCTGGGTAGAGTAATCTTGGTTGCAGGTTTCTCTCCTTCATCACTTTAAGTATGTCCTGCCACTCCCTTCTGGCTTGTAGAGTTTCTGCTGAGAGATCAGCTGTTAACCTGATGGGGATTCCCTTGTGTGTTATTTGTTTTTTTTCCCCTTGCTGCTTTAATATGATTTCTTTGTGTTTAATTTTTGACAGTTTGATTAATATGTGTCTTGGCGTATTTCTCCTTGGATTTATTCTGTATGGGACTCTCTGTGCCTCCTGGACTTGATTAACTATTTCCTTTCCCATATTAGGGAAGTTTTCAACTATAATCTCTTCAAATATTTTCTCAGTCCCTTTCTTTTTCTCTTCTTCTTCTGGAACCCCTATAATTCGAATGTTGGTGCATTTAATGTTGTCCCAGAAGTCTCTGAGTCTCTCCTCTGTTCTTTTCATTCTTTTTTCTTTATTTTGCTCTGCATCAGTTATTTCCACTATTTTATCTTCCACCTCACTTATCCGTTCTTCTGCCTCAGTTATTCTGCTATTGATCCCATCTAGAGTATTTTTCATTTCATTTATTGTGTTTTTAATCGATGCTTGATTCTTCTTTAGTTCTTCTAGGTCCTTGTTAACTGTTTCTTGCATTTTGTCTATTCTATTTCCAAGATTTTGGATCTTGGAAATAGAATCTTGGATCAGCTTTACTATCATTATTCTGAATTCTTTTTCAGGTAGACTGCCTATTACCTCTTCATTTGTTAGGTCTTGTAGATTTTTATCTTGCTCCTTCACCTGCTGTGTGTTTTTCTGTCTTCTCATTTTGCTTATGTTACTGTGTTTGGGGTCTCCTTTTTGCAGGCTGCAGGTTTGTAGTTCCCATTGTTTTTGGTGTCTGTCCCCAGTGGCTAAGGTTGTTTCAGTAGGTTTTGTAGGCTTCCTGGTGGGGGGGACTAGTGCCTGTGTTCTGGTGGTTGAGGCTTGATCTTGTCTTTCTGGTGGACAGGTCCACGTCTGGTGGTGTGTTTTGGGGTGCCTGTGGCCTTATTATGTTTTTAGGCAGCCTCTCTGCTAATCGGTGGTGTTGTGTTCCTGCCTTGCTAGTTGCTTGGCATAGGGTGACCAGTACTGTAGCTTGCTGGTCGTTGACTGAAGCTGGGTGCTGGTGTTGAGATGGAGATCTCTGGGAGATTTTCGCTGCTTGATATTATGTGGAGCTGGGAGGTCTCTTGTGGACCTGTGTCCTGAAGTTGGCTCTCCCACTTCAGAGGCCCAGCACTGACTCCTGGCTGCAGCACCAAGAGCCTTTCATCTACCCGGCTCAGAATAAAAGGGAGAAAAAGTAGAAAGAAAGAATTAGTAGAAGAAAGAAAGAGAGAGAGAAAGAAAGGAAGAAGGAAAGAAAGGAAGGAAGGAAGAAAGAAAGAAATAAAGGAGGGAGGGAGGGAGGGAGGAAGGATGGAAAGAAAGAAAGAAAGAAAGGAGGGAGGGAGGGAGGAAGGAAAGAAAGAGAAAGTGAAAGGAAGAAGGGTGGGAGGGAGGGACGAAGGAAAGTAAGACAGGAGGGAGGGAGGGAGGGAGGGAGGAAGGAAAGAAAAAGAAATTGAAAGGAAGAAGGGAGGGAGGGAGGGAGGCAGGAAAGAAAGAGAGAAAGAAGGAAAGGAGGGGCAGAGGGAGGGACGGAGGAAGGGAAGGTAGGAAAAAAAGAAACAGCAGGTAAAGAAAAATAGAATAAATTATGAAATATAGTAGCGTTATTAAAATTAAAAAGTAATTATTGAAAGAAAAACGGACAGATAGAACCCTGGGACATATGGTGGAAGCAAAGCTATACAGGGAGAATCTTACACAGAAGCATACACATACACATTCACAAAAAGAGAGCAGGGGGAAAAATCAAAAATCTTGCTCTCCAAGTCCACCTCCTCAATTTGGGATAATTCGTTGTAAAAAGAGGAAAAGGGGAAAAAGTCTGAAATCTTGCTCTCTAAGTCCACCTCCTTAATTTGGGATAGTTCGTTGTAAAAAGAGGAAAAGGGGGGAAAGTCTTAAATCTTGTCCTCAAAGTCCACTTCCTCAATTTGGGATGATTCGCTGTCCATTCATGCACTCCACAGACGCAGGGCACATCAAGCGGACCGTGGAGCTTTAATCCGCTTCCTCCGAGGCTGCACAGAGAGATTTCCCTGTCTCTTCTCTGCTCTCACAGCTCCCGGGTCTCAGCCTTGGACCTGGCCCCGCCTCTGCGCGTAGGTCGCCGGAGGGCGTCCGTTCTTTGCTCGGACAGGACGGGTTTAAAGGAGCCGCTGATTCGGGGGCTCTGGCTCACTCAGGCAGAGGGGAGGGAGGGGCGCGCAGTGTGGGGCGTGACGTTGCAGCAGCCCGAGGCGCTCCGTGCGCTTTCCCGGGAAAGCCGTCCCCGGGTCCCAGGACCCCGGCAGTGGCGGGGTGCACAGGCCCCCCGGAAGGCGGGGCGGACAGTGACCCGCGCTCGCACCCAGGCCCCGCGGCGGCGGCAGCAGCAGCCCCAGCGTCCCACGCCCGTCTCCGGGGTCCGCGCCTTTAGCGCGGCTCGCGCCCGTCTCCGGCGCTTCCCCAAGCAGCCCTCTTAATACCCTCTCCTCGCGCACCAGGAAACAAAGAGGGAAGAAAAAGTCTCTTGCCTCTTCGGCAGCTCCAGACTTTTTCCCCGGACTCCCTCCGGGCTAGCCGTGGTGCACTAACCCCTTCAGGCTCTCTTCCTGCCGCCAGCCCCAGTCCTCTCCCTGAAACCCGATAACCGAGCCTCAGCTCCCAGCCCCGCCCGCCCCGGTGGCCGAGCAGACAAGCCTCTCGGGCTGGTGTGTGCCTGAGGGCACCGATGCTCTGTGCTGGAATCTCTCCGCTTTGCCCTCCACACCCCTGTTGCTGTGCTCTCCTCTGCTACTCCGAAGCTTTCCCCCTCCGCCACCTGCAGTCTCCGCCCGCGAAGGGGCTTCTAGTGTGTGGAAACCTTTCCTCCTTCCCGGCTCCCTCCCACTGGTGCAGGTCCCGTCCCTATCCTTTTGTCTCTGTTTATTCTTTTTTCTTTTGTCCTACCCAGGTATGTGGGGAGTTTCTTGCCTTTTGGGGAGTCTGAGGTCTTCTGTCAGCGTTCAGTAGGTGTTCTGTAGGAGTTGTTCCACGTGTAGATGAATTTCTGATGTATCTTGTGGGGAGGAAGGTGATCTCCGCGTCTTACTCTTCCGCCATCTTCCTCCCCATGGTACATCTTTCCATCTGTTTATATCATTTTCAATTTCTTTCATTAACATCTTATAGCTTATCAAGTACAGGTCTTTTGTCTTCTTAGGTAGCTTTATTCTTAAGTATTTTACCATTTTTGATGCAATGGTAAATAAGATTCTTTCTTGAATTTCTCTTTCTGATCGTTTGTTGTTAGTGTATAGAAATGAAACAGATTTCTCTGTATTAATTTTGTAGCCTGAAACTTTACCACATTCATTGATGAGCTCTAGTAGTTTCCTGGTAGCATCTTCAGGATTTTCTATGTAAAGTATCATGTCATCTTCAAACAGTGACAGTTTTACTTCTTTTCCAATTGGAGTCCTTTATTTATTTATTTTTCCTCTCTGATAGCTGTAGCTAGGATTTCCAAAACTATGTTGAATAAAAGTGGCGAGACTGGACATCTTCGTCTTGTTCCTGATATTAAAGGAAATGCTTTCAGGCTTTTACTGTTGAGTATGATGTTAGCTGTAGGTTTGTTGTATATGGCCTTTATCATATTGAGGAAGGTTCCCTCTATGCCCACTTTCTGGAGAGTTTTTTTTTTTAATCATAAACGGCTGTTGTATTCTGTCAAAAGCTTTTTCTGCATCTAGTGAGATGATCACATGGTTTTCTTCAATTTGTTTATGTGGTGTATCACACTGATTGATTTGCAGATACTGAAAAATTCTTGCATCTCTGGGATAAATCCCACTTAATCATGGTGTATGATCCTTTTAATGTGTTGTTGAATTTGGATTGGTAACATTTTGTTGAGGATTTTTGCATCTATGTTTATCAGTGATATTGGCCTGTAATTTTCTTTTTTGTGTGTGGTATTTTTGTGTGGTTTTGGTATCAGGGTGATGGTGGCCTCATAGAATGTGTTTGGGAGTTTTCCTTCCTCTGCAATTTTTTGGAACAGTTTCAGCATAGGTGTTGGCTCTTCTCTAAATGTTTGATAAAATTTGCCTGTGAAGCCATCAGGTTCTGGACTTTGGTTTGTTGGGAGTTTTAAAATCACAGTTTCAATTTCAATACTTGTGATCCTTCTGTTCATATTTTCCATTTCTTCCTGGTTCAGTCTTGGGAGATTGTACCTTTCTAAGAATTTGTCCATTTCTGCCAGGCTGTCCATTTTATATGCCTACAGTTACTTGTAGTAGTCTCTTATGATTCTTTTTATTTCTGTGGTGTCAGCTGTAACTTCTCCTTATTCCTTTCTTCTTTTATTGATTTGAGCCCTCTACCTTTCGTTCTTGATGAGTCTGGCTAAAGGTTTATCGATTTTGTTTATCTTTTCAAAGAACTATTCTTTTAGTTTCATTGATCTTTGTTATTGTTTTCTTAGTCTCTATTTCATTTATTTCTGCTCTGTTCTTTATGACTTTTTTCCTTCTACTAACCTTAGGTTTTGTTTGTTCTTCTTTCTCTAGTTGCTTTAGGTAGAAGGTTAGGTTGTTTATTTGAGATTTTTCCTGTTTTCTGAGGTAAGATTGTATTGCTATACACTTCCCCTGTTAGAACTACTTTTGCTGCATCCCACAGGTTTTGGATCATTGTGCTTTCATTTTCATTTGTCTCTACATATGTTTTGATTTCCTCTTTGATTTCTTCAGGGATCCGTTGGTTGTTTAGACTCCACGTTTGTGGATTTTTTTTTAAGTTTTTTTTCTTGTAGTTTATCTCTAATCTCATGGTGTTGTGGTCAGAAAAGATGCTTGATATGAGTTCAATTTTCTTTTTTAAAAAATTTATTTATTTTATTTTTGGCTGTGTTGGGTCTTCATTGCTGCGAGTGGGCTTTCTCTAGTTGTGTGCAGGCTTCTCATTGCAGTGGCTCCTCTTGTTGCAGATCATGGGCTCAAGGAGTGCGGGCTTCAGTAGTTTTGGGTCATAGGCTGTAGAGCGCAGGCTCAGTAGTTGTAGCGCACAGGCTTAGTTGCTGTGTGACATGTGGGATCTTCCTAGACCGGGGCTCAAACCCGTGTCCCCTGCATTGGCAGGCGGATTCTTATCCACTGTGCCACCAGGGAAGCCCAATTTCAATTTTTAAAAATTTACCAAGGCTCACTTTGTGGCCCAGCATGCGGTCAATCCTAGAGAATATTCCATGTGCACATGAGAAGAATGTGTATTCTGCTGCTTTCAGATGGAATGCTCTATAAATATCAATTAAGTCCATCTGGTCTAATGTGTCATTTAAGGCCTGTGTTTCCATATTGATTTTCTGTCTGGATGATCTGTCCATTGATGAAAGTGGGGTGTTAAAGTCCCTCACTTTTATTGTGTTACTGTCAATTTCTCCCTTTATGCCTGTTAGTATTCGCCTCATATATTGAGGTACTCCTGTGTTGGGTACATATATATTTACAGTTGTTATATCTTATTGGATTGATCCCTTGATCATTATGTAGTGCCCTTCTTTGTCTCTTATACCAGTCTTCATTTTAAAGTCTATTTTTTTCTGATATGTGTATTGCTACTCCAGCTTTCTTTTGATTTCCATTTACATGGAATACCTTTTTCCATCCCCTCACTTTCAGTCTGTATGTGTCCCTAGGTCTTAAGTGGGTCACTTGTAGACAGCATATATACAGGTTTTGTTTTTGTATCCATTTGGACAGTCTACGTCTTTTGGTTGGGGCACTTAGTCCATTTGCTTTTAAGGTAATTATCCATATGTATGTTCCTATTGCCATTTTCTTAATTGTTTTGGGGTTTTTTTTGTAGGTCTTTTTCCTTCCCTTCCTCTTTTGTTCTCTTCTCTTGTGGTTTGCTGACCATCTTTAGTGTTGTGTTTTCTTTTCTGTGCATGTATCTATTATAGTTATTGGGTTTGCTATTCCCATGAGGTTTTGATATAGCAGTTTATATATGCATAAGGTTGTTTTAAGTTGCTGGTCTCTTTCCCACCTAGCGAAGTTCCTTTAGCATTTGTTGTAAAGCTGGTCTGGTGGTGCTGAAGTCTCTTAGCTTTTGCTTGTCTGTAAAGTTTTTGGTTTCTCCATCAAATCTGAATGAGAGCCTTGCTGAGTAGGGCATTCTTGGCTGTAGGTTCTTTCCTTTCATCACTTTAAATATATCATGCCACTCCCTTCTGGCCTGCAGAGTTTCTGCTGAGAAATCAGCAGATAACCTTATGGGAGTTCCTTTGTATGTTATTTGTCATTTTTCTCTTGTTGCCTTTGATATTTTTTCTTTGTCTTTAATTTTTGTCAATTTGATTACTATGTGTCTTGGCATGTTCCTCCTTGGATTTATCCTGCCTGGGAGTCTCTGTGCTTCCTGTACTTGGGTGACTGTTTTCTTTCCCATGTTAGGAAAGTTTTCAGCCATTATCTCTACAAATATTTTTTTCAGTTCCTTTCTCTCTTCTTCTTCTTCTGGGACGCCTATGATGCGAATGTTCGTGCATTTAATTTTGTCCCAGAAGTCTCTTATACTGTCTTCATTTCTTTTCATTCTTTTGTCTTATTCTGTTCTGTGCCAGTAATTTCCACCTTTCTGTTTTCCATGTAACTTATCCATTCTTCTGCCTGAGTTATTCTGCTATAGTTTCCTTCTAGTGTGTTTTTCATTTCAGTTTTTGTATTGTTCATCTCTGTTTTTTTTTCTTTAGTTCTTCTAGGTCTTTGTTAAACATTTCTTTCATCTTCTTGATCCTTGCCTCCGTTCTTTTTCCAAGATCCTGGATCATCTTCACTATCATTTTTCTGAATTCTTTTTCTGGAGGATTGCCTATCTCCACTTCACTTAGTTGTTTTTCTGGGGTTTTATCTTGTTCCTTCGTCTGGGACAGATTCCTCTGCCATTTCATTTTGTCTAACTTTCTGTGACTGTGGTTTCCATTACATAGGATGCAGGACTGTAGTTCTCCATGCTTCTGCTGTCTGCCCTCTGGTGGATGAAGCTATCTAAGAGGCTTGTGATAGCTTCCTTATGGATGTGACTGGTGGTGGGTGGAGTTGGGTCTTGTCCTTCTGGTGGGCAGAGCCATGCTCAGTAAAACTTTAATCTGCTTGTCTGATGATGGGTGGGGCTGTGCTCCCACTCCACTGGTTGTTCAGCCTGAGGTGACCTAACAATAAAGCCCACAGTCTGCCTGTTGGGGCCGATGGCAGCCTCTGGGGGGGCTCACGCCAGTGAGAAATTCCCAGAACTGCTGCTTCCAGTGTCTTTGTTCCTTCAGTGAGACACAGCCACCCCCCACCTCTGCAGGAGACCCTCCAACACTGGCAGGTAGGTCTGACCCCATCCCTTATGGGGTCACTGCTTTTTTCCCTGGGTCCTTCTGCACACAAGACTCCATGTGAGCCCTCCAAGAGTGGAGTTTCTGTTTCTCCCAGTCCTGTGGAAGTCCTGCAACCAAACCCCACTGGCCTTCAAAACCAGATTCTCTGGGGACTTCTCCCATTATTGAACCCAGAGGCTGGGAAGCCTGACATGGAAGTCAGAACTTTCACTCCTGTGGGATAATTTCTGAGGTATAATTGTTTTCCAACTTGTGGGTCACCCAACCGGCAGGCATGAGATTTGATTCTATCGTGACTGCGCCCCTCCTACTGTCTCGTTGTGGCCTCTTCCCAGTCTTTGGATGTAGGTTTTTTAGTAGGTTCCAGCATCTTTTTGTCAATGGTTGTTGGTTGTCAATGGTTGTTCAGCTGTTAGTTGTGATTTTGGTGTTTACCTAAGAAGGGAGTGAGTCCAAGTCCTTCTACTCCACCTTTTTTTAAAAATTAATTTTTATTGGAATATGGTTGCTTTACAATATTGTGTTAGCCTCCACTGCACAACAAAATGAATCAGCCATACACATACAGATATCCCCTCCCTTTTGGACTTCCCTCCCATTAGGTTACCACAGTGTATTAGGTAGAGATACCTGTGCTACATACAGCAAGTTCCCATCAGTTGTCTATTTTATACATAGTATCAGTAATGTATATGTGTCAATCCCACTCTCCCAATTCCTCCCTCACCATCCCTTTCCCCCTTGGTATCCATACATTTGTTCTCTATGTCTATGTCTCTATTTCTGCTTCACAAATAAAATCATCTATACCATTTTTTCTAGGTTCCACATATATGCATTATTATAAGATGTTTGTTTTTCTCTTTCTTACTTACATCACTCTGTATGACACTCTGTAGGTCCATCCACGTCTCTACAAATCACCCAATTTCATTCCTTTTTACGGCTGAGCAGTATTCCATTGTATATATGTACCACATCTTCTTTATCCATTCATCTGTTGATGGACATTTAGATTGCTTCCATATGCTGGCTGTTGTAAATAGTGCTGCTTATGAACATTGAGGTGCATATTTTTTTTTTGAATTATGATTTTCTCTGGGTATATGCCCAGTAGTGGGATTGTTGGTTCATATGGTAGTTCTATTTTTAGTTTTATATGAACCTTCATACTGTTTTCCATAGTGGCTGTATCAATTTACAATCCCATCAACAGTTCAAGAGGGTTCCCTTTCCTCCACACCCACTCCAGCATTTACTGTTTCTAGATATTTTGATGATGGCCATTCTGACTGGTGTGAGGTGATACCTCAATGTAGTTTTGATTTGCATTTCTCTAATGATTAGTGATGTTGAACATATTTTCATGTGTTTGCTGGCCATCTGGATGTCTTCTTTGGAGAAATGTCTATTTAGGTCTTCTGCCTATTTTTTAATTGGGTTGTTTGTTTTTTTCATATTGAGCTGCATGAGCTGCTTTTAAATTTTGGAGATTAATCCTTTGTCAGTTGCTTCCTTTGCAAATATTTTCTCCTAATCGAAGCATTATCTTCTCATCTGGGTTATGGTTTCCTTTGCTATGCAAAAGCTTTGAAGTTTCATTAGGTCCCATTTGTTTATTTTTGTTTTTATTTCCATTTCTCTAGGAGGTGGGTCTAAAAGGATCTTGCTGTGATTTATGTCATAGAATGTTTTGCCCATGTTTTCCTCTCAGAGTTTGATAGTGTCTGGCCTTACATTTAGGTCTTTAATCCAGTTTGAGTTTATTTTTGTGTATGGTGTTAGGGACTGTTCTAATTTCATTCTTTTACATGTAGCTGTCCAGTTTTCCCAGCACCACTTATTGAAGAGGCTGTCTTTTCTCCATTGTATATTCTTGCCTCCTTTGTCATAGATTAGGTGACCATAGGTGTGTGGGTGTGTCCCTGGGTTTTCTATCCTGTTCCATTGATCTATATTTCTGTTTTTGTGCCAGTACCATACTATCTTGATTACTTCAGCTTTGTCATATAGTCTGAAGTCAGGGAGCCTGATTCCTCCAGCTCCATTTTTGCTTTTCAGGTTTGCTTTTGCTATTCAGGGTCTTTTATGTTTCCATAATAAAAATTGTAAAATTTTTTGTTCTAGCTCTGTGAAAAGTTCCATTGGTAATTTGATAGGGATTTCACTGAATCTGTAGATTTCTTTGGGTAGTACACTCATTTTCACAATATTGATTCTTCCAATCCAAGAACAGAGTATATCTCTCCATCTGTTTATGTCATCTTTGATTTCTTTCATCACCGTTTTATAGTTTTGTGAGTACTGGTCTTTTGCCTCCTTAGGTAGGTTTATTCCTACGTATTTTATTTTTTTTCATTGCAGTGGTAAATTGGATTGTTTCCTTAAATTCTCTTTCTGACCTTTTGTTGTTAGTGTATAGGAATGAGAGAGATTTCTGTGTATTAATTTTGTATCCTGCAACTTTACCAAATTCATTGATTAGGTCTAGTAGTTTTCTGGAGGCATCTTCAGGATTTTCTATGTATAGTATCATGTCATCTGTGAACTGTGACAGTTTTAATTCTTCTTTTCTTTTTGGATTCTTTTATTTCTTTTTCTTCTCTGATTGCCATGGCTAAGACTTCCAAAACTGTGTTGAATAATAGTGGTGATAGTGGACATCCTTGTCTTGTTCCTGATCTTAGTGGAAATGCTTTCAGTTTTTCACCATTGAGAATAATGTTTGCTGTGGGTTTTTCATATATGGCCTTTATTATGTTGAGGTGGGTTCCCTCTATGCCCACTTTCTAGAGTTTTTATTATATATGGGTGTTGAATTTTGTCAAATGTTTTTTCTACATCTATTGAGATTATCATATGGTTTGTATTCTTTAATTTATTAATATGGTGTATCACACTGATTGATTTGTGTATACTGAGGAATTCTTGCATCCTTGGAATAAATCCCACTTGATCATGTTGTATGATCCTTTTAATGTGTTGTTGGATTCTGTTTGCTAGTATTTTGTTGAGGATTTTTGCGTCTATGTTCATCAGTGATATTGGCCTATAGTTTTCTTTTTGTGTGATATCTTTGTTTGGTTTTGATATCAGGGTGATGCTAGCCTTGTAGAATGAGTTTGGGAGTCTTCCATCCTCTGCAATGTTTTGCAGGAGTTTGAGAAGGATAGGTGTTAGCTCTTCTCTAAATGTTTGATAGAATTCATCTGTGAAGCCATCTGGTTCTGGACTTTTGTTTTCTGGAAGTTTTCAGTCACAGTTTCAACTTCATTACTTGTGATTTGTCTGTTCATATTTTCTATTTCTTCTTGGTTCAGTCTTAGAAGGTTGTACTTTTCTAAGAATTTGTCCATTTCATCCAGGTTGTCCATTTTTTTGGCATATAATTGCTTGTAGTATTCTCTTATGACCCTTTGTATTTCTATGGTGCTAGTTGTAACTTCTCCTTTTTCATTTCAAATTTTACTGATTTGAGTCCTCTCCCTCTTTTTCTGGTTGAGTCTGGTTAAAGGTTTATCATTTTTGTTTACTTTCTCAAAGAACCAGCTTTTAGTTTTACTGATCTTTGCTATTGTTTTCTTTGTCTCTATTTCATTTATGTCTTCCCTGATCTTTATGATTTCTTCTAGTAACTTTGGGTTTTATTTGTTCTTCTTTCTCTAGCTGCTGTAGGTGTAACAGTAGGTTGTTTGTTTTAGATTATTCTTGTTTCTTGAGGTAGAATTGTTGCTATAAACTTCCCTCTAAGCTGTGACAAAGTGAGAGAGTGACATGGACATATATACTGCACCAAACATAAAATAGATAGCTAGCGGGAAGCAGCCACATAGCACAGGGAGATCAGCTTGGTGCTTTGTGACCACCTAGAGGGGTGGGATAGGGAGGGTGGGAGATGCAAGAGGGAAGAGATATGGGAACATATGTATATGTATAACTGATTCACTTTGTTATAAAGCAGAAACTAACACACCATTGTAAAGCAATTATACTCCAAGATGTAAAAAAAAAACACTGCTTTTGCTGTGTCCTATATATTTTGGGTCGTCATGTTTTCATTGTCATTTGTTTCTAAGTATTTTTTGATTTCCTCTTTAATTTCTTCAGCGATCTCTTGGTTATTAAGTAGTGTATTGTTTAGCCTCCATGTGTTTGTATTTTTCTTTGATGTTTTAGGACTTTAATGTCCTTCATACGGTCAACATAAAACACTGACAATGGATGAACAATTCGGGAAAAGACTCTTCAGCAAAGATCTTCCCGACCTCATGGCATCACTGGTCAAACACCATAAAGAGAACAGTCACGTGAACAAACAGTAAGGGAGTTTAGCGGGGATTTTTAGTTTAACAGCATAACTGAAAACGAAGAACCAACCAACCAACCAACCAACCGTTCTTCTACCCACTGAAAGGAAAGTAAAAGTGAATCAGGGAGCTTCCAAATCTCGTGAAGCAGCTTAAAAAGGGAGAGGGGAGGGGGAACAGGAGGCACACAGCTGTTGAGAACATAACACTCTAATGCACAAGGTCAACTATCCTAACAAATTCTCCAAGTCTCAACATATACCAACAAGAACCATATTATTAGAAATATAAATGCACAGAGATATAAATTCATAGAGATATAAACTATTTGGTATTAAAAACAGACCTTGCTATACAAACATATAGTATGTCACTTTTATCACTTTATGAGAATAACCGTATAAAGAAAGAATCCAGAAGACCCCACTGATGTCATCTTGCAAAGGATCAAAATTCAGCACTCAGAGGGCCCCACCTACCCTCCATGCTCTGTGTTTGTTTGTCTCTAAAAATAATAACCTACAATTTGCATATAATTAAACCCACAGGCAGCTTTGAATATGAGATTTAGGCAGAAAAGTAGCAGCAAAGACAACAGTAGCTAGAATTTGGTAGAAAAGCAGGAGAAGATTTTTTAAAAGCTTCCAATTCAAGTCAGAATTAAGGTTAAGTTTCAACAGCTCGGAATAGCTGTGGATGTTTTGCTGTTCTCTGAAAAAAGAAGAAAATCTATCATACGCATGTTCATTCGAGAAAAATGCTGTGTTTGTTTAGTTTTTTTAGCCATGCCCAAGTGACTTTCAATTTTGTACATTGTTCAAGGGCAGAGTGTATATTGGTTAGGATGTGCTCATAGCTGGTGCAGCTCCAAAAAATTCTTCATGAAGGCTGCCAGCTTCTAGACATCTTCAATGGTGACAGCATTATACAGAGAGGCCTGAATGCCTTCCACAGACCTATGCCCTTTCAGGGAGATCATATTGAGTTCAAGCACTTTGTTGAGAAATCTTTTTTCTAAAGCATCATCTCCTTTGGTTTTGCCAATGTGGAATGGAATATTCATCTTTCTTCTGTTGTGGGGCTCCACTGGACATCTTCCTGTTCTCCACGCAAACGTTACTCCATACTATGGATAGATCCTAATTTCCTTCATCAGACCCCTCCTGCAGGACACCAGGGCTGTCTCTAGATTTTCCGCATTATGTAAGTATCCCTCATCGGACTTTCGGGTGCCTGATTTTGTGCACACTTCTGTGCAAGGCAGAGTACTGGCAGAGGGCAGATGCCAATTCTAATAGTAGCTTTTCCTTTTCGACCACTTCCCAAAATTACAGTTCTCTTTTTCTGTCTAGCAGCTTTGGATGGTTCCTTCAGTGATGGAGAAGTTATCCACTGGTACCCTGACTTGGCACTCCTTCCATTCTGGAGACATTTTCTGATAACTGCTTTCATCACAGAATGATCAACAGGTGGATTTTTCTTATATCCAGAATGAGCAGAGTTCTATTCGTTTCAAGGGCCTTTAGTAAAGCCTTTGCTCCTTCATTGGTGAAGCCACTCTGCTGCAGGTCAAGTGCTCTAAGCCACAAATCCTCACTAAGAGATTCTGGAAAAGCACTTGCACCCAGGTCACCAATGAGCGTGTTGCAGTTCAGAGTGATGTGCCTCAAACCAGCCATACAGTCAAGATCAGGTCTCCTGTAATGAAGACTCTCAGCCCAGGTTTCTTCCTGCCTTCTGGTAGTCTGATACTTTAAGATCTTGGCCATGTGATCTGCTCCCTGCCATGTCAGATTACACCCCATGAAGTTTACTGTCTTAAGAGTGATAGAGTTCTTTACACCTTGACAAATAACTTTGTTAACATAGTTAAGTCTCTCTCAGAACTAGCCCATTTAGCTCCAGGTTCCTTAGTGCACCCGACGCACTTACACAGCACTTAAGATCTTTACAGAACTAGAAGGTCACATCTGTATTTCTTATTGCAGGAACACGACTTCTGTAAACTTTATTTCTGTCACAACCTGTCTCACTAAGCCATGGCTGGAAGAAGCTCTGGATACAGATCAGGGGCAGAGGGTGCTCAGGAGTGGCACCCAGTCCACCCCACGGAGGCAGTCAGTGTTGAAGTCCAGCAGGCCATCCCACAGAGAGGCACACAAGGCGGGCAGAGGCACCAAGTCCTGCAGTGGGCAGAGGTCCTCACAGCGCAGGAAGGAGTCGGCCTCGCTGCTGCAGCACAGCTTCACCGAGTCATCATGGCCTGAGCACAGCCTCGGGGACGCTGGCTGTGGACATGATGCCCACACCCGCCTGGAGGCCCTGGGTCACCTCTCGGCCCCTCGGGCACCCACTGCCCAGTGGCTGTGGCCTCTCAGTGTGTGCAGAACCTGTGATGCAGCCAGAAGACACCATGGGCCCCAGCTAGACCCACCCCTCAATGCCGCGCTCCCACGCCACCTCCCATGACATATCACTGGCCGTTGACACCGGCCTCATTGCACTCCACGTCACGGGGATGCGGTTCAAACCAGCGGGTGACCCCATGGGGGCGGGGCTCGAGGACCCGTGTGTTTGTATTTTTTACATTTTTTTCCTGTAAGTGATTTCTAATCTCATAGCGTTGTCATTGGAAAAGATGCTTGCTACAATTTCAATTTTGTTAAATTTACTGAGGCTTGATTTGTGACCCAAGATGTGATCTATCCTGGAGAATGTTCCATGAACACTTGAGAAGAAAGTGTATTCTGCCGCTTTCAGGTAGAATGTCTTAGAAATATCAATTAAGTTTATTTGGTCTACTGTTTCATTTAAAGCTTGCATTTCATTATTTATTTTCTGTTTGGAAGATCTGCCCATTGGTGTAAGTGGAGTGTTAAAGTCCCCCTCTATTATTGTGTTACTGTTGATTTCTCCTTTTATGGCTGTTAGCATTTGCCTTATGTATTGAGGTGCTCCTGTGTTGGGTGAATATATATTTACAATTGTTATATATTCTTGGATTGATCCCTTGATCATTATGTAGTGTCCTTCCTTGTCCCTTGTAATAGTCTTTATTTTAAAGTCTATCTTGTCTGATATGAGTTTTGCTACTCCAGTTTTCTTTTTTTTTTTTTTTTTTTTTTTTTTTTGTGGTACGCGGGCCTCTCACTGTTGTGGCCTCTCCCGTTGCGGAGCACAGGCTCCGGATGCGCAGGCTCAGCAGCCATGGCTCACGGGCCCAGCCGCTCCGCGGCATATGGGATCCTTCCAGACCGGGGCACGAACCCGTATCCCCTGCATCGGCAGGCGGACTCTCAACCACTGCGCCACCAGGGAGGCCCCCAGTTTTCTTTTGATTCCCATTTGCATGGAATATCTTTTTCCATCCCCTCACTTTCAGTCTGTATGTGTCCCTAGGTCTGACGTGCTTCTCTTGTAGATAGCGTATTTATGGGTCTTGTTTTTGTGTCCATTCAGCTAGTCTGTGTCTTTTGGTTGGAGCATTTAATCCATTTACACTTAATGTAATTATAGATATGTATGTTCCTATTACCATTTTCTTAATTGTTTTGGGTTTATTCTTGTAGGTCTTTTTGTTTTCTTGTGTTTTCTGCCCAAAGAAGTTCCTTTAGCATTTGTTGTAAAGCTGGTTTGGTGGTGTTGAATTCTCTTAGCTTTTGCTTGTCTGTAAAGCTTTTGTTTTCTCTGTCAATTCTGAATGAGATCCTCCACTGGGTAGAGTAATCCTGGTTGTAGCTTTCTCCCTTTCATCACTTTAAATATGTCCAGCCATTCCCTTCTGGCCTGCAAGGTTTCTGCTGAAAAATTAGTTGGTATCTTTATGGGGATTCCCTTGTAGTTTATTTGTTGCTTTTTGCTTGCTGCTTTTAATATTTTTTCTTTGTATTTAATTTTTGTTAGTGTGATATGTGTCTTGGTGTGTTTCTCCTTGGGTTTATCCTTTATGGAACTCTCTGTGCCTCCTGGACTTGACTATTTCTTTTCCCATGTTAGGGAAGTTTTCAGCTATAATCTCTTCAAATATTTTCTCAGGCCCTTTCCCTTTCTCTTCTTCTTCTGGGACACCTAGAATTTGAATGTTGGTTTGTTTGATGTTGTCCCAGAAGTCAGAAGTCTCTGAGTCTGTCCTCAATTCTTTCTATTCTTTTTTCTTTATTCTGTTCCTTGACAGTTAACTCCACCTTTCTATCTTCTAGCTCACTTATTCATTCTTCTGCCTCAGTTATTCTGCTCTTGATTCCTTCTTGTGTGTTTTTCATTTCAGTTTTTGTGTTGTTCATCACTGATTGTTTCTTCTTTAGTTCTTCTAGGTCCTTGTTAAACGTTTCTTGTATTTTCTCCATTCCTTTTCTTAGATCTTGGATCATCTTTATTATCATTACTGTGAATTCTTTTTCAGATTGCTTGCCTATTTCTTCTTCATTTATTTGGTCTTGTGGGATTTTACCTTGCTCCTTTGTCTGCAGTGTATTTCTCTGTTATTTCATTTTGTCTAACCTACTGTGTTTATGGATACCATCAGGAACGCACATGGTAATTAATATTCCCTGTACCCGGGAATTCTCTGGTATTCCAGCATCCAGGACTCTATGTTCCCACTCCAGAGGCCTAGGACTGACCCCTGATTGGGGAACCAAGATCCCACAAGCCACACAGTGTGAACTGGTAAAATATAGAGAAAAGAAATTAAATAAAGACAAACAAAACAAAACAAGACAAAAAAATTAAAAAAAAACAAACAAAAACCAAAACAACAACAAAACCCAGACAAACAAAGCTCAGGGCAAATAGCAAGAACAGTAGCAAACCAACAGCAGCAACAGCAACACAACACACACTCACACACACACACACATAGAGGAAAGAAAAGAAAACAAAAAACAAGGGAACAGACAACCAAATAAGAGAATTCTAATATGAGAACAGTTGATAAGGATTATACTAAGAAAAACAAAGACTGAAAAATAAAACAGAAATGCAGGCAAGTAAACAACAACAAAACAAATAAAACATAGAATATACACCTAAAAACAATTGAAAAAAAAAGAAAAAGGGAAAATATATAAAGTGAAGAACAAAACAAGACAAAAGCCACAGAGCAACAAAAAAATAAAGGAAAAATATAAAAATAAAAACGTTATATATATTAAGAAAATTACATAAGATAAAAGATAAAAAAATAAAAGTAGAGAATAAAAAATAAAAAATGATAAAAGCAACAACACCATCAACTGAACAAAATGAAACAAACCAACATAGAATATTAGTAATAAGAATATTTTCTTGGGGCCACCTCCCCAGGAGGCCTTCCAATACCTCTAGGTAGGTCTCTGGATCTGTTTTGGACACCGTTGGGCCAGCTCAGACTCTGATCTGGCCTGATTCCTGTTGTATTTGCCCACAACATCCAGTGCTGCAAAGGCTATACTGGTCTCAGATATTGAAACACTTGTTGTCCATTCAGGTATTCCACAAACGCAGGATTTACCCAGCCGATCTTGGTGATTTAATTCACAGATTGTGCAGCTGCATAGAAATATTTGCTTTTCTCTTCCTCGGTTGCACTGCCCCTCAGGTTCAGTTTTGTTGTTAACCACACCTCTGCTTGTGTGCTGCCCTCAGGCATCTGATCCTTGCCCAAGTGAATGGGAGCGAAAGCAGTGGCTGCTTGGAGCACAACTGAGTACTTCCAGTAGCTGCAGCAGCAGGAGCTGGTGTATGGGAGCATTGTCATCCCCTCCTCCCATGCACTTCTCAACAATGGCACCTCACATTCCAGGCAGACCTCACTTCCTCTAGGAGCATTCCCAGCCATGCGCTCCCTCATTCCCATCCCTTCAATTGTTTCTGTGCAGCCAATTGCATTTCTCTCCCTGGGTCTGTTCTTCCAACCCCACTCTTTAGCCCTCTGACCCTGCCAAATTTGGTGGGCTCTTGTCCCAGGCAGGGGTGCCCAGGGCTGTTTCCCAAGTAGGTTTTGGGGTGGGTGGTGCTCAGACCTCTGGAGCCTACACAGGTGGAGGCAACCCCAGCCCAAGGGGTGGGCATGCCCACTCAGGTGGGAGCCACTCCTAATGCCTACAGAGGCCAAAGAAGCTGGTGGGTAGGGAAGGGGGTTATGATTGTGATTCCTCCCCTTGTACCCTGCTCAACAATGACACCTTGCTATGGTGTCTCAGACTTTTTCCATAGACTTTCCCAGTTGTGGCACCCCTTACTCCTATCCCTTCAGGCTGTCTTTTCACAGCCAAGAGCTGTCCTTTCCCTGGGTCTGCACTCAGAACCTGTCTTTCCAGCACACAGCTCCCCTTCGCAACAGGTGACTCAAGATTCAAGCTAGAATGCACAGAGCTGTGGTATAGATCATGTGTGCGGTTCTTACGTTGTCTTGCCTTCCACAGACCGTCTGCTGCATTCTCCTTTGATCCCCTGAAGTTCCTTTTCTGTCCCAGCTGATTTCCCCTCTGTGAGGGAGTCTTCTTTTTTTTTTTTTTGCCATACTCGGGCCTCTCACTGTTGTGGCCTCTCCCACTGCGGAGCACAGGCTCCGGACGTGCAGGCCCAGCTGCCATGGCTCACGGGCCCAGCCGCTCTGCGGCATGTGGGATCTTCCCGGACTGGGGCATGAACCTGTGTCCCCTGCATCAGCAGGCGGACTCTCAACCACTGTGCCACCAGGGAAGCCCGAGGGAGTCTTTCTTAATGTGGGGATCTCTGCTCCGTTTCAGCTTCCCATCAGGGTTGCTGGTCTCTTTTTTGATTCTTCCTTTCTTTTTTCTTCTTTCTTTCATTCTTTTAGGTGTCTGAAGTCTACTGCTACTGTTCAGCAGGAGCTCTGTGGGAATTGTTCTGTTTGTAGATGTGTTTTTTTTTTTTTTTTTTTTTTTTTTTTTTTTTTTTTGCGGTACTCGGGCCTCTCACTGTTGTGGCCTCTCCCGTTGTGGAGCACGGGATCCGGACGTGCAGGCTCAGCGGCCATGGCTCACGGGCCCATACGCTCCACGGCATGTGGGATCTTCCCGGACCGGGGCACGAACCCGTGTCCCCTGCATTGGCAGGCGGACTCTCAACCACTGCGCCACCAGGGAAACCCTTGCAGATTTGTTTTTGATGAACTTCTGTGGAGCAACAAATTCCACGTCCTCCTATTCTGCCATCTTGACTCCTCCCCCCACTTCACCTTCTTGAGCTAATCCTCTATTGTAATGTTTAAAGAGTCCATAAATTACTCACATTTGAGACACAAAGTGTTGATCAGACTAGTATATAGAGGTACAAAGTAGAAACACATCAACATGGGTATTTAAAAAATCAGAATGATGAAGAGATAACACTTGTTTAGAAAGATGTTGGAATAATTAGATGGTGGTAGGTGTTTTTCATTCAAAATAGTTTATTAAGTGCCCTCTGTGCTAAAAACTGTACTAGGGGATCATGGCCAAGAGGTAGGGAAGGAAGAAGGAAAAGCAGAAATAAGATATTAAGATGAGTAAGACCTCGGGTCTTTCAAGCCCATTCAGTCTAATGGGAAGAGAGGGCTACAGTAGGTAATATTAATTAAGCACTAGTGAGGTTCACATAGACTGCCTCATTCAAGGCTCACAACAACCCTAGGGTGTGGGCAATATTATTCCCCCATTTTATTGATGAGGACACAGAGGACCACATAGGATGAATGATGCTACTCAGCTAGGTGCCTTTAGGAAATCACACATGGGAGTCAGGGAAACCTTCCAAATGAGGTGTGATTTCATCTGTCGCCTAACTTTTAGAATACCAAACACTCCTGATTTTTCTTATTTTTCTTTGCTGCATCCTCCTCTTCTCCCCACCCTATTAATATTGAAATGTTCCAGGGCTCACTCCTTTATTTTTTTGAAGGATTCAAAAAAATTATTTTATTTAATTAATTTATTTTTTTTCTTTTTTGGCTGTGTTGGGTCTTAGCTGGGGCATGCAGGATCTTGGTTGAGGCATGCTGGATCTTTTGTTGTAGTGAGCAGGCTCTTTGTTGTGGTGTGTGGGTTTTCTCTCTGTAGTTGTGGCACACAGGCTTCAGGGTGTGTGGGCTCTGGAGTTGTGATGCATGGGTTCCAGAGCACATGGGCTCTGTGGTTTGCAGCATGTGGGCTCTAGTTGAGGTGCAAGAACTCAGTAGTTGTTGCATGTGGGCTTAGTTGCCCCGCAGCATGTGGGATCTTAGTTCCCTGACCAGAGATCAAACCTGTGTCCCCTGTATTGTAAGGTGGTTTCTTTACAACTGAACCACCAGTGAAGTCCCCAGGGCTCACTCCTTGAATCACTCTTTTCTTCTCTAACTAGAACAATCATTTGTTTGGTGCTCTCATCCAGTATCAGGCTTTAGATACCATCTATATTCCAGTGACTCCCAAATTTATAACTCCAGCCCAGAACTGTCTCTTGAACTCCAGATCCAAATATCCAACTGCCTACTTATGTTCTCTACTTGAATGTCAAATAGACATCTCAAATTTAGCATGTTCAAAATTAAAATCCTGATCATCCTTCCCACATCTGCTCTAACCACAGTTTCTATTATCCCAGTTATTCAAGCCCAAATATTGGATTCATTCTTAACACCTCTCTTTCTCTCCCACCCATGTCCAATATCATAGGAAATCCAATTGGTTCTACCAACAAAATACATCCAGAAGCCCACCATTTTCCACCACCTGAACTGATATCACCTTGCTTTGAACCAACATCATCTCTCACTTGGATTATTGCAAAAAGCTCTTAACTGATTTTTCTGCTCCCACCTTTGCCCCTTTCCCCAAGCCTATTTTTCACACAGCAGCCAGATTGATAAAACATTAACTTATATCATATTAAAACATTAAATAACACATTATTTCTCTTCTCAAATTCCTGCAGTGTTATTCAGAGTAAAACCCAAAATTATTATAATATTTTACAAGATAGCATCTAACTGCCTTCCCTTTCCTCTTAGCTGTTTAGCCTCCCTCCTTCTGTTCTGTCTCTGATTCATTTGGCTCTGGCAGTAGTGACCTTGCTGTTTCTCCCATGTGCCATGTCAACCCCACTCTCATTTTAGGGCCTTTCTATAATTCTTCCCTCTGCGTGGAACACTATGTCCCCAGATATTCACTTGGCTAATTTCCTCAGCTACATCAGGTCTTTACTCAACTTGCACCTTTTCAATGAAGTCAACCATGATCACCCTATTTAATACTGCACCCTGACTACCTTTCCACAAGCACTCCTCATCTCTACTAGACTTTTTATTTTTCCTTTCACAACACTTATTGCCTTATAACATACAATATATATTTTACTCATTTAAATTTAATTTTTATTATGTATCTCCCCCTGCAAAATATAAGTCCCAACTTCAGACAGGGATCTTGTTCTGTCACATTCAGTGATTTATGCTAAGTGCCTAGAAAAGCACCTGGCATGTGGTAAGTATTCAGGAACTAACTGTTGCATAAAAAATTTTAGTTTGGTGTGATCCTTCCAGAAGTTTTCTTATGAACTTATATACATATATACAGATCCAGAGAAATAGTAATAATAATAGCAATTGTGTATGCTTTTATAGCTCATACATGAATTTCAAGACAATTCAGGTGTCACTTCCTACCAGCCTGGATTAAGTACCTGTTGTTAAAATTCCCCTCAATCGTAGCACTTAGTGCACTATTTAGTAATTGTCTAATTACTTGTCTGTCTCCCTCATTAGACTGTGAGCTCCTTGAGAATAGGAACCATGGTTTATTCATCTCTGTATCCCCAGGGGATGACATATCAGACACATAATATATGTTGAATGGATACATGTATGAATGAATAACTCTTTGTCTGCAAGAAGGGTAATTCCACTTTCTCAGTACTGTAGTACTCTATTATAGAGTGTGTCTTACTCTTAGCAAGATTAATATGTAAAATATATGAAAATTCAGCTTTACTCAAAAGATGTAACAATTGCTTCAAAAGTAGTTAATTTACAAAATTATTCACGAGAGGTTTTTCTGAATGTCAAGTGCCTTTAGTGCAGAAGAACAGAAGTTTTGCCATAATAAGGCAAACGTATCCACTCTTCAGCTCATGATTGTTACTTGGAAGAGGCATAAATATTAATGTGTCTGAAGGTAAGGTTATACCCCTGATGTGGTTCTCAAAATGTAAGAATTACAGGCCCCCCCACCCCAGCATTGAAGTTTCTCTTAATAACATGTTATGGAGAAGTGGAAGTTAACTAAAATTTACTGATTCCATTATGTGCTAGATACATTCCATATGTTAATCTTATTTAATCCTAAAAAAAAAAAACTTTTGGAGGAAGATGCTGCTATTTCTATCTTATAGATGAGAATGTTGAGCTCAGAGTGATATTTTATCTGTGATCACACATAGAGCCAGGATAAAGGTAAAATGTAGGCTTAATATTAAATGTCTTTGCCCTAGTCCATTACCATATTCTAGACTGACTATCCAAACAGTCTTGTCAAGCTGGAGGTATGACCTAAAGTAGGATAGTGTTAATAGTCCTGTTCTAGACCTTAGATTGGTCAGTAAGACAGGGGCATAAATATAGGCAGAGGATTTTCACAGGGGGAAAGTAAGTCAGACAGAGAAAGACAAATACCATATGATCTCACTTATTATGTGGCATCTTTTAAAAATACCTGAACTCATAGATACAAAGAACAGATGGTGGTTGCCAGAGGCAGGGGTTGGGGTGGGCCAAATGGGTAAAGGTAGCCAAAAATACAAACTTTCTGTTATAAAATAAATAAGACCTGGGAATATAATGTACAGCATGGTGATAGGGCATAAATATAGGCAGAGGATTTTCACAGGAAGTTATTGGTGAGAAACAGCCAATATGCTGGCAGAGTGGGAAAGAGAAGTTGTTAGGATAAAGTTGTAACCAAAGTAGTAGAAGAGAGAGAGAGGAAAGTTAGCAGCTGCCTCAGATACAGCTGTTATGATGATACTGAAAGAAGTTTGCTGCCAAGCGTTGTTTATGAATTGTGGCTTACAGTATCTCATTACTGTGTTCAATTTGAACGTTCTTAAACATTGAGGTAAAGGAGTTGTGGGACACAGGCTGTGTCTCCTGTAATGCTAGATTTCTTTCTTTTTATTTTGAAAAAAATTTTTATTGTGCTAAAATATATATAAAACATAGAATTTTCCATTTTAAATGTATAACTCAGGGGCATTAATTATATTTAGAATGTTGTACAACACTTACTGCTATCTATTTCCAAAGCTTTTTCATCACCCCAAATAGAAACTCTGTATTCATTAGGCATAACTCTGAATTTTCCCTCTCCCCCATGCCCCAGTAAACTCTAATCTACTTTATGTGTTTTGTGTCTGGTTTATTTCACTTAGCATAATGTTTTCAAGTTTCATCCACATTGTAGCACATATCAGAATGTCAATTTTTTCTACAGTTGAATTATATTCCATTGCACGTATATACCACATTTCATTTATCCATTCATCTATTGATGGACACTTGGGTTGTTTCCACCTTGTAGCTATTGTGAATAGTGCTGCAATGAACACTGGCATAAAAGTATCTGTTTAAGTTTCTATTTTCAATTCTTTTGGGGATATACCTAGGAGAGGAATTGCTAGGTCTTATGGTAATTCTATGTTAACCTTTTTGAGAAACTGCCAAATTGTTTTCCACAGTGGCTGCACCATTTTACATTCCCACCAGCAGAGTATGAGGGTTCCAATTTCTCTGCAGCCTTGCCAACACTTGTTATTTTCCTTTTTTTAAAAAAAATTGTAGATGTGAAGTAGTATGAATGGTATCTCACTGTGGTTTTCATTTGCATTTCCCTAATGACTAATGATGTTGGGCTTATTGGCCATTTGTATATCTTCTTTTGAGAAACATCTCTTCAAGTCGTTTGCATAAGTGACTTCAATTGATTGGGTTGTTCTTTTGTTGTTGAGTTGTAGGAGTGCTTTATTCTGGATATTAAACTTTATTGGATATGTGATTTGCAAATATTTTCTTCCATTCTGTAAGTTGTCCTTTCACTTTTTTTGATACCGTTCTTTACGCACAAAAGTTTAAAAATTTTGATAAAGTCTGATTTATCTACTTTTTCTTTTGTTGCTCATACTGTTGGTGTTATATTTAAGAATCCATTGCCAAATCCAAGGTTATTAAGTTTACCCTTACGTTTTCTTTAGTGAGTTTTCTGATATTGGCTCTTATATTTAGGTCATTGATCAATTTCTAGTTAATTTTTGTATATGTGTGAACTGGGGCCCAAATTCATTCTTTAGTATGTGTAAATCAGTTGTCTCTGTACTATTTGTTGAAAGAACTTGTCTCCACTGAATGGACTCGTCAAAAATTAATTTGTCATAAATGTATGTGTTTATTTCTGGACCCTCAATTTTAGTCCATTGGTCCACATTTCTATCCTTTGCCAGCACCATACTGGTTTTTTCTTTATGTGAACCATATCTCAAATTTTTAATTGAATAAATTTGACATGTAACATTGTATAAATTTAAGGTGTACAGCTATGTTACTTTGGTACATTTATATATTGTAATATGATTGCTGAAGTAGTGATATTTATCACGTTATATAATATAGTACAATATTATTGTCTATATTCATTATACTGTGCATTAGATCTCTATGATTCATTTACCATTCCTTATAAGTTTGTACCCTTAAACACCATCACTCTTAACCCTCATTCCCCGGTAACCAACATTTTACTCTGTTTTTAATAGGTTTCACTTTTTAAGATTTCACATACAAGTGATATCATACTGTTTTGGTTATTGTAGTTTACTAAGTTTTGAAGTAGGGAAGTGTGTGTCCTCCAACTTTGTTCTTTTTCAAGATTATTTTCTCTATTTGAGGCCCCTTGAAATTCTATATGAATTTGCAGATTGTTTTTTTCATTTCTGCAAAACAGGCTGATGGAATTTTGATACGGATTGTGTTGAATCTGTAGATCGCTTTGGGTAGTAATAACATCTTTAACTTTAATTATTAACTAAAACTTTAATATTAAGTTTTCAATTCATAAACACAGAATATATTTCCATTTATTTAGGTCTTTAATTTCTTTCAGCAGTGTTTTGTAATTTTCAGTGTGTAAGTCTTTCACCTTCTTGATTAAATTTCTTCTGAGGTATCTTATTCTTTTAGATGCTATTGTAAATGGAATTGGACTTTCTTAATATCTTTTTTATTGAGATATAATTGATATATAGAACTATATTAGTTTCAAGTGTACAACAATAGTGATTCTATATTCGTATATATTGCAAAATGATAACCACAATAAGTCTAGTTAACATCCATCACTACACATGGTTACAAATTTTTTTCTTGTGATGAGAACTTTTAAGATTTACTCTCTTAGCAACTTTCAAATATGCAATACAGTATTATTAACTATAATCACCATTCTGTACATTATATTCCCAGGCCTTATTTATTTTATAACAGAAAGTTTGTATTTTTGGCTACCTTTACCCATTTGGCCCACCTTGACCCCCGCCTCTGGCAACCACCATCTGTTCTTTGTATCTATGAGTTCAGGTATTTTTAAAAGATTCCACATAATAAGTGAGATCATATGGTATTTGTCCTTCTCTGTCTGGCTTACTTAACTTAGCATAATACCTTCAAGGTCCATCCATGTTGTTGCAAATTGGAAGAGTTCCTTCCTTTTCATGGCTCAATAATATTCCATTGTGTATATGTGTGTGTGTGTGTGTGTGTGTGTGTATGATGTTTTCTTTATAAATTTCCTTACCAGTGAACACTTAGGTTATTTCCATATCTTGTCTATTATAAATAATTTTGCAGTGAACATGAGAGTGCATATATATTTTGGAGTTAGTGTTTTCATTTCCTTCAGATAAATATCCAGAAATGGAATTGCTAGATCATCTATCAGATCTACTTTTAATTTTTTGAGGAATCTCCATACTGTTTCCTGCAGTGGCTGCACCAATTTAAATTCCCACCGACATTGCACAAGAATTCCCTTTTCTCCACATCCTTGTCAACACTCGATTTCTTATCACCTGTCTTTTCTTCTAGGAGTTTTATGGTTTCAGGTCTTGCATTCAAGTGTTTAACCCATTTTGAGTTAAAATTTTTTGTAAAGTGTAAAATAGTTGTCCAGTTTCATTCTTTTGCATGTGACTGTCCTGTTTTCCCAACACCATTTATTGAAGAGACTATCTTTTCCCCATTGCATATTCTTGACTCCTTTGCTGTAAATTGTAATATATATGTGGGTTTATTTTCTGGGCTCTTTAGCCTGTTTCATTGATATATGTGTCTGTTTTTATGCCAGTACTATACTGTTTTGACTACTATAGCTTTGTAATATAGTTGAACTCAAGAAGCATGAAGCCTCCAGCTTTGACCTTTCTCATGATTATTTTGGCTATTTGGGGTCATTTGTGGCTCCATAAAAATATTAGGATTTTTTTGTTCTAGTTCTGTGAAAAATGTCAGAATTTTGATGGGGAATGCATTGAATCTGTAGATTGCTTTAGGTAATGTGGACATTTTCACAATGCTATTTCTTCTAGTCCATGAGCATGGAATATCTTTCCATGTATTTGTGTCTTCTTCAATTCTTTTAACAATGTCTTATATTTTTTCAGTGTAGAGATCGTTCACCTCCTTGGTTGAATTTATTCCTAGGTATTTTATTCTTTTTGTTGCAATTGTAAATGGGATTGTTTTCTTAATCTCTCTTTCTGATAGTTCATTAGTGTATAGAAACACAACAGATTTTTTTAAAGATTTTTTTTGATGTGGACCATTTTTAAAGACTTTATTGAATTTGTTACAACATTGCTTCTGTTCTATGTTTTCATTTTTTGGCCACAAGGCATGTAGGATCTTAGCTCCCCAACCAGGGATTGAACCTGCACCCCCTGCATTGGAAGGCGACGTCTTAACTACTGGACCACCAAGAAAGTCCCCACAACAGGTTTTTGTATATTGAGTTTTTACCCTGCAACATTATTGTATTTGTTATTTCTGAAAATTTTTTGGAATCTTTAGGGTTTTCTATATATAGTATCATATCATCTGCAAATAGTGACAATTTGACTTCTTCCTTTCCAATTTGGATGCCTTTTATTTATTTTTTCTTGCCTGATTGGAGTGGCTAGTACTTCCAATATTATGTTGAATAAGAATGGTGAGAGTGGGCATCCTTGTCTTGTTTCTGATCTTAGAGGGATAGCTTTCAGCTTTTCACCATTGAGCATGATGTTAGCTGTGGGTTTGTCATATATGGCCTTTGTTATGTTGAGGTACATTCCTTCTATATCTATTTTATTGATAGTTTTTTTAATCATAAATGAGTTTTGAATCATTTCAAATGTTTTTTCTGCATCCATTGAGATGATTATATGATTTTTATTCTTCATTTTATTAGTGTGGTGTATCACATTGATTGATTTGCAGATGTCGATCCACTCTCGCATCCTTGGAATAAATCCCACTTGATCGTGGTGTATGATCCTTTTAATGTATTGTTGTATTCAGTTTGCTAATATTTTGTTGAGGATTTTTGCATTTACGTTCATCAGATATATTGGCCTGTAATTTTCTTTTTTGTGTTGTCCTTGTCTGGTTCTGGTATCACAGTAATGTTGGTCTTATAAGATGAGTTTGGCAACATCCCCTCCTTTTCAATTTTTTGGAAGAGTTTCAGGATAGGTTTTAAATCTTCTTTGAATGCTTTGTAGAATTCACCTGCAAAGTTGTTTAATTCTGGAATTTAGTTTTTTGGGAAGTTACTGATTACTGTTTCAGTCTCCTTAGTAGTGATTGGTCTATTCAAGTTTTCTATTTCTTCATGATTCAGTCTTGGAAGATTATATGATTCTAAGAATTTATCCATTTCTTCTAGCTTGTCCAATTTTTCAGCAAATAGATTTTCTTATAATCCTTTTATTTCTGTGTTTTCTGCTATAATTTATCCTCATTTGTTTCTGATTTTATTTATCTGAGTCTTCTCTCCTTTTTTCTTAGTGAGTCCAGCTACAGTTTGTTAATTTTGTTTATCTTTCCAAAAAACCAGCTATTAGTTTCATTGACTTTTCTATTGTCTTTTTAGTCATTGTTTCATTTATTTCCACTGCAGTGGTGGGGAGGAGGGTGTGGGGAAGAAGCCAGGGTCTTAATCACCTCCACTGCATCCAGGTTTGTTGGATTCGTGAGTGCTGCCACTGCAGGGGTCGGGGAGTGGGTGCAAGAGTCATAGGCTCTGTTTTGGCTGGAGGGATTGGGGTCATGGGTCCTGCCACAGCTGCAGCTCAGTTACCTTTAGCTGCTGGTGCTGCTGAAGCTGGCAGGTTGGAGTCATGTGTGCCACCTCCCTTGCTACTACTGAGTTCTCTGTGGCTTCAGGCTCAGCCAAGGCAGCTGGGGGATTGGAATAACAGACACTGCCCCTAACGTCTCCCTGGTTCTGCATTCTCTATGTGTTCCAGTCCACCCACCTTCAGACATACAGATATGTCAACTTCTCCAGTCTCCTGGTGTGTGGGTAGAGAAACTTTTGTTGAGTTACGGATGTTTTATTAATTGTAGATTGAAGGGGAGAGACGAAGAAAGCATGTCATGCTGCCATGATGTTGATGTCACTCTAGACCAAAAGTTTAAGATAAGCAAATAGACCACTTTCACAGAAGGTTTGGATGCTTTTCAGTTGCTGCCTCTGCTGTGGGTGCTACGATGGTTGGGTCTGCATGAACCCTTTAAGAATTGTTTCTCAGATCACTATAGCCTTGTGTGTCTTGTGGAGGTGAGCCCTGTTGTCTTTCAAAGTGAGATGTTTTGGGGGCTTCCCTGGTGGAGCAGTGGTTGAGAATCTGCCTGCCAATGCAGGGGACACGGGTTCGGGCCCTGGTCTGGGAGGATCCCGCGTGCCGCGGAGCAACTAGGCCCATGAGCCACAACTACTGAGCCTGCGTGTCTGGAGCCTGTGCTCCGCAACGAGAGAGGCCGCGATAGTGAGAGGCCCGCGCACCACAATGAAGAGTGGCCCCCGCTTGCCACAACTAGAGAAAGCCCTCGCACAGAAACGAAGACCCAACACAGCAAAAATAAATAAATTAATTAATAAACTCCTACCCCCAACATCTAAAAAAAAAAAAAGTGAGATGTTTTGGGGCCTTGTTTCTTAGGTGCAGGTCTTAAACATTAGGATGTCAGATGTGGGTTTCAAACCCTTCTCTCCTCAAGGAGATGTTTGGGATTGTGAATTCCCTCTTGATTGTGGGTTACCTTGATGGGAGTAAGGTTTATGGTGAGACTGTGTCTCAGCCTCTCCTACCCATTTTAATGTGGATTTTTTTCTCATTCACCTGTTGTGTAGGAGTTGTCCAGCTAGTTTTTGAGTTTCTTTTCAGAGGCAGTTGCTCTGTATGTAGCTGTAGATTCGGTGTATCCATAGGAGGAGATGAGTTTAGGATCCTCCTATGTTGCCATCTTGAACTAGAACCCTGAAATACTTCCTGAAGCTTTTCCTCCTGCTTTGTCACATGATAGTGTTTATGATAACTTTTGTGTTCTTAAATAACATCCTGATAAGAATTTTCTAGCTGAATACGTTAAGGGGAAAGTTTCTGGAAGTCAAAGATACTAGAATGTATGTAAAGATTATGGTAATGTGAAAAAGAACAAAGCTGGAGGCATAACCCCCCCAGACTTCAGACAAAACTACAAAGATACAGTAATCGAAACAGCATGGTATTGGCACAAAAACAGATATATGGATCAATGGAGCAGAATAGAGAACACAGAAATAAATCCATACACCTATGGTCAATTGATCTACGACAAAGGAAGCAAGAATATACAATGGAGAAAGACAGTTTCTTCAAGTGGTGTTGGCAAAGCTGGACAGCTACATGTAAATTAATTGTTAGAACACTCCTTCCCACTGTACACAAAAATAAACACAAAATGGCTTAAAGACTTAAATATAAGGCATTACACCATAAAACTCCTAAAAGAGAACATAGGCAAAATATTCTCTGACATAAACAGTAGCAATGTTTTCTTAAGTCAGTCCCCCAAGGCAAAAATAAATAAATAAATAAAAGCAAAAATAAATGAATGAGACCTAATCAAACTTAAAAGCTTTTTCACAACAAAGGAAACCATAACAAAATGAAAAGACAGCCTACAGAATGGAAGAAAATATTTTCAAATAATGCAACTGATAAGGGCTTAATTTCCAAAATATACAAACAGCTCATATAGCTCAATATAAAAAAACAAACAACCCAATCAAAAAATGGGCAGAAGACCTAAATAGACATGTCTCCAAAGAAGACATACAGATGGCCAATGAAAATCTAATAATTAGGGATCTAATAATCCCTAATTATTAGAGAAACACAAAACTACAATGAGGTATCACCTCTCACCAGTCAGAATGGCCACCATCAAAAAGTGTACAAATAATAAATGCTGGAGAGGGCATGGAGAAAAGGGAACCCTTGTACACTGTTGGTGGGAATGCAAATTGGTGCAACCACTATGGAAAACAGTATGGAGGTTCCTTAAAAAGCTAAAAATCGAGCTACCATATGATACAGCAATCCCACTCCTGAGCACATTTCTGGAGAAAACTATAATTTGAAAAGATGCATGCACCCCAATGGTCATTGCAGCACTATTTACAATAGCCAGGACATGGAAGTAACCTAAGTGTCCATAAACAGATGAATGGATAAAGAAGATGTGGTATACATATACAATGGAATATTACTCAGCCATACAAATGAATGAAATAATGCCATTTGCAGCACCATGGATGGACCTAGAGATTATCATACTAAGTAAGTCAAACAGAGAAAGACAAATATCATACAATATCAATTATATATGGAATCTTAAAAATGATACAAATGAACATATTTACAGTACAGAAAGGGTCTCAGACGTAGAAAACAGACCTATGGTTACCAGTGGGGAAAGAGGGGAGAGGGATAAATTAGGAATTTGGGATTAAGAGATACTACTGCTATATATAAAATAGATAAACAACAAGGTTTTACTGTATAGCACAGGGAACTCTATTAAGTATCTTATAATAACCTATAATGGAAAAGAATCTGAAAAACAATACATATATATGTATATATAACTGAATCACTTTGCTGTTTACCAGAAACTAACACAACATTGTAAATCAACTATACTTTGATAAAAAGATTATGGTACTTCAAATATCAGCAATAAACACACAAAAATGCAAATCTGCATGGCTGAATTCTGAGCAATGATGCAGAGATCATTTTTGCTGATAATGCTTGAATACTAGAAAAGTCGTTGATGGTCAATAAGACCACAGTATTCCAAATGAATTATTCTGAGATATGCCAACAGATGTCAAGAATTTCCTTGTGATTTTCTGAATTATTTATTTGTAATTATTCCAAACTTCTTAATTCTCATATTAAGCCTCATTTTCTTCTGAAAATATGTTCAATCCAGTCACAATATCTTGCATGTTTCTTCATTTTTTAATGAGGTATAGTTGATGTACAATATTATATAAGTTTCAGGTGTACCACATAGTGATTCAATATTTTAATAGATTATAATCCATTTAAAGTTATTATAAAATATCACCGATATTTCCCATGTTGTATAATATATCCTTGTAGCTTATTTATTTTATACATCATAGTTTGTACCTCTTATTCCCCTACCCCTATCTTGTCCTTCCCCCCTTCCTTCCCCAACTGGTAACTATTAGTTTGTTCTCTATATCTCTTTGTCTCTTGGAGCCTCTTGGTTTCCCACGTTTTTGAAGCAGTACCCAGTTGTTCTTAATAAATATGAAAGCCTAGTGTCAATGCATCACCCTACCAGTACCGGTGCTATCAACGCCTTTTCTCCCCAGAAGTCTCTTGTGCAAGAAACAAAGACCTCCAAGGGACATAAACAGCTTTGTCTGGGCCAACAGGCCTGGCCTTAAGCCTTTGAAGAAGGAGACTGGTGGCAATTTTCTCTTATTTCCAAGAGCCTCATTGAGTGAAAAAGTTCTTTCTTCTCCATCTCTGTTTCCAAGTGCTGCAGTGGACTATAACCTCTAAGAAACTCCTCTCCTCAACAGTATATATTCCAGAAAATGTGCTTTCATTCTGCCTCTCCTTCTTACATCCAGCCAACCACATCCTCTCAGAAGTCAATCACCTGATTCAATTTGTTTTCTCATAAGTATTCTATACTCTCTCCCCAACCAAGTAAATAAATCTTTATAATCCCTGTGAGGTTACATCCTCCCTGCTCTCTAATGGGAATGACAGACTGGCTCTTGCAAACATTTAAAATGCAGGGTTCTGGTCAATTATCTGTTTTTCATTCCCAGGGAAACCCCAAATAGGAATGCTCTATGTATATGGTACCTTGCTAAGTCATACCAAGAACAGTTTATCAGTCATGTGAGGAACAATGGGAACACAAGATAGAGATTGTGCTCTTACTTTTTCTTTTTGTAACATCTTTATTAGAGTATAATTGCTTTAGAAAGGTGTGTTAGTTTCTGCTTTATAACAAAGTGAGGGATTGGAACCAAGAATGTGGAGTAGAAGGACGTGCTCTTGCTCCCTCTTGCAAGAACACCAGAATCACAGCTAGCTGCTGGACAATCATTGACAGGAAGACACTGGAACTCATCAAAAAAGATACCCCACATCCAAAGACAAAGGAGAAGCCACAATGAGATGGTAGGATGGGTACAATCACAGTAAAATCAAATCCCATAATTGCTGGGTGGGTGACTCACAGACTGGAGAACACTTATACCACAGAAGTCCACCCACTGGAGTGAAGGTTCTGAGCCCCATGTCAGGCTTCCCAACCTGGGGGTCCAGCAACAGGAGGAGGAAATTGTAGAGAATCAGACTTTGAAGACTACTGGGATTTGATGACAGGACTTCGACAGAAGTGGGGGAAACAGAGACTCCACATTTGGAGGGCACGCACAAAGTAGTGTGTGGATCGGGACCCAGGGGAAGGAGCAGTGACCCCAGGGGAGACTGAACCAGACATACCTGCTAGTGTTGGAGGGTCTCCTACAGAGGCGGGGGTGGTGGTGCTGTGGCTCACCGTGGGGACAAGGACACTGGCAGCAGAAGTTCTGGGAAGTACTCCTTGGCATGAGCCCTCCCAGAATATGTCATTAACCCCACCAAAGAGCCCATGTAGGCTCCAGTGTTGGGTTGCCTCAGGCCAAACAACCAACAAGTATGGAACCCAGCCCCACCCATCAGCAGTCAAGCTGATTAAAGTTTTACTGAGCTCTGCCCACTAGAACAACAGTCAGCTCTACCCACCAACAGTCCCTCCCATCAGGAAACTTGCATAAGCCTCTTAGATAGCCTCATCCACCAGAGGGCAGACAGCAGAAGCAAGAAGAACTACAATCCTGTGGCCTGTGGAACAAACACCACATTCACAGAAAGATAGACAAGATGAAAAGGCAGAGGGTTATGTACCAGACGAAGGAGCAAGATAAAACCCCAGAAAAACAACTAAATGAAGTGGAGATAGGCAACCTTCCAGAAAATGAATTCAGAATAATGATAGTGAAGACGATCCAGGACCTCGGAAAAAGAATAGAGGCAAAGATGGAGAAGATGCAAGAAATGTTTAACAAAGACCGAGAAAAATTAAAGAACAAACAGAGATGAACAACACAATAACTGAAATGAAAACTACACTAGAACAAATCAATAGCAGAATAACTGAGGCAGAATAACGAATAAGTGACCTAGGAAGACAGAATGGTGGAATTCACTGCTGCGGAACAGAATAAAGAAAAAAAGAATGAAAAGAAATGAAGACAGCCTAAGAAACCTCTGGGACAACATTAAACACAACAACATTCACATTATAGGGGTCCCAGAAGGAGAAGAGAGAGAGAAAAGACCAGAGAAAATATATGAAGAGATTATAGTCAAAAACATCCCTCACATGGGAAAGGAAAAAGCCACCCAAGTCCAGGAAGCGCAGCGAGTCCCAGGCAGGATAAACCAAAGGAGAAACATGCCGAGACACATAGTAATCAAATTGGCAAAAATAAAAGACAAAGAAAAATTATTGAAAGCAGCAAGGGAAAAATGACAAATAACATACAAGGGAACTCCCATAAGGTTAACAGCTGATATCTCAGCAGAAACTAACTCTACAAGCCAGAAGGGAGTGGCATGACATACTTAAAGTGATGAAAGGGAAGAACCTACCACCAAGATTACTCTACCTGGCAAGGATCTCATTCAGATTTGAAGGAGAAATCAAAAGTTTTACAGACAAGCAAAAGCTAAGAGAATTCAGCACTACCAGCAAACCAGCTCTACAACAAATGCTAAAGGAACTTCTCTAAGTGGGAAACACAGGAGAAGAAAAGGACCTACATAAACAAACCCAAAACAATAAAAAAATGGTCATAGGAACATACATATCAATAATTACCTTAAACATGAATGGATTAAATGCTCCAACCAAAAGACACAGGCTTGCTGAATGGATACGAAAACAATTCCCATATATATGCTGTCTACAAGAGACCCACTTCAGACCTAGGGACACATACAGACTGAAAGTGAGGGATGGAAAAATATATTCCATGCAAATGGAAATCAAAAGAAAGTTGGAGTAGCAATACTCATATCAGATAAAATAGACTTTAAAATAAAGAATGTTACAAGAGACAAGAAAGGATAGTACATAATGATCAAGGGATCAATCCAAGAAGAAGATATAACAATTATAAATATATATGCACCCAACGTAGGAGCACATCAATACATAAGGCAAGTGCTAACAGCTATAAAAGAGGAAATCGACAGGAACACAATAATAGTGGGGGACTTTAACACCTTACTTACACCAATAGACAGATCATCCAAAATGAAAATAAATAAGGAAACAGAAGCTGTAAATGACACAATAGACCAGATAGATTTAATTGATACTTATAGGACATTCCATCCACAAACAACAGATTACACTTCTCAAGTGTGCATGGAACATTCTCCAGGATAGATCACATTTTGGGTCACAAATCAAGCCTTAGTAAATTTAAGAAAATTGAAATCATATCAAGCATCTTTTCTGACCACAACACTATGAGATTAGAAATGAATTAAGGGGGGGAGGGCTTCCCTGGTGGCGCAGTTGTTGAGAGTCTGCCTGCTGATGCAGGGGACGCAGGTTCGTGCCCCGGTCCGGGAGGATGCCACATGCCACGGAGTGGCTGGGCCCGTGAGCCATGGCCGCTGAGCTTGCGCATCCGGCACCTGTGCTCCACAATGGGAGAGGCCACTGCAGGGAGAGCCCCGCATACCGCAAAAAAAAAAAAAAAAAAAAGAATTACACAGGAAAAAACGTAAAAACACAAACACATGGAGGCTAAACAATACGTTACTAAATAACCAAGAAATGACTGAAGAAATCAAACAGTAAATCAAAAAATACCTAGCGACAAATGAGAATGAAAACACGATGATCCAAAACCTATGGGATGCAGCAAAAGCAGGTCTAAGAGGGAAGTTTATAGCTCTACAAGCCTACCTCAAGAAACAAGAAAAATCTCAAATAAACAATCAAAACTTACACCTAATGGAACTAGAGAAAGAAGAACAAACAAAAGCCAAAGTTAGCAGAAGGAATGAAATCATAAAGATCAGAACAGAAATAAATGAAATAGAAACAAAGAAAACAATAGCAAAGATCAATAAAACTAAAAGCTGGTTCTTTGAGAAGATAAACAAAATTAATAAACCATTAGCCAGAGTCATCAAGAAAAAGGGAGAGAGGACTCAAATCAATAAAATTAGAAACGAAAAAGAAGTTACAACAGACAGCACAGAAATACAAAGCATCCTAAGAGACTACTACAAGCAACTCTATGCCAATAAGATGGACAACCTGGAAGAAATCGACACATTCTTACAAAGGTATAACCTAACAAAACTGAACCAGGAAGAAATAGAAAATATGAACAGACCAGTCACAGGTAATGAAATTGAAACTGTGATTAAAAATCTTCCAAAAAACAAAAGTCCAGGACCAGATGGCTTCACAGGTGAATTCTATCAAACATTTAGAGAAGAGCTAACACCCATCCTTCTCAAACTCTTCCAAAAAATTACAGGGGAAGGAATACTCTCAAACTCATTCTGTGAGGCAACCATCACCCTGATACCAAAACCAGACAAAGATACTACAAAAAAAGAAAATTACAGACCAATATCACTGATGAATATAGATGCAAAAATCCTCAACAAAATACTAGCAAACAGAATCCAACAACACATTAAAAGGATCATACACCATGATCAAGAGGGATTTATCCCAGTGATGCAAGGACTCTTCAATATACACAAATCAATCAACGTGATAAACCATATTAACAAACGGAAGAAGAAAAACAATATGATCATCTCAACAGATGCAGAAAAAGCTTTCGAAAAAAGTCAACACCCATTTAGGATAAAAACTGACCTTGAGGATGCGCAAAGGTGTGTCCAGCGCTTGAAATAGGTTTTGTAGAACACTGCGATGGGTCTTAAGGCCATGACACCTGAGCCCCCAGGGCTCTGGTCTAGGAAGTAACGGTTGCCCCAGTCTGCTTCTACTTCTGGTCTGTGGCAGGAGGAAGAAGGAGAATGTGGAGATGTACTGTAGGGTCAAGAGATTAGAGTCAATCAACCCCTGCTTAATGGCTCTCCAAACAATCTACACCAACGCACACTCACAACATCAGTGTATGCTACTCTTTTGATATCATTAATTTTTAAATGTTTGTCAATTTGCAGTTCGAAAAGTGTAACCCCATTGTTATTTTGTTTCCATTATTGCCTGTGGTGTTGCGCTCCTATTCCTTTTGTATCGCCATTTGTATTTCTGTAAACAACCTGTTCAGGTTCTCTGCTAACTTTCCTATTGTTATTTGTTTGTGGGTGTGTGTTTCTTGAGCTGTTTCATCAGAGTTCTCTGTATAATGTAACTATGATTCTTTAATGTGTTATAATTGAAGAATGTGTTTACTCCCAGCCTCTCACTTCTCTTTTCATTTTATTTCCTGTGTCTTCTCATATGGCTTTTCATTTGGGCTGTACATACTGGCTGCTTTATGTAGTCCTCACCACAACCACGCAAGGTTGGTAAGACCCACCCCAATTTTTAATAACCAAAAACAAGTCTTTGAGAAGGTGCAGAGATGTGCTCCCTGATGCCAACCTGAGATCCTAACTTATGTGTGTGCAAGAATCGAAAACTATGTAATGAGTTGGGCCCATGATGAGTTGTCAGCCAACACTAAAGCCCCTTCACACCTGTCTCCTCCCAGGCATAGAGGGAATAAAGTACATAGCAAAACTAGACCGTTTTACCCGTAGAGGAACATGCCTATTTTAAGCCCCCACGACAAGGTATTTCAGAAGAACGGGACATGACAATGGGCCAGCTGGACGGAAGAACACTGTACTGAGGGTCTGGAGATCTGGGGGCCAGGACCAGACCCATCCCTGACCGTGACTTTGGCTGACTGTGATTCTCTCCTGGTCACTTCTCTAAAACCAAAATGACAGTTCTGACCCTCACTTCACAGAGTTGGGGTGGGGAGAGTTCTTTGACCCTAGCTGGGTTAAAAGGGAAGGAGATGTGCTGTATCGCCAGCAATCATTTCAGCAGTCCATAGCCCTCCTCGTTGCAAGCTCTCAGCTCTTGCTAGTGTATTCATGATTTTCATGCAAATGGCTGCTGGGGCAGGTTGGGGGGAAGGGGGGACAAATGAGATCCAAAGTCTACCCCAAAGTGCCTGACCTCGAAGAAACTGCTCTGTCGGCTCTGGGCCCGGTTCAACACCTGCTGCTCTGTGGAAGGGGCATCCCACTCAATCCTCACAGCCCTTCTGTGAGACAGAAGCTATTATTCCTATAAGCCCCTGGACTCATCACCGCCCACCAAAGTCCTTCTCAACCCTTCAGGAATGCTGTGGAGATTGATGAGGTAAATCCGACAGCACTGGGAGATATTAAGAAAGCACTGAGGGTGATACAAGTCCAACCCAGTTCAGTCAACTGCAGAAAAAACAGGGCTGCTTCTAGTCCACTGAGATGAATGGTAACTGTTACAAATATTCATTATTAAATGCCTTGTAGAGTTACCGCAGAGTTTGAGCCCTATCTTCACAACGTACACCAAAACATAACACACTTATTATGTGGATAATCATGCATGTAAAAAAATTAAATAAATGAAACAGCATATGTATCCACTCCCCAATTGGCATAGGATTTTGTTGATCTCCTTTGTCATCGTGAGCATATTTAAGGTAGCTTCCCACCATCCCATCGGCTCTGTGAATTTTAGCAGTGTCTACATCCAGACTTGATGTCTTCAGCTTCCCGCTGAATCCTGCTTCTCCACTTGTGATCCCTATCTTGGTGAATGGCAACCCCAGGCCACAGGTCACTCAAGCTGGAGACCTGGGTATCATTCTCGGCCCCTCTTTGCCCCTCCGTCCTGGTCTACCTCCAACCTACGACTATCCGGATGGGTCTTTTGTGGTTGTGGTCCTTGAGAGTGTGCTCTCCATTGGGAAGGCTGAATGACTGAGCTCCCTGCCTTGGGAAGTTGAGGGCTACACACATTATTCTGTGCTTGAAAGGCCCACCATTAGACTCCATCTTTTGCACGAGACCAGTGGTTTTCAGACAATGCTCAGGAGTGTCCCGGTGGTCTGTAGAATTGCCTCAGGGAGCAACAGGTGAAGGGTACAGCAGATGTCATTCTTTTTCCATTGGATGACCACCATCATTCTATTAATATAAATAATTCCCCAGTGGGGTGTGGCATGGTATGAGATTGGACCTTGAGCAGTGGCAACTGTCTCCAGGTGATCCTGTCACCTAGGAACCCTGATCCCCTTAGTGTTTTAGCTTTGTTGGGTGTAGGACTGCATGTACAGAATCCCTGTCCCTAAGAGGATGAACTGTGACACAGAGAACCCAGGGCTCCTAGCTGGGGCCAATGGCGTGTAGGCTGCACTGCTGTAATGGAAGGGCCCTTGCCTCAGATCAGCCGGGGACTGAATCCTGGCTCTGTCCCTTGCTGGTGATGTGACCTCAGAATGGCGTTCACACCACTCCCCTTGTTTTGGAAGACTGGAGAATAAACTGTCCACGTGTGAAGCCCCTGTAACACAGCAGGCTCTGTAATGTTTGGCAGAGCCGAAGACAAATGTTGCCACCTTCCAAAGGTTGCCCAGGATATCACTGGGACATAGCACCAGAGGGAATGAGGGTGGATGGGGCGGGAAAAGAAAAAAAAAGAAAAAAAACAATCAAACCAGGCTTAATCTCTTCTATTTTTTAAATTTTAATAATATATTTTATTTAACTCACTATGTTAAAATATTATTTCACCATGCAAATGATATAAAATTATTAATGAGATATTTCACATTCCTTTTCTTAATCATAGGCTCCAATGGTCATCTGTTCACCACAAGAGCTGGGAGATCCTGCTGACCCATACCCTCTCCTGAGGAACTGTCCACTTTCTTCACCTACCTGAGCCATCCCTAGGGTTCAGGGATTGTGATATGATGTACTTGGGTTTGGGGGGAAACATATGCAAAGGAGGAGAGCTCAGAACTTGGGCTCAGTAATGTTTGAGAACCAAAGATGGAAAACTGATGACCCACACCTCTCCCTACTGCTGAACTGTCTGTCCACTTCCTCCACACAACTGTCCTGTGTGCTCTGACTGTTCAAGGGGTAATGAGGCCCCTCTTGAGATGCACAAGTTCACGCGTTCCTAATCATGGCTGTCAAGAAAGGGAGGCGTATTTCCGGCAGATTCTGAGCCCTCCACAAACAGACAAGGATCAGAAGGCTTAAGGATGCACACAGGTAGGAGAACATGACTTACTGAAAACACAGGCAATCACTTCCGGAAGTGCCAAGCCCAAAGGAGAGGAAGGAGTTGCCCAAGGTCAGCCAGAAAGATTATGGTTCTCCCAGGCAGGGAGTGTTCTTGGGGAGGCATATGGGGAATACCTTATGAATCTGGGGCTGGCAGGGGAAACTATCTCCTGCTGTGAGGCTGCAGAATGCAAAGGCCTGTACAAAGTGGGATGCAGGTAAGGCCATGTGGTGCATCAAAGCCCCAAGAGGGTCTGAGAGTGGTGTTGGCAGCCTGAGGTCAAATCGACAGCAGAGGTGTTCCTTCCAGGAGATTATGTATAGTGCTGTGTGGGTGTCAGTCGGAGTCTGGACAGTAGTGGGCAGGTGGCTCTGGGCCCAGGGGGCTTCAAAAATGTTAGGGTCAGATTTGAGAAACCTGGAAAGGGTGGGGTTGTTCTGAGGGTGAGGATCAGAAGTGAGGACTCCTTGATACCACATCCTGCTACATAAAATCCCATCTCTGCTGCTTGGATTTCAATTGTGGCCGCTGAACCCCTCTCCATGTTTATCCACCAGATTTCTTTTACCAGATTTCATCATATAATGCCTTGTTTCCACAAATATTCACATCCTAAACACACACACACACACACACACACACACACGCATGCATGGGCAGACATTCTCTGTAACCCTCAGTCGTGTCTAGTGACTGATGTGAGAGGTAACAGCAGCTACAAAGGAGTGAAAGGCCAGCAGGCTCCCCAGACCCTGGGAGTTGGAGATACTCTCATCTTTTGGACAGGATAGAGCCCCAGGATGTGAGATCCCAACCTCTTTTGGAGAAGCAACGATATGGAACTGAGCATCCCCATGAGACAGGGCCCAGCCTAGGAGAACACAGCCATGTGGGGAAATGGGTGGTTCCTAGGCCACCAGGAATAGCTGCTGAGACACTAGACCTAAAGAAAACCAATCACACTAAGATTCTGTACCTGTGGGTTCCACCTTCGCTGCCCTCCAGGGACGTAGGAAAAGGTCTATAAAACAGCTATCTATTTGGGACTCCCAAATGTTTCCTACCGGAGCCCTATTCCACCTGGGATTCATTAGTGCTTAAAGACACTGGACCTCTGAACAGCTAAAGGACAATTAATTCACACAGCAGGCACTGTCCAAGGCCTTTTTCCACTCCTGGCCTTGAATAGGGGACTACGTGGAGAAAAGGATATTTTGGTGTGTGTCAGTTAGGCTCTTTGATATGAAGAGCACATCCTGTATCTTTATCTGTTGCCTGTTGATTTTTGGTGTTGCAACATCTAACAGGGCCTTCACATGTTGTTGGGCTAAAGGGACAAATATGGTCCAACCCCCGAGATAGACTTTCCCTGCTGATATTATGTTGCAATACATATCAAGGTCACCTTAGAAAGGGAAAAAAACACAATCATCTTATGAAAATGAATAATCTGTAGTTAGAGACCAGGTTGCCTTTTGGAGGGGCTGTCTTGTGGTGTAGTGGGGGTGCTTGGGATCTGACTCTATGTGTGCGGGGCTAAGAGTTTTTCTTCGGATCCAGAGATTCTTTTTCCATGTGTACCTCTCCCATCCACTTCTATACAACCACTGCCCAGTGGTCCTCAGATATGAAGACTCCGTGTGGTGTTAGGAGAAGAGAGATGTTATTCCTTTCTCATTCCTGCAGTCCTTTCCCCTCAGGGTCAGAGCTGTCAGCTGTGGAAAATTCACTCCTCATTGGCTGAAGTCTCTTGCAACCATGACTGAGGAACTAGCGGCACTGCCCCAAGAATGAGGGTGTACAGCCTTATAGGGCTAAGTGAGATGCTAGCTCCCTCCCTCCGCCACGGCCCCACACAACTGACAGCCCCCAATTCACCTGAGGCTGGTGTCAGTGTTGAAAACTACACTGTTGAAAAGATGAGGTGAAAAGAGTCGAGTGTGGCAGCATTTGTTTCGGGCCCAGCGACTGAGAAACTGGGGAAAGCAGGGACAGTTGGCAGCACAGGGGGCTTGATCACCGTTCACGGGTCTGTGTCTGTGTCCTGAGGTCTCAGCTTCTGAGTGTCTGATATCCTACCCTACAAAGGAAAGCAGAGTGACAACTGGACCCTTGGGAACGCTGTGGGAAGTCAGGCATGGCCTGGGGACTCTCTGGGTGGAGCAGGAAGGGGAAGCCTGTTGGCTTGGCTGTGAGCAGTGAGAGAGGAAGAGGCTGGCTCTGAGCTCTCACCTGAAGGACTTGGTGAAACTGGCCAGGACTCTCTGGAACTGGCTCCTCCAAGACCCCTGGGGACCAGCAGGCTCCCTGGGCAATCCTGTGCCATTGGATGGGTTCTACATGGTGTCAGACAAAACAACAGATTCCTCAGTGTCTTTAAGCTGACCTTTCCCGCTCTGCAGAGGGAGAGGGAGAGAGGGAGAAGAACAGCCTCATCCTAATGGTCCCTGCCTTCCCTGATATTCAAGTTAGTATGTACATCTCGGCCTTGTTCCAGGTGCTGGGTATATAGCAGTGACCTCTACAGAGCACATCCCAGCTCCTGGGGCTGACAAACCATGACACCAGAGGGAAAGCAGACTCACCAGGTCAGGAGGTGGAAGGAAGGGAATGAAGATCATGCTTCTAGGAGGGTGTGATGTGCTTGTAGTGACCGACGGGACTTCCTTGAAGAGACCAGCTAAGCTCCTGACTCTGCTGTGTGCAAAGAGGCTGAGGGCCTGGCCCTCCACACCCCTCCAGCCCCTCTGACCCCGCCCTGTCTTTCCTCCCTCCTGCAACCACCGAGTGCACTGTGCTCAAGCAGTGGATACATTTCTGGTATGTGACATTCCCTCTGTTCCTTTATCTCTTACTCCCACCCTTCCCCTCTCTCGGTCTCTCTTTTTCTTCTTTCCTCTGAACCTCCCAGCAGGCTTAAGCCAGGTTTCTGATTGCTGAACAAATAAAGCAGAAGTGTTCAGGCGGATGGTGAGTTGTCTTTTGGTGGGGATGCCATGGACAGGGGTGTTCGTGTGGACCCTCTCCACATTTAGATTCATAGGATTGTGTACTTTAAAGCCCTGGGGAGGTGTATGGGTCTAAATGGGTTATGAAAGCAAGGAGGGTGAGCTGGGTGATGGTATCCACAGTCTAAATCAACAGCAGAGGTTTACCTCTCAGTGGGTCATATGAGATGCTGACTGTGGGACAGTCAGCATCTGATGGGTAGTGGACAGGTGGTTTGGGGACTGGAGGGCTTGAAAAATGTGAGGGACGGAGGGGAAGGACGTGGGCTGGGCTAAGTTGAAATCAGAACAACTGAGGTGAGAGCTCCTTGTTACCTAGTCCTGTTATATGACAGTCCATCTTTGACGCTTGGGTTTTAAGAGAAGCTGCTTAGTTTTGCCCCCTGTTTATCACCCAGAACTATGAGGCTCTGCTCCACTGACTTCAAGGGAGCTCTCTGCAAACAGTGCCTGGAAGGAAGAGTGGAAGTAGGTGGCCTAAGGGTCTTTACTTGGTTTTTGAAACAATAATGTTGCTTAGGGAGGCATCTCTTATATACATGTGAGGATACAGGACTGATTGTCTCTCCAGGAGTCTATCATGGGCCATGCAAGGCCTGACGTTATAAAAACAGATGAGGTTTTGTTGCTGCTTCAAGTCATTCCATGGGAAAGAAGCCAAAGAAAAAAGGATGATTACAATAGAGAGAGACAGAAGGAAGTTTATATGGCTATGGGAGGATGGAGGAGGGACAGCCACCCCACCTCGAGTGTTGGAATATAGTCTTGGAGATTTCCCAGAGAAGATATGCCTGAAATGAGTGAGGAAAGAAGTTGGCCAGGAAATAGACAATGGGGGGAGCTTTGCAAGAAGATGCTCAAGACAATAAAGTACGTTTTTGCAACTGAAAATAAGTAGACCCAGTTTTCTCTTCTAGGGGTTAAGTAGAAGTCAAGGTCAGTCACGAGGTTCCAGTATAGGAGTAAAAAGTGGTGCCACACAGAGATACTGAACCCTGGACTTTGAGAAGCAAAAGTTTTCGGGTTTTGTTTTAAGTTTGTTAATGGTCCATTGATTGTTTTTTTCTTTATGATTCATAGTTTTTGAATGAATGTTCTACCTAAGATATCTTTGCCTAACCTCACAACATGGAAGTTTTCTCCCATGTTTTCTTGCAGGTTTTCTATTGTAGGTAGCTCTATTATTTATTTGGAGGGTTTTTTTTTGCCTATAGTGTGAGGTATTCATGTTTGTTTGCGGTTTCCATATGGAGATCCACTTTCTCCAGCTCTGTTAGTTAATTATCAGTTAATTGAATTATCTTAGCACCTTTGTCACAAATCAACTGACCATATTTTTGTGTACATCTATTTCTAGGCTTTCTATTTTATCCATTGATCCATACGTCTATTTTTATGGTAATACCACACTGTCATGACTACTATACCTTTACATTAAGTCAGGGAATTTGGTAGTGTAAGTCCTCCATCTTTGTTCTTATCCAAATGGCTTTGGCTATTGTATGTCCTTTGCATTTCCATATAAGTTTTAGAAATAGCTTTTCATTTTAATTATGATTATGGCAAATGTAGAGATGAATTATTAGAGACTTGACATCTTAAACCTTTTGGAGTCTTCTGACCCATGAACATAGTATATCTCCATTTATTTGGGTCTTCCTTAATTTCTCTCAGCAATATTTTATAGTTACTTGCATACAAGTCTTGCACATATTGCGTTCAACTTCTTAGTAGGTCTTTCATTCATTTTAGTGCTATTGTTAGTGACATTATAATTTTTTTCTTCATCTCCAATTATCTGTTCCTACTATATTGAAATAGGACTTTTTTATATTGAATTTCTGTCCTGTGACCTTGTGAAATTGCTTATCTGATCTGGGAGATGATTTTTGTTTTTTGTAGACTACTAAATATTTTCTATGTAGATTATCATGCCTTTTGAAAATGAAGATCATTTTTTACTTCTTCCTTTTCTATCTGTATGCCTTGTATTTCTTTTTCTTGCCTTAACTCATCAACCAAGGCCGCAAGTATAATAGTGAATAGACATGGTGAGAGTGGACATCCTGGCACAGTCCTAATCTTATGGGAGAAGCATTCAGCCTTTCACCGTTAAGTATGATGCCAATAGCAGGTTTTTGGTAGAAGCACTTTATCTGGTTAAGTATGTTCCCTTCTGTTCTTAAGTGATCAGGTTTTTTGTTTGTTTGTTTTAATCATGAATGGATGTTTTATATTACCAAATGACTTTTCTGTCTTATATTGTGATAATCATTTTTTTTCTTTCATTCCCTTAATATCACAAAAAATACATCGATGCTCTTTTTAATGTTAAAATGACCTTGCTTTCCTAGGATAAATCTGCTTGGTCATGGATTATACTTATTATATATCACTGGATTCATATTTCTAAAATTTTATTAGGTAGTTTTACATGTACATTCATCAAGGAAATTGGTCTGTGGTGCTTTTTTCCCCTTGTAGTGTCTTTTTCTATTTTTTGTGTGAAAGTAATGCTGCCCTCATAAAATGTATAGGCAAGGGTTCCTCCTGTATTTTCTGGAAAAGTTCTGTCGTGCTGTCACTATTTTTTCTTTTAAATGTGTGATCTTGTTCATCAGTGTAGCCATGTAGAACTGAAGTTTTCTTTTTGGGAAAATTTTGAAATACAAATTCAATTTTAAAGATTATAAATGCATACACTATCATTGGTAAATCCCTACCTATATTCCTAATGAAAATTTTGCCTTTGATACATAAGAAATTTCCTGGCAGGGCAAAGTAATTTTCCATGAGACTGAGTCTTTCTTTCTTTCTATATTTTTATTGTGGTAAAATATACATAACATACGTAAAACTTACCATTTTAACCATGCTAAGTATAAAATGCAATGACATTAAGTACATTCACGTGGATGTGCAATCATCCCCATCATCCACATCCAGAACTTTTTCATCACCCCAACCTGAAACCCTGTACCTATCAAACAATAATTCTCCATGCCTCTCTCCCACCAGACCCTGGCAATCACCATTCTACTTTCTATCTCTATGAATCTGACTACTCTACTTACCTCATATAAGTGAAGTCATAAGATAACTGTCATTTTGTACCTGGTTTATTTCATCCAGCACAATGTCTTCAATGTTCTTCCATGTTGTGGCATGTATCAGAATTTCATTTATTCTTAAGCCTTAGTAATGTTGCATTGTGTGTATATACCACATTTTGTTTATCCTTTCATTGCTGATGGACACCTGGGTTTTTTCATCTTATCTGATTGAGCTGGTTTTTGCAATTCCTAGAAGTGTAATTGCTGAGTCATATGGTAATGCCAAACCTAATTTTCTGGGGAACCACCATATGGTCTTCCACAGCAGCTACAGCCCTACCAGTAATGCCCAAGGGTTCCCATTTTCCACCTTTTGTCAACAGTTTTGTTTTCTGTTTTTCTTTCTTCCTTCCTCCCATACTCCCTCTCTCCCTTTCCCCCCCACATTATAAAATAATAGCCATCTAGATGGCTCTGAAGTTGTATCTCGTTGTGCTTTTTATTTGAATTTTCCTATGGAATTTTTAAATTGTATTGAGCCAATTTTCGTGATCTTATTGGCCATTTCTATATCTTTTGGGAAGAAACACATCTTTTGCCCATTTCTCAATAAGGTTATATATTTTATTATTTTTTTAAATTAATTTTTTATTGGAGTATAGCTGCTTTACAATGTTGTGTTAGTTTCTCTTGTACAGCAAAATGAAGCAGCTATACATATACATATATCCCCTCTTTTGGGGATTTCCTTCCCATTCAGGTGCCCACAGTGCATTAAGTACCATCTCCTGTGTTATACAGTATGTTCCCATTCGTTGTCTATTTTATACATAGCATCAGTAGTGTATATGTGTCAATCCCAATCTCCCAATTCCCCCCACCCCCACTTTCCCCCTAGGTATTCATACATTTAAAGCCCAGAGATAAACCCACCCACCTATGGTCACCTAATCTATGACAAAGGACACAAGAATATACAATGGAGACAAGACAGCTTCTTCAATAAGTGGTGCTGAGAAAACTGGACAGCTACACGTAAAACAATGAAATTAGGACACTCCCTAACACCATACACAAAAATGAACTCATAATGGATTAAAGACCTAAATTTAAGGCCAGACACTATAAGGCTCTTAGGGGAAAACATAGGCACAACACTCTTTGCCATAAATCACAGCAAGATCTTTTTGACCCACCTCCTAGAGTAATGGAAATAAAACCAAAAATAAACAAATGGGACCTAATGAAACTTAAAAGCTTTTGCACAGCAAAGGAAACCATAAACAAGATGAAAAGACAACCCTAAGAATGGGAGAAAATATTTTCAAATGAAGCAACTGACAAAGGATTCATCTCCAAAATATACAAGCAGCTCATGTAGCTCAATATCAAAAAACCAAACAACCCAAACCAAAAATGAGCAGAAGACCTAAATAGACATTTCTCCAAAGGAGACTACAGATGGCCAAGAGACACATGAAAGATGCTCAACATCACTAATAATTAGGGAAATGAAAATCAAAACTACAATGAGGTATCACTTCACAGTGGTCAGAATGGCCATCATCAAAAAATCTACAAACACAATAAATGCTGGAGAGGGTGTGGAGAAAAAGGAACCCATTTGCCCTGTTGGTGGGAATGTAAACTGATACAGCCACTATGGAAAACAGTATGGAGGCTCCTTAGAAAACTAAAAATAGAACCATCCTATAACCTAGCAATCCCACTACTGGGCATATACCCTGAGAAAACCATAATTCAAAAGGACACATGCACCCAATATTCACTGAGGCATTATTTACAATAGCCAGGACGTGGAAGCAACCTAAATGTCCATCGACAAATGAATGGATAAAGAAGATGTGGTACATATATACAATGGAATATTACTCAGCCCTTAAAAGGAATGAAATTGGGTCATTTGTAGAGACATGGATGGACCTAGAGAGTGTCATACAGAGGGAAGTAAGTCAGAAAGAGAAAAACAAATATTGCATATTAACCCATATACGTGGAATCTAGAAAAATGTTATAGATGATCTTATTATTGTTTTTTTTGTGGGTTTTTTTTTGCGGTACGCAGGCCTCTCACTGCTGTGGCCTCTGCTGTTGCGGAGCACAGGCTCCGGACGCGCAGGCTCAGCGACCTTGGCTCACGGGCCTAGCCGCTCTGCGGCATGTGGGATCTTCCTGGACCTGGGCACGAACCCATGTCCCCTGCATCGGCAGGCAGACTCTCAACCACTGCGCCACCAGGGAAGCCCTTATTATTGGTTTTTAAAACTAATTTATAGCATCCAGATATACGTCCCTTATAAGTTACATGATTTTCCAACACTTTCTCCCATTCTGTAGGCGCTCTTTCCGCATTTATTATGGTATGCTTTGCATCAAATAAAGTTTAAGATTTGACCAAGTCCAATAAATCAGTTTTCCTTTTGTTCCTTGGGCTTTTGGTATATATCTAAGAGGCCATTCTCTAATCCAATGTCAGAAATATTTACTGCTATGCTTTCTTCTAAGAGGTCTATACTTTTGGTGTTTATATTTAGGCCTATAATCCAATTTGAATTAATTTTTGTATACGGAGTGAAATGAGGATCAGGTCCAATTTCATTATTTTGCATGTGGATATCCAGTTGTCCCAGCATCATTTGTTGAAAACACCCTTCCTTAACCCATAGAATTATCTTGCCATCCTGTTTGAAAATTCAATTGACTATAAATGTGAAAGTTAATTGATGGGTTTTCAATTCCATTCCATTACTCTATATAACTACCGTTATGCCAAACCCACACTCTCTTGATTGCTGGAGCTTTGTAGCAAGATTTGAAATTGGAAAGTGTGAGCCGTCCAACTTAATATTCTTTTTCAAGATTGCTTTGGCTATGCTTGGATGCTTCAATTTCCGTGTGAATTTTGAGATCAGCTTATTTATTTCTTCAAAGAAGTCAGCTGAGATTTTGTTGGAGATTGCGTTGAATCTGTAGATAATTTGGGGGTGTATTGCCAAATTAACAATATTAAGTTTCCCAATCAATGGGCAGGGGATGTTTCTCCATTTTTTCCTTTTTATAAAGAAAAAAATAAAATAAAACATAACATAAAATTTAACATTTAACCATTTTTAGGCATAGAGTTCTGTGTCATTAAGTATATTCACACTGTTGTGTAACGATCACCACATTCATCTCCAGAACATCTTCATTTTCCCTAAATGAAGCTCTGTTCCCATTTAACACTAACTCCCCATTCCTCCCCTCTCCCCCCAGCCCCTGGCAACGACCATTCTGCTTTCTATCTGTATGACATTCTGCCAATATCTGCTTTACCTTTTAGTGTTCATTCTAGTTACACTTAATGTGATTACTGTTAAGGTGGGATTTATGTCAACCATTTTTGTTTTTTTCCCTTGTGTCTTTATGTTCCTCTCTCTTACCACTGAGGTGCCATTTTGTGTTAAATAGATATTTTCTGACATACCACTTTCATCCTCTTATTGTTTTTGAATTATTTTCTTAGTGGTGAGCTCATAGTTGAAAATTAAGGTCTTAACTTAAAAGAACCGAACTCAGAATAATAGCAACTTAATTTTAATATTATACAAAAACTTTGCTCCTGTATACCTCTGGACCCACCACCTCCTTTGTACTATTATTGCCCCCCAAATTTGCATCTTTATACCTTAACTTTAAGCCCATCCAGATTGTTTTATAATCATTGCTTTATGCACTTCTCTTCTAAACCAGACAAAGGTAGAAAAGAGTTACAAACAACAATACACTGATGTTGTCTTTTATAAGTGCCCACTTAGTTACGCTTAGTGATGCTCTTTGTTTCTTCAGGTGGATTCAAGTCACTCTCTAGTGCCTTTTGGGGATTTCAGCTTAGTAGTTCTTCTAGGGCAGGTCTGCTAGCAATACATTCACTCAGCTTTTCTTTGTCTGAGAATGGCTTTATCTTCCTTTCGTTTTTGAAGAGAGAGTTTTGTTGGATAGAATAGTCTTGGTTGATGGGATTTTTTCTTTCAGCACTTTGAAGGTGACTTCCTGCTCTCTTCTGTTCCCCAAAGTTTCTGATGAGAAGTCAGCTGCTAATCCCTTGTATGTGATGAGCTGCTTGTCTCCTTGCTTTCAACATTCTTTCATTGTCCCTGACTGTCATCAGCTTGAATAAGCTGGTTCTAGGTACAGATCTCCTTGAGTTTATCCTCCGTGGCGTTTCAGATCTTTTTGTTTAACTAGATTAATAATTTTAATCAAATTTGGGGAGTTTGGGGCCATGTTTTCCCCTTATTCTTTCTTCCCCTTTTTCTCCTCTTCTCTCCTCCAGGGACTCTCATTATGCATAAGATGGTGTGCTTAATCATGCCCTACAAGGCCTCTGAGGCTCTGTTCATTTTTCTTCATTCTTTTTTCTTTCTTTTCCTCAGAGTGCACAATCTCAATTGTCTCTAAATTTCATGCTTGATGATTTTGTTTCATCATGCCAGTTCTAATTTCTGTAGAGACTCTTTAGTGAATTTTTCATTGCAGTTCATATATTTTTGAGCTCCGGAATTTCTAGTTGGTATTTTTAAAACGATTTCTATCTCTTTGATGATATTCTCTATTTGATGAGCCATCATTCTCATGCTTACCTTTAATTCATAAGACATGGCTTCCATGTTCATTAGATGTTTGAACATGTTTACAATAGCTGATTTAAAGTCTCTTTCTAGTCAGTCCAATGTCTGGACATCCATGTGGTGTATCTCCCACACTTTCCTGCTTCTTTGCATGTCTGATACGTTTTGGTGGAAAGCTGGACATTTTCAATGATAGAATGTGGCAACTCTGGAATTCAGATACTGCCTCCTTTCCAGGTTTTGTTGTTGCTGTTTGTTGTGGGTATTTTTGCTGTCATTTGATGTTTTAGTGGCTTTTCTGGACTTCTGTATCCTCTGTTGTGTGTGGTTACCAAATTCACCACTTGGTTAGCTTGGTGGTTACCAAACGATTGCACAGAAATGTCTTCAAATGCCTGTAACTGCTAAGTTTCCCAGCCTTTGCCAAGGAGGTCTGTGTGTATGGCTTCAAAACTCTGCCTGCTATTTGTCAGTTCTGTTTTAGCTCTCATTTCTCCTCGTTTTTGGGTCTTTCCAGAGCTTGCCATCATCCTGGAAAGGTACCAGGCCTCCAAGTTTCCTAAGGATATGTCATAGCTTTACAAACTCCCTATGGACATCTCATTACCTAGGTTTCCCTTATAAGATATTGGTTTGTCTATTGTTTGCCCCAAGTGTGGCCCACTGCCTGAGGCAGCTGCAATGATAATTAATTGCCTCTAAATGTTTTTTTTCCCCCTCAAGATTGTTTTGACTATTCAGGGTCTTTTGTGTTTTCTTACAAATTAAAATTTTTTTTGTCCTAGTTCTGTGAGAAATGCCATTGGTTTTTTGTTTTTGTTTTTGTTTTTGTTTTTGTGTGTGGTATGTGGGCCTCACTCTTGTGGCCTTTCCCGTTGTGGAGCACAGCCTCTGGACACGCAGGCTAAGCAGCCATGGCTCACGGGCCCAGCTGCTCCACAGCATGTGGGATCTTCACGGACAGGGGCACAAACCTGTGTCCCCTGCATCGGCAGGTGGACTCTCAACCACTGCGCCACTAGGGAAGCCCTGCCATTGGTATTTTGATAGGGATTGTGTTGAATCTGTAGACTGCCTCGGGTAGTATGGTCAATTTAACAATATTGATCCTTCCAGTCCAAGAACACGGTGTACATTTCCATCTGTTTTTGTTGTCTTCAATTTCTTTCTTTAGCATCTTATAGTTTCTGGAGTACAGGTCTTTTGCCGCCTTAGTTAGGTTTATTCCGAGATGTTTTATTCTTCTTGTTGCGATGGTGAATGGGATTGATTCCTTAATTTCGCTTTCTGATACTTCATTGTTAGTATACAGAAATGCAACAGATTTCTGTGTATTAATTGTATCCTAAAACTTTACCAAATTCATTGAGAAGCTCTAGAAATTTTGTGGTGGTGTCTTTAGGGTTTTCTATGTATAGCATCAAGTCATCTGCAGACATTCGCAGTTTTATTCCTTCCTTTCCAATTTGAATTTCTTTTATTTCTTTTTTTCTTTTATGATTGCTGAGGCTAGGACTTCTAAAACTATGTTGGATAAAAGTGGTGAGAGTGGGCAGCCTTGTCTTGTTCCTGATCTCAGAGGGAACGCTTTCAGCTTTTCACCATTGAGTATGATGTTAGCTGTGGGTTTGTCATAAATGGCCTTTATTATGTTGAGGTATGTTCTCTCTATGCCCACTTTCTGGAGAATTTTGATCACACATGGGTGTCGAATTTTATCAGAAGCTTTTTCTGCAACTTTTGAGATGACCGTGTGGTTTGTATTCTTCAGTTTGTTAATGTGGTGTATCACATTGATTGATTTGTGGATATTGAAAAATCCTTGACCACCTGGGATAAATCTCACTTGATCATGGTGTATGATTCCTTTAATGTATTGTTGGGTTCTGTTTGTGGCTCTAAATGTTTTTGACAAATGCCCTCAGGGAAAAAGAATTTCAAACGGGGTAAGCTCTGAGTCAGAGACAGCCAACCAAGTGGGTTGTTCCAGGGAACGACCAGACAGGTCAGATGGTGACAGTTCTCTGGGAATGAGGCTTTGCAGGAGGCCCATGCCATTTCTCTCCCTCTGGTGGCTGCCAGGCGGCCAGTTTTCACCATGATTGCAGGCTGTTAGTAATCAAAGCTACCACAGAGTTGGATAGAGGGACATGAGAACAGGATTAGTTGAAATGCCACCTAGCTCACTCTTCCTACTGAGATTCAGCTGTTTTTCTAGAATAAACATATCTGTGGTTGTTGCATACTTTTGGTGAATTCCTAGAGTTCTGAAAACATTGATTCTGAACATTTTGGCGAGTTTTCTCATTGCTTTAAGGGAGCAGAGAATTTTCAGAGGTCCTTCTTCTGCCATTTTGGCTGACTTCCTGTACAATCTTTCACTGTGCTTGTCTATCAGGGTGCTTGTTGCTGGGCAGTAAACTGTGCTTGTACTTACATGTCTCCCAAGGAATAACTTTTTGGGTCACCAACCATGTGAAACGGACCACAACAGGTGCATTAAGCAAAGGTGTATAAGACACCATCTTTGCTCTCAAAGTTGTCACTCTCAAATAGATTCACTTTCAGTGGAACCTTTGAGGCATAATGATTGCCAAGCCAGTGTTTGGTCACCAAATTATCTCCTAATTCGGTTTAATGGGGAGTATTTTTGGCCACCATGGCTTAAATATAACCAGGTTTTCACCTGGATATTTGGCAGCTAGCCTGACTAATACCTCCAGGTCACAACTAATTTCACCTCTAGTCACTTCAGGAAGCTGAGAGCTTCAAGGGAGTAAGAGTGCAGATGGGGGCGGGGGCGGCGGTGGAGCTGCAGCTATCTCCCATATGAAGAGTGAGAATCAGATTCATTTGAACAACCAATCTTGGTTTTCATAATTCCATAGCACCAAGTTAGTATTTTCCACTGAAATGGCTTGTTTTTATATTGACGCAGCCCACAACCCTTTTGGTTACTGATAGAATTTGGGGTAAAAAGTAGGAGGGACCCAAGAGACCACTCTTCACACTATGGTGTGGAAATAGAGCTCCGTCCTTCTCCTTTTGAATCAATCTCTGCCTATCCAACAAATATCACTTGGTCATTGATCAAAGATCCTCAATGGCAGCCTAAAACCCGAGTTTACATACAGTATGTGGGCCTGTAAAGCCCTTTGAACTGTAGGGGATGCCTGCTAATTTATTCACAGCCAGTTTGTTCAGGGCTTGACTTCTCAAGATATTCTGGTGTCTTCGATAAATATGTCTGGAAAGTTGCCAGGAGCCCCCAAATAACACTATAATATTTAAGAGAGGCAATTTTTAATTTGAAACTTGGCTCTACCACTACTTAGCTATGTGACTTTGGGCAAAGTACTTAGTCTCTCTCAGCCTAAGATTCCCAATTGGCCAAACTGAGGATAATAATAGGGGGGTTGTAGGGATTAAATGGGACAATGTTTGCAAAGCATTTAGTGCGTTATCTACACTAAATAGCAAAGAGCTAAGGCCTACCCGAAATATTAGCTCTCATTACTATTGATCAATGTCCGAAAGGCCATAAACACAAAATCTACAAGAGTGACCCACAGTAAGAGGTTCAGAATCCATTTGTCACATTTGGCCAGCAGTGAACTCCTCCTTCCATGCATTTTCACAGATGAACAGTGGCTCGGAGAGACAGAGAGAGCCCCTTTGTTCAGAATTTTCCCTGTTAAGTTTTGTGATGCTGGGTGACCACAAAATTTGCGTCTCTACTAAAATTAGTGAGTTTACCAAATGACCAATCTGCCACATTTACTGGATTTCCTGATTGTCATGTTCGCAGCTTTTACAGGCATAATCATTTTTATTTTGAAGATGAAGTGTATATTTCTGAATATTAACTCAACAAAGCAGATATACCTTAGAAATTTGGTAAAACATCCAAAATTAAGGACTGAACACTATCCCCAGGAAACTATCATTCCAACACAAAATTTGGGTTTTACCTATGATGAAGTTCGTTTAATTATTCCTGATTTATCTGGGAATGTTCTGAATGTTATTTTCTATTTTTTCAAGCCACACGTTTGTTTGTTCTGTGTATTTTCAAATGGATTCTCAGAGAGAACTGCTTACTTCTTGTTATAATTTTTAATCAAAGATAGATGTATTAAACTCAACACTATATTTAATATTTTTAACATCTTTATTGGAGTATAATTGCTTTACAATGGTGTGGTAGTTTCTGCTGTATAACAAAGTGAATCAGTTATACATATACATATGTCCCCATAACTCTTCCCTCCGGCATCTCGCTCCCTCACACCCTCCCCATCTCAGCCCTCTATGTGGTCACAACCCACTGAGGTGATCTCCCTGTGCTATGTGGCTGCTTACCACTAGCTATCCATTTATCATTTGGTAGTGTATATATGTCCATGCCACTGTCTCACTTTGTCCCAGCTTACCTTTCTTCCTCTCCGTATCCTCAAGTCCACTCTCTAGTAGGTCTGAATCTTTAGTCCCGTATTGTCCCTATGTTATTCTGACCATTTTTTTCTTTTTTCTTTTTTTAGATTACATATATATCTGTTAGCCTACGGTATTTCTTTTTCTCTTTCTGACTTACTTCACTCTGTATGACAGTCTCTAGGTGCATCCACCTCACGACAAATAACTCAGTTTCGTTACTTTTTATGGCTGAGTAATATTCCATTGTATATATGTGCCACATCTTCTTTACCCATTCATCTGTTGATGGACACTTAGGTTGCTTCCATGTCCTGGCTATTGTAAATAGAGCAGAAATGAATATTTTGGTGCATGACTCTTTTTGAATTATGGTTTTCTCAGGGTGTATGCTCAGTAGTGGGATTGCTGGGTCGAATGGTAGTTCTATTTTTAGTCTTTTAAGGAACCGCCATACTGTTCTCCATAGTGGCTGTATCAACTTACATTCAGATCAACAGTGCAAGAGGGTTCCCTTTTCTCCACACCCGCTCCAGCATTTATTGTTTGTAGATTTTTTCCCCCTCTTACTGCTGTGGCCTCTCCCACCACGGAGCACAGTCTCTGGACACGCAGGCTCAGCGGCCATGGCCCATGGGCCCAGCTGCCCAGCGGCACATGGGATCCTCCCGGACCGGGACATGAACCCATGTCCCATGCATCGGCAGGCGGACTCCCAACCACTGCGCCACCAGGGAAGTCTGGTTTGTAGATTTTTTGATGATGGCCATTCTGACCGGTGTGAGATGATATCTCATTGTAGTTTTCATTTGCATTTCTATAATGATTAATGATGTTGAGCATTTTTTCATGTGTTTCTTGGCAATCTGTATATCTTCTTTGGAGAAATGTCTATTTAGGTCTTTTGCACATTTTTGGATTGGATTTTTGTTTTGATATTGAGCTGTATGTGTTGCTTGTATGTTTTGGAGATTAATCCTTTGTCAGTTGCTTTATTTGTAGACATTTTCTCCCATTCTGAGGGTTGTCTTTTCGTCTTGTTTATCGTGCCTTTGCTGTGCAAAGGCTTTTAAGTTTCATTAGGTCCCATTTGTTTATTTTTGTTTTTATTTCCATTTCTCTAGGAGGTGGGTCAAAAAGAATCTTGCTGTGATTCATGTCATAGAGTGTTCTGCCTATATTTTCCTCTATGAGTTTGATAGTGTCTGGCCTTCCATTTAGGTCTTTAATCCATTATGAGTTTATCTTTGTGTATGGTGTTAGTGAGTGTCCTAATCTCTTTCTTTTACATGTAGCTGTCCAGTTTTCCCAGCAGCACTTATTGAAGAGGGTGTCTTTTCTCCACTATATATTCTTGCCTCCTGTATCAAAGATAAGGTGACCATATATGCATGGGCTTATCTCTGGGCTTTCTATCCTGTTCCACTGACATATATTTTTGTTTTTGTGCCAGTACCATGCTGTCTTGATTAGTGTAGCTTTGGAGTATAGTTGGAAGACAGGGAGCGTGATTCCTCCAGCTCCGTTTTTCATTCTCAAGATTGCTTTGCTTATTCAGGGTCTTTTGTGTTGCCATACAAAGTCTGAAATTTTTTGTTCTAGTTTTGTGAAAAATGGTAGTAGCTTGATAGGGATTGCACTGAATCTGTAGATTGCTTGAGGCAGTAGAGTCATTTTCACAAGTTTGATTCTTCTAATCCAAGAACATGATATATCTCTCCATCTACTTGTATCATCTTTAACGTCTTTCTTTGGTGTCTTATAATTTTCTGCATACAGGTCTTTTGTCTCTTTCGGTAGGTTTATTCCTAGATATTTTATTCTTTTTCTTGCAATGGTAAATGGGAGTGTTTTGTTGATTTCACTTTCAGATATTTCATCATTAGTGTACAGGAATGCAAGAGATTTCTGTGCATTAATTTTGTATTCTGCTACTTTACAAAATTCATTGATTAGCTCTAGTAGTTTTCTGGTAGCATCTTTAGGATTCTCTATTTACAGTATCATGTCATCTGCAAACAGTGACAACTTTACTTCTTCTTTTCCGATTTGGATTCCTCCTATTTCTTTTTCTTCTCTGATTGCTGTGGCTACAACTTCCAAAGCTATGTTGAATGATAGTGGTGAGAGTGGGCAACCTTGTCTGTTTCCTGATCTTAGTGGAAATGTTTTCAATTTTTCACCATGCAGGATGATGTTGGCCGTGGATTTGTCATATATGGGCTTTATTATGTTGAGGAAAGTTCCCTCTATGCCTACTTCCTGGAGGGTTTTTATCATAAATGGGTGTTGAATTTTGTCAAAAGCTTTCTCTGAATCTACTGAGATGATCATATGGTTTTTCTCCTTCAGCTGTTTCATATGGTGTATCACATTGACTGATTTGCGCATATTGAAGAATCCTTGCATTCCTGGGATATATTCCACTTGATCATAGTGTATGATCCTTTTAATGTGCTGTTGGATTCTGTGTGCTAATACTTTCTTGAGGATTTTTGCATCTGTGTTCTTCAGTGATATTGGCCTGTAGTTTTCTTTCTTTGAGTCATCTTTGTCTGGTTTTGGTATGAGAGTGATGGTGGCCTTGTAGAATGAGTTTGGGAGTGTTCCTCCCTCTGCTATATTTTGGAAGAGTTTGAGAAGGATAGGTGTTAGCTCTTCTCTAAATGTTTGATAGAATTCTCCTGTGAAGCCATCTGGTCCTGGGCTTTTGTTTGTTGGAAGATTTTTAACCACAGTTTCAATGTCAGTGCTTGTGATTGGTCTGTTCATATTTTCTATTTCTTCCTGGTTCAGTCTCGGAAGGTTGTTTATTTCTAAGAATTTGTCCACTCCTTCCAGGTTGTCCATTTTATTGGCATCGTTGCTTGTAGTAATCTCTCATGATCCTTTGTATTTCTGCAGTGTCAGTTCTAACTTCTCCATTTTCATTTCTAATTCTATTGATATGAGTCTTCTCCCTTCTTTTCTTGATAAGTTTGGCTAATGGTTTATCAATTTTGTTTATCTTCTCAAAGAACCAGCTTTTAGATTTATTGATCTTTGCTATCGTTTCCTTCATTTCTTTTTCATTTATGTCAGATCTGATCTTTAGTATTTCTCTCCTTCTGCTAACTTTGGGGGTTTCTTGTTCTTCTTTCTCTAATTGCTTTAGGTGTTAGGTTAGATTGTTTATTTGAGATGTTTCTTGTTTCTTAAGGTAGTCTTGTGTAGCTATAAACTTCCCTCTTAGAACTACATTTGCTGCATCCCATAGGTTTTGTTTCTTTGTGTTTTCATTGCCATTTGTTCCTAAGTATTTTTTGATTTCCTCCTTGATTTCTTCAGTGATCTCTTGGTTATTTAGTAGTGTGTTGTTTAGCTTCCATGGGTTTCTATTTCTTACAGATTTTTTCCCTGTAATTGATATCTAGTCTCATAGAGTTTTGGACAGAAAAGATACCTGATATGGTTTCCAGTTCCTTAAATTTACCAAGGCTTGATTTGTGACCCAAGATATGATCTATCCTGGAGAACATTCCATGATCACTTGAGAAGAATGTGTATTCTGTTGTTTATGGATCGAATGTCCTATAAATATCAATTAGGTCCATCTTGTTTAATGTATCATTTAAAGCTTGTGTTTCATTATTTATTTTCATTTTGGATGATCTGTCCATTGGTGAAAGTGGGGTTTTAAAGTCCCCTACTATGATTGTGTTACTGTGAATTTCCCCTTCTATGGCTGTTAGTATTTGCCTCATGTACTGAGGTGCTCCTATGTTGGATGCATAAATATTTACAATTGTTATATCTTCTTCTTGGATTGATCCCTTGATCATTATGTAGTGTCCTTCTTTGTCTCTTGTAATAGTCTCTGTTTAAAGTCTATTTTGTCTGATATGAGAATTGCTACTCCAGCTTTCTATTGATTTCCATTTGCCTGGAATATCATTTTCCATCCCCTCACTTTCAGTCTGTATGTGTCCCTGATAGAAAGCAGGTCTTGATTTTGGATCTATTCAGCCAGTCTGTGTCTTTTGGTTGGAGCATTTAATCCTTTTACCTTAAAGTTAATTAACGACATGTGTATTCCTAGTATCATTTTTCTTAATTGTTTTGAGTTTATTATTGTAGGTCTTTTCCTTCTTTGTGTTTCCTGCCTAGAGACATTCCTTTAGCATTTGTTGTAAAGCTGGTTTGTTGATGCTGAATTCTCTTAGCTTTGCTTGTCTGTAAAACTTTTAATTTCTCCCTCAAATCTGAATGAGATCCTTGCTGGGTCGAGTAATCTTGGTTGTAGGTTTTTCTGTTTCATCACTTTAAATATGTCCTGCCAGTCCCTTCTGGTTTGCAGAGATTCTGCTGGAAGATCAGCTGTTAAACTTTTGGGGATTCCCTTATGTGTTACTTGTTGTTTCTCCCTTGCTGCTTTTAATATTTGTTCCTTGTATTTAATTTTTGATAGTTTGATTAGTATGTGTCTTGTCGTGTTTCTCCTTGGATTTACCCTGTATGGGACTTTCTGTACTTCCTGGACTTGATGAACTATTTCCTTCCCATATTAAGGAAGTTTTCAACTATAATCTCTTCATATATTTTCTCAGTTCCTTTCTTTTTCTCTTCTTCTTCTGGGACCCCTATAATTCGAATGTTGGTGCATTTAATGTTGTCCCAGAGGTCTCTGAGACCGTCCTCGATTTTTTTCATTGTTTTTTCTTTCTTCTGCTGTGCAGTAGTTATTTTTACTGTTTTATCTTCCAGGTCACTTATCCGTTCTTCTGCCTCAGTTATTCTGCTATTGATCCCTTCTAGAGAATTTTAAATTTCATTTGTTGTCTTGTTCATCTCTGCTTGTTTGCACTTTATTTCTTCTAGGTCTTTGTTAAACCTTTCTTGTATTTTCTCCATTCTTTTTCCAAGGTTTTGGTTCATCTGTACTATCATTATTCTGAATTCATTTCCAGGTAGACTGCCTATTTCCTCTTCATTTGTTAGGTCTGGTAGGGTTTTGCCTTGCTCCTTCACCTGCTGTTTCTTTCTCTGTCTTCTCATTTTGCTTAACTTACTGTGTTTGGGGTCTCCTTTTCGAAGGCTGCAGGATTGTAGTTTCCATTGTTTTTGGTGTCTGTCCCCAGTGGCTAAGGTTGGTTCAGTGGGTTGTGTAGGATTCCTGATGGAGGGGATTAGTGCCTGTGTTCTGGTGGATGAGGCTGGATCTTGTCTTCTGTTGGGCGCTATATTTAATTCTAATTTTCATTTAAAATACAATTCAGTTGGATTCAAATTGAATTTAAATTTAATTTTAAATTCAGACTGATGCTAAAGATTAGAATTTATGATTAAATTCATATAGGCAATTCTGCTTCATGGAAAATAGAGTGGATGTGCATTTCCCTATTCTCCCGTGTACAACTTAAAACCCTGGGGGCCATATATAAAATAATCATAAGACTCTGCAGTGTGGGTAGGAGAAGGCAGAACAACTAAGGATCTCAGAACCAGAGGAAGGACACAGGTGGTGTGTTCCCTGGGTTTTCTTTCTGCATCGCATATCCCAGGCTTGGAGCTGAAGCCAGATAGGGAGAGAAATGCCAAAAGGCACAGACAAAACAACAATGACAACAACAATAACAACAACAACAACAACAACAGCAACAATAACGAAACCCAGCCGAAACAAATGTCTGCTCTCTCTAGCATAAGAATCAGGAATAGGGAAGCCAGCAAGACAGAAAGGTTTTTTTTTTAACATCTTTATTAGAGTCTAATTGTTTTACATTGGTGTGTCAGTTTCTGCTTTATGAAAACGTGAATCAGTTATACATATACATGTGTCCCCATATCTCTTCCTTCTTGCATCTCCCTCCCTCCCACACTCCCTATCCAACCCCACTAGGTGGTCACAAAGCACTGAGCTGATCTCACTGTGCTATGCGGCTGCTTCCCACTACCTATCTCTTTTACGTTTGGTAGTGTATATATGTCCATGCCACTCTCTCACTTTGTCCCAGTTTACCCTTCCCCCTCCCCGTATCCTCAAGTCCATTCTCTAGTAGGTCTGCATCTTTATTCCCGTCTTGCTCCTAGGTTCTTCTGACCCTTTTTTTTTTTTTTTTAGAGTCCATATGTATGTGTTAGCATACGGTATTTGTTGTCAGAAAAGGTTTTGACTGTAACTGCTCTACACCAGCCAAATGGTACGGGGTTAAAAAAAAAAAACAGATTATGGCCTGACACCCCTCAAGCCAGCAAAGGTCCAGTGGGGAGCCAAGAATTTTACAATGTACTGGAGGAAACAGGGACCAGCCTGCCCGTGCCCCACAAGTCAGTGGAAACCAATCACGTGGAGATTCTGGAATTATATATACCTCCACTAGGTAGTAAGACAGAACCCCTCCCCCTCCCTCCTGGGATGATTTCAGGACTTTCACTACCACTCAGTGGTAAGGAGTCCACTTGATCCAGCACATCACGAAGTGAATTGAACTGAATGGAAATGATTACAAAACATATCCAAATGTGTGGGATGAAGATAAAGCGTTCCTGGAAGGGAAATTTACATCATTAAGGGCGTACCTTAAGGAAAAGGAAAAGTATCAAGTCAGTAATCTAATTTCTCACCTCAGGAAGCTAGAAGAAGAAGAGCAAAATAAATCCAAAACAAACCGAAGAAAGGGGATACTAAAGATAAGTCCAGTAATCAATGAAATTGAAAACAGAAAAACAATAGAGAAAATCAATGAAACAAATATCTGGTTCTTTGAAAAGATTAGTAAAAGTTACAAACCTCTAGTGAGACTGACAAAATAAACCTACAATGATTCACTGCATTTACTGAATGACTTCAATAACTATACTCATGACATAGTCTACTTTAGAAACCTAAGTACCTGTGTTCTCCATATGTATCATACATTGGAAAGAAAAATAAGAGAAAAATCGGACCCTTGATTTAAAACATCTATGAAATTTGATTTCTGAGATAAGAGCTGGATTGCTGTCCTTCATACAGACACTACATTGGGGGAATTTTTTGTGTATGTGAGATTTGCTCAAATTCTTTTCTAAGTGATAGAAATGATTCCCTGGACGTTACGCCACAAGTTCAGATTTGTAGGATACAATCATATCTATGCAAATTGGAAAGTCCTTGGAGAAAACTTAAAGTATTAATTGGCCAAGGTTTCATGTCTCATGACTCATGAGAAGGTATTTGAAAAATAAGGTATTTGAATTTTTTTTCATGTTTTGAATCAATTACTCTTTCATATTGGTGCAAAGTTGCTGTATTATATGGGCTTAGTTGCAGATCTTGTGCTTTCCGTAAAATGTTGCATATGGTTTCGCTATTCTCTAGCATACATTCTGTAACTGTAATAATACTGTATTGATTTATTTATTTTTACTATATCTCCATTTAAAATGTCTGTGTGTGAGAGAGAGAGTGCATGTGTGTGTGTGGGCACGCCCAAGATCCAAGCTACTTTATAGCTGGCCAAATTTATAACCTCAGGTTCTCTTAATAACTGTTAAGAACTGTTTTTAGTTGTTGCTGAACAGTTACTTCCAATTTCAGGCAACAGATTTTGCCATTCTGTTTGCACTGTTAGAGGAAATTCTTGTCAAATTCATCTTATAATTGCTTACGTTTCTCTTAATATTGTTCACTTTGTTTTCTTCATATTTCTTTGAACACAACAAATAAACAGGTTTTCATCTTTTTTGTTGCTGCAGACACAGCAATGCGACAACAATAAGGGAGGGTCTTGGGAGGCTGGGATGCTCATCTTTACAGCAAAATGCCCACTAACAAAAATAGAAAGGAATGCTAGAAATAGAGAATCACCACGGTTTCAACCACCAAAGTAATATAATCAAACCGGACCCAGAACCCTGAAAGAAAATTAAGGCCAAGAGCTGAGAATGATTTTGGAGAACAGGATATCCACATGGTATCAAAATATAATGCCACAGACTGCTTATTCTTGCCAAGAATATTAAACCTAAAGACATAAATCTAAACAAGAGGAAAATATCAGGCAAACACATATTGCGGACACTTTACAAGCAAACAAGCTGAGGCTCTTGGAAAATGTCATTGTCATGGAAGATTTAAGTTGAGGGACTGCTCGGGACCACAGGATACTAAAAAGACATGACAGTTGAATGCAATGTATGATACTTGATAGAACTGTTGGTCCTCAAAAGGATATTATTGGGACAATTGGGGAAATCTGAATATGGACTGTACATGGACTTTGATAACATTATCATGTCATTAGTAAATCCCTTCGACCTGATAATAGTACTGTGGTTAGACAGGAGAATATCCTATTACTTAGGAGATACATTCTGAAATAATTGGATAAAATGTTTGGAACTGTTAAGTGATTAAGCAACAAAGAAGAAAAAAAGAGAGAGAAAGCAATGGGATAATAAGACTCTGAGTAAAAGAATGTTCACTCTTAAACCTGGTGCGTTTTCAAAATGAAAAGTTGAGGAAAATGGATTGCTCATATTTTACAGCTATGCGTTGAAATAGTTCCCAATAAAATAAGATGAGTTCTGATGTTTTCCTGAAAATAATCTGGGAGAGGGGTAGGGGAGAAGATATATGTGAATTGAGATTGGCTATGAGTTATTGATGGTTGCGGTTGGGTGATGGATAATTGGAGGCTCCTTTGCTCTTCTCACTTGTACAATGGTTCTCAAAGTGCAGTTCCCTTCCAGCAGCATCTGCATCACCAGGGAGCTAGTCAGAAAAGGAAATTCTTTGTCTCACCCCAGAATTTTTCATCTGAGACTATAGATGTGCAGCTCAGCAATCTGTGCTTTAGCAAAACCCTCTGGGTGATTCTGATTCAAGCTCATGTTCCAGGACCACCGATCTACTGCCATGAAGTTGGAGATTTTAAGTTTGTGTACAAACTCTAAGTGTATATGTTTGACATCACCCACAGTACAATTTTTTAAGTAAATAAAACAAGCATCCTAGCTGTTTAATGGTCAAGTCTTAATAAAAAGTGTCATTCTATGAAACATTTAGAGAGGAGCTAACACCTATGATTCTCAAACTCTTCCATACTATAGCAGAGGGAGGACCGCTCCCAAACTCATTCTACAAGGTCATCATCACCCTGATACCAAAGCCAGACAAAGATGTCACAAAAAAAGAAAAGTAGAGGGCAATATCACTGATGAACATAGATGCAAAAATCCTCAAAAAAATACTAGCAAATGGAATCCAAAGGCACATTAAAAGGATCATGCACCATGATCAAGTGGGGTTTACCCAGGAATGCAAGGATTCTTCAACATACGCAAATCAATCAATGTGATATACCATCTTAACAAATTGAAGGAGAAAACCCATATGAAGATCTCAATACATGCAGAAAAAAGCTTTTGACAAAATTTAACACCCATTTATGATAAAAACTCTCCAGAAAGTAGGCATAGAGGGAACATACCTCAACATGATAACGGCCATTTTTGACAAACCCACAGCCAACATCATTCCCAATGGTGAAAAACCGAAACCATTTCCTCTAAGATCAGGTGCAAGAAAAGACTGCCCACCCCCACCACTCTTATTAAACATAGTTTTGGAAGTTTTGGCCATGGCAATCAGAGAAGAAAAAGAAATCAGAGGAATCCAAATTGGAAAAGAAGAAAAACTATCACTGTTTGCCGATGACATGATACTATACATACAGAATCCTAAAGATGCTACCAGAATACTAGTAGAGCTAATCAATGAATTTGGTAAAGCAGCAGGATACAGTATTAATGCAGAGAGATCTCCTACATTTCTATACAATAACGATGAAAAATCTGAAAAAGAAATTAAGGAAACACTCTCACTTACCATTGCAACAAAAAGAATAAAATACATAGGAATAAACCTACCTGAGGAGAAAAACGAACTGTATGCAGAAAACTATAAGACACTGACGAAAGTAATTAAGCACAATACAAACAGATGGAGAGATATATTATGTACTTGGATTGGAAGAATCAACATTGCAAAAATGACTATACTACCCAAAACAATCTACAGATTTAATGCAAAAGCTATCAAACTACCAATGGCATTTTTCACAGAAGCAGAACAAAAATTTTCACAATTTCTATGGAAACACAAAAGACCCCAAATAGCCAAAGCAATCTTGAGAAACAAAAATGGAGCTGGAAGAATCAGGCTGCTGGACTTCAGAATATACTACAGAGCAACAGTAATCAAGGCAGTATGGTACTGGCACAAAAACAGAAACATAGATCAATGGAACAAGATAGAAAGCCCAGAGAGAAACCTACGCACCTATGGTCAACCTATTTTTGATAAAAGAGGCCAGAATATGCAATGGAGAAAAGACAGCCTCTTTAAAAAGTGGTGCTGGGAAAACCCGAGAGCTACACGTAAAAGCATGAAATTAGAACACTTCCTAACACCATACACAAAAATAAACTCAAAATGGATTAAAGACTTAAATGTAAGGCTAGACACTATAAAACTCTTAGAGGCAAACATAGGTAGAACACTCTGTGACATAAATCACAGCAAGATCCTTTTTGACCCCCCTCCTAGAGAAATGGATATGAAAACAAAAATAAACAAATGGGAACTAATGAAACTTAAATGCTTTTGCACAGCAAAGGAAACCATAACCCGGATGAAAAGACAATGCTTCGATTAGGAGAAAATATTTTCAAATGAAGCAACTGAGAAAGGATTAATCTCCAAAATTTACAAGCAGCTCATGCAGCTCAATATGAGAAAAAACAAACAACCCAATCCAAAAATGGGCAGAAGACCTAAATAGGCATTTTTCCAAAGAAGATAAACAGATTGCCAACAAACGCATGAAAGAATGCACAACATCACTAATCATTAGAGAAATGCAAATCAAAATTACAATGAGGTATCACCTCACACCTGTCAGAAGGGCCATGATTAAAATATCTACAAACAATAAATGCTGGAGTGGGTGTGGAGAAAAGGGAACCTTCTTGCACTGTTGCTGGGAAAGTAAATTGATACACCCACTAAGGAGGTTCCTTAAAGAACCAAAAATAGAACTACCATACGACACAGCAATCCGACTACTTGTTGTATACCCTGAGAAAACCATAATTCACAAAGAGTCATGTACAATAATGTTCACTGCACCTCTATTTACAAAATACAGGAGATGGAAGCAACGTAAGTGTCCATCAGCAGATGAATGGATAAAAAAGTTGTGGCACATATGTACAATGGAATATTACTCAGCCATTAAAATGAACGAAATTGAGTCATTTGTATTGAGACAGATGGACTTACAGTCAGTCATACACAGTGAAGTAATTGAGAAAGAGAAAAACAAATGCTGTAGGCTAATATATATATATGGATTCTAAAAAAAAAATGGTCCTGAAGAACATAGGGGCTGCACAGGAATAAAGACGCAGACCTACTAGACAATCGACTTGAGGACACAGGGAGAGGGAACGGTAAGCTGGGACAAAGTAAGAGAGTGGCATGTACATATATACACTACCAAATGTGAAACCCATTGCCAGTGGGAAGCAACCGCATAGCACAGGGAGATCAGCTCGGTGCTTTCTGACTACCTAGAGGACTGGGAAAAGGAAGGTTGGAGGGAGGGAGATGCAAGAGTACAGAGATATGGGGACATATATATATGTATAACTAATTCACTTTGTTATAAAGCATAAAGTAACACACCCCTTTAAAGCAATTATAGTCCACTAAAGATGTTAAAAAAGAAAAAAGAAAAAGAAAGCGTCATGTACCACAATGTTCATTGCAGCTCTCTGTACAATAGCCCAGATATGGAAGTATTCCAACTGTCCATGGACAGTTACATAGATAAATAACCTCTGGCACCTATGTACCATGGAATATTACTCAGTGCTAAAAAGAAACGAAATTACATTATTTGCAGTGAGGTGGATGGACCTAGAGTTTGTCATACAGAATGAAGTATGTCAGACAGAGGAGAAAAAATAACATATGCTAATACATATATATGAAATCTAAAAAAAGCAAAAATGGCTCTGAAGAACTAGGGACAGGACCTGGATAAAGATTCACACGTAGAGAATGCACTTCAGGACCCAGGGAGGGACAAGAGTAAGCTGGGGTGAGGTGAGAGAGTACCATTGACGTATATACATACCAAATATGAACTAGATAGCTAGTCGAAGCAGCCGCATAGCACAGTGAGATCAGCTCGCTGCTTTGTGACCAACTAGAGGGCTGGGATAGGGAGGGTGGGAGGGAGGGAGATGCAAGAGCGCAGAGATATGGGGACATATGTATATGTATAACTGATTCACTTTGTTACAAAGCATAAACTTACACACCTTTGTAAATCAATTCTACTCCACTAAAGATGGTAAAAAAGAAAAATCATGTACCAAAGTGTTCATTGCAGCTCTATTTACACTAGCCAGGTCACTGAAGCAGCCTAAGTGTCCATCAAGAGATAAATGGAAAAAAATTATGGCACAGATATACAATGGAATATTACTCAGCCATAAAAAGAAACGAACTTGAGTTATTTGTATTGAGGTAGATGGATCCAGAGTCTGTCATACAGAGTGAAGTAGGTGAGAAAGAGTAAAACAAATACCGTATGCTAACACGTATATATGGAATCTAAAAAAAAAAAAATGGTCCTGAAGAACGTAGGGGCTGGGGACTTCCCTGGTGGCACAGTGTTTAAGAATCTGCCTGCCAGTGCAGGTGACACGGGTTTGAGCCCTGGTCCGGGAAGATCCCACATACCGCGGAGCAACGAAGCCATGCACCACAATTACTAAGAGAATGCTCTACAGCCCATGAGCCACTAACTACTAAGCTGGTGTGCTACAACTACTGAAGCCCGTGCACCTAGAGCCCATGCTCTGCAATAAGAGAAGCCACGGCTCGAAGCAACTAGAGAAAGCACGTGTGCCGCAAGTAAGACCAAACACAGCCAAAAAAACAAACAAACAAATAAATTTACTAAAAAAAAGATGCTAAAAAATAAAGAACCTAGGGGCTGGAAAGGAATGAAGACACAGACCTACTAGAGAATGGACTTGAAGACACAGGGAGGGGGAAGGGTAAGCTAAGACAAAGTAAGTGAGGGGCATGTACAAATATACACTACCAAGTGTTAAACAGATTGCTAGTGGGAAGCAACCACATAGCACACGTAGATCAGCTCGGTGCTTTGTGAGCACCTAGAGACCTGGGATAGGGAGGGTGGGAGGGAGGGAGATGCAAGAGAGCAGAGATATGGGGACATATGTATATGTATAACTGATTCACTTTGTTATAAAGAGTAAACTCACACACCCTTGTAAAGCTATTACACTCCACTAAAGATGTTTTTTTTTAAAAAAAAAAAAAGAGTCATGTACCACAATGTTCATTTCAGCTCTATTTCCAATAGCCAGGACATGGAAGCAGCCTAAGTGTCCATCAACAGGTGAATGGATAAAATACTTGTGACACATACATACAATGGAATATTACTCAGCCATAAAAAGAAACTAAACTGAGTCATTTGTATTGAGGTAGATGGACCTACGGTCTGTCACACAGAGTGAAGTAAGTGAGAAAGAGAGAAACAAATGCCATATGCTAACACATGTATATGGAATCTAAAAACAAATGGTCCTGAAGAACCTAGGGGCTGGACAGGAATAAAGACGCAGGCCTACTAGAGAATGGACTTGAGGACACAGCGAGATGGAAGGGTAAGCTAGGACAAAGAAATAGAGTGGCATGTACATATATAAACTACCAAATATAAAACCGATTGCTAGTGGGAAGCAACCGCATAACACAGGGAGATCAGCTCGGTGCTTTGTGACCACGTAAAGGGCCGGGATAGGGAGGGTGGGAGGGAGGGATATGCAAGAGGGCAGAGATATGGGGACATATGTATATATATAACTGATTCACTTTGTCATAAAGCATAAACTAACAAACCCTTGTAAAGCAATCATACTCCATTAAAGATGTTAAAAATAAAAAAGAAAGAGTCATATACCACAATGTTCATTGAAGTTCTATTTACACTAGCCAGAACATGGAAGGAGCCTAAGTGTCCATCAACAGATGAATGGATAAAAAACTTGTGACACATATATACAATGGAATATTACTTAGCCATAAAAAGAAACGAAATTGAGTCATTTGTATTGAGGTAGATGGACCTAGAGTCTGTCATGCAGCGTGAAGTAAGTAAGAAAGAGAAAAACAAATTCCGTATGCTAACACATATATATTGAATCTAATAAAAAGAAAAATGGTTCTGAAGAACTAGGGACAGGACCAGAATAAAGATGCTCACGTATAGAATGGACTTCAGGACCCAGGGAGGGGCAAGCATAAGCTGGGGCAAGTTGAGAGAGTACCATTGACCTATATACATTATGAAATGTAAACTTGATAGCTAGTGGGAAGCAGCCGCATAGCACAGGGAGATCAGTTTGGTGCTTTGTGACCACCTATAGGGATGGGATAGGGAGGGTGGGACGGAGGCTGATGCAAGAGGGCTGAGTTATGGGGACATATGTATATGTATAACTGATTGACTTTGTTATAAAGCAGAAACTAACACACCCCTTTAAAGCAATTATACGCCACTAAAGATGCTAAAAAAAAAAGAGTCATGTACCACAATGTTCGTTGCAGCTTTATTTACAATAGCCAGGACATGGAAGCAGCTTAACTGTCCATCAACAGATGAATGGATAAAAATGTTGTGGCACATATATTCTGTGGAATATTACTCAGCCAGAAAAAGCAATGAAATTGAGTCATTTGTATTGAGGTAGATGGACCTAGAGTCTGTCATACAGAGTGAAGTAAGTGAGAAAGAGAAAAACAAGTAAGAGAGTGGCATGGACATATTTACACTACCAAATATAAACTAGATAGCTAGTGGGAATCGACTGCATAGCACAGGGAGATTAGTTCGGTGCTTTGTGACCACCTAGAGGGCTGGGATAGGGAGGGTGGGAGGGACATGCAAGAGGGAGAGGATATGGGGATATATGTATACATATAGCTGATTCACTTTGTTATACAGCAGAAACTCACACACCACTGTAAAGTAATTATACTCGAATAAAGATGTTAAAAAAATTGTTGTGATGAACCTAGGGGCAGGACTGGAATAATGATGCAGGCATAGAGAATGGACTTGAGGATACGGGGAGTAGGAGGGGTAAGCTGGGACGAAGTGAGAGAGTGGCATGGACATATATGCACTACCAAGTGTAAAGTAGATAGCTAGTGGGACGCAGTTGCATAGCACAGGGAGATCAGCTTGGTGCTTTGTGACCAACTAGAGGGGTCATATAGGAGGTTGTGAGGGAGATGCAAGAGGGAGGGGATACGGGGATATATGTATACATGTAGCTGATTCACTTTGTTATACAGCAGAAATTAACACAACATTGTAATGCAATTATAGTCCAATAAAGATGCTAAAAAGTAAATAAATCGTTTCAAGACAGATAATCCTAATCTTATATGAACACTGCCAGAGGATAGCAAAGAGGGACTTTTGTCCAACTTAGTCTATGAAACAAGAAATCCTTGACCCTGGAACCAGCAAAGATGCTATGAGGAGAGAAACATCAAGTCAATCTTCCTCGTGAACAGAAGATGCAAAAAATTCTAAGCAAACCTTTAGCAAACTGAACCCACCAGTGTACACGAAACATGATACACCATAACTAAGTTACATCTATCCTAGGAGAGCAAATCTGGTTTAACATTAGAAAAACTATAGATGGAAGGGGGCATGAGAGAGGTTTGTGTGTTGCCAATATATTCTGCTGTTTGCTCCAGGTGCTAACTGGATGCTTATGTTTAGTTTTTGGAAACTCACTAAGATGTGTACTTCACTAAAGATTTTGAAAAAAAAATCTTATAAATAACCCTCACTGTGTTAACAGATTAAATGATTAGAGTCTTGATCATTTCAATGGAGGCCAAAAAAGTATAATCCTATATCTATTCATGATTTTTAAGAGAATCTTATTAAGCCAGAATACAAGGGATGTTCCTTAATCTGATAAAGGGAAAGAAAGAAAGAATGAGAAAAGAGAGAGAGAACAGAAGAAACAAAAGAGAGAAGGAAGGAAAGAAAGAAAGAAAGAAAGGAAGGAGAAACAGAGAAAGAAAGAAAGAATTGAAGAATTAAAGCAAACAATGAAACACAGCAAGCCCATTTTAATATGGAAATGTTGGCATCATTCTGTTTAATATTAGGAATAACCCAAAGATGTCCAATTTTGCCATCTTTATTTGACCCTGTAGTGGATGTCCTAGCCAGCCAGGAAGAAACCTGTAAATTGATTACCTTACTTCTGTTACTCACAGATTCACAGAAAACTGTGCACCACTTATAGGCACATGATTCGATATCACAGAGTTTAGCATGGTGGCTGACTTTGAGATCACTATATACATATATTTTGTGTGTGTGTATGTGTCTGTGTGTGTGCGGTATGCGGGCCTCTCACTGTTGTGGCCTCTCCCGTTGCGGAGCACAGGCTCCGGACGCGCAGGCTCAGCGGCCATGGCTCACGGGCCCAGCCGCTCCGTGGCATGTGGGATCTTCCCGGACCGGGGCACGAACCCGTGTCCCCTGCATTGGCAGGCGGACTCTCAACCACTGCGCCACCAGGGAAGCCCAAGCATAATTGTTGATGCTTGGAGAAAGAGTGCCAAATGTTCCCTGGGGCTGCAAAATCTGACTGTGAATTAAGAACCCCTGCCTGAGAATCCCTGACATAGGAATACGGAGCGACCGTAGAAACACACGCTGAATTTTGTAAAAGTAAGTTACAGAATACCAAGGACGTGTGTTTAAAAGGCATGCGTGTACAATATTTCACATCCAACAAGGTTTGGAAAGCACAGAGCTCTACTTCACTCCCGGAGTTAAGTGGCCGGCCGCCCAATAAAGCCAGCGTGAGGAGAACGGGGAGGGAAGCGACGAATCGGGGGGGACTTTGGTCAGCGACCTTTGAATAAGCATGAAGCTCATTGGTCGCTGGCCATAGCAGTGGGAGGTGAAAGGCAGAGCTGGAAGCTCATTGGCCTTTGAAGGCAGAGCGGGAAAGGGAGAGACGGGTGAGTCTTCCTTCGGGTCTACTGTCCCAGCAGATTGATTCTGACGTGGTGGAGGCTGGGGTAACCGCAGACTGGCATCAGGAATAGGACCGTCATTCTCCACACCTCTTCTTTCCTCCCTCCCTCCTGCTATGGATCCCCAACCCCTTCTCTTCTCCTCCACCTCAGCCTGGTACCTCATGTTCCGCCCCGCCCCACCCCCACCCTCACGTCCTACTCCTCACCCAGCCCCTCCCCCCTTGGCTGAAGCCCTGTGGTATGACCCCTCGCTGAGGCCTCCTGAACCCTGGCCTCTGGCCCCTGGGGCAGGGCTTATGCCCCTCCCTTTGATTCTGAGGTGGGTGTGGCAGGGAATGGTCCGGCAGCCTGAGAGGAGGTGGTGCACTCTGGAGGGGAAGGTGTGCTCAAGCATAATAGCATAATTGTTGTAGTTTTTTGTGTGTGTGTGTGTGTTTTTTATGTTTTTTTTTTTTTTTTTGCGGTACGTGGGCCTCTCACTGTTGTGGCCTCTCCCATTGCGGAGCACAGGCTCCGGACACGCAGGCTCAGCGGCCATGGCTCACGGGCCCAGCCGCTCCGCGGCATGTGGGATCTTCCCGGAACGGGGCATGAACCCGTGTCCCCTGCATCAGCAGGCAGACTCTCACACACTGCGCCACCAGGGAAGCCCAAGCATAATTGCTGAAGCTTGGAGAGGAGCATGGAAGATTGTTGGGAGGCTGTGGAGGGAATGCACGGGTTTGCATGAAAGCTGAGAGGGTGTTTTGGTGCAAGAGAACAATTAGTATAGTGAGGAGTTGGCTGTTGACTAGATCAGGGTCTGGCATTCAATAGGGGGGATCAACAAACATCTACTCGATAAATAATTGAGGGAATGAATGAAAATAATGATTGAAACAGGGGCTTGAGATCCAGCAGAATGATATGATTTCATGAGATGCAAAGGGGTGTCAGTTTAAAGAGGGAGCAAGAGAATAATTAAGATTTCGATGGGGTGCAAGAAAAAAAACTCGGAATGGAGGGTGAGAGGAAGATTGAATGTAGGGCATACAGGAGACTAATAATAGAATTGAATGCAGAGGGGCATAGAATCATGAGTAGGGAGTGAATGAATGCAGGAGGTTAGGAAGACAATTGTGGAAGTGGATGCCAGGAATAATAGCTGGGCATAGCAGAGTACAAGATGATACATAAGAAAGGGAAGTAGTAATTCTCGAAGGGGGCATGAGAGTGCATGTGCATGCCTGAAAAGGGTGTCTATGTGGAGTGAAGGTAAGCAGAGGGACTAGTAATTGGATTGAAAGTATACAAGACCCATGCCCACAGTTTCTTGGAACCTGCCTATGCATGAGTGGAGCTCCCTGGGAAGGAGGCTACACAAAGTAAGAAGGGAGGGTACAATCTCATTTCAGCGGTGAGCTGGGTGGAGAAGAATCCAGCCACCTCAGATGGGGTTTTCCAAGGGCAGAGGAAGTACGTTGTGGGTAGGGGATCATGTGGCCACCCTGACCTCCACTCCTTGCTCTAGAACCATGGATCCCTATGAAATGCCTGCTGTGCCCTGCGGCACCCCCGACTCCAACACTGGACTTGAGACCGGAGCCCCATGGGGGATTGAACTTGACCCCAGAAGAGCTATATGTCGCTGTTCCCGCTGCCACAACCACGGCACCACTGACCAAATCAAGGACCAGGAGCACTTCTGCCTCTTCGAGGTCTGCGAGTGTCACAAGTGTGCCCTCTTCTCGTGAGTATGGTGTCTGACAAGCGGAGGGGAGTGGGCCTCCTCTAAAGGTGACTGACTTTAGACCTGCAATCCCCCACTTTAGGGAACACTGCAGCATCTTGCCTGCTGAGAGTGCCTTGAAGTCGGAGCAGGGGCCACGCCGAAAGAGGCACCTGACTGAAGGACTGATAAAGAGTGGGACCACCTCTCCCAAAGCTCACAGCCATGTCAACAAGTTGGCCATTCAAGCAGGAGTCCCCGGTGAGTATCTCTGGCCAGGGAGGGGGTCTGAGTTTTGGGTGTAGAGAGCATGAGTAGTTCTGTCACCAGTCCTACCACCCAATTTCGATGTGGCTTTGGGCAAGTTACTCCTTGGGCCTTAGCTTCCCCAACTATAAAACCTCATCAATATTATCTACCAAGTGTTGGTGGGCTGGAGAGATCTGAGTGGGGGGCTGTGCGGTCAAAAAGGTCCACAGTGGGATGAGGCCTCAGATTGGGAGGGAGGTAGGGTCAGGGGGGATGTTCAGGGGGAAAGGCTCACCTAAGCAGTCCCCAGTCTCTCACAGTTGGGAAGGAGAACATCAGCTTGAGGCCCACCCCTGTGCAACCCCTGGGGAGGAGTCTGGGGACAGTGTGGGAAGCTTCCACCTCAGCCACTGCCCAGACCCCTTCCTGTGTCCTGAAGACCTGGGTACCATCTCTAACCCTACTGAAACTTGCCATATGACACTGGGGAAAAAATATTTCTCTCTGGGTCTCATAGTCCCCAGTCCCAACATGAAGAGTAGGACTATCTGGTCTTCAAGGTCTTCCCAACTCTGACATCCTGGGCTCCTATCCTTGTCCTAAAACATGCCCACATCTCCTTTCCATGGCCGGCTTGGTCCCTGACTCCAACCTGTGCTCTCTGCTCCTGCAGGCAAGCTCCCAAGGAGCTCTGCTGATCGGTCTGGTCTCGGAATCTTTGTCTCTATCCTGGACTCCAGCACCCTTGAAGAAGCAACTAACAATTTCTCTTTCCAGGAAGTCACACAGAGCCCCTGCCCTGCCCAGCAGGTGAGTAGAGTGAGAAGGACCATGGAGCTAGTTGTATATTTTGTTGTTGAGTGCCCAAACTTCTTGTTAAAGCCATGGGAGCAAGAAAGAGGAAGTGGAGGCAGTGCGGTGCAAGTGGAGGAGGAGCAGGAGGAGGAGGAGGAGGAGGAGGAGGTGGCATCTCAGACTATGGGGCAACGACAGAGCTCTCCCAGCTTTGCCGTTTCCAATTTGTGAGACTTTGGACAAGTAACTTTACATCTCTGAGCCTCTATTTTCCTATCAGTGTACTGAGAGGGGACAATATTCTACACCTATAACATTGACAAGAGGACTAGCACAAGGCCTGCCACATAGCAGGCCTTTGACAACTGGAGGCTGTTATTCCACATGAAACAAATCGATGGGATAGAAGCTCCTGCTGAGAAGGGGGGCCATGATGGTGAGGCCCACCATCTCACCCAGGCGAGAGTCTAATAACGGCCAGAGAAAAGTTCCTGGAGATGAGCCAAGCTGGCCCTTCAAGTGCCTTGGGGAACTTGATTGGGGAATATGGAGGCAAGAACCAGTCCTTGGACAGGGACAGTAATCACGTCACTCCAGGTGCCTTGCAGATTAAAACACACACACCTCTGACTTCCCATAATCTTTACTGTTGCCTTAGGAGTTTTGAAAAAGCTGGGAGGAATTAGTGTCTCAGGAAAGATATAGAAAAATAAGATACAGAAAAGAAGACAGTCCAAGCAGGGGAACCGACTTGTCCAAGCCACGACGATTAATGGCCAGCTGGCATCCAGACTCCCACATGCAGATATTGCAAAATCCTTGCTCTTCTCTCTCTACTGGTAGTATGTGCCTGCCAGAGGGATAAATCCCCTGGCCTCTCCTTTCCTTGTTCCTAGATGCTCAACTCTGATCCTCCAGCCCTGTGCCACCCTTAACCCCCTTCTACTGCAGCCATGGATTCTGGGGAAATTGTGGGGTCCAGAACCCTGGCAGGGGCCAAGCTTAGTGAAGGAGAAGAGCAGAAGGCCTCAGGGTGGCTGGGGACTGAAGGGGCATGGGGCAGGTGTGGGTTCCCAGCTCCCATTCTCTCACATCCTTTGCTTTGCAGGCTCCCAAAGCTTCCGACCAGGCCTCGGTTGCTGCCTCCTCAGAGTGGCAGCAAAAACTGGAAGCGGCCGTGGCTCTGCTGGCTCTGCGAGAATCATCCCAGGCCCCTTCTGGCTCCATCTCCGTGCTCCAGCCCTGTGTTGCACCAGGTAGCCTGGTCTTTGAAAGGAGAACATGGGGGGTTGGGGATAGTTGGGAAATGGGAGGCGGTTGTGTTAAGCAGGGCCTGACTGGGAAGTCAGAGTTGGAGGGGGGTTGGGGGTTGAACCTCTTTGGGCCCAGGCAGCCAAGCTCCTCAGTCTGACTCTTGAAGTGGCAGTAGATGGTTGTTCAGTGAATCATCGGTTCATCGAGCGTTGTGCTCAACAGCAAATGTGCAGTGCCCTGATGTCAAGAAATAAGGAAACCAAGTCCCTAAGAGTAGCAGGAACTTACCCTAGGGCATGCAGCATATCAAGTGGAAGAACCAGGTCTCCTGACTCCCAGCCCAGGGCTTTCTATCCAGACCCCTGAAGTCTGCTGTGACCTGGGAAGGACATACATAGGTGGTAAGAGCCTAGTCCAGAAGGAGATCTTGTTCCTGCCTTCAGGGAGCTTCCAGTTTCAAGGTGGAGCACGGATGCCTTCACAAGTCGTGTTTTTTGGCTGCATCTCACTGATGAGCCTGGGGAGGAAGGACTGGAGGCGAGATAGACACTTGGGTAGGCTGAGAGGGTAGGCTGGGCACGACCAGACCAAAATGGTGCATTCGGTATGGAGTGTGAGTGAAGCAGCCACCCTGAGGGAACTGCTGGAACAGAGGGGATGAGGGTGGAGAGGCTACCAGTCACGAAGGTCTGGCATGCCAGGCTTAGGTGGTTAGATCAGCAACTGTGGTTGATGAGGAGCCAGGGAATGTCTGAACTAGGGAGGAGCATATTCAGAGATGCTGGGCTTGACAAAAAGAAATGTGGTGGCTGTGATGGAGGGTTTGGAGGAGGCAGGACTTGAGATGGGCAAACCAGCAAGGAAGAGCTCTGTGCAATACAGTCCAGGTGACAAAGCCTTGATTGGGTGGAATAAAAAAGAGGGGAGAGCCGGGAGGGGAAATGGATGTGACCGGACCCTGACCCCTTGCTTTTTGTCTACAGCTCCTGCTGGAGATAGAGGACTTCAGCCTCCTAACCCCTCTCTTGGACCCGCACCGGCCAGCTCCGTTTCTCTGCCTGATGGACACCTGGGGTGCATCTCCCCCTTGAGCTAGAAGCCCAGAGGGGGAGAACTCACTAAAATACTGCCTATGTATGCATTTGCAAATTGCTTAATGTCCAAAATTCTTACTGTCTTTTTTTAAGCCTGTAGGCGCTTATATAAACTTTCAGACCCGTTTTTTTATATGGGGCAATTCCTTGACTGAGGATGGATATTCTTGTACCTCCATCCTTTACTTTCTTGGATCCCAGGGCCTTTTAATGTCTCTTATGAAAACAGGGTTGTACAATCTAAGCTGATCAGTCTCTAAATAGGGTTCTGTGTGAGTTCATATGTTCATCTGCCAGAGTTTTTATTTGATTCATGATTGTGAACATACTGGCACGCTCATATACTTATCCATGCATGTGAAAATCTGAGGATGTTTTCATTTTGTGTCTAGGTTTGTGTGTGTGAGCAAATAATAAACCCTTGTTGTAAGGCACTAAGATATAGGAGTTGTTTGTTACCACAGTATAACTTAGACTCTCCTGACTCTAACAGACTTGTTCAATTCACTTTTCAAAGGGAGAAGCTCTTTACTCAATAACTGGGATTTCTTAACATGGCTAGATAAGCAAATGGTAGAGAGAGAAAAAAAAGGGGGTAGGAGATTTATTCATTCCGCCAGTAAGTGCCTATGCCTTTCCTGGCATAGACTGCTTCCAGTTGTCCAGAGGGCCACAAATTGAGATGTCTGCAGAATCAAGCAGTAGAGCAGGCCAGATGGGGTCTGGCCAATTGACAGTGCATGCTCTACCTAAGGGGGCAGCTGTCACTTGGCTCTAGCCAATTGTTGCCATGCAGGAATGTGGACTCATTGTTGCCCCATCTCCTGATTTTTCAAGAGAAGATGAAATTCTAGATTTCTATGTAAAATATCTCAATTTTCAAATGTTGGCTCTGGTTTCCTCTTTAAGCCCTTTACATGGGCCAAACAACACGTCCAAGCAGGCCAACTTTGGCCAACGGAATGCCGGTTTGATTCTACTCCAGTATGTATTTTACAGTGGGGGGAAACTGAAGCCAATCAGGACAAGAAGAATCAAAGAGCAGAGATGAATTAGACCTGGGGACTACTTTTGAAGGACCCAGGAAATACAAGGAAGAATCATTATCATTTCGTTATTCTGTGTTCACTGTATGCTAAGCACATATAACCTCACAACAGCTCTGTAAGCTAAGCATTATTATCACCCTTTTACATATGAGGAAATGCGCTCAAAGAGTTGCAGAAGTGTTTGAAGGGAAATGTTTAGCCAAAGATGCGTGGAGACTCCCTTCTCTTTGCCTTGCCCTAAATTAGCTAATAAGTTTACTTTTTTACAAAGTGTCGAGTGAGAAGTTCAAAACTTGAAGCCGCAGACACCCAGTCAGAAGGGTCTTTCAAAAATTATCCCTTTATTTCATACTCAAAGTAACAATCTATAGGAATTGATCAGATCTTACCTGCACTTGCCTCTCAGTCCTCTGCTGATGTTCATGATCCTGCCCACCCACCCCCACCACATCCCAACACGTGTTGAGCTATACCTTTTTTTTTTTTTTTTTTTTTGCTGTACGCGGGCCTCTCACTGTTGTGGCCTCTCCCCTTGCGGCACACAGGCTCCGGATGCGCAGGCTCAGCAGCCATGGCTCACGGGCCCAGCCGCTCCGTGGCATGTGGGATCTTCCCAGACCAGGGCACGAACCCGTGTTCCCTGCATCGGCAGGCGGACTTTCAACCACTGTGCCACCAGGGAAGCCCGAGCTATAACTTTTTAAAAAAAGTCTCTTAATGGCATAGTATGGGCGTCTTAGGACATTGTTATAAATGGTAGACGTTAAACATCTTTTGTGAACTATCCTTTGGTCACAGGTTTAAACTATCACTTTACATAACAGTGTGAGTTAGCTCTTGACTCTGGTATGGTATATAACAACACTGGTTGGATCTGAGGATATCCACCACACCAGGGTATCTGCAGAGTGGATCAATCTCAACCAGTGCCATGCAGGTAAATGTTTAACAACAGGCTCTGTGGGGGAGGACGAGGGTTGGAAGAATCGCCCTGTGTTGTAGCATTTGCCGATTTCAAGCTACCAACTTGATGTCCTTTGATGCAGAGTTGGGAAGAGATGCATTTCCATCATTCAGTTACAATAAATATGCACAATCTCAAGATCATAGCTAATAGTAAAATGTAGGAAAATAATTAGGAATGGATGACTTCTGATCATGTATTATGCTCGTTTTCAATATAATGTATGTAATGTAATTGTTACCGTATACAATTTAGTTTTAATAACAGCTGTGTTTAAAAGCTGGCTCACAAAATTCCCGACAACGTGATAGTCGCCTCTTAAGTTCCAGTAAGAGTACCCTCCAGCACTCCACTGCTTGAGGCTCTTGCCTAGAGAGGCACCTCCTCCAAAATAGGTCACACTAACACCACAGGACTTTAAAGGGCTGCTACCACTGCTTTTTGACCAAGAACAGCCTAAAGTGAGGGGAGAGTATTCGTCATTGATTTCTTTTTTTTTCACATCTTTATTGGAGTATAATTGCTTTACAATGGTGTGTTAGTTTCTGCTTTATAACAAAGTGAATCAGTGATACATTTCCATATGTCCCCGTATCTCTGCCCTCTTGCATCTCCCTACCTCCCACCCTCCCTATCCCAGCCCTCTAGGTGGTCACAAAGCACCAAGATGATCTCCCTGTGCTATGCGGTTGCTTCCCACCAGCAATCGGTTTTATATTTGGTAGTGTTTATATATACATGCCACTCTCTTACTTTGTCTTAACTTACCCTTCCCCCTCCCTCTGTGTTCAAGTCCATGCTCTAGTAGGTCTGCGTCTTTATTCCTGTCCAGCCCCTAGGTTCTCCAGGACAATTTTTTTTTTAGATTCCATATATATGTGTTAGCGTATGGTATTTGTTTTCCTCTTTCTCACTTACTTCACTCTGTTTGACAGACTCTAGGTCCATGTACCTCAATACAAGTGACTCAATTTCATTTCTTTTTATGGTTGAGTAATATTCCATTGTATATATGTGCCACAACTTTTTTATCCATTCACATGTTGATGGAAACTTAGGCTGAATCCATGTTCTGGCTAGTGTAAATAGAGCTGCACGGAACATTGTGGTACATGACTCTTTCTTTCTTTTTTTTTTTTTTAAAGAGAGTTAGTGGAGTATAACTTCTCTCCAAGGGTGTGTTAATTTACGCTTTATAATAAAGTGAATCAGTTATACATATACATATATCCCCATATCTCTGCCTTTTGCATTTCCTGCCCTCCCACCCTCCCTATCCCAGCCCTCTAGGTGGTCACAAAGCACAGAGCTGATCTCCATGTGCTATGAACCTGCTGCCCACTAGCTATCTAGCATATATTTGGTAGTGTATATACGTCAATGGTACTGTCTCACCTCGCACCAGGTTACCCTTGCCCCTCCCTGGGTCATGAAGTCCATTCTATACCTGTGCGTCTTTATCCCGGTACTGTCCCTAGATCTTCAGAACCATTTTTCTTTTTTTTAGATTCCATATATATGTGTTAGCATATGGTGGTTGTTTTTCTCTTTCTGACTTACTTCATTTTGTATGACAGACTCTAGTTCAATCCACCTCACTACAAATAACTCAATTTCGTTGCTTTTTATGGCTGAGTTATATTCCATTGTATATAGGCACCACATGTTCTTTATCCATGTATCTGTCGATGGACACTTAGGTTACTTCCATGTCCTGGCTATTGTAAATAGAGCTTCAATGAACATGGTGGTACATGACTCTTTCTCTTTTTTTTTCTCTCTTTAACATCTTTAGTGGAGTATAATTGCTTTACAAGAGTGTGTTAATTTATGCTTTATAATAAAGTAAATCAGTTATACATATACATATGTCCCTATATCTCTGCCCTCTTGCATCTCCCTCCCTCCCACCCTCCTTATCCCAGCCATCTAGGTGGTCACAAAGCACCGAGCTGATCTCCCTGTGCTATGCGGCTGCTTCCCACTAGCTATCTAGTTTATATTTGGTAATGTGTATACTTCAATTGTACTCTCTCACCTCGCCCCAGCTTACCCTTGCCCCTCACTTGGTCCGGAAATCCATTCTCTGCTGTGCCACTTTTTCCCGGTCCTGTCCCTAGTTCTTCAGACCCATTTTTCTTTTTTTTAGATTCCATATATATGTGTTAGCATATGGTATTTGTTTTTCTCTTTCTGACTTACTTCATTCTGTATGACAGACTCTAGGTCCATCCACCTCACTACAAATAACTCAATTTCGTTTCTTTTTATGGCTGAGTAATATTCCTTGGTATATAGGTGCCACATGTTCTTTATCCATGTATCTGTCGATGGACAGTTAGGTTACTTCCACGTCCTGGATATTTTACATAGAGGTGCAATGAACATTGTGGTACATGACTCTTTCTTTTTTTTCTTTCTTTAACATCTTAAGAGGAGTATAATTGCTTTACAATGGTGTGTTAGTTTCTGCTTTATAACAAAGTGAATCAGTTATACATACACATATGTCCCCATATCTCTGCCTTCTTGCATCTCCCTCCCTCCCACCCTCCCTATCCCAGCACTGTAGGTGGCCACAAAGCACCGAGCTGATCTCCATGTGCTATGCGGCTGCTTCCCAATACCTATCTAGTTTACATTTGGTAGTGTATATACGTAAATGGTACTCTCTCAGCTTGCCCAAGCTTACCCTTTCCCTTCCCTCGGTCCTGAAGTCCATTCTAAACGTGTGCGTGTTTATCCCGGTCCTGTCCCTAGTTTTTCAGAACCATTTTTCTTTTTTTTAGATTCCATATATATGTGTTAGCATACGGTATTTGTTTTTCTCTTTCTGACTTACTTCATTCTGTATGACAGACTCTAGGTCCATCCACCTCACTACAAACAACTCAATTTCGTTTCTTTTTATGGCTGAGTAATATTCCATTTTGTATAGGTGCCACATGATCTTTACCCATGTATCTGTCGATGGACACTTAGGTTACTTCCATGTCCTGGCTATTGTAAATAGTGCTGCAATCAACATTGTGGTACATAACTCTTTTTTTTTAAACATCTTTAGTGCAGTATAATTGCTTTACAAGGGTTTGTTAGTTTATGCTTTATAACAAAGTGAATCAGTTATACATATACATATGTCCCCATATCTCTGCCCTCTTGCCTCTCCCTCCCTCTCCCTCTCCCTGTCCCAGCCCTCTAGGTGGTCAGAAAGCACCGAGCTGATCTTCTTGTGCTATGCGGTTGCTTCCCACTAGGAATCGGTTTTACATATGATAGTGTATATATGTACATACCACTATCTTACTTTGTCCTAGCTTACATTTCCCCCTCCCTTTGTCTTCAAGTCCATTCTCTAGTAGGTCTGCGTCTTTATTCCTGTCCAGTCCCTAGGTTCTATTTTTTTTAGCACCTTATTTTTTTAGTAAATTGATTGATTGATTTGTTTATTCTATTGGCTGTGTTCAGTCTTCATTGCGGCACACGTGCTTTCTCTATTTGCTTAGAGCAGTGGTTTCTCTTATTGCAGAGCATGGGCTCTAGGTGCCCAGGCTTCAGTAATTGCAGCACAGCCGCTCAGTAGTTAGGGGCTCGTGGGCTCTAGAGCACAGGGTCAGTAATTGTGGCACACGGCCTAGTTCCTCCGCGGCATGTGGGATCTTCCCGGACCAGGGCTTGAACCCGTGTCCCCTGCACTGGCAGGTGGATTCTTAAGCACTGTGCCACCAGGGAAGTCCCCAGCCCCTACGTTCTTCAGGACCATTTTTTTTTGGATTCCATATATACTTGTTAGCATACAGTATTTGTTTTTCTCTTTCTCACTTACTTCACTCTGTATGACAGATTCTAGGTCCATCTACCTCAATACAAATGACGCAAATTGGTTTCTCTTTACGACTGAGTAATATTCAATTGTATATAGGAGCCACATGATCTTTATCCATGTGTCTGTCGATAGACTCTTAGGTTACTTCCATATCCTGGCTACTGTACACAGAGCTGCAATGAACATTGTGGTACATGACTCTGTATTTTTTTGTTTTTTTTCTTTTAACATGTTTAATGGAGTATAATTGCTTTACAAGGGTGTGTTACTTTATGCTTTGTAACAAAGTGAATCAGTTAAACATATACATATGTCCCCATATCTCTGCCTTCATGCATCTCCCTCCCTCCCACCCTCCATATCCCAGCCCTCTAGGTGGTAACAAAGTACCGAGCTGATCTCTCTGTGCTATGTGGCTGATTCCCACTAGCTATCTAGTTTACATTTGGTAGTGTATATACGTCAATGATACTCTCTCACCTTGCACCAGCTTACCGTTGCCCCTCCCTGGGTCCTGAAGTCCATTCTATACGTAAGCGTCTTTATCCCGGTCCTATCCCTAGTTCTTCAGAACCATTTTCCTTTTTCTTAGATTCCATATATATGTGTTAGCATACGGTATTTTATTTTCGCTTTCTGACTTACTTCATTCTGTATGACAGACTCTAGGTGCATCCACCTCACTACAAATAACTCAATTTCATTTCTTTTTATGGCTGAGTAATATTCCATTGTATATAGGTGCCATCTGTTCTATATTCATGTATCTGTCGATGAACACCTAGGTTACTTCCATGTCCTGGATCTTGTAAATAGAGCTGCAATGAACATTGTGGTACATGACTCTTTTTTTTTTTTAACATCTTTAGTGGATTATAATTGCTTTACAACGGTGTGTTATTTTATGCTTTCTAACAAAGTGAATCAGTTATACATATACATATGTCCCCATATCTCTGCCCTCTTGCATCTCCCTCCCTCTCACCCTCCCTATCCCATCCCTCCAGGTGGTCACACAGCATCGAGCTGATATCCCTGTGCTACGCGGTTTGTTCCCACTAGCAATCAGTTTTACATTTGGTAGTGTATGTATGTACATGCCGCTCTCTTAATTTGTCCGAGCTTACCCTTCCCCCTCCCTGTGTGCTCAAGTCCATTCTCTAGTAAATCTGCATCTTTATTCCTGTCCAACTCATAGGTTCTTTTTTTAGCAACATTTTTAAAGTAAATTTATTTGTTTGTTTGTTTTTTTGGCCGTGTTGAGTTCATTGTGGCACACGTACTTTCTCTAGTTGCTTCGAACGGTGGCTTCTGTTATTGCAGAGCACAGGCTCTAGGTGCACGGGTTTCAGTACTTGCAGCACACGAGCTCAGTAGTTAGTGGCTCATGGACTCTAGAGCACAGGCTCAGTAGTTGTGGCACATGGCTTAGTTGCTGTGCGGCATGTTGGATCTTCCTGGACCAGGGCTCGAACACATGTTCCCTGCACTGGAAGGCAGATTCTTAACCACTGTGCCAACAGTGAAGTCCCCAGGCCCTAGGTTCTTAAGGACCATTTTTTTTTTTTTAGATTCCATATATACTTGTTAGCATACGGTATTTGTTTTTCTCTTTCTCACTTACTTCACTCTGTATGACAGACTCTAGGTCCATCTACCTCAGTACAAATGACTCAATTACGTTTCTTTTTATGGCTCAGTAATATTCCATTGTATATATGTGCCACAAGTTTTTTATCCATTCATCTGTTGATGGACACTTAGGCTGCTTCCATGTCCTGGCTAGTGTAAATAGAGCAGCAATGAACATTGTGGTACATGACTTTCTTTTTTTTTTTTATTGGAGTATAATTGCTTTAGGAGGGTGTGTTAGTTTATGCATAATAACAAAGTGAATCAGTTATACATATACATATGTCCCCATATCTCTACCCTCTTGCATCTCCCTTCCTCCCACACTCCCTCTCCCCGCCCTCTAAGTGGTCACAAGGCACCGAGCTTATCTCCTTGTGCTATGCAGTTGTTTCCCAGTAGCAATTGGTTTTACATATGATAGTGTATATATGTATATGCCACTCTCTTACTTTGTCCCAGCTTATACTTCCCCTTCCCTGTGTCCTCAAGTCCATTCTCTAGTAGGTCTGCATTTTATTCCTGTCTAGCCCCTGGTTTCTTCAGGACCTTTTTTTTTTTTTTTTTTTTTTTTAGATTCCATATATATGTGTTGGCACACAGTATTTGTTTTTCTCTTTCTCAGTTACTTCACCATGTATGACAGATTCTAGGTCCATCTACCTCAATACAAATGACTCAATATCGTTTCTTTTTATGGCTGCATTATATTCTGTTGTATATATATGCCACAACTTGTTTTATCCATTCATCAGTTGATGGACACTTAGGCTGCTTCCATATGCTGGCTAGTGTAAATTGAGCTGCAATAAACAATGTGGTACATGACTCTCTCTTTTTTTAACATGTTTATTGGAGTAAAATTGCTTTACAAGAATGTGTTAGTTTCTGCTTTATAACAAAGTGAATTAGTTATACATATACATATGTCCCCATATCTGTGCCCTCTTGCATCTCCCTCCCTCCCACCCTCTATATCCCAGCCTTCTAAATGGTCACAAAGCACTGAGGTGATCGACCTGTGCTATGCAGTTGCTTCCCACTAGCAATCGGTTTTACATTTGGTAGTGTATATGTGTACATGCCACTCTCTTACTTTGTACCAGCTTATCCTTCCCCCTCCCTGTGTCTTCAAGTCCATTCTCTAGCATGTCGGCGTCTTTATTTCTGTACAGCCTCTAGGTTCTTTTTTTTTTGGCACCCTTTTTTTTTAGTAAATTTATTTATTGGTTTGTTTGGTTTTTTGGCTGTGTTGGGTATTCTTTGCTGCACACATACTTTCTCTAGTTGCTTCGAGCGGTGACTTCTCTTATTGCATAGCACGGGCTCTTGGTGCATGGGCTTCAGTGGTTGCAGAACACGAGCTCAGTAGTTTGTGGCTCGTGGGCTCTAGAGCACAGTCTCAGTAATTTTGGAGCACGGCTTAGTTGCTCCGTGGCATGTGGCATCTTCTCGGATCAGGTCTCGAACCCGTGTCCTGTGCACTGGTAGGTGTATTCTTAACCACTGTGCCGCCGGGGAAGTCCCCAGCCCCTAGGTTCTTAAGGACCATTTTTTTTGATTCCATATATTTGTGTTAGCATACGGTATTTCTTTTTCTCTTTCTCAGTTACTTCACTTTGTATGACAGACTCTAGGGCCCTCTACCTCAATAAAAATGAGTCAATTTCGTTTCTTTTTATGGCTGAGTAATATTCCATCGTATATAGGTGCCACCTGTTCTATATTCATGTATCTGTCGATGGACACCTAGATTATTTCCATATCCTGGCTCTTGTAAATAGAGCTGCAATGAACATTGTGGTACATGACTCTTTCTTTTTTTTTTTTAACATCTTTAGTGGATTATAATTGCTTTACAATGGTGTGTTATTTTATGCTTTATAACAAGTGAATCTGTTATACATATACATATGTCCACATATCTCTGTACTCTTGCATCTCCCTCCCTCCAACCCTCCATATACCAGCCCTCTAATTGGTTACAAAGCACCGAGCTGATCTCCGTGTGCTATGCAGTTGCTTCACACGAGCAATCGGTTTTACATATTATACTGTATATGTGTACATGCCACTCTCTTACTTTGTCCCAGCTTACACTTCCCCCTCCCTCTGTTCTCAAGTCCATTCTCTAGTAGGTCTGCATCTTTTATCTTGTCCAGCCCATAGGTACTTCAAGACCATATATTTTTTTTTTTGGTTTCCATATATATGTGTTAGCATACGGTATTTGTTTTTCTTGTTCTCATTTACTTCACTCTGTGTGACAGACGCTAGGTCCATCTACCTCAATACAAATGTCTCAGTTTCATTTCTTTTTATGGCTGAGTAATATTCCATTGTATATATGTGTCACAAGTTTTATATCCATTCAGCTGTTGGTGGACACTTAGGCTTCTTCCATGTCCTGGGTAGTGTAAAGAGAGCTGCAATGAACATTGTGGTAAATAACTCTTTCTTTCTTTTTTTTTTTTTTTAAACATCTTTCTTGGAGTATAATTGCTTTACAAGGGTGTGTTAGCTTTTCTTTATAACAAAATCAATTGATTATACTTATACCTATGACCCCATATCTATGCCCTCGTGCATCTCTCTCCCTTCCACCCTCCCTATCCCAGCCCTCTAATTGGTCACATAGCACAGAGCTGATCTCCCTGTGCTATGCTGCTGCTTCCCACTAGCTATCTAGTTTATATTTGGTAGTGTATATACCTTAATGGGACTCTCTCACCTTGCCCCATCTTACCCTTGCCCATATTAGGGAAGTTTTCAACTATAATCTCTTCAAGTATTTTCTCAGTCCCTTTCTTTTTCTCTTCTTCTTCTGGAACCCCAATAATTCGAATGTTGGTGCGTTTAATGTTGTCCCAGAGGTCTCTGGGTCTGTCCTCAGTTCTTTGCATTCTTTTTTCTTTATTCTGCTCTGCAGCAGTTATTTCCACTATTTTATCTTCCACGTCACTTATCCGTTCTTCTGCCTCAGTTATTCTGCTATTGATCCCATCTAGAGTATTTTTAATTTCATTTATTGTGTTTCTCATCGTTGCTTGATTCATCTTTATTTCTTCTAGGTCCTTGTTAAACGTTTCTTGTATTTTGTCTATTCTATTTCCAAGATTTTGGATCATCTTTACTATCATTATTCTGAATTCTTTTTCAGGTAGACTGCCTATTTGCTCTTCATTTGTTAGGTCTGGTGGGTTTTTATCTTGCTCTTTCACTTGCTGTGTGTTTTTCTGTCTTCTCATTTTGCTTATCTTACTGTGTTTGCAGTCTCCTTTTTTCAGGCTGCAGGTTCGTAGTTCCCGTTGTTTTTGGTGTCTGTCCCCAGTGGCTAAGGTTGGTTCAGTGAGTTGTGTAGGCTTCCTGGTGGAGGGGTCTAGTGCCTGTGTTCTGGTGGATGAGGCTGGATCTTGTCTTTCTGGTGGGCAGGTCCACGTCTGGTGGTGTGTTTTGGGGTGTCTATGGACTTACCATGATTTTAGGCAGCCTCTCTGCTAATGGGTGGGGTTGTGTTCCCTGTCTTGCTAGTTGTTTGGCATAGGGTGTCCAGCACTGTAGCTTGCTGGTCGTTGAATGAAGCTGGGTGCTTGTGTTGAGATGGAGATCTCTGGGAGATTTTTGTCGTTTGATATTATGTGGAGCTGGGAGGTCTCTTGTGGACCCGTGTCCTGAAGTTGGCTCTCCCCACTCAGAGGCACAGCACTGACTTCTGGCTGCAGCACCAAGAGCCTTTCATCCACATGGCTGAGAATAAAAGGGAGAAAAGTAGAAAGATAGAATTAGTAGAAGTAGAAAGAAAGAAAGAAACAGAGAGAAGAGAGGGAGGGAGGGAGGGAGGAGGGAAGGTAGGAAAAAAAGAAAGAGAGAAGATAAAGTAAAATAGAATAAAGTATGATAAAGTATAATAAATTTATTAAAATAAAAAAATAATTATTAAGAAAAAAAATTAAAAAAAAAGAAACAAGAAACGGACGGATAGAACCCTAGGACAAATGGTGGAAGCAAAGCTATACAGACAAAATCTCACACAGAAGCATACACATACACACTCACAAAAAGAGGAAAAGGGGAAAAAATCATAAATCTTGCTCTCAAAGTCCACCTCCTCAATTTGGGATGATTCGTTGTCTATTCATGTATCCCACAGACGCAGGGTACATCAAGTTGATTGTGGAGCTTGAATCTACTGCTTCTGAAGCTGCTAGGAGAGATTTCCCTTTCTCTTCTTTATTCTCACAGCTCCCGGGTCTCAGCTTTGGCTATGGCCCCGCCTCTACGTGTAGGTCACTGGAGGGCGTCTGTTCTTCGCTCAAGACAGGACGGGTTTAAGGCAGTAGCTGCTTCGGGGACTCTGCTGACGCAGTCCGGGGGGAGGGAGGGGTACCGAGTGTGGGGTGAGCCTGTGGCGGGAGATGCCGGTGGCATGTTGCACCAGCCCACGGCGCGCTGTGCGCTCTCCCGGGGAAGCCATCCCTGGATCCCTGGACCCCGGCAGTGGCGGGCTGCACAGGCTCCCCGGAAAGGGGGTGTGGACAGTGACTTGCTCTCGCACACAGGCCTCTTGGCAGCGGCAACAGCAGCCCAGTGTTCCACGCCCGTCTCTGGGGTCCACGCTTTTAGCCGCGGCTCGCGCCCGTCTCTGGAGCTCCTTTAAGCAGCGCTCTTAATCCCCTCTCCTCGCGCACCAGGAAACAAAGAGGGAAGAAAAAGTCTCTTGCCTCTTCGGCAGGTCCAGACCTTTTCCTGGACTCCCTCCGGGCCAGCCGTGGTGCACTAACCCCTTCAGGCTGTGTTCACGCCGCCAAGCCCAGTCCTCTCCCTAGGCTGCCTAGTGTGTGGAAACCTTTCCTCCTTCACGGGTCCCTCCCACTGGTGCAGGTTCCGTCCCTATCCTTTTGTCTCTGTTTATTCTTTTTTCTTTTGCCCTACCCAGGTACGTGGGGAGTTTCTTGCCTTTTGGGAGGTCTGAGGTCTTCTGCCAGCGTTCAGTAGGTGTTCTTAGGAGTTGTTCCACATATAGATGAATTTCTGGTGTATCTGTGGGGAGGAAGGTGATCTCCACGTCTTACTCTTCCACCATCTTCCTACAACCGCCTGTAGATTGCTTTGAGTAAATATTTCCGTAATATCTTTAGGTGATCCTGTTTTTTTTCTTTTTAATAAATTTATTTATTTATTTATTTTTGGCTGTGTTGGGTCTTCATTTCCGTGCGAGGACTTTCTCTAGTTGCGGTGAGCCGGGCCACTCTTCATCGCGGTGCACGGGCCTCTCACTGTCGTGGCCTCTCTTGTTGCAGAGAACAAGCTCCAGACGTGCAGGCTCAGTTGTTGTGGCTCACGGGCCCAGTTGCTCTGCAGCATGTGGGATCCTCCCAGACCAGGGCTCGAACCCATGTCCCCTGCATTGGCAGGCAGATTCTCAACCCCTGCGCCACCAGGGAAGCCCCAGTTGCATATATGTTAACAAATGTTATATCCTCTTCTTGTATTGGTCCTTTTATTATTACATAATGTGCTTTTTTTGTCTTTTGTTATGAAGTTTATTTTAAAGTCTACTTTGTCTGATATGGGTATTGTTACCCCAGCTTTCTTGTCATTTCCATTTGCAGGAAATATCCTTTTCCATCCCCTCACTTTCAGTCTGTGTGTGTCTTTAGTTCTGAAGTGAGTCTCTCGTGAGACCCATATAAGTAGGTTCTCTTTTTTTTATCCAATCAGCCACCCTATTTCTTTTGATTAAAACATTTAGTCTGTTGACGTTTAAAATGATTGCTAATAGGTATGTACTTATTGCCATTTTGTTACTTATTTTCTGGTTATTTTTGTACTTCTTCTTAGTTCTTTTCTTGTTTTTGTTTCTTCCCTTCCGGTTTGATGATTTTCTTTAGTGGTATGCTTGTGTTTCTTTCTCTCCAGTTTTTGTCTACCTATTGTGGGATTTTGATTTGTGGTTACCATGGGGTTGATATATTTTGACCCATATCTATCTATATCTACTTGTTTTAAACTGATAATCATTTAAGTTCAAACAAATTCTAAAAGATCTACATTTTTATTTCCCTCCCTGACGTTTAGTGTTTTTAATGTTATATTTTACATCTTCATGTTTGTCCATTAACTGTTTATTGTAATTATAGTTGATTTTACACTTTTTGTCTTTCAATCTTCATACTAGTTTATTTAAGTGGTTGATCCACAGCTTCAACTATATATTTTCCTTTAATGGTGGGATTTTTCCTTTCATACAAATACTTCTTGTTGAATCCTTTTCTTTTCTACTTATAGAAGACACTTTAATATTTTTTTAGGGTTGGTTTGGTCTTGATGAACTTCTAGTGTTTGCTTGTCTGAGAAGTTCTTTATCTCTCCTATTCTAAATGATAATCTTGCTGGTTAGAGTATCCTAGGTTTTAGGTTTTTTTTTTTCCTTTCAGCACTTTAAATATATCATGCCATCCCCTTGTGCTACAAAGTTTCTGCAAAAAGAGCAGCTGATAGCCTTATGTGGATTTCCTTGTATATGACTTGCTGTTTTTCTCATGCTGCCTTTAGAATTCTCTTTATCTTTAACTTTTCCCATTTTAATTATGATATGTCAGTGTGGGTTTCTTTGGGTTCATCTTTTTGGGGATTCTCTGTGCTTATTGTACCTGGATATCTGTTTCCTTCTTCAGGTTCAGGAAATTTTCAGCCATAATTTCATCAAATACCTTTTCAACACACTCTCTCTCTCTTCTCCTTCTGGTACCCCTATAATGTGGATGTTAGTATGCTTGATGTTGTCCCAGAAGTTCCTTAACCTATTCTCATTTAAAATTTTTTGCTGTTCTGATTGGATTATTTTCATTATTCTATCGTCCAAATCACTTATGTGTTCTTCATATCACGTAGTCTGCTGTTAATTTCTTCTAGTGTGTTTTCATTTCAGTTATTGTATTCTCCAGCTTTGACTGGTTCTTTTGTATTAAAATTTTTATATTAAATTCTCACTGTGTTCACCTATTATTTTCCCTAGTTCAGTTAGCATTCTTATTACTAATTGAAATTTTTATCTGGTAAACTATTTTTCTGTTTCATTAGTTGTTTTTTCAGGTTTTTTTTTCTTGTTCTTTCATTTGGAACAGATTCCTCTTTCTCCTCATTTTGCTTAACTTCCTCTGTCTCTATGAAATTAGGTGAAATGGTTACCTATCCCAGTCTTGAAAGTGTGTCCTTGTATGGAGGCATCTCTACACAGTCTGCATGTGCCCAGTGGCTTTGGTGGGAGAGCTGGATCTGAAGTGAGCACATGTTAAATCTTTCCCCAGGGTGTACTGGCAGCTACCCCCTTAATGGGAGGTCAGGCTGGAGATGGAGGGGCTAGAGCCAGAGCCAGGTGTGAGCCGGGCTTTTCCTATTTTCTCCCTATGCTCAGTGGCTATCTCTGCCCTATCAGGGGTGGGGTAGTGTCCCAAGTTGCTGGAGTGGAAGTCCTGAGGGTTGGGTCTGTGCTGGTTCCTTTTCCTCTAAGTGTGCACACTCCCCCCTCCCAGCATCAGCACTTATGCCCAAAAAGGGAGCAGTGCTGGAGTGAGAGGGGCCATAGCGAGCACCTGGTGTGGTCCAGGCATGTGCTGGGGTGGTTCCCGCAAACCAGTCAGAGCTCCAGACCATTCCAATCTGTCAGCAAATGCCAGTAATGTCCATCCTCACCCCTTTCAGAAGAAGTGCTGGGTGCGAGCCAAGTCTGTGCTTCCCAAGTGTGCATTCTCCTTTGCAACAGCTGCCTTCCCCCTACTGGGGAGCTCCACTGGAACAAGAGGGGCCAGAGCAGGCATTTGACATGGATGGGAAACCAGCCAGAGTCCTGGGCAGTTTCAGTCTGCTTACTCTGCCTTGTTCCCAGGAGTGTGTGTGCTGTTTATGAGCAGAGTCTCAGTTTCTTACAGCCCTCCTTTCAGTCCCATTGGTTTTCAAACCAGCTTAAGGGACTCTTCTTCCTGGTGTTGGACCCCAGAGCTGGGGTGCCAAATATATAGTTCGAGCTGCTCACTCCCCAGGGAGGGTCACTGAGCCTGTGTGATCCCCCTCATCTTCCCTAATTTTTTGATATATGTATACATCGTGAAAAGATCACCATAATCAAACTAATTAACATATTCATCACCTCCCATAGTTACCTTTTTTGTGTGTGATAAGAACACTAGAGGTCTACTCCCTTAGGAATTTTCAAGTATGCATTATTATTAACTATAATTACCATGCTGACCATTAGATCACCAGAACTTATCCATTTTATGACTGAAAGTACGTACCCCTTGATCAGTATATCCCCTTTCCCCCCACCACCCAACCTTTGGTAACCACTATTCAACAGACTGATACTGTAAGTTCAACTTTGTTTTTTTGATTCCACATATAAGTGAGATCATTGGATATTTGTCTTTCTGTGCTTGACTTATTTCACTTAGGATAATGTTCTTCAGGTTCATCTGTGTTGTCCCAAATGTCAGGATTTTCTTCTTTTTAAAGAATATAAAATACTCCAGTGTGTGTGTGTGTGTTTGTGTGTGTATCAATCACATTTTTTTATCCATTCGTCTACTGAGGGACACTTAGGTTGTTTCCATACTTTGGCTACTGTGAATAATGCTGCAGTTAAGATGGGAGTGTGGATATCTATCCGAGATATTTTATTTCCTTCAGATATATACTCAGAAGTGGGATTGGTGGATCATATAGTAGTTTTATATTTAATTTTCAAGGACCCTCCATACTGTTTTCCATAGTGGCTGAACTTACATTCTGCCAGTCGTTCACAAGAGTTCACTTTTTTCCATATTCTCACCATCACTTATCTTTTGAGTTTTTGATAATAGCCATTCTAACAGTGTGAGGTGATATCTCTGTGGTTTTGATTTGCATTTTCCTGGATATTAGTGATGTTGAGCACCTTTTCATGTACCTGTTGCCATTTATATGTACGTCTCCTTTGGAAAAATGTATATTCAATTCCTTTGCGCATTTTTTTAAAATAATTTTTTTAAATTTTTATTTATTTATGGCTGTGTTGGGTCTTCGTTTCTGTGCGAGGGCTTTCTCTAGTTGCGGCAAGTGGGTGCCACTCTTCATTGAGGTGCGCGGGCCTCTCACTATCGCGACCTCTCTTGTTGCGGAGCACAGGCTCCAGACGCGCAGGCTCAGTAATTGTGGCTCACGGGCCTAGTTGCTCCACGGCATGTGAGATCTTCCCAGACCAGGGCTCCCCTGCATTGGCAGGCAGATTCTCAACCACTGCACCACCAGGGAAGACCCCTTTGCCCATTTTTAATTAGGTTGTTTTTTGTCTATTGAATTATATGAGTTCCTTATAAGTTTTGGAATTTAACCCCTTATCCGATATGGTTTGCAAATATTTTCTTCCATTCCATAAGTTGCCTTTTCATTTTTTTTTGATTGAGTCTTTGCTGTTCAGAAACACTTTAATTTTATATAGTCCTCCCTGTTTATTTTTGCTGTTGTTGCCTATGCTTTCAATGTTAAATCCAAAAATTCATTGCCAAGACCTATATCAAAGAGCATACGCTCTATGTAGGAATTTTATGTCTTCAGATCTTACATTTAATTCTTTAATCCATTTTGAGTTGACGTTTATGTATGGTATAAAATAAGCATCCAGTTTTATGTGGATATCCAATTTTCTAAGCACCATTTAACTGAAAAGACTATCCTTTCCCATTGAGTATTCTTGGCTCCTTTGTCAACTATTGGTTGACCATATATGTGTGGGGTTATTTTTAATCACTTTATTTTGTTCCATTGGACCATGTGTCTCTTTGTATGCCAGTAACATATGCGTTTGATGACTATAGCTTTGTTATTTAGTTTGAAGTCAGGAAGTATGATGCCTCCACCTTTGTTATTCTTGCTCAGGATTGCTTTATCTAGGAACTTCCCTGGTGATCCAGTGGTTAAGACTCTGGGTTCCCAATGCAGGGGGCCCAGGTTTGATCCCTGATCAGGGAACTAGATCCCACATGCTACAACTAAAGATCCTGCATGCTACAACTAAAGATCCCACATGCTGCAACTAAAAAAGATCCCACAGTCAGCAATGAAGGTCCCATGTGCTGCAACTAAGACCTGGCACAGCCAAATAAATAAATATTTTAAAAAAGATTGCTTTATCTAGGGAATTCCTTGGTGGTCCAGTGGTTAGGACTCCATGCTTCCACTGCAGGGGGCACAGGTTTGATCCCTGGTCAGGGAACTAAGATCTTGCAAGCCACGCAACGTGGCTGAAAAAAAGAAATGATTGCTTTAGCTACTTGGGGGCTTTTGTGTTTCCATACAATTTTTAGGATTATTTCTATTTCTGTGAAACATGCCAATGGAATTTTGAAATGGATTGCATTGAATCTGTAGATTGCTTTGCGTAGAATGAACATTATAGCAATATTTATTCTTTTAGTCCATGAGCACAAAATATATTTCCATTTATTTGTGCCTTATTTGATTTGTCTCATCAATGTTTTATAATTTTCAGTGTATAGATCTTTACCCTCCTGGTTAAATTCATTCCTAAGTACTTTATCCTTTTGATGCTATTGTAAATAGGATTTTTTTCTTACGGATATTTTTTTCTTATGGTCTTTTTGGATAATTTATTGTTACTATATAGAAATACAACTGGTTTTTGTATGTTGACTTTGTATTCTACAACTTTACTGAATTTGTATATTACTTTTAATAGTCTTTTTGCTATAATGTTAGGGATTTCTATAAATAAGCTCATAGTATCTACAAATAGAGACAGTTTTATTTCTTCCTTTATGATTTGGATGGCCTTTATTCCTTTTTTTGCCTAATTTCTCTGGCTAGGCCTTCTAGTACTATATTGAATAGAAGTGGTAAGAATGGGCACCCTTGTCTTATTCCTGATCCTAGAGGAAAAGCTTTCAGGTTTTCTCCATTGAGTGTGATGTTAGTGGTCATATATGTTTTTATCTTGTTGAGGTACATTCCTACTGTGCCTAATTTGTTGAAAGTTTTTATCATCAGAGATTGTTGAATTTTGTCAAATGTTTTTTACCACATCTATTGTCAGGATCATATGATTTTTATTCTTAATGTTGTTAATGTGGTATATCATATTTCTTTATTTGCATATGTAGAAGCATTCTTGTATCTTATGGATAAGGCCAACTTGATCATCTTATGTAATCCTTTTAATGTGCTGTTGAATTTAGTTTCCTAGTATTTTATTGGAGATTTTTGCTTCCATGTTCATCAGGAATATTATCCTATAATTTTCTTTTCTTGTGGTGTCCTTGTCTGGCTTTGTTATCAGGGTAATGGTGACCTTATCAAGTGAGCTTTGGAATCTTCCCTCCTCCTCTTTAGTATTTTGGAAGAGTTTTGGAAGGGTTGGTATCAATTCTTCCTTAAATGTTTGGTAGAATTCACCACTGAAGCTGTGGTTCTGGACCCTTCTTTGTTGGGAGATTTTTGATTACTGATTCAATCTCATCACTGGTTATTGGTCTGCTCAAATTTTCAACTTTTTCATCTTGGTGTTGGTGGTTTGCATGTTTCTAGGAATTTATACATTTCTTCTAGGTTTCCCAATTTATTGGTATAAAATTGTTCATAGTAGCCTCTTATTATTTTTTTATGGTGTCAGTTGTAATGCCTCCTCTCTCACTTCTGATTTTATTTATTGTATTTCCTATCTTTTTTTCTTGGTCTACCCAAAGGTTTGTCAATTTTATCGTTTCAAAACACACCTAAATTTCCTTGATCTTTTCTATCATTTTTGTAGTCTTAATTTCATTTATTTCTGCTCTGATCTTTGTTATTTCTTTCTTTGTGCTAACTTTGGGCTTAGTTTGTTCTTTTTCTATTTTCTTGAGAGGTAAAGTTAGCTAGTTTATCTGAGATCTTTCTTTTTTCTTAATGTAGATGTTTATAGTTATAAACTTCCCTCTTAGAACTGCTTTTACTGTATATTATAAGTTCTGGTATGTTGCATTTCCATATTTGCTTCTTTCTCAAGATATTTTTTGATTTCTCTTTTTATTTCTTCTTTTACCCATTGTTTGTTCAGGATTGTGTTGTTTAATTTCCACCTATATGTGAAATGTCCTGTCTTCCTCCTGTTTTTGGTTTCTACTTTCATACCATTGTGTTTGTAAATGATACTTGGTATGATTTAAATCTTTTAAAATTTGCTAAGAGTTGCTTTGTGGCCTAACATATGATATATCCTGGAGATGCTTGAGAAGAATTTGTATTCTGCTGCTGTTGGATGGAATGTTCTATATATGTCTGTTAGGTTCATTTGCTCCAAAGAGTAGCTCAGGTCCAATGATTCCTTATTGATTTTCTGGATGATCTATCCATCGTTGAAAGTGGGTTATTGTAGTCCCCTACTATTATTGCATTGCTTTCTATTTTTCCCTTCAACTCTGTTAATATTTGCTTCATATATTTAGAAGCACTGTTGCTGGAGCATGTATATACACTATTGTTATTTCCTCTTAATGAATTGACCCTTCTATCATTTTATAATGACCATAGGTATTATTATCATTTTGATGCAAAGTGTATTTTGTCTAATATAAGTAAGTTGCTCCTGTTCTCTTTAGGTTTCTGTTCACATGGAATATCTTTTCCCATCCTTTCACTTTCAGATATGAGTGTTCTTAATGGTGACGTGAGTCTCCTGTGGGCAGCGTATAGTTCGGTACTGTTGTATTATTCCTTCAGCAACTCTGTTTTGATTGGGGAGTTTAATCCATTTCACGTTTAAAATAATTATTGATGGGTAAGGACTTACTGTTGCTATTTTGTTAATTGTCTTCTGAATATTTTGCAGATCCTTTGTTCCTCTACTTTTCTCTTTCTTCCTTTGTGATTTTGATTTGATGATTTTCTATAGTGGTATACTTTGATTCCTTTATCTTTCTCTTTTGTGTATCTACTATTGCTTTTTGCTTTGTGGTTACCATGGAGCTTACGTAAAGTATCTTATAGTTATAACAGTCTATACTAAGCTGATAACAACAACTTTGTTTGCATGTAAAAGCTTAACACTTTTACCCACCTCCCACATTTTATATTTTTGTTGTCACAGTTTACATCTTTTTATGTAGTGTATCCATTAACAAATTATGTAATTTTTATTAATTATAAATTAATTTTAATTCTTTTGTATTTTAACCTTTATACCAGAGTTATGTGATTTACACATCACCATTACAATATTGCTGTATTCTGAATCTGTATATTTACCTTTACCAGTGAGTTTAATACTTTTATATGATTTCATGTTACTTGTTAACATTCTTTCTTTCAACTGAACAACCCCCTTTGGCACTTTTTGTAAGGCAGGTAGTGGTGATCAACTCTTTCAGCTTTTGTTTATCTGGGAATGTCTATATCTCTCCTTCAATTCTGAAGGTTAGCTTTGCCAGCTAAAGTATTCCTGGGTGGCAGTTTTTTAAATTTTCCAGTTAGAACTTTGAATATATAATTCCACTCTGTCTAAGCCTGCAAGGTTCTTGTTGAGAAATCTGCTGATTGTCTTATGGAAACTTCCTTGTTTATGATAAGTTTCTTTTTTCTTGCTGCTTTCAAGTTTCCTTTTCCTAAATATTTTTACAGAATTTTTTTTTTTGGCTGTGCCGCGTGGCTTGCGGGATCTTAGTTCCCTGACCAGGGATCAAACGCAGGCCCCGTGCAGTGGAAGCATGGAGTCCTAACCACTGGACCGCCAGGGAATTCCCTCTTTGTCTTTAATTTTTAACAATTTTATTATTATATGTCATGGTGAAGTCTTCCTTGGGTTGAAAGTGATTGGAAACTTTTGAGCTTCATTTATTTCCGCAGAATTTGGAGGTTTACGAGCATCATTTCTTTATATAAGCTTACTGCCCCTTTTTCCCACTCATTTCATTTTTGGATTTCCATAATGCAAATATTGTTTCATTTGATGGTGTCACATAAGTCCCATAGCTTTTTTCTTTTCTATTCTTTTTTTCTTTTTGTTCCTCTCATTGGATAATTTTAAATGACTTGCCTTTGAGTTTTCTGATTCTTTCTTTTGCTTGATTGTGTCTACCATTGAGACTCTCTATTGCAATTTTTAGTTAATTCATTGTATTTTTCAGCTCAAATATTTCTCTTTGGCTCTTTTTCTTTATGTTTTGTATCTCTTTCTTGAACTTCTCATTTTGTTCTTGCACTGTTTTCTTGATTTTGTTAAATTATTTATCTGTGTGCTTTTGTAGCTCCCTGGGATTATTTAGAACAATTATTTTGAATTCTTTGTCAGGCAGTTTATGGATCTCCATTTCTTTGGGGTTAGTTACTAGAAGTTTATTGTGTTTCTTTGGTGGTATCATGTTTCCCTGATATTTCATTATCTCTGTAGCTGTGCATATATGTCTGCTCATTTGAAGAAGCAATCACCTCTCCCAGATTTTATGGACTGACTTCTGTAAGAAAAATCTTCATCTGTGGGTGGGGGCATGCTGGAGTGTGCTGTGGTCCTGGCTCTGTGATGTGACATGCCAGGTGCAGGGCCATGTCCAGGGGTTGTGGTGTCTTGTTAGCTTAGGCAGCTGGTGTTCACATCAACACCTGTGTCATCCTTGACAACAAGTGCGGCAGGGAGTCTTTGGTGGCTGCAAGGACTCTTGGGGTCCTCAACAGCACCTCCAGGTCCAACAATGAGGGCTAGGGTCCAGTGACAGGGGCTGTGGCCAACTGTGGGCACATGAAGAGCAGCAGAGGCCTGGGCTATCAGCGTGCACTTGTTTGGCTGCAGAGTCTAGGAGAGGGCAGACATACAGCAGTGGGGGCTGGTGACAGGAGTTGGTGGAGTGGACATGCAGGTGCACTTCTGCAGAGGCTAGCTGTGAGTATAATGATGCAGGCCAATGACAGGATCAGGGCCAGATCCAGGTGCACAAGCACACATGGGTTCCTGGGCTATTGGCAGGTAGTCATGCATCTGCAAAGGTACCAGCTGGTGAATGCATGGCAGTGATAGCCAGTGACAGGAGTTGAGGCTAGCAAATGCATGTGGACAGCTGTAGTGGCTAGTTGTGGGCATGCACAGTGGTGCAGCTACATGTAAAAGAATGAAATTAGAACACTCCCTAACACCATACACAAAAATAAACTCAAAATGGATTAAAGACCTAAATGTAAGGCCAGACACTATAAAAGTCTTAGAGGAAAACATAGGCAGAACAGTCTGTGACATAAATCACAGCAAGATCCTTTTTGACCCACCTCCTAGAGAAAAGGGAATAAAAACAAAAATAAACAAATGTGACCTAATGAAACTTCAAAGCTTTTGCACAGCAAAGGAAACCATAAACAAGACACAAAGACAACCCTCAGAATGGGAGAAAATATTTGCAAATGAAGCAATTGCCAAAGGATTAATCTCCAAAATTTACAAGCAGCTCATGCAGCTCAATATCAAAAACACAAACAACCCAATCCCAAAATGGGCAGAAGTCCTAAATAGACATTTCTCCAAAGAAGATATACAGATTGCCAGAAACACAAAAAAGAAGGCTCAACATCATTAATCATTAGAGAAATGCAAATCAAAACTACAATGAGATAGCATCTCTCACCGGTCAGATTGGCCATCATCAAAAAAATCTACAAACAATTATTGTTGGAGAGGGTGTGGAGAAAAGGGAACACTCTTGCACTGTTGGTGGGAATGTAAATTGGTACAGCCACTACGGAGAACAGTATGGAGGTTCCTTAAAAAACTACAAATAGAACTACCATACGACACAGCAATCCCACTACTGGGCATATACCCTGAGAAAACCATAATTCAAAAAGAGTCATGTACCAAAATGTTCATTGCAGCTCTATTTACAACAGCCAGGACATAGAAGCAACCTAAGTGTCCATCAACAGATGAATGGATAAAGAAGATGTGGCACATATATACAATGGAATATTACTCAGCTATAAAAAGAAACGAAATTGAGTTACTTTTAGTGAGTTGGATGGACCTAGAGACTGTCATACACAGCGAAGTAAGTCAGAAAGAAAAATCACATACCGTATGCTAACACATATATATAGAATCTTGAAAAAAAAAGGTCATGAAGAAACTTTGGGCAAGATGAGAATAAAGATGCAGACCCAGTAGAGAATGGACTTGAGGATACGGGAGGGGGAAGGGGAAGCTGAGACAAAGTGACAGAGTGGCATAGACATATATACACTACTAAACGTAAAATAGATAGCTAGTGGGAAGCAGCCGCATAGCACAGGGAGATCAGCTCGGTGCTTTGTGACCACCTAGAGGGGTGGGATAGGAAGTGTGGGACGGAGGGAGGTGCAAGAGGGAAGCGATATGGGGATATATGTATATGTATAACTGTTTCACTTTGTTATAAAGCAGAAACTAACACACCATGTAAAGCAATTATACTCCAATAAAGATGTCAAAAAAAAAAAGAATTAGTATGTTGGTGGAGGTCATCAAGAGGACGTGACAAACTGCTGACTCTCAAGCTGGACCTGGGCAATCAGAGGCTCCTCATCCCCTCTCCAGTCCTTGGAATGTACCTTCAGTCCACCGTTCTCAAAGCTGGAGCCGTTTTCAAGGACACAGCCTTGAGACAGTAATGTGATGTTGAGACCATCTCATTGGTATATGTGACTGAACCCCATTAAGGCCTCTATGTAAACTTTCAGGATTCTGGGAAGCAGGTATGGAGATCTACTGTCTTGCAGCTGCCCAAGACAAGCCTCAAATGTAAGTCCCTTGTGGGGAATTCCCTGGCAGTCCAGTAATTAGAATTCTGTGCTTTCACTGCCAAGGGTCTGGGTTCAATCCCTGGTTGGGGAACTGAGATCCCACAAGCCACATGGTGCGACCAAATAAATAAATAAATAAAGACTTAAATGTGAAAGGCCAATATTTTTTGAAAAACATGTAAGTTCTTTGTTTATTAATCTGCCACCTACCTATCTGGAGCGGTCTGCCTCTTTCTTCCGTCTCTCCTTGCCCTTCATGTACAGGGGCCAGTTTGTGAGCCAACAGAGTAACATGACAAAGTAAAAGTTTAAAAAATGTGTTCTCAAAAATAATTCCTTTAGTTCTAATGATTTTTAGTAGCATGCCCAATAGGTTTTTGTTCCAATTCCTGAATTTAATTCTTCTTTCCATTTTAGTACAGATGATGGATCCCACTGTGTTCCTTCAGAGCTACCAAAGGGTTGACTGGGTGGAACATTTTTCAAGGAGTAAGGACACTTGGTGGTAGAGATTCTGGGAAGATGGTGGCGTCAGTGGCTATATAGCTTTTTGATCTCTCCAAACACATAAAAACAGAGCAACTAGAGAGCAAAAGCAAAATGCATGAATAATCTTTTCAACAAATCTAGATTATAATATATCCCCTCAGCCTCCAAAATTGAAGTGGGTGGGGACAGACAACTAAAAGTTGCATTACTTACATGGTACCGGTGTCTGTGCAGGAAGAAAACGAAGTAACAGCACAGCATTTTACTAACTTGATAATAGGAGAACCACAAACTAGCCAGCTCACTGGAAAGAGAAACTGAAACTGGCAGTGTTTCTGCCCTTTTCAATACCAGGTAAGTGCAAGTAGCCCAGATGAAAAGGCACTAAGGGGGCTGGAAGCATCATAGCCCCTGCGAACTCTGAAAACTGACACTTCAGGGCTCCCTTCTAGGACAGGAGCCCACCATATGAGAAACCTCTGGAACTGGAATCATGATTCAGTAGGAACTGAATAAGAGAGACTAAGGAAATGAGAAGGTCTAAAACTGTGCTGTGTACACACGTCCACACTTGTGGCTATTGAGTACTTGAAATGTGGCTGAGATGTGCTGCAGGTGTAAATTACACACCAGCTTTTGAAAACTTAGTAGGAAAAATTTTAAATATCTCATAAATTATTAAGTGAAGTAAGTCAGAAAGAGAAAGACAAATACCATGTGATATCACTTATACGTGGAATCTAAAATATGACACAAATGAATTTATTTATGAAACAGAAACAGACTCAGACATAGAAAACAAACTTATGGTTACCAAAGGGGAAAGCGGGTAGGGAAGTGATAAACTGGGAGTTTGGGATTAGCCAATACAAACTACTATGTATAAAATACATAGACAAGGTCCTAATGTACAGCACAGGGAACTATATTCAATATACTGTAATAAACCGTAATGGGAAAGTATATGAAAAATAGTGTGTATATATATATATGCATGGTTGAGTTGCTTTGCTGTACACCAGAATCTAACACAGCATTGTATATCAACTATACTTCAATAAAAAATATTTTTATCTAAAAAATAAATATCTCAATAATTTTTATATTGATTACATGTTGAAATAATATTTTGGATAGATGAAATTAAATAAAATATTAAATGTGTTTCTTTAGGCATTTTTAAATGTGACTACTAGGAAACGGTATTACATGTGTGGCTAGCATTATATTTCTACTGGACAGAACTCCATATTACTGAAGTTTGAGATACCTTTTCGACATCTCAAGTGGAAAGGTCAATTAGGTAGCTGGATATACGTGACTGGAGTACAAGGGAATAGATGGGAGTGGATATACAATATTTTGATTCACCAGCCTAAAACAATACTCAAAGATGTGAGACCAGATGGAATCACCTAGGAAGTAAATGTGTATAGGAAAAAAAGGGCAAAAAAGGCAAAAAACCGGAGGCCTTGGGCAATCCAACACTTAGAGGTGTGGAAAATGAGAAAGGTCTAGGAGAATGTGGGGTGGACATAAAGAGAACAGTCTTCAAAGATTAAAGAAGAACACATATAAAGGAAAAGGGAATGATTGACTGTGTCAAATGCTGCCAAAAGGTGAAATGCTGCCAAAAGGTGAATTAAGATGAAATCTAGGGCTTCCCTGGTGGCGCAGTGGTTGGGAGTTCGCCTGCTGATGCAGGAGACCCGGGTTCGTGCCCCGGTCCGGGAGGATCCCGCATGCTGTGGAGCGGCTGCGCCCATGGGCTGTGGCTGCTGGGCCTGCACGTCCGGAGCCTGTGCTCCGCGACGGGAGAGGCCGTGGCAGTGAGAGGCCCGCATACCACCAAAAAGAAGAAGAAGAAGAAGAAGAACATATATAAAGGAAAAGGGAATGATTAACTGTGTCAAATGCTGCCAAAAGGTGAATTAAGATGAAATCTAGTGCTTCCCTGGTGGCGCAGTGGTTAAGAATCCGCCTGCCAATGCAGGGGACACAGGTTCGAGCCCTGATCCGGGAAGATCCCACATGCCGAGCAGCAACAAAGCCCGTGCGCCACAACTACTGAGCCGGTACTCTAGAGCCAGCGAGCCACAACTACTGAAGTCCTGTGTGCCTAGAGCCCATGCTCCGCAATAAGAGAGGCCACTGCGATGGGAAGCCCGTGCACTGCAATGAAGAGTAGCCCCCGCTCGCCACAACTGGAGTGAGCCCGTGTGCAGCAACGAAGACCCAACGCAGCCAAAGATAAATAAACAAATAAAATAAATAAAATTTTAAAAAAGCTTCATGATGTTGGGTTTGGCAATGATTTTTAGGATTTGACACTAAAAACACAAGCAACAAAAGTAAAAATAGATAAATTGGATTACATCAAAATGAAAACTTTCTGCATCAAAGGACACAGTTTAAATAGAGTGAAAAGGCAACCTATGGGAGAAAATATTTGCCAATCATACATCTGAAAAGAGGCTAACTTCCAGAACATATAAAGAACCCCTACAACTCAATAACAACAAGAAAACTGATTTTAAAACTGGGCAAAGGACTTGAATAGACATTTCTCCAAAGAAGATATACAAATGGCCAACAAGCATACGAAAAGATGCTCAACACCACTAATCATTAAGGAAATGCAAATCAAAACCACAGTGAGATATCACCCCACATTTATTAGGATGGCTGCTATCAAAAAACAAAACAGGGACTTCCTTGGTGGTCCAGTGGTTAAGAATCTGCCTCCCAATGCAGGGGAAGTGGGTTCGATGCCTGGTCGGGGAACTAAGATCCCCCAGGCCACAGGGCAACTAAGCCCGAGCGCCACAACTGGAGAGCCTGTGTGCCACAACTAGAGAGAAACCTGTGTGCCACAACTAAGACCCGACAAAGCCAAATAAATAAATATTAAAAAAAAGGGGTAGTCAAACCCATAGAAAGAGAAAGTGGAATGTTGATTGCCAGGGACTTCAGGAAGAGAGGAATGGGGAGTTATGGTTTGATGGGACAGAGTTTCAGTTGGAGAAGATGAAAAAATTCTGGAGATGGAATGTGGTGATGGTTGCATAACAGTGAATGCCATAGAACCGTACACTTACAAATGGTAAATTTTGTTATACGTATCTTATCACAATTAACGAAAAAAGATTTAAAGTGTACAGGGAATTCCCTTGTGGGCCAGTGGTTAGGACTGCCAAGGGCCCAGGTGTGATCCCTGGTCAGGGAACTGCGATCTCACACGTTGCACAGTCAAAAAAAAAAAAAAACACAAGATGAAATCTAGGAATTGTCCACTGGATTTTGCAGAATGAAGGTCTGCTATGTGATGACAATCGATACTTTCATAGGGAGGGTCCAGAGAAGGAAGAAATGCTTATGGCCAATAGCAGCTATGTAAATTTTAGTATGGTGGGCTTGAGTTAAGGACATTGGATTGAGGTCCACTCCCAAACAGATCACATGCCAGGAGACGCACTAAAACATTAGCATGCAGTAGAGTGGTGGCATCTCTGATTCAGCCCACTGAATGCTAGCTCACTGCAGGAAGGACCAAACCTAGGACCTGAACTATTGCTTCCCTCAACATCTGAGATATTGATGTTGTTGTATGGTCAGAGCCACTTCCAGGGACAAGATGTGGCTTCCTAAATATATTGATATATCCCTTAGTGTCTCTAACTCTCTGAGGCTGGACTACAGAGCTAACTATACATCCAGGGCAGTCGCTAACATTTGCAGTATGTCTGGCACAAAAGTACAAATGTAGGCCCTTGGTCCATGTCCTTGATCTCTTCCCATTGCCAGCTATGTCCTACACCAAGAGATCGCTCACACCTAACCCAGAGAACACTTCAGCCTACATCTCCAAGCTCTGTCTACCCTTTGCTTCTACAGTGGCCACTTGGCCACCTTTTGGGCCTGAGTTTGCATACCATAGGCCCAGACCTCCCTTCCTTAGGAAGGACCCTGAAAGTAAGGCCTTACAGGACCTGGAAGCAGCCTTGGGGAATAAGGAAACCTAAACATTTTACACAAATGTTGCAGGGTGTTGGGACCTGGTGAGAACATCCCATTGTCCTTGTGGTCAATGTCCCTAGCTTTTTGGTCTGAATACAGCACGAAGAGGGCCTGAGTGGGAACCTTTATAATGTGGGGCCCAGGAAGAGGGTTCTTCTTGGCCAGTACTATGCCAGTACTGGCCACATACCAGAAAAGCAAGGAGAAAAAAATATGGGAAAGTAGGGAGGAGTTTCCTTTTACTGGTTTGGTTTAAATTTTTTTCACTCTATTCTTTTAATGTGGTCTCCTACCATGTTTCTACAACGAAACTTCTTAAAAAAACAGCTGAGTTGAGTTTCATCATAGAACCAGCAATATGGTCATGGTGGAAAATGTAGAACATAGAAGACCATACCACCAGTTATTCCAAAGATGAGATATATGCCCTGATCACAGCATGGTGTATGTCCATCCAGTTGTCTCCAAATACGTCTGTATGTGCACACACAAACACACACATACACACTCACCCTCGCATATCTGCTCACACTTAGGCACAATAATTTTTTCAATGGGATTATCCATTAACACAGTTTTCACTAAATATACGACCATTTTTACATAGTCATTAACCTTGAATCACTCTCCTATACCTTCCCCTCCCCTCTCCCCACAGACCTCAAGAGCCCCTGTTCCCAACACACAAATTTTTTTCTCCCCTAGAAACTGAGACCTTCCCCCTTCTGCTCCTGACTCCTGCTGTTCTCCCCCTTCCTGATCCTGAGTCTTCCTTCTAGCACCCCCTACTCTCATCTGAGGAGGAAGTATTCTCCCTGTCCATACAGGGTCATGCCCTGCCTCTTTCTTCAACCTGGATATCTCCATCACCCCTCCTTTTCTCTAGCCACCTTGAGTTAAACCCTGCCCCCTTTTCTTGTCCATAGTTGCAAATCACCTATGCAAAGAGCATATATAATATATAAATGGAATTTTCCTGGACAGAACTCCATGTTAGACAGTGGAAATAAATGATTGCTAGGATAATATTGTATTCCTCCTCCCTACCAATGAGTAAGCTAGTATGCCAACAACTTTCTTAAGTCCTCTAAATAAGACACAGGATTAACCGTTTTTTGGACAATAAAAAAGCTACAATTTTTAAATGAAACCAACATTTTAATTTGTTCACTCAAAACTTTCATTATGGAAAGGCAACTTGGAAAAGGGAAATCTCAGAGGCCAAGGCAGGCCCTTTTGGGGGATAAGGGGGTGCTGGAATCAAGTGCCAACAGCAGATAAGTGCGAGGTAGTGCCATTATGGAGAGGGGAGGCTTCAAAACTGCCTCTTCAAACAACTTCAAAACTGCTCATGATGTTGCTTAATAGCTAGAGCACTTGGAAACTTCACAGTTAACCGGCAGAGCAGGCAGCCCATTCAGGACAGTGGGTGGATGTTGATTTCTTTTGAAGGCCTTATGAGTCTGCTCATGGAGGATCACAACATAGGAAATGTAGGAGAGGGAGGCATGCTCCCTATTTCAGCCAGCTCTTCTGAAGAGAGAGGGCTCAGGACATCAAACTCGAGCAGCAAGGTGCGCCTAAGGCTAGCGGGGCTAGGAGTAGAGATGGAGCTCAGGCCAGGAAACCTATGGGAACTCCTGCCAGGAAAATTAGTGGGGGAGGAGGAGGGGCTCTGGCTCGGAGACCAAGGAGCAGAGGAGGAGGAGGAGGAGGAGGAGGAGGAGGAGGAGGAGGAGAAACTGTCAGCATATGGCTCAGGAGGTGATGGTGAGGAGGCACGCATACGAACTGCATGCCAAACCTGTTGGGTAGCAAGGTTTGGGACCTCAGAATCCGAAGAGCTTGAGCTGCTCTGGAAGACTACCCTTCTTAAGGCGAACCCAGGCGATGAAGGAGGACTCTGGCTATTAAGCCCAGGGAGAAAAGGGCGGATGCTAGGGGCTGATCTTCTCTGGGTGGCATGGCTTCAGAGCACAAAGCCTGGAGTCGTGCTGCTGCTTCGAGGGCAGAGCCTGGCCTGGATGCGCGGCTGCGGAGAACAGGGCCTGTCGGGCTGGAGTGGTTGTTGACGACAGCGCCTGGCCCAGATGCATGGCGGCGGGAATCAGGGCCTGGCACGGAAGCACGGCGGCGGCGATGAGCAGGCCCTGGCAGGCTGGAGTGGTTGTCGATGGCAGCACCCGGCGCAGATGCACGGTGGCGGGTAGCACGGCGGCGGCGATGAGCAAGGCCTGGCTTGGGTGTACAGCAGCGGCGTTGAGCAGGGCCTGGCACTGATGCTCGGTGCCGCAGAGCAGTGCCCGGCACGTATAGACGGCAACGAGTGCGCCTTGTTCGGGTGAACGGTGGTGGTGGCGAGCAGGGCTCTGCTCAGCTGCACGGCTACAAAGAGCAACGCTGGACCCGGATGTGTGGCTACGGAGAGCACGGCCTAGCCTGGCTGCCTGACGGCAGAGAACGGGACCCGACGGGGTGGTGCGGCCGCGGCGAGCAGGGTGTTGCACCGATGCATGGCTGCGGAGAGCAGGGCCAGACTGGGTGGCATGGCGGCAGAGGGCTGGGCCTGGTCTGACTGCTTGACTGCGGAGAGCAGGGCCTGGTGCTTTAGCCTGGCTTTCGAGGACAGGACCCGGCTGTGATGCGTGGTTCCCCAGAGAAACCTGAAAATGGCCACAGCTGCTGGGCTCAGACCTTGGAGAAGATGGCTTCGCCGACCACGGGGACACTGCAGCTCCAGAAAACAGACAGCACCGTGGAAGCTTCAGAGACACGGAAGCCTCCTCGTGGCTGGGCCGCTTCCTCCCACGTCCATCCCCTGGGCTCGTGGTCTGGGTTGGACACTGGCCAGCGCCCCCAGCGGCTTGCCAGATGGCGGCCCCACTGAGCGCAGGCACTGTCTGGACGCCTTGGCCTGTCCTGGGCACCACACAGCTCAGCTCTGCGTAGGGACTCCCGCCGCCAGGGAGGTCGGGGCGCCCCCCTTCCTGCACACCGTCCACGGAGGGGGGCCCCGGGTCCTCCCCCGTGAGCGAAATGGTGCTGGCGGCAGCCACCCTGCAGGATGAAGAACCTGCTGTGTCACTGCCTGGGGCGCCGCCACCTGACGGAGATGGGTTGCTCGATACTGTGGGGACCAAGGCACCGGGGTCGGGGTTTTCAGTCCCACGGGTGTCACCAGGGGCAGAGACGACCTTGTTCTTCGGCCCTGCCGGCATCTCATCCTGCTGAGGCTTCTGCTCCTTCTCACAGCACGACTGGGTGGCCACAAGGCCAGGTTCTCACTCAGAGACAGGAGAGCGCGGCTGCCGACCGTTACCTCAGAGAAGCCCTGGGCGCCAAGAGGGAGGAGGATGGGCGGGCCCCGTGGAGTCTCCGCTTCTGATTGGTGGGCTGGATGTCACGTGGCCTTCGTCTCCCGGGGAGGGGGCCAACTTGGCTCCACCTAGCGCCAAACAGGAGGGTGTGCTCCACACGTCAGGAGTTTGGTCCGCCCCGCCCCGCTCAGCATGCTGGGTCAATGCTGGGAATTCCCCATCCTTACCCTAGGAGTGTGTGCGTCTCGAAAGAGGGGCTGAGGGCCACAAGGCTGTCTATATAAATCATTCAGGTCACGCCGAATCAGCTTAGCTTATAGCACCACTCTGGTGGCTCAACCCTTAGCCAGGTGTCCCTCCTGGAATATAGTCACGACACTGGACCCGTAACTGTGACCCTGGAGGGGATGGTCCCGGAACTGCTCCGGGCATCTGGATGACCCCACAGGAAGGTTTGCTTGGAGAGTGGCCTGAAAGCGAGCAAACGGATGGGTCCTACACGGGGGTCTTGGCTCAGGATGTTCAGTATGCTGCCACATATGCGGGACAGGGGGGAAGTTAATTCTTCAGCAAGTTGCTTCCCCCTGCCCTGCTCCCTGAACACAGACAGGTTGCCTGGGATTAAGGGTGATGCTGTCCTTAAAGATGGGCTGCATAGTAATCCACTGATGAACGTACATAAATTTATTTGACCTACTCTCTAGTTTCTGCTCATATAAATATGGTGTGGTGCACAGGCTTGAAGTGCAATATTTGGACACATTTTTAGTCATTATTATAAAAGTCATTATTACTGCATGTTCAGTACCCCAAACAAAAGTAAATGTAGGAAAACTAGAACCTAGATTCCCACAGACCAGCAAGCAAGTACTGGGAATGTTTAATTATTTTTTGGTAGAATGGCCATTCATAAATAATTCATAGTCCTTTTGTTTTATAAAAATGGAATTATTCATGCATACATATTGTTTTGTAACCTGCTTATTGTGTCCAGAAAACACACTTTCCATGTCAATAAATACATTTCCACAAGGCCACTGTGTAACTACAAAATATTCCTTTTATGGAGGAAGCTTACATTTCCTTTTTTTTAAAAAATAAATTTATTTATTTATTTTTGGCTGAGTTGGGTCTTCGTGCTGCTGTGTGCAGGCTTTACTCTTCGTTGTGGAGCACAGGCTCTAGGCATGCAGGCTTCAGTAGTTGTGGCCCGTGGGCTTAGTAGTTGTGGCTCACGGGCTCTAGAGTGCAGGCTCAGTAGTTCTGGCGCATGGGCTTAGTTGCTCTGCGGCATGTGGGGTCTTCCTGGAGCAGGGCTCGAACCTGTGTCCCCTGCATTGGCAGGTGGATTCTTAACCACTGCGTCACCAGGGAAGTCCAGGAGGCTTACCTTTTCAAACTGCTATATTGATCAACATTTATGTTGTTTCCAACTTTTCACTCTCTATAACACATCAATGTAAGACCTTTCCTTTTTACTAAAAATTGTTCATATCCTCGAATGTGAACTTGATGTGGATAAATTCCCAGAAAAGGATATTCTGAATACGGGCCATACACATTAGTAATTCTTTGATAAGAATTTAGGAAAGTGGTTCTCCTGAAAGTTGCTCTTACAGCGATTTTGGTGGAATGGAATGGGATATTTAGTGGAATGGATGAACAAATGGACTGAAACAACACAGAAATAGAATGGAATGGTGTTTGGAGTGTTAAATAATAGAGAGTAGAAAATGGATTTGAAATGGAATGCAGAATGTGATGAAACTGACACTGACTGTAGTGGAAATTAGAATAAAATGGAAAAGGAATATGGACTTGAACAGCATATAGAATGGAAAATTGAATGGAATATAATGGGAAAATGGAATGGAATGCAAAATGGCAATATCTAATGGACTACGGAATAAAAGAAAAATGTTATGTGAGAAAAGGAATGAAATGGAGTATAGTGTGAAATAAAATATTAAAGAAAATAGAAGGAAATCAAAATAGGAATGACCATAGTATGGAGTACAATATGCAATGGCCTGAAATAAATGGACCATGAAATATGCACTATAGATTTAAAAGTATCATAAAAGAATGGAATGAAATTTGGAATGAAAAACAGAATCCAAGATTATGAAGGATGGAATAGGAATTGAATGCCAATGGAATATGTAAAATCAAATACTGACGAAATGCAGGATGGACTTAAATGAAGAATAAATGAATAGAATGTGTTCTGATCATCCACCATTCCATAATATAGTGTTGTGGAATAATGTCCATTTCATGATGCTCATGGATTTTGTAGAGCTAGAATTCAGATAGGTTAGAGCAGGAATGGCTTATCTCTGCTCCACAATGTCTGGAGCCTCAGGTGTGAAAACTTGAATGGCTGTGAGGTCATAAGGGAAGGACAACAATCATTTGGCCAGAGTATCTGGGTAGATGGTGTCACTTCCTGGAATAGGGAGGTCTTGAATATTGGGGTCACAGTGGGAATCAGTGATCTGTTCTGACCATATTAGCCACTATGTGCTCTGTAGTTGTCCTAGTGATTTAGGGTTATGAACCCCAACTTATCTCATGGCCATTCTCTTAATTCTATAGGTCAACTTTCACCAGTTTCATAGATCCAGTTTTCCTCTTTAAGAGTCATTTCAGTTTACTCTCTGAGATCTTTCCTTTCCTCCTCCCCCTTTCTAGAATCTCTGGGTCTTCGTCATGATCCCTGACTTAGTAATAACTAAAATGCCCCCCATCCCTGCTTTCTTTAAAGGAGCTATCTATATAGATACAGAGATGTATATAGTTTTCCCCTACTTATTGATTTGCTCTTCTCTAAGATCTCAAACTTTATGCTAAGGAAGTCCCTCTGTTTAACTCTATTGGTGTGTCTTCAGTGCCCTCTCCTTTTTCTTTCCCAGTGCTCCTGTTTAGGAGGTAGTGTTTATGTATGTTTGTGCTCATAGAAAAAGAATCTGGAAGGGTGAGTTTTGTTCTCTTGTACTTTATCTTCTGAATGTTTTCAATGAGCATACATTACTCTTGTACTCAGAAAAAATAGAGCTATTTGCATTTTTAAAACAATTTATAATGTTTGTTTAGATTTTAAGCTGTTGTAAAAACAAAAAAAAAAACAGGCTATCTTATATACTACTGGATGGTGTTATAAATTCATAGCATCTTGCCGATGAATTGTCCATTTGACACTAGAATTTCTCTTCTAGGCATTAACTCTAAAGAAATACTCATATATACTCACACTGTTATGTGCTCAAAGGTGATTATTATAGTGTCATTTATTTTAAATAACCTGAAATCCCATTTCCAATAGGATACTGGATGTCCATAAAATAAACCTATGCAGCATTTATAGGATTTTTTTAAAAAAATTTTAATGCTGTGGGCCTTGATATTTACACAAAAAACACATGATGTATTCTATCTACTGATCTATGTTTACAACTGTATATTTATTTTTACATCTACCTAACTTTCTACGTATATTAGAATTTCATTCACTATAGTGCAACAGGGAGGGGGGCATTTTGCCCCCCAGGTGTGGGGATTTGGAAATGTCTGGAGACCATCACAATTGGGGAGGGAGAGGTGCTACTGGCATCTAGTATGCAGAGTCTAGGGATGCTCTCAGTCCCTTCAATGTGCAGGAGAGCCTCTGACAACATAGAATTATCTGACCTAAAATGCCAGCAGTGTCCAGTTTGACAAACCCTGCAGTAGAGCATTTACATTATTCAAAAAAGTTTAAGACAAAATTTACATCATGATCAATCCTACCAGTGATTGATCACTATTGCTAAAAGTTTGATATGTGTATGTATTAAATTTTCTATGATAATTGTGCTTTAATAAATAGCAAAAGGGTATTTTTTGAAATGAACTAATTTTTTTTCATTTAAAAAATTTATTCTTCTTCAACAAGCTACAAATGTTTTTCACATGTGAAACATACTAGTCATTGCTGAAGAAATTATATAACTTAAGAATTATAATTTCAACTCATTTACACGGAGGAATATTCCACAAAAAATCCATCATCATATATTTACTGATTCTCAACCTTCTAATCAAAGTATTAATATGTAAATATTTATATATTTGGTTAAAATAAGGAAAAGTTGTGGCATCATAATCATAAGGCAATGTATTTGATCTATAAAGGGCAGTGTGTTTGACTAACCAGGTCAGAGTAACTTCATTACTACTCCAGTGACTGGTTTGTGAATGTATATTTCCCAGTTGTGGTTAATGAGATATAAATGTAAGTAGCTTTGGGGTCTTTGGGGAATGGTTTCTCAGCTTTTAAAAAATAGAAGAGACATAACAGATTGTTTACATAAAATAACTTAAAGAATGTATATTTCAAATATTAGAATTAATAAATGAATTTAGCATGATTGCTGGATATAAAGTCAATATTACAAAATTGAGTTGTATTTCTATATTTTAGCTTCAAAAATTATAAAGAAAAAAATTTTAATGCCATTCACTATAAATCAGAAAACATCAAATACCTAGGAACAAATCTAATAAAAGATATTCACAAGACCTCTGCCCAGAAATCTATATAACATTTCTGAGAGATATTAAAGAAGACCTAGATAAATTGGAGATATATCAGGTTCCTTGATTAGAAGACATTATGAAAATTAAATCAAAGAGAGATTTCTCATCAAAATGATTTATGGATTCAATCTAACTTCAGTTGAAATCCCAGCTGATTTTTTGTAACTGGAAATTAGCCAACTGATTCTAAAATATATGTGAATATCAAAGATCCAAGAACAGCCAAAGCCATCCAGAAGAAGAAATTTGAAGGACTTTCAAAGCCAGATTGCAAGGGCAACTATAAAGCCATAATCATTAAGATAGTGTAATTAAAAAAAAAAGGTCATGAAGAACCTAGGGGCAAGATGGGAATAGAGACGCAGACCTACTAGAGAATGGACTTGAGGACACGGGGAGGGGGAAGGGTAAGCTGGGACAAAGTGAGAGAGTGGCATGGACATATATACACTACCAGATGTAAAATAGATAGCTAGTGGGAAGCAGCGGCATAGCACAGGGAGATAAGCTCCGTGCTTTGTGACCACCTAGAGGGGTGGGATAGGGAGGGTGGGAGGGAGGGAGATGCAAGAGGGAAGAGATATGGGGATATATGTATATGTATAACTGATTCACTTTGTTATAAAGCGGAAAGTAACACACCATTGTAAAGCAATTATACTCCAATAAAGATGTTAAACAAAACAAAACAAAACAAAAGATAGTGTGATTTGTGTAAAAGAATAGACGAATAGACCAATGGAACCAAGAAAAGAATCCACAAACAGACGCACACATATATGACTATACACAGACCCCCCCCCCACACACACATATATTTTCACCTGATTTACAACAAAGGTACCAATGCAGTGCTTGGGAGGAAGGACAGTCCTTTAAATAAGTGGAACTAGACTAATTGTATATCCATCCTTATGGAAAAAATAACTTTGGCTCCTAATTTACATCATACACGAAAATTAATTCCAGAAAATAAAGCTGGAAAATAATGTATAAGCATATTATCAACTGTACTTCAATAAAAGAAAGAAAGAAATGTATACATGTATAATGTATAAACATATCTTCATGACCTTGGAGTAGATTATGATATCTGAAACAGGACAGAAAAAGCACTGACAATCAAGGAAAACGTTGAAAAAATATATATCCACACACACATCCAAAAAATATCTTACGTACAGAATAAAATCAAGAAGAAAAAAAGCCAATGCAATTGAACATTGGCGCAATATTTCAACAGGCACGTCACAATATGGGACATCCAACTGACCAGTAAACAAAAGATTGTCCAAACTCAGTCATGAGGGATATGCAAATTTAAATTACAGTGAGAAATCAGTAAACATCTACCAGAATAGCCAAAATGACAACCAGTATCAAGAGGTGGAGAAAATAAAGAAGTGGAACTCTAACTGCTGGTGGGAGTATACATTGGTACTACCACTTGGAAAACTGTTTGGCAGTATCAAAGCTGAATTTATGCCTTTTCTATAACCCAGCAACTCCATCTGTATTAGCTTTCTATTCCTGCATAACAAATTACCACAAACTTAGTGGCTTAAAACAATGTCCATTTATTAGCTCCCAGTTTTGTAGGTTCAGAAGTCCGTGCATGGCATGGCTGGGTTCTCTGCTCAGTTGTCGCACAGGGTGAAGTCAGCCTGAGAAATCAGTCGGCCGGTGCTATGGACTGAATGTTCGTGTCTCTCCTAAAATCCACATGTTAAAACCCTAATCTCCAATGTGGTAGAATTTGGAGGTGGAGCCTTTGGAAGGTAATTAGGTTGGATGGGTCATGGCAGTGGAGCCCCATGATGGGACTGGTGCCCTTATACGGGAATGAAAAGAACAGAGCTCTCTCTGTGTGTGAAGATACAGTAAGGTGGCCATCTGCAAACCAGGAAGCAGGCCTTCACCAGACACCAAACCTTTGGCTCCTTGATATGGGACTTCCCAGCCTCTAGAACTGTGAGAAATACATTTTTGTTGTTTAAGCTACTCAGTCTATAGTAATTTGTTACAGCAGCCCAAACTAATTAAGACAGCCAGGCTGTGTTTCTTTCTGAGTGCTCTTCAGAAGAATCCACTTCCGAGCTCATTCAAGTTATTGGCAGAATTTAGTTCCACTTTTAGCTCCTAGAGATTTCTAACAGTTTCTTGTAACATCAATCTTTCCATATAATTCTCTCACACTTGAATCTCTTAGAAAGTGCACAGGCCAGTTTAAAGTCTCACCTGGTTGGGTCTGACTCACTCAGGGTACCTCCTTATTTGAAAGTCCTGATTTGGGACCTCAATAGATCTGCAAAATCTTTTCCCATATAATGTAACATAATCACAGAAGCAATATGGCATCATAATACCAGGCTCTTCTCACACTTAACGAGAGGCGTTTATACTAGGTCAAGGGTCATTAGGAGTCATCTTAGAATTCTACCCTCTGGCGCCAGGCAATCCAGTCCGTCCCACATAGAATAGTCATTCACCTCATCTCACAGTTTCCAAATTTCTCATGGTATTATAGCATCAGCTCAATGCCAAAAGCTCATCTAAATCTCATCAGCTCAAAGTCCAAAATCTTATCATCTCAATCATTTAAATCAAGCATGCATGAGGTTCCTTGGTATATAATCCATGCAGTACAACTCCTGGGGCACAATCCCTCTCCAACTGTGTACTGGTGATACTAAAGTGACAAACTATCTTCCCTTACACACAATAGTGGGACTGGCATAGGATAACAGCTATAAACATTATGGTTTAATATGGGGGGACATAGAAGGCAGAAAGGAGTCAGAATTCCAAAGCAGTCTGGAAATTCAGCTGATTTCTACTAACAGTCTGTCCAAGGCAATTAAGGAAGACAACTTAGTCTTTCTCTAGTATTTTGACATCAAAATTCTTCCAGTCTTCAGTGAATACTCAGTTCCAAAGCCACACCCACATTTTTAGGGGTTTGCAATGGCTGCACCCCACATCCAGGTGTCAAAACCTATATTAGTTTTCTATTGATATGGAACAAATGACCACACTCAGCAACTTAAAACAGCCCTCATTTATTAGCTCACAGTTGTGCAGGTCAGAAGTCTGTGCCCAGTGTGACCAGCTTCCCTGCTAGTGTCTAACAGGATGAGATGATGGTGGACTTGTTGTGTTCCTTTCTGGAGGCTCTGGGGAAGAGTCCCTTCCAAACTCTCCCATCTTGTTAGTTGAATTCAGTTCCCAGCTGCTGGAGGAATGAGGCCCCCATTTCATTGCTGGCTTTCAGCCTGGAGCAGCACTCATCTCATAGAGGCTGCCTGCACTTCCTCACCCTATGGCCCCCTCCAAATACTCTCTCATGCTTCAGATCTTTCAGCAAGGGCCAAGGCCCTTGTAAGTGCTCCCTCAATTAGGTCTGGCCCACCCCAAAATATCTCCCTGTCCTAAGATCAACTATCTGTGACCTTAATTAAACCTGCAAAATCCTCACCCCGCCATACAATTTAACACAATCATGGGGGTGATATCTTATTGATTATTATTATATCCACAGGTTCCATCCACATTCAATGGGAGGAGATTATATAAAGTTAAGCATCATTGGGTATCATCATAGAATTCTGCCTACTGCACAAAGTATATATCAAACAGAAATGCATAAATATGTTCTCCAAAAGGCATGAACAAGGTGTTCTTAGTAGCATTATTAGAAATAGTTCACAAACTGGAAACAGTGTGAATGTTTATGAACAGCTGAGTGAATAAATACAAGTGTGGTATCCATATAATGGAATACCACACAGCCATGAAATAATCAAATATCCCTACCTGCAACAAATATGGACAGATCCAAAAATCAGTGTACTGAACAAAGGAAACCAGCATAAAAATGTACATGATTGATAATTCTGTTTGTATAAAGTTTAAAAAACAAGCAAAATGAATATATAGTGACATAGGTCAGAAGAGTGGTTAACTTTCAGGTGTAATGACTACATAAGGTCATAATATAGGTTTCTGGGCACCAGTAATGTTCTATATCTTAGTCTTGGTGGTTTTACACGCATGTGTTCACTTTGTAAAATGTCATCAAGTTGTTGCCCCTTATGATTTATGAACTGTTCTCTTTGTATGTTCTACTTCAATGAAAAAAAAAGCTAACATAAAAGAAAAAAACCTTATAAAAGGCAAGAAGAGTTGACAGAAATATACTTCAGAATCACACCCCTTATAGGCAATTTTAAAATGGAAAAATGGAAATGCTTTTAACCCTTCCAGACTTCAGACTATATTATAAAGCTATAGTAATCAAAATAGCGTGGTATTGGCACAAAAACAGACATATAGATCAATGTAACAGAATAGAGAACCCAGAAATAAACCCATACACCCTACAGTAAATTAATCTATGACAAAGGAGACAAGAATATACAATGGAGAAAAGACAGTCTCTTCAACAAGTGGTGATGGAAAAGCTGGACAGCTACATATAAATCAATGAAATTAAAATACACATACCATATACAAAAATGAACTCAAAATGGTTTAAAAGCCTAAATATAAGACATGACACCATAAAACTCCTAGAACAGAACATAGGCCAAACATTCTCAGCCATAAATCATAGCAATATTTTCTTAGGTCAGTCTCCCAAGGCAAAAGAAATAAGAGCAGAAAATAAACAAATGAGACCTAATCAAACGTAAAAGCTTTTGCACAGCAATGGAAACCATCAACAAAACAAAATAATAACCTATGGAATGGGAGAAAATATTTGCAAGTGATGTGAGCAACAAGAGGTTAATATCCAAAATATACGAACAGCTCATACAACCCAATATTGAAAAAACAAGCAACCCAATCAATCAAAAAATGAGCAGAGTTCGCGCGCGCTTGCCGCCCTGGAGTGCGCCCGGCGTTCCGCTCCCCTTCGCTGCGGCCGAGGGCGGCGCGGGCACCGAGCGCGGGGATCGGCGGGGCGGCGGCGGGAGTGGGAGTGGGCGCGCGAGGCCGCGTCCATGGGCCCGGGATCGGCGGGCGGCGGCGGCGGCGGCGGCGGCGGCGCGGGCGCGCGTGCGAGCGGGCGGGCGGCGGGGGCCGCGCGCTCTGTGAGGCGCCGGCCTGCATGCGCGGCTGGAGGCGGCGGCCGGGGATGCGGCGGCGCCTTGCTTGAGCCCGTTCCCGGCCATGTCGGCGGCCAAGGAGAACCCGTGCAGGAAATTCCAGGCCAACATCTTCAACAAGAGCAAGTGTCAGAACTGCTTCAAGCCCCGCGAGTCGCATCTGCTCAACGACGAGGACCTGACTCAGGTGAGCGGGCGGCGCGGGCGGGGCGGACAAAGCGGCGCCCGCGGGACGGAGCGGCGCCCTCCGCTCGCCGCCCGGTGACTCATGCGTTTCGGCGGCTCGAGGCGCCCGACCGAGCGCGGGAACAAAGCGCGGGGCCACACTCGGCCGCCCGGCTCCGCGCCCTTTCCCACTGGCGGCCACCGGGCTGGGGCGGCCTGGGTCCGGGTCTCGCTCTGGGCCGAGACCCGGGGCCGCCGGCGGGGGAGGGGCTCGCACGGCCTCCCCGCTCCCAGGGTCGCCGCTCCCGGCCGCGTCTCTGTCCCTCGTCCCTGGGGGGTTTCGCACGCTTTGGCGGCGGAAACCCGCCCACAGCGCGGCGCCGGGCCGTCCCGCGTGCCCCCGGCGCGTGTCCTGGGCCCGGCCGGCCCCTCCGGAGCTGGGCTCTGCGGCCCGGCGCGGCCACTCCCGCTTTCCCGGCCGGGCCCACCCGCACCCGCACCCGCACCCGCACCCCCACCCGCACCCGCACCCCCACCCCCACCCGCCTCTCCCCAGCCTCCGTCCCCCCAACCGACACGAGCTTCCCCTGGTCCCCCTGCGCGAGGCCGGGAGCCCCTTCCCGTTCCAGCCCAGCTGACTTCGTCGTGGGCGCTCCTTCCACCGACACGCTGCTTTGGAGTAGACCGGCCTGGCCGTTTCTCTTGCTGCGAAGTGTTTACACGGCCGGCCGAGTGGGTGGCAGGGCAGGGGTGACGGCCTGGGACCGGCTGCCTTCCCCAGTGGCCAGAAAGAAACTTCTGGTACCCGAGACCCAGAGCTTCACCCCGCACCCAGGGCTGCGGAGTCAGAGCGTTAGGATGGCAGGGTCCGTGTCCTGGTGGTATGCCGGGCTGTAGTGGGCTTCTGAGGGAGATGCCCTCCTCTCCACTGGACGCCTTGCCCCGGGAAGCAGTTCATGTGGCCATGAGGGTCCTGGACCAGGAGTCAGGGGACTGAACTTCTAGGCTTGGCTATCACTTGCAGCTGCGTGACCTTGAACAAGTCTCTTTGCCTCGTTATAGTTTATTTTCCTTCTCTATAACTTGGGAGCAGGGATCCCTGGCTCTCCTGCCTCACTAGGCTGTTGTGAAAAGCAAGGCATGACATCGTATGAAACTTTTTCTTCTTGCAGTTTAAAAAACAAATGAACAAGAATCACCTACAGAATAGTAAACTTGGATTTAGGAAGTTTCTGGCTTGGCAAGGGTTATTCTGAGAGAGTTTTCTGGTTATTCGAGGCAGCTGCCTAAATTGGGTGTTTACACCTCATAGGGCTTGTTTTCCGACTCTTAAACTTAGATGAATTAGAATGGAATCTTCATATTTGAATTGAATCTGTTTTTAAAATGCTGATAATTAATTGGATTTGGTGGGGAGGGGGATGTCACAAATTTAAAAGTACCTTAATCTTGCACTGTATTCACAGTTGAATTGTGGGTTTTGAAATAGGCCTGGGCCCTCCAGGGCACAAGTGGAATGGTCGTTTCTGAAATGAGTGGGGTTATTTGTTCTGGGAGAGTTTAGGCCAGCCTTCTACCTTCTGGGATCTTTCAGGAAGAAACTGTTCTTGAAGAGAGGAGGAGGGAGACTCAGGGCTGTTGCCAGCAGCTTTAGCTGCTGCTCCCTGCATCCGGCCCTCCCCCAGCCTCTTACTCTCATCCTCATGGCTCCATTAGAAAACCTCAGCCAATCGGTTCCCATCAATCTCCTTCAAGCCCCTGCTTCCTGTTACCCCTCCCACCCTGAGCTTATTTTAGACCATCAAGACTGGAAGATAGATCAGTGATCACTGAGGCCACCTCATCTTTAAGGCATTTATCCATTAGTCCTTCTCCTATGCATTTCTCTGCATACATGCAGACTCAAGTACAATTAAAAAACCTATTTAAATCAAAAAAAAATGAGCGGAAGACCTAAACAGACATTTCTCCAAAGACATATGGATAGCTAACAAGTACATGAAAAGATGCTGAACATAACTAATCATTAGAGAAATGCAAATCAAAACCACAATGAGGTATCACCTCACACCATTCAGAATGGCTATCATCAAAAAGCCTACAAATAATAAATGCTGGAGAGGGTGTGGAGAAAAGGGAACCCTTATACATTGTTGGTGGGAATGTAAATTATTGCAGTCACTATGGAAAATAGTATGGAGGTTCCTTGAAAAACTAAAAACAGAGCTACCATATGATCCAGCAATCCCATTCCTGGGTAAATATCTGGGAAAAAAAACCCCAGAAAACTCTAATTGAAAAGATACATGCACCTCAATGTTCACAGCAGCACTATTTACAATAGCTAAGACAGAGAAACAACCCAAGTATCTATCAACAGACTACTGGCTTAGGAAGATGTGGTATATATATATATACAATGGACTATTACTCCAGCCATAAAAAATGAAATATTGCCATTTGCAGCAACACAGATAGACCTAGAGAATATTATACTTAGTGGAGTAAGCCAAACAGAGAATGACAAATAATATATGATATGACTCATATGTGGAATCTAAAAAAATAATACAAATGAATCTATATACAAAACAGAAGCAGACTCACAGACATAGAAAATTATGGTTACCAAAGGAGAAAAGGAGGGGGGAAGGGATAAATTAGGAGTATGGGATTAACAGATACAAACTACTGGGACTTCCCTGGTGGCGCAGTGGATAATACTCCACGCTCTGAATACAGGGGGCCCGGGTTCAATCCCTGGTCAGGGAACTAGATCCCACATGCCTGCCACTACGAAGAGTTTGCATGCCATAACTAAGGAGCCCGCCTGCCGCAACTAAGGAGCCTGACAGCCACAACTAAGGAGCCCTGGTCCCAAGAGTTTAGGATTTTAACGTAATTCTGTCAGCAGAGTAAACAAGAACTAAGAAAAACTGCAAAATTTATCATTTGATTGAATTTATTGAATTCTTTGTTCAGTGCTTCAGATGAACATATGATCTTTCTCCTTTGACTTACTGATAGAGTAGATTATTAAAATTTTCAAATATTTCCTAATATTACACCATGCTTTTATGACTAGGCAACTATCAGATTGTGGTAGATTTTTATAAACTGTTGAATTTTATTCACTCAAGCTTTATTGATTAAAAAATGTAATTTATGTTGGTAAGTGAGATAGAGCCATATTTTTCTCTGTGCGGGTGGTATACCATCTCTTCCAGGTTTTAGAATCAGGGTTTAGACTCCCTTCATAATTTTGGAAGATTTCTATCTTTTCTTCTAGCTTCTAGATCACTTTTGAAAATTGTTTTAGGAATTCGTGATTCATTAAAAGAATGGGATGATTGTATTCAATTTTCCTTGTGCGTTCAACAGTAATTTTGGTTCCCAAACCTAGTGGAAGAATAACAGCATTTTGTGATAAAGGTGTGGCTATTCAAAAGTGCATTCTAGGAAAGGGAGAGAGATACACTGTAAATAACATAGATGCTGATTACAGAGGGGCTTGGGTGACTATCCTAGTTCCACCACTTAGTGTATGACTTTCCCCAAATTAATCTTAATCTTTCAACCCTGAGTTTCTTCATCTGGGAAATGGGAATATAGTCCCCTCTCTTGCATTGTTCACCCCAAATTTAGCAAAGGGCAATTTTCACGTTATTCCTCAAGTCAATGTGCAAGCCTGCTGGGATCAAGAGTAAAACATGTGGTAATTTACAAAGTAACAATTAACATCAACAAGTAGGAGGTAATAACTGTTTTAGGAAATTGTATGTATTTCTGAGATTTTATTAATCTTCTTGAAGTTATGCTTATTATTTCTATGTATTTTCCACATACAGATTATTTCTATATAAAATGCATAACCTATTCTTTAATTTTCTGAAAGAGCACACATGCATGCTCTTAAAAGTTAAATAGTAACACTAGCCTTTAATGAAATCAGAAATCATTTGATTCTAAATTCTCTTACACACACATAACCTACCCACTCCTGCTGCTCCGGCCCCCTGAGACAACTTTCATCTTTTCTGTTTCTCTGAAATTTACCATGATATTTCTAAATTATAGCCTTATAATGATTGTAGCATATTGCAAAAATGACCACAGGTGAGGGCTTCTGGTTCTAGCTCCCTCGTGTAAAGAGGTTGGAAATCCTCACCCCCTTTCTTACAAGAAGAAGCTGGACAAACTGAATCAACATTAAAAAAAAATCATTGGCGAGCCGAGGTTGCAGAGCAAACCACCACCGCGAAAGACAGATTCAGAGTCACGATGGAGATCAGCTTACCTGGAGATGTCTCTAGAGCCATAAACATACAACACTTAAATGGTAAATTTGCTGGATTGATTAAAGCTGAGCATGGAATAGTACGAGAGTAAGGGGGCCTCCACGTGTCTGTGAACTTTACCTTCAGGAAAATTTCCCCTCGTCCAGGCAGTGTGAGGCGACGCTGTAAATCCCCGGGTCAGAGATGGACGCGTGGAAACTCTGCACCCTGCACCTGCTGCAGAAGCTGTGCAGCGCCGGGTGGGTGTGGGATAGGTAAATAATGATGTTCTCAGCGCCCAGGAGGAGCATGAAGCGTGAGACTGGGAGGAGGGAGTATCTGTGCTGATTCTTCCTGCACAGCCTGCAGCTGCAAACCAGAACTCACAGGTTTGCAGGGGCAAGGCTCAAATTTAACCGTGAAGCAGTGGCAGCCCCCCGTGTAGTTCACCAGGCCTGGGGACTCGAAGTGTCAAGCAAACTTGGCCGTATGCATGCAGCCGAGACCTCACAGCTTCCCCAAGGTCTCCCAGGGCTCTGGCTGCGCGCTCAGTTTATCTCCTTTGAGGACACGGCGAGTGCCAGGGTGGCGCATGTGGCTATGGATCTTTTGGAGTCCGCTTCCCTAGCCTGCCGACTTTTTTCAGTAGTGTTCTTTGCCGCCGCCGGGCTCCTGACCTTAGACAAGCCGGTGGCTGCACGCGCCTGGCACCAAGACCAAAGTGGCTGCGCTGGTGGGGGCAGTGAGGGTGAGGGTGTGGTTGGGGGGCGGGGAGCAAGGGGATCAGGGATCCCTGGCTGCTCTTGGCTGTGCGATTGAGCCGCAGTTCTCTTCCTTACCTTGCCTGTGGCATCCTCATCCATAAAAGCAAATCTGGCCAGGGCGTCACCCTGCAGCACAGGGTGGGGGGTGTGCTCAGGTTCTAAGAACTTACCAGGTCGCCCCTTTGTCTGCACTACCAAGATTGACCACTTATTGGAAATGAGGCCAAGAGGCTCATCACCCTGAACCTAAAACAACTTTACTGCTGTAACATTTTGGCGAACTGTATATTGTAGCCCTTTCTCCAAAGAGATTTTTTAGATCATCCATACACACCTGGAGATTGCCTGTATCCATGCCCATTCTGTTACATATCTGCCCTGCGACCATGGAAATGGTCCTGAAATTCTTGGCTCCCAGTTATCTCATATGAGAAAAGGGGAATAATATGCTATATTCTGAAGTGGTGGGTAGTAAAGTCAAAAATGTATTTGAAGTACTATTTAATACAGCAGAAGGGAATTGGATTTATTATGACTATATTATTTCTAAATTCATTTTCCAATAACTTCCTAAGTTTTAAAACTTTTGTTGGATTTATTTTAGTTTCCTGCAGTGCCAAGATTCAGGAAGTGTTCTGGATGCTGGATGCATAAAAGCCAACATAGCTTGATCCTTTTTCTCCAGTCTAGTGTGGTAGGCAGACACACAAATTACAAGAAAAGGCTTTACATGAGAATTATCAGTCTTTTAGGGGTATTGTGAGACTGCACAAGAGAGACACAAAGAAAAAGGTTGAAGACTGGGATGGACTTGAGATGGGTCGCCAAAAAGGAAACAGGATTCCCAAGAGGAGCCATGAACTTGGGAGCAAAACAGAAGCAACTGTTGCTCCAACACCCACTACTATCATTGAGGTCAGTAGCCATCAGGTGTCCTCCAGACAGGTGGGGCAGGCAAAACTGCTATACTACTTTCAAGGGCTTTACAGGAGTAGCACCTGAACTCTACTCACTTTTATCAGACTAATTTCTCTCCAGATGAGTGTCTTAGTTATCATGTCCTTGATAACTTCATATCATTCACTGAGGACTGAGTTGGGCCTGATGGTCAAGAAAGGCTGTGGGATTCTAGCATAGTTTCCTATTGCTGTTGTAACAAATTGCCACAATCTTAGTGCCTTAAAATAACCCAAATTTATTATTTCACACTTATGGATCCACAGGGCTAAGTTCCTTTTGATGCTCTAGGGGAGAATCTGTTTCTTTCCTTTTGCAACTTCTAAAGACTGCCTACCTCTTGCTGCATCTTCAAAGCCAATAGCATAGTCTCTCTCTCTCTGTCTCTCTCTCTCTCTGTCTCCCTCTCTCTCTCTGTCTCTCTCTGTCTCTCTCTCTCTCCCCCTCTCCCTCCCTCTCGCTCTCCCTCCCCCCTCTCCTTCCATTGTCACATCTTCTCTTCACTGACCCTTCTTTCTCCTTCTTATAAGGACCCTTGTCATTATACTGTGCCCACCTGGCTAACCCAGTATAATCTTCTCATGTCAAGATCATTAACTTAATCACATCTGCAAAGTCCCTTTTGCCATATAAGGTAACATCCACAGGTCTGGAATCAGGATGTGGATACTTGGGGGAGGGGTATTTTTCAGTTTACCAGAATTTCCTTTCCCAGAGGCTAGGGAACCCCAGGCATTTTCACTCTCATATTTGCAAAAGGTACTCCAATTGTTTCAGTCAGACTGAGATCTGACTTCTGCCTGCCAAGCCTTCCCACAGCCGAACACTGGCCCATGGGGACAGATGTGGCTTATGGGAATAGGGGAGGTTTACCCTGGTGTGACAAATAAGCTGGACAGTCTAGGTTGTACCTGAAAGTGGTGGGCTACTCTCATCCAGATATTTACAAATCCTGCCCCACCAAGAGGCAGAGTACAAAGGAGAAATATCCCAGGAAGACTGTCCCCCATGTGTGGGGAGTCCCGCTAACTCCGTTTTAGGGTTCCCCCTTCACTTTATACCTCTTATTCATTTCAAGTCTAAGCTTAGACCTCATTTTCTCTAGGAAAACTTCCATAGTTCCTCAGCTGAATCTTGGATGGGTGCCCCACCTATTGTTTTCACAGCACCCTCTATGGTACACCTAATAGCTATTACTGACGATTAGCGATGTTGAGGATCTTTCCATGTGCCTGTTGGCTATCTGTATGTCTTCTTTGGAAGAATGTCTATTCAGGTCTTCTGTTCATTTTTCAGTCAAATTGTTTGTTTTTTGATATAAAGTTGTATGAGCTGTTTATATATTTTGGACATTAACCCCTTATCAATCATACCATTTGCAAATATTTTCTCCCATTCATTAGGTTGTCTTTCCTTTTGTTGATGATTTCCTTTGCTGTGCAAAAGCTTTTAAGTTTAATTAGGTTCCATTTGTTTATTTTTCTTTTGTTTCCTTTGCCTTAGGATACAAATCCAAAAAAAATATTATGTCAAAGTGTGTCCTGCCTATGTTTTCCTTTAGGAAATTTATAGTTTCTGGTCTTAAACTTAGGTCTTAATCCATTTTGAGTTTATTTTGTATATGGTGTGAGAAAATGTTCTAATTTCATTCTTTTACATGTAGCTGTCCAGTTTTCCCAGCACCAATTATTGAAGAGATTATCTTTTATCCATCGTAGTGATATATTCTTGCCTCCTTTGTCATAGATTAATTGACCATAAGTGTGTGGGTTGCTTTCTGGGCTGTCTATTATGTTCTGTTGATCTATGGTTCAATTTTTGTGTCCTTTTGAGAAGGATAGGTATTGACTCTTCTTTATGTATTTGGTAGACTTCCTCTGTGAAGCCGTCCGGTCCTGGACTTTTGTTTGCTGGGAGTATTTTTTAAAAGATTATTTATTTATTTATTTATTTATTTATTCATTCATTCATTCATTTATTTATTTATATATTTGTCTGTGTCAGGTCTTCCGTTGCGGTGCGCGGGCTCTTCGTTGAGGCACACAGGCTTCTCTCTAGTTGCGATGTGCGGGTTTTCTCTTCCCTAGTGGTGGTGTACGGGCTCCAGAGTGCGTGGGCTCTGTAGTTTGTGGCACACAGGCTCTCTAGTTGAGGTGTGTGAGCTCAGTAGTTGTGGGGCACGGGCTTAGTTGTCCAAAGGCATGTGGGATCTTAGTTCCCTGACCAGGGATCGAACGCATCCCCTCCATTGTAAGGCGGATTCTTTACCACTGGACCACCAGGGAAGTCCCTCTGGGAGTATTTTTTTTTATTACTAATTCAATTTCACTCCTGGTGATTGGTCTGTTCACACTGTCTATTTCTTCCTGATTTAGTCTTAGGAGATTGTGTGTTTCTAGAAATTTATCCATTTCTTCTAGGTTGTCCAAGTTGTTGGCATGTAACTGTTCATAGTATTCTCTTATGATTTATTGTATCTGTGATATTGGGTTGTAATGTCTCCTTTTTCATTTCCTATTTTGTTTATTTGGGTCCTCAATCCTTTCTTCATGATGAGCCTGCCTAAAGTCTTATCAATTCTATTTATCTTCTCAAGAAACTGGCTCTTGGTTTCATTGATCTTTTCTATTGTTTCTTTTGGTCTTTGTTTTATTTATTTCCTCTATGATCTTTACTGTTTACTACCTTCTGCTGATTTTGGGCTTTGTTTGTGCTTCTTTTTTAAATTCCTTTAGATGGTAGGCTAGGTTATTTTATATATTTTTTTGTTTCTTAAGGTAGGCCTTTATCACCATAAACTTCCCTCTTAGAACTGCTTTTGCTGTGTCCCATATATTTTAGAAAGTTGTGTTTTTATTTTCATTTGTCTCGAGTATTTTCTGATTTCCTTTTTGATTTCTTCATTGACCTATTTTTTTAATTTTTAAAAAATATTAACTTATTTGGCTGCACTGGGTCTTAGTTGCCACACGCAGGCTCTTCATTGAGGCATGCGGGATCTTCATTGTGGCATGCGGGCTTTTAGTTGCGGCATGTGGGATCTAGTTCCCTGACCAGGGATCGAACCCAGGCCCCCTGCATTGGGAGCATTCAGTCTAAACCACAGGACCACCAGGGAAGTCCTGACCTACTGGTTTTTTAGTAGCATGTTGTTTAATCTCCATGTGTTTGTGTTTCTCCCATTTGTCTTCCTGTAATTGATTTCTACTTTCATACTGTGCAGTCAGAAAAAATGTTTGATATAATTTCTGTCCTCTTAAATTTGTTGAGACTTGTTTTGTGGCTAGCATGTGATCTATCCTGGAGAATGTTTCATGTGTACTTGAAAAGAATGTGTTTATGCTGTTTTTGGATGGAATGTCCTGTAGGTATCTATTAAGTTCAACTGGTCTACTGTATCATCTAAGGCCACTCTTTCCTTATTGACATCTGTTTGATCAGTCCATTGATGTCCATAGGGGGTTAAAGTCCCCTACTATTATTGTATTGTTGCCAATTTCTCACTTTATGTCTGTTAATATTCGCTTTTTATAATATTTCCCAAATAGCTGTTGTTTATATGTGTCAGCAGTGTGTTTTGTGCTTTACATACAGATCAACACTGTGGGGTTGGTTTTACCAAACCCATTTTGTCTTTTTAATTTTTTTATTGAAGTTTAGTTGACTAACAGTATTGCATTAGTTTCAGATTACAGCATAGTGATTCAGGTTTTTTTTTGCAGATTATATTACATTATAGGTTATTATAAGACATTGAGTCTAATTCCCTGTGCTCTACAGTAAATCCTTGTTGCTTATCTGTTTTATGTATAGTAGTTTGTATCTATTAATCCCATACTCCTAATTTGCCCCTCCCCCACTTTTGTAACCATAAGTTTATTTTCTATGTCTGTGAGTCTATTTGTTTTGTATTAGTATTTTTTTGTATTTTTTGTACTTAGTATTAGTATTATTTTGTAGATTCCACATATAAGCAAAATCCTATAGTATTTGTCTTTCTCTGTCTGAGTTACTTCCCTAAGTATAATATTCTCTAGGTCCATCCATGTTACTGCAAATAGCAATATTTCATTCTTTTTTATGGTTGAGTAATATTCCATTATATATGTATACAGCATCTTCTTAAGACAGTTGTCTGTTGATGGGCACTTGGGCTGTTTCCATGTCTTGGCTATTGTAAACAGTGCTGCTATGACCATTAGGGTGCATATATCTTTTCATATTAGAGTTTTCATTCTTTCTGGATATATACCCAGTTGTGGGATTACTGCATCATATGGTAGCTCTACTTTTAGTTTTTTGATAAACCTCCATACTGTTCTCCATAGTGGCTGCACCAATTTACATTCCCATCAACAGTGTAGGAGAGTTCCCTTTTCTCCACACCCTCTCCAGCATTTGTTATTGGTAGACTTTTTGATGATAGCCATTCTGACCAGTGTGAGGTGATACCTCATTGTTGGGCTGCACCCCACAGGCCTACAGGGCCTGTGCTCACCCAGCTTTAAGACTGAAGAAAGAGCCTGGAGTCAGTAACAGAGACATCAGTGGTTTAATGGATAGGGGAGATTACACATCTGAAGCAAGGTCCTGGAGTGACACCGCACCATGTGGGGCTGACTGCACATAGGGCATGGTGGCAGTCTTTGCTGGGGGTGGGGGTGGGGGGAAGGGGAGATTACCAGTTATAAGGGAATTGACATCAGGTGGGCTCATTAGTTACCAGGGAAACCAGTAGAGGGGGTGGGACACGCCCCTCACCCCACCTTTGATAAGAACAATCACCAGCTGGGGCCTAAGGCAAGCATGTAGGAAGGTCAGTCATGTGAGTAGGGTTTAGGTGGAGCAGGCACTGGTCGTGCAGGTGATATACAGAGAACAAGAGAACAGCCATCTTGAGTGGCCTGAGCATGTACTCATTGTAGTTTTGATTTGCATTTCTCTAATAATTAGTGATGTTGAACATCTCTGCATGTGCCTTTTGGCCATTTATCTGTATGTCTTCTTTGGAAATATGTCTATTTAGATCTTCTGCCCATTTTTTGACTGGGTTGTTTGTATTTCCAATATTGAAGTTTATGAGTTGTTTGTATAATTAGTCCCTTGTCAGTTGCATCATTTGCACATATCCTCTCCCAGTCCATAGGTCATTTTTTCGTTTTGTTGATGGTTTCCTTGCTGTGGAAAAGCTTTTAACTTTAATTAGGTCTCATTTGTTTATTTTTGCTTTTATTTCTTTTGCCTTGGGAGACTGATTTAAAAAATATTTGTATGATTTAAGTCAAAAAATGTTTTGCCTGTGTTCTCTTCTAGGAGTTTTATGGTGTCATGTCTTACATTTAGGCCTTTAAACCATTTTGAGGGAATTCCCTGGAGGTCCAGTAGTTAGGACGTCACACTTCCACTGCAGGGGGCATGGTTCAATCCCTGGCTGGGGAACTAAGATCCCACATACTGACATGCCATGCAGCAAGGCCAAAGAATTAAAAAAACAAACAAACAAAGAAAACCATTTTGAGTTCATTTTTGTATATGGTGTAAAGTAGTGTTCTAGTTTCATTGATTTATATGTAGCTGTCCAGCTTTTCCAAGACCACTTATTGAAGAGATCTTTTCTCCATTGTATATTCTTGCCTCCTTTGTCATAGATTAATTGACCGTAGGTGTGTGAGTTTATTTCTGGGTTCTCTATTCTGTTCCATTAATCTATATGTCTGTTTCTCTGCCAATACCATGCAGTTTTGATTACTGTAGCTTTGTAGCATAGTCTGAAGTCTGGAAGAGTTATACCGCCAGCTTTGTTCATTCTTACCTGGATTGCTCTACCAATTTTGGGTCTTTTGTGGTTCCATATACATTTTAGGAGTATTCTAGTTCTGCAAAAGATGTCATGGGGATTTTGATAGGGATTGCATTACATCTGTAGATTGTTTTTATTTTATTTTTATTAGTTTCTGCTTTATGACAAAGTGAATCAGTTATACATATACATCTGGTCCAATATCCCTTCACTCTTGCGTATCCCTCCCTCCCACCCTCCCTATCCCAGCCCTCTAGGTGGACACAAAGCACTGAGCTGATCTCCCTGTGCTATGCTGTTGCTTCCCACTAGCACTCGGTTTTACATTTGGTAGTATATATATGTACATGCCACCCTCTTACATTTTCCTAGCTTACCCTTCCCCCTCCCTGTGTCTTCAAATCCATTCTATAGGAGGTCTGCATCTTTATTCCTGTCTAGCCCCTAGGTTTTTTTTTTCTTAGAAACCTTTTTTTTTTTAGTAGATTTATTTATTGGTTTGTTTGTTTTTTTGGCTGTGTTGGGTCTTCATTGCTGCACACAGGCTTCCTATAGTTGCTTCGAGCAGTGGCTTCTCTTTTGCAGAGCACGGGCTCTAGGTGCACGGGCTTAAGTAGTTGCAGTACACGAGCTCAGTAGTTAGTGGCTTGTGGGCTCTAGAGCACAGGCTCTGTAATTTTGGCACATGGCTTAGTTGCTCCGCGGCATGGGGGATCTTCCCAGACAAGGGCTCGAAGCCGTGTCCCCTGCACTGGCAGGCAGATTCTTATCCACTGTGCCACCAGGGAAGTCCCCAGCCCCTAGGTTCTTTAGGACCATTTTTTTTTTAGATTCCATATATATGTGTTAGCATACAGTATTTGTTTTTCTCTTTCTCCCTTACTTCACTCTGTATGACAGAATCTACGTCCATCTACCTCAATAGAAATCACTCAATTTCGTTTCTTTCTTGGCTGAGTAATATTCCATTGTATATGTATATACACATATATGTATATGTGCCACAAGTTTTTTATCCATTCATCTGTTGATGGACACTTAGGCTGCTTCCATGTCCTGGCTAGTGTAAACAGAGCTACAAAAACATTGTCGTACATGACTTTTCCTTTTTTTTTTTTAACATCTTTAGTGGAGTATAATTGGTTTACAAGGGTGTGCTAGTTTATGCGTTTTAACAAAGTGAATCAGTTATACATATACATATGTCCCCATATCTCTGCACTCTTGCATCTCCTTCCCTCATAAAACTCCCTATCCCAGCCCTCTAGTTGGTCACAAAGCACCATGCTGATCTCAGTGTGATATGCAGCTGCATCACAATAGCTATCTAGTTTATATTTGGTAGTGTATATACGTCAGTGGGACTCTTTCACCTCGCCCCATCTTACCCTTGCCCCTCCCTGGGTCCTGAAGTCTATTCTCTACGTGTGCATCTTTATCCCGGTCCTGTTGCTAGTTCTTGAGAACCATTTTTCTTTTTTTTAGATTCCATATATATTTGTTAGTATATGGTATTTCTTTTTCTCTTTCTGACTTACTTCATTCTGTGTGACAGACTCTAGGTCCACCCACCTCACTACAAATAACTCAAGTTTGTTTCTTTTTGTGGCTGAGTAATATTCCATTTTATATAGGTGGCACATGTTCTTTATCCATGTATCTGTCGATGGACACTTACGTTACTTCCATGTCCTGGCTATTGTACATAGAGCTGCAATGAACATTGTGGTACATGACTCTTTCTTTTTTTTTTTTTTTAGCATCTTCAGTGAAGTATAATAGCTTTACAAGGGTGTGTTAGTTTATGCTTTATAAGAAAGTGAATCAGTTATACATATACATATGTCCCCATATCTTTGTCCTCTTGCATCTCCCTCCCTCCCACCCTCCCTCTCCCAGCCCTCTAGGTGGTCACAAAGCACCAAGGTGATCTCCCTGTGCTATGCGGTCGCTTCCCAGTAGCACTTGGTTTTACATTTGGTAGTGTATATATGTACATAACACTCTCTTACTTTGTCCTAGCTTACCCTTCCCCCTCCTTTTGTCTTCATGTCCATTCTCTAGTAAGTCTGCGTTTTTATTCCTGTCTAGCCTCTGGGTTCTTTTTTTTTTCAGCAACTATTTTTTTAAGGAAATTTATTTCTTTTTTTTCCTTTTTTTGGGCTGTTTTGTGTCTTCGTTGCTGAACATGGGCTATCTCTAGTTGCTTCAAGCAGTGGCTTCTCTTATTGCACAGCACGGGCTGTATGTCCAGGGACTTCAGTATTTGCAGCACCGATCTCCGTAGTTAGTGGCTTGTGGGCTCTAGAGCCCAGGCTCAGTAATTGTGGCACACGGGTTAGTTGCTCCACGTCATGTGGGATCTTCCCAGACCAGGGCTCAAACCCATGTCTCGGGCACTGGCAGGCAGATTCTTAACCACTGTGCCACCAGGGAAGTCCCCAGCAGCTAGGTTCTCCAGGACCATTTTTTTTTTAGATTCCATATTTGTGTTAGCATACGGTATTTGTTTTTCTTTTTCTCACTTACTTCACTCTGTATGACAGACTCTAGGTCCATCTACCTCAATAAAACTGACTCAATTTCGTTTCCTTTTATGGCTGAGTAATATTCCATTGTATATATGTGTCACAAGTTTTTAATCCATTCATCTGTTGATGGACACTTAGGCTGCTTCCATGTCCTGGATAGTGTAAATAGAGCTGCAATGAACACAGTCGTACATGACTGTTTCTTTCTTTTCTTTTTTAAACATCTTTAGTGGAGTATAATTGCTTTACAAGGCTGTGTTAGTTTATGCTTTATAAAAAAGTGAATCAGATATACATATACATATGTCCCCATATCTCTGCCCTCTTGCACCTCCCTCCCTCCCACAATCCCTATCCAAGCCCTCTAGGTGGTCACAAAGCACCAAACTGATCTCCCTGTGGTATGCGGCTGCTTCCCACTAGCTATCTAGTTTATATTTGGTAGTGTATATACGTCAGTGCTACTCTCTCACCTCGCCCCAGCTTACCCTTGCCCCTCCATGGGTCCTGAAGTCCATTGCCTACGTGTGGGTCTTTATCCCGGTCCTGTCCCTAGTTCTTCAGAACCATTTTTCTTTTTTTTACATTCCATATATACGTGTTAGCATAAGATATTTGTTTTTCTCTTTCTGACTTACTTCATTCTGTATGACAGCCTCTAGGTCCATCCACCTCACTACAAATAATTCAATTTCATTTCCTTTTATGGCTGAGTAATATTCCATTGTATATAGGTGCCACATGTTCTTTGTCCATGTATATGTCGATGGACACTTAGGTTACTTCCATGTCCTGGCTACTGTACATAGAGCTACAGTGAACATTGTGGTACATGACTCTTTCTTTTTTTTTTTTTAACATCTTTTGTGGAGTATAATAGCTTTACAAGGGTGTGTTAGTTTATGCTTTATAAGAAAGTGAATCAGTTATACATATACATATGTCCCCATATCTCTGCCCTCTTGCATCTCCCTCCCTTCCACCCTCTCTATCCCAGCCCTCTAGGTGGTCACAAAACACCGAGCTGACCTCCCTGTGCTATGTGGATGCTTCCCACTAGCTATCTTCTTTAAATTTGGTAGTGTATATACGTCAGTGGTACTCTCTCACCTCGCACCAGTTTACCCTTGACCCTCCCTGGGTCCTGAAGTCCATTCTCTATGTGTGCATCTTTATCCCAGTCCTGTCCCTGGTTCTTTAGAACCATTTTTCTTTTTTTTAGATTCCATATATATGTGTTAGCATATGGTATTTGTGTTTCTCTTTCTGACTTTCTTCATTCTGTATGACAGACTCTAGGTCCGTCCACCTCACTACAAATAAAGCAATATCGTTTCTTTTTTTGGCTGAGTAATATTCCATGGTATAAGGTGCTACATGTTCTTTATATATGTATCTGTCCATGGACACTTAGGTTACTTCCATATCCTTGCTATTGTAAATAGAGCTGCAATGAACATTGTGGTACATGACTCTTTTTTTTTTCTTTTTTAACATCTTTAGTGTAGTATAATTTCTTTACAAGCGTGTGTTACTTTATGCTTTATAACAAAGTGAATTAGTTATACATATACATATGTCCCCATATCTCTGCCCTCTTGCATCTCCCTCCCTCCCACCCTCCCTATCCCAGCCAACTACGTTGTCACAAGCACCGAGCTGATCTACCTGTGCTATGCAGTTGCTTCCTACTAGCAATCGGTTTTACATTTTGTACTGTACATATGTACATGCCACTCTCTTACTTTGTCCTAGCTTACCCTTCACCCTCCCTGTGTCTTCAAGCCCATTCTCTAGTAGGTCTGTGTCTTTATTCCTGTCCAGCCCCTAGGTTCTTTTTTTTTCTTTAGCAACTTTTTTTAAGTAAATTTATTTACTTGTTTGTTTGTTTTTTTGGCTGTGTTGGGTCTTCGTTGCTGCACATGGGCTTTCTCCAGTTGCTTCGAGCGGTGGCTTCTCTTATTGCAGAACATGGTCTCTTGGTGCACGGGTTACAGTAGTAGCAGCACACGAGCTCAGTAGTTAGTGCCTCGTGGGCTCTAGAGCACAGGCTCAGTAATTGTGGCGCATGGCTTAGTTGGTCCACGGCATGTGGGATCTTCTGGGACCGGGCTCGAACCCGTGTCTCATGCACTGGCAGGCGGATTCTTAACAACTGTGCCACCAGGGAAGTCCCCAGAGCCTAGGTTCTTCTGGACCTTTTTTTTTTTTCATTCGATATATTTGTGTTAGCATACCATATTTGTTTTTCTCTTTCTCACTTACTTCACTGTGTATGACAGACTCTAGGTCCATCTACCTCAGTAAAAATGACTCAATTTCGTTTCTTTTTATGACTGAGTAATATTCCATTGTATATAAGTGCCATGTGTTCTTTATGCCTGTATCTGTCGATGGACACTTACGTTACTTCCATGTCCTGGTTATTGTAAGTAGAGCTGCAATGAACATTGTGGTACATGACTCTTTTTTTTTTTAACATCTTTAGTGGATTATAATTGCTTTACAAGGGTGTGTTAGTTTATGCTTTATAACAAAGTGAATCAGTTATACATATACATATGTCCCCATATCTGTGCCTTCTTGCATCTCCATCCCTCCCACCCTCCCTATCCCAGCCCTCTAGGTGGTCATAAAGAAACGAGTTGATCTTCCTGTGCTATGCAGTTGCTTCCCACTAGGAATTGGTTTTACAAATGATAGTGTATATATGTACATGCCACTCTCTTACTCTGTAGTAGCTTAACCTTCCCCCTCCCTGTGTCTTGAAGTCCATTCCCTAGTAGTTCTGCATCTTTATTTGTGTCCAGTCCCGAGGTCCTTTTTTTTTTTTAGCCCCTTATTTTTTTAGTAAATTTATTTATTTATTTGTTTGTTTTATTGGCTGTGTTGGGTCTTCATTGCGGCACACGTGCTTTCTCTATTAGCTTCGAGCGGCGGCTTTTCTTATTGCAGAGCGCAGGCTCTTGGTGCACGGGCTTCAGTAGTTGCAGCACACCAGCTCAGTAGTTAGGGGCTTGTGGGCTCTAGAGCACAGGCTCAGTAATTGTGGTGCATGGCTTAGTTCCTCCGCGGCATGTGGGATCTTCCCGGACCAGGGCTCAAACCCATGTCCCCTGCACTGGCAGGCGGATTCTTAACAACTGTGCCACCAGGGAAGTCCCCATCCCCTAGGTTCTTCGGGACCTGTTTTTGTTTTTTAGATTCCATATATACGTGTTAGCATACTGTATTTGTTTTTCTCTTTCTCACTTACTTCACTCTGTATGACACACTCTAGGTCCATCTACCTCAATACAAATGACTCAATTTCATTTCTTTTTATGGCTGAGTAATATTCCATTTTATATAGGTGCCACATGTTCTTTATCCATGTATCTGTCGATGGACACTTAGGTTACTTCCATGTCCTGGCTACTGTACATATGCTGCGATGAACATTGTGGTAGATTACTCTTTGTTTATTTTTTTATTTTGTCTTTTAACATCTTTAGTAGAGTATAATCACTTTACAAGAGTGTGTTACTTTATGCTTTGTAACAAAGTGAATCAGTTAAACATATACATATGTCCCCATATCTCTGCCTTCTTGCATCTTCCTGCCTCCCACCCTCCATATCCCAGCCCTCTAGGTGGTAACAAAGTACTGAGCTGCTCTCGCTGTGCTATGTGGCTGATTCGCACTAGCTATCTAGTTTACATTTGGTAGTGTATATATGTCAATGGTACTCTCTCACCTCGCAAGAGCTTACCGTTGCCCCTCCCTGGGTCCTGAAGTCCATTCTACACGTGTGCTTCTTTATCCCGGTCCTATCCCTAGTTCTACAGAACCATTGTCCTTTTTATTAGATTCCATATATATGTGTTAGCATATGGTCTTTTTTTTTTCGCTTTCTGACTTACTTCATTCTGTATGACAGACTCTAGGTGCATCCACCTCACTACAAATAACTCAATTTCATTTCTTTTTATGGCTAAGTAATATTCTATTGTATATAGGTGCCACTTGTTCATTATTCATGTATCTGTCAATGGACACTTTGGTTTCTTCCATGTCCTGGCTATTGCAAAGAGAGCTGCAATGAACATTGTGGTACATGACTCATAATTTTTTTTTTACATCCTTAGTGGAGTATAATTGCTTTACAAGGGTGTGTTAGTTTATGTTTATAACAAAGTGAATCAGTTATACATATACATATGTCCCCATATCTCTGACCTCGTGCATCTCCCTCCCTCCCACCCTCCCTATCCCAGCTCTCCAGGTGGTCACACGGCACCAAGCTGATATCCCTGTGCTATGCAGTTGCTTCACACTAGCAATCCGTTTTACATTTGGTAGTGTATGTATATACATGCCAGTGTCTTACTTTGTCCTAGCTTACCCTTCCCCCTCCCTTTGTCTTCAAGTCCATTCTGTAGTAAATCTGCATCTTTATTCCTGTCCGGCCCGTAGGTTCTTTTTTTTTTTTTAGTAAATTTATTTATTTTTTGTTTGGTTTTTTGGCCATGTTGGGTCTTCATTGTGGCACACGTGCTTCCTCTAGTTGCACTGAGCAGTGGCTTCTCTTATTGCAGAGCACCGGCTCTAGGTGCATGGGCTTCAGTACTTGCAGTACACGAGCTCAGGAGTTAGTGGTTCGTGGACTCTAAAGCACAGGCTCAGTAGTTGTGGCACATGGCTTATTTGCTCTGTGGCATGTTGGATCTTCCCGGACCAGGGCTTGAACCCATGTTCCCTGCACTGGCAGGCAGATTCTTAACCAGTGTGCCACCGGGGAAGTCCCGAGACCCTAGGTTCTTCAGGACCATTTTAATTTTTTTTAGATTCCATATGTACGTGTTAGCATACGGTATTTGTTTTTCTCTTTCTCACTTACTTCACTCTTTATGACAGACTCTAGGTCCATCTACCTCAATACAAATGCCTCACTTTCATTTCTTTTTATGGGTGAGTAATATTCCATTGTATATATGTGCCACAAGTTTTTTATCCATTCATCAGTTGATGGACACTTAGGTTGCTTCCATGTCCTGGTCTTTGTTAATAAAGCTGCAATGAAATTGTGGTACATGACTCTTTCTCTTTTTTTCTTTTTTTTTTAACATCTTTAGTGGAGTACAATTGCTTTTCTAGGTTGTATTAGTTTATGCTTTATAACAAAGTGAATCAGTTATACATATACATATTTCTCCATGTCTCTGCCCTCTTGCATCTCCCTCCCTCCCACCCTCCCTATCCCAGCCCTCTAGGTGGTCAGAAAGCACCAAGCTGATCTCCCTGTGCTATGTGGCTGCTTCCCACTAGCTATCTAGTTTACATTTGGAAATGTATATACGTCAATGGTACTCTCTCACCTCGCCCCATCTTAGCCTTGCCCCTCCCCGGGTCCTGAAGTCCATTCTCATAGTGTGCATCTTTATCCCAGAAACATCTCGAATAAACAACCTAAGCTTGTGCCTAAAACAATTAGAGAAAGAAGAACAAAAAACACCCAAAGTTAGCAGAAAGAAAGAAATCATAAAGATCAGATCAGAAATAAATGAAATAGAAATGAAGGAAACAATAGCAAAGATCAATAAAACTAAAAGCTGGTTCTTTGAGAAGGTAAACGAAATTGATAAAGCATTAGACAGACCTATCAGGAAAAAAAGGAGAAGACTCAAACAATAGAATTAGAAATGAAACAGGAGAAGTAACAACTGACACTGCAGAAATACAAAAGATCATGAGCGATTACTACAAGCAACTCTATGCCAATGAAATGGACAACCTGGAAAAAGTAGACAAATTCTTAGAAATGCACAACCTACCAAGACTGAATCAGGAAGAAATAGAAAATATGGACAGACGAATCACAAGCACTGAAATTGAAACTGTGATTAAAAATCTTCCAACAAACAAAAGCCCAGGACCAGATAGCTTCACAGGCGAATTCTATAAAACATTTAGAGAAGAGCTAACACCTATACTGCTCAAACTTTTCCAAAATATAGCAGAGGGAGGAACATTCCCAAACTCATTCTACGAGGCCACCATCACCCTGATACCAAAACCAGACAAGGATGTCCCAAAGAAAGAAAAATACTGGCCAATATCACTGATGAACATAGATGCAAAAATCCTCAACAAAATACTAGCAAACAGAATCCAATAGCACATTTAAAGGATCATACACCATGATCAAGTGGGGTTTATTCCAGGGATGCAAGGATTCTTCAATATACACAAATCAATCAGTGTGATCCACCATGTTAACAAATTGAAGGAGAAAAACCATATGGTCATATCAATAGATGCAGAGACAGCTTTTGACAAAATTCAACACCCATTTATGATAAAAACCCTCCAGAAAGTAGGCATAGAGGGAACTTTCCTCAACATAATAAAGGCCATATATGACAAACCCACAGCCAGCATCGTCCTCAATGGTGAAAAACTGAAACCACTTCCACAAAGATCAGGAACAAGACAAGGTTGCCCACTCTCACCACTCTTATTCAACATAGTTTTGGAAGTTTTAGCCACAGCAATCAGAGACGAAAAGAAAATAAATGGAATCCAAATCGGAAAAGAAGAAGTAAAGCTGTCACTGTTTGCAAATGACATGATACTATACATAGAGAATCCTAAAGACGCTACCAGAAAACTACTAGATCTAATCAATGAATTTGGTAAAGTAGCAGGATACAAAATTAATGCCCAGAAATCTCTGGCATTCCTATATACTAATGATGAAAAATCTGAAAGTGAAATCAGGAAAACACTCACATTTACCATTGCAACAAAAAGAATAAAATATCTAGGAATAAACCTACCTAAGGAGACAAAAGACCTCTATGCAGAAAATTATAAGAGACTGATGAAAGAAATTAAGGATGATGGAAATAGATGGAGATATATACCATGTTCTTGGATTGGAAGAATCAACATTGTGAAACTAAATCTACTACCCAAAGCAATGTACAGATTCAATGCAATCCCTACCCAACTACCACTGGCATTTTTCAGAGAACTAGAACAAAAAATTTCACAATTTGTATGGAAACACAAAAGACCCCGAATAGCCAAAGCAATCTTGAGAACGTAAAATGGATCTGGAGGAATCAGGCTCCCTGACTTTAGACTATACTACAAAGCTACAGTAATCAAGACTGTATGGTACCGGTACAAAAGCAGAAATATAGATTAATGGAACAGGATAGAAAGCCCAGAGATAAACCCACGCATATATGGTCACATTATCTTTGATAAAGGAGGCAGGAATGTACAGTGGAGAAAGGACAGCCTCTTGAAAAGTGGTGCTGGGGGCTTCCTTGGTGGCGCACTGGTTGAGAGTCCACCTGCCGAAGCAGGGGACACGGGTTCGTGCCCCAGTCCGGAAGGACCCCACATGCCATGGATTGGCTGGGCCAATGAGCCATGGACGCTGGGCCTGCGTGTCTGGAGCCTGTGCTCCGTGGCGGGAGAGGCCACAGCAGTGAGAGGCCCGCATACCGCAAAAAAAAAGAAAAAAAAACAGAAAAATTGGTGCTGGGAAAACTGGACAGGTACATGTAAAAGTATGAGATTAGATCACTCCCTAACACCATACACAAAAATAAGCTCAAAATGGATTAAAGACCTAAATGTAAGGCCAGAAACTATCAAAATGTTAGAGGAAAACATAGGTAGAACACTCTATGACATAAATCACAGCAAGATCCTTTTTGACCCACCTCCTAGAGAAATGGATATGAAAACAAAAATAAACAAATGGGACCTAATGAAACTTGAAATCTTTTCCACAGCAAAGGAAAACATAAACAAGACCAAAAGACAGCCCTCAGAATGGGAGAAAATAACTGCAAATGAAGCAACTGACAAAGGATTAATCCCCAAAATTTACAAGCAGCACATGCAGCTCAATAACAAAAAAGCAAACATCCCAATCCAAATATGGGCAGAAGACCTAAATAGACATTTCTCCAAAGAAGATATACCGACTGCCAACCAACACATGAAAGAATGCTCATCATTAATCAGTAGAGAAATACAAATCAAAACTACAATGAGATATCATCTCACACCACTCAGAATGGCCATCATTAAAAAATCTAGAAACAATAAATGCTGGAGAGAGTGTGGAGAAAAGGGAATACTCTTGCACTGCAGGTGGGAATGTGAATTGGAATAGCCACTATGGAGGTTCCTTAAAAATCTACCAGTAGATCTACCATATGACCCAGCAATCCCACCGCTGGGTATATACCCTAAGAAATCCATAATTCAAGAAGAGTCATGTACCAAAATGTTCATTGCAGCTCTATTTACAATAGCCAGGAGATGGAAACAACCTAAGTGTCCATCATCGGATGAATGTATAAGGAAGATGTGTCACATATGTACAATGGAATATTACTCAGCCATAAAAAGAAACGAAATTGAGCTATTTTTAATGAGGTGGATGGACCTACAGTCTGTCATACAGAGTGAAGTAAATCAGAAAGAGAAAGACAGATACCATATGCTAACACATACATATGGAATTAAAGAAAAAAATGTCATGAAGAACCTAGGGGTAAGACAGGAATAAAGACACAGACCAACTAGTGAATGGACTTGAGGATATGGGGAGAGGGAAGGGTAAGCTGTGACGGGGCAAGAGAGTGGCATGGACATGTATGCACTACCAAACCTAGAACAGATAGCTAGTGGGGAACAGCCGCATAGCACAGGGAGAGCAGCTCGGTGCTTTGTGACCACCTGGAAGGGTGGGATAGGGAGGGTGGGAGGGAGGGAGATGCAAGAGGGAAGAGATATGGGAACATATGTATATGTATAACTGATTCACTTTGTTGTAGGGCAGAAACTGACACACCATTGTAAAGCAATTATACTCCAATTAAGATGTAAAAAATAAATAAATAACCAAAAAGAAAGACACAGACCTACTAGAGAATGGCCTTGAGGATATGCGGAGGGCAGAAGGGTAAGCTGTGACAAAGTGAGAGAGTGGCATAGACATATATACACTACCAAACGTAAAATAGATAGCTACTGAGAAGCAGCCGCATAGCACAGGGAGATCAGCTCGGTGCTTTGTGACCACCTAGAGGGGTGGGATAGGGAGGGTGGGAAGGAGGGATACGCAAGAGGGAAGAGATATGAGAACATATGTATATGTATAACTGATTCACTTTGTTATAAAGCAGAAATTAACACACCATTGTAAAGCAATTATACTCCAATAAACATGTGAAAAAAAGAAAAAGAAATCAATGACGAATACTCTCCCCTCACTTTAGGCTGTTCTTGGTCAAAAAGCAGTGGTAGCAGCCCTCTAAAGTCCTGTGGTGTTAGTGTGACCTGTTTTGGAGGAGGTGCCTCTCTGGGCAAGAGCCTCAAGCAATGGAGTGCTGGAGGGTACTCTTACTGGAACTCCAGAGGCGACTATCACATTGTCGGGAATTCTGTGAGCCAGCTTTTAAACACAGCTGTTACTAAAACTAAATCGTATACGGTAACAATTACATTACATACATTATATTGAAAACGAACATAATACATGATCAGAAGTCATCGATTCCTAATTATTTTCCTACATTTTACTATTAGCTATGCTCTTGAGGTTGTGCATATTTATCGTAACTGAATGATGGAAATGCATCTCTTCCCAACTCTGCATCAAAGGACATCAAGTTGGTAGCTTGAAATCAGCAAATGCTACAACACAGGGCGATTCTTCCAACCCTCGTCCTCCCCCACAGAGCCTGTGGTTAAATATTTACCTGCATGGCACTGGTTGAGATTGATCCACTCTGCAGATACCCTGGTGTGGTGGATATCCTCAGATCCAACCAGTGTTGTTATATACCATACCAGAGACAAGAGCTAACTCACACAGTTATGTACAGTGATATTTTAAACCTGTGACCAAAGGATAGTTCACAAAAGATGTTTAACGTCTGCCATTTATAACAATGTCCTAAGACGCCCATACTATGCCATTAAGAGACTTTTTAAAAAGGTATAGCTCAACACGTGTTGGGATGTGGTGGGGGTGGGTGGGCAGGATCATGAACATCAGCAGAGGACTGAGAGGCAAGTGCAGGTAAGATCTGACCAATTCCTATAGATTGTTACTTTGAGTATGAAATAAAGGGATAATTTTTGAAAGACCCTTCTGACTGGGTGTCTGCGGCTTCAAGTTTTGAACTTCTCACTTGACACTTTGTAAAAAAGTAAACTTATTAGCTAATTTAGGGCAAGGCAAAGAGAAGGGAGTCTCCACGCATCTTTGGCTAAACATTTCCCTTCAAACACTTCTGCAACTCTTTGAGCGCATTTCCTCATATGTAAAAGGGTGATAATAATGCTTAGCTTACAGAGCTGTTGTGAGGTTATATGTGCTTAGCATACAGTGAACACAGAATAACGAAATGATAATGATTCTTCCTTGTATTTCCTGGGTCCTTCAAAAGTAGTCCCCAGGTCTAATTCATCTCTGCTCTTTGATTCTTCTTGTCCTGATTGGCTTCAGTTTCCCCCCACTGTAAAATACATACTGGAGTAGAATCAAACCGGCATTCCGTTGGCCAAAGTTGGCCTGCTTGGACGTGTTGTTTGGCCCATGTAAAGGGCTTAAAGAGGAAACCAGAGCCAACATTTGAAAATTGAGATATTTTACATAGAAATCTAGAATTTCATCTTCTCTTGAAAAATCAGGAGATGGGGCAACAATGAGTCCACATTCCTGCATGGCAACAATTGGCTAGAGCCAAGTGACAGCTGCCCCCTTAGGTAGAGCATGCACTGTCAATTGGCCAGACCCCATCTGGCCTGCTCTACTGCTTGATTCTGCAGACATCTCAATTTGTGGCCCTCTGGACAACTGGAAGCAGTCTATGCCAGGAAAGGCATAGGCACTTACTGGCGGAATGAATAAATCTCCTACCCCCTTTTTTTTCTCTCTCTACCATTTGCTTATCTAGCCATGTTAAGAAATCCCAGTTATTGAGTAAAGAGCTTCTCCCTTTGAAAAGTGAATTGAACAAGTCTGTTAGAGTCAGGAGAGTCTAAGTTATACTGTGGTAACAAACAACTCCTATATCTTAGTGCCTTACAACAAGGGTTTATTATTTGCTCACACACACAAACCTAGACACAAAATGAAAACATCCTCAGATTTTCACATGCATGGATAAGTATATGAGCGTGCCAGTATGTTCACAATCATGAATCAAATAAAAACTCTGGCAGATGAACATATGAACTCACACAGAACCCTATTTAGAGACTGATCAGCTTAGATTGTACAACCCTGTTTTCATAAGAGACATTAAAAGGCCCTGGGATCCAAGAAAGTAAAGGATGGAGGTACAAGAATATCCATCCTCAGTCAAGGAATTGCCCCATATAAAAAAACGGGTCTGAAAGTTTATATAAGCGCCTACAGGCTTAAAAAAAGACAGTAAGAATTTTGGACATTAAGCAATTTGCAAATGCATACATAGGCAGTATTTTAGTGAGTTCTCCCCCTCTGGGCTTCTAGCTCAAGGGGGAGATGCACCCCAGGTGTCCATCAGGCAGAGAAACGGAGCTGGCCGGTGCGGGTCCAAGAGAGGGGTTAGGAGGCTGAAGTCCTCTATCTCCAGCAGGAGCTGTAGACAAAAAGCAAGGGGTCAGGGTCCGGTCACATCCATTTCCCCTCCCGGCTCTCCCCTCTTTTTTATTCCACCCAATCAAGGCTTTGTCACCTGGACTGTATTGCACAGAGCTCTTCCTTGCTGGTTTGCCCATCTCAAGTCCTGCCTCCTCCAAACCCTCCATCACAGCCACCACATTTCTTTTTGTCAAGCCCAGCATCTCTGAATATGCTCCTCCCTAGTTCAGACATTCCCTGGCTCCTCATCAACCACAGTTGCTGATCTAACCACCTAAGCCTGGCATGCCAGACCTTCGTGACTGGTAGCCTCTCCACCCTCATCCCCTCTGTTCCAGCAGTTCCCTCAGGGTGGCTGCTTCACTCACACTCCATACCGAATGCACCATTTTGGTCTGGTCGTGCCCAGCCTACCCTCTCAGCCTACCCAAGTGTCTATCTCGCCTCCAGTCCTTCCTCCCCAGGCTCATCAGTGAGATGCAGCCAAAAAACACGACTTGTGAAGGCATCCGTGCTCCACCTTGAAACTGGAAGCTCCCTGAAGGCAGGAACAAGATCTCCTTCTGGACTAGGCTCTTACCACCTATGTATGTCCTTCCCAGGTCACAGCAGACTTCAGGGGTCTGGATAGAAAGCCCTGGGCTGGGAGTCAGGAGACCTGGTTCTTCCACTTGATATGCTGCATGCCCTAGGGTAAGTTCCTGCTACTCTTAGGGACTTGGTTTCCTTATTTCTTGACATCAGGGCACTGCACATTTGCTGTTGAGCACAACGCTCGATGAACCGATGATTCACTGAACAACCATCTACTGCCACTTCAAGAGTCAGACTGAGGAGCTTGGCTGCCTGGGCCCAAAGAGGTTCAACCCCCAACCCCCCTCCAACTCTGACTTCCCAGTCAGGCCCTGCTTAACACAACCGCCTCCCATTTCCCAACTATCCCCAACCCCCCATGTTCTCCTTTCAAAGACCAGGCTACCTGGTGCAACACAGGGCTGGAGCACGGAGATGGAGCCAGAAGGGGCCTGGGATGATTCTCGCAGAGCCAGCAGAGCCACGGCCGCTTCCAGTTTTTGCTGCCACTCTGAGGAGGCAGCAACCGAGGCCTGGTCGGAAGCTTTGGGAGCCTGCAAAGCAAAGGATGTGAGAGAATGGGAGCTGGGAACCCACACCTGCCCCATGCCCCTTCAGTCCCCAGCCACCCTGAGGCCTTCTGCTCTTCTCCTTCACTAAGCTTGGCCCCTGCCAGGGTTCTGGACCCCACAATTTCCCCAGAATCCATGGCTGCAGTAGAAGGGGGTTAAGGGTGGCACAGGGCTGGAGGATCAGAGTTGAGCATCTAGGAACAAGGAAAGGAGAGGCCAGGGGATTTATCCCTCTGGCAGGCACATACTACCAGTAGAGAGAGAAGAGCAAGGATTTTGCAATATCTGCATGTGGGAGTCTGGATGCCAGCTGGCCATTAATCGTCGTGGCTTGGACAAGTCGGTTCCCCTGCTTGGACTGTCTTCTTTTCTGTATCTTATTTTTCTATATCTTTCCTGAGACACTAATTCCTCCCAGCTTTTTCAAAACTCCTAAGGCAACAGTAAAGATTATGGGAAGTCAGAGGTGTGTGTGTTTTAATCTGCAAGGCACCTGGAGTGACGTGATTACTGTCCCTGTCCAAGGACTGGTTCTTGCCTCCATATTCCCCAATCAAGTTCCCCAAGGCACTTGAAGGGCCAGCTTGGCTCATCTCCAGGAACTTTTCTCTGGCCGTTATTAGACTCTCGCCTGGGTGAGATGGTGGGCCTCACCATCATGGCCCCCCTTCTCAGCAGGAGCTTCTATCCCATCGATTTGTTTCATGTGGAATAACAGCCTCCAGTTGTCAAAGGCCTGCTATGTGGCAGGCCTTGTGCTAGTCCTCTTGTCAATGTTATAGGTGTAGAATATTGTCCCCTCTCAGTACACTGATAGGAAAATAGAGGCTCAGAGATGTAAAGTTACTTGTCCAAAGTCTCACAAATTGGAAACGGCAAAGCTGGGAGAGCTCTGTCGTTGCCCCATAGTCTGAGATGCCACCTCCTCCTCCTCCTCCTCCTCCTCCTGCTCCTCCTCCACTTGCACCGCACTGCCTCCACTTCCTCTTTCTTGCTCCCATGGCTTTAACAAGAAGTTTGGGCACTCAACAACAAAATATACAACTAGCTCCATGGTCCTTCTCACTCTACTCACCTGCTGGGCAGGGCAGGGGCTCTGTGTGACTTCCTGGAAAGAGAAATTGTTAGTTGCTTCTTCAAGGGTGCTGGAGTCCAGGATAGAGACAAAGATTCCGAGACCAGACCGATCAGCAGAGCTCCTTGGGAGCTTGCCTGCAGGAGCAGAGAGCACAGGTTGGAGTCAGGGACCAAGCCGGCCATGGAAAGGAGATGTGGGCATGTTTTAGGACAAGGATAGGAGCCCAGGATGTCAGAGTTGGGAAGACCTTGAAGACCAGATAGTCCTACTCTTCATGTTGGGACTGGGGACTATGAGACCCAGAGAGAAATATTTTTTCCCCAGTGTCATATGGCAAGTTTCAGTAGGGTTAGAGATGGTACCCAGGTCTTCAGGACACAGGAAGGGGTCTGGGCAGTGGCTGAGGTGGAAGCTTCCCACACTGTCCCCAGACTCCTCCCCAGGGGTTGCACAGGGGTGGGCCTCAAGCTGATGTTCTCCTTCCCAACTGTGAGAGACTGGGGACTGCTTAGGTGAGCCTTTCCCCCTGAACATCCCCCCTGACCCTACCTCCCTCCCAATCTGAGGCCTCATCCCACTGTGGACCTTTTTGACCGCACAGCCCCCCACTCAGATCTCTCCAGCCCACCAACACTTGGTAGATAATATTGATGAGGTTTTATAGTTGGGGAAGCTAAGGCCCAAGGAGTAACTTGCCCAAAGCCACATCGAAATTGGGTGGTAGGACTGGTGACAGAACTACTCATGCTCTCTACACCCAAAACTCAGACCCCCTCCCTGGCCAGAGATACTCACCGGGGACTCCTGCTTGAATGGCCAACTTGTTGACATGGCTGTGAGCTTTGGGAGAGGTGGTCCCACTCTTTATCAGTCCTTCAGTCAGGTGCCTCTTTCGGCGTGGCCCCTGCTCCGACTTCAAGGCACTCTCAGCAGGCAAGATGCTGCAGTGTTCCCTAAAGTGGGGGATTGCAGGTCTAAAGTCAGTCACCTTTAGAGGAGGCCCACTCCCCTCCGCTTGTCAGACACCATACTCACGAGAAGAGGGCACACTTGTGACACTCGCAGACCTCGAAGAGGCAGAAGTGCTCCTGGTCCTTGATTTGGTCAGTGGTGCCGTGGTTGTGGCAGCGGGAACAGCGACATATAGCTCTTCTGGGGTCAAGTTCAATCCCCCATGGGGCTCCGGTCTCAAGTCCAGTGTTGGAGTCGGGGGTGCCGCAGGGCACAGCAGGCATTTCATAGGGATCCATGGTTCTAGAGCAAGGAGTGGAGGTCAGGGTGGCCACATGATCCCCTACCCACAACGTACTTCCTCTGCCCTTGGAAAACCCCATCTGAGGTGGCTGGATTCTTCTCCACCCAGCTCACCGCTGAAATGAGATTGTACCCTCCCTTCTTACTTTGTGTAGCCTCCTTCCCAGGGAGCTCCACTCATGCATAGGCAGGTTCCAAGAAACTGTGGGCATGGGTCTTGTATACTTTCAATCCAATTACTAGTCCCTCTGCTTACCTTCACTCCACATAGACACCCTTTTCAGGCATGCACATGCACTCTCATGCCCCCTTCGAGAATTACTACTTCCCTTTCTTATGTATCATCTTGTACTCTGCTATGCCCAGCTATTATTCCTGGCATCCACTTCCACAATTGTCTTCCTAACCTCCTGCATTCATTCACTCCCTACTCATGATTCTATGCCCCTCTGCATTCAATTCTATTATTAGTCTCCTGTATGCCCTACATTCAATCTTCCTCTCACCCTCCATTCCGAGTTTTTTTTCTTGCACCCCATCGAAATCTTAATTATTCTCTTGCTCCCTCTTTAAACTGACACCCCTTTGCATCTCATGAAATCATATCATTCTGCTGGATCTCAAGCCCCTGTTTCAATCATTATTTTCATTCATTCCCTCAATTATTTATCGAGTAGATGTTTGTTGATCCCCCCTATTGAATGCCAGACCCTGATCTAGTCAACAGCCAACTCCTCACTATACTAATTGTTCTCTTGCACCAAAACACCCTCTCAGCTTTCATGCAAACCCGTGCATTCCCTCCACAGCCTCCCAACAATCTTCCATGCTCCTCTCCAAGCTTCAGCAATTATGCTTGGGCTTCCCTGGTGGCGCGGTGCGTGAGAGTCTGCCTGCTGATGCAGGGGACACGGGTTCATGCCCCGGTCCGGGAAGATCCCACATGCCGCGGAGCGGCTGGGCCCGTGAGCCATGGCCGCTGAGCCTGCGTGTCCGGAGCCTGTGCTCCGCAATGGGAGAGGCCACAACAGTGAGAGGCCCATGTACCGCAAAAAAAAAAAAAAAACATAAAACACACACACACACACACACAAAAAACTACAACAATTATGCTATTATGCTTGAGCACACCTTCCCCTCCAGAGTGCACCACCTCCTCTCAGGCTGCCGGACCATTCCCTGCCACACCCACCTCAGAATCAAAGGGAGGGGCATAAGCCCTGCCCCAGGGGCCAGAGGCCAGGGTTCAGGAGGCCTCAGCGAGGGGTCATACCACAGGGCTTCAGCCAAGGGGGGAGGGGCTGGGTGAGGAGTAGGACGTGAGGGTGGGGGTGGGGCGGGGCGGAATATGAGGTACCAGGCTGAGGTGGAGGAGAAGAGAAGGGGTTGGGGATCCATAGCAGGAGGGAGGGAGGAAAGAAGAGGTGTGGAGAATGACGGTCCTATTCCTGATGCCAGTCTGCGGTTACCCCAGCCTCCACCACGTCAGAATCAATCTGCTGGGACAGTAGACCCGAAGGAAGACTCACCCGTCTCTCCCTTTCCCGCTCTGCCTTCAAAGGCCAATGAGCTTCCAGCTCTGCCTTTCACCTCCCACTGCTATGGCCAGCGACCAATGAGCTTCATGCTTATTCAAAGGTCGCTGACCAAAGTCCCCCCCGATTCGTCGCTTCCCTCCCCGTTCTCCTCACGCTGGCTTTATTGGGCGGCCGGCCACTTAACTCCGGGAGTGAAGTAGAGCTCTGTGCTTTCCAAACCTTGTTGGATGTGAAATATTGTACACGCATGCCTTTTAAACACACGTCCTTGGTATTCTGTAACTTACTTTTACAAAATTCAGCGTGTGTTTCTACGGTCGCTCCGTATTCCTATGTCAGGGATTCTCAGGCAGGGGTTCTTAATTCACAGTCAGATTTTGCAGCCCCAGGGAACATTTGGCACTCTTTCTCCAAACATCAACAATTATGCTTGGGCTTCCCTGGTGGCGCAGTGGTTGAGAGTCCGCCTGCCAATGCAGGGGACACGGGTTCGTGCCCCGGTCCGGGAAGATCCCACATGCCACGGAGCGGCTGGGCCCGTGAGCCATGGCCGCTGAGCCTGCGCGTCCGGAGCCTGTGCTCCGCAACGGGAGAGGCCACAACAGTGAGAGGCCCGCATACCGCACACACACAGACACATACACACACACAAAATATATGTATATAGTGATCTCAAAGTCAGCCACCATGCTAAACTCTGTGATATCGAATCATGTGCCTATAAGTGGTGCACAGTTTTCTGTGAATCTGTGAGTAACAGAAGTAAGGTAATCAATTTACAGGTTTCTTCCTGGCTGGCTAGGACATCCACTACAGGGTCAAATAAAGATGGCAAAATTGGACATCTTTGGGTTATTCCTAATATTAAACAGAATGATGCCAACATTTCCATATTAAAATGGGCTTGCTGTGTTTCATTGTTTGCTTTAATTCTTCAATTCTTTCTTTCTTTCTCTGTTTCTCCTTCCTTTCTTTCTTTCTTTCTTTCCTTCCTTCTCTCTTTTGTTTCTTCTGTTCTCTCTCTCTTTTCTCATTCTTTCTTTCTTTCCCTTTATCAGATTAAGGAACATCCCTTGTATTCTGGCTTAATAAGATTCTCTTAAAAATCATGAATAGATATAGGATTATACTTTTTTGGCCTCCATTGAAATGATCAAGACTCTAATCATTTAATCTGTTAACACAGTGAGGGTTATTTATAAGATTTTTTTTTCAAAATCTTTAGTGAAGTACACATCTTAGTGAGTTTCCAAAAACTAAACATAAGCATCCAGTTAGCACCTGGAGCAAACAGCAGAATATATTGGCAACACACAAACCTCTCTCATGCCCCCTTCCATCTATAGTTTTTCTAATGTTAAACCAGATTTGCTCTCCTAGGATAGATGTAACTTAGTTATGGTGTATCATGTTTCGTGTACACTGGTGGGTTCAGTTTGCTAAAGGTTTGCTTAGAATTTTTTGCATCTTCTGTTCACGAGGAAGATTGACTTGATGTTTCTCTCCTCATAGCATCTTTGCTGGTTCCAGGGTCAAGGATTTCTTGTTTCATAGACTAAGTTGGACAAAAGTCCCTCTTTGCTATCCTCTGGCAGTGTTCATATAAGATTAGGATTATCTGTCTTGAAACGATTTATTTACTTTTTAGCATCTTTATTGGACTATAATTGCATTACAATGTTGTGTTAATTTCTGCTGTATAACAAAGTGAATCAGCTACATGTATACATATATCCCCGTATCCCCTCCCTCTTGCATCTCCCTCACAACCTCCTATATGACCCCTCTAGTTGGTCACAAAGCACCAAGCTGATCTCCCTGTGCTATGCAACTGCGTCCCACTAGCTATCTACTTTACACTTGGTAGTGCATATATGTCCATGCCACTCTCTCACTTCGTCCCAGCTTACCCCTCCTACTCCCCGTATCCTCAAGTCCATTCTCTATGCCTGCATCATTATTCCAGTCCTGCCCCTAGGTTCATCACAACAATTTTTTTAACATCTTTATTCGAGTATAATTACTTTACAGTGGTGTGTGAGTTTCTGCTGTATAACAAAGTGAATCAGCTATATGTATACATATATCCCCATATCCTCTCCCTCTTGCATGTCCCTCCCACCCTCCCTATCCCAGCCCTCTAGGTGGTCACAAAGCACCGAACTAATCTCCCTGTGCTATGCAGTCGATTCCCACTAGCTATCTAGTTTATATTTGGTAGTGTAAATATGTCCATGCCACTCTCTTACTTGTTTTTCTCTTTCTCACTTACTTCACTCTGTATGACAGACTCTAGGTCCATCTACCTCAATACAAATGACTCAATTTCATTGCTTTTTCTGGCTGAGTAATATTCCACAGAATATATGTGCCACAACATTTTTATCCATTCATCTGTTGATGGACAGTTAAGCTGCTTCCATGTCCTGGCTATTGTAAATAAAGCTGCAACGAACATTGTGGTACATGACTCCTTTTTTTTTTTAGCATCTTTAGTGGCGTATAATTGCTTTAAAAGGGTGTGTTAGTTTCTGCTTTATAACAAAGTCAATCAGTTATACATATACATATGTCCCCATAACTCAGCCCTCTTGCATCAGCCTCCGTCCCACCCTCCCTATCCCATCCCTATAGGTGGTCACAAAGCACCAAACTGATCTCCCTGTGCTATGCGGCTGCTTCCCACTAGCTATCAAGTTTACATTTCATAATGTATATAGGTCAATGGTACTCTCTCAACTTGCCCCAGCTTATGCTTGCCCCTCCCTGGGTCCTGAAGTCCATTCTATATGTGAGCGTCTTTATTCTGGTCCTGTCCCTAGTTCTTCAGAACCATTTTTCTTTTTATTAGATTCAATATATATGTGTTAGCATACGGAATTTGTTTTTCTCTTTCTTATTTACTTCACGCTGCATGACAGACTCTAGGTCCATCTACCTCAATACAAATGACTCAATTTCGTTTCTTTTTATGGCTAAGTAATATTCCATTGTATATATGTGTCACAAGTTTTTTATCCATTCATCTGTTGATGGACACTTAGGCTCCTTCCATGTTCTGGCTAGTGTAAATAGAACTTCAATGAACATTGTGGTATATGACTCTTTCTTTTTTATTTTTAACATCTTTGATGGAGTATGATTGCTTTACAAGGGTTTGTTAGTTTATGCTTTATGACAAAGTGAATCAGTTATATATATACATATGTCCCCATATCTCTGCCCTCTTGCATATCCCTCCCTCCCACCCTCCCTATCCCGGCCCTTTACGTGGTCACAAAGCACCGAGCTGATCTCCCTGTGTTATGCGGTTGCTTCCCACTAGCAATCGGTTTTATATTTGGTAGTTTATATATGTACATGCCACTCTATTTCTTTGTCCTAGCTTACCCTTCCATCTCGCTGTGTCCTCAAGTCCATTCTCTAGTAGGCCTGCGTCTTTATTCCTGTCCAGCCCCTAGGTTCTTCAGGACCATTTGTTTTTAGATTCCATATACATGTGTTAGCATATGGCATTTGTTTCTCTCTTTCTCACTTACTTCACTCTGTGTGACAGACCGTAGGTCCATCTACCTCAATACAAATGACTCAGTTTAGTTTCTTTTTATGGCTGAGTAATATTCCATTGTATGTATGTGTCACAAGTATTTTATCCATTCACCTGTTGATGGACACTTAGGCTGCTTCCATGTCCTGGCTATTGGAAATAGAGCTGAAATGAACATTGTGGTACATGACTCTTTTTTTTTTTTTAAAAAAAAACATCTTTAGTGGAGTGTAATAGCTTTACAAGGGTGTGTGAGTTTACTCTTTATAACAAAGTGAATCAGTTATACATATACATATGTCCCCATATCTCTGCTCTCTTGCATCTCCCTCCCTCCCACCCTCCCTATCCCAGGTCTCTAGGTGCTCACAAAGCACCGAGCTGATCTACGTGTGCTATGTGGTTGCTTCCCACTAGCAATCTGTTTAACACTTGGTAGTGTATATTTGTACATGCCCCTCACTTACTTTGTCTTAGCTTACCCTTCCCCCTCCCTGTGTCTTCAAGTCCATTCTCTAGTAGGTCTGTGTCTTCATTCCTTTCCAGCCCCTAGGTTCTTTATTTTTTAGCATCTTTTTTTTAGTAAATTTATTTGTTTGTTTGTTTTTTTGGCTGTGTTCGGTCTTACTTGCGGCACACGTGCTTTCTCTAGTTGCTTCGAGCCGTGGCTTCTCTTATTGCAGAGCATGGGCTCTAGGTGCACGGGCTTCAGTAGTTGTAGCACACCAGCTTAGTAGTTAGTGGCTCATGGGCTGTAGAGCATTCTCTTAGTAATTGTGGTGCATGGCTTCGTTGCTCCGCGGTATGTGGGATCTTCCCGGACCAGGGCTCAAACCCGTGTCACCTGCACTGGCAGGCAGATTCTTAAACACTGTGCCACCAGGGAAGTCCCCAGCCCCTACGTTCTTCAGGACCATTTTTTTTTTTTAGATTCCATATATACGTGTTAGCATACGGTATTTGTTTTACTCTTTCTCACCTACTTCACTCTGTATGACAGACTCTGGATCCATCTACCTCAATACAAATAACTCAAGTTCGTTTCTTTTTATGGCTGAGTAATATTCCATTGTATATCTGTGCCATAATTTTTTTCCATTTATCTCTTGATGGACACTTAGGCTGCTTCAGTGACCTGGCTAGTGTAAATAGAGCTGCAATGAACACTTTGGTACATGATTTTTCTTTTTTACCATCTTTAGTGGAGTAGAATTGATTTACAAAGGTGTGTAAGTTTATGCTTTGTAACAAAGTGAATCAGTTATACATATACATATGTCCCCATATCTCTGCGCTCTTGCATCTCCCTCCCTCCCACCCTCCCTATCCCAGCCCTCTAGTTGGTCACAAAGCAGCGAGCTGATCTCACTGTGCTATGCGGCTGCTTCGACTAGCTATCTAGTTCATATTTGGTATGTATATACGTCAATGGTACTCTCTCACCTCACCCCAGCTTACTCTTGTCCCTCCCTGGGTCCTGAAGTGCATTCTCTACGTGTGAATCTTTATCCAGGTCCTGTCCCTAGTTCTTCAGAGCCATTTTTGCTTTTTTTAGATTTCATATATATGTATTAGCATATGTTATTTTTTCTCCTCTGTCTGACATACTTCATTCTGTATGACAAACTCTAGGTCCATCCACCTCACTGCAAATAATGTAATTTCGTTTCTTTTTAGCACTGAGTAATATTCCATGGTACATAGGTGCCAGAGGTTATTTATCTATGTAACTGTCCATGGACAGTTGGAATACTTCCATATCTGGGCTATTGTACAGAGAGCTGCAATGAACATTGTGGTACATGACGCTTTCTTTTTCTTTTTTCTTTTTTAACATCTTTAGTGGACTATAATTGCTTTAAAGGGGTGTGTTACTTTATGCTTTATAACAAAGTGAATTAGTTATACATATATATATGTCCCCATATCTCTGTACTCTTGCATCTCCCTCCCTCCAACCTTCCTTTTCCCAGTCCTCTAGGTAGTCAGAAAGCACCGAGCTGATCTCCCTGTGCTATGCGGTTGCTTCCCACTGGCAATGGGTTTCACATTTGGTAGTGTATATATGTACATGCCACTCTCTTACTTTGTCCCAGCTTACCGTTCCCTCTCCCTGTGTCCTCAAGTCGATTGTCTAGTAGGTCTGCGTCTTTATTCCTGTGCAGCCCCTATGTTCTTCAGGACCATTTTTTTTTTAGAATCCATATATATATATTAGCCTACAGCATTTGTTTTTCTCTTTCTCAATTACTTCACTGTGTATGACTGACTGTAAGTCCATCTGTCTCAATACAAATGACTCAATTTCGTTCATTTTAATGGCTGAGTAATATTCCATTGTACATATGTGCCACAACTTTTTTATCCATTCATCTGCTGATGGACACTTACGTTGCTTCCATCTCCTGTATTTTGTAAATAGAGGTGCAGTGAACATTATTGTACATGACTCTTTGTGAATTATGGTTTTCTCAGGGTATACAACAAGTAGTCGGATTGCTGTGTCGTATGGTAGTTCTATTTTTGGTTCTTTAAGGAACCTCCTTAGTGGGTGTATCAATTTACTTTCCCAGCAACAGTGCAAGAAGGTTCCCTTTTCTCCACACCCACTCCAGCATTTATTGTTTGTAGATATTTTAATCATGGCCCTTCTGACAGGTGTGAGGTGATACCTCATTGTAATTTTGATTTGCATTTCTCTAATGATTAGTGATGTTGTGCATTCTTTCATGCGTTTGTTGGCAATCTGTTTATCTTCTTTGGAAAAATGCCTATTTAGGTCTTCTGCCCATTTTTGGATTGGGTTGTTTGTTTTTTCTCATATTGAGCTGCATGAGCTGCTTGTAAATTTTGGAGATTAATCCTTTCTCAGTTGCTTCATTTGAAAATATTTTCTCCTAATCGAAGCATTGTCTTTTCATCCGGGTTATGGTTTCCTTTGCTGTGCAAAAGCATTTAAGTTTCATTAGTTCCCATTTGTTTATTTTTGTTTTCATATCCATTTCTCTAGGAGGGGGGTCAAAAAGGATCTTGCTGTGATTTATGTCACAGAGTGTTCTACCTATGTTTGCCTCTAAGAGTTTTATAGTGTCTAGCCTTACATTTAAGTCTTTAATCCATTTTGAGTTTATTTTTGTGTATGGTGTTAGGAAGTGTTCTAATTTCATGCTTTTACGTGTAGCTCTCGGGTTTTCCCAGCACCACTTTTTAAAGAGGCTGTCTTTTCTCCATTGCATATTCTGGCCTCTTTTATCAAAAATAGGTTGACCATAGGTGCGTAGGTTTCTCTCTGGGCTTTCTATCTTGTTCCATTGATCTATGTTTCTGTTTTTGTGCCAGTACCATACTGCCTTGATTACTGTTGCTCTGTAGTATATTCTGAAGTCCAGCAGCCTGATTCTTCCAGCTCCATTTTTGTTTCTCAAGATTGCTTTGGCTATTTGGGGTCTTTTGTGTTTCCATAGAAATTGTGAAAATTTTTGTTCTGCTTCTGTGAAAAATGCCATTGGTAGTTTGATAGCTTTTGCATTAAATCTGTAGATTGTTTTGGGTAGTATAGTCATTTTTGCAATGTTGATTCTTCCAATCCAAGTACATAATATATCTCTCCATCTGTTTGTATTGTGCTTAATTACTTTCGTCAGTGTCTTATAGTTTTCTGCATACAGTTCGTTTTTCTCCTCAGGTAGGTTTATTCCTATGTATTTTATTCTTTTTGTTGCAATGGTAAGTGAGAGTGTTTCCTTAATTTCTTTTTCAGATTTTTCATCGTTATTGTATAGAAATGTAGGAGATCTCTCTGCATTAATACTGTATCCTGCTGCTTTACCAAATTCATTGATTAGCTCTACTAGTATTCTGGTAGCATCTTTAGGATTCTGTATGTATAGTATCATGTCATCGGCAAACAGTGATAGTTTTTCTTCTTTTCCAATTTGGATTCCTCTGATTTCTTTTTCTTCTCTGATTGCCATGGCCAAAACTTCCAAAACTATGTTTAATAAGAGTGGTGGGGGTGGGCAGTCTTTTCTTGCACCTGATCTTAGAGGAAATGGTTTCGGTTTTTCACCATTGGGAATGATGTTGGCTGTGGGTTTGTCAAAAATGGCCGTTATCATGTTGAGGTATGTTCCCTCTATGCCTACTTTCTGGAGAGTTTTTATCATAAATGGGTGTTAAATTTTGTCAAAAGCTTTTTTCTGCATGTATTGAGATCTTCATATGGGTTTTCTCCTTCAATTTGTTAAGATGGTATATCACATTGATTGATTTGCGTATGTTGAAGAATCCTTGCATTCCTGGGTAAACCCCACTTGATCATGGTGCATGATCCTTTTAATGTGCCTTTGGATTCCATTTGCTAGTATTTTTTTGAGGATTTTTGCATCTATGTTCATCAGTGATATTGCCCTCTACTTTTCTTTTTTTGTGACATCTATGTCTGGCTTTGGTATCAGGGTGATGATGACCTTGTAGAATGAGTTTGGGAGCGGTCCTCCCTCTGCTATAGTATGGAAGAGTTTGAGAATCATAGGTGTTAGCTCCTCTCTAAATGTTTCATAGAATGACACTTTTTATTAAGACTTGACCATTAAACAGCTAGGATGCTTGTTTTATTTACTTAAAAAATTGTACTGTGGGTGATGTCAAACATATACACTTAGAGTTTGTACACAAACTTAAAATCTCCAACTTCATGGCAGTAGATCGGTGGTCCTGGAACATGAGCTTGAATCAGAATCACCCAGAGGGTTTTGCTAAAGCACAGATTGCTGAGCTGCACATCTATAGTCTCAGATGAAAAATTCTGGGGTGAGACAAAGAATTTCCTTTTCTGACTAGCTCCCTGGTGATGCAGATGCTGCTGGAAGGGAACTGCACTTTGAGAACCATTGTACAAGTGAGAAGAGCAAAGGAGCCTCCAATTATCCATCACCCAACCGCAACCATCAATAACTCATAGCCAATCTCAATTCACATATATCTTCTCCCCTACCCCTCTCCCAGATTATTTTCAGGAAAACATCAGAACTCATCTTATTTTATTGGGAACTATTTCAACGCATAGCTGTAAAATATGAGCAATCCATTTTCCTCAACTTTTCATTTTGAAAACGCACCAGGTTTAAGAGTGAACATTCTTTTACTCAGAGTCTTATTATCCCATTGGTTTCTCTCTCTTTTTTTCTTCTTTGTTGCTTAATCACTTAACAGTTCCAAACATTTTATCCAATTATTTCAGAATGTATCTCCTAAGTAATAGGATATTCTCCTGTCTAACCACAGTACTATTATCAGGTCGAAGGGATTTACCAATGACATGATAATGTTATCAAAGTCCATGTACAGTCCATATTCAGATTTCCCCAATTGTCCCAATAATATCCTTTTGAGGACCAACAGTTCTATCAAGTATCATACATTGCATTCAACTGTCATGTCTTTTTAGTATCCTGTGGTCCCGAGCAGTCCCTCAACTTAAATCTTCCATGACAATGACATTTTCCAAGAGCCTCAGCTTGTTTGCTTGTAAAGTGTCCGCAATATGTGTTTGCCTGATATTTTCCTCTTGTTTAGATTTATGTCTTTAGGTTTAATATTCTTGGCAAGAATAAGCAGTCTGTGGCATTATATTTTGATACCATGTGGATATCCTGTTCTCCAAAATCATTCTCAGCTCTTGGCCTTAATTTTCTTTCAGGGTTCTGGGTCCGGTTTGATTATATTACTTTGGTGGTTGAAACCGTGGTGATTCTCTATTTCTAGCATTCCTTTCTATTTTTGTTAGTGGGCATTTTGCTGTAAAGATGAGCATCCCAGCCTCCCAAGACCCTCCCTTATTGTTGTCGCATTGCTGTGTCTGCAGCAACAAAAAAGATGAAAACCTGTTTATTTGTTGTGTTCAAAGAAATATGAAGAAAACAAAGTGAACAATATTAAGAGAAACGTAAGCAATTATAAGATGAATTTGACAAGAATTTCCTCTAACAGTGCAAACAGAATGGCAAAATCTGTTGCCTGAAATTGGAAGTAACTGTTCAGCAACAACTAAAAACAGTTCTTAACAGTTATTAAGAGAACCTGAGGTTATAAATTTGGCCAGCTATAAAGTAGCTTGGATCTTGGGCGTGCCCACACACACACATGCACTCTCTCTCTCACACACAGACATTTTAAATGGAGATATAGTAAAAATAAATAAATCAATACAGTATTATTACAGTTACAGAATGTATGCTAGAGAATAGCGAAACCATATGCAACATTTTACGGAAAGCACAAGATCTGCAACTAAGCCCATATAATACAGCAACTTTGCACCAATATGAAAGAGTAATTGATTCAAAACATGAAAAAAAATTCAAATACCTTATTTTTCAAATACCTTCTCATGAGTCATGAGACATGAAACCTTGGCCAATTAATACTTTAAGTTTTCTCCAAGGACTTTCCAATTTGCATAGATATGATTGTATCCTACAAATCTGAACTTGTGGCGTAACGTCCAGGGAATCATTTCTATCACTTAGAAAAGAATTTGAGCAAATCTCACATACACAAAAAATTCCCCCAATGTAGTGTCTGTATGAAGGACAGCAATCCAGCTCTTATCTCAGAAATCAAATTTCATAGATGTTTTAAATCAAGGGTCCGATTTTTCTCTTATTTTTCTTTCCAATGTATGATACATATGGAGAACATAGGTACTTAGGTTTCTAAAGTAGACTATGTCATGAATATAGTTATTGAAGTCATTCAGTAAATGCAGTGAATCATTGTAGGTTTATTTTGTCAGTCTCACTAGAGGTTTGTAACTTTTACTAATCTTTTCAAAGAACCAGATATTTGTTTCATTGATTTTCTCTATTGTTTTTCTGTTTTCAATTTCATTGATTACTGGACTTATCTTTAGTATCCCCTTTCTTCGGTTTGTTTTGGATTTATTTTGCTCTTCTTCTTCTAGCTTCCTGAGGTGAGAAATTAGATTACTGACTTGATACTTTTCCTTTTCCTTAAGGTACGCCCTTAATGATGTAAATTTCCCTTCCAGGAACGCTTTATCTTCATCCCACACATTTGGATATGTTTTGTAATCATTTCCATTCAGTTCAATTCACTTCGTGATGTGCTGGATCAAGTGGACTCCTTACCACTGAGTGGTAGTGAAAGTCCTGAAATCATCCCAGGAGGGAGGGGGAGGGGTTCTGTCTTACTACCTAGTGGAGGTATATATAATTCCAGAATCTCCACGTGATTGGTTTCCACTGACTTGTGGGGCACGGGCAGGCTGGTCCCTGTTTCCTCCAGTACATTGTAAAATTCTTGGCTCCCCACTGGACCTTTGCTGGCTTGAGGGGTGTCAGGCCATAATCTGTTTTTTTTTTTTTAACCCCGTACCATTTGGCTGGTGTAGAGCAGTTACAGTCAAAACCTTTTCTGACAACAAATACCGTATGCTAACACATACATATGGACTCTAAAAAAAAAAAAAAGGGTCAGAAGAACCTAGGAGCAAGACGGGAATAAAGATGCAGACCTACTAGAGAATGGACTTGAGGATACGGGGAGGGGGAAGGGTAAGCTGGGACAAAGTGAGAGAGTGGCATGGACATATATACACTACCAAACGTAAAAGAGATAGGTAGTGGGAAGCAGCCGCATAGCACAGTGAGATCAGCTCAGTGCTTTGTGACCACCTAGTGGGGTTGGATAGGGAGTGTGGGAGGGAGGGAGATGCAAGAAGGAAGAGATATGGGGACACATGTATATGTATAACTGATTCACGTTTTCATAAAGCAGAAACTGACACACCAATGTAAAACAATTAGACTCTAATAAAGATGTTAAAAAAAAAAAACCTTTCTGTCTTGCTGGCTTCCCTATTCCTGATTCTTATGCTAGAGAGAGCAGACATTTGTTTCGGCTGGGTTTCGTTATTGTTGCTGTTGTTGTTGTTGTTGTTGTTATTGTTGTTGTCGTTGTTTTGTCTGTGCCTTTTGGCATTTCTCTCCCTACCTGGCTTCAGCTCCAAGCCTGGGATATGCGATGCAGAAAGAAAACCCAGGGAACACACCACCTGTGTCCTTCCTCTGGTTCTGAGATCCTTAGTTGTTCTGCCTTCTCCTACCCACACTGCAGAGTCTTATGATTATTTTATATATGGCCCCCAGGGTTTTAAGTTGTACACGGGAGAATAGGGAAATGCACATCCACTCTATTTTCCATGAAGCAGAATTGCCTATATGAATTTAATCATAAATTCTAATCTTTAGCATCAGTCTGAATTTAAAATTAAATTTAAATTCAATTTGAATCCAACTGAATTGTATTTTAAATGAAAATTAGAATTAAATATAGCGCCCAACAGAAGACAAGATCCAGCCTCATCCACCAGAACACAGGCACTAATCCCCTCCATCAGGAATCCTACACAACCCACTGAACCAACCTTAGCCACTGGGGACAGACACCAAAAACAATGGAAACTACAATCCTGCAGCCTTCGAAAAGGAGACCCCAAACACAGTAAGTTAAGCAAAATGAGAAGACAGAGAAAGAAACAGCAGGTGAAGGAGCAAGGCAAAACCCTACCAGACCTAACAAATGAAGAGGAAATAGGCAGTCTACCTGGAAATGAATTCAGAATAATGATAGTACAGATGAACCAAAACCTTGGAAAAAGAATGGAGAAAATACAAGAAAGGTTTAACAAAGACCTAGAAGAAATAAAGTGCAAACAAGCAGAGATGAACAAGACAACAAATGAAATTTAAAATTCTCTAGAAGGGATCAATAGCAGAATAACTGAGGCAGAAGAACGGATAAGTGACCTGGAAGATAAAACAGTAAAAATAACTACTGCACAGCAGAAGAAAGAAAAAACAATGAAAAAAATCGAGGACGGTCTCAGAGACCTCTGGGACAACATTAAATGCACCAACATTCGAATTATAGGGGTCCCAGAAGAAGAAGAGAAAAAGAAAGGAACTGAGAAAATATATGAAGAGATTATAGTTGAAAACTTCCTTAATATGGGAAGGAAATAGTTCATCAAGTCCAGGAAGTACAGAAAGTCCCATACAGGGTAAATCCAAGGAGAAACACGACAAGACACATACTAATCAAACTATCAAAAATTAAATACAAGGAACAAATATTAAAAGCAGCAAGGGAGAAACAACAAGTAACACATAAGGGAATCCCCAAAAGTTTAACAGCTGATCTTCCAGCAGAATCTCTGCAAACCAGAAGGGACTGGCAGGACATATTTAAAGTGATGAAACAGAAAAACCTACAACCAAGATTACTCGACCCAGCAAGGATCTCATTCAGATTTGAGGGAGAAATTAAAAGTTTTACAGACAAGCAAAGCTAAGAGAATTCAGCATCAACAAACCAGCTTTACAACAAATGCTAAAGGAATGTCTCTAGGCAGGAAACACAAAGAAGGAAAAGACCTACAATAATAAACTCAAAACAATTAAGAAAAATGATACTAGGAATACACATGTCGTTAATTAACTTTAAGGTAAAAGGATTAAATGCTCCAACCAAAAGACACAGACTGGCTGAATAGATCCAAAATCAAGACCTGCTTTCTATCAGGGACACATACAGACTGAAAGTGAGGGGATGGAAAATGATATTCCAGGCAAATGGAAATCAATAGAAAGCTGGAGTAGCAATTCTCATATCAGACAAAATAGACTTTAAACAGAGACTATTACAAGAGACAAAGAAGGACACTACATAATGATCAAGGGATCAATCCAAGAAGAAGATATAACAATTGTAAATATTTATGCATCCAACATAGGAGCACCTCAGTACATGAGGCAAATACTAACAGCCATAGAAGGGGAAATTCACAGTAACACAATCATAGTAGGGGACTTTAAAACCCCACTTTCACCAATGGACAGATCATCCAAAATGAAAATAAATAATGAAACACAAGCTTTAAATGATACATTAAACAAGATGGACCTAATTGATATTTATAGGACATTCGATCCATAAACAACAGAATACACATTCTTCTCAAGTGATCATGGAATGTTCTCCAGGATAGATCATATCTTGGGTCACAAATCAAGCCTTGGTAAATTTAAGGAACTGGAAACCATATCAGGTATCTTTTCTGTCCAAAACTCTATGAGACTAGATATCAATTACAGGGAAAAAATCTGTAAGAAATAGAAACCCATGGAAGCTAAACAACACACTACTAAATAACCAAGAGATCACTGAAGAAATCAAGGAGGAAATCAAAAAATACTTAGGAACAAATGGCAATGAAAACACAAAGAAACAAAACCTATGGGATGCAGCAAATGTAGTTCTAAGAGGGAAGTTTATAGCTACACAAGACTACCTTAAGAAACAAGAAACATCTCAAATAAACAATCTAACCTAACACCTAAAGCAATTAGAGAAAGAAGAACAAGAAACCCCCAAAGTTAGCAGAAGGAGAGAAATACTAAAGATCAGATCTGACATAAATGAAAAAGAAATGAAGGAAACGATAGCAAAGATCAATAAATCTAAAAGCTGGTTCTTTGAGAAGATAAACAAAATTGATAAACCATTAGCCAAACTTATCAAGAAAAGAAGGGAGAAGACTCATATCAATAGAATTAGAAATGAAAATGGAGAAGTTAGAACTGACACTGCAGAAATACAAAGGATCATGAGAGATTACTACAAGCAACGATGCCAATAAAATGGACAACCTGGAAGGAGTGGACAAATTCTTAGAAATAAACAACCTTCCGAGACTGAACCAGGAAGAAATAGAAAATATGAACAGACCAATCACAAGCACTGACATTGAAACTGTGGTTAAAAATCTTCCAACAAACAAAAGCCCAGGACCAGATGGCTTCACAGGAGAATTCTATCAAACATTTAGAGAAGAGCTAACACCTATCCTTCTCAAACTCTTCCAAAATATAGCAGAGGGAGGAACACTCCCAAACTCATTCTACAAGGCCACCATCACTCTCATACCAAAACCAGACAAAGATGACTCAAAGAAAGAAAACTACAGGCCAATATCACTGAAGAACACAGATGCAAAAATCCTCAAGAAAGTATTAGCACACAGAATCCAACAGCACATTAAAAGGATCATACACTATGATCAAGTGGAATATATCCCAGGAATGCAAGGATTCTTCAATATGCGCAAATCAGTCAATGTGATACACCATATGAAACAGCTGAAGGAGAAAAACCATATGATCATCTCAGTAGATTCAGAGAAAGCTTTTGACAAAATTCAACACCCATTTATGATAAAAACCCTCCAGGAAGTAGGCATAGAGGGAACTTTCCTCAACATAATAAAGCCCATATATGACAAATCCACGGCCAACATCATCCTGCATGGTGAAAAATTGAAAACATTTCCACTAAGATCAGGAAACAGACAAGGTTGCCCACTCTCACCACTATCATTCAACATAGCTTTGGAAGTTGTAGCCACAGCAATCAGAGAAGAAAAAGAAATAGGAGGAATCCAAATCGGAAAAGAAGAAGTAAAGTTGTCACTGTTTGCAGATGACATGATACTGTAAATAGAGAATCCTAAAGATGCTACCAGAAAACTACTAGAGCTAATCAATGAATTTTGTAAAGTAGCAGAATACAAAATTAATGCACAGAAATCTCTTGCATTCCTGTACACTAATGATGAAATATCTGAAAGTGAAATCAACAAAACACTCCCATTTACCATTGCAAGAAAAAGAATAAAATATCTAGGAATAAACCTACCGAAAGAGACAAAAGACCTGTATGCAGAAAATTATAAGACACCAAAGAAAGACGTTAAAGATGATACAAGTAGATGGAGAGATATATCATGTTCTTGGATTAGAAGAATCAAACTTGTGAAAATGACTCTACTGCCTCAAGCAATCTACAGATTCAGTGCAATCCCTATCAAGCTACTACCATTTTTCACAAAACTAGAACAAAAAATTTCAGACTTTGTATGGCAACACAAAAGACCCTGAATAAGCAAAGCAATCTTGAGAATGAAAAACGGAGCTGGAGGAATCACGCTCCCTGTCTTCCAACTATACTCCAAAGCTACACTAATCAAGACAGCATGGTACTGGCACAAAAACAAAAATATATGTCAGTGGAACAGGATAGAAAGCCCAGAGATAAGCCCATGCATATATGGTCACCTTATCTTTGATACAGGAGGCAAGAATATATAGTGGAGAAAAGACACCCTCTTCAATAAGTGCTGCTGGGAAAACTGGACAGCTACATGTAAAAGAAAGAGATTAGGACACTCACTAACACCATACACAAAGATAAACTCATAATGGATTAAAGACCTAAATGGAAGGCCAGACACTATCAAACTCATAGAGGAAAATATAGGCAGAACACTCTATGACATGAATCACAGCAAGATTCTTTTTGACCCACCTCCTAGAGAAATGGAAATAAAAACAAAAATAAACAAATGGGACCTAATGAAACTTAAAAGCCTTTGCACAGCAAAGGCACGATAAACAAGACGAAAAGACAACCCTCAGAATGGGAGAAAATGTCTACAAATAAAGCAACTGACAAAGGATTAATCTCCAAAACATACAAGCAACACATACAGCTCAATATCAAAACAAAAATCCAATCCAAAAATGTGCAAAAGACCTAAATAGACATTTCTCCAAAGAAGATATACAGATTGCCAAGAAACACATGAAAAAATGCTCAACATCATTAATCATTATAGAAATGCAAATGAAAACTACAATGAGATATCATCTCACACCGGTCAGAATGGCCATCATCAAAAAATCTACAAACCAGACTTCCCTGGTGGCGCAGTGGTTGGGAGTCCGCCTGCCGATGCATGGGACATGGGTTCATGTCCCGGTCCGGGAGGATCCCATGTGCCGCTGGGCAGCTGGGCCCATGGGCCATGGCCGCTGAGCCTGCGTGTCCAGAGACTGTGCTCCGTGGTGGGAGAGGCCACAGCAGTAAGAGGGGGAAAAAATCTACAAACAATAAATGCTGGAGCGGGTGTGGAGAAAAGGGAACCCTCTTGCACTGTTGATCTGAATGTAAGTTGATACAGCCACTATGGAGAACAGTATGGCGGTTCCTTAAAAGACTAAAAATAGAACTACCATTCGACCCAGCAATCCCACTACTGAGCATACACCCTGAGAAAACCATAATTCAAAAAGAGTCATGCACCAAAATATTCATTTCTGCTCTATTTACAATAGCCAGGACATGGAAGCAACCTAAGTGTCCATCAACAGATGAATGGGTAAAGAAGATGTGGCACATATATACAATGGAATATTACTCAGCCATAAAAAGTAACGAAACTGAGTTATTTGTCGTGAGGTGGATGCACCTAGAGACTGTCATACAGAGTGAAGTAAGTCAGAAAGAGAAAAAGAAATACCGTAGGCTAACAGATATATATGTAATCTAAAAAAAGAAAAAAGAAAAAAATGGTCAGAATAACATAGGGACAATACGGGACTAAAGATTCAGACCTACTAGAGAGTGGACTTGAGGATACGGAGAGGAAGAAAGGTAAGCTGGGACAAAGTGAGACAGTGGCATGGACATATATACACTACCAAATGATAAATGGATAGCTAGTGGTAAGCAGCCACATAGCACAGGGAGATCACCTCAGTGGGTTGTGACCACATAGAGGGCTGAGATGGGGAGGGTGTGAGGGAGCGAGATGCCGGAGGGAAGAGTTATGGGGACATATGTATATGTATAACTGATTCACTTTGTTATACAGCAGAAACTACCACACCATTGTAAAGCAATTATACTCCAATAAAGATGTTAAAAATATTAAATATAGTGTTGAGTTTAATACATCTATCTTTGATTAAAAATTATAACAAGAAGTAAGCAGTTCTCTCTGAGAATCCATTTGAAAATACACAGAACAAACAAACGTGTGGCTTGAAAAAATAGAAAATAACATTCAGAACATTCCCAGATAAATCAGGAATAATTAAACGAACTTCATCATAGGTAAAACCCAAATTTTGTGTTGGAATGATAGTTTCCTGGGGATAGTGTTCAGTCCTTAATTTTGGATGTTTTACCAAATTTCTAAGGTATATCTGCTTTGTTGAGTTAATATTCAGAAATATACACTTCATCTTCAAAATAAAAATGATTATGCCTGTAAAAGCTGCGAACATGACAATCAGGAAATCCAGTAAATGTGGCAGATTGGTCATTTGGTAAACTCACTAATTTTAGTAGAGACGCAAATTTTGTGGTCACCCAGCATCACAAAACTTAACAGGGAAAATTCTGAACAAAGGGGCTCTCTCTGTCTCTCCGAGCCACTGTTCATCTGTGAAAATGCATGGAAGGAGGAGTTCACTGCTGGCCAAATGTGACAAATGGATTCTGAACCTCTTACTGTGGGTCACTCTTGTAGATTTTGTGTTTATGGCCTTTCGGACATTGATCAATAGTAATGAGAGCTAATATTTCGGGTAGGCCTTAGCTCTTTGCTATTTAGTGTAGATAACGCACTAAATGCTTTGCAAACATTGTCCCATTTAATCCCTACAACCCCCCTATTATTATCCTCAGTTTGGCCAATTGGGAATCTTAGGCTGAGAGAGACTAAGTACTTTGCCCAAAGTCACATAGCTAAGTAGTGGTAGAGCCAAGTTTCAAATTAAAAATTGCCTCTCTTAAATATTATAGTGTTATTTGGGGGCTCCTGGCAACTTTCCAGACATATTTATCGAAGACACCAGAATATCTTGAGAAGTCAAGCCCTGAACAAACTGGCTGTGAATAAATTAGCAGGCATCCCCTACAGTTCAAAGGGCTTTACAGGCCCACATACTGTATGTAAACTCGGGTTTTAGGCTGCCATTGAGGATCTTTGATCAATGACCAAGTGATATTTGTTGGATAGGCAGAGATTGATTCAAAAGGAGAAGGACGGAGCTCTATTTCCACACCATAGTGTGAAGAGTGGTCTCTTGGGTCCCTCCTACTTTTTACCCCAAATTCTATCAGTAACCAAAAGGGTTGTGGGCTGCGTCAATATAAAAACAAGCCATTTCAGTGGAAAATACTAACTTGGTGCTATGGAATTATGAAAACCAAGATTGGTTGTTCAAATGAATCTGATTCTCACTCTTCATATGGGAGATAGCTGCAGCTCCACCGCCGCCCCCGCCCCCATCTGCACTCTTACTCCCTTGAAGCTCTCAGCTTCCTGAAGTGACTAGAGGTGAAATTAGTTGTGACCTGGAGGTATTAGTCAGGCTAGCTGCCAAATATCCAGGTGAAAACCTGGTTATATTTAAGCCATGGTGGCCAAAAATACTCCCCATTAAACCGAATTAGGAGATAATTTGGTGACCAAACACTGGCTTGGCAATCATTATGCCTCAAAGGTTCCACTGAAAGTGAATCTATTTGAGAGTGACAACTTTGAGAGCAAAGATGGTGTCTTATACACCTTTGCTTAATGCACCTGTTGTGGTCCGTTTCACATGGTTGGTGACCCAAAAAGTTATTCCTTGGGAGACATGTAAGTACAAGCACAGTTTACTGCCCAGCAACAAGCACCCTGATAGACAAGCACAGTGAAAGATTGTACAGGAAGTCAGCCAAAATGGCAGAAGAAGGACCTCTGAAAATTCTCTGCTCCCTTAAAGCAATGAGAAAACTCGCCAAAATGTTCAGAATCAATGTTTTCAGAACTCTAGGAATTCACCAAAAGTATGCAACAACCACAGATATGTTTATTCTAGAAAAACAGCTGAATCTCAGTAGGAAGAGTGAGCTAGGTGGCATTTCAACTAATCCTGTTCTCATGTCCCTCTATCCAACTCTGTGGTAGCTTTGATTACTAACAGCCTGCAATCATGGTGAAAACTGGCCGCCTGGCAGCCACCAGAGGGAGAGAAATGGCATGGGCCTCCTGCAAAGCCTCATTCCCAGAGAACTGTCACCATCTGACCTGTCTGGTCGTTCCCTGGAACAACCCACTTGGTTGGCTGTCTCTGACTCAGAGCTTACCCCGTTTGAAATTCTTTTTCCCTGAGGGCATTTGTCAAAAACATTTAGAGCCACAAACAGAACCCAACAATACATTAAAGGAATCATACACCATGATCAAGTGAGATTTATCCCAGGTGGTCAAGGATTTTTCAATATCCACAAATCAATCAATGTGATACACCACATTAACAAACTGAAGAATACAAACCACACGGTCATCTCAAAAGTTGCAGAAAAAGCTTCTGATAAAATTCGACACCCATGTGTGATCAAAATTCTCCAGAAAGTGGGCATAGAGAGAACATACCTCAACATAATAAAGGCCATTTATGACAAACCCACAGCTAACATCATACTCAATGGTGAAAAGCTGAAAGCGTTCCCTCTGAGATCAGGAACAAGACAAGGCTGCCCACTCTCACCACTTTTATCCAACATAGTTTTAGAAGTCCTAGCCTCAGCAATCATAAAAGAAAAAAAGAAATAAAAGAAATTCAAATTGGAAAGGAAGGAATAAAACTGCGAATGTCTGCAGATGACTTGATGCTATACATAGAAAACCCTAAAGACACCACCACAAAATTTCTAGAGCTTCTCAATGAATTTGGTAAAGTTTTAGGATACAATTAATACACAGAAATCTGTTGCATTTCTGTATACTAACAATGAAGTATCAGAAAGCGAAATTAAGGAATCAATCCCATTCACCATCGCAACAAGAAGAATAAAACATCTCGGAATAAACCTAACTAAGGCGGCAAAAGACCTGTACTCCAGAAACTATAAGATGCTAAAGAAAGAAATTGAAGACAACAAAAACAGATGGAAATGTACACCGTGTTCTTGGACTGGAAGGATCAATATTGTTAAATTGACCATACTACCCGAGGCAGTCTACAGATTCAACACAATCCCTATCAAAATACCAATGGCAGGGCTTCCCTAGTGGCGCAGTGGTTGAGAGTCCACCTGCCGATGCAGGGGACACAGGTTTGTGCCCCTGTCCGTGAAGATCCCACATGCTGTGGAGCAGCTGGGCCCGTGAGCCATGGCTGCTTAGCCTGCGTGTCCAGAGGCTGTGCTCCACAACGGGAAAGGCCACAAGAGTGAGGCCCACATACCACACACAAAAACAAAAACAAAAACAAAAACAAAAAACCAATGGCATTTCTCACAGAACTAGGACAAAAAAAATTTTAATTTGTAAGAAAACACAAAAGACCCTGAATAGTCAAAACAATCTTGAGGGGGAAAAAAAACATTTAGAGGCAATTAATTATCATTGCAGCTGCCTCAGGCAGTGGGCCACACTTGGGGCAAACAATAGACAAACCAATATCTTATAAGGGAAACCTAGGTAATGAGATGTCCATAGGGAGTTTGTAAAGCTATGACATATCCTTAGGAAACTTGGAGGCCTGGTACCTTTCCAGGATGATGGCAAGCTCTGGAAAGACCCAAAAACGAGGAGAAATGAGAGCTAAAACAGAACTGACAAATAGCAGGCAGAGTTTTGAAGCCATACACACAGACCTCCTTGGCAAAGGCTGGGAAACTTAGCAGTTACAGGCATTTGAAGACATTTCTGTGCAATCGTTTGGTAACCACCAAGCTAACCAAGTGGTGAATTTGGTAACCACACACAACAGAGGATACAGAAGTCCAGAAAAGCCACTAAAACATCAAATGACAGCAAAAATACCCACAACAAACAGCAACAACAAAACCTGGAAAGGAGGCAGTATCTGAATTCCAGAGTTGCCACATTCTATCATTGAAAATGTCCAGCTTTCCACCAAAACGTATCAGACATGCAAAGAAGCAGGAAAGTGTGGGAGATACACCACATGGATGTCCAGACATTGGACTGACTAGAAAGAGACTTTAAATCAGCTATTGTAAACATGTTCAAACATCTAATGAACATGGAAGCCATGTCTTATGAATTAAAGGTAAGCATGAGAATGATAGCTCATCAAATAGAGAATATCATCAAAGAGATAGAAATCGTTTTAAAAATACCAACTAGAAATTCCGGAGCTCAAAAATATATGAACTGCAATGAAAAATTCACTAAAGAGTCTCTACAGAAATTAGAACTGGCATGATGAAACAAAATCATCAAGCATGAAATTTAGAGACAATTGAGATTGTGCACTCTGAGGAAAAGAAAGAAAAAAGAATGAAGAAAAATGAACAGAGCCTCAGAGGCCTTGTAGGGCATGATTAAGCACACCATCTTATGCATAATGAGAGTCCCTGGAGGAGAGAAGAGGAGAAAAAGGGGAAGAAAGAATAAGGGGAAAACATGGCCCCAAACTCCCCAAATTTGATTAAAATTATTAATCTAGTTAAACAAAAAGATCTGAAACGCCACGGAGGATAAACTCAAGGAGATCTGTACCTAGAACCAGCTTATTCAAGCTGATGACAGTCAGGGACAATGAAAGAATGTTGAAAGCAAGGAGACAAGCAGCTCATCACATACAAGGGATTAGCAGCTGACTTCTCATCAGAAACTTTGGGGAACAGAAGAGAGCAGGAAGTCACCTTCAAAGTGCTGAAAGAAAAAATCCCATCAACCAAGACTATTCTATCCAACAAAACTCTCTCTTCAAAAACGAAAGGAAGATAAAGCCATTCTCAGACAAAGAAAAGCTGAGTGAATGTATTGCTAGCAGACCTGCCCTAGAAGAACTACTAAGCTGAAATCCCCAAAAGGCACTAGAGAGTGACTTGAATCCACCTGAAGAAACAAAGAGCATCACTAAGCGTAACTAAGTGGGCACTTATAAAAGACAACATCAGTGTATTGTTGTTTGTAACTCTTTTCTACCTTTGTCTGGTTTAGAAGAGAAGTGCATAAAGCAATGATTATAAAACAATCTGGATGGGCTTAAAGTTAAGGTATAAAGATGCAAATTTGGGGGGCAATAATAGTACAAAGGAGGTGGTGGGTCCAGAGGTATACAGGAGCAAAGTTTTTGTATAATATTAAAATTAAGTTGCTATTATTCTGAGTTCGGTTCTTTTAAGTTAAGACCTTAATTTTCAACTATGAGCTCACCACTAAGAAAATAATTCAAAAACAATAAGAGGATGAAAGTGGTATGTCAGAAAATATCTATTTAACACAAAATGGCACCTCAGTGGTAAGAGAGAGGAACATAAAGACACAAGGGAAAAAAACAAAAATGGTTGACATAAATCCCACCTTAACAGTAATCACATTAAGTGTAACTAGAATGAACACTAAAAGGTAAAGCAGATATTGGCAGAATGTCATACAGATAGAAAGCAGAATGGTCGTTGCCAGGGGCTGGGGGGAGAGGGGAGGAATGGGGAGTTAGTGTTAAATGGGAACAGAGCTTCATTTAGGGAAAATGAAGATGTTCTGGAGATGAATGTGGTGATCGTTACACAACAGTGTGAATATACTTAATGACACAGAACTCTATGCCTAAAAATGGTTAAATGTTAAATTTTATGTTATGTTTTATTTTATTTTTTTCTTTATAAAAAGGAAAAAATGGAGAAACATCCCCTGCCCATTGATTGGGAAACTTAATATTGTTAATTTGGCAATACACCCCCAAATTATCTACAGATTCAACGCAATCTCCAACAAAATCTCAGCTGACTTCTTTGAAGAAATAAATAAGCTGATCTCAAAATTCACACGGAAATTGAAGCATCCAAGCATAGCCAAAGCAATCTTGAAAAAGAATATTAAGTTGGACGGCTCACACTTTCCAATTTCAAATCTTGCTACAAAGCTCCAGCAATCAAGAGAGTGTGGGTTTGGCATAACGGTAGTTATATAGAGTAATGGAATGGAATTGAAAACCCATCAATTAACTTTCACATTTATAGTCAATTGAATTTTCAAACAGGATGGCAAGATAATTCTATGGGTTAAGGAAGGGTGTTTTCAACAAATGATGCTGGGACAACTGGATATCCACATGCAAAATAATGAAATTGGACCTGATCCTCATTTCACTCCGTATACAAAAATTAATTCAAATTGGATTATAGGCCTAAATATAAACACCAAAAGTATAGACCTCTTAGAAGAAAGCATAGCAGTAAATATTTCTGACATTGGATTAGAGAATGGCCTCTTAGATATATACCAAAAGCCCAAGGAACAAAAGGAAAACTGATTTATTGGACTTGGTCAAATCTTAAACTTTATTTGATGCAAATCATACCATAATAAATACGGAAAGAGCACCTACAGAATGGGAGAAAGTGTTGGAAAATCATGTAACTTATAAGGGACGTATATCCGGATGCTATAAATTAGTTTTAAAAAACAATAATAAGGGCTTCCCTGGTGGCGCAGTGGTTGAGAGTCTGCCTGCCGATGCAGGGGACATGGGTTCGTGCCCAGGTCCAGGAACGATCCCACATGCTGCAGAGCGGCTAGGCCCATGAGCCAAGGTCGCTGAGCCTGCGCGTCCGGAGCCTGTGCTGTGCAACAGCAGAGGCCACAGCAGTGAGGGGCCTGTGTACCGCAAAAAAAAAAAAACACACAAAAAATATAATAATAAGATCATGTATACCATTTTTCTAGATTCCACGTATATGGGTTAATATGCAATATTTGTTTTTCTCTTTCTGACTTACTTCCCTCTGTATGACACTCTCTAGGTCCATCCATGTCTCTACAAATGACCCAATTTCATTCCTTTTAAGGGCTGAGTAATATTCCATTGTATATATGTACCACATCTTCTTTATCCATTCATTTGTCGATGGACATTTAGGTTGCTTCCACGTCCTGGCTATTGTAAATAATGCCTCAGTGAATATTGGGTGCATGTGTCCTTTTGAATTATGGTTTTCTCAGGGTATATGCCCAGTAGTGGGATTGCTGGGTTATAGGATGGTTCTATTTTTAGTTTTCTAAGGAGCCTCCATACTGTTTTCCATAGTGGCTGTATCAGTTTACATTCCCACCAACAGGGCAAATGGGTTCCTTTTTCTCCACACCCTCTCCAGCATTTATTGTGTTTGTAGATTTTTTGATGATGGCCATTCTGACCACTGTGAAGTGATACCTCATTGTAGTTTTGATTTTCATTTCCCTAATTATTAGTGATGTTGAGCATCTTTTCATGTGTCTCTTGGCCATCTGTAGTCTCCTTTGGAGAAATGTCTATTTAGGTCTTCTGCTCATTTTTGGTTTGGGTTGTTTGGTTTTTTGATATTGAGCTACATGAGCTGCTTGTATATTTTGGAGATGAATCCTTTGTCAGTTGCTTCATTTGAAAATATTTTCTCCCATTCTTAGGGTTGTCTTTTCATCTTGTTTATGGTTTCCTTTGCTGTGCAAAAGCTTTTAAGTTTCATTAGGTCCCATTTGTTTATTTTTGGTTTTATTTCCATTACTCTAGGAGGTGGGTCAAAAAGATCTTGCTGTGATTTATGGCAAAGAGTGTTGTGCCTATGTTTTCCCCTAAGAGCCTTATAGTGTCTGGCCTTAAATTTAGGTCTTTAATCCATTATGAGTTCATTTTTGTGTATGGTGTTAGGGAGTGTCCTAATTTCATTGTTTTACGTGTAGCTGTCCAGTTTTCTCAGCACCACTTATTGAAGAAGCTGTCTTGTCTCCATTGTATATTCTTGTGTCCTTTGTCATAGATTAGGTGACCATAGGTGGGTGGGTTTATCTCTGGGCTTTAAATGTATGAATACCTAGGGGGAAAGTGGGGGTGGGGGGAATTGGGAGATTGGGATTGACACATATACACTACTGATGCTATGTATAAAATAGACAACGAATGGGAACATACTGTATAACACAGGAGATGGTACTTAATGCACTGTGGGCACCTGAATGGGAAGGAAATCCCCAAAAGAGGGGATATATGTATATGTATAGCTGCTTCATTTTGCTGTACAAGAGAAACTAACACAACATTGTAAAGCAGCTATACTCCAATAAAAATTAATTTAGAAAAACAATAATAAAATATATAACCTTATTGAGAAATGGGCAAAAGATGTGTTTCTTCCCAAAAGATATAGAAATGGCCAATAAGATCACGAAAATTGGCTCAATACAATTTAAAATTCCATAGGGAAATTCAAATAAAAAGCACAACGAGATACAACTTCAGAGCCATCTAGATGTCTATTATTTTATAATGTGGGGGGGAAAGGGAGAGAGGGAGTATGGGAGGAAGGAAGAAAGAAAAACAGAAAACAAAACTGTTGACAAAAGGTGGAAAATGGGAACCCTTGGGCATTACTGGTAGGGCTGTAGCTGCTGTGGAAGACCATATGGTGGATCCCCAGAAAATTAGGTTTGGGAATACCATATGATTCAGCAATTACACTTCTAGGAATTGCAAAAACGGGCTCAATCAGATAAGGTGAAAAAACCCAGGTGTCCATCAGCAATGAAAGGATAAACAAAATGTGGTATATACACACAATGCAATATTACTAAGGCTTAAGAATAAATGAAATTCTGATACGTGCCACAACATGGATGAACATTGAAGACATTGTGCTGGATGAAATAAACCAGGTACAAAATGACAGTTATCTTATGACTTCACTTATATGAGGTAAGTAGAGTAGTCAGATTCATAGAGATAGAAAGTAGAATGGTGATTGCCAGGGTCTGGTGGGAGAGAGGCATGGAGAATTATTGTTTGATAGGTACAGGGTTTCAGGTTGGGGTGATGAAAAAGTTCTGGATGTGGATGATGGGGATGATTGCACATCCACGTGAATGTACTTAATGTCATTGCATTTTATACTTAGCATGGTTAAAATGGTAAGTTTTACGTATGTTATGTATATTTTACCACAGTAAAAATATAGAAAGAAAGAAAGACTCAGTCTCATGGAAAATTACTTTGCCCTGTCAGGAAATTTCTTATGTATCAAAGGCAAAATTTTCATTAGGAATATAGGTAGGGATTTACCAATGATAGTGTATGCATTTATAATCTTTAAAATTGAATTTGTATTTCAAAATTTTCCCAAAAAGAAAACTTCAGTTCTACATGGCTACACTGATGAACAAGATCACACATTTAAAAGAAAAAATAGTGACAGCATGGCAGAACTTTTCCAGAAAATACAGGAGGAACTCTTGCCTATACATTTTATGAGGGCAGCATTACTTTCACAGAAAAAAATAGAAAAAGACACTACAAGGGGAAAAAAGCACCATAGACCAATATCCTTGATGAATGTACATGTAAAACTACCTAATAAAATTTTAGAAATATGAATCCAGTGATATATAATAAGTATAATCCATGACCAAGCAGATTTATCCTAGGAAAGCAAGGTCATTTTAACATTAAAAAGTGCATCGATGTATTTTTTGTGATATTAAGGGAATGAAAGAAAAAAAATGATTATCACAATATAAGACAGAAAAGTCATTTGGTAATATAAAACATCCATTCATGATTAAAACAAACAAACAAAAACCTGATCACTTAAGAACAAAGGGAACATACTTAACCAGATAAAGTGCTTCTACCAAAAACCTGCTATTGGCATCATACTTAACGGTGAAAGACTGAATGCTTCTCCCATAAGATTAGGACTGTGCCAGGATGTCCACTCTCACCATGTCTATTCACTATTATACTTGCGGCCCTGGTTGATGAGTTAAGGCAAGAAAAAGAAATACAAGGCATACAGATAGAAAAGGAAGAAGTAAAAAATGATCTTCATTTTCAAAAGGCATGATAATCTACATAGAAAATATTTAGTAGTCTACAAAAAACAAAAATCATCTCCCAGATCAGATAAGCAATTTCACAAGGTCACAGGACAGAAATTCAATATAAAAAAGTCCTATTTCAATATAGTAGGAACAGATAATTGGAGATGAAGAAAAAAATTATAATGTCACTAACAATAGCACTAAAATGAATGAAAGACCTACTAAGAAGTTGAACGCAATATGTGCAAGACTTGTATGCAGGTAACTATAAAATATTGCTGAGAGAAATTAAGGAAGACCCAAATAAATGGAGATATACTATGTTCATGGGTCAGAAGACTCCAAAAGGTTTAAGATGTCAAGTCTCTAATAATTCATCTCTACATTTGCCATAATCATAATTAAAATGAAAAGCTATTTCTAAAACTTATATGGAAATGCAAAGGACATACAATAGCCAAAGCCATTTGGATAAGAACAAAGATGGAGGGCTTACACTACCAAATTCCCTGACTTAATGTAAAGGTATAGTAGTCATGACAGTGTGGTATTACCATAAAAATAGACGTATGGATCAATGGATAAAATAGAAAGCCTAGAAATAGATGTACACAAAAATATGGTCAGTTGATTTGTGACAAAGGTGCTAAGATAATTCAATTAACTGATAATTAACTAACAGAGCTGGAGAAAGTGGATCTCCATATGGAAACCGCAAACAAACATGAATACCTCACACTATAGGCAAAAAAAAAACCCTCCAAATAAATAATAGAGCTACCTACAATAGAAAACCTGCAAGAAAACATGGGAGAAAACTTCCATGTTGTGAGGTTAGGCAAAGATATCTTAGGTAGAACATTCATTCAAAAACTATGAATCATAAAGAAAAAACAATCAATGTACCATTAACAAAGTTAAAACAAAACCTGAAAACGTTTGCTTCTCAAAGTCCAGGGTTCAGTATCTCTGTGTGGCACCACTTTTTACTCCTATGCTGGAACCTCATGACTGACCTTGACTTCTACTTAACCCCTAGAAGAGAAAACTGGGTCTACTTATTTTCAGTTGCAAAAACGTACTTTATTGTCTTGAGCATCTTCTTGCAAAGCTCCCCCCATTGTCTATTTCCTGGCCAACTTCTTTCCTCACTCATTTCAGGCATATCTTCTCTGGGAAATCTCCAAGACTATATTCCAACACTCGAGGCGGGGTGGCTGTCCCTCCTCCATCCTCCCATAGCCATATAAACTTCCTTCTGTCTCTCTCTATTGTAATCATCCTTTTTTCTTTGGCTTCTTTCCCATGGAATGACTTGAAGCAGCAACAAAACCTCATCTGTTTTTATAACGTCAGGCCATGCATGTCCCATGATAGACTCCTGGAGAGACAATCAGTCCTGTATCCTCACATGTATATAAGAGATGCCTCCCTAAGCAACATTATTATTTCAAAAACCAAGTAAAGACCCTTAGGCCACCTACTTCCACTCTTCCTTCCAGGTACTGTTTGCAGAGAGCTCCCTTGAAGTCAGTGGAGCAGAACCTCATAGTTCTGGGTGATAAACAGGGGGCAAAACTAAGCAGCTTCTCTTGAAACCCAAGCGTCAAAGATGGGCTCTCATATAACAGGACTAGGTAACAAGGAGCTCTCACCTCAGTTGTTCTGATTTCAACTTAGCCCAGCCCATGTCCTTCCCCTCTGTCCCTCACATTTTTCAAGCCCTCCAGTCCCCAAACCACCTGTCCACTACCCATCAGATGCTGACTGTCCCACAGTCAGCATCTCATATGACCCACTGAGAGGTAAACCTCTGCTGTTGATTTGGACTGTGGATACCATCACCCAGCTCACCCTCCTTGCTTTCATAACCCATTTAGACCCATACACCTCCCCAGGGCTTTAAAGTACACAATCCTATGAATCTAAATGTGGAGAGGGTCCACACGAACACCCCTGTCCATGGCATCCCCACCAAAAGACAACTCACCATCCGCCTGAACACTTCTGCTTTATTTGTTCAGCAATCAGAAACCTGGCTTAAGCCTGCTGGGAGGTTCAGAGGAAAGAAGAAAAAGAGAGACCGAGAGAGGGGAAGGGTGGGAGTAAGAGATAAAGGAACAGAGGGAATGTCACATACCAGAAATGTATCCACTGCTTGAGCACAGTGCACTCGGTGGTTGCAGGAGGGAGGAAAGACAGGGCGGGGTCAGAGGGGCTGGAGGGGTGTGGAGGGCCAGGCCCTCAGCCTCTTTGCACACAGCAGAGTCAGGAGCTTAGCTGGTCTCTTCAAGGAAGTCCCGTCGGTCACTACAAGCACATCACACCCTCCTAGAAGCATGATCTTCATTCCCTTCCTTCCACCTCCTGACCTGGTGAGTCTGCTTTCCCTCTGGTGTCATGGTTTGTCAGCCCCAGGAGCTGGGATGTGCTCTGTAGAGGTCACTGCTATATACCCAGCACCTGGAACAAGGCCGAGATGTACATACTAACTTGAATATCAGGGAAGGCAGGGACCATTAGGATGAGGCTGTTCTTCTCCCTCTCTCCCTCTCCCTCTGCAGAGCGGGAAAGGTCAGCTTAAAGACACTGAGGAATCTGTTGTTTTGTCTGACACCATGTAGAACCCATCCAATGGCACAGGATTGCCCAGGGAGCCTGCTGGTCCCCAGGGGTCTTGGAGGAGCCAGTTCCAGAGAGTCCTGGCCAGTTTCACCAAGTCCTTCAGGTGAGAGCTCAGAGCCAGCCTCTTCCTCTCTCACTGCTCACAGCCAAGCCAACAGGCTTCCCCTTCCTGCTCCACCCAGAGAGTCCCCAGGCCATGCCTGACTTCCCACAGCGTTCCCAAGGGTCCAGTTGTCACTCTGCTTTCCTTTGTAGGGTAGGATATCAGACACTCAGAAGCTGAGACCTCAGGACACAGACACAGACCCGTGAACGGTGATCAAGCCCCCTGTGCTGCCAACTGTCCCTGCTTTCCCCAGTTTCTCAGTCGCTGGGCCCGAAACAAATGCTGCCACACTCGACTCTTTTCACCTCATCTTTTCAACAGTGTAGTTTTCAACACTGACACCAGCCTCAGGTGAATTGGGGGCTGTCAGTTGTGTGGGGCCGTGGCGGAGGGAGGGAGCTAGCATCTCACTTAGCCCTATAAGGCTGTACACCCTCATTCTTGGGGCAGTGCCGCTAGTTCCTCAGTCATGGTTGCAAGAGACTTCAGCCAATGAGGAGTGAATTTTCCACAGCCGACAGCTCTGAGCCTGAGGGGAAAGGACTGCAGGAATGAGAAAGGAATAACATCTCTCTTCTCCTAACACCACACGGAGTCTTCATATCTGAGGACCACTGGGCAGTGGTTGTATAGAAGTGGATGGGAGAGGTACACATGGAAAAAGAATCTCTGGATCCGAAGAAAAACTCTTAGCCCCGCACACATAGAGTCAGATCCCAAGCACCCCCACTACACCACAAGACAGCCCCTCCAAAAGGCAACCTGGTCTCTAACTACAGATTATTCATTTTCATAAGATGATTGTGTTTTTTTTTTCCCTTTCTAAGGTGACCTTGATATGTATTGCAACATAATATCAGCAGGGAAAGTCTATCTCGGGGGTTGGACCATATTTGTCCCTTTAGCCCAACAACATGTGAAGGCCCTGTTAGATGTTGCAACACCAAAAATCAACAGGCAACAGATAAAGATACAGGATGTGCTCTTCATATCAAAGAGCCTAACTGACACACACCAAAATATCCTTTTCTCCACGTAGTCCCCTATTCAAGGCCAGGAGTGGAAAAAGGCCTTGGACAGTGCCTGCTGTGTGAATTAATTGTCCTTTAGCTGTTCAGAGGTCCAGTGTCTTTAAGCACTAATGAATCCCAGGTGGAATAGGGCTCCGGTAGGAAACATTTGGGAGTCCCAAATAGATAGCTGTTTTATAGACCTTTTCCTACGTCCCTGGAGGGCAGCGAAGGTGGAACCCACAGGTACAGAATCTTAGTGTGATTGGTTTTCTTTAGGTCTAGTGTCTCAGCAGCTATTCCTGGTGGCCTAGGAACCACCCATTTCCCCACATGGCTGTGTTCTCCTAGGCTGGGCCCTGTCTCATGGGGATGCTCAGTTCCATATCGCTGCTTCTCCAAAAGAGGTTGGGATCTCACATCCTGGGGCTCTATCCTGTCCAAAAGATGAGAGTATCTCCAACTCCCAGGGTCTGGGGAGCCTGCTGGCCTTTCACTCCTTTGTAGCTGCTGTTACCTCTCACATCAGTCACTAGACACGACTGAGGGTTACAGAGAATGTCTGCCCATGCATGCGTGTGTGTGTGTGTGTGTGTGTGTGTGTGTGTGTGTTTAGGATGTGAATATTTGTGGAAACAAGGCATTATATGATGAAATCTGGTAAAAGAAATCTGGTGGATAAACATGGAGAGGGGTTCAGCGGCCACAATTGAAATCCAAGCAGCAGAGATGGGATTTTATGTAGCAGGATGTGGTATCAAGGAGTCCTCACTTCTGATCCTCACCCTCAGAACAACCTCACCCTTTCCAGGTTTCTCAAATCTGACCCTAACATTTTTGAAGCCCCCTGGGCCCAGAGCCACCTGCCCACTACTGTCCAGACTCCGACTGACACCCACACAGCACTATACATAATCTCCTGGAAGGAACACCTCTGCTGTCGATTTGACCTCAGGCTGCCAACACCACTCTCAGACCCTCTTGGGGCTTTGATGCACCACATGGCCTTACCTGCATCCCACTTTGTACAGGCCTTTGCATTCTGCAGCCTCACAGCAGGAGATAGTTTCCCCTGCCAGCCCCAGATTCATAAGGTATTCCCCATATGCCTCCCCAAGAACACTCCCTGCCTGGGAGAACCATAATCTTTCTGGCTGACCTTGGGCAACTCCTTCCTCTCCTTTGGGCTTGGCACTTCCGGAAGTGATTGCCTGTGTTTTCAGTAAGTCATGTTCTCCTACCTGTGTGCATCCTTAAGCCTTCTGATCCTTGCCTGTTTGTGCAGGGCTCAGAATCTGCCGGAAATATGCCTCCCTTTCTTGTCAGCCATGATTAGGAACACGTGAACTTGTGCATCTCAAGAGGGGCCTCATTACCCCTTGAACAGTCAGGTGAACAGTCAGAGCACACAGGACAGTTGTGTGGAGGAAGTGGACAGACAGTTCAGCAGTAGGGAGAGGTGTGGGTCATCAGTTTTCCATCTTTGGTTCTCAAACATTACTGAGCCCAAGTTCTGAGCTCTCCTCCTTTGCATATGTTTCCCCCCAAACCCAAGTACATCATATCACAATCCCTGAACCCTAGGGATGGCTCAGGTAGGTGAAGAAAGTGGACAGTTCCTCAGGAGAGGGCATGGGTCAGCAGGATCTCCCAGCTCTTGTGGTGAACAGATGACCATTGGAGCCTATGATTAAGAAAAGGAATGTGAAATATCTCATTAATAATTTTATATCATTTGCATGGTGAAATGATATTTTAACATAGTGAGTTAAATAAAATATATTATTAAAATTAAAAAAATAGAAGAGATTAAGCCTGGTTTGATTGGTTTTTTTCTTTTCCCACCCCATCCACCCTCATTCTCTCTGGTGCTGTGTCCCAGTGAAATCCTGGGCAACCTTTGGAAGGTGGCAACATTTGTCTTCAGCTCTGCCAAACATTACAGAGCCTGCTGTGTTACAGGGGCTTCACACGTGGACAGTTTATTCTCCAGTCTTCCAAAACAAGGGGAGTGGTGTGAACGCCATTCTGAGGTCACATCACCAGCAAGGGACAGAGCCAGGATTCAGTCCCTGGCTGATCTGAGGCAAGGGCCCTTCCATTACAGCAGTGCAGCCTACACGCCATTGGCCCCAGCTAGGAGCCCTGGGTTCTCTGTGTCACAGTTCATCCTCTTAGGGACAGGGATTCTGTACATGCAGTCCTACACCCAACAAAGCTAAAACACTAAGGGGATCAGGGTTCCTAGGTGACAGGATCACCTGGAGACAGTTGCCACTGCTCAAGGTCCAATCTCATACCATGCCACACCCCACTGGGGAATTATTTATATTAATAGAATGATGGTGGTCATCCAATGGAAAAAGAATGACATCTGCTGTACCCTTCACCTGTTGCTCCCTGAGGCAATTCTACAGACCTCCGGGACACTCCTGAGCATTGTCTGAAAACCACTGGTCTCGTGCAAAAGATGGAGTCTAATGGTGGGCCTTTCAAGCACAGAATAATGTGTGTAGCCCTCAACTTCCCAAGGCAGGGAGCTCAGTCATTCAGCCTTCCCAATGGAGAGCACACTCTCAAGGACCACAACCACAAAAGACCCATCCGGATAGTCGTAGGTTGGAGGTAGACCAGGACGGAGGGGCAAAGAGGGGCCGAGAATGATACCCAGGTCTCCAGCTTGAGTGACCTGTGGCCTGGGGTTGCCATTCACCAAGATAGGGATCACAAGTGGAGAAGCAGGATTCAGCGGGAAGCTGAAGACATCAAGTCTGGATGTAGACACTGCTAAAATTCACAGAGCCGATGGGATGGTGGGAAGCTACCTTAAATATGCTCACGATGACAAAGGAGATCAACAAAATCCTATGCCAATTGGGGAGTGGATACGTATGCTGTTTCATTTATTTAAGTTTTTTACATGCATGATTATCCACATAATAAGTGTGTTATGTTTTGGTGTATGTTGTGAAGATAGGGCTCAAACTCTGCGGTAACTCTACAAGGCATTTAATAATGAATATTTGTAACAGTTACCATTCATCTCAGTGGACTAGAAGCAGCCCTGTTTTTTCTGCAGTTGACTGAACTGGGTTGGACTTGTATCACCCTCAGTGCTTTCTTAATATCTCCCAGTGCTGTCGGATTTACCTCATCAATCTCCACAGCATTCCTGAAGGGTTGAGAAGGACTTTGGTGGGCGGTGATGAGTCCAGGGGCTTATAGGAATAATAGCTTCTGTCTCACAGAAGGGCTGTGAGGATTGAGTGGGATGCCCCTTCCACAGAGCAGCAGGTGTTGAACCGGGCCCAGAGCCGACAGAGCAGTTTCTTCGAGGTCAGGCACTTTGGGGTAGACTTTGGATCTCATTTGTCCCCCCTTCCCCCCAACCTGCCCCAGCAGCCATTTGCATGAAAATCATGAATACACTAGCAAGAGCTGAGAGCTTGCAACGAGGAGGGCTATGGACTGCTGAAATGATTGCTGGCGATACAGCACATCTCCTTCCCTTTTAACCCAGCTAGGGTCAAAGAACTCTCCCCACCCCAACTCTGTGAAGTGAGGGTCAGAACTGTCATTTTGGTTTTAGAGAAGTGACCAGGAGAGAATCACAGTCAGCCAAAGTCACGGTCAGGGATGGGTCTGGTCCTGGCCCCCAGATCTCCAGACCCTCAGTACAGTGTTCTTCTGTCCAGCTGGCCCATTGTCATGTCCCGTTCTTCTGAAATACCTTGTCGTGGGGGCTTAAAATAGGCATGTTCCTCTACGGGTATAACGGTCTAGTTTTGCTATGTACTTTATTCCCTCTATGCCTGGGAGGAGACAGGTGTGAAGGGTCTTTAGTGTTGGCTGACAACCCATCATGGGCCCAACTCATTACATAGTTTTCGATTCTTGCACACACATAAGTTAGGATCTCAGGTTGGCATCAGGGAGCACATCTCTGCACCTTCTCAAAGACTTGTTTTTGGTTATTAAAAATTGGGGTGAGTCTTACCAACCTTGCGTGGTTGTGGTGAGGACTACATAAAGCAGCCAGTATGTACAGCCCAAATGAAAAGCCATATGAGAAGACATAGGAAATAAAACGAAAAGAGAAGTGAGAGGCTGGGAGTAAACACATTCTTCAATTATAACACATTAAAGAATCATAGTTACATTATACAGAGAACTCTGATGAAACAGCTCAAGAAACACACACCCACAAACAAATAACAATAGGAAAGTTAGCAGAGAACCTGAACAGGTTGTTTACAGAAATACAAATGGCGATACAAAAGGAATAGGAGCGCAACACCACAGGCAATAATGGAAACAAAATAACAATGGGGTTACACTTTTCGAACTGCAAATTGACAAACATTTAAAAATTAATGATATCAAAAGAGTAGCATACACTGATGTTGTGAGTGTGCGTTGGTGTAGATTGTTTGGAGAGCCATTAAGCAGGGGTTGATTGACTCTAATCTCTTGACCTTACAGTACATCTCCACATTCTCCTTCTTCCTCCTGCCACAGACCAGAAGTAGAAGCAGACTGGGGCAACCGTTACTTCCTAGACCAGAGCCCTGGAGGCTTAGGTGTCATGGCCTTAAGACCCATCGCAGTGTTCTACAAAACCTATTTCAAGCCCTGGACACACCTTTGGGCACCCTCAAGTTCAGGACCTTGGGGCCGTCCCCAGGGCTGAGCCTGAGCCTTGACTGAGCTGCCTGACTTCTAAGAATTACAGCCAAAATTCTCCGGGCCTCTGGGAAACACACATTTCTAGATCCGTGTTTCCCTCGATTGCACTACCTTGGCTTCCACTACCGTATGCAAGAGAAATCTGGTGTTTGATTATGCATCCCCAGCATAGCTGTGGCTCCACTCTTTGCGAATTCAAGGTCAGTTTCAGGGATTTGGCAGCGCCTTCCTGTCTACAAACTGAGTTTCTGGATATGAGGATGGGTCTGGTGAAGAGAAGTACAATCTACAATTAACTGGGTTTGAATAAAATAAGGCACACGTCAGTCTTTCCTTAAGCCTTCAGGCTTATATATTCATAAATAGAGTAATGTAAAAATTGGGAGGCATCACTCTCAATTAGTCATTTAAGCATCTATGCTAAAGTGCAATGGTGGGGCTGGAAGCCTGATTAGAGTCGGTTTGAGGGAGAGCGAGGAAGAGGAAAGGGAAACAATGATATTAGTCAATGAGGCATCTCAGTACTTGAAGGAGAGCCAGAGAATGTATCAACTGCTTGAACACAGTGTACTCCTCTCCAGGATGGGGTAGTGGAAATCCGGGCGAGGGAGGCAGGGATGGGGTTTCAGACTCTTAGGCCTCTTTACACCCAGTAAAATGATGAAGAGCTCTGCTGGCCTCTGACAATAAGCCCTTTCAGACATGACATGCCCATTGAACCTCACAGAAAACATGAACTTCACTGGCATCTTGCTGCTGCTGAATCCCGACCAGGTGACTATGGCTTCTCTCCAACATCCCAGATCATCAGCTCCAGGAAGGCTTGGATCTAGGTCTCTAGAGTTCACTGTTGTATCCCCAGTGCCTAGAAGTGACCCTGGTGTGCACATAGCAGGCCCTCAACACACTCGCTGAAAGAAGGAATGAATGTCAGTGTTAGCCAGGATGGTTTTTCTCTAGTTTCCAGAACAGGACTGGCTCAGCTAAAGGCACTGTGCCCTTCATGTATTTTGTCAGCACCATGGAGAATCCATTCAATGACACAGGCTCACCTAGGGAGCCTGCTAGAGGAGCCAGTTCCAGAGACCCCTGGCCTGTTTCACCAAGTCCTTCAGGTGAGAGCTCAGAGCAAGCCTCTGCCTCTGTCACTGCCCACAGCCAAGCCAACATGCTCCCCCTTCCTCCCCGACCCAGAGAGTCCCCAGGCCACGCCTGACTTCCCTCAGCGTTCCCAAGGGTCCAGCAGTCACTCTGCTTTCCTTTGTAGGAGAGGATATCAGACACTCAGAAGATGAGACCTCAGGACCCACAGACACAGACCCATGAACAGTGATCAAGCCCCCTCTGCTGCTACCTGTCCCTGCTTCCCCCAGTTTCTCTGTCACTGGACTTAAAATGAATGTGGCACTCTTGATTCTTTTGGCTCCATGATATTTATTGTCCCTTTCCACACCAACATCCACCTCCTGTGGTTTATGGTTTGCCTCTTTTGGTGGGGGCATTGTGAGGGGGGATGCATTGGGGGAGGGAGTTACCACATTACTTAGCCATATGAGTCAGTACTCCTGTACCTTGGAGCAGAACTGCTTATTTCTCAGCCACTGTTGGGATAGGACTGTGTTTGATGGACAGTAATGGTTCTACTGGTTTCAAACGTTTCAAAAAGGGTGGCTGTTGGGTGTGACTGAGTGATAGCCATTGGGGCCAGGGGCCGTGGGGGGAGGGGTCAAGGATCATGAGTAGAGGGACAGGGAGGCTGGGTCAAAAGGAGAGAAGATGTCATAGAACTCAAGGCTTTTAGAGGCATTAGAGCCACTGACCCCAATGACCCCCACCCCACCCTTAAAAAGAATCCCTCCAGCACATGGTCTCATCCATAACCTCAGGTTGTTGATCTCATATTATGACACCATGTCCTTTTGTAAGCTGCTCTTGGTATATATTGCAGTAAAATAGCAGTACGGGAAGAGCTGAGTCTGACGAGTGCTTCCCAGAACTGAGAAGAGCCTGGGCTTTTCTGGGACTGTTCTCCTGGCTAAGGCTCTGCTGGGAAGTCCAGCCGCAAGCAGTCCACACCCCGATGGCCTGACAGAACCGATTGTTTCCTTGGAAACTCCAAGTCCACCAGGCCCCTTGACTTTCTGCCTTTGGCTCTGAGCCACACCAAGGAAATGTGGGGTGCAGGGGCTCTGAGAGTTTCTCCTCTTCAGTTTTCCACTTTTTACAGTATTTTTACTATAATATTTCAAACCTGCAGAAAAACAGACTAGTACAACAGCTACCACCCCTATTTAATAACACTTTGCCATAAGTGCTTCAGAACTCTCTCTAGTTTTGAATTAAATATCTTGAACACATATAAAGCACCCCCGACTCATACTCACTCATCTCCTCCCTAAAGTAGGTCCCCCTCCCAGGTCTCTGAATAATCCTAGGTCTTCATGCAGCTTCAGAGCAGTTCCCCCTCCTGTATGGCTGACACCACATCGCCTTAGAAAAGGTCCCCTGATGCCTTCTGGTGAATGTGGGGGATTCTACACCCCTGAATCCCAACTCAGAGGGCAAAAGAAATAACACCTCAGCAGCTTTTACAGATAACCGAGGACTCAGCCCCCTCCCATCTATAACTTTCTTCTCTTGAGGTGGGCCCTGTCTCAGTGGTGGAGCTGAGCTCTTCATCTGTTTTACCAAGAGAGGCCAAGAGCACCACCCTCAGTCCCAGCCCTGCTCAAGGGATAGGAGTGTTCCATTCACACAGGGGGCTGGTCCCTTGCCAACTGCTGTCATACCCCATGGGCTCAATGACCAGGTATGGCTGGTGGGGATAGGGAGGAAGGCAGGACCATGCAGGCCCAAGTCCTGGTGAGACCCATCCAATGGGTCTACTGGAAGCCAGCTGGGATCACCAGACCATGCAGCACTGTCCAAGGTGACCCATCAACCATTAGCTCCATCAAAGCAGCTGATTCCGGCAGGGGCTCACTATACCGAGGTGGATACAGAGAGCAAGCGTGGTAGGCGGGCGTGGTAGGCGGCCTTCTAAAAGGCCTTCTGAAGACCCCTGCATCCTGGCTCTCCTGCTCCTGTATAATCCCTTCCTCTTGAGTGTGGACTGGACCTAGTAACTTGCTTCTAACCAACAGAATTTGGCAAAAATGATGGCATGTCATTTCTAAAGTTAGGCTATAACAAAACTGTGTCTTCCGTCTTGCTGGCACTCATTCTTTCTCTCTGGCTCATTTTGCATTCTTGCTCTGATGGAGAAGGCCACATGGCAAAGAGCTGATGATAGTCTCTGGCCAACAGCCAGAGAGGAACTGAGGCCCCCAGTTCAATAACCCACGAGGAACTGGATCCTACCAATAGCCACACAAGTGAGCTTGGAAGTCGACCCTCCCCCAGTCACGCCTTCAGATGAGACCACAGTCCATGAGCTGACACCTCAATTGCAGCCTCGTGAGAGATGGAAAAAAGGAGGATCTGGTTAAATCATGCCCAGGTCCCCAACGTACAAACACTGGAGATAATAACTGCGTATCATTTTAGGCCGCCGCGTTTTGGGGTAATTTGTTATGCAGTAGTCAATAATAATGAAGACAGCAGGAATCTCTGGGGACTGGGGGCAGGAGACAGAGGCCTGACTCAGGCTGAGAGAGCTTCTTAGAGGCCGGGGTGGTGCAGCGTGTGCCCACATCTTGGTCTAGCCTGGGGGCTTCTCCTGCTTTGTCACTAAGCATCTGTGTCACCTTGGGCAAATCACTTGAAGTCTCTGGCTCAGTTTCCTCTTCTGTAACATTTAACTGATACTCAACTTGCAGGACTGTTGGAAAGATAACTGTCAATTTATCTGTAATTCACATGACAGAATGTCTGATACATACCAGGCCCTCAGTGAATGGCAGCCATGAGTATTAACATAGTTAATTTGGAACCCTGCATACACCTCGCAGAAGCTCCCCAGAGATCCTGGAGTGTTCCAGTACTCAAAAACCCAATCCAAGGAAAAGTATCTCCCTATCAAGTAGTACAGAAGCATTTGTTCCTCCCAGGAAGAGAGGCTTATCTGAGTAGATACTTTTCTAAAAATTCTGGGGTGAGAGAGGCAGGCCCTTATACAAAGGAATAAATACTTGCATTTCTCCCTCCCTCCCTTCCACCCTCCCTCCCTCCTTCCATTCCTCTCTCTCAGTTGCCTGTTTTCAAGATCCTATCTCCGCAAGTCTGCCTTTTTTCACTCATTTCATGTCTACTAAATACACAACACTTCCTTATGTTTTCCTTGTTGTAGTCTGGATAAACTCATATCAGCATTCTTATTGTGCACTGGTCTCTGGCTCCCTCAGGCCACAGAGGAAAGTCCCTGGCCACTGACTTCTGGGGAACAGCTGAGGTGGATATCACCCTGGCCTCCCCATTATCCCCTAGAGACGGTGCATTTAGAAGGCCCAGTTTATACGGGATAGAAATCTGTACAGGACAGGAGCTCAAGACACATTCTAGACCAGGAGTGGAGACTTCTTTCTGGATCACCCAGATCCCAAATGAGATGATTTGGTTAGAGCCCCTTTCCATCCAGGTTTTTGTCTCTCATCCCTCAGACCTTCCCCCTGAACATCTCGACTCTGCTTTTCTCCTACAGCTTCATCTCTCTCTACAGCATGTCTAAAATTTGCCTTCAGTCGCCCCCCCCACCAAAAAAAACCCCCAAACCTTTCAATTCTGCCCTGCCTCAGGGCCTTTGCACTTACAGCTCTCCTCTGAAAACACTATTTCCCTATTTGACCTTCCACTTGTCCTTCTGGTCTCTGATATTCCTACCCCCATAAGGAACCCTTCCTTGTTCCCAGATCACCCCAGCCCTTTGGTCACCTGTCCCCGCTCTGCTGTGCACACAAACATGCCAGGTACTTTTCCCCATCACAACATTTTGCACAACTGAACTGTCACCTCTGGTAAGTTAATTTGCATGACTGTCCCACCCAAACTCTCACCTCTGGGGCAGGAGCTGTGCCTTGTTTGTTCTGGAACACCCAGTACCTGACACAGGGATTTCACATACAGTGGGGACCCAATAAATGTTTATTGAAAAAGCAATGAGTCAATGAGAACGTTTTCATTAAGTCTTTATTGTGCCTATACTCTCTGATCTGGGACGATGTTGAGCAGTATCCTTTTATTTCCTCTAGCATGGAGTCCAGAGCCTCCTGCCCGACAGGAGCTAGATGTTTCCCAAGTCTGGGCTGAGATCAGCCTTCCTGGAGGTGTCAAGAGCTTTCCTGCATTCCTGAAATTAATCTGGTCTGGCCCAATGTAGGTAGGGCAGACCGCAGAGGTGTGTGACCACAGGGGATACAGAGATGGGCGTAGCTGCCACCACAGCTGACAGATCCCAGGCCCAGGGGACAAAGTTCTGAGGCTTCTTCACTCCCTCTTTCACTTCAGGACAGTTTTTGGAAGGGGCCCCCTGGTTGTGATGCTGCCACTCGCCAAATGATCCAGTGGACAAACAGGGCCATAACTTGACAAACAGCACTAGAAATTCTAGAGGCCTGATTTCTTTTAATCTACTGTATGTGTTCTTCTTTAGCTCATCAAGCATTTAAAGTGGTTGCTTTAAATTCTTTGTCAAGCAAGACTTAGGCATGTGGTTTTTTATGTTGAGTTTCCAGAGATTTATATTATTCCTTTGAATGGGCCAGGTATCTGTGTATCTTCATATGCTTTGTGATCTTTCAGTGAGAATTTGGGAGGCTACCTCCTGATCATCTTGTGCTCTGTTGGGAAGGTGGTTGTGCAAGAGTAAGAAAAAATGCCATGGACTTTCCTATAATTTTTAGTGGGACTTTTTTTTTTTAATTTGGGGGTTTACTTTGTTGTTGTAACTCTTTAACCTGTTTCTAAAGTTCCTACAAAGATGCTTTGGTCTGTATGTTGCTGTTTACTTAGTATTTCCATATGAAAGCAATGGCCTAGAGTTTCCTAGTCTGTCCTCTTGTTGACATGACATCACTCTTTCAGGAACATCCCATTTCGAGAGCCCTGTTTCTCTCCATTTGCTTTTGCATTACAGGTAGTTCAGAATAGGAGACAAGCTGTTTCATGAGGTTTATACTGACTTTTTGGAAATGATATAGTGATCTTTTCTGATGGGTCAACAAATAGTTGAGAAACCATCCAAAGTTTACTGCCTTTACAAAATGCAAAGTGTAGGTTGCAGCACATGTGTAATAGCTATGTACACTTTTCACATTTATGGTTCTCTTCATTGTCTCATCACACTGCTGCCTTAATTTGTCAGCTAAAGCATAATACTCTCTGACCAGACTGGCAAGGATCCTGAAGGGCTTTATAAAATTTTCTATGTTTAGAAAGCTAAATGTTTTCTTTTCTCCATAGCACTTACCATCTAATATAATTTTTACCTTAAAGACTTAGTTTGTTTATGGCTTCTCTCTCACTCCACTAGAATGTAAGCTCTATGAGGGCAGTGATTTGTGTCCATCTTGTTTAGTGCTCTACCTCAAGTGCTTAGAAGAATGACTAAAACACAGAAGACCTCAAAAGGTATCTGCTATATTGAGCTGGACTGATATCCTGAAACCTGAGGCTATCCTCAATAAAAGATTCACAACTGACCCCTTCCCCTGAACGCTCCAAAAGGCCAACGTTCAAGAGTGCCAACTTTGCTCACTATTTTATCCTAGCATCTCCAGCTAGATCATATTAGTGTACAATAAATGTCTTTCAAATCAATGCATGATAGACCATTTGGAAATTATGCAAGGTAATTCACTTGATGAACAAGTAAAAGGAGGAAAATCATACACATGTCAATACATAATGTAAATGCATTCAATAATAACAGGACCTAACATTTTTATAGAGCTCTAATTAATAAAAACTCTCTATATATTTATTAATTTCATCCCCACGAAAATCCTATGACGTTGGTAGTGTCTTTATCCTTATTTTGGAAATGAAGAAATGGAAGAGTGGAGGAATAAGTAACTTGCCAACCCACACAGCTAACTAAGTGGCAGATCCTGATATAGTAACACAGGCACCTCAGTTCTAGCATTTGTGCATCCAAAGACTACACTGTACTGCCTCTCTGGAAAACTACCAACAGCTAATCCTAAAGAAACCTTCAAGTGGTCAGGTAGGTTATCTGGATGGAAATACCAGAATCCATGAGTTAACTGCCTTTCAAATGACAAAATACTGAATCTATTCCTGTTAAAATTTTTTAAGTGAGAAGAATACACTGTATTATCACATTCAACATTTTTTAGGCATGTTGACAATATCAAAAGTCAAGAAAGAATGAAACAACTGGCCCTTTCCTTGAATATATAGCCTCGGGGTCTACTGGATGTCCCCAATTACACCATCTTTCCTCTGATCATAGTGTGTCATTCACACATGTGTGGATCCCACTCAACACAACTTCTTGCTGATGGTGATGATGGAGGCCCCATGTGTCTCCCTGGACTGAGAGATCTCATCTCGTTACCATATGGACCCATGTGTCCTTCAGGCAGAACATCTTAGAGGAAAGTACATAGAACTTGCAGGCAGAAAATACTTTAGATAATTCTTGGTTCAGGCATTGCCTAGCTCTGGGTGAATTTAGGCAAACTGCTTCACCAGCACAAAACTCAACTTCCTCATTAGGAGAATAAGGATACTAAAACCCACTAGATTGGGTTGTTGTGAGGAGTAGTTGAGGTCATGCAGGAAAAAGATCACACAGTGCCTGGAACATTGTAGGTATCCAATGCAGAACCACTAGTTTGAAATAATGTCAGAGTAGATAGAATCTATTTCCTCCACTCAATACCACATAGTGTGTTTTACTCTTCCTTTTCAAATTTCTGCAATACATAATAAAGAAAACCAAAGTTCTGGGACCTGCTGCTGTTTTAACATGTGAAATAGTTTGGGTGCATACTTACATTTATAGATGAGTCCTGATTTTAAAGGAAGGTTGAGACAGCCTGTTTGAGACTGCTTGCCTTTTATCTGGGAGAGAATGAAATAATGCTGTACATAGCCATTCTTCCTGTCATGTAATACAGTAGGAAATAATTTCTCTGCCTTGAAAGGAGAGCTGAGACATAAGGCAGGAATTAAGAATACTCATCAAGTTGTGGGTTTCTCTAAAGCAGGTCTGTCTTGGGCTTCACTCTAGTGCCTGCCAGAGGGACAGGTATAATGTTAACATATGTTTGTTTCACTTCTTGGGCTTATATTTTCAAGTGCTTGTTTTGCAAACTCTGATATTTAGTTCAGACAGAACTTATGTCTTCTATGGGAGGTGCAAGACAGGACTGGAAGCAACAATATTTCTTGAAGGCTTACAATGTGCCAGACACTTTACACAGCAATACATTGAAAGGAAACAGGGATTATAATAACCAGGTGGTTAATTATAGGGGGATTGTCACTCTGCCTTCTTTGACTGTTTTGAATTTTTTTTAAAGAATGGGAAGATATGAGTTCATGTTCATGTCTATGATTTTTCAGTGAGAAAATATAGGTATTCCCAATCCAGACTCATATGTTATGGGTTGATCAATGGCTATTGAGTATAGGAACGTTTGATTGCTACAGTCACAACAGGATGAGAATGAGCATAGCTATACACATGTTAAACCAAACAGAAGATATTTTTTTGTGTGATATTGGCTCCAAGAATCTATCACCTATATAGAGAGATGATCATCAAAAATCCATATCATCATGGGATTTACTTCCATTGGGAAAGCTGCTGAGGGACACTTAATATGAATAAAAGAACGAGAAGTGTATTTAACAGTTCATTTGTGATAGTCAGGAATTGTGGTCTGTATTAGGGATCTCCAGAGAAATAGAACCAATAGTTTCTCTCTCTGTCTCTCTCTCTAGATAGATAGATATAGATATAGATAGATACTAGATATAGATAGATACATATAGGTATATATAGATATAGAGAGATATGTATCTATCTACCTATCAAAATTGATTGATTGAATTGATTGATTGATACACATATATATATCATCATCAATATCTATCTATATATAGATTGACTGATTGATTTTAAGGATTTGGCTTATGTGATTATGAGGCCTGGCAAGTCCAAAATTTGCAGGTAGGCTGGCAGGTTGGAGACCCAGGGAAGAGTTGCAGTTTGAATTAAAAGGCAGTCTTCTGGCAGAATTCCGTCTTCCCCAGGGAGATCAATCTTTTTTTTTTTCTATTAAAGCCTCCAACTGATTGGATGAGCCCCACATACATTATGGAGTGTAATTTACTTTACTCAAAGTCTACTGATTTAAATATTAATCTCATCTTAAAAATACCTTCACAGAAACATCTAGAATACTCTTCAGTCAAATATCTGGGTACCGTGGCCTAACCAAGTTGACACATTAAATTAACCTTCATATGGTCCTATGTATTTCATCATAGCCTATGGAAATTTTCTTTGTATTAACAATTATTTTGGATACATGTATATGCTAGGTTAAAATAAAGAGACATTAGGAAGAGGTAGGTGTGTCTCATGGGATGTCCCACAGTAGGAAGGAAAACACTGCCAGTCAACTGATGTATAAGGCAAAAACAAAAGGGGCAGTGATATTGTATAGGAATCTTATGGTACAGACATCTGTCTCAGCCCAACAGTGGATTATTTAAAATATAGAGAGTCAGCATTGTGTTCAATTGATATGCCTAAGATAAGTCTCTGTCTTTGTGCTTCACTTATTGCTGATGGTGACTGAATTTGACTTTCATTCCTTTCTGTAAACACAGATGGTTTTCACAGCTGACATCTTCTTATGCCTCTCAACATTTCTAGGTGGATGGCAGGGTTAGGTATTATTCTGTTTCACAGAAGACACCAGGGCAGAGGGAAAACCTAAGCCAAGACCCTAATGATACTGGCACAGCGACCCATATCTCCTGACAGTACTCCTGTGTCCTCTCCAGCAGACCCATTATGATGCAATGTAGTTCTACAGCCAATGAGGAGCAAGCAGATTGGAGCCAGAATACCTCAGAAATGTTAAGGAAGTGGAGGAACCAGGCATCTCTGAGGACAGGGGTGTGGAGTAAGTACGAACACCAATTTATTAAAGGGGTATTTAGACCCCCACATCCTTTCTATGACCTACTCAGTCAGATAACTGCTCCTCTCTGAACCCAGGGGAACATGGGAGGTTTACGTTCTGGACAGATTTATTTAGGGAAGCTGTGGGCTTAGGTATACCAGACATAGAGGAGGGTGAGGTGAAGCATGACCCAAGGGAATTAGTTGAAATTCAAAACCCTTAATGTTGACCAGTGCAGGCTATGCAGTCCTCTTAGCTGCCAGAGAACTCACAGGTACCTACCACCCCAGGCAGGGATATCTGTTTTGCTGATGCAGTCTTATTAGCCTATGAATCATATCTGATCTTCTAGAAACTCTTGGGGTCAGCTGCAGACTGGCCTAGCTGCATGTCACCCAAACTAGTTTAAACTAAAAATGATCCAAAAAAGTTTTCAGCCCTTGGCAGAAGTGACCCAAAGAGATACAACCAGCATACACTTCTTCAATGGCCCCTATAATACCCAAACCCTACCAGGGGACCAAAACATTCTTTAAGTGTCATGGGTACACTTCTGAAGGAAACAATAAGTTCACATTACAAGAACACTGATTAACTTTCCTTTCCAATTTCTGTCACACCCCTACAAAATTTCAGGAAGTTAGCTGGCTGTGCCTGTTAATCATCATGGCTGAAACCAGTGAAGACAGTTTTCCCAGCACCACTTATCAAAGAGACTGTCTTTTCTCCATTGTATATTCTTGCCTCCTTTGTCATAGATTAGGTGACCATAGGTGCCTGGGTTTATCTCTGGGCCTTCTATCCTGTTCCATTGATGTATATTTCTGTTTTTGTGCCAGTACCATACTGTCTCGATTACTGCAGCTTTGTAATATAGTCTGAAGTCAGGGAGCCTGATTCCTCCAGCTCCGTTTTTCTTTCTCAAGATTGTTTTGGCTATTTGGGGTCTTTTGTGTTTCCATACAAACTGTAAATTTTTTTGTTCTAGTTCTCTGAAAAATGCCCTTGGTAATTTGATGGGGGTTGCACTGAATCTGTAGATTGCTTTGGGTAGTACAGTCTTTTTTGCAGTATTGATTCTTCCAATCCAAGAACATGGTATATCTCTCCATCTGTTAGTGTCAACTTTGATTTCTTTCATCAGTATCTTATAGTTTTCTGAGTACAGGTCTTTTGCCTCCTTAAGAAGGTTTATTCCTAGGTATTTCATTCCTTTTGTTGCAATGGTAAATGGGATTGTTTCCTTAATTTATCTTTCTGATCTTTCATTGTTAGTGTATAGGAATGCAAGAGATTTCTGTGCATTAATTTTGTATCCTGCAACTTTACCACATTCACTGATGATCTCTAGTAGTTTTCTGGTGGCATCGTTAGGATTTTCTATGTATAGTATCATGTCATCTGCAAAGAGTGACTGTTTTACTTCTTCTTTTCCAGTTTGGTTTGCTTTTATTTCTTTTTCTTCTTTGATTGCCATGGCTAGGACTTCCATATCTATGTTGAATAATAGTGGCAAGAGTGGATATCCTTGTCTTGTTCCTGATCTTAGAGGAAATGCTTTCAGTTTTTCACCATTGAGAATGATGTTTGCTGTGGGTTTGTCGTATATGGCAGGGGTCTCCAACCCCAGCAGTGGGCCAGTACCGGTCCATGGCCTGTTAGGAACCCGGCTGCACAGCAGGAGGTGAGCGGTGGGTGAGTGAGCAAAGCTTCATCTGCCGCTCCCCATTGCTCCCCATTGCTGGCATTACCAGCTGAACCATTGTTACATTACCACCTGAACCATCCCCTCCATTGCTCACATTACTGCCTGAACCACCCTCACCCCCTGTCCGTGGAAATATTGTCTTCCATGAAATTGGTCCCTGGTGCCACAAATGTTGTTGGGGACCACTGGTATATGGCATTTATTATGTTGCAGTAAGTTTCCTCTATGCCCACTTTATAGAGAGTTTTTATCACAAATATGTGTTGAATTTTGTCAAAAGCTTTTTCTGCATCTACTGAGATGATCATGTGGATTGTATTCTTCAATTTTTTAATATGGTGTACCACACTGATTTTTTTTAACGTCTTTATTAGAGTGTAATTGCTTTACAGTGGTCTGTCACTTTCTGCTTTATAACAAAGTGAATCAGTTATACATATACATATGTCCCCATATCTCTGCCCTCTTGCATCTCCCTCCCTCCCACCCTCCTTATCCCAGCCCTCTAGGTGGTCACACAGCACCGAGCTGATCTCCCTGTGCTATGCGGCTGCTTCCCACTAGCTATCTAGTTTATATTTGGTAGTGTATATACGTCAATGGTACTCTCTCACCTCGCCCCAGCTTACCCTTGCCTCTCCCTGGGTCCTGAAGTCCATTCTCTACATGTGCGTCTTTATACCGGTCCTGTCCCTAGTTCTTCAGAACCATTTTTCTTTTTTCAGATTCCATATATATGTTTTAGCATATGGTATTTGTTTTTCTCTTTCTGACTTACTTCATTCTGTTTGACAGACTCTAGGTCCATCCACCTCACTACAAATAACTCAATTTCATTTCTTTTTATGGCTAAGTAATATTCTATTGTATATAGGTGCCACGTGTTCTTTATTCATGTATCTGTCGATGGACACTTAGGTTACTTCCATGTCCTGGCTACTGTACATAGAGCTGCAGTGAACATTGTGGTACATGACTCTTTCTTTCTTTCTTTTTTTTTCAGCATTTTTAGTGGAGTGTAATTGCTTTACAAGAGTGTGTTAGTTTATGCTTTATACCAAAGTGAATCAGTTATACATATACATATGTCCCCATATCTCTGCCCTCTTTCATCTCCCTCCCTCCCACACTCCCTATCCCAGCCCTCTAGGTGGTCACAAAGCACCGAGCTGACCTCCCTGTGCTATGCGGTTGCTTCCCACTAGCAATCGGTTTTACATTTGGTAGTGTATATATGTCCAGGCCACTCTCTCATGTTGTCCCAGCTTACACTTCTCCCTCCCCATATCCTCAAGTCCATTCTCTGGTAGGTCTGCATCTTTATTCCCATCTTGCCCCTAGGTTCTTCTGCCCATTTTTTTCTCTTTTTTTCTTTTAGATTCCATATATATGTGTCAGCATACGGTATTTGTTTTTCTCTTTATGACTTACTTCACTCTGTATGACAGTCTCTAGGTCCATCCACCTCACTACAAATAACTCAATTTCGTTCCTTTTTATGGCTGAGTAATATTCCATTGTATATATGTGCCACATCTTCTTTATCCATTCTTCTGTTGATGGACATTTAGGTTGCTTCCATGTCCTGGCTATTGTAAATAGAGCTGCAGTGAACAATGTGGTACATGACTCTTTTTGAATTACGGTTTTCTCAGTGTATATGCCCAGCAGTGGGATTGCTGGGTCATATGCTAGTTCTTTTTTTAGTTTTTTAAGGAACCTCCATAGTGTTCTCCATAGTGGCTGTATCAATTTACATTCCCACCAACAGTGGAAGATGGTTCCCTTTTCTCCACACCCTCTCCAGCATTTATTGTTTGTAGATTTTTTTCAGCCTCCACATTCAGAGTTGTCATCATTACATAGTTGCTAACAGATATCACTTGAGAAGAAGATTACTGGATGAAATTTGAAAATTTTAGTTATGTTCACATCTTTATATATTCTCTCATGATTTCTAAAGCATTTGTTTCTTTTCCAACACCCAGAGTACATGGCATTGTATCACAAAAGGGAGTTGATTTGTCTGGAGGAGAGCAAGTAAATGAAGTATACTTGCAAAGAACCTTATAAAATGATTTTTATGTTTTATATGCATTGAGATCTCAATGTATAAAATCTTACTATACATTGAACTGGGCGATTGGGATTGACATGTATGCACTGATGAGTATAAAATTGATGACTAATAAGGACCTGCTGTATAGAAACAATAAATAAAATAAAATTCAAAAAAAAGAATGCATGAAACAAAAACTAATCAACTACTAGGACACAAAACCTCAACTAAGCCTGGGTGGAAATGGTAAAAGTCATATTCTCTGACTACAATGTATCAATAATAGAGCTGTAATTTAATGACAACAGTTTAAACAAAAAGGCTCACCATTGTGTAAAATGGAAAAAAAAAACATGTCCTAAGTAATTGTTTGGTTAAAAGAAATCCCAAGCTACCGGTAAAGAATATTGAGAACATTTTTAAAAATAAGAACTCGTTCTATTAAAATGTAGAAGATATGGCAAAGTTATATGGAGGCAAACACATAACCTCTTATACTTTATTATTTAATAGGGAAAAATAATTTAAAAGAACAAGCACTTTAACAAAAATAAAATGTAAGATATTAGGGCAATGAAAATAATAAACTAGAAACTGAAAAAAAAATCTTACTATACATACACCCCGCATCCCCCCAACACACACACAATGCAGAGGTGCAATGAGGCAATAGAGAATGTCGATAGTGATACTATTGAACAGTGGAATTGAAGTGATTTTTATTTAATTACCTATATTTTTTCTCTAGTGTCCATGGTTTAGCAAAGATTCTCCTTGTCTGTCAAGAAGGCAAGAAATGGTAATTCTTTATAAAACTGGAAAGTATGCTTAAAATTTTTAATTACCTTTAATTAACCTATTGAAGATGTTAAAATTCCATTTTTTCCTTTTATTTAAAAACATAGGAAAGTTTAAATAGGAAGACACAAATTATCTATTCTCCTTCACCAACACACACCAAAAATAAATCATTGCTAAGATACTGATAGTTTCTTCTCTTCTTTCTGCTGTGTAGCCATGAAAACTGAGATTTTAATTATTAAACAATATTTGGATTCAGGTTTGTCTCATGGCTTTGGGAAGTCACCTTGATTTTTCCCATATAGTTAAACAGTGGTTACAAAACTATTTACTGAAATAATGCTTATTCTCCCCAGTGATTGAAAATGTCTTATTTATCATTTTGCTAATACTTGTGTGATGTTGCTACTGTTTCTTGTATTTAGCTTCTACTCACAGGCCTTGTGTCAAGATGAATGCATGTTTACATATGGCAGTGTGAGTATGGCAACCCAGTTCTTCTTGGGTTGCAAGGGCCAGATGATGTGATATTGTTTTATTCAAGGTGCTGTTCATGATTGGCCACACCCTGGGAACTCAGATCTCTTGACTTTGGCACCAATGTTCTGTCTAGTAGACTCATCATTATACTTTGTGCCTCTTCATTTTCTTGATTTCCAAGGGTTCAACTACAACATAGGACATAAAACTGAGCAAAAATCAAAGTACATGAGATTAAAGGAAAAGGCTTTCTTAATCAGTGTCTTGTGTTTCAGGAGCTGGAGGGAGAAGACATCCACGCAATTCATGGACCTCCAAGGTATACAACTACAGGTTAAAATAAGGGGACCGAGGAGCACAATGAACTGAGCCCTTTGTCTTTAAACTTAGGATATGATGTTTTAGTATTTTAATTCATGGTATTTTTTTTCATTTCATGTTGTGTAACCTGAGTTTTGTACTTATACTAACAGTGGATAGAAGAAAGAACTGAACTGATTAGTTCTCCATCTTTCCCCTTTAATTTTTCTTGTTGAAGAAAAGTGGCATGTCATTGTTTAAGTACAAGATGAACCTTGGGATCTGGCTAAATATGTTTCTAACATCGTGGAGAGTCACTGTGTGAACAGAAAGGAATGGAACAGAGAGAAAGGACAGCCTGATAGGGCAAGATCAACAGTGCTAGTGCAGTCACTGTCCAAAAGACAGCTTAAGTGAATCAGAGAATAGCAGCTGAACCAGACAAGACTGAACAGTAAATAAGCATTTAGACAGACGTGGTCTGGTGTATGCAACATTATAAATGAAGTGAAAAAACAGATATTTACTACTGCCCAGGAAGGGAAAATGGAAAGAATAGAAAATTGATAAAGGAAGAAATTCAGTAAACAGAGGAAAAATGTTCAAACCTCCTAATTATCTAAGACATTTTAATTTATACAATAGGAAACAGCCTTTTGACTTTCACAATGACAGACTGCCACATGGTAAGCACTCAATAAACATTTGTTGACAAATGAAGGAGCAAGTATAAAAAGGGTTGTCTACATCTGGCAGTGACATCTTGGATCATTCAAAGAGCTCTGAATTGCCTAGCTGAACACTCTCTAAGAAAGGTTTATTTTATCATAGCATTATTCAATTTGTTGGGACAGATCCTACAATTGTCACAAAACTTTTTTCTATTTTAATAAAGACAAATATAGAAATTAATGTTTCTCCTTATTTGTTAGGATAGTTTCTGAGCTAATGGAAATGGCATGAGGACTTTTCCTCTTCACTTAGGAGCGTAGAAGTAGGATGAAGCTATTAAATGTAGCAATTATATTATTTAGGAGATTTAGACTTAATGGGTTCACCTACTTGTCACATTGTGTTTCTGAAGATAATTTCCAAATAAAAGCAACCCAAGCTCAAACAGAGTGGGGTGAAAAGGGTCTCCTAGCTCGAGGATCTAATGGGGGGGTTAAGGAGAGGACAGATGTTCATATCTTAATACCCACCACAGACTTCAACCCTAGACCATGCCCTGTATATGCATTGGGACATCACTTAAGGAAGAACCCTGGGAGTCTTCTCCATGGTTGAGTGAAGAGACAAATAATAGGGCTTATAGGGACTACTAGAGTGATGATATTTCCTTTCTTTCTGCAGGCTGTCAATGACCCAGATGAGGAACCCGTGGCCTTTATTGTTTTGATTGATATTATTGAGGGCAAATCTCAAGTCAGTGGCTTGTCAAGCCAACCTGATGCTCCCCATGAGTCTTGGAAGACCCCATTCAGGAGAATCCTGGATTGCTTCACAAGATGCTCTGGGTGAGAGCTATGCCCCAACTTCTAACTCTCTGATTTCTCCCTTCCAAAATGTCTCCCCTTTCTGATAAAACAGGAGAATTCCCAGGTCTCCTGACTTCAAGGTTCTCCTGGATCAGCTGACCTTCTGTTTTCCTTTGTAGGATATAATACACATAAAAATTCCATGGCCTGAAACCATGCATGCTGCAAACACAGACCCATGAATGGATATAAATACACCTCTACAGCCACATTCCCCTCTTCTGTTCCATCGGTTGTTTTATAATAAATGCTGGCATGCTTGCTTATTTTTGCTTCATCATATTTGTAGTGTCTATCAATACAGGCAGCAACCTCAGGTGGGATGGGGTTGTCAGGATTGGTGAGGGTGGGGAGTTAACCATCAGGAGCTACCACTTTACTTAGCCCTATGAGGCTATACTTCCACCATCTAGGGGCAGTACTGCCTGTTCCTGAGTCATTGATGGATTAGGACTGTGACCAGTAGGCAGTGTTTATTTTTCCCACAGATGTCAGTTCTCACCTTGAGTATGACCATTCCATGTAGAAGTTAGGAAGAAATAATCTCTCCCCAACCCTTAACTCTCTAGATATACCAGCACATCATATAGTAGGCAGATAAGCTGTGATTTGAGGGGGCCATTAGGAGACAAGTTGTCTCAGGATTCTAGAGAAAGGCCTTAAACTTTTTATTGTAATCAGTTGACAATCATCTCCACTATATCCTTAAACTGAACCCCACCAACATAGCACACCACCCCCAACATCAGGTTGTTCTTTCTCATATTAGGATGATTTTCCCCTTCCTCAGCTGCCCTTGGTAGGTATTGAAATATAATATTTTCCAAAGAAAGAGGAAAGAATTTGGAGCATGACTGAACCTAACTCCCACAGACCTGGAGGAGACCTCCAGAGAATTTGTTTTAGGAATTTTCAAAATACATATTCCAGAGTAAACATGTATATTACTTACTAGATAAAATTAACAAGCCAAAAGCACATGCCACAATCAGCCACTTATACATATAAATCTGTAAATGAGTAGCAGTTATTTACAATTTGGAGAACACAGAAAAAACTCTTTCAATAATCTGATGCAAACTATGAACTCTCATCACAGAACAGTTCATAGGCAGTCCACGATATTTTGCACAGAATTTCCCTGGAGAATTCAATCAATACATAGCAAAAATTAATACCAAACATACACAAAACTTATAAGAAGATAAAGGAGGGAACACATCTTAACTCATTTTATGAGACCAGCATTATCTTGATACTAAAATTCACAAAGATATTAAAAGAAAACTACAGGTCAATATTACTCATTAGCATAAATTCAAAAATCCTTAACAAAATACTATCAAATTGAATCTACTATTACATAAAAGAGGATAATACATCATGAACAAGTGAAGGTTAACTCAGAATGGAAGACTGGTTCAACATTAAAAATCAAAATAGAAAACTTCAGCTCTGTAAAAGATTCTGTGATGAGGATAAAAGAAAGCTACATGCTAGGAGAAAAGATTTGCAAAGCACATATCTGACAAAGGGCTTGTATCTAGAATACATATTTTTTTAAAACTCAAAATTGACAGTAAAAAAATCCTCTAATTAGAAAATGGGCAAGAGACATGAACAGACCTTTCACTGAAAAGGATATATAAATGGCAAGTAAACACATGACAAGATGTTCATTAGCCATTAGGGAAATGAAAATTAAAACCACAATAAATATCACTACACATCTTTCTGAATGGCTAAAATAAAATTAGTGACAACAACAAATGCTGACAAGGAAGCAGAGAAGCTGAATTACTCATACATTGCTGGTAGGAATGTAAAATGGAACAGTTACTCTTGAAAACAGTTTGGAAGTTTCTATAATAGCCCCAAATTGGGAACAACCAAAATGTCCTAGGTAGATAAATGCCACAGTAAATAAAGTGTGGTATATCCATACTGTGGAATACTAGTCAGCAATAAAAGAGAATGAACTGTTTATATACACAACAACTTGGATTTATCTAAGGGCTTTATGCTCAAAGTAAAAGCTGGTCTGAAAAGATCATATACTGTATGAGTTCATTTATATAATTTTCTTGAAGTTATGAAAGTCAAAATGACAAAGTTATAGAAATGAAGAACAAATTAGTGGTTGCCAGGGGTTATGGGTAGAGTGGCGGACAGGGAAGTGTGGCTATACAAGAGCAACTTGTGGTATCCTGGTGATAATAGAAATACCCTGTATCTTGACTGTGGTAGTGTGGACTCGTGAACTTAAAAAATTGAAATCGAATGTGGCAAAATCTAAAAGAAACGAACACACACGCACACACACACATACACACACATACACGAGTAGATGTAAAACTAGGAAAATGTGTTTAAGATCAGTGGATTGCATCAATGACAATATCCTGTTTGTGATAGGGTACTATAGTTTTTCAAGATGTTATTATTGAGGTAAATTGGGCAAAATGCATAAAGGACCATTCTGTATTATTTCTTAAAAATGCATCTAAAGAGGGAGGAGATATGGGGATATATGTATACATAAAGCTGATTCAGTTTGTTATACAGCAGAAATTAACACAACTTTGTAAAGCAATTATACTCCAATAAAGATGTTAAAAAAGGCATCTACATTTATCTAAAAATAAAAGTTTAATTTAAAAAAAGGTGACATTGAAAGCTGGCCTTCATCCCTTGCTGGATGTTATATTGCTCTTAATACTACTATCAGTCACTTTGCAACCCAGGTAGATATGGTGGAGAGCAAAGGAGAAAGATTTCAGGAACCTGGCCCTCCAAGGTTTCATCAAGCCACTGGAGCAACAAAATCTAAATCCTTCCTAACCTCTGGACTTCCTATTATTCAAGATAATACTCTCCTCATGGTTTAAGCCAATTTGAGTGATTTTTTGTTATTTGCTGCCTAAAATATCCTTAATGATATTCAGATAATCTGTGGGTGCTGTTTTCATTTGATTTGCTATAGGGTTACACATGAAGATTTTTAAAGGTGTGTCTAATATGTCCAAGAATGGCTCTTTCATTGATTTTTTTCCCCTAGAATGCGTTTAGTTCTCTTGAATCCCTGCATGTTCACAACTTTTTCTGACTTGGCCAGATGTTCCTTACTTACACTTTTGAGTATTGCTCCAGTTGCAGCAAGTGTGAATCCTCCTCAGGACACCACTAATCTATGGCTCTTTCCCTGTTCTCCCTTGTGATCATTGTTCTTGTCATCCTTTTCACCTATCTACTTTTTGCAACAGATTGTTTAATTTCGTTGACACCATTAATATATGCTTTTCCTTTTTATACATGGTACATTGTTTTTTTCTGCTGCATCAAGCGTGGATTTTAAATCTGCTACTACATTTTATTTTACCTGTCACTTTACTGATAAAGAAACTCTGGTTGGAAGATTAAAGGAAATTGCACAAGGGTGCACTGCTGGAAGATAGCTGAAGTGGGATTCAAACTCAGATATGTCTAACTCTAAAGCTGATGCTTTGCACCACAGTGCTCTCCTGAGTTGCTGGTTGATAAACAGGGAGGTAAGTCAGTGCCTGTGTCGCTGCTTAAATTTATAATTAAAACCTTCAAGTAGAAATTAGAGAAGAGGTTATTTTAAAATCTGACAGCCTTATGACTGTGGCAAAGTGGACAGATAGCTTATGCAAGAAGATTCATACTGGCAGGTTAGGCAATTTTTCATTCTCTCCCTCTTAGAATGAAGGAGGAAGGAATCTTTTTACTGTCTCTTGCTGTAGCAATGCACTGATCCCCATAAATAAGGGTCTCCCACCATGCTGGGGGTGAAGGGGATTCTAATTGTGAATCACAAGAGGATTGACCATATGGATAGAATCAGATAGCTCATCGGACAGCCCTATTTTCCTCCTCCCTGCTCCCATCACTGAAACTCACAAGCATGCCTATTGCATCTCACCCTGTCTCTGGTTTTCCTCCTCTTGGTTCAGCCCTCTGTCTCATTCTAGGTTCCGAGGCACTGTTATGTACTGAATGTCTGTGTCCTCCCCAAATTCATGCATTAAAGCCATAATCTCTATTGTGATAGTATTTGGAGGTGGGACCTTTGGGAGATAATCAGGTTTATATGAGGTAATGAAGATGGAGCCCTCATGAATCTGATAGTGCCCTTATAAGAAGAGGAAAAGAGAAAAGTTCTCTCTCTTTCTCTCTACACACACGCACTGAAGAATGTCCATGTGAACACACATCAAGAAGGTGGCTGGCTGAAACAGACTCACAGATATAGAAAACAAACTTATAGTTACCAAAGGGGAAGTGGGGGAGAGATAAACTGGGAGTATGGTATTAACAGATGCACACTACCATGTACAAAATAGATAAGCAATCAAGATGTACTGTATAGCACAGGGAACTAGATTCAATATCTTGTAATAAACTGTGATGCAAAAATATGGGAAAAAAGAATATATATATATATTCAGTTATATGTTTTGAATAATTGAATCACTTTGCTGTATACCTGAAACTAATACAATATTGTAAATCAACTATACTTCAATCAATCATCAAAAAAGAAGGTGTCTGCCCACAAGCCAGGAAGTAGGCCTTCACCAAGAACTGACGAAAAAGGAAGAAGGATCCTAAAGGCAATTCAGAGATCATCAGGGCTGCTACTCCCACCACAGGCCCAGAGTGCACAGGCCCGGAGTATACAGCTGTCTCCACCTTGGTTTCAAAGGGCAGGATCACTACAGAGAGCTGCAGCATGGGCTGGGCCTTCATAGAGAGCCATGTGGGCTGTGTCCTGCCTAGCTGAAGGGGGGGGAGCTTCCCCAATGAGTCATAGGGGTGATGCTGCCTCCCCATTGGGCCTGAAGGGTGGAGCCAAAGAGGATTATTCTCCTGCCTTAAGATCTAATCATATTTGCCTTGCTGGGTTTTGGACTTGCTTGGGACCTATCACCCCTTCCTTCTTTCCTGTTTCTCCCTTTTGGAGTGGAAATGTCTATCCTATGTTCATGACACTGTTACATTTTGGAAGCATGTAATTTGTTTGGTTTCATATGTTCACAGCCGGAGAGGAATTTTCATCCATATGAATCATACCTTGAGTCTCATCTATATTTGATTTAAATAATATTTAGATGAGCCTTTGGACTTCAGACTTGAGACTTGATGCTGGAATGGGTTAGGGCTTTGGGTCTATTGGGATGGAATGAAAGTATTTAATACGTGAGGACATGAATTTTGGGGAGCCAGGTATAAAATATTATGAACTAAATGTATCCCCCCACCAAGTTCATGTCTTGCACTAATCCCCAATGTGATGGTATTCGGAACGGAGCCTTTGGGAGGTAATTAGGCTTAGATGAGGTCATGAGGGTTGAGACCCTCATAATAATATTAGTGCCCTTGTAAGAAGAGGAAGAGAGAAGAGATCTCTCCCTCTCTCTCCATATGCATGCACCAAGGAAACCATGTGAGCATATTTCAAGAAGGCAACAACTGTCTAGAAGCCAGGGAGTGGGATATTACCCACTGAGTCTGCCAGATCCTTGACTTTGTACATCCCAGTCTCCAGAACTGTGAGAAATAAATATCTGTTGTTTAAGCCACCTACCCTATGGTATTTTATTCTAACAGCCCAAACTAAGACAAGTGTCTTTATACACTTACCTTAATGTGAGCCTTCTCTGTCATTCCTTTGTCACACATAGGTCAAAAGAAGTCTCTTTGCTCAGATGTCTTTCTTATTCCTTTTTCTCAAGGTTGACTAACTGCCACTTTTCCAGGTTGGCACCTCTTTTCTCTTTTCCTTGTTCAAATCCTGATGAAAGCTTTGCACAAATACTACATACTTGTGTAATCCTGAGCACAGATGTGGGTAGTAGTTGAGTGGGTGGTGGTGATTCTATGAATCTCCTTTTTATTCCAAGGTTCTAGGGCCTCTCCAGAAGGCCAAAGACTCTACAATATTGATTTGAATTAAATAATTTTACTCTTTTCAAATGACTTGTTTAGATATAACCACTTGTTAATGTGTCAACTCAAGTACAGCAAGTTAGGGAGACCCATTATAAGCAAGGTGTGGAAGGAATGATTTACACTGTTTGTGCTAGAATGTCAAGCTTTACACACACATGCAGAAACACACACACATACCCAAACAAACACACATCTATATTCTTATAAATTTTAGATGAGTAGAATTAATTCCTTTGACTACTTACATTGGGAAGTATCATATAGCCCAAGCAAACAACTACCAACAGGTCATGTGCCTATACAATAAAGCTAATCTCAAATAAGTCAGAATTCCAAAAGTTAAGATGTAAATATAGTATGCTTACTGTAATAAAGAGTCTGATGTTTGACTGCTTACATCTTTCAAGCTCCACACTTACCTCTTCCTCTTCCACATCTGGGCAAGGTGCTAAGAAAGCCTAGGAGCTCCCTCCTTTTGTGCTAGTGGGAAGTTTAAACCATGCAGGGGACCCTCACCCCAGTCTCACCCTTTTACCACAAAACCAGTCTCTTATATTTGCTCCATCAAGTCATTTCCAGACCTACATGGGAGCCTGCCCTGTTCTCCCATGAAAGTCCATTGTTTGAATAAAAAAAAAATCTCTTTATACCCTCTTAATGCACGTGTGGCATCATCAGTCTCACCATCTAAACCAGTCTTGGATGGAATGGGTTCACCCTGATTCTTCAGGATGACCACAACAATTGACACCGTGAGAAGGGTAGCTAGAAGATGACCATCACCACTAGGCCTTTCTTCTCTTACTTTGGCTTGCTAACTGGTTCTGTTATCTGCTGGCTAGCATGCTTTTTGAGTTATGTTGCTATCTGCTGGCAAGCTTATGCTTTTAGCTGTGTAGGGTCTTCAGGATTGAAATTCACTATACAACACCTATTTAGAGAAGGAGTCATTATCTCTACTGTTTCTCCACTTAACAGCCCAATTTGGCCTGTTCTTAAACCTGGAAAATACAAATGGTACACTTTGGTGAATTTCCACGACCCACCTAATAAGGCCCCAACACCGGATATTATTGAAACTACTGACTCCATCCAACCAAAAACTGGTAAATAATTTTCAACTACAGATTTGGCTAATATATTCTGCTTAATGCCTATTTTAACAGCTTTTCAGCTGCAGTTTGCATTCACCTTCAAAGGGACACAGTACAAATTTACCTGGCTATCCATGGACACCTCAACAGCTTTGCCATCATACACAATCTTTTCAGGTGTATTATTTCCCATTACTGCTATTATAAATTATTATAAATTTAGTGGCTTAAAACAATACACACTTTATTACCTTACAGTTACAGAGGTCAGATTTCCAAAATGTATCTCACAGGGCTAAAATCAAGGTGCCAGCAGGGCTGCATTCTTTCTAGGGGATAATCTGTGGGGTTTTTTTGTTTGTTTGTTTGCGTTTTACAGTTTCTAGGGGCAGCCCACATTCCTTGGCTCATGGCCCCCTTCCATCTTAAAATCAGAAATAGCATCACTCCAACCACTGCTTCTATTATTACAACTTTTCTGACTCTGATTCTCCTACATCCCTCTTTTACTTATAAATAAATGATTACACTGAGCCCACCTAAATGGATAAACCAGGATAACCTCCTTATCTCAATATCTGTAACTTGTATCACACCTGAAACCCCCTCCCCCCTTTTTTTGAGATGTCTGGTTTTCTTTAATTAACAGTAATCATTTTTTAACATTTTTATTGGAGTATAATTGCTTTACAATGGTGTGTTATTTTCTGCTTTATAACAAAGTGAATCAGCTATACATATACATATACATGTATCCCCATATCTGAACCTTTTGCCATGCAAGATAACATATTCACAGTTTCTAGGGATTAGGACATGGACATTTTGTGGGGGGAGCCATGGTACTGCATACCAGAGTGCAAGATATTAACTACATCCAATTTTCTCCAAGAGCACAGGTGTGACATTACAACGATGTCATACTCCTCCAAGCATATCATTTGACTCATTCAGGACATAAAACATTGATAAAGGAGGACAAAAAAGGAGATGGGCCATTGTCACACACATAACAGGGTCTCACTACTTCAGTTAAATTCTTGAAAATTATCTGATAAGCTGAGGGCTGCTCTATCTCTGGCATTGTCAAAAAAACAGCTATTGGCACTCAGCACTCACAATGTTAAGACAAACACAACATCTTTTAGGTCCTTTTGGTTCTAGAAGCAACAGATATCTCATTTACAAGTTTTACTTAAGCTCATTTGTTCTCTTATTTGCAAATAAACTCACTACAAAGTGTAACCTCCTATAATAAAAAGTTCTAGACTCTATACAATTTGCAATACAACAGGTATTCCCATTAGTGACTGCAGAAACTTCTTCACTATAGAGGCTTGTGTACATTCCTTTCATGCCTTCTGGAGTCTCTGACAAAGATGGCCATAAGTTTCCCACACATTTCTGGTGCAAAAATCTGCTCTTCTCCAACCCATGCTACACAGCCTTAAAGTGACTACTGCTGGCCAAATACTGAACCCTTCTGGGAATGGAGGGTATCACAGGACTGCACTTATGACTTTCTACATCTAGTTACCCATTATGCCTCAATTCATGGATATAGGAACTCTACAGAACTTATATGGCCACAGAGGCCCTTTTATTGAAATAAAGTGGTACTTACATGATAGATCCAAACCTGAGCCCTCTGGTGTATCACACCGACAAGAGGAAATGATTTCCTTCTCCTCAGTCCCTTGACAGATCCAGTGGTGCCAGAGGGGGTCCACTTCTCTTAGAACACATTGGCCACCTGGGGACCCCGTTGGGAACAACTGAATGATTAGAAATGGGAGTCGATGTGCTACATGGTGGTATTGCTGCCATTGCATATGATAGTGCCTGCTGGAGAACTGATGCTATCCATCCCATAACTGAGATATCACTGATAAAGGATGGTAACTAAAGGTCAGGATAATTGGCCAAACTTCAGGCAGTCATTTGCTGGCCATCTTGTCTGAGCAATGGCAACAATTCCTGGTCCAAAGTTGCCCCAATTGGGGCAAAGAACTCTGCAAATTTCTTGCCTTATAGATACAGATAACCAAAATATAAATCAAGGTTGCACATTTCTCTGTACATAGTGGAGTCAGAACACAAAACTATACCAAAACTCTTCTAATTCCCTTCAGAGTTCCAGACATCACTGATGGAAAGTAGAAGTTCTATTGAATGGCTTATTCAAGAACTCAATGTTGTATATTTTGAGAAGTTAAAAGAGTAACTTGAACATTTACTGGCCTCAGGCCACAAGTCCCATAGAGTGCCATAATGCTTAGTTAAACAGGTTTGACTTCAATTAAATGCAATATAACACATTTCAGTCATAAGTAAAATATCAGAGGTGAATTTTAATAAATAATCTGACTTCATTTTTCATGTTTGATTACTGAGAATATTTAGGCCCCACACCTCTCCTTCTCCCTCTTGCCCTGCATCTGGGCAAACAAGTAAGAATGTCTGAGTGCTCTGTGCCATGGTGCCTGTGGGGATGTTCAAACTATGCAAAACCCCAGCCCATGTGTGGAAACCCTCATCTGGTCCCACTCCCTAAACACAATAAAAAACAAGGTCGCTTGCTCCTCCTTTCACTGAAGCCAATCTAGACCATCTTGACTGCCTACCCTACTATCCTCAGAAAGTTACAGTGTGTGAAGAATCAACCTATTAATTTTTACTTTATATATCTATGATATCCTCAGTTGCCACATTAGATCCAATTTTGTGTAAATAAGAGCTGATCCCAATCTCCAGAAGCCACCACAAAAAGTCAAATAGTTGGATCTACATGAATGATAAATGAGCATTGGTGAAGGGATAAATGAAGGTAAAATAAAATTTGTAACTTTTTCTTATTCTTAATTTATCAAAAAGATAAATGGTTTTAATAAATTGAAATAAACTATCTTGGATGGAGCACAAACACTGTACCTACTATGCAAAGTATTTAAATCGTCTATCTTAAATATGCACAAAGAGCCAAAGGAAAACGTGGACAAAAAAATAAAGGAAATTGCACAAAGGATTTATGAACAAAATAAGAATATCAACCAAAAGATAGCAATTATAAAAGGAAACTGAAGTTGAAACGTAAAATAACTGAAATGACAAACAGCAGATTTCAACAGACAGAAGAAAGTATCAGGGAACCTGAGGACACAAAAATTGAAATTATTGATATTAAGGAGCAGAGAGGAAAAAAAAGAAAAAAGGAAACAAAGTCTAAGAAATGAGTGGGATATCAGCAACTAGATCAACATATGTATTATGGGAGTCCCAGAAGTAAAAGAGGGAGAGAAAGGGTGGAAAAAATATTTGAAGAAATAATGGCTGCAATCTTCTCAAATTTAATGAAACACATGAATCTACAAATTCAAAAAGCACAAACAAATACAAGCGGGATGAACACAAAGAGAACCCAGCAAGACACATTATAATAAAACTGTCAAAAGCCAAAACCAGAGAATATAAAAGGCAGCAAGAAGTGACCTATCACATACAAGGGCTTCTCAATAGATTATCAGCCAATTTCTTATCAGAAACTAAAGTGCTTAATGGAAAAAAACAAAAAGCAAAAAAACCTGTCAATGGAGAATTCTATAACCAGCAAAAATGTTCTTCAAAAAAGATGGAGAAATTAAGACATCTCAAGATAAACAAATGTTGAAGGAGTTATCACTAGAACTACCCTAAAAGAAATGCTAAAGGGAGTCCTTTAGGTTAAATAAAAGGTAAAAAACACACTAGACAATAACTAGGATCTGTATGAAGATATAAAGATCTTTGGTAAATGTAATCACATGATAGAAATAAATGTCATTACTTATTTTTTTAATTGAGTGGTAAATGACATAAAACATTATATTGGTTTCAGTTTTACAGTATAATGATTTGATCTTTGTATAAATTGAAAAATGATCACCACAGTATATCTAGTTAACAGCCACATGTAAAATAAACTGGAACCCTATCTTACACCACATGCAAAAATTAACTCAAAATGAATTAAAGACTTGAATGTAAAACTTAAAACCATGAAACTCCTAGAAGAAAGCATAGGGAAAAATCTCAGTGACATTGGTCTTGGTAGTGATTTTTAAGATCTGACACCAAAAGAAAAGGAAACAAAAACAAAAATTTTAAGTGAGAATACTTTAAACTAAAAAGCCTCTGGACAGGGAGGAGCTTCAAGATGGCGGAAGAGTAAGACGTTGAGATCACCTTCCTCCCCACAGATACATCAGAAATACATCTACATGTGGAACAACTCCTACACAACACCTAATGAACACTGGCAGAAAAGCTCAGAACTCCCAAAAGGCAAGAAACTCCCCACGTACCTGAGTAGGGCAAAAGAAAAAAGAAAAAACAGAGACAAAAGAATAGGGACAGGACCTGCACCAGTGGGAAGGAGCCATGAAGGAGGAATGGTTTCCACACAATAGGAAGCCCCTTTGCAGGCGGATACTGCGGGTGGCGGAGGGGGGAAGATTCAGAGCTGCGGAGGAGAGCAAAGCAACAGGCTTGTGGAGAGCAAAGCGGAGTGATTCCCGCACAGAGCATCGGTGCCAACAAGCACTCAGCAGCCCGAGAGGCTTGTCTGCTCACCTGCCGGGGCAGGCAGGGCTGGGAGCTGAGGCTTGGGCTTCGGTCGGATCCCAGGGAGAGGACTGGGGTTGGCTGCGTGAACACAGCCTGAAGGCGGCTAGTGCACCACAGCTGGTCGGGAGGGAGTCGGGGAAAATGTCTGGAGCTGCCGAAGAGACAAGAGACTTTTTATTGCCTCTTTGTTTCCTGGTGCTTGAGGACAGGGGATTAAGAGCGCTGCTTAAAGGAACTCCAGAGTCGGGCGCAAGCCGCGGCTATCAGCACAGAACCCAGAGACAGGCATGAGACGTTAAGTTTGCTGCTGCAGCCACCAAGAAGCCTGTGTGCAAGCACAGGTCACTATCCACACCTTCCCTCCTGGGAGCCGGTGCAGCACGTCACTGCCAGGGTGGCGTGATGCAGGCACAACCTCCCTAGGAGAACACACGGCACGCCTCAGCCTGTTGCGACGTCACTCCAGGCTCTGTCGCCGCATGCTCGACCTGCACACCGTACCCCTCCCTCCTCCTGGCCTGAGTGAGCCAGAGCCCCCGAATCAGCTGCTCCTTTAACCGCGTCTTGCCTGAGTGAATAACGGACGCCCTCAGGCGACCTACATGAAGAGGCAGGACCAAATCCAAAGCTGAACGCCAGGAGCTCTACAAACAAAGAAGAGAAAGGGAAATTTCTCCCAGGAGCCTCAGGAGCAGTGGAATAAATCTCCACAATCAAGTTGATGTACCCTACATCTCTGGAATACCTGAATAGACAACAAATCATACCAAATGGAGGAGGTGGACTTTGGGAGCAACGATATATATATATATATATTTTTCCCCTTTTCCTCTTTTTGTGAGTGTGTATGTGTATGCTTCTGTGTGTGATTTTGTCTGTATAGCTTTGCTTTTACCATTTGTCCTGGGTTTGGTCCATCTGATTTTTGATTTGCTTTGATTTTAGTATAGTTTTCAGCACTTGTTATCATTCGTGGATTTGTTTTTTGGTTTGGTTGCTCTCATCTTTCATTCTTTCTTTTTATTATTACTTTAAAAATGTTTTTTAATAATTATTTTTTATTTTAATAACTTCTTAATTTAATTCAATTTAATTTTATTTCCCTCTTTCTTTTTTTCTTTTCTTTTTCTCCCTTTTATTCTGAGCCGTGTGGATGACAGGTTCTTGGTGCTCCAGCCAAGCGTCAGGGCTGTGCCTCTGAGGTGGGAGAGCCAAGTTGAGGACATGTGTCCACAAGAGACCTCCCAGCTCCACATAATATCAAATGGCAAAAATCTCCCAGAGATCTCCATCTCAATGCCAAGACCCAGCTCCACTCAACCACAAGGAAGCTACAGTGCTGAACACCTTATGCCAAACAACTAGCAAGAGAGGAACGCAACTCCACGCATTAGCAGAGAGGCTGCCTAACATCATAATAAGGCCACAGACACCCCAAAACACACCACCAAGTGTGGACTTGCCCACCAGAAAGACAAGATCCAGCCTCATCTACCAGAACACAGGCACTACTCCCCTTCACCAGGAAGCCTACACAACCCACTGAACCAACCTCAGCCACTGGGGGCAGACACGAAAAACAATGGGAACTACGAATGTGCAGCCTGCGAAAATGAGACCCCAAACACAGTAAGTTAAGCAAAATGAGAAGACAGAGAGACACACAGGAGATGAAGGAGCAAGGTAAAAACCCACCAGACATAACAAAGGAAGAGAAAATAGGAAGGCTAACTGAAAAAGAATTCAGAATAATGATAGTAAAGATGATCCAAAATCCTGGAAATAGAATGGAGAAAATACAAGGAATGTTTAACAAGGATCTAGAAGAACTAAAGAGCAAGCAAACAGTGATGAACAACAAATAAATGAAATTAAAAATTCTCTAGAAGGGATCAATAGCAGAATAACTGAGTCAGAAGAACGGATAAGTGACCTGGAAGATAAAATAGTGGAAGTAACTACTACAGAGCAGAATAAAGAAAAAAAGAATGAAAAAGTTGAGGACAGTATCAGAGACCTCTGGGACAACATTAAATGGACCAACATTTGAATAACAGGGGTCCCAGAAGAACAAGAGAAAAAGAATGGGATTGAGAAAATATTTGAAGAGATTATAGTTGGAAACTTCCCTAACATGGGAAAGGAGATAGATAGTCCAGTCCAGGAAGCACAGAGAGTCCCATACAGGATAAATCTAAGGAGAAACACGCCAAGAAACATATTAATCAAAGTATGAAAAATTAAATACAAAGAAAAAATATTAAAAGCAGCAAGGGAAAAACAAAAAATAACATACAAGGGAATCCCCATAAGGTTAACAGCTGATCTTTCAGAAGAAACTCTGCAAGCCAGAAGGGAGTGGCAAGACATAATTAAAGTGATGAAGGGGGAAAATCTACAACCAAGGTTACTCTACCCAGCACAGATCTCATTCAGTTTTGATGGAGAAATTAAAATCTTTATGGACAAGGAGAAGCTAAGAGAATACAGCACCACCAAACCAGCTTTACAAAAAATGCTAAAGGAACTTCTCTAGGCAGGAAACACAAGAGAAGGAAAAGACCTACAATAACAAACACAAAACAATAAAGAAAATGGTAATAGGAACATAAATATAGATAATTACCTTAAACATAAATGGATTAAATGCTCCAACCAAAAGACATAGAATGGCTAAATGGATACAAAAACAAGACCCATATATATGCTGTCTACAAGAGACCTACTTCAGACCTAGGGACACATACAGACTGAAAGTGAGGGGATGGAAAAAGATGTTCCATGCAAATGGAAATCAGAAGAAAGCTGGACTAGCAATTCTCATATAAGAAAAATAGACTTTAAAACAGAGAGTATTACAAGAGATAAGGAAGGACACTACATAATGATAAAGGGATCAATCCAAGAAACAGATATAACAATTGTAAATATTTATGCACCCAACATAGGAGCACCTCAATACACAAGGTGAATACTAACAGCCATAAAAGGGGAAATCGACAGTAACACAATCATAGTAGGGGACTTTAACACCCAATTTTCACCAATGGACAGATCATCCAAAATGCAAATAAATAAGGAAACACAAGCTTTAAATGATACATTAAACAAGATGGACTTAATTGATATTTATAGGACATTCCATCCAAAAACAACAGAATACACATTCTTCTCAAGTGCTCATGGAACATTCTCCAGAATAGACCATATCTTGGATCAAAAATCAAGCCTTGGTAAATTTAAGACAATTGAAGTTGTATAAAGTATCTTTTCCAACCAGAACACTAGGAGACTAGATATCAATTACAGGAAAAAAATTTGTAAAAAATAGAAACACATGGAGGCCAAACAACACACTACTTAGTAACAAAGAGATCACTGAAGAAATCAAAGAGGAAATCAAAAAATACCTAGAAACAAATGACAATGAAAACACGACAACCCAAAACTTATGCAATGCAGCAAAACTAGTTCTAAGTGGGAAGTTTATATCAGTACAGTCCTACATTAAGAAACAAGAAATATCTCAAATAAACAACCTAACCATACACCTAAAGCAACTAGAGAAAGTAGAACAAAAAACTCCCAAAGTTTGCAGAAGGAAAGAAATCATAAAGATCAGATCAGAAAAAAATGAAAAAGAAGTGAAGGAAATGATAGCAAAGATCAGTAAAACTAAAAGTTAGTTCTTTGAGAAGATAAAAAAAATTGACAAACCATTAGTGACGCTCATCAAGAAAAAAAAGGAGACGACTCAAATCAAGAGAATTCGAAATGAAAAAGAAGATGTAACCACTGACACTGCAGAAATAAAAAGGATATGAGAGATTACTACAAGCAAATATATGCCAATGAAATGGACAACCTGGAAGAAATGGACAAATTCTTAGAAATGCACAACCTTCCGAGACTGATCCAGGAAGAAATAGAAAATATGAACAGACCAATCACAAGTACTGAAATTGAAACTCTGATTAAAAATCTTCAAACAAACAAAAGCCCAGGACCAGATGGCTTCACAGGCAAACTCTATCAAACATTTAGAGAAGAGCTAACACCTCTTCTTCTAAAACTCTTCCAAAATAGAGCAGAGGGAGGAACATTGCAAAACTCATTCGATGAGGCCACCATCACCCTGATACCAAAACCAGACAAAAATGTCACAAAAAAAGAAAACTACTGGCCAATATCACTGATGAACATAGACACAAAAATCCTCAGCAAAACACCAGCAAACAGAATCCAGCAGCACATTAAATGGTTCATACCCCAGGATCAAGTGGGGTTTATGCCAGGAATGCAAGGATTCTTCAGTATATGCAAATCAATCAATGTGATACACCATATTAACAAATTGAAGGAGAAAAACCATATGATCATCTCAATAGATGCAGAGAAAGCTTTCGACAAAATTCAACACACAGTTATGATAAAACCTCCAGAAAGTAGGCATAGAGGGAACTTACCTCAACATAATAAAGGCCATATATGACAAACCCACAGCCAACATCTTTCTCAATGGCGAAAAACTGAAACCATTTCCACTAAGATCAGGAACAAGACAAGGTTTCCCACTACCACAATTATTATTCAACATAGTTTTGGAAGTTGTAGCCACAGCAATCAGAGAAGGAAAAGCAATAAAAGGAATTCAAATCAGAAAAGAAGAAGTAAAGCTGTCAGTGTTTTCAGGTGACATGATACTATTCATAGAGAATCCTAAAGATGTCACCACAAAACTACTAGAGCTAATCAATGAATTTGGTAAAGTAGCAGGATACAAAATTAATGCACAGAAATCTCTTGCATTCCCTATATGCTAATGATGAAAAATCTGAAAGTGAAAATAAGGAAACACTCCCATTTACCACTGGAACAAAAAGAATAAAATATCTAGGAATAAACCTACCTAAGGAGTAAAAAGACCTATATGCAGAAAATTATAAGACACTGATGAAAGAAATTAAATCCGATACAAATAGATGGAGAGATATACCATGTTTTTGTATTAGAAGAATCAACATTGTGAAAATGACCCTAGTACCCAAAGCAATGTACAGATTCAATGCAATCCGTATCAAACTACCACTGGCATTTTTCATAGAACTAGAACAAAAATGTTCACAATTTGTATGGCAACAGAAAAAACCCCGAATACCGAAAGCAATCTTGAGAATGAAAAACGTAGGTGGAGGAATCAGGCTCCCTGGCTTCAGACTATACTACAAAGCTACAGTAATCAAAACAGTATGGTACTGGCACAAAAACAGAAATATAGATCAATGGGACAGGATAGAAAGCCCAGAGATAAACCCACGCACATATGGTCACCTTATCTTTGATAAAGGAGGCAAGAATATACAGTGGAGAAAAGACAGCCTCTTCAATAAGTGGTGCTGGGAAAACTGGACAGTTACATGTAAAATAATGAAATTAGAATAGTGCCTAACACCATACACAAAAATAATCTCAAAATGGATTAAAGACCTAAATGTAAGGCCAGACACTATAAAACTCTTAGAGAAAAACATAGGTAGAACACTGTATGACATAAATCACAGCAAGATCCTTTTGACTCATCTCCTAGAGAAATGGAAATAAAAACAAAAATAAACAAATTGGCCCTATTGAATCTTAAAAGCTTTTGCACAGCAAAGGAAACCTTAAACAAGACCAAAAGACAACCCTCAGAATGGGAGAAAACATTTGCAAATGAAGCACGGACAAAGGATTAATTTCCAAAATTTACAAGCAGCTCATGCAGCTCAATAGCAAAAAATCAAACAACCCAATCCAAAAATAGGCAGAAGACCGAAATAGACATTTCTCCAAAGGAGATATACAGATTGCCAGCAAACACATGAAAGAATGCTCAACATCCTTAATCATTAGGGAAATGCAAATCAATACTACAACATGATATCATCTCACACCGATCAGAATGGCCATCATCAAAAAACTACAAACAATACATGCTGAGAGGGTGTGGAGAAAAGGGAAACCTCTTGCACTGTTGGTGGGAATGTAAATTGATACAGCCCCTATGGAGAACAGTATGGAGGTTCCTTCAAAAACTAAAAATAGAGCTAACATACAAACCAGCAATCCCACTACTGGGCATATACCCTGAGGAAACCATTATTCAGAAAGTGTCATGTACCACAATCTTCATCGCAGTTCTATTTATAATAGCCAGGACATGGAAGCAACATAAGTGTCCATCGATAGATGAATGGATAACATGTGGCACATATATACAATGGAATATTAGTCAGTTATAAAAGCAGCGAAATTGAGTTATTTGTAGTGATGTGGATGGACCTAGAGTCTGTCATATAGAGTGTAGTAAGTCAGAAAGAGAAAAACAAATAGTGTATGCTAACAAATATATATGGTATCTAAAAAACAAACAAACAAAGTCATCGTGAAGAACCTAGGGGCAAGATGGGAATAAAGACACAGACCTACTAGAGGATGGAGTTGAGGATACTGGAAGGGGGACGGGTAAGATGGGACAAAGTGAGAGAGTGGCATGGACATATATACACTACCAAATATAAAGTAGATAGCTAGTGGGAAGCAGTCCCATAGCATAGGGAGATCAGCTCAGTGCCTTTTGACCACCTAGAGGGATGGGATATAGAGGGTGGGAGGGAGGGTGATGCAAGAGGGAAGAGATATGGGGATATATGTATATGTATAACTGATTGTCTTTGTTTTAAAGCAGAAACGAACACACCATTGTAAAGCAGTTATACTCCAAAAAAGATGTTTAAAACAAACAAAGAAACAAAAAAACCTCTGGACAGCAAAGGAAACCATGAACAAGATGAAAAGGCACCTACTGATTGGAGAAAATATTTTCAAATCATTTATCCAACAAGGAATTACTATCCAAAATGTAAGAAGTACTCATACCACTCAATAGCAAGAAAAGAAACAATCAGATTAAAAATGGGCAGAGGACCTGAAAAGACATTTTTCTAAGGAAGACACACAAATGGCCAACAGCTAGATTAGCCTTCATAACAACTTTCAGATACAGAGTACTCTATTGTTATCTCTAGTCCTAATGCTGTATATTACATCCTTGTGACTTATTTATTTTATAACTGCAAGTTTGTACCTTTTGACTTCCTCCACTCATATATGCCCATTGCTCTACTCCCTGCCTCTGGCAACCAACAATTTATTCTCTGTATCTGGAGTTCTTTTTTTAAAAATTGATTTTTGGTTTATTTAGATTCCACATATAACTGAGAACATACAGTACCTAACTTTGTCTGACATTTTTCACTTTGCATAATGCCCTCAAAGTCCATTCATATTGTCACAGATATTAAGATTTCCTCCTTTTTTTATTGATGAATAATACTCCATTGTATCTATCCCACATTTTCTTTATCCGTTCATCCACTAAAATAACTTACGTTATTTCCATATTTGGATATTATAAATAATGCTGCAATGAACATGGGAATTACTTTTCTGTTTTCTTTAGATAAATACCAAGAAGTGGGATTTCTGGTTCATATGCTACTTCTATTTTTAATTTTTTTTTTTTTTGCGTTATGTGGGCCTCTCACTGTTGTGGCCTCTCCCGTTGCAGAGCACAGGCTCCGGACGCACAGGGCCAGCGCCCATGGCTCACGGGCCCAGCCGCTCCGCGGCATGCGGGATCTTCCCAGACCGGGGCACGAACCCGTGTCCCCTGCATCGGCAGGCGGACTCTCAACCACTGCGCCACCAGGGAAGCCCTATTTTTAATTTTTTGAGGAACCTTCATGAAGTTTTCCACAGTGACTGCACCAATTTGCATTTCCACCAACAGTGCACAAGGGTACCCTCTTCTACACATCCTTGCCAACAATTACTATTTCTTGTCTGTTTGATAGTAGTCATTTTAACAGGTTTGAGTTTATATCTCATTGTGGTTTTGATTTGAATTTCCCTGAGGATTAGTTATCTTGAGGACATTTTCACATATCTATTGGCCATTTGTGTGTCTTCCTTGGAAAAATGTCTTTTTAGATCCTCTGCTTATTATTTTTATTTTTATTTTTTTTGTGGTACGCAGGCCTCTCACAGCTGCAGACCCTCCCGCTGCAGAGCACAGGCTCCAGACGCACAGGCCTGGCGGCCATGGCTCACGGGCTCAGCTGCTCCGCAGCATATGGCATCCTCCTGGACCGGGATATGAACCCCCGTCCCCCGCATCGGCAGGCAGACCCTCAACCACTGCGCCACCAGGGAATCCCCCTCTGCCTATTTTTAATCTGATTTTTTCTTTTCTTGCTATTGAGTTGTATGAGTACTTCTTACATTGTGGATAGTAACTCCTTGTTAGATATATGATTTGCAAATATTTTCTCCCATTCAGTAGGTTGCCCTTTCATTTTGTTGATGTTTTCCTTTGCTGTCCAGAGGCTTTTCAGTTTAAAATATTCTCACTTAAAATTTTTGTTTTTGTTTCCTTTGCTTTTGGTGTCAGATCTTAAAAATCATTGCCAATACCAATGTCACTGAGTTTTCCCCTATGTTTTCTTCTAGGAATTTCATGGTTTTAAGTCTTATATTCAAGTCTTTAATCCATTTTGAGTTAATTTTTGCATGTGGTGTAAGATAGTGTTCCAGTTTCATTATTTTACATGGGATGTCCAGTTTTCCCAACAGCATTTTTTGAAATGACTGTCCTTTTCCCATCCTATATTCTTGGTACATTTGTCATAAGTTAATTGACATATATGTGTGGGTTTATTTCTGGGCTCTCTATACTGTTCCACAGATCCGTGTGTCTGCTTAATGCCTGTGCCATACTCTTTTGATTACTATAGCTTTTTAACATTACTTGAAATCAGGGAGCATGATGTCTCTGGCTTTGTTCTTCCACCTCTTATTTTCTATAGGAATGACAAAATATATATTTTTGGACACACACAATGTGTAAAGACATAATTAGTGATTAATAACCTCAAGAGGGGGGTTGGAGCTATATAGAAGTAGAATTTTTGTATGCAACTGAAGTTAAATAGGTAATAATCTTAAACAAGTAGTTATAATGTGAGAATGTTATATGTAATTTCCATGGTAACCACATAGAAAATATCTATGGAATATGTCAGAAAAGGAAATTAAAAGGGAATTGAAGAATGTCACCACAAAAACTCAACTAACATAGAAGAAGGCAGTAACAGAGAAAATGAGTGAAAACAAGCTATATGACATACAGAAAAATAGCAGGAAAGAAGTAAGTCCTTCCTTATTAGTAATCATCATAAATGTAAATGAATTAAACTGTCATATACAAGGCAGAAATTGGAAAAATAGGAGAAGAAAACCCTAATTCAACTATATACTTTCCAGAAGAGACTCACATTATATCTAAAGACACAAATAGGTTCAAAGTGAAAGAATGAAAATGATATTCCATGTATAGTCACCAAAAATTGTGGGGTGGCTATACTAATATCAAACAAATAGACTTTGGGTCAAAAATTTTACAAGTGACAAGTAGAGGTGTTACATATGATGATTGGATAAATTCTCCAATAAAAGGGTGAAAAAAGATATTTCATGCACATAGTAAACAAAAGAGAGCTCGGGTGGCTACACTAATATATGACAATAGAGACTTCAAGTCAAAAACTGTTATAAGAGACAATGAAGGGCATTTTATATTGATAATAAGGTCATTTATCAAGAAGATATAACAATTATAAACATGTATGCACTAAACGTCAGTCCCCTTAAATATATGAAGCAATAGTTGAGAGAATTGGAGGGAGATTTTATATCCCGTTTTCAGTAATGGATAGAACAAAAAGACAGAAAGAAAATCAATAAGAACGAGAGGACTTAACAACATAAACCAATTTAACCTAACAACCATATATGGAAGACTCCACCCAAGAGCAGAATACAAAAACTTCTCAAGGGCATATGATACATTTTCCAGAATAAACCATATATTAGGCCAGAAAACAAGTTTTAATACATTTTAAAAGATTGAAATCATACAAAGTATCTTTTTTGATGGATTGAAACTAGAAATCAATAACACAAGGAAAACTGAAAAACTCACAAATATGTGGAAAATAACACACTCTTAAATAACCATTGGGTTAAAGAAGAAATCACAAGATAATTTAGGAAACACATGAAGAGATATATACAACATACTAAAATTTATTGGGTGCAGTGAACGCATTGCTAAGAGGGAAATGTACAGATCTAAACACTTACATTACAAAAGAAGAAAGATCTCAGATCAATACCCTAACTTTACCTATTATGGAACAAGAAGAAGTGTAATAAACTAAACTCAAAACTACTAGAAAGGAAGGAAATAACACATATGAGACTGGAGATTAATAAAATCAGGAATATAAAAACAATAAAGAAAATTGACAAACCTAAATTTTGGTTCTTTGAAAAGATCACCAAAATTGACAAACCTTTAGCTACATTAACTAGGAAAAAATAGAGGAAACTTGAATTACTGAAATTGGAAATGGAAGTGGGAACTTTACAGAATTTTTTGAAATTTACAGATTTCACAGAAATAAAAAGGATTATAAGAGAATACTATGAACATTGTACACCAGACTTCAAACTGGATGCTTTGCAAATTGGTACAGCAAATTGAATAACTTAGATAAAATGAACAAATTCCTCTAAGGGCACAAAACCTACTAAAATAACATCATGAAGAAATAAAAAATCTAAACATCTCTATAACTAGTGAGGAGATTGAATCACTAACCAGAAATTTCTCAGCAAAGAAAAATACAGACAAGATGATTTCACTTGTGAATTCTACCAAATATTTAAAGAATTAAAGCCAGTCGTTCTCAAACTCTTCCCAAAAGTGAAGAGGAGGGAACACTTCCTAACACATTCTATGGGTCAAACATCGTGATACAAATCTACACAAGGATACCACCAGAAAACTGCAGAGCAATATCTTTTATAAATAGTGACACAAAAATCCTCAACAAAATACTAGCAAGCTGAATTTAGCAAGAGTTTAGAAGGATTCTGCAACTTGACCAAGTGGGACTTATTCCTGGATGCAGGCAGGGATGACTTGACACATGAAAATAAAATAAATGTAGTATACTACATTAATAGAATGAAAGGTAAAAAAAAAATTACTTGATCATCTCAATCAGTACAGAAATGTGTTTGAAAAACTCGACTCCCTTTAATGGTAAAAACATTCAATAAACTGTGACTACAAAGAAACATTCCTAACAAGATAAGGCCATGTGAAAAACCCACAGATGACATCAGACTTTGTGGTAAAAGTCTGAAAGCTTTTCCCTTCTTACCAGGAACAGACAGAATATCTGCTTTGACACTTCTATATAACAGAATATTTGAAGTTCTATCCAGAATAATTAGGGAAGGAAAATAAGTAAAAGGCATCCACATGATGTAGGATGAAGTTAAATCATCTCTGTTCACAGACCACTTAATCTTATATGTAGGAAGCCCTAAAATTCCACAATAAAACTGTTAGAACTAATGAATGAATTCAACAAAACTGCAGGATACAAAGACAATACAAAAGAAATTGGTTTCATTTCAATACACCAGGAAGAAAAAAATCATAAAAGGAAATTAAGAAAATGATTACATTTAAATGATTACACTTAAAATAGCACCCCAGCCTGCAAATCGGGGGAGCGGAGGAAGATGGCGGAAGAGTAAGACGCGGAGATAACTTTCTTCCCGACAGATACATCAGAAATTCATCTACACGTGGAACAACTCCTACAGAACACCTACTGAACGCTGACAGAAGACCTCAGACTCCCCAAAAGGCAAGAAACTCCCCACATACCTTGGTAGGACAAAAGAAAAAAGAATAAACAGAGACAAAATGATAGGGACGGGACCTGCACCAGTGGGAGGGAGCCGGGAAGGAGGAAAGGTTTCCACACACTAGAAGCCCCTTCGCAGGAGGAGACTGCGGGTGGAGGATCGGTGCCCTCAGGCACACACCGGCCCGAGAGGCTTGTCTGCTCGGCCGCCGTGGCGGGCGGGGCTGGGAGCTGAGGCTCGGGTATCAGGTTTCAGTCGGAGCGCAGGGAGAGGACTGGGGCTGGTGGCAGGAAGAGAGCCTGAAGGGGTTAGTGCACCACGGCTAGCCCGGAGGGAGTCCGGGGAAAAAGTCTGGAGCTGCTGAAGAGGCAAGAGACTTTTTCTTCCCTTTTGTTTCCTGGTGCGCGAGGAGAGGGCATTAAGAGCGCCGCTTAAAGAAGCACCAGAGACGGGCGCGAGCCGCGGCTAAAGGCACAGACCACGGAGACGGGCGTGGGACGCTGGGGCAGCTGCTGCCACCGCCACAAGGCCTGTGAGCGAGCGCAGGTCACTGTCCACCCCCCCTTCCGGGGAGCCTGTGCAGCCCGCCACTGCCGGGGTCCCGGGACCCAGGGACGGCTTCCCTGGGAAAGTGCACGGAGCGCCTCGGGCTGGTGCAACGTCACGCCGGCCTCTGCTGCCGCAGGCCCGCCGCACCCTGCGCGCCCCTCCCTCCCCTCTGCCTGAGTAAGCCAGAGCCCCCGAATCAGCGGCTCCTTTAAACCTGTCGTGTCTGAGCGAAGAACGGACGCCCTCCGGTGACCTACGCACAGAGGCGGGGCCAGGTCCAAGGCTGAGACCCGGGAGCTTTGAGAGCAGAGAAGAGACAGGGAAATCTCTCTGTGCAGCCTCGGAGGCAGCAGATTAAAGCTCCACGGTCCACTTGATGTGCCCTGCGTCTGTGGAGTGCATGAATGGACAGCGAATCATCCCAAATTGAGGAGGTGGACTTTGAAGACAAGATTTAAGACTTTTTCCCCTTTTCCTCTTTTTACAACGAATTATCCCAAATTAAGGTGGTGGACTTTGAGAGCAAGATTTCAGATTTCTTGCCCTTTTCCTCTTTTTACAACGAATTATCCCAAATTGAGGAGGTGGACTTGGAGAGCAAGATTTTCGATCTTTCCCCCTGCTCTATTTTTGTGAATGTGTATGTGTAATCTTCTGTGTAAGATTCTCTCTGTATAGCTTTGCTTCCACCATATATCCCAGGGTTCTATCTGTCCGGTTTTTTTTCAATAATTACTTTTTAATTTTAATAACGCTACGATATTTTATACTTTAGTCTATTTTATTTTACCTGCTCTTTCTTTTTTTCCTACCTTCCCTTCCTCCCTCCGCCCCTCCTTTCTTTCTTTCTCTTTCTTTCCTTCCTCCCTCCCTCCCTTCTTCCTTTCACTCTTTCTTTTCCTTTCCTTCCTCCCTCCCTCCCTCCTTTCTTTCTTTCCGTCCTTCCTCCTTCCCTCCTTCCTTTCTTTCTTTCTTCCTTCCTTCCTTCCTTTCTTTCCTTCTTCCTTTCTTTCTCTCTCTCTTTCTTTCTTCTACTAATTCTTTCTTTCTACTTTTTCTCCCTTTTATTCTGAGCCGGGTAGATGAAAGGCTCTTGGTGCTGCAGCCAGGAGTCAGTGCTGGGCCTCTGAAGTGGGACAGCCAACTCCAAGACACGGGTCCACAAGAGACCTCCCAGCTCCACATAATGTCAAGTGGCGAAAATCTCCCAGAGATCTCCATCTCAACACCAGCACCCAGCTTCAGTCAACGACCAGCAAGCTACGGTGCTGGTCACCCTGTGCCAAGCAACTAGCAAGACAGGAACACAACCCCACCCATTAGTAGAGAGGCTGCCTAAAAACATAATAAGGCCACAGGCACCCCAAAACACACCACCAGACGTGGACCTGTCCACCAGAAAGACAAGATCGAGCCTCAACCACCAGAACACAGGCACTAGTCCCCCCCACCAGGAAGCCTACGCAACCTACTGAAACAACCTTAGCCACTGGGGACAGACACCAAGAACAACGGGAACTACGAACCTGCAGCCTGCAAAAAGGAGACCACAAACACAGTAAGATAAGCAAAATGAGAAGACAGAAAAACACACAGCAGGTGAAGGAGCAAGATTAAAACCCACCAGACCTAACAAATGAAGAGGTAATAGGCAGTCTACCTGAAAGAGAATTCAGAATAATGATAGTAAAGCTGATCCAAGATTCTATTTCCAAGATCCAAAATCTTGGAAATAGAATAGACAAAATGCAAGAAACAGTTAACAAGGACCTAGAAGAACTAAAGATGAATCAAGCATCGATTAAAAACACAATAAATGAAATGAAAAATACTCTAGATGGGATCAATAGCAGAATAACTGAGGCAGAAGAATGGATAAGTGAGGTGGAAGATAAAATAGTGGAAATAACTGATGCAGAGCAAAATAAAGAAAAAAGAATGAAAAGAAGAGAGGACAGTCTCAGAGACCTCTGGGACAACATTAAATGCACCAACATTCGAATTATAGGGGTTCCAGAAGAAGAAGAGAAAAAGAAAGGGACTGAGAAAATATTTGAAGAGATTATAGTGGAAAACTTCCCTAATATGGGAAAGGAAATAGTTAATCAAGTCCAGGAGGCACAGAGAGTCCCATACAGAATAAATCCAAGGAGAAATACGCCAAGACACATATTAATCAAACTGTCAAAAATTAAACACAAAGAAATCATATTAAAAGCAGCAAGGGAAAAAAAAAACAAAAAACACACAAGGGAATCCCCATCAGGTTAACAGCTGATCTCTCAGCAGAAACTCTACAAGCCAGAAGGGAGTGGCAGGACATAATTAAAGTGATGAAGGAGAGAAACCTGCAACCAAGATTACTCTACCCAGCAAGGATCTCATTCAGATTTGATGGAGAAATTAAAACCTTTACAGACAAGCAAAAGCTGAGAGAGTTCAGCACCACCAAACCAGCTTTACAACAAATGCTAAAGGAACTTCTCTAGGCAAGAAACACAACAGAAGGAATATACCTACAATAACGAACCCAAAGCAATTAAGGAAATGGGAATAGGAACATACATATCAATAATTACCTTAAAGGTAAATGGACTAAATGTTCCCACCAAAAGACACAGACTGGCTGAATGGATACTAAAACAAGACCCATATATATGCTGTCTACAAGAGACCCGCTTCAGACCTAGAGACACATACAGATTGAAAGTAAGGGGATGGAAAAAGATATTCCATGCAAATGGAAATCAAAAGAAAGCTGGAGTAGCAATTCTTATATCAGACAAAATAGACTTTAAAATAAAGACTATTAGAAGAGACAAAGAAGGACACTACATAATGATCAAGGGATCGATCCAAGAAGAAGATATAACAATTGTAAATATTTATGCACCCAACATAGGAGCACCTCAATACATAAGGCAAATACTAACAGCCATAAAAGGGGAAATCGACAGCAACACTCTCCTAGTAGGGTACTTTAACACCCCACTTTCACCAAAGGACAGATCATCCAAAATGCAAATAAATAAGGAAACACAAGCTTTAAATGATACATTAAACAAGATGGACTTAGTTGATTTTTATAGGACATTCCATCCAAAAACAACAGAATACACATTTTTCTCAAGTGCTCATGGAACATTCTCCAGGATAGATCATATCTTGGGTCACAAATCAAGCCTTGATAAATTTAAGAAAATTGAAATTGTATCAAGTATCTTTTCCGACCACAATGCTATGAGACTAGACATCAGTTACAGGAAAAGATCTGTAAAAAATACAAACACATGGAGGCTAAACAATACACTACTCAATAACAAAGTGATCACTGAAGAAATCAAAGAGGAAATAAAAAAAATACCTAGAAACAAATGACAATGGAGACACGATGACCCAAAACCTATGGGATGCAGCAAAAGCAGTTCTAAGGGGGAAGTTTCTAGCAATACAATCCCGCCTTAAGAAACAGGAAACATCTCGAGTAAACAACGTGACCCTGCACCTAAAGCAATTAGAGAAAGAAGAACAAAAAACCCCCAAAGTGAGCAGAAGGAAAGAAATCATAAAGATCATATCAGAAATAAATGAAAAAGAAATGAAGGAAATGATAGCAAAGATCAATAAAACTAAAACCTGGTTCTTTGAGAAGATAAACAAAATTGATAAACCATTAGCCAGACTCAGTAAGAAAAAAAGGGAGAAGACTCAACTCAATAGAATTAGAAATGAAAGAGGAGAAGTAACAACTGACACTGCAGAAGTACAAAAGATCATGAGAGATTACTACAAGCAACTCTATGCCAATAAAATGGACAACCTGGAAGAAATGGACAAATTCTTAGAAATGCACAACCTGCCAAGACTGAATCAGGAAGAAATAGAAAATATGAATAGACCAATCACAAGCACTGAAATTGAAACTGTGATTAAAAATCTTCCAACAAACAAAAGCCCAGGACCAGATGGCTTCACAGGCGAATTCTACCAAACATTTAGAGAAGAGCTAACATCCATCCTTCTCAAACTCTTTCAAAATATAGCAGAGGGAGGAACACTCCCAAACTCATTCTACGAGGCCACCATCACCTTGATACCAAAACCAGGCAAGGATGTCACAAAGAAAGAAAACTACAGACCAATATCACTGATGAACATAGATGCAAAAATCCTCAACAAGATACTAGCAAACAGAATCCAACAGCACATTAAAAGGATCATACGGGCTTCCCTGGTGGCGCAGTGGTTGAGAGTCCGCCTGCCGATGCAGGGGACACGGGTTTGTGCCCCGGTCCGGGAAAATCCCACATGCCGCGGAGCGGCTGGACCCGTGAGCCATGGCCGCTGAGCCTGCGCGTCGGGAGCCTGTGCTCCACAACGGGAGAGGCCGCAGCAGTGAGAGGCCCGTGTACCGCAAAAAAAAAAAAAAAAAAAAAAAAAAGGATCATACACCATGATCAAGTGGGGTTTATTCCAGGAATGCAAGGATTCTTCAATATACGCAAATCAATCAATGTGATACACCATATTAACAAGTTGAAGGAGAAAAACCATATGATCATCTCAATAGATGCAGAGAAAGCATTTGAAAAAATTCAACACCCATTTATGATAAAAACCCTGCAGAAAGTAGGCATAGAGGGAACTTTCCTCAACATAATAAAGGCTATATATGACAAACCCAAAACCAACATTGTCCTCAATGGTGAAAAACTGAAAGCATTTCCACTAAGATCAGGAACAAGACAAGGCTGCCCACTTTCACCACTCTTAGTCAACTTAGTTTTGGAAGTTTTAGCCACAGCAATCAGAGAAGAAAAGGAAATAAAAGGTATCCAAATTGGAAAAGAAGAAGTAAAGCTGTCACTGTTTGCAGATGACATGATACTATACATAGAGAGTCCTAAAGATGCTACCAGAAAACTACTAGAGCTAATCAATGAATTTGGTCAAGTTGCAGGATACAAAATTAATGCACAGAAATCTCTGGCATTCCTGTACACTAATGATGAAAAATCTGAAAATGAAATCAAGAAAACACTCCCATTTACCATTGCAACAAAAAGAATAAAATATCTAGGAATAAACCTACCTAAGGAGACAAAAGACCTGTATGCAGAAAATTATAAGACACTGATGAAAGAAATTAAAGATGATACAAATAGATGGAGAGATATACCATGCTCCTGGATTGGAAGAATCAATATTGTGAAAATGACTCTACTACCCAAAGCAATCTACAGATTCAATGCAATCCCTATGAAACTATGACTGGCATTTTTCACAGAACTAGAACAAAAAATTTCAAAATTTGTTTGGAAAAACAAAAGACCCCGTATATCCAAAGCAATCATGAGAATGAAAAACGGAGCTGGAGGAATCAGGCTCCCTGACTTCAGACTATACTACAAAGCTACAGTAATCAAGACAGTGTGGTACTGGCACAAAAACAGAAATATAGATCAATGGAACAGGATAGAAAGCCCAGAGATAAACCCACGCACATATGGTCAACTTATCATTGATAAAGGAGGCAGGAATGTACAGTGGAGAAAGGACAGCCTCTTCAATAAGTGGTGCTTGGAAAACTGGACAGGGACATGTAAAAGTATGAGATTAGATCATTCCCTAACACCATACACAAAAATAAGCTCAAAATGGATTAAAGACCTAAATGTAAGGCCAGAAACTATCAAACTCTTAGAGGAAATCATAGGCAGAACACTCTATGACATAAATCACAGCAAGATCCTTTTGGACCCACCTCCTAGAGAAATGGAAATAAAAACAAAGATAAACAAATGGGACCTAATGAAACTTCAAAGCTTTTGCACAGCAAAGGAAACCATAAACAAGACCAAAAGAGAACCCTCAGAATGGGAGAAAATATTTGCAAATGAAGCAACTGACAAAGGATTAATCTCCAAAATTTATAAGCAGCTCATGCAGCTCAATAGCAAAAAAACAAACAACCCAATCCAAAAATGGGCAGAAGACCTAAACAGACATTTCTCCAAAGAAGATATACAGACTGCCGACAAACACATGAAAGAATGCTCAACATCATTAATCATTAGAGAAATGCAAATCAAAACTACAATGGGATATCGTCTCACACCAGTCAGAATGGCCATCATCAAGAAATCTAGAAACAATAAATGCTGGAGAGGGTGTGGAGAAAAGGGAGCACTCTTGCACTGCTGGTGGGAATGTGAATTGGTCCAGCCACTATGGAGAACAGTATGGAGGTTCCTTAAAATTCTAAAAATAGAACTATCATATGACCCAGCAATCCCACTACTAGGCATATACCCTGAGAAAACCATAATTCAAAAAGAGACATGTACCAAAATGTTCATTGCAGCTCTATTCACAATAGCCCGGAGCTGGAAACAACCTAAGTGTCCATCCTCGGATGAATGGATAAAGAAGATGTGGCACATATATACAATGGAATATTACTCAGCCATAAAAAGAAATGAAATTGAGCTATTTGTAATGAGGTGGATAGACCTAGAGTCTGTCATACAGAGTGAAGTAAGTCAGAAAGAGAAAGACAAATACTGTATGCTAACACATATATATGGAATTTAAAAAAAATGTCATGAAGAACCTAGGGGTAATACAAGAATAAAGACACAGACCTACTTGAGAATGGACTTGAGGATATGGGGAGGTGGAAGGGTAAGCTGTGACAAAGCGAAAGAGAGGCATGGACATATATACACTACCAAACGTAAGGTAGATAGATAGTGGGAAGCAGCCGCAGAGCACAGGGAGATCAGCTCGGTGCTTTGTGACCGCCTGGAGTGGTGGGATGGGGAGTGTGGGAGGGAGGGAGATGCATGAGGGAAGGGATGTGTGAACAGATGTATATGTATGACTGATTCACTTTGTTATCAAGCAGAAACTAATAAAAATAATAATAATAATAAATAAAATAAAATAAAATAGCACCCCAAATAATAAAATACTTAGGAATAAAGTTAACCAAGGAGCTGAAAGACTTGCACACTGACAAATATAAAACATTGCTGAAGGAAGTTAAAGAACACAGAAATAAATGGAAAGCTATTCCATGTTCATGTATTGGATGACTTAATATTTTTAAAATGTCAATACTGTGAAAACTGTTCTACAAATTCAATTCAATCCATATTAAAACCCCAATGATTTTTTTGCAGAAATAGAAAACCCCATCAGAATATTCATATGAAGTTTCAAGGGACCCAAATCTTGCAAAAAAATATAACGAAGTTGGAGGACCACAATTTTTGTTTTCAAAACTTACTACAAAGCTAAAGCAATCAGAATGTGTGGAACTGTCATAAAAACAGACATATTTGTAAGAGAATAAAGAGCCTAAGATTAAACCCTTGCATATATGGTCAATTAATTTTCATCAAGGGTGCCAAGACCATTTGAAGAGGAAAGGACAATGTTTTCAACCAATGGTTCAGGAAAAATTGGATATCTACAGGAAAAAGAATGAAATTAGACACTGACCTAACACCACCTATAAAAATTAATTCAACATGGATTGAGAACATAAATGTAAGAGCTAAAACTGTAAAACTCTTGGAAGAAAATGTAGTGGAAAATCTTTATGCCTTGGATTTGACAGTGATTTCATGGATATGACACCAAAAGCACAGGAAACAAAAGAAAAAACAAATACATTGAACTTAATAAAAATCAAAGTCTTCTGAGCATCAAAGGACACTATCAAGAGAGAGCAAAAACCCCCACAAAATAGGAGTAAATATTTGCAAATCATATAACTGATAAGGGATAAATTTCCAGAATATATAAAGAACTCCAACGACTCAACAACAATATAAGAACAAATAACCCAATTCAAAAATGGGCAAAGGATTTGAATAGACATTTCTCTAAAGAAGATATACAAATGGTCAATAAGCACATGAAAAGGTAGGTGTTCAACATCTCTAACCATTAGGGAAATGTAAATCAAATCACAATGAGCTACCACTTCCCATGTATTAGAATTGTAATCATCACAAAATGAAAAACAAGCACTGAGGAGGACTTGGAGAAACTGGAAACTTTGTACATTGTTGGTAGGATTGTGAAATGGTGCAGCCACTGCGGAAAACAGTTAGGCTTTTCCTCAAAACATTAAATTAGAATTGTCATATGATACAGCAATTCCAATTCTCTATATATACACCCAAAAGAACTGAAATTAGGGACTCAAACACTTGTATACCAATGGTCATAGCAGTATTATAAATAATAGCCAAAATATGGCAACAGCCCAGATGTTCATGAAGAGATCAATGGATAAACAGAATATTCTATATGTATTCAATAGTATATTATTTAAATTTTAAAAGGAAATTCTGGTACATACTACAACATGGAAGAAATTTGAAATTTTTAGGCTAAATTAAATAAGTCAGATACAAAATGACAAATGTTGTATGATTCCTAATATAAGACATACCAAGAATAGGCAAATTCATTACAGACAGAAACTAGAGTAGAAGTTATGAGGGGTTGGGGTGAGGGGTGAAAGGGGAGGTATTGGTTAATGGATACAGAGTTTCTGTTTGGGATGACAAAAAAGATATGGAAATGTGTAGTGGGTATGGTTGCACAATATTATGACTGTGTTAATGCCACTGAATTCTACACTTTAAAATGCTTACAAGGGTATTTTTAATGTTTTGTATAAATGACCATAATTTAAAAGTCATCTGAGTGATATTAACGACCTTAACCTGTTGTCTTATTTGTTGAGCTATTTGAGTAACTTTGCCTGTGTCGTTTATCCACATGCAGCAAGTAGTACCATTGAGAAAACAAACACCTCATTGTTTGGCCAGTAGAGAGTCCCAGGCTAGGTGATTATCAACAACCATATCCGCCAAAGAGGCTTGGCATTCAATTAGGACTTTGAGGGCCATGGCACTTTGAATCACATGGTTGGATATTGTTTTGAACATTGTGTAAATGGCATCCATTATTTAATTGTGTTGTAGAATATTGTGGGCTCCTAAGGTGGCATCAGTGATTCCCAAAGTAGTCAGCAGATTTAGCTCAGTTGGTAAGAATATAGCACGCTTCACGCATGGCGACAAGATTGATTCAGTTTGTTTAGGGGCATGACCTTAAAAGAGCACATTTGGCTCCAAATTACAGATGGTATAAGTCAAATTAAGAGGAGAAGTTTGAGGTGGAAGGACAAGGAAAAGCAGAAGCAAAAAGTATTTTGGACAATGAAACCAATAAACCTCAGAGGCTAAATCTTAGATTTCGCATTTTGCACAAGCAACCTAGAATTAATGTGTTGCCAGTAAGCATTTTGATCAGGGCATCATAGGGAGCCATTTTGAATAGCTGCAGTTAGTATTTTAAAGGGAAGTCCAGGAGAACTATTACCGTTTAGGTTTGGAGATGTGGCCGGGCATTTTGTTTGATAAAGGATGGAATGTGCTGTTGTGAAGGTTTCCTTAAGATCAGCCGGACAGACTGCAATATGGCCAGGCAGTTGAGAGGTGCCTTTATGGCATGCCCAACAATTGGTATGCTTTAAGACATGGGCTGTTTGCTCACTGAGGCTTAAATAAAAATTACTTGCAGATAATGGTATATTAGGGGGTGTGAATAGAAAAGCAGAAGGGAGAGTAGCTTGTGGTGGTTGGAGCTGAATTGGGGAAGAATGAAAGTTGGGAAGAGCAGCAAGAGGTATGAGGGGTGCAGGAGATGTTTGATAGGAGGTGGGATGAGGGCTTGGGGTCATGGAAGATTCGATCTGGGATGAGTCCAAGAGTCGGATGGGGAATGAGTCCATTTGTGGGCTGAGGTAATAAGTGGGGATGAGTCCACCAGCTGAGCTGAGGTCACCTGATGATCCACTAGGCCATCCGGGAGTTGGTTGAGGGCAAGGTCATAACCCTCACTTGGGTTTGTCATAATGTTGGGCCCAATTTAAGACATTAAGGCATAAAGTGTTGTTGGTCACAGAGTCACAGAAATGTATGAATGTACTGGGATAACGAGGCACACAATGAACAACAAAAGAGATCGCTATCTTGGCATCATATTGGGGATATAATAATCTCCAAGGAGCCTGTTTCATATGTCCCCACATGAGGCTTATATTTTGACATGTATTTTGAGAGGTGAGGGCTTGGCATTAATTCAAGAAGCTTAAGAGTACGGCATGCCACAAATATGTAGGCTTCCTCCTGAGTGTATGACACCTTTTCAGTTTTGAATAGCCTGTAGAGTCTGCTTTAAACATTGTAGAAAATGTTGTCAGTCAGGTGGGGATGAAATGTTGTTCCATCTAGTGATTGGCTATGGCAGTGATATTGAAGAGGTCATGTAAGTGTGGAAGTCAGCATGGCTGTAGCTCAGTCCAATGGCTGTATCTACTGTCTCCAGGTGTAGTTGTCTCAATAACCTGTGGAGCCCCAGGCCCAGAACTTTACCCAAGGTAGGCATAGCTAGGCTGTGAAAAGCCAGAAGGCCAGATAATAGCATATGAGCCATGTGGATGCTACAACCTGGGGCACGTGGGGCGCTGAACCAGGATGGGCACAGTGTGGATCGCTTGATGTCCCCATTCCTGGTCTGTGTGGTTAGGGATAGCCTGCATTCCTTGGCAGAGGGTGCTCTTGAGTAACAACGATTTTATTCTTTCTTGACGCTCTCTGCTATTCACACTCTTGTGGATGTGGGTCCTGGAGTGATGATCTCTACTTCCTGAGTGAGATCATCATGTCATTATTAATTAAATATGCTTGGTAGCCAGAAAACTTTGACAAAGCTTGTGCCTTAGGTATATCATCAATATCATTATCAGGGTGCCAGATTATTTGTCGCAGATGCCAGAGGGCATTCAGTACTCTGTGGATCAGAACTAACCATCCATCCTTGGTGGAGCTGTCATCTGACTTGGGATGTGGGAGAGAAAGAAAAAGGGGTAGCTGAAAGGAGAAGAAAGACAAAGAGCAATGCCTACCGCAATATGAACTTTGCAAACCCTGATATGCCAAGTGTCACCACAGAGAGCAAGAAAAGGCAACTGATGTGTTTTCAGTGCATTTTGACATGAAGTAGAGGACACCAAGACTGGTGATTAAGTATAATGAGGGCCAATGGAAGGAGAGAGACCCATTTAGATCATCACATTTCTTCTTCTTCTTTCCATAAGGTTTAAGCACAGGATTGTGACAGTCTATAAGAGTGACGGCCTTGGGCCAACAGAGAAAGTGAAAGTTCCATAGAACGCTTTGTTCAAGAGTTTGTATTTTTGTTGTGTATTCTGAAAATTAAAGTGAGCGCACTGAACACTGTCAGTAACATCTGGAACTCCATAGGGAATGAGGAGTCTTTTTGTGAGGCCCTGTTCACTTCAACAGTAGCATGTCTAGTGGGGTGGGTAAGATGTCAGTATATATTTTCACCATGATCAAGACATAATGAGCAGCACCTGTGATGGGGGTGTGGGGGGGAGTGGCCCAATAAAACCTACTTGTCAACAACGATACTGGAAGGTTCCCCATGGGGTGGCACTGCAGGGATTATATCGCTAATGTTAGGTTTTCCTGTAGAGAGTGAATTAGCTTGTCACCCTGTGGGCCATTGCAGAGGAGAGGGATAAACCTTTTGCATTCAGCCCAAGCTTCAAGGGCAGAGAATCCTCTATGACCTGTCTCATGGGCCCATTGGGTCAAATTTAAGAAAATGGTATTTGCAGTGTCGTCTAAGGAAGTCTGACCCTAGTCTCTAAAACTTGTACTTATCTATCAGATTGGGCATTAGTTTGGGCATCAGTAGAATAACCCTTGGGGTGGGCAGAGATATCCATCACCTTAATATATATCTTTTCTATTTGAAAGGCAGGGAATGTACAATATTATTTACCTCAATGGGGGTACCCTAGAATGGAAAATTGTTGTTGTTGCCAGTGGCCAGACCAAATCATTAGACCTTTGGCAGTGACCCAGGAGTCTGTAAAGATGTGTAATTGAGACCAGTTGTTGGTCAGCGTATCCTCCAAAACCAATACAACTTCGAGGAGTTTGGTCAATTGTGTGAATTCTGGGTGCCATCCTTTGTCAGGGATGTTCTGGTTAAGAGATTAAAAAAACAGCATACCTCCAACAAGTTCCATCACATTTGGTGATGGCACTGATGTCATAAAGTATATAAACTTCCTTTGCTGTTCACCCAGTTGATCGCAAGGGGATCCTCAGGTAGCCAGGGGTTTTGAGAGAGAGAGGTGACCTCCTCCAGCACTGTGGCATCTGGCAAGGAAATGATAATAGGGGAGACCACATCTTCTTGCACGGTAGAGGGCCAGGCATAGCTCTACTCTGTATGTACTAATTCCATTTCAGCAAGAAGGCCTTGGTTGCAATGCAAAGCTTGTGTGGTTCTGCTTCCATGAGCCAGGATATAATGGGCAGCTGGGTGCAGAGGGTCACAAGTTCAAGTCCTGTGAGAGCCTCCATTTCCAGAAGGGCTTAATATGCAAGCAGAAGTTGCTCTAATGATATGTAATGTGGGGCCCAAAGGGGCAGTCTATTGCACCAGAAATCTGTGGTGGCTATCATGTGTGATTCATAAACTCCAAGAATCAAAGGAGGTGGTTGCCAGAGCTTCCACCATAAAAGAGACTCCAAAGAGCACTAAATGAGGTACACTGATTCTAGAGACTTCTGTTTTAAAGGGCCCCACTCACAGTGGGCCAACTTATGAGAGATTGAGCGAATAGGCTATAATAGTGTTTGTAAATGAGGGCTATGTGACCTCCAGGAGCTGGAGACCTAATAGTGCTGGGCCTTCATGAGAGTAGTTAAGGATGACAAAGCTAAGAGTTGCTTTTTAACTACATCAGGAATGGAGCAACCCTCAGCAGGCTAAGGGATACCTAAGGACTTAGCTGAGGTGCCCAGCCCTTGACACAAATGCCAGCCCATTTCCTCTCAGTAACTGCCATGGTGACTATCTTGCTATGAGAGCCTGTACTGATTTTCCTTGCAGGAGGATGTCAGCATTGTAGTTCCAGATCTGGGTATCGGGGGACAAGTGGATTGGGTTAAAGTATTGCCATCAGAGGTGGTATGCTATGGCTGAGCTACTGAGGTTCCCCATGGACAACTGACTAGTGGTGTATTGTGTCATTTCAAGGATGAGTGTGACCTGAGGCTTAGAAGGTGTTACAGTAGGCCTTGAAAATAGAGCATATCAGCCAGGTCTATAACAGCAAATATCTGTCAGTTGAAGATTGAATGGCCTCAGTCATATCAATGGCGTTAGATGTAGGGTCCTTAATGGGTGAGGCAGTGGCATTAAGTTTGCGATAATCCACTGTGAGACACCATTTATTTTTTTCAGGTTAATCAACAGGCAAAATTGGACTGTGAAACATAAACAGTGGGGATACTTATCCCCCTGCTTTATACATCCTGTGTAATGGGTCCCAATCCTTGAAAGCACTATTTCAATTTATATTGGGCCATATTAACAATTGTAAGGAGTTGGGATAGATCTACAGGGTCCTATTTGGTGAGGCTAACCTTATGGACTTAAGTGTTAATGTTATTCCAGGAGGCCACTGAGCTAGTTAGAACATCCAAACCATTAAGGGGAAATCCATGTGGGGTGGGAGCTGTGACCACTGAAAATTTATTCAAATTATTGGGCAAATGGTTGATGTAAGGCAGACTTCTTTACTTTCCATCTTATGTCTGGCAATGCCCTGGAAAACTTAGAGAGTTCTTCCTTTAAATTTAGTGGGATTTCTGGGGATCACCAATGTAATTTGGGAACCAGTATCAATCAAGGCCATAAAAGGTATTGTATGACAACTAATGGACTAGCACTGGAGAGTTTCCTCAGGAAGTCACTGGGCACCTGCGGACATGCCTTATGTTACAGAATAGGGCAGTTGGCCCTGTGCCATGGGGATGTGTTCAAGAGAGAAGGAGATTGGATATTTTGTGCAGCTTGTCATAGAAGAGCTGGAGCTCCTCAGGGATATTACCCAAAATCAGATAAGTGGGGAAGCCCAGGTCACAGACTCACCAATACCAAGTCTTTCGGTGAGGGCTCCACAGTGGTGGGAGGTGGTGCAGGAAAAACCTGAAATGGCATCTCACCTCAGTAGTAGTTACCGTGGCAAGCAACGAGCTAGGTCTCAGGACCCTCGTCATGAGCAGTCAATTGATTCTAGACCAGCTAGGCCACCTTAATAACCACTCGAATAATCAAAGGCAGTGGGGAAGCCCTATAATTTGGTGGTGCTCCCATGAGAAATAACCTCCAGGTGTTGGTTTCAAAAGGAGCTTGCTCAGGACTAGCTTTGGTTTCCTGCCCATTGGAGTGCTTAGAATAATGATATACTGATTGAACTATACCAATTTTCCTTAATAATCATCCCCCCTCGATGTACTCTAGTTCATGAAGGCATGCTCATTTTCTACTGAAAAGGTAGAGTGAGTTAATTTATATGCTATGGACACCCAATGGAGCAAGGAAGAGGCCACAAACCATGCCCATGAATGTTCAGGTGAATGGACACCGTGCACCTATTTCCATGAGTTTAGTGGAACCCATAATAAATTATTAAGGAACACAAATATGACAGACAATTGGCTCATCTTGGCAGAACTTAAAATTAATTCAAAGATAGCATTATATAGGCACAGAAGCCAATCAGCACACTTTCCATTAGATAATTGCTTAAATCTTCTGATGAAATTTGAATTTCTGGTCAAATCAAACCTAGACCCCTGTTTTTGTTTCCTCTCCCTTGTATTTTTTATTTTGCAGTGGTTATAACATATGCTTCAGAGGGATCGTCTCTACCCAACTCATGTTGGTAAACGTCTATATTAGTTCCCTGAGACTGCTGTAACAAACTACCACAAACCTAATGGCTTAGCACAACAGAAATTTGTTTTCTCTGAGTTCTGGAGGCAAGAAGTCTGAAATCAGTTTCACTGGAGCACAATCAAGGTGTCTGCAGGGTTGCTGTGCTCCTTTCAAGAGGCTCTACCAGACAATGTCTTCTTGCTTCTTTCAGCTTCTCATGGCTACTGGCATTCCCTGGTTTCTGGCCACATCACTCCAATCTCTGCCTCTGTGATCACACTGCCTTCTCTTCTTCTGTCTCAAATATCTCTAAGCCCCCTCTTATAATGTCGCTTGTGGCTTCACTTACACAAGTTCCCACTTTGGTAATCTGACACAGTTTCCAAATCTCAAGATCCTTAACTTAATTGCCTCTGCAAAGCCTTTGCCATATAAGGTGATATTCAAACGCTCAGCAGTGGAATGTGTATATCTTGGGTGGCCATTATTCAGTCTACAGCAGCATCCTCCTCCAAGGAGTTCCAATTAATATCATCAGGATTAGGAAATTCCTCTGTGGTTGCCACACAATTAGCTTTAGAGGCCTTGGTCTTAAGCAGAGAGCAGAGTGCAGAGTAGCCCTCTGGCTTGTTGATATTCTTCAGTGCTTAAGAGGACCCACATTCACTGCTTGTTTTACAATTAAGCAGTATGATCATAGCGCCCTCTGGCCTATTAGGAGGTTCTGAGATAAGGCATTCAGTGCCAATTTTCATAAACATTTGTGCCACAGGACAACATGGGTGTTTTCTCCGACAATGTACAAGCCTGAGGATCAGGATATGTGTGAAAGAAACCTGAGCAGCAGCATCAGAGGGATTTAAGAGTCCTAGTGAGCTTCTGCACTTGTAAATGTAGAGCTCAGCATGGCTGCTTTTTAGACTCATTTCTTTCTTTTTTTTTTAATCCTCTAATTACTGCTTTTTCATGAGCAACCACCTGATGGGCCTGTATATAGCACAGGGTATAAGTCTTTCCCTTGAGAACTCAACAAAACAGAGGGTAAAGGCTTGTTAGACACACAACCAGCTGGTCACAGGATTAGGGTCTTTCCCCTGAGCCTAACGTCAGTCAAAACTTATGCATTAAAAGACACACAGAGACAGGGAATTTAAAACAATTATGATGAAGATATTAAGTGACCTAATGGGAGAAATAGACGGCATGCAAGAACAGATGTGTATTGTAAGCAGAAGGATGGAAACTCTAAGGAAGAATCAAAAGTAAATGTTGAAAATTTAAAATGCTAACAGATATGAAGAATACCTTTGATGTGTACTGCAACTGATGAAGTAATCAGTGAGCTAAAATATATGGTCACAGGCACTTTGTAAACTGAAATACAAAGAGGAAAACATGGACTCCGGAGGAAGATGGCGGAAGAGTAAGACGCGGAGATCACCTTCCTCCCCACAGATACATCAGAAATTCATCTACACGTGGAACAACTCCTACAGGACACCTACTGAACGCTGACAGAAGACCTCAGACCCCCCAAAAGGCAAGAAACTCCCCACATACCTGGGTAGGGCAAAAGAAAAAAAGAATAAACAGAGACAATAGGATAGGGACGGGACCTGCACCAGTGGGAGGGAGCCGTGAAGGAGGAAAGGTTTCCACACACTACAAGCCCCTTCGCGGGCGGAGACTGCAGGTGGCGGAGGGGGAAGCTTCGGAGTAACGGAGGAGAGCACAGCAACAGGGGTGCGGAGGGCAAAGCGGAGAGATTCCGGCACAGAGGATCCGTGCCCTCAGGCACACACCAGCCTGAGAGGCTTGTCTGCTTGGCCGCCGGGGCGGGCGGGGCTGGGAGCGGAGGCTGGGGTATCGGCTTTCAGTCGGAGCGCAGGGAGAGGACTGGGGCTGGCGGCAAGAAGAGAGCCTGAAGGGGTTAGTGCAACACGGCTAGCCCGGAGGGAGTCCGGAGAAAGGGTCTGGAGCTGCCGAAGAGGCAAGAGACTTTTTTCCCTTTTGTTTCCTGGTGCGCGAGGAGAGGGCATTAAGAGGGCTGCTTGCGGAAGCGCCGGAGACAGGCGCGAGCCGCGGCTAAAGGCGCGGACCTCGGAGACGGGCGTGGGACGCTGGGGCTGCTGCTGCCGCCGCCGCCGCGGGGCCTGTGTGTGAGCGCGGGTCACTGTCCGCCCCGCCTTCCGGGGGGCCTGTGCACCCCGCCACTGCCGGGGTCCCAGGACCCGGGGACGGCTTTCCCGGGAAAGCGCACGGAGCGCCTCGGGCTGCTGCGACGTCACGCCAGCCTCTGCCGCCGCAGGCGCGCCCCACACTGCGCGCCCCTCCCTCCCCTCTGCCTGAGTGAGCCAGAGCCCCCGAATCAGCGGCTCCTTTAAACCCGTCCTGTCTGAGCGAAGAACGGACGCCCTCTGGCGACCTACGCGCAGAGGCGGGGCCAGGTCCAAGGCTGAGACCCGGGAGCTGTGAGAGCAGAGACAGGGAAATCTCTCTGTGCAGCCTCGGAGGGAGCGGATTGAAGCTCCATGGTCCATTTGATGTGCCCTGCGTCTGTGGAGTGCATAAATGGACAGCGAATCATCCTAAATTGAGGAAGTGGACTTTGAGGACAAGATTTAAGACTTTCCCCCCTTTTTCCTCTTTTTACAACGAATTATCCCAAATTGAGGAGGTATACTTGGAGAGCAAGATTTTTGATTTTTCCCCCTGCTCTCTTTTTGTGAATGTGTATGTGTAATCTTCTGTGTAAGATTCTCTCTGTATAGCTTTGCTTCCACCATATGTCCCAGGGTTCTATCTGTCCGTTTTTTTTCAATAATTACTTTTTAATTTTAATAACGCTACTATATTTCATACTTTATTCTATTTTACTTTACCTGCTCTTTCTTTTTTCCTACCTTCCCTTCCTCCCTCCCTCCCTCCACTCCTCCTTTCCTTCTTTCTTTTTCTTTCTTCCCTCCCTCCCTCCCACCCTTCTTCTTTCCACTTTCTTTTGCTTTCCTTCCTCCCTCCCTCCCTCCCTTCTTCCATTCACTCTTCCTTTTGCTTTCATTCCTCCCTCCCTCCCTCCTTTCTTTCTTTCTTTCTTTCCATCCTTTCTCCCTCCCACCCTCCTTTCTTTCTTCCTTCCTTCCTTCCTTTCTTCCCTTCTTCCTTTCTTTCCCTCTCTCTTTCTTTCTTCTACTAATTCTTTCTTTCTACTTTTTCTCCCTGTTATTCTGAGCCGGGTAGATGAAAGGCTCTTGGTGCTGCAGCCAGGAGTCAGTGCTGTGCCTCTGAAGTGGGAGAGCCAACTTTAGGACACAGGTCCACAAGAGACCTCCCAGCTCCACATAATATCAAGCAGCGAAAATCTCCCAGAGATCTCCATCTCAACACCAGCACCCAGCTTCAGTCAACGACCAGCAAGCTACAGTGCTGGTCACCCTCTGCCAAGCAACTAGCAAGAAAGGAACACAACACCACCCATTAGCAGAGAGGCTGCCTAAAAACATAATAAGGCCACAGGCACCCCAAAACACACCACCAGACGTGGACCTGTCCACCAGAAAGACAAGATCGAGCCTCAACCACCAGAACACAGGCACTAGTCCCCCCCACCAGGAAGCCTACACAACCTACTGAAACAACCTTAGCCACTGGGGACAGACACCAAAAACAACGGGAACTACGAAACTGCAGCCTGCAAAAAGGAAACCCCAAACACAGTAACATAAGCAAAATGAGAAGACAGAAAAACACACAGCAGGTGAAGGAGCAAGATAAAAACCTACCAGACCTAACAAATGAAGAGGTAATAGGCAGTCTACCTGAAAAAGAATTCAGAATAATGATAGTAAAGCTGATCCAAGATTCTATTTCCAAGATCCAAAATCTTGGAAATAGAATAGACAAAATGCAAGAAACAGTTAACAAGGACCTAGAAGAACTAAAGATGAATCAAGCACCGATTAAAAACACAATAAATGAAATGAAAAATACTCTAGATGGGATCAATAGCAGAATAACTGAGGCAGAAGAACGGATAAGTGAGGTAGGAGATAAAATAGTGGAAATAACTGATGCAGAGCAAAATAAAGAAAAAAGAATGAAAAGAACAGAGGAGAGTCTCAGAGACCTCTGGGACAACATTAAATGCACCAACATTTGAATTATAGGGTTTCCAGAAGAAGAAGAGAAAAAGAAAGGGACTGAGAAAATATTTGAAGAGATTATAGTTGAAAACTTCCCTAATATGGGAAAGGAAATAGTTAATCAAGTCCAGGAGGCACAGAGAGTCCCATACAGAATAAATCCAAGGAGAAATACGCCAAGACACATATTAATCAAACTGTCAAAAATTAAACACAAAGAAATCATATTAAAAGCAGCAAGGGAAAAACAACAAATAACACACAAGGGAATCCCCATCAGGTTAACAGCTGATCTCTCAGCAGAAACTCTACAAGCCAGAACGGAGTGGCAGGACATAATTAAAGTGATGAAGGAGAGAAACCTGCAACCAAGATTACTCTACCCAGCAAGGATCTCATTCAGATTTGATGGAGAAATTAAAACCTTTACAGACAAGCAAAAGCTGAGAGAGTTCAGCACCACCAAACCAGCTTTACAACAAATGCTAAAGAAACTTCTCTAGGCAAGAAACACAAAAGAAGGAATATACCTACAATAATGAACCCAAAGCAATTAAGGAAATGGGAATAGGAACATACATATCAATAATTACCTTAAATGTAAATGGACTAAATGCTCCCACCAAAAGACACAGAGTGGCTGAATGGATACAAAAACAAGACCCACATATATGCTGTCTACAAGAGACCCACTTCAGACCTAGAGACACATACAGATTGAAAGTAAGGGGATGGAAAAAGTTATTCCATGCAAATGGAAATCAAAAGAAAGCTGGAGTAGCAATTCTTATATCAGACAAAATAGACTTTAAAATAAAGACTATTAGAAGAGACAAAGAAGGACACTACATAATGATCAAGGGATCGATCCAAGAAGAAGATATAACAATTGTAAATATTTATGCACCCGACATAGGAGCACCTCAATACATAAGGCAAATACTAACAGCCATAAAAGGAGAAATCGACAGTAACACAATCATAGTAGGGGACTTTAACACCCCACTTTCACCAATGGACAGATCATCCAAGATGAAAATAAATAAGGAAACACAAGCTTTAAATGATACATTAAACAAGATGGACTTAATTGATATTTATAGGACATTCCATCCAAAAACAACAGAATACACATTTTTCTAAAGTGCTCATGGAACATTCTCCAGGATAGATCATATCTTGGGTCACAAATCAAGCCTTGGTAAATTTAAGAAAATTGAAATTGTATCAAGTATCTTTTCCAACCACAATGCTATGAGACTAGACATCAATTACAGGAAAAGATCTGTAAAAAATACAAACACATGGAGGCTAAACAATACACTACTTAATAACGAAGTGATCACTGAAGACATCAAAGAGGAAATTAAAAAATACCTAGAAACAAATGACAATGGAGACACGGCGACCCAAAACCTATGGGACGCAGCAAAAGCAGTTCTAAGGGGGAAGTTTCTAGCAATACAATCCCACCTTAAGAAACATGAAACATCTCGAGTAAACAACCTGACCCTGCACCTAAAGCAATTAGAGAAAGAAGAACAAAAACCCCCCAAAGTTAGCAGAAGGAAACAAATCATAAAGATCAGATCAGAAATAAATGAAAAAGAAATGAAGGAAACAATAGGAAAGATCAACCAAACTAAAAGCTGGTTCTTTGAGAAGATAAACAAAATTGACAAACCATTAGCCAGACTCATCAAGAAAAGCAGGGAGAAGACTCAAATCAATAGAATTAGAAATGAAAAAGGAGAAGTAACAACTGACACTGCAGAAATACAAAAGATCATCAGAGATTACTACAAGCAACTCTATGCCAATAAAATGGACAACCTGGAAGAAATGGACAAATTCTTAGAAATGCACAACCTGCCAAGACTGAATCAGGAAGAAATAGAAAATATGAATAGAACAATCACAAGCACTGAAATTGAAATTGTGATTAAAAATCTTCCAACAAACAAAAGCCCAGGACCAGATGGCTTCACAGGCGAATTCTATCAAACATTCAGAGAAGAGCTAACACCCATCCTTCTCAAAGTCTTCCAAACAATATCAGAGGAAGGAACACTCCCAAACTCATTCTACGAGGCCACCATCACCTTGATACCAAAACCAGGCAAGGATGTCACAAAGAAAGAAAACTACAGGCCAATATCACTGATGAACATAGATGCAAAAATCCTCAACAAAATACTAGCAAACAGAATTCAACAGCACATTAAAAGGATCATACACCATGATCAAGTGGGGTTTATTCCAGGAATGCAAGGATTCTTCAATATTCGCAAATCAATCAATGTGATACACCATATTAACAAGTTGAAGGAGAAAAACCATATGATCATCTCAATAGATGCAGAGAAAGCTTTCGACAAATTTCAACACCCATTTATGATAAAAACCCTGCAGAAAGTAGGCATAGAGGGAACTTTCCTCAACATAATAAAGGCCATATATGACAAACCCACAGCCAACATTGTCCTCAATGGTGAAAAACTGAAACCATTTCCACTAAGATCAGGAACAAGACAAGGCTGCCCACTCTCACCACTCTTATTCAACCTAGTTTTGGAAGTTTCAGCCACAGCAATCAGAGAAGAAAAGGAAATAAAAGGAATCCCAATTGGAAAAGAAGAAGTAAAGCTGTCACTGTTTGCAAATGATATGATACTATACATAGAGAATCCTAAAGATGCTACCAGAAAACTACTAGAGCTAATCAATGAATTTGGTAAAGTAGCAGGATACAAAATTAATGCACAGAAATCTCTGGCATTTCTGTACACTAATGATGAAAAATCTGAAAATGAAATCAAGAAAACACTCCCATTTACCATTGCAACAAAAAGAATAAAATATCTAGGAATAAACCTACCTAAGGAGACAAAAGACCTGTATGCAGAAAATTATAAGACACTGATGAAAGAAATTAAAGATGATACAAATAGATGGAAAGATATACCATGTTCCTGGATTGGAAGAATCAATATTGTGAAATTGACTCTACTACCCAAAGCAATCTACAGATTCAATGCAATCCCTATCAAACTACCACTGGCATTTTTCACAGAACTAGAACAAAAAAATTCAAAATTTGTTTGGAAAAACAAAAGACCCCGAATAGCCAAAGCAATCTTGAGAACGAAAAATGGAACTGGAGGAATCAGGCTCCCTGACTTCAGCCTATACTACAAAGCTACAGTAATCAAGACAGTGTTGTACTGGCATAAAAACAGAAAGATAGATCAATGGAAGAGGATAGAAAGCCCAGAGATAAACCCAACCACATATGGTCAACTTATCTTTGATAAAGGAGGCAGGAATGTACAGTGGAGAAAGGACAGCCTCTTCAATAAGTGGTGCTTGGAAAACTGGACAGGGACATGTAAAAGTAGGCGATAAGATCATTCTCTAACACCATACACAAAAATAAGCTCAAAATGGATTAAAGACCTAAATGTAAGGCCAGAAACTATCAAACTCTTAGAGGAAAACATAGGCAGAACCCTCTATGACATAAATCACAGCAAGATCCTTTTGGACCCTCCTCCTAGATAAATGGAAATAAAAGCAAAGATAAACAAATGGGACCTAATGAAACTTCAAAGCTTTTGCACAGCAAAGGAAACCATAAACAAGACCAAAAGAGAACCCTCAGAATGGGAGAAAATATTTGCAAATGAAGCAACGGTCAAAGGATTAATCTCCAAAATTTATAAACAGCTCATGCAGCTCAATAGCAAAAAAACAAACAACCCAATCCAAAAATGGGCAGAAGACTTAAATAGGCATTTCTCCAAAGAAGATATACAGACTGCCAACAAACACATGAAAGAATGCTCAACATCATTAATCATTAGAGAAATGCAAATCAAAACTACAATGAGATATCATCTCACACCAGTCAGAATGGCCATCATCAAGAAATCTACAAACAATAAATGCTAGAGAGGGTGTGGAGAAAAGGGAACACTCTTGTACTACTGGTGGGAATGTGAATTGGTACAGCCACTATGGAGGACAGTATGGAGGTTCCTTTAAAAACTAAAAATAGAACTACCATATGACCCAGCAATCCCACTAATAGGCATATACCCTGAGAAAACCATAATTCAGAAAGAGTCATGTACCAAAATGTCCATTGCAGCTCTATTCACAATAGCCCATAGCTGGAAACAACCTAAGTGTCCATCATCAGATGAATGGATAAAGAAGATGTGGCACATATATACAATGGAATATTACTCAGCCATAAAAAGAAACGAAACTGAGCTATTTGTAATGAGGTGGATAGACCTAGAGTCTGTCATACAGAGTGAAGTAAGTCAGAAAGAGAAAGACAAATACTGTATGCTAACACATATATATGGAATTAAAAAAAAATGTCATGAAGAACCTAGGGGTAAAAGGGCAATAAAGACACAGACCTACTTGAGAATGGACTTGAGGATATGGGGAGGGAGAAGGGTAAGCTGTGACAAAGCGAAAGAGAGGCATGGACATATATATACTACCAAACGTAACGTAGAAGATAGTGGGAAGCAGCCGCAGAGCACAGGGAGATCAGCTCGGGGCTTTGTGACCGCCTGGAGGGGTGGGATGGGGAGGGTGGGAGGGACGGAGATGCATGAGGGTAGGGATGTGGGAACAGATGTATATGTATGACTCATTCACTTTGTTATAAAGCAGAAACTAATAAAGAAAAAGAAGAAAAAGCAGATTGCAAAACAGTAAAAAAAAAAAAAGAGGAAACATGGAAAAAATAACATACATTGAAATAGTGTAAGATAAGTTTAAAAGGTACAAAAGAAACATAATTGGAACGCCAGGAGGGAAAGAAAGAGAGAATGAAGCAGAATAAATATTTGATGTAATAATGGCTGAAAATATTCCAAAATTAATGACAGACACCAAAACATGGATCTAAGAAGCTCAGAAAACACCAAGCAATATAAATACAGAAAAAACTAGAATATCATATTCAAACTGCAGAAGAACAGACAATGAATGAAATCTTGAAAGAAGCCATGGGAAGCAGGGAAATGCCATAACTATAGAGGAACAACGATAAGAATCATATCAGACTTCTGGTCAGGAACCACGCACACAAGAAGAGAGTGGAGTGAAACAGTTAAAATGTTGAAAGAAAAATCCACCAACCAAGCAATCTATATCCAGTGAAATTATCCTTTGAAAATGAAGGCAAAGTAAAGACTTTCTCAGACAAAGCCAAACTGAGGAAATTCATTGCCAGCAGACCTGCTGTGCACAAAATACTAAAAGAAGGTCCTCAGAGAGAAGGAAAATGATAAAAGTCAAAAACTCAGATCTACGTAGGGAAAGGAAGAACATAGAAGAAGGAATCAATGAAAGTAAAATAAAACCACTTACTGTTCTTATTCTTAGCTTTTCTAAAAGATAACTGCTTGTTTAAAGTAATAATGGTAACAACGTATTCAATAACTATATCACACTGATAAGTTAAATGAATGACAGTATTGCCATTAGGAACAGGAGGAAGGAATGGGGAAGACTCTGATATAAGGTACCTGTAGTACACATTAAGCGGTGTAGTGCTATTTGAAGGTGGACTTTGATTAGCTATAAATGTATATTGCAAACTCTAGGGTAACCACTTAGATTTGTTTAAAATCATAATCAATATGCTAAAGGCGAAGATAAAATGGAATCATATACAATGCTCAAGTGAACCCAGAGAAGGCAGAAAAAGAGGGGAAGAAAGGACAAAGAACGAGTGTAATGAATAGGAAACAATTACAAATATAGTAGATGTTAATTCATCTATGTTAATAATGACTTTAAATGTGAATGGTCTAAATATACCAATGCAAAGACATATTGTCAGGGTGGATTTAAAAAACAAACCCCAGAAACCAGTAGCATAGAAATCTTAAAAACGCAAGAAGAACTAGAGTGGGAGATTTTAAAATAACCTTTCAAAATTGGACAGATAGGTTAAGTAATAAGAATTAATAAATAAAAATATACAGAAAATGCCATTAATCTTAAAACTTTCAAAGTTCAATATCCATCAAAGATTTAGGAAGACTATCACAAACAAAAAACAAACCCCAGAAATACTCTTGCAAATGTCTGCAAGAAATAGTCTTTATATATAAAGAAAAGAAGAAATGTCTCAAATCAGTGACCTCAGATGCCATTTGAAGAAAGGAGGGAGAATTCAAGCCAAAGAAAGGCCATATTCAAGCCAAAGTAAAGAAGAAAAGAAATAGTAAGGATCAGAGCAGACATCAGTAAAACAGAAAGAGGAAGACAATAGGGAAAATGAATGAAATGAAAACTATTTCCTTGGAGAAGATCAATGTACCTGATAAACCTATAGGTTAGCAGTTCAGGGAAAAGAGAGAGAAGACACAAATTGCCAACCTCACAGTGAGGCAGGTGGCATCATGACAGAGCCTGTAGATATTAAAATGATAACAAAGAAATGCCATGAACAACTCTATGCCAATCAATCTGGCGACTTAGATGAAATGGACACATTTCTTGAAATACACAAACTACCAAAGTTCATTCAGTAAGAAATAGATAACCTGAAGATTCTTATATCTACCAAGGAAATTGAATTCATAAGTAAAAATTTTCCCACGTTGAAAACTCCATATAGCTCTACTGGTGAAATATACCAAACACTCAAGGAAGAAATAATACCATTTTAACATAAGCTCCTTCAGAAAACTTCACATTAATTTAAATTTAATTTTCATATTCATTTGGTGACGCCAACATCACTCTGACACCAAAACCAGAAAAAGACTTTACAAGAAAGGAAAAGTGTAGACCAACATCACTCATGAACAAGATGCAAAATTACTAAACAATATTTCAGCGAGTCAAATCCAAAATATATTTTAAAATTAATACATCATTATCACTTGGGGTATGGAATACAAGGTTCACCAGATTTTCAAAAATCAGAGAGTAATTCACCATGCTGACAAACCAAATCCAGGAAAAAAAAAAACCATATCATCATCTTCACAAAGCATTTAAAAAATCCAACACCATTTCATGATAAAAGCTCTCACCAAACTGGCAAGAGAAGGCAACTTACTCAGCCAGATATAATGTGCACTGACAAATATCTAACAGCTAACACCATACTTAATGGTGAACCACTGAATGATTTCCCCCCCGCCCCCCAAGATCACGGTATGGATGTCCACACTCACCACTTTTATGGAGGGTCTAGCCAGGGCAAAAAAGACAAAAAAAGAAATAAAAGTCACACAGATTGGAAAGGAATAAGAAAAATGATCTCTCTTTGAATATGTCATGGTCTTATATACAGAAAATCATAAGGAATCCACACAAAAAAGGAACTGGACTCATAAGCCAGTTTAGCCAGGTTGCAGGATATAATACAATATCAATATAGAAAACTTAATTGTATTTGTATGTACTCGTAGAAGGCAGTGGAAAATTAAAATAAATTTATAACCACATCAGAAAATATGATATACTTAGGGATAATACCTTCAAGCTCTATGCCATGAAACTGCTATTGAGAGAAATCAAAGGAGACTTAAATAAATGGAGACATATTCCATGCTCATTGTTCAGAAGATTCAATATACTTACCATGTCAGTTCTTCCCAAAGTGACACAACACAAACCCACTGAAAATTCCAGAAGGGATTTTTTTTGGTAGAAATTTTAAATTTCAAGAATATTTTAAATTTCACATGGGATTACAAAGGACCAGGAACAGCCAATATAACCTTAAGAAAGATGAACAAATTTGGAGAGTTAACACTATCTTATTTCAAGACTTACTGTAAAGCGATAGTCATCACAACACTGTGATTTTGGCGTGAACATGGACAAATGGACCACTGGAACAGAATAGATAATGCAGAAATAAACCCACCCACATAAGGACAACTAATTATTGACATAGTTAGAAATACAGTTCAGTGTAGAAAGGATCGCCTTTTCAAGAAGTCGTGCTAGCAACATTGGATATTCCTACCCCTCAAATATGAGCATTAATATCTCTTACTATATATCAGCAAAAATGGACTCAAAATGGATGACAGACCTAAAGGTAAGCTTTCAAAGAAAACCTGTTGTGACCTTGTGTTGGGACAAGTATTCTCGGAAAGAACAATAAATAAAGCTGATCAAGGGCAGTTATCCAGAACATATAGAGAGAACTTTTGAAACTCAATAATAAGAATACAAACAACCGAGTTAAAAGTGGACAAAAGACTAGAACAGATACTTCACCATTCATCCATGGATGGGAAATAAGCACATGGATACATGTTCAACATCCCTGGTCATTAGAGAGTTACAACTAAACACCACAATTTGATAGCACTACACAAATGTTAGAATGGCTAAAATTTAAAAAGACTCTCCATAGCAAGTATGAGCTAGGATTCGAAGGAACTGAAACCATTGTATACCACTATGGAAATGTAAAATGCACCACCACTTTGGAAAGCTATTTTTGTAGTTCATTGAAAAGTTAAATGCATACCTACCATATTACACAGCCTTTCCATTCCTAGGTATTCACCAAAGCCAAATGAAACAATACACCCACACAAAACTTCTACATGGATGTTCTTGGCAGCTTTATATGCAGTAGCCAAAAATTAGAAACATCCCAAAAGTCTGTCGGCATGTGAAGGCATAAATAAACGGCTGTACATCTACAAAATGGAATACTCGTTTGCAATAAATTGTAATGAACTACTGATGCATGAGTGAATCTCAAAATAATTGCTCTGATTGAAAGAAGCCAGACCAAGGAAAGTTCATGTCATGGTGTATGTGCACACATGCGTGCATGCATGTGTGTGTGTGTGTTTGTGTGTGACAATCATAAGTTGTGCAAAATTCTAGAAAATGGAAAGTAATCTAAGGGTTTGTTCCCGGTTATGGGGAGGGAAGTGTCAGGGAGAATCGCAGGGAGGGGTTGCAAGGGGCACGAGGCAATGTTTCTTAATTCTAGAGATAATTTCATGGGTCATGTGCCAAACATATCAAATTGTGTCCTTTAAACATGTGCATTTTCTTGTATGTCAGTTATAGCTCAATAAAGCATTTAAAAATCAAACAAAAACAGAAAGAGCCTCATTGACCTGTGGGACAACATCAAGTCACCAAACCTACATGTAATTGTTGTCACTGAAGAAAAAAGAGGAAGTGAGGAAGGCACAGAAAAATATTTGAGCCTTTAATGGTAGAAAATGTTCCAAATATGAGGCAAAACTATTAACTCACAGCTCCAAGAAGGCCTATGAATTCCAAGCAGGATACAGAATAAAAGTCTCACTAAGGAGATAGCTTCAAGATGACGGAGGAGTAGGACGTGGAGATCACCTTCCTCCCCACAAATATATCAAAAATACATCTACATGTGGAACAGCTCCTAGAGAACACCTACTGAATTCTGGCAGAAGACCTCAGACTTCCCAAAAGGGAAGAAACTCCACAAGTACTCGGGCAGGGGAAAAGAAAAAAGAAAAAACAGAGATAAAAGAATAGTGATGGGACCTGCACCTCTGGGAGGGAGCTGTGAAGGAGGAAAAGTTTCCACACACTAGGAAGCCCCTTCGCAGGCGGAGACTGCGGGTGGCAGAGCAGGGAAGCTTCGGAGCCACGGAGGAGAGCACAGCAACAGTGGTGAGGAGGGCAATGCAGAGAGATTCCTGCACAGAGGATCAGTGCTGACCAGCACTCACCAGCCCGAGAGGCTCGTCTGCTTGGCCGCTGGGGTGGGCGGGGCTGGGAGCTGAGGCTCAGGCTTCGGTCGCAGGGAGAGGACTGGGGTTGGCGGCAGCCTGCAGGGCATTAGTGCACCACGGCTAGCTGGGAGGGAGTCCAGGAAAAGGTCTGGACCTGCCGAAGAGGCAAGAGACCTTTTCTTCCCTCTTTATTTCCTGGTGCATGAGGAGAGGGGATTCAGAGCACCACCTAAATGAGCTCCAGAAACGTGCGTGAGCTGCGCCTAACAGGGTGGACACCAGAGACGGGCATGAGACACTAAGGCGGCTGCTGTAGCCACCAAGAAGCCTGTGTGCAAGAACAGGTCACTATGCACACCACCCCTCCCGGGAGCCTGTGCAGCACGCCACTGCCAGGGTCTCATGATCCAGGGAAAACTTCCCCAAGAGAACACACGTTGTGCCTCAGGCTGCTGCAATGTCATGCTGGCCTCTGCCACCACAGGCTCACCCTGCATTCCATACCCCTCCCTCCCCCTGGCCTGAATGAGCCAGAGCCCCCTAATAAGCTTCTAATTTATCCCCGTCCTGTCTGGGTGGGGAACAGATGCCCTCAGGAGACCTACAAGCAGAGGTGGGGACAAATCAAAAGCTGAACACCAGGAGCTGTGCAAACAAAGAAGAGAAAGGGAAATCTCTCCCAGCAGCATCAGGAGCAGGGGATTAAATCTCCACAATCAAACTGATGTACCTTGCATCTGTGGAATACCTGAACAGACAACGAATCATCCCAACATTGATGTGGTGGACTTTGGGAGCAACTGTAGACTTGGGGTTGGCTTTCAGCATCTAATTTGTTTATGTTTATCTTAGTTTAGTATTTAGAGCTTATTATCACTGGTACATTTGTTTATTCATTTCGTTGCTGTGTTCCTTTTTTTCTAATACATATATATATATATATTTCCTTTTTCTCCTTTTATGAGTGTGTATGTGTATGCTTCTTTGTGTGATTTTGTCTGCATGAATTTGTTTTTACCATTTGTCCTAGGGTTCTGTCTTTATTTTATTTTATTTTATTTCTAAGTATAGTTTTTAGTGCTTGTGATTGTTGGTGGATATGGTTTTTCGTTTGGCGGCTCCCTTCTTTCTTTCTTTTTTTAAATTACTTTTTAATTTTTTAATTTTTATTTTAATAATTTTATTTTATTTTTCTTTCCTTCTTTCTATTTTTTTCTCCCTTTTCTTCTGAGTAGTGTGGCTGACAGGGTCTTGGTGCTCTGGCCAGGTGTCAGGCCTGAGCCTCTGAGGTGGGAGAGCTGAGTTCAGGACATTTGTCCACCAGAGACCTCCCAGCCCGACATAATATCAAAAGGCAAAAGCTCTCTCAGAGATCTCCATCTCAATGCAAAGATCCAGCTCGAATCACTGACCACAAAGCTACAATGTTGGACACCCTCTGCCAAACAACTAGCAAGACAGGAACACAACCCCACCCATTAGCAGAGAGGCTGCCTAAAATCAAAATAACGTCACAGACACCCCAAAACACATCACTGGGCGTTGTCCTGCCCACCAGAAAAACAAGATCCAGCCTCATCCACCAGAACACAGGCAACAATCCCCTCCACCAGGAAGCGTCCACAACCAACTGAACCAACCTTAGCCACTGGGGGCAGACACGAAAAACAACGGGGACTACGGACTCACAGCCTGTGAAAAGTAGACCCCAAACACAGTAAGTTAAGTGAAATGAGAAGACAGAGAAATATGCAGTAGGTGAAGGAGCAAGGTGAAAACCCATTAGACCAAACAAATGAAGAGGAAATAGTCAATCTACCTGAAAAATAATTCAGAGTAATGATAGTAAAGATGATCCAAATATTGTAAATAGTATGGAGAAAATACAAAAAAAAAAGTCTAACAAGGACCTAGAAGAACTAAAGAGCAAACAAACAATGATGAACAACACAATAAATGAAATTTTAAATTCTCTAGAAGGTAACAATAGCAGAATAACTGAGTCAGAAGAACAGATAAGTGACCTGGAAGATAAAATAGTGGAAATAACTACCACAGAGCAGACTAAAGAAAAAAGAATGAAAAGAATTGAGGACAGTCTCAGAGACCTCTGGGACAACATTAAATGCAACAACACTCGAATTATAGGGGTACCAGAAGAAGGAAAGAAAAAGAAAGGGACTGATAAAATATTTGAAGAGATTAAAGGTGAAAATTACCCTAATATGGGAAAGGAAATAGTCAATCAAGTCCAGGAAGCACAGAGAGCCCCAAAAGGATAAGTCCAAGAAGAAACATGCCAAGATGCATATTAATCAAACTATCAAAAATTAAATACAAAGAAAAAATATTAAAAGCAGCAAGGGAAAAGCAACAAATAAGATACAAGGGAATCCCCAAAAGGTTAACAGCTGATATTTCAGCAGAAACTGTGCAAGGCAGAAGGGAAGGGAGGGGCAGGACATATTTAAAGTGATGAAAGAGAAAAACCTACAACCAAGATTGCTCTACCCAGCAAGAATCTCCTTCAGATTTGGTGGAGAAATTAACAACTTTACAAACAGGCAAAAGCTAAGAGAACTCAGCACCACCAAACCAGCTTTAAAACAAATCCTAAAGGAACTTCTATAGGCAGGAAACACAAGACAAGTAAAAGGCCTACAGTAACAAATGCAAAACAATTAAGAAAATGGTAATAGAAAAATACATATCGATAAATACCTTAAATGTAAATGGATTAAATGCTCCAACCAAAAGACATAGACTGAATGAATGTCTACAAGAGACCCGCTTCAGATCAAGGGACACATACAGACTGAAAGTGTGAGGATGGAAAAAGATATTCCATGAAGATGGAAATCAAAAGAAAGCTGGACTAGCAATTCTCATATCAGACAAAATAGACTTTAAAATAAAGACTATTACAAGAGATAAGGAAGGACACTACAAAATGATCAAGGGATCGATCCAAGAAGAAGATATAACAATTGTAAATATTTATGCACCCAACACAGGAGCACCTGAATACATAAGGAAAATGGTAACAGTCATAAAAAAGGGGAAATTGACAGTAACACAATCATAGTTAGGGATTTTAACACTCCACTTCCTCAAATGGACAGATCATGAAGACAGAAAATTAATAAGGAAACACAAGCTTTAAATGATACATTAAACAAGATGGACTTAATTGATATTTATAGGACATTCCATCCAAAAACAACAGAAAACAGATTCTTGTCAAGTGCCCATGACACATTCTCCAGGATAGATCATATCTTGGGTCACAAATCAAGCCTTGGTAAATTTAAGAAAATTGAAATCGTATGAAGTATCATTTCTGACCACAACACTATGAGATTAGATATCAGTTACAGGAAAAAAATCTGTAAAAAATAAAAGCATATGGAGGCTAAACAATACACTAGAAAAGAACCAAAAGATCACTGAAGAAATCAAAGAGGAAATCATAAAACAATTAGTAACAAATGACCATGAAAACACGATGACCCAAAACCTATGGGATGCAGCAAAAGCGGTTCTAAGAGGGAAGTTTATAGCAGTACTATCCTACCTCAAGAAACAAGAAATATCTCAAATAAACAACCTAAACTTACAGCCAAAGCAATTAGAGAAAGAATAGCAAAAAACCCCAAAGATAGCCAAAGGAAACAAATCATAATGATCAGATCAGAAATAAATGAAAAAGAAATGAAGGAAACAATAGATAAGATCAATAAAACAAAACAAAAAGCTTCCTCTTTGAGAAGATAAACAAAATTGATAAACCAGTAGCCAGAGTCATCAAGATAAAATGAGAGAAGACTCAAATCAATAGAATTAGAAATGAAAAGGGAGAAGTAACAACTGACACTGCCGAAATACAAAGGATCATGAGAGACTACTACAAGCAACTCTATGTCAATAAAATGGACAACCTGGAAGAAACAGACAAATTCTTAGAAAAGCACAACCACCCGAGACCGAACCAGGAAGAAATCGAAAATCTAAACAGAAAATCACAAGCACTGAAACTGAGACTGTGATTAAAATTCTTCGAACAAACAAAAGCCCAGGACCAGATGCCTTCACAGATGAATTCTATCAAACATTTAGTGAAGAGCTAACACCTATCCTTCTCAAAATCTTCCAAAATATAGCAGAGGGAGGAAGACTCCCAAACTCATTCTACGAGGCCATGATCACCCTGATCCCAAAACCAGACAAACATGTCACAAAAAAAGAAAACTACAGACCAATATCACTGAGGAGCATAGATGAAAAATCCTCAACACAATACTAGCAATCAGAATCCAACAGCACATTCAAGGATCATCCACCAAGATGAAATGGAGTTTACCCCAGGAAAGCAGTGATTCTTCAATATACGTAAATCAAACCATGTGATAAACCATATTAACAAATTGAAGGAGAAAAACCATATGATCATCTCAATAGATGCAGAAAAAGCTTTTGACAAAATTCAACAGCCACTTATGATAAAAACCCTCCAGAAAGTAGGCATAGAGGGAACTTACCTCAACATAATAAAGGCCATATATGACAAAAAAACAGGCAACATTGTTCTCAATGGTGAAAAACTGAAGCCATTTCCACTAAGATCAGGAACAAGACAAGGTTGCCCACTCTCACCACTCTTATTCAACATAGTTTTGGAAGTTTTAGCCACAGCAATCAGAGAAGAAAAAGAAATCAATGGAATCCAAACCGGAAAAGAAGAAATTAAACTGTCACTGTTTGCAGATGGCATGATGCTATACATAGAGAATCCCAAACATGCTACCAGAAAACTACTGGAGCTAATCAATGAATTTGGTAAAGTAGCAGGATATGAAATTAATACACAGGAAGCTCTTGCATTCCTCTATATTAATGATGAAAAATCTGAAAGAGAAATTAAGGAAACACTCCCATTTACCATTGCAACAAAAATAATAAAATACATATGAATAAATCTACCTAAGGAGACCGAAAACCTGTATACAGAAAAGTATATGAAACTGATGAAAGAAATTATACATGATACAAACAGATGGAGAGATATACCATGTTCTTTGACTGGAAGAATCAACACTGTGAAAATGACTATACTACCAAAAGCAATTTACAGATTCAATGCAATCCCTATCAAACTACCAATGCATTTTTCACAGAATTAGAAATAAGACAAAAAGGCAACCCACAGAATGGGCGAAAATATTTGCAAATGGAGCAACTGACAAAGGATTACTCTCCAAAATATACAGGCAGCTCATGCAGCTCAATATCAAAAAAACCAACAGCCCAATTCAAAAATGGGCAGATGACCTAAGTAGACATTTCTCCAAAGAAGATATACAGATTACCAACAAATACATGAAAGGATGCTCAATATCACTAATTATTAGAGAAACTCAAATCAAAACTACAATGAGGTATCTCCTCACACCCGTCAGAATGGCCATCATCGAAAAACATACAAACTATAAATCCTGGAGAAGGTGTGGAGAAAAGGGAACCCTCTTGCACTGTTAGTGGGAATGTAAACTGATACAGCCACTATTTAGAACAGTATGGAAGTTCCTTTAAAAACTAAAAAGAGAACTACCATACGACCCAGCAAACCCACTACTGGACATATACACTGAGAAAACCATAATTCAAAAAAGACATGTATCACAATGTTCATTTCAGGTCTATTTACAATAGCCAGGACATGGAGGCAACCTAAGTGTCCATCAACAGATGAATGGTTAGAGAAGATGTGGCCCATGGATACAATGGAATATTACTCAGCCATAAAAAGAAATGAAATTGAATTATTTGTAGTGAGTTGGATGGACCTAGAGTCTGTCATATAGAATGAAGTAAGTCAGAAAGAGAAAAACAGATACCGTATACTAATACATATATATGGAATCTAGTAAAAAAAAAAAAAAGGTTCTGAAGAACCTAGGGCCAGGACAAGAATGAAGACAGATACCTAGAGAATGGACTTGAGGACACGGGGATGGGGAGGGTAAGCTGGGATGAACTCAGCAAGTGCTATGGACATATATACACTTACAAATGTAAACTAGATAGCTAGTAGGAAGCCGCCACATAGCATAGGAAAATCAGCTCGGTGCTTTCTGTCTACCTAGAGGGGTGGGATAGAGAGTGTGGGAGGGAGATGTAAGAGGGACGAGATTTGGGTTATATGTTTATGTATAGCTGATTCACTTTGTTATACAGCAGAAACTAACACACCCTTGTAAAGCAATTATACTCCAATAAAGATTTTTTTTAAAAAAATCTCACTAATGCACACCATTAATTAATTGCTTTAAAAACAAATGCACGTTTAAATACTTAAAAGCAGACTGAGAATAAAAAGATGCTCTACAGAAAGGGGAGTAAAGGTAACAATGACTTTTTTCTTCCTGTCTGCAAAAATTTAAAATGAAACACTTGAAACAATCAGGGCATTGTTGCATAAATTCCAATTTTTCCCCTAGTGCAGATTTTAATAAAACAAAATTAATTTAATTTATGTGTGTTAACTTGCTCTGTGAATGTAGAAAGTCACAGAAAACTGTAATGATTTTTGACCAAATAAAAGAATATCTACTCATGATAAGGTCATTCTGTTTTTATAGATTTCTATGAACCTGAGGAAAGTGTAAAAAAACAATCAAACAGGTAATTTTGTTCTCTGTAACCTCTGATGCCTGGGATTGGTGGGGGCTTTGAAAGTAGGGTGATTGATTGTCAACCATTATTCATACATCTGTGAGCTGTTCCACCTGTTTTAACAGCATGGGTTAATTTGTCAATAGTCAGAGATTCTGAAAAACTGAAAGAGAGAAGCTTATTGTATAATAACATGGTGGTCACCAGGACCAATTCTGGAACAAGACTGCCTTTCTTTGAATCAATTCCAGGCTCTACCGCTTACACTATATGAGACCTTGCTGGTTATTTAGGTCCGTGCTACCAAATTTTCCCAGGTGTAAAATAGAGATTATAAGGACAAGCATTTTATAAATTGTTATAAGATTAAGTGGTTTAATGATCAATTGCCTGGCAACCATTTAATTGTGTGGGTGTTTGTGTGTTTGTGTGTGTGTGTGTGTGTGTGTGTGTGAGAGAGAGAGAGAGAGAGAGAGAGAGAGAGAAAGAGTGAGAGAGAGAGAGAGAGAGACAGAAGGAGAGAGTGTTTGATGCATAGATCCCATATAAGTCAAACTCAAATGTGGCGGACTTTCAGAAATTACTGGAATAAAGATATAGAGAGGATTTGGACTTGACACCAGGATTTAATCTCCTTCTCTGGTCCAGCCTGCACTCAGTGAAGAAATGTGGACCTATGATCAAAATTATTAGAGATTCAATAAAAAGTAAAAGACTTGTGTTGCTTTTCAAAGCAGGAAGTGTTTTTTAGGTTTCCAAAAATGGATGTAAATGATAATGAACCCGGTAAGAAGAGGATGTAGAAATGAGGAAGAGAGATTGAAGGAAGGGAAGGATAGAAGTGGTAATATCCTAATTTTTTTTTTCGGTACGCGGGCCTCTCACTGTTGTGGCCTCTCCCGTTTCGGAGCACAGGCTCCAGACGCGCAGGCTCAGCGGCCATGGCTCATGGGCCCAGCCGCTCCATGCCATGTGGGATCATCCCGGATCAGGGCACGAACCCGTGTCCCCTGCATCGGCAGGCAGACTCTCAACCACTGTGCCACCAGGGAAGCCCAATATCCTCATTGTATAGAAGAAAAAAGAAAAGTTAATGTGACTAAGGTGTATGCAAGGAACTGAGGGCTAAGTACATTATTTAAAGTTACTAGAGTCATCAATAGAGAAACTAAAAATCAAAAGAAAGTATAAAATCTGAGAGAAAGAAAGTGAGGGCAGAATGAAGACACAGTGAATGAGTTAAATTCTCTTCTGTAAGAAGAATGTGGTCACTTGATGATGGCTAAAGTTGATGAATGGTGTGAAATAGCAGATTAAGCACTTTATTTAGATGTAATATGGTAACTGCCAAAACAGTGCAAGCGGGAATTATTGAAATGATCTACCCTGGGAAGCACAACTGGGAAATGGGAAGTGATGGGGTCTCAGACCTTTGCCTTTTATCACAAGCTTGTTTGTACTTTCTGGTCACCACTATTTTATTTACCATGTGTGTGACTTCCTTTCAGTAAGAGCAATTTTTTATTTTTGAGCATGGTTTCTAAAAGATGGTGTGTATGGAAGGAGGTCCCAAAGCTAATCATCATGACTTTACCAAGGCTTTACCACATGGAAGGAGATTTCATCTTACATCTATTATACACAGTGAAAACTTAAATTGCTCAGCAACTCATGGTAATGAAGATCAGCCACTCATATGCCAATAACCCATGCATGTGTCTTAGCACAATCATGAACGTTGGTAGGAGAGTTCCAGAGACATCATGAACACGTGAAAATGCATTCAAGTGTCCTGTAGGAAAGAACTTGAAGGAACGTAGTGCCTCATAGTAATTTATCTCCAAAATGGTCCCCAAAAAGTGTGCTCAAAGGGATGAATAGCAGCTGAGGGAAAATTCAGCTCCTGACTCAACACCCCATTCTATGAGACAGTATTATCCAATCTTCTAGGGGGTTTTCTTGAGGACAGAAAATGGCATTCGTTCATGTGTTGACTTGCAAGGTCCTTGGATCTTAGGGAAGATAAATAAATGGGTCATAAAAATGTCCTAAGGTCAGGAGAACAAAGGAAAACCTGAATGCGAGTGTAAGTTAGGTGAGTTCAGGCCAGAGAATCAGGCACTTGCCTAGAGTAAAATCCAGCCATAACCTGGGATATAACCCAGAGGATCAGACTCCCTCTGAACTGACACCTTGCTCCTGGTTAGAGAGAAAGTGCCAAGCTGCCTTGGACACCAGAAAGGAGAGACACTGGGCCTTCAAAAACCAGCTGAACAAGGATATCCTCAGGACAGAGGGAACTGACATTAATAAGGAGTCCCTTGTGTTGGGCACTGAATGCATGCAGGGCACTGTGAAAAGCATTTTCCAAACATTATCACGTCTTTTTGTCCTTACAAATATGCATCCCTTTGTACAGATGAGGACTCCAAAGCTAAGGAAACAAACAAAAAACGCAAAGCAATTTGACCAAGGTAAGCATAGCTAGTAAGTCATGGACTGGGGATATACCTACAGGTATATTTTTATAAGGTCATGCCTGTAAACTGCCTAAGATTATGACAAAGAAGGCCATTAAAGTTTTAAGCATACATTGGGAGGAGAATTGGTTCCCAGAGAGAAAAGTATCTGAAATTCTATGTAAAAACCATCAGTCAGTTCTCTGTTCTTGGTTCCTAAGTAGGGTTGGGCAAAACTACTTGTTATTAAAAAAATTCCTAAGAACCTTAATTACAACTTCTGAAATTCAAACTCAAAGCACAAACCGAGGCTCAGAGCGGTTAAGTGTTTTGCTCTGGAACTCTGCCTACAAGAGAGTCCATTTGACTCCAAGGCCCATGTTCTTTGAGGAATTTAAGCCCAGGAATTCAGGAACATACAAGGACTGCTAGGAGTATAGGCTTCTTCATTTCTCATGACCATCCTGAGCCCAAATATCACCAATCATGTTCCCTTTTGTGGACCCTGTCTGTTTCTTAGAGACAAATAGCAAAGGGTCAGAGAAATTCTCATGAAAGGAGTAAGGGAAAGAGACAGAGAGAGAAAAAGAAATTAGAGAGAGAAACTGAGGACTTACTTGTATCCTGCCTTTAATCACACCCAGAAGTAACCAAGGTTTGTGCCCTATGGGGGGTGGCAAGGAGAATGGGATTGGGGGGGGGTGCTCCAAAAGGGATGGTAGCTGTATTTTGTGTTTTTTTTAATTATCCTAAAAATCTAACCAACTGATACAAAAATAGGACAAATGTTTTATTTTTTTCAGTTTGAGTGATGTGTACTTGGGGGCATGTTCTGTGACCCACTATAATTTTTGTATGTTTAAAAACCTGTTAACGATTTTAAAAAGATGGAGAAAGACAGTTTGAGGTAGGTGGAAGCCCTCAGGAAGGATGGAGATTGGATCATGGAGTACTCAGAGTATTCTAAGAAGGCCCACAGTGACCAAGATAGAGAAAGGTGAGAACGGGGAGGTTGGCAAGGGCCAGGTCATGCAGCTCATTATATTTAAGTCATGTTGAGGAGTTTGCCTTTTAGTCCAAGTGAAGTGGGAAGCCTTCTGGGGTTTTGAGTAGGGGAGGCAAAAGGCGCCATTCATTTTTCTGGAAGATCAGTCTGGCTACTGGATGGACAAGGAAGTTTGGTGGAAGTGGGAGAACAGTTAGGAGGTTTGGCAGGATCCCATGAGAGGCTTAACGGTGGACTCCAGTGAAGTTGGAGAGGTTCAAGTGGTGTTTGGGAGGTAGAGGTGATAGGAATGGCTGAAGGATGAGGCAGGGGCCAGAGGAAGATGTGGGAGTGGGAGAGGAAGGAAATAAGGGTGCCTCTCCATTTTTATTTCACTTGAATACCCGAGTGCATGGTGATACCATTTAAGGATGAAATGCCTATGAGACATCCAGGTGGAGATGTCAAGTAGGCATACAAATATATATGGGATCACAACCTCTTATCTTCCTTCCCGTGCCCTGATCCCCAACATGCAAATGAGACCATATACTGTCCCCTCTCTGCAATTTGCTTTCCTCACTTAATAATAGCATATTTTGAAGGTCCCCCTAAATCAGACCCTATGGACATAACTCGTGTTTGGTAATGATTGCATAATAATCCATGGAATGGCTGTGCCACAATGTCTCCAGTCATTCCCTGGTTGATGAGTGCTTGCTTTGTATCCTAGTTTGCCCAGTGTGAATCCTTAGGCGATAAACATGCTTGTGTGTGTAAGTCCTGATGTCCTGGGGCTCTTACGTCTATTGACTCAATTCTCATTCCTTCCCTGCCCTACATCTCTGCCTCCCTTAACTCTTCACTTTATGAGGATCCAAAGGACCATTTGCTAAATGTGCTGTATTTATTCAAGACAATTTAATAATCATTGTTCTTGTTTGTTAAATAACAGGGGTACACACCCAAACACTTTCCTAAATTCTTCCTAAATAAAAGTCTAAGGCTGCTATTTTTGCTGGCCTGTATGTCAAGATTATTTTCATTCGGGGGAGTTTGGGGGCAGTGTGAATTGACACAATCAATTTGCCTACTACAAAATACATGTATGTTTTCATTCTCTATTCCCCTGAGCATCCTTCCTACAGCTATGTCAACGAGAAATTCATAGGAAGAGACTTCTTTATGTAGATCCCTGTTTTCAGTGTTTTGATTCATTTTTTACGTATAGAGCTCATCTGTCCCTCTCCCCACTGGTACCCACCCTCATCCCTACCTTCTTCCATTATTTTCTATTCTTTTCTCCTGCTCTCTGAACCGCATCCCCATTCCTTTCTATTACTCCCTCCTGAAAGGAAGAAGGAGGTGGGCCATATAAAATGGGAAGAGCAGGGCCGGCTCCAAACACTCTTTGAATGTCTCTGTATCTGAACCTATGTCTTTAAAGCTCCACCTTGAAATGAACAGAAAGAGAAATCCAAACCCTAGCACACAAAGTTCTTGGTGTCCTCCCGTTTTAAACCAAGTCCCATGCACATACAGCCAGGAGCACTGAAAGCAGGACCTGAGTGAGGACACTGAGGCTGGACCCTGCACAGCCCTGGAGAGGAGTCAGGTTTAGGGCCAGCCCATTTACCGTCCAGTCCTTCTCAATCTCTTCTGCTGGCTTGTTATCCTCAACCCAACTTCTACATGTTGGCATGTCTCAGGGAATAGCCCTGCGCTTTCTTCTCCTGACAGTACTCTCTCTAGGTGATTCTGCCCAGTCTTGTGGCTTTAAATACTATCTGTGTCCTGTTGTCTTGATAATTCTGTTTCTGCAGCCTACACGGAGAGTGGACTTTTCCAGACTTCAGACACGTAACATGTGCAAATTGGAACTCTTGACACACATCCCCACCTGTCTTTCTCCCTTGTACAAGTCTAGCACATCCACTCTCCGTATTGTCTGTGACTATACATAACGCCTCCATGACCAAGACTTGCAGGAAAAGACTCTCATAGTAATCATTCATTTCTTAAGTTTGTTCACCAACTGCCTTCAATCCACCAGCAAGTGCTGTTTGTTCTCTTTCCAAAATATCATGTGAACCCATGCACTATTCTCTAAATTTGTGCTGCCAGTCTGGGCCAAGCCACTGGCATCTCCCAACTGGGCTACTGCAAGAGGGCCCGAACTGGTCTCCCTGCTTTGCTTTGTGCCCTGCCCACTTGCAGTTTTTTCCACAGAGAGCAGCCAGAGAGAAATTACTGAATATAATTAGATCATGGCACTCCCTTGATTCAATTCTCTCTCTGGCTCCCCAGAGCTCTTTGAGTGAAAACCAAACTCCATCATGGCTCCTTCCCACCACTACACTGTCCTTTGTTCCCTCCATCCCGTCTCTCACTGGGCTCCAGCTACACCGGCATCTCTTCTGCGGATCCAGTGCCCCTCTTTTTTTGTCACAAGGCCAGAGGAATTGCAGTTCTCCTGGCTAGGCAGGTTTTCCCCCCGTTTTCCAGCAGGACTGGCCACATATCACTGTCCTCAGAAAGGCCATCCCTGACCTTTGCCACTTCTCTTGGGTTCTAAGTAAGACGTACCAAATCATCTCGTTTATTTCCCTGAGGGCATTTGCAGCAACCTTTAAGTGCTTTGACATTTTCTGCCATGTTTATTGTCTGTCTTCCCCACTAGAAGATAAGTTCCTTGGATGCAGGGGCTCTCTGCCTAGAAGAAGGCCTGGTACAAGGTAGCCCTCCATAAATACTTGTTGAATCATCGAGTGAATGAAATGAGTAACACTTCTTCCCACAAGAAAGGGACCTCTCCCTCCCTCCGCTGACACTCCACAGGGCTCTTCACTTTTGCCTCAATCATAGCAACCAGTAGTCAGAACACTTTTGATTGCAGATGTGACCAGGAACTGAAAAAAAGGAGACGGAAAACCCAGAGAAGCCTCTGTGAGAAAGGACTTGGAGAGCATTCCCCAGCTGCTCTCCTTGTCACTGTAGTAGCCTTCTTCCTGTTGCTGGAGGGTCAGCGGCCTGGGGATTGTCTTCTGGTTTGACAGGTTTGTGGATTCACTGGCCTCAGCATGACTTCGCTGAACCTCTTTCTCCTACCGATTTCTGTTACTCTGTGGGCTGGAAGTCAAAGCCAGAGGAAGAGTTCTTGTTGACTCCTGGTCCTTGAATTGGTCCCTCTTGTCACCTCTGTCTCCAAACAATGGGCACAGAAGCTCTTCTCGTCATCCCCACATCCCCTACCTCCCAGCAATCATGGCTTCCCCTTGGCCGCTGCCTCCTCAGGTCCCTCTTGGTGGCCACCTGGAATGGTGAGGCAAACTTCATCTGCCTCCTGCCTACAAGCAACCTAGACCCTCAGGAGATGGCTCCTAAGAGTGGTGACAGTGACCACCTTGGTCAAGGCACCAGCAGTACAGCAAGCTTTTCCTAAGTCTCTGTCCCTGCCCTTTGCTTGCACCCTGTCTAGGGGCAGAGTGCTAGACTTTGCAAGCTGGCGAGACACACGTCTGTATGTCTGCTTCTCAGCCATCTTGGGATGCTTTCCAGACAGCGGTGAGAAAGTTCTCACTGCCTCACACCCCATGGTGACCCAGTCAGTTCTGAAGGTTCAGGGTTGTTCTATCATGTGCAATTGCCCAGGTCCAGCCAACGCTGCCACCACAGAAAACAGCTTTATTGACCCAAGGAAGGTGGATGGGTGGGAGTGAGGGGGAGGTGAGAATATGTGCTGGGCAGATGAAACTCCATGGCCACCATAGTCCAACCACACAGCACATATAGCCCTCTGCTGGCATTTCTCTTATTTGTATGGGCAGCCTGAGCTTTAGTGGAGTGAGGAAAGGCACTATGCTTTGATCATTTTTTACATCTGACCCCGAAGTCCACAGTTCAATGCCTGGCTCACGGTAAATGTGAAACCCCTACTTATGGAAGGAAAGGAGGGACGGAGGGAATGGTTGTTCTGGCTCTTTGGGAACTGGTCACAACTGACTGTCTTCTTTTTGTTCTATCAGCTCTGTCTCAGGGGCGTGTGTGTGTGTGTGTGTGTGCGCGCGCATGCGTTTACATGTGTATTGATGGGTTTCTCTCCAGTTTCATTGAGATATAATTGACATATAACACCGTATAAGTTTAAGGTGTACAACATGATTTGATATAGGTACACATCGCTAAATGATTACCACAAGAAGTTTAATAAACATCCATCACCTCAGTTAGTTACACTCTGTTTTCCCCTTGTACTGAGAACTTTTAAGACCTACTCTCTTAACTACTTTCTGTGTTGATGTTTAGTTTGTACTCTTTCTAAAGATCTGATCATACCGAGTCCCTCCTTGAATGTACTGAGCGGACCCCGTGAGCTTGGGTATAGAGTCCAAGCACCTTAGCTTGCTTTTCAGGGCCCCCCACACCTTCCAGCCCCACCTCCTGCCATATACTCTTGGAGATCATGAGCTCTGTCCACACCAGATTATTAGGCATGACCAGAAGTGCCCATGCATGTGCTAGCATGCTATAGAGCCTTGGACACAGACTGATGCCTCTGTCTGGAGTGCCTTCCCTTCTGCCTCGATGTGGTGGACTGCTACTCATCTTTCAGAGCTCGCCTTCGGGGTTTTGTCTTCTGGGCAGCCTTGCTTGATTCCTACCAGGAATGGTTAGTAGCTGGGTCCTCCTTTCTGGAAGAAGTGGGACTCTAGCCTCTGTTGCCCTCTACTCTAATGGTTGCTCGCTTGCCTATCCCCTCAGCTTTTGGTCTTGTGTGGCCTCTCTGCTCCCACAATACACTCTGCTCACCTTTCCTCACCTTGCCCCACACCTCCAACACATCAACATTCACTGCTCACTTACCACATTGCCTATCTCTGAGCCCCCAGTGCCAAGTACTGGATAAGGCTTCCATAATTACTAGCTGGTGAACTGGGATGAGACACCTCATTCTAGAGAGATTTCAGGCTTTGTTTCTGTTTTGAACGTGGATGTGCCTTTCTTGGTTCACGTTGGGAACCTCAGCACCTTGAGGGCAGAGACAAGAGCAAACTAGTGCCTGGCTCTGGACCAGGCCCTGTCCCCAGCTCTTGATTTGGCTTACCTCACCTATCATGGAGGACAGCACTAAGGACAGGGTGCTCTTGATTCCCCCGCTTCCAGGCTGCATGAATTGAGACTGGATGGGTGGGACGAGTTGGGGGGGGGGTGGGGGCTGAAGAACCCCAGGTCCCTAGTTCTCCCATGGTCTGGAACAGGGACAGGGTTTCTAGCCCAGACTGTGCACTCCCAAGGTCAACCTTGGGAGTTGACCGGTCTATTTCCTCTTGCCTCCCGGACCCCTGTATATCCCTAGGGGCCAGCAACGGTCCATAAATATTTGTGGCATGGCATTATGGATGAATGAATACGTGTTTCTGTGTTCTTTATTTCCTCTTCTGCAAGTGTTGCAGAGGAGGGAAAGAGCCGGAAAAGGGGGAGGAATCTCTGAGAAAATGGGTCAGCAGGCTGCAGTGGGAGCTTGCCCCACTTGCCCCAGCTCCAGCTCAGAGTAAGAGTTGCTGCCTTGGTGGCGGTGATGTTGGAGAGCGTGTGTGCCTTGAGGTGGGGAGAACCCCTGAACGTGAGAAAACCATTTGTCTTGGCTTTGTTTAGGCCGGGCAAGTGTATTCTCAACGCCACCCACCTTCTCTTGCAAGGTGCTTGATTTAATCATTTAAATGTTCTATGGGGAGAGGAAGGATAAAACAAAACTCCCTAAATCTAACCCACATTCCCTCGGTCCACATGGAGCCCTTTCCCTGGCTTCCTCTTCAAACACCTCCAGCCGATCCGACAGGCTGAGGACTCACACTCCCGCCCCCCAACCTCAAGCCTCCCGCTCCCGCCCCCTCCCACCGTCCGCGGCCCCGCAGCCCCGCAGCAGCCACAGGGGGAACCAAAGAGACAGAAGCCTTCCCAGCTGCCCGGACCACAGACGCCAACACCCCCCGCCCCCCACCACACGCCGCCCGCCCGCGCCCCGCACGCTAGCCCACGACCGAGCGGCGGCCGCAGCAGCAGTGGGCTGCAGGCTGCTGCGACTCGCACCGGTGCGCTCCTGGCAGCGCTCGCCATACCAGGTGACTGGGACTCGCCAGGTCGGCTGGCCCGGGGTCCCGCGCCCCAGCTCGCGCTCGCGCCCCCGGCCCGGGTTCCGGCGCCCACCCGCCCTCCTGCCCTCTCCCGCCTCTCCGCCCCCCAGCTCGCGGGAAGGGAGGTCGCGGCAGCGGCCCGGGGGCACCGGCGACCGTGGCGACAGCGGCGACAGTGGCGGCGGCGGTGGCGGCGGCGGCGGCGGCGGCGGCGGAGGCTGCGGCGGCGACCGTGGCAGAAGCGGTGGCGGAGGCCTCCGTGGCGGAGGCGGAAGCAGAGGTGGAGGCTGAGTTGGAGGCCGAGGCCTCAGTAGAGGAGGCAGTGGCGGAGGCCACCCTGGGGGAGGCGGCGGCAGCCCTAGCGGGGGAGGAGGCGGAGGCCTCCCTGGCGGCAGCGGCAGTGGCCGTGGCGGAGGCCAGTGCGGCCGAAGCCGCCGCCACGGCAGAGGCTGCGACGCCCCCCTTGGGGGAGGCGGAGGCGGAGGCGGAGGCGGATGCGGATGCAGATGCGGAGGTGGCGGCGGCGGTAGCGGCGGCGGCGGTGGCCGCCGCGGATGCTGATGCGGAGACGGGCGGGGGCTCCGGGGGGAATCCGGACTTTCCTATGGCTTCGCTGTACGTGGGCGACCTGCACCCTGAGGTGACGGAGGCAATGCTGTACGAGAAGTTCAGCCCGGCCGGGCCCATCCTCTCCATCCGCATTTGCAGGGACAAGATCACCCGCCGCTCCTTGGGCTATGCGTATGTCAACTACCAGCAACCGGTGGACGCCAAGCGGGCCCTGGAGACCCTGAACTTTGATGTCATCAAGGGCAGGCCAGTGCGCATCATGTGGTCCCAGCGGGACCCCTCGCTCCGCAAGAGCGGGGTGGGCAACGTCTTCATCAAGAACCTGGGCAAAACCATCGACAACAAGGCGCTGTACAACATCTTCTCGGCGTTCGGCAACATCCTCTCCTGCAAAGTGGCCTGCGACGAAAAGGGGCCCAAGGGCTACGGGTTCGTGCACTTCCAGAAGCAGGAGTCCGCCGAGCGGGCCATCGATGCGATGAACGGCATGTTCCTGAACTACCGCAAAATTTTCGTTGGGAGATTCAAGTCGCATAAGGAACGAGAGGCCGAAAGGGGAGCCTGGGCCAGGCAGTCCACCAGTGCTGACGTCAAGGATTTCGAGGAAGACACCGACGAGGAGGCCACCTTGCGATGAAGACACCCCAGGAGCGAGCCAGCCAGCAGAGCCAAACCTTGGCTCCCACCCGGTTTACAACCCCACCATCTGCCCCCCTAACCCACCAGCAGTGTATTGTATTGGGAGTGCAGGTCTCTCTCTCTCTCACAACCGCCCCCACCCCACTGTCTTCCTTCCCTCCATCTCTCCCTCCCTCCGCCTGTCTCAGTCCCTCTCCCTCCGTGTCTCTCTCTGACTTTCTCTCCACTCCCTTCTCGTCCCTACCCCTCCTCTCCCCTCCCTTCCCCCCACACCCACCTTGGGTGTTGTGAATAATCTTGCTAATCTGTGCCACTTGACAGGTTAAAGGCTGTCTTCTCCTTGTGGTTTGGTTTAAAAAGCACTTTCTCTCTTTGTTTATTGCACAGGTGATACAATTTCATGGTAGAAACATCAGGAAGGAGAAGGAAATCAGATGAGGGAAACCCAAGAGAATAATTGCTCCCTATGACCCTACTACCCGGAGACAACCACTTTTACCATTCCCGTGTGCTGTTTTCCAGGCTCTCTCCTCTCCTTCTCTCTCCCTCCCTTCCTCACCTCCACCCCACCTTCCCTCTTAACACACTGTTATAGAATGGTTCATGTATGTGGTGTTTCTTAATCTGCTTTTTCAAAAACTAAAACCAAACAAAAATCAACCCATTGAACTTCTTTCCACGTTATTCAACAGGCTTAGGAAACGTCATCTTCAGTGCCTGAAGAGTGTATCGATGGACCCTAACATTTCTGTAGTCATTCCTGCATTGTTGGACATTCAGGTGGTGCCTAGTTCTTTCCCTGTGTTTAAACCCAGCACTGTGTATACTCCAATGAGTGAATTCTCCCTTGTCAAGCCAAATCTTCGCTAGCATACCTGATGATCTTAACTGTGGACTTGCAGGATCCACATATGGACATTTTAAAGACTTTTCCTGTGTGTTGCCAAATGGCCCCTTCATAAGCATTGTACCGATTTGCATTCATGCCAGCCAGCTCAGCTAGTAAAAAGAGTATGCCCATTTCCCCTGCATAGTCTCCTGGTCACTGTAATTGATGTGTGTGTGTGTGTGTGTGTGTGTGTGTGTCTTGACCAGCTTCATGGGCTGCAAATGGTATTTCACTGTCCTTGGTTGTTTTGCTGAATTTAAATACTGTTTTTCACCTCCTTCCCCTGTGCCCACTTCCTGCCCTTTTCCCCATTCTCAGAAAAATAATTCAGCTTCATTGCAGGAAACAAATCACAAAGTGGACAAGTTAACAGAAGAAAATTAATGTCACCTGTAATGAATCCTAATGAGCACCCACACCTCCCTGAATCATCTTCATCTGTACCTGTCTAATATTTTCTAAGAACTACCTGAAACATTTTTGGCTGTACCTCTCTAGTATTTTTCTGATTCATATGTCATGTATGTATATAATAATGTACATATTGTTTTTATACCTGCTTTTTCACACATAAATGTGTGTGTGTATATTTATACACACACATACTCTTGAACTTCATTTCATGTCATTAAAGATAATTTAAAAATATTTTCTCTGGCTGTTAATATTACATAGAATTGATGACTTAATATGTGGATATATATGTGTACACTTCCTGCCCTTTTTCCCATTGTCAGAATAATAACTCAGCTTCATTGAAGGAAAAAATTACAAAGCAGACAACTTATCCATGTCTATATCTCTGTGTTTGTGTGTATATGTATTTTAGCTACTTCGTCATTGTTGAACATGTAGGTTGTTGCTCATTTTTCTTTATACAAACAGAGCTGTCAAGTGCATCATAGTGCACAAATCTAGCTGACTTTCCAGATCATTTTCTAAACAAATATTGCAGATAAGAAAATTTAAGTATCAAAGGATATGGGCAGTTTGGTGGCGAAGTGCATTAATAAATGGCCATCTATAAAGATAGTATCCATTTACATTTGTAGGGTGCAGCAATATTGTAAGGGGACCTGGATTACGTGTATAATTTTCTGTACTTGGTATTGCAATCACCTCTGCATTTTCTCAATATTTTATCAGGAGCTTTTTTGTTTTTATTTATTTTAAACATTTTATACAGTCTGTACATGATTATAATAGAAAATATTTGTAACTGTTAATATAGCAAAGGAATTATCACTCCTAATACCAGTACTTGACAAAATACACTTTTAGTAAATAAATATCTACATACCTTTATATTTATAATAAAATATGCATTGTTTCACTGAAGTGTATTTTCACTATAATAGTTCTCTGGGACCATATTTCTAAATAATTAAATATTCTCCTTTAGCTCTGTTGTTAGATAATAAGCCATCACAGGGATGAGCTGTAATTTCTACAACCAAGCTTCCTTGGGCTATGTTTAAAATAGTTCTGAACTTTTACTTGTAAGATCAATTCTATGATGAACACCTGTGTACCTGAATATCTTGGAATATTTTATTGTTTTCTGTTCCTTACTATTGGAATTGTGGTTTGATATATATGGACATGTCAAATATTTTTCTTGGTCTTTTGCCACATGTTTCTCCCTTAAAGCCTATATCAATTGGTAGTGCATATACTCCTTAATTTGGCCAAAGTATTTTTTTTAAGTTTTGGGAAATTGAAATGGTTTGTATATTTTTTTATTACTTCATTTAGAAGTGCATTTAAAAATGAGATCAAATACAGTAAAATATACATAAGAATCACTTCAGATATATTATTTTCTATATATTTACAAGCTTTCATGATCCACCCATAAGCATTTTTTAACAATTATAGACATATTTTATCTCATAATTTGCTTTTCAGTATATTGTGAAGATACCTAAGACATCTAAGACTCTTCAGTTTTATTCTACAATTCACCATCATTTTATAGGACTGGAAATTTTTCTGAAGTATAGTTGACTTGCAGCATTTTATTAGTTTCAGGTGTATAGCATAGTACATAGTATGTAGTAACTTGATATTTTTATAGATTATGCACCATAAAAAGTTATAAAATATTGACTATATTTGCTGTGTTGTACATTACAACCTTGTAACTTATTTATTTTATACCTAGTAGCTTGCACCTCAATCCCCTTCACCTATTTTGCTCCTCCCCCACCCTGTTCCCTCTGGTAACCACTAGTTCGTCATCTGTATCTGTGAGGTTGTTTCTATGTTGTGATATTTATTTATTTGTGTTATTTTTTAGATTCACATGTAAACAAAAACATATAGTATTTATCTTTGTCTGACATTTCACTGAGGATAATACTCTCTAGATCCATCTATGTTGTTGAAAATGGCAAATTTTCATTCTTTTTCATGGCCTAGTAATATTCCATCATATATATTTTATATATATGTGTGTGTGTATATATATATATATATATATATATATACACCACATCTTTAGCCAGTCATCTGTTGATGGACACATAGGTTGCTACCATATCTTGGCTACTCTAGATATACTGTAAATAATGCTGCTATGGACATTAGGGTACACATATCTTTTTGAATAGTTTTCTTTGGATAAATGCCCAGGTGTAGAATTGCTGGATCATATGGTAGTTCTGTCTCTAAATTTTTCAGGAACCTCCATACTGTTTTCCATTGTAGCTACACCAATTTATATTCCCACCAGCAGTTCATGAAGGTTTTCTTTTATCCATATCCTTGCCAACACTTGTGATTTCTTGTCTATTTGACTGTAGACATTATGACAGGTGCTATTTGACTGTAGACATTCTGACAGGTGTGAGGTGATATCTCATTATGGTTTTGCATTTCCCTGATTATTTTTTAGATTTGTTTTGTGGCCTAGCTTGTGATCTATCCTGGAGAAAGTTCCATGTACAGAACTGGAATATTTTTAAGAGTGTCCTCATTTTGGATAGTGAAGTAGTTCCTATGTTTTCCCCATTAAGTCCAACTCTATGGTGACTAATTTTGCACTTGAATTGTTTTTCCTCCCCAGGAAAAGGCATTTGGTATTCCTTTGCCTAGCACAGGCTGTGAGTTAACACTTAAAAATGAAGACAAGGGTCAGAAACGATTTAAAAGGAAGAAACAGAATTGTATTTAAGGAATAATTTAGAATTAAGACATTTTTTGCACACTTCATAAAGGCAAGGGAAAAAAGTCCCTGCCTTGGTAGAGGGAATAAGCTTATTTATGCTATTTAATTCTGACATACAGACTCTCCTTCTAGGTCAAGGTAGCTTTGAAAATTTGGCAAGGACTGAGGGACAAAGAAACCCTTGCTTTTAGGATTTATGCTTATAGGATATGGATTGCTGTTATTTGTTCATAAAATGATATTTAAAAAATTTTTATATTTGTATATCCCATTATATAAGGGGTTCAGAAATACCCCCCCCCCAAGCCAGTGCACTGGAATGGATATCTATTGGTAGTCCCTGTTCAGTACAAGGAGGGATCTGGCTTCTGCTTTAATCTAATCAATATAAAATCTCTCATTGTTGCTGAGAAAATAAGCTGAAAGCAATGAGGTGGGCAAGGGGCAGAGGAGAGAAGAGAGGAGAGGGGAAAAAGAGAGGGAGAGAGAGCTAAATAACTATGAGGGAAAACCATTGCCAGAGTGGTAATGTAGTAATGTATGGAAAAAGTCACTTAACAACTCTCACTGTAGGAATCCAACTATCTATAAATATAGTGAAGATTCCCTTAGGATATGTAATAAGAACAATTTCAGGTTAAATGGAAAAAATGTTATATTATTACAATAAATATTATCCCTGTAATTAAGAACAGAGTGTATAAAATACCATGGTATAAACAGAATTAAAATATAAACTAAGATTTTTTTGAGCACCCACATGTAGAACAATTACATATATTATGTTCTTAAATTCTTGCAGAAGTAGGTATTATTTTCTATCAATCCTCACATAAATTAAGCATGAAATCCTATTGGTTTTACCTCCATAATATCATAAGAATGTCCCCCCTTCTCTCCATTCCCACTTCTATGTTTCTAGTTCAGGCCTCCATCATCTGTCACTCAGAATATTACAGTATGTTCTAACTGAATTCTGTCTATGGTCTTGATCACTCCTAATTCATTCTGTACATTGAAATGAGAAAAAGCATCTAAAACTTTGTATCTTTTCATGAAATAACAATGCTTAAAAATTTTCAGGGAAATTATTTTACCTTCAGTATGGAGAAGACAGTTTATGGTATGGAATCCAGGACCTTTCCTTATTGAGCACTTGATTACCTTTCCAGCCTTATTTCCAATCCTATAGTCCATTCCAGACCCACAGTTCCACATGCCATTGTTGCCAAGTCACCTACAGTTCTTACAAAGCCTTAAGCTCTTTCTCCTCTGAACCTTTGCCTATTTGCAGCTACAGTTTGCCTAGATAATTCCTACGTATCATTCTGAACAAAACTTAGATTTCTCCTCCTCTAGGAAGTCTTCATGATGATTCCCAGTTAGGATTTGTTATTTACTAGAGTCATAATTCTATCCTGTTCAATTACTTAAAACACATCAGTATTACAATGGTCTTGTACTATGAGTCACTGAAGTTATGAGCATAACTGAATGATTAGGAATGAGGAGGGCACCGAGGACCCAAAGATGTATTAAAAGTACACACAAAGACAATTTTCCAGATGAAGGCAACCTCTGCTTGCATTAGCTTTTTATAACAGCTTTTAAAAATATAATTTGAATACCATAAGTTCATCTATTTAAAGTATACAATTAAATGTTTTTTAGTATATTCAGAGAGTTGTGCAATCATCTCCTCAATTTTAGAATATTTTATTACCCCATAAATGAACCGTATATCCATTAGCAGTCACTCTTCATTTCTCCCCCACCCACTCAGCCCTATGCAACTACTAATATATTTTTGATCTCTATTGGTCTGCCAGTGATTAACATCTATATGAAGGGGCTCATACAATATGTGGTCTTTTGTTACTGGCTTTTTAAACTTTGCATATTTTCAAGATCCATCTATGCTGTAGCATGCACCAATAATTCATCACTTTTTTAAAGTTTTCATATCATTTGTTTTCTTTTATTGAGATATAGTTAATGTACCATATAATATAAGTTTCAGGTGTACAACTTAGTAGTTCACAATTTTTTAAAGTTATATTCCATTTATAGTTATTTTAAAATATTGGCTATATTCTCTGTGTTGTATAATATATCATTTTAGCTTATTTATTTTATACATAGTAGTTTGTACCTCTTAATCCTCTACCCATATCTTGCCTCTCCCCCTTCTCTCTCCCCCCTGGTAACCACTAGTTGATCTATATCTGTGAGTCTGTTTCTTTTTTGTTATATTCACATTTGTTTCAGTTTTACATTCAACATATAAGTGATAGCATACAGTATTTGTTTTTCTCACTTATTTGTTATTTCACTTAGCATAATACCCTCCAAGTCTATTCATGTTGTTACAAAAAGCAAAAATGTATTCTTTATATGGCTGAGTGGTATTCCATTGTGTATATCACATCTTTCTTTGTCCGTTCACCTGTTGATAGACACTTATGTTGTTATTGTTTGGTGGAGTGTTCTCCAGGAGTCTGTTACATCTAGTTGGTTTATAATGTTCAAGTTTTCTATTTTAATATTAATCTCTGCTGGGTAGTTCTATCCATTATTGAAAATGATTCATTGAAGACTCCCACTGTTATTGTTAAATTGTTTATTTCTCTATTTCTGTTACTTTTTGCTTCATTTACTTTAGGACTCTGTCGTTAGTTACATATATGTTTATAATTTTTATTTTTTTCCTGAGGGATTGAAACTTTTATCATTTAACAAACATCATCACTATCTTAGCATCCCTCTTTATCTATAGCAACTTTTTAAATTTAAAGTCTATTTTGTACAATATTAGTGTAGCCACTTCACCCCTCTTATGCTTTTTTTAAACCTATTTGGATCCTTGAACCTAAAGTGTTAGTCCAGTAGAGAATGTATCTAGCTTTTTCATCCAGTCTGACTGTCTCTGCCTTTTGATTGGATTGTTCAATCCACTCATGTTTAATATTATTATTGATAGAGTTGGATTCACATCTGCCATTTTACTTTTTTCAATGTATTTCATTTCTTTTTTTGTTCCTTTATCTGTCCTTTACTGCTGTCTTTTGTATTATGTGAGTATTTTCTAGTGTAACATTTTAATTCACTTAACGATTTTTTTGCTTTATTTTTTAGTAATTTTCTTATTGTTTGCTCTGGGGCTTACCATATATATCTTATCAGAAATGTCTTCAGATTTATGCTAACAATTCCTATGAGATATAGAAATGTTACTCCCATGTAGCTTTATTCCCTTTTCCTCCTTTGGTACTATTATTCCTATACATATTACATCCATCTTAAAAACCCAATATTACATCATTATAATTATTAGTTTATATAGTTCTATGTCTTTTGAAGAACGTGAGAGAAGAAAAGAGAACAAGTATAAATTTATTGAGTTTATTATATTGACTTTCTTTTTTAGCATCTTGGGTTCTCTTTCTGTCTGTGGATTTAAGTTACCATCTGGTGTCACTTCCAATACAGCTATACTTTCAGCTATACAACTATACTGCCTTTTTGTACTGTTACAGTCACTATATTACATTTCTATGTTATAGAACCTACAATACAATTATATCTAGATTGTACTATAAAAATTTCCTTTTTAAATCAATTAAGAGAAAAAAGGAGATAAAATATGAATTTATGCTACATTTTATAATTAAATAATTACCTTTAGTTGTGCTCTCGTTTTTTCTTATGTATTTGAATTGCTGTCTGGTGTCACTTCCTTTCAGCTTGAAAAACTTCATTATTCTTTGCATGGATTGTATGCTAGTAATAAATTCTGTTTTTGTTTACTTTGGAAGGTCTTTGTTTCACCTATATTTTTCCAATTTTATTGAGAAATAATTGACATGAATCACTGTATAAGTTTAAGGCATATAACATGAGAATTTGATTTACATATATTGTGAAATGATTACTAAAATTGGCTCAGCTAACATCCATCTTCTCATATAGATACAGTAAAAAAAAGAAAGAATAAAGAGAAAATAAAGTTTTTTTCACCTTGTGATCAGAACTGATAGGACTTACTCTTTTAACAACTTTCCTATATAACATACGTCAGTGTTAGCTATAGTCATCATGTTGTATATTACATAACTAGTATTTATTTATCGTATAACTGGAAGTTTGTATCTTTTGACCAACTTCCTCTAATCTCCCCTATCGCTCCCCACTCCTCTGGTAACTACAGTCTGATTTCTTTTCCTTTGAGTATGGTTTTGTTTGTTTGTTTTGTTTTGTTTTGTTTGTTTTAGATTCCACATATAAGTAAGATCATACCGTATTTGTCTTTCTCTTAGCATAATGCCTTCAAGGTCCATCACAAATGGTAACATTTCTTCATTTTTATGGATGAATTATGTTCCATTGTATATATATACACCAACATTTCTTTATCCATTCATCCATCGTTGGACACTTAGGTTGCTTTCATGTCTTCACTATTGTAAATAATGCTGCTGTGAACATGAAAGTGAGAATATCTTTTCGAGTTAGTGTTTTTGTTTCAGTTGAACATATTCCCAGAAGTGGAACTACAGTATTATATAGTAATTCTATTTTTAATTTTTTAAGTATCCTCCATATTGTTTGCCATAGTGGTTGTTCCAATTTACAATCACACCAAGAGTGCAAAGTGTTCTCTTTTCTCCACATCTATGCCAGCATTTGTTATCTCTTGTCTTTGTAATGATGGCCATTCTAACAGATGTGAGGTGATATCTCATTGTAGTTTTGATTTGCATTTCCCTAATGACTAGTGATGTTGAGCATATTTTCATCCACTTGTTGGCCATTTCTATGTCTTGTTTGGAAAAAATGTCTATTAAGGTGTTCTGCCCATTTTTAAATTGGACAATTTTTTTTTGCTATAGAGTTTGTATGAGTTCTTTGTGTTTTTTGGACATTGACCTCTTATTAGATATATCATTTGCATTTTTTCCGCATTTTGTAAGATGTCTTTGCACTTTGTTGATTGTTTCTTTTGTTGTACAGAAGCTTTCTAGTTTGATGTAGTCCCACTTTTTTTTTTTAATTGTGTTGCTTGTGGTTTGGGTATCATATCCAAAAAGTCATTACTAAGACCCATGTCAAGGAGCTTTATTCCTATGTCTCCTTCCAGGACTTTCATGTTTTCAGTTCTTACATTTGAGTCTTTAAACAATTTTGAGTTAATTTTTGTAAATGATGTAAGTTATGGGTCTGGTTTTATTTTTTTGCATGTGAATATCCAATTATCCCAGCACCATTGATTGAAAAGGCTGTCTTTCTCCATTGAGTACTCTTGGTTCCTTTATCAAATGTTAGTTGACCATATATTTTTGAGTTTATTTCTGGACTCTCAAATCTGTTCCATTGGTGTATGTGTCTGTTTTTATGCCAGTGCATACTGTTTTGAAGTGTGATGCCTCTTGCTTTGTTCTTATTTCTCAAGATTGTCTTTGGTTATTCAGGGTCTTTTGCAGTTCCATACAAATTTCAGTAGTGCTTTTTCCTACATCTGTAAAAAATACCTTTGGAATCTTGATAAGAATTGCATTGAATCTATGGCTAGCTTTTGGTAGTATTGACATTTTAACAATATTAATTCTTCCAATCCATGAACATGGAATTCCTTTCCATTTATTTGTGTCTTCTTCAATTTCTTTCACTGTCTTGGGGTTTTCAGAGTAGAGATCTTTCACCTCCTTAGTTAAATTTATTCCTAAGTATTTTATTTTTTGATGCTATTGTAAATGGGATCAAGTTCTTTATTTTAAAAACAATTTGTTCTTAGAGTAAATAAATTCTACTGATTTTTGTAGGTTAATTTTGTATCTTGCAACTTTTCTTTTGGCTGAGTATTTAGGATATTCTCTATATATAAGCATGTTATCTGCAAATACAGACAATTTTACTTTTTTCTTTCCCATTCTGATACATTTATGTTTTTCTTGCTTGATTGCTCTAGCTAAGATTTCCAGTATTATGTTGAATAGGAGTGGTCAGAGTGGGCATACTTGTCTTGCTCCTGATCTTAGAGGAACAGCTTTCAACCTTTCACCATTGAGTATATAGTGTTAGCTGTGGGCTTCTCATAAACAGCCTTTATTATGTTGAGATATATTCCTCCTATGCTTAATTTTCAAGAGTTTTTATCATGAATGGATGTTGAATTTTGTCAAATGCTTTTTGTCTATTGAGATGATTATATGATTCTTTTCTTTCATTATATTAATGTGATGTATCACATTGATTGATTTATATATGTTCAACCATTCTTTTTTTTTTAGTCAGCAATTTCCTTTATTTCTCATCTTCATTACAACAAAATGTATTAACATTGAGTGACATCAACCATTCTTGCATCCCAGGGATAAATCCCACTTGATCATGGTGAGTGATCCTCTTAATGTACTGCTAAATTTGGTTTACTAGTATTTTATTGAGAAATTTTGCATCTATATTCATCAGAGATATTGGCCTGTAGTTTTTTTCTAGTAGTGTCTTTTTCTGATTTTGGTAGCAGAATAATGCTGGCCTCATAAAATTATTTTGGGAGTGTTCCCTCTTTCTCAATTTTTGAAAGAGTTTGAGAAGAATTATTGTTAATTCTTCTTTAAATGTTTTGCAAAATTCACCAGTGAAGTCATCTGGTCCTGAGCTTCTGGTTCTTCATTGGAAGATTTTTGATTACTGATTCAATCTCTGTACTAGTAATTCATCTATTCAGGTTCTCTATTTCTTTCTGATTCAGTCTTGGTATGTTGTGTGTTTTTAAGAATTTTTCCATTTTCTTCTAGGTTGTCTAGTTCCTTGCTGTATAGTTGTTCATACTAGAGTTTTTGAAAGACATTTTTTTCTGGATATCTGATTATTGGTTTACTAAGTTTTCTTTTTTTCTTTCAGCACTTTGAATATATCATCCCACTGTCTTCTGACTTTCATTGTTTCTAATAAGTTAGGTCTCATCTTGTTGGGTTTCCCTTGTAGGTAACAAGTAATTTTTCTTTTCCTGATTCCAGTATTTTTTCTTTATTTTTCTCTTTTCAATATTTTAAATATGATGTGCCTAAGTGGAGATGTGGAATGGTCAGTATTATGTGTTAAGTTTGCTAGGTGACAGTAACAAGTTAGTTAGTCAATAGTAATCTAGGTGTTGCCATGAAGATATTTTGTCATTGTGATTAAGGTCAATATCAGTTGATTTTAAGTAAGGGAAACTATCCTAGATGGTCTGAGTTGACATGATTCAATGAGTTGAAAGGCTTTAAGAGCAGAGCTGAAAGTTCCCTAAAGAAGAAATTCCATCTGTGAGTAACATCTTTACCTTATACCTGAGATGTCCAGTTTGCCTTTCTAATGGCATGCTCTGTGGATATTGGACTTGCCTAGCCAACTCTACAATCGTGTGGGCCAATTATTTACAATATATTTATTAATATATATCTTATTGCTTCTGTTTTTCTGGTTATTGCTGGCTGATATATATTTTACTACTGAAGTAGTTCTAGAGGAACAGAATGTTAAAGATATGCTTTCTGAATTGGTTCTGGATTTTCTGGAATTGATTCTCTAATCTGATTAAATTCAAAGTTATTAATGACTCTTCTTCCAGTAAAGAGGCTACTTGTAACCCATGGCATGATGTGGCCATAGAGATATGCAAAATATTGCCACTAGATACTCTGAATAAAATACCTATATACAGTGATGTCTGAGTAACCACGTATTTATTACTTTAAAACATTGTCAAACCAAGAAATATAATGGGACTGACTTGTTGCTCCTAACTGTACTGGAGAAAGTGGGGAAATAAAAGGATGAAGAAGGGCTTCAAATTCCCTGCTCAAACTTTGCATAAATGACCTAAAAGATTTTATATATACCCTGTCAGAATCCCTTATCCCCTGTATCCACAGTCAAGATTTAACAAAACCCAGAGTCTCACTCTGGGAGTGGCTGAATTACAATATAAATTGAAATCACAACTTCTCATGGTGCCTTCTGTTAAATGATGCATTGATTAGGAAGGAAACGGAACAGGAATGTATGGGTACTTCTTGGTGATATTGGAGATATGAAATCCCTAAATTCCGTGGGCTCTTTTTTGCCAGTAGAAACCGCCATTTCACCTCTAATTAAGGAAGTTGGCTTTCTTTTACCTGAAAAACTTGTAATGGTTTCTTCTGAGGTAGTTACTTTGCAAAGCACACATTATTCTCCTCAGTACCTATACTTGTCACTCCTCTTTATTTTGAGACCTATAACTAGTTTCAACTCCTAGCAGGCTCCAAAGAGTGAGATACAAAGTGTGGCCTATGGGGACCTGCACTACATACCAAAAGAACTACATGATTTTTCCAGTTCTTACAGACAGAAATCCAAGGAATAAGATTTGGAATGGATTTTAATGCTGTGGGATTATAGTGGAAGGAATATAAAGTTATATAAGGAAGCTTTTATTGATATGGCCCTTTAAGTAAAACACTGAATTGGGTGTTTTACTTAAGAGACTAGAAAAGTCTCTAGTAGCATGTTTGGTTGGTAGGATAAACCATGGTCCCAAATGTGCCTATATTAAATAAACTTGAAATGCCAGAACTGCCTTGGAATACTATACAGAAAGGTATCAAAGGGCTTAGGAAGATTGGAATGTTAGAGTGGATTGATTATGTAAGACCTGCTCACTCATCCTTGGTGAGTCCAGATGGAGGACTGATAAATAAATTTGTGAGGGGAATTCCAGTATCCTTTAAAAGCTCTGTGGTGACTCTTCTCTCCAGGTCAGAAATTGCAGCTTGAACAGTTATGATTGAACTGGAATCCTTAAATGCAATGAGGATAAATGAGATATCAGGATAGCAGAGCCATGTGGTAGCACTTAGTTGCTAAATACAAGGTAGGTATAGTTAGTGTAAAGGACACTGGAGCCAAAACAGTAATCAGAATATCATGATGCACAAAGACCTATCGCACTGGCTAGTTGATGACGGTGTCCATAGAAGAGAAATAGATGAGCATACTTCTAAATTCTTACTTTATTTGCATAAATGGAAGAGTTCTAGGTCAAGTTAACAGAAGTCTAAAGTGAATCACAAAGATGAGAGTCAAAACTCCTCAATCAATTTTCAGACTTAACTCAGTTTACAGATTCAGAATCCCTTGAATTAAGGGGAAGCCAGACCCCTTAAGGAAGGACCCAGCTACTTTGCCAAAATTTTATACTGTTAATCTTTCTCCAGGCCTTCCCCAAAAGGACCTATAGTTTTTTACCATGGTGGCTATACATTGGGGAAAAATAATTTGATTTTCTGATTATTACGGTACATTGACATTTCAAGAGACCCAAAATGTCACTGTTCCACCAGTCAGAATAGGGGCTTATGGAGGTAAGGTGATCAATGGAGCTGAAGCTCAGATACTTTTCACAGTGGATCTAGTGGGCATCCAAAACTATCTTGAAGTTATTTCTCCAGTTCTGGAATGCATAAGTAGAATAGACATACTCAGGAACTGGTAGAATCTCCACATTGGTCCCCTTACCTGCAGAATGAGGACTTTCGTGGTAAGGAAAGGCCAAATTCAAGCCACTATCTAGGAAAATAATAAACTGAAAATCGACCTCACATTCCTGGAAGGATTTTAGAGAATAATACACCATCAAGGATTTGAAAAATGTAAGAACAGTGATTTCCATCATATCCCCATTCAATTTGACTATTTGGCCTGTGCAGAAAACATAGGGATCTTAGTGAATGACAGTGGGTTAACATAAACTTAACTAGCTGGTGACTCCAATTGAAGCTGATGTTTCAGATGTGATTTCATTGCTTGAGTAAATTGACACATCTCCTGGTAACTGGTCTGGAGCTAATAATATGGCAAATGCTTTTTTCTCAATAGCTGCTAGTAAAGACTACCAGAAGAAGTTTGCTTTCACCTGACAAGGCCAGCAATATACCTTAATTGTTCTACTTCAGGGTATATCAACCCTTTAGCCTTATGTCATAGTTTAGTCTGCATGGACTTTGATAGCCTTTCTCTTTTAGAAGATATCACACTGGTCCATTGCATTGATGATATTATGCTAATTGGACTTAATGAGCAAGAAGTAGGAGCTACTATAGACTTATTGGTAGGACTTTTGCATGTCAGAGAGTGTAATATAAATACAGCAAAAACTCAGGAGCCTTCCTTCTCAGCAAAGTTTCTAGGTGTCCATTGGTGTGGGGCATATTGAGATATCCCTTGTAAGGTGAAGGCTAAGTTACATTTAACACCTCCTATTTTAAAAACAGAGGAATAATGCCTAGCTGGACTCTATATTTCAGAGGAAACATATTCCTCATTTGGGTGTGCTACTCTGGCCTTTTTACTGAGTGACCTATAAAGCTGCTAGTTTTCAGTGAGGCCCAGAAAAGGAGAAGGCTGTGTAGCAGGACCAAGCTGTCATGCAAATTACTCTGTCACTTGAGCTAAATGATCCAACAGATCTCATGGTGCTTGAAGTATCAGTGTCAGATAGGGATGTTGTTTGGAACCTTTGGCAGGCCCCTAAAAGTTATTCATATCACATACTGTTAAGATGTTGGAGCAAAGCTCTGCCATCTTCTACAGATAACAACTCTCAGTTTGAGAAAGAGCTTTTAGCTTTCTGCTGGATCTTATTAGAGATTGAACAATTCATTTTAAGCCACTAAGTTACCATATCACCTGAGCTTTCCATTGTGACTTGGCGTTGTCTCATCCACCAAGCCATAAAGTTGAGTGTGCACAGCAGTACTTCATCATCAAATGGAAGTGGTGTATATGGGATCAGAATTGAGAAGTCCTTGAAAGCACAAGTAAGTCATATGAAGATGTAGCTCAAATGCCCATTGCCTTCATTCATTCTACATTACCTTCTTTCTCCCAGCTCACATCTATGGCCTCGTGAGTAGTTCCTTGTGATCAATTAACTGAAGAAGATAAAACTCAAACCTGTATTACAAATGGCTCTATATGTTATGCAGACATCATCTAAAAGTGGAGAGCTGCAGAGCTACAGTCCATATCTGGGATATCCCTGAAGAAAAGTGGTGAAGAGAAATTCTTTCAGTAGAAAAAACTTCAAGCCATGTGCCTACTTGTTTATTTTGCTTCAAAGAAGAAAAGGTTAAAGGTCTGAGTCTATACCTATTCATGGGCTATGGCAAATGGTGTGGCTGGATGGTCAAGTATCAGAAGGAACACAATGAGAAAATTGGTGTCAAGGGAGTCTAGGGGAAAACTATGTAGCTAGACTTCATGAAATGGGCAAAAACTCTGAAAATATTTGTATCCCATGTGAATGTTCACCAAAGGATGACCTCAACAAAGAAGGATTTTAATAATTAAGTGGATAGGAAGACCCATTCTGTGGATACCAGTCAGTCTTTCTGCAGCCACCCTTATCATTTCCTGATGGATTCATGAACAAAATGTCCACGCTGGCAGGGATGGAAGTTATGCATGGGCTCAGCAGCATGGACTTACACTCACCAAAGTTGAACACCAGACTAGATCAAGTGGAAGAAAGTGAATTCAAAGACAGGGCAGTGGAAGAAAGTGAATTCAAAGACAGGGCAGTGGAATTCATCCAATCAGAGGAACAAAAAGAAAAAAATAATGAAAAATAATAGTGAAAATGGTTTAAGGGACTTATGGGATGCTATCAAGAGGACCAATATATACATTATAGGGATCCCAGAAGGGAAAGAGAGGGATAAAGGGGAAGAAAGATTATTCAAAGAAATAATGGCTGAAAACTTCCCTATCATTGGGAAAGAAACAGACATCCACATCCAGAAATTCCAGAGATTTCAAATAAGATAAATCCAAAGAGACACACACCAAGACAAAAAGTTAAAGACAAAGATAGTATCTTAAAATCAGCAAGAGAAAAATAACTTGTGTAAAAGGGAACCCCCATAAGACTATCATTAAATTTTTCATCATGCATAACACTCACAGATTTATATCTTAAAAATCATAAACAAGACCCTTCAACATGCTACCTACAAGAGACTCAGGTCAGAGATAAAGACACACATAGACTGAAGGTGAGGGTATGGAAAAAGATATTTCATGCAAACAAAAATGATAAAAATGCAGGAGTAACAATACTCATATCAGAATAAAATAGACTTTAAAACAAAGTCTATAATAAAAGACAGAGAAGGGCATTATATAGGATAAAGGGATCAATACAAGAAGAGGATATTACACTCATTAACATACAAGTACCCAATATAAGAGTACCTAAATATACAAAACAAACATTAACAGACATAAAGGAATAAATTGACAATAATACAAAAATAGTAGAAGACTTTAACACCCCACTGATATCAATGAGCAGACTATCCAGACAGAAAATCAATAAGGCAACAGAGATCCTAAATGACACAATACAATAGTTGAACCTAATTGACATCTACAGGGCACTATATCCAAAAAACCAGAATACACATTATTTTCCAGCATATATGGAACATTCCCTAGGATAGACCACACACTAAGTCACAAAACAAGCCTGAACAACTTTAAGAGGATAGAAATTATTTAAAGCACCTTTTCTGACCACAACAGTACGAAACTAGAAATCAACCACAAAAAGAAAAATGGGAAAAGGACAAACACATGGAGACTAAACAACATGCTACTAGAAAAACCAATTGGTCAATGATGAAATCAAAGAGGAAATCAGAAAATACCTTGATATGAATGAAAATGGAAACACAGATTTCCAAAAGCTATGGGATGCAGTAAAAACAGTTCTAAGAAGGAAGTTTATAGCAATACAGGCCTTGCTCAAGCAACAAGAAAACCCTCAAATAAACAACCTAACCTACCACCTAAAACAAATGGAAAAAGAAAAAAAAAGCCCAAAGTCAGCAGAAGGAAGGAAATAATAATCACATAGAAAATAAATAAAAGAGATTGAAAAAACAATAGAAAAGATCAATGAAACCAAGAGCTGTTTTTTTGGAAACGATAAACAAAATTGATAAAGCTTAAGTCATGCTCACCAAGAATAAAAGAGAGAGAACACAAATAAACAAAATAAAAAAATAAAAGGGGAGCAAAGTTTCTTCACCTGGGCAGCAGGAGTGCTTTCCTGCAATGGCCAGTTGAATCAAATTTATAGTCTTTTCAACTCAAAGAACCAACATCATCTTGCACCTCAGAGACGCCACAGGAGCCAAGAGCACCCTTTCATCACAGAGAGGACCTTCAAGATGGTGGAGGAGTAAGACATGGAGATCACCTTCCTCCCAACAAATACATCAAAAATGCATCTACATGTGGAACAGCTCCTACAGAACACCTACTGAATGCTGGCAGAGGACCTCAGACTTCCAAAAAGGCAAGAAAATCCCCATGTACCAGGGTAGGGCAAAAAAAAAAAAGAGACAAAGGAATTGGGACAGGACCTGTGCATCTGGGAGGGAGCTGTGAAGGAGGAAAAGTTTCCAAACACTAGAAACCTCCCTCACTGGGGCTTGGCAGGGAGGGGAGCTTCAGAGCCTCAGAGGAGAGTGCAGTAACAGGGGTGTGGAGGGAAAAGCAGAGAGATTCCTGCACAGAGGATAGGTGCTGACCAGCACTCACCAGCCTGAGATATTTGTCTGCTCACCGGCCGGGTCAGGTTGGGGCTGGGAGCTGAGGCTGGGGATTTGGAGGTCAGACCCCATGGAGAGGACTGGGGTTGGTTGCGTGAAGACAGGCTGAAGGGGACTAGTGTACCACAGCTGGCTGGAAGGAAGTAAGGGAAAAGTCTGGACCTGATGGAGAGGTAAGAGACCATTGTTTCAGGGTGTGTGAGGAAAGGGCCTCCCTTCTCCATGTGCCCACATACAGCAGAGCACCACCTAAGTGAGCTCAAGAGATGGGCATGAGCCACGGCTATCTTCCTGGACCCCAGAGACAGACACAGACTGCTACCACTGCCACCAAGGGTCCTGTGTGCAAGTGCAGGTCACTACCCACATCCTCCCAGGAGCCTGTGCAGCATGCCACTTCCAGGGTCCCATGATCCAGGGCCAACTTTCCCGGGAGAACACATGGCATGCCTCAGGCTGTTGCAATGTCACACTGCCCTCTGTCACCACAAGCACCCCCCCACATCCTCTGCCACTGCAGGCTCACACCACATTCCAATTATAACTACTGTACCCCTCCCTCTCCTGGGTCTGAGTGAGCAAGAGAGCCCTAATCAGCTGCTGTCTTAAACCCCTCTTGTTTGGGCAGGGAACAGATGCCTGAGGGCAGCCTATATGCAGAGGAGGGGCCAAAACCAAAGCTGAACCCCAGGAGTTGTGTGAACAAAGAAGAGGAAGGGAAATCTCTCCATGCAGCCTCAGGAGGACTGGATTAAATCCCTGCAACTGGCTTGGAAAACCCTGCATCTATGGAATACCTGAATAGACAACGAGGGTTTCCAAAATTAAAGCTGTGGACTTTGGGGGTAACTGTGGACTTGGGGTTTGTTTTCTGTGTTTGATTTGTTTTTGATTTTAGGTTTATCTTAGTTTAGTTTTTAGTGTTTGTTTTCATTTGTGGTGGTTTATTGGTTTGGTTGCTCTCCTTTTTTTTGGTGACTGTGTGTGTATGTTTATTTGTGTGATTTTTGTCAGTTTAGTTTTCCTTTTACCATTTGTCTTGGGGCTCTGTCCGTTCATTTGTATTTTTTTTCCCTGCCATGCAGCTGGCAGGGTCTTGGTGTTCCAGCCGGATGTTGGGCCAGAGCATCTGAGGTGGGAGAGCCAAGTCCAGGATGTAAGACCACCAGAGACCTCTCAGCCCCATATAATATTAATTGGCTATAGCTCTCCCAGAGATCTCTGACAACACTAAGATCCAGCTCCACCCAACGGCCAGCAAGCTCCAGTGCTGGACAACCCATGCCAGACAACTAGCAAGACAGGAACACAACCACACCCATTAGGAGACAGGCTGCATAAACTCATACTAAGTTAAGAGACACCCCAAAACACACCACTGGATGTGGCCCTGCCCACCAGCAGGACAAGATCCAGCCCCACCAACCAGACCACAAGCACAAGTCTCCCCCACCAGGAAGCTTACAGAAGCCACTGAACCAACTTCACCCACTGGGGGAGAACAACAGAAGTAAGAGGAACAGCAAACTTGCAGTGTGTGAAAAGGAGACCCTAAACAGAGTAAGTTAAACAAAATAAGAAGACAGAGACATATGCAGCAGATGAAGGAGCAATGTAAAAACACACCAGACCAAACAAATGAAGAGGAAATAGGCAGTCTACCTGAAAAAGAATTCAGAGTAATGATAGTAAAGATGATCCAAAATCTCCAAAATAGAAAATACAAGAAACGTTTAACAAGGACCCAGAAGAACTAAAGAGCAAACAAACAATGATGAAAAACACAATAAATGAAATTAAAAATTCTCTAGAAGGAATCAATAGCAGCATAACTGAGGCAGAAGAATGGATAAGTGACCTGGAAGATAGAATACTGGAAATAACTGCCATAGATCAGAATGAAGAAAAAAGAATGAAAAAATTGAGGATGGTCTCAGAGACTTCTGGGCCAACATTAAATGCACCAACATTAGAATTATAGGGTTCCCAGAAGAAGAAGTGAATAAGAAAGGGTCTGAGAAAATATTTGAAGAGATTATAATCGAAAACTTCTCTAACACAGGAAAGGAAATAGTCAATCAAGTCCAGGAAGCACAGAGAGTCCCATATAGGGTAAACCCAAGGAAAAACATGCCAAGACACATATTAAACCAACTGTCAAAAAATAAATACAAGGAAAAATAATTAAAAGCAGCAAGGGAAAAGCAACAAATAACATAGAAGGGAATTCCCACAAGATTAACAGCTGATCTTACAGCAGAACCTCTGAAAAACAGAGGGAGTTGCAGGACATATTTAAAGTGATGAAAGGGAAAAAATTACAACCAACTCATTCATATTCAACAGAGAAATTAAAATCTATAAAGACAAGCAAAAGTTAAGAGAATTCAGCACACCAAACCTGCTTTACAACAAATGCTAAAGGAACTTCTCTGGGAGTGAAACACAAGAGAAGGAAAAGACCTACAAAAACAAACACAAAACAACTAGGGAAATGGTAATAGGAACATACATATTGATAACTACCTTAAAGGTAAAAGGATTAAATGCTCCAACCAAAAGAAACAGACTGGCTGAATGGATACAAAAACAAGGCCTGTATATATGCTGTCTACAAGAGACCCACTTCAGACCTAGGGACAAATACAGATTGAAAGTGAGGGGAAGGAAAAAGATATTCCATGCATATGGAAATCAAAAAGAAAGCTGGAGTAGCAAGACTCATATCAGACAATATAGACTTTAAAATAAAGGCTATTACAAGAGACAAGGACACTACATAATGATCAAGGGATCAAACCAAGAAGAAGATATAACACTTGTAGAGATTAATGAATCCAACATAGGAGCAGATCAATACATAAGGCAAATGTTAACAGCCATAAGGAGGAAATCAACAGCAACACAATAATAGTAAGGGACTATAACACCCCACTTACACCAATAGACAGATCATCCAGACAGAAAATAAATAAGGAAACACAAGCTTTAAATGACACATCAGACCAGATAGACTTAAATCATGTTGAAAAGGCATTCCAACCGAAAACAGCAGAATACACTCTCTTCTCAAGAGCTCATGAAACATTCTCTAAGATAGATCATATTTTGGGTCACAAATCAAGCCTCGGTAAATTTAAGAAAATTGAAATCATATCAAGTATCTTTTACAACCACAATGCTATAAAACTAGTTATCAATTACTGGAAAAAACCGTAAAAAATAAAAACACATGGAGACTAAACAGTACACTATGAAATAACCAAGAGATCACAGAAGAAATCGAAGAGGAAATCAAAACACCTAGAAACAAATGACAATAAAAATAACATGAACCAAAACCTATCGGTGCAGTAAAAGAAGTTCTAAGATGGAAGTTTATAGCAATACAATCCTACCTCAAGAAACAAGAAAAATCCCAAACAAACAACCTAAACTTACACCTAAAGCAATCAGAGAAAGAAGAACAAAACCCCCCAAAGTTAGCAGAAGGAAAAAATCATAAAGATCAGATCAGAAATAAATGAAAAAGAAATGAAGGAAACAAGAGCAAAGATCAATAAAATTAAAAGCTGATTCTTTGAGAAGATAAACAAAATTGATAAACCATTAGCCAGACCTATCAGGAAAAAAAAGGGAGAAGACTCAAATCAACAGAATTAGAAATGAAAAAGGAGAAGTAACAACTGACACCACTGAAATACAAAGGATCATGAGAGAATACTACAAACAACACTATGCCAATAAAATGGACAACCTGGAAGAAATGGACAAATTCTTAGAAAAGTACAACCTTCCAAGACTGAACCATGAAGAAATAGAAAATATGAACAGACCAATCACAAGCACTGAAATTGAAACTTTGATTAAAACTTTTGCAACAGACAAAAGCCCAGGGCCAGATAGCTTCACAGGTGAATTCTATCACACATTTAGAAAACAGCTAAGACCTATCCTTCTCAAACTCTTCCAAAATATATCAGAGGGAAGGACACTCCCAAGCTCATTCCACAAGGCCACCATCACCCTGATACCAAAACCAGACAAAGATGTGACAAAAAAAGAAAACTACAGGCCAATACCACTGATGAACATAGATGCAGCACTCCTCAATGAAATACTAGCAAACAGAATCCAACAGCACACTAAAAGGATCATACAACACAATCAAGTGGGATTTATTCCAGGGATGCAAGTATTCTTCAGTATATGCAAATCAATTAATGTGATACACCATACTAACAAACTGAAGGATAAAAACCATATAATAATTTCAATAGATGAAGAAAAATCTTTTCACAAAATTCAACACCCATTTATGATAAAAACTCCCCAGAAAGTGGGCAGAGAGGGAACCTGCTTCAATATAATAAAGGCCATATATGACAAACCTACAGCCAACATCATTCTCAATACTGAAAAGTTGAAACAATTTGCTCTAAGATCAGGAACAAGACAAGGATGCCTACTTTCACCACTATTAATCGACATATTCTTGGAAGTTTCAGCCACAACAAGCAGAGAAGAAAAAGAAATAACAGGAATACAAATTGTAAAAGAAGAAGTAAAATTGTCACTGTTTGCAGATGACATGGCACTATACATAGAGAATCCTAAAGATGCCACCAGAAAACTACTAGAGCTAATCAATGAATTTGGTAAAGTACCAGGATACAAAATTAATGCACAGAAATCACTTGCATTCCTATACACTAACAACAAAAAATTAGAAAGAGAAATTAAGGAAACACTCCCATTTACCATTGCAATATAAAGAATAAAATACCTAGGAATAAACCTACCTAAGGATGCAAGAGACCTGTATGCAGAAAACTGTAAGACACTGATGAAAGAAATCAAAGACGATACAAACAGATGGAGAGATATACCATGTTTTTGGATTGGAAGAACTAATATTGCCACAATGTCTATACTATCCAAAGCAATCTACAGGTTCATTGCAATCCCTATCACAATACCAATGGCATTTTCCACAGAACTAGAAAAAATATTTTACAATTTGTATGGAAACACCAAACACCCCAAATAGCCAAAGCAATCTTGAGAAAGAAAAACGGAGCTGGAGGAATCAGGCATGCTGATGTCAGACTATACTACAAAGCTACGGCAATCAAGACAGTATGGTGCTGGCACAAAAACAGAAACATGGATCAATGCAACAGGATAGAAAGCCCAGAGATAAACCCAGGTACATATGGTCACCTTATTTTTGATAAAGGAGGCAAGAGTATACAATGGAGAAAAGCCAGTCTCTTCAGTAAGTGGTGCTTTGAAAACTGGACAGCTACATGTAAAAGAATGAAATTAGAACACTTCCTAACACCATACACAAAAGTAAACTCTCAGTGGATTAAAGACCTAAATGTAAGGCCAGACACTATCAAACTTTCAGAGGAAAACATAGGCAGAACATTCTATGACATAAATCACGGCAAGATCCTTTTTGACCCACCTCCTAGAGGAATGGAAATAAAAACAAAAATAAACAAATGGGACCTAATGAAACTTAAAATCTTTTCCACAGCAAAGGAAACCATAAAAAACACTAAAATACAACCCTAAGAATAGGAGAAAATATTTGCAAATGAAGAAACTGAGAAAGGATTTATCTCCAAAATATACAAGCAGCTCATGCAGCTTAATACCAAGAAAACAAACAACCCAATCTAAAAACGGGCAGATGACCTCAATAGACATTTCTCCAAAGCAGATATACAGATTGCCAACAAACACATGAAAAGACGCTCAACATCACTAATCATTAGAGAAATGAAATCAAAATCACAATGAGGTATCACCTCACAGTGGTCAGAATGGCCATCATCAAAAAAATCTACAAGCAATAAATGCTGGAGAGTGTGTGGAGAGAAGGGAACCCCCTTGAACTGTTGGTGGGAATGTAAACTGCTACAGCCACTATGGAGAACAGTATGGTGGTTCCTTAAAAAACTATAAAGAGAACTACCCTATGACCCCGCAATCCCACTATTGGGCGTATACCCTGAGAAAACCATAATTCAAAAAGAGACATGCACCACAATGTTCTTTGCAGCACTATTTACAGTAACCAGGACATGGAAGCAACCTAAATGTCCATCTACAGGTGAATGAATAAAGAAGATGTGGCAATATATATAATGGAATATTACTCAGTCATAAAAAGAAATGAAATTGAGTTATTCGTAGTGAGGTGGATGGACCTAGAGCGTGTCATACAGAGTGAAGTAAGTCAGAACGAGAAAAACAAATACCTTATGGTAATGCATGTATATGGAATCTAAAAAATAAATGGTACTGATGAACCTAGTGGCAGGACAGGAATAAAGATGCAGATGTAGAGAATGGACTTGAGGACACTGGAGGTGAGAATGGGAAGCTGGGACAAAATGAGTGAGTAGCATTGACATTTATACACTACCAAATGTAAAATAGATAGCTAGTGTGAAGCAGCTGCATAGCACAGGGAGATCAGCTAGGTGCTTTGTGACCCCATAGAAAGGTGGGATAGGGAGTGTGGGAAGGAGACTCAAGAGGGAGGTTATATGGGGATATATGTATACATATAGCTGATTCACTTTGTTATACAACAGAAGGAGGAGAAATAATAACTGTTACCACAGAGATACAAAACGGTCATAAGAGAATACTATGAACAGCTATGTGCAAACAACTTAGACAACCTAGAAGAAATGGACAAATTTCTAGAGACATGCAAACTGCCAAGTCTGAATCAGGAAGAAATAGATGATTTTAACAGATCTCTAGAAGTGAAATTACAATTATAAAAAAACCCAAACTCCCAGCAAACAAAAGCCCAGGATCAAAAGGCCTCACCAAACATATAAAGATCTAATACCTATCCTTCTCAAACAATTCCACAGAAGTGAAGAGGAGGGAACACTCCCAAATTCATTCTACCATGCCACCATTACCCTGATATGAAAACCAGTCAAAGATACTAGAAAAAAATAAAATTACAGGTAATATCTTTGGTGAATATAGATGCAAAAATCCTGAATAAAATATTAGGAAACTGAATCCAACAAAATATCAATATAAAAAGGATCATACACCATGATCAAGCTGGATTCATTCCAGGGTCACAAGAATGGTTCAACATTCACAAATCAATCAATGTGATACACCCCATTAACAAAAGGAAGGATAAAATCACATTATAATGTAAATATATGCAGAAAAAGCAGATGACAAAATTTGACAGCCATTCATGATAAAAATTCTAATCAAATTTGGTATAGACTGAACATATCTCAATATGAAAATGCCATTTGTGACAAAACTATAGCCGACAACATACTCAACAATGAAAAGCTGAAAGCCTTCCCACTAAATTCAGGGACAAGACAAGGATGCCCACTCTCGCCATGTTTACTTAACATAATATTGCAAGTCCTAGCCACGGTAATCAGACAAGAAAAAAATGGCTTCCCCATTATATAAGTTGGTGATGTTAGAATTATGTGAGGAAATACCATCTATGATTTTCTCAAGAGTTTCTTTTAGAAATGTGTATTGAACTTTTTCAAAAAGTTTATCAGAATCCATGGAGATAATTCTATGGTGTTGATCCTTAAACCTATTAATATGGTGAATAATATTCATGAATTGTCTAATTCTTGCATTTCTTGTATATACCCCCTCTAGTCATAGCAAATTATTTTCATAATGTAGTACTGAAGTCTGTTTGTTAATATTTTATTCAAGATTGTTGCACTAGTATTCTATCCTATATTCATCTAGTGCTCTGTTTATTAGGTTAGATGTCAATGTTATACCCACTTAATACAAAGAATTTGGAAGATTTCTTTTATTTCCTATACTCTGAAATAATTTATTTAGCATTGAGACTTCTCTCAAAATTTGATACAAATATTTGCCTGTTAAACTATTTCAGACAGTGCATTTTTTATGATATAGTTCCTTGACAATTTTGTCATTTTATTCTAAAGAAACTGGTGTTTTTATGCTTTCTATCTCTAATGTGGTCAGTTTTGGTAAGTTGTATTTCTTTATGAAACTATCCATTTCATTTATATTTTCAAAGTTATTTTAATGGAGCTGTACAAAGTAATATCTCATGGTTTCTTTTGCAAAAACTTCCTCTGAATCAATAGCCATTTACCTATTATCATTTCTTACCTTGAATAATTTTGCTATTTCATTTATTTCTTTATTAAAATATCTAGAGGTAGTTATCTATCTATCTATCTATCTATTTACCTATCTATCTATCTATCTATTTATTTATTTATTTATTGGCCACACCATATGGCTTGCAGGATCTTAGTTCCCTGACCAGGGATCGGACCAGGGCCCCAGTAGGGAAAGTGCCAAGTGGTAACTACTGGACAGCCAGAGAATTCCCCATTTAGTTTAAAATATTTTTTCAAAGAACCAGTATTTTATTTACTATTTTGATATTTTTGTGTTTTTTTCTCTTCCTTATTAATTTCTGGTTTTAACTTCATTATTTCTTAAGCATTATTTTGGTTTTAGTGTTATTTCTAATTAGATATTTTAGTTGAGAATTTGTTTTTATTTTTATTGTTTTATTTTTATCGATATGGGTGTTTATGGCTATGAACCTCCCTCTGCTAACTTCTTCTTATGTATCCTACTGATTCTGATATGTATTATTTTCATTATCATTATTTTTGGGAAATTCTGTAATTTTCCTTGGACAAAATGTTCTTTAATATAAAGTATCTTAAAACCCAAGTAGAAAGGCTGTTTTGCTTTTTGGTTTTATTTTGTTTTGTTATTGTATGTTGAGGTATAATTTACATACAGTGAAATCTACCCTCTTTATGTTACTCTTCTATAAATTTTGATGAATATCATGCAATCATCAAAACAATCTCAATAGTAGAAAATATTTTCAGCATCACAAAAGGCTTCTTCTTGCCTTTGTAATCAATTACCTACCTCACCAACAGCCTTTAACAACCACTCATCTGATTTTTCTCCTTACAGTTCTGCCATTTTTAGAGTGTCATGGAAATGGAAAACTAATGCAGTATGTAGTATTTTCAGTTTAGTTTCTTTCAATTGACAAAATATTTTGAAGTAGTACTGAATTATACAAACTGTACAATGATTTATTTATTCACTCAATAGCTGGTAGGCATTCAAATGGTTTCCAGATTTTTGCAAATACAAATAAAGCTGCTATAAACGTTCTTGTTCAGGTTTATCTGTGGACATATGCTTTTATTTTACTTCTCTAAATGACTTGGAGTAAAATTTCCACGGATGTATGGTAAGTATATGCTTAATTGTATTTTTTAAAAACCTGCAAAAAATCTTCCAGAACTACCATATTATTTTTTTTTCTTTTTTTTTTTTTTTTTTTTTTTTTGTGGTACGCGGGCCTCTCACTGCTGTGGCCTCTCCCGCTGCGGAGCACAGGCTCCGGACGCACAGGCTCAGCAGCCATGGCCCACGGGCCCAGCCGCTCCGCGGCATATGGGATCCTCCCAGACCGGGGCACGAACCCGTATCCCCTGCATCGGCAGGCGGACTCTCAACCACTGCGCCACCAGGGAGGCCCTACCATATTATTTTGTATTCCCACCAGGAATGTATGAGAGTCCCATTTGCTGTGCATCCTCACCAGCATTTGGTATTGTCATTTTGTTGTTTTTTCTTTTTTCTTTTTTTCCTTTTTAATCTTTATTGGAGGATAACTGCTTTACAATGGTGTGTTAGTTTCTGCTTGATAACAAAGTGAATCAGTTATACATATACATATGTTCCCATATCTCTTCCTTCCTGTGTTTCCCTCCCTCTCACCCTCCCTATCCCACCACACTAAGTGGTCACAAAGCACCGAGCTGATCTCCCTGTGCTATGTGGCTGCTTCCCGCTAGCTATCTATTTTACGTTTGGTAGTGTATATATGTCCATGCCACTCTCTCACTTGGTCACAGCTTACCCTTCCCCCTCCCCATATCCTCACGTCCATTCTCTAGTAGGTCTCTGTCTTTATTCCCGTCTTGCCCCCAGGTTCTTCCTGACCATTTTTTTTTTTAGATTCCATATATATGTGTTAGCATATGGTATTTGTTTTTCTCTTTCTGACTTACTTCACTCTGTATGACACACTCTAGGTCCATCCACCTTGCTACAAATAACTCAAATTCATTTATTTTTATGACTTAGTAATATTCCATTGTATATATGTGCTACATCTTCTTTATCCATTCATCTGTTGATGGACACTTAGGTTGCTACCATGTCCTGACTATTGTAAAAAGAGCTGCAATGAGTATTTTGGTACATGACTCTTTTTGAATTATGGTTTTCTCAGGGCATATGCCCAGTAGTGGGATTGCTGGGTGGTATGGTATTTCTATTTTTAGGTTTTGAAGGAAACTCCATACTGTTCTCCATGGTGGCTGTATCAATTTACATTCCCACCAACAGTGTAAGAGGGTTCCCTTTTCTCCACACCCTCTCCAGCATTTATTGTTTGTAGATTATTTGATGAAGGCCATTCTGACGGATGGGAGATGATATCTCATTGTAGTTTTGATTTGCATTTCTCTAAAGATTAATGATGCTGAGCATTCTTTCATGTGTTTGTTGGCAGTCTGCATATCTTCTTTGGAGACATGTCTATTTAGGTCTTCTGCCCATTTTTGGATTGGGTTGTTTGTTTTTTTGCTATTGAGCTGCATCAGCTGCTTATAAATTTTGGAGATTAATCCTTTGTCAGTTGCTTCATTTACAAATATTTTCTCCCATTCTGAGGATTTTCTTTTTGTCTTGTTTATGGTTTCCTTTGCTGTGGAAAAGATTTTAAGTTTCATTAGGTCCCATTTGTTTATTTTTGTTTTTATTTCCATTCCTCTAGGAGGTGGGTCAAAAAGGATCTTGCTGTGATTTATGTCATAGAATGTTCTACCTATGTTTTCCTCTAAGAGTTTGATAGTGTCTGGGCTTATATTTAGGTCTTTAAACCATTTTGAGTTTATTTTTGTGTATGGTGTTAGGCAGTGTTCTAATTTCATACTTTTACATGTACCTGACCAGGTTTCCCAGCACCACTTATTGAAGCGGCTGTCTTTTCTCCACTGTATATTCGTGCCTCCTTTATCAAAAATAAGGTGACCATATGTGCATAGGTTTAGCTCTGGGCTTTCTATCCTGTTCCATTAATCTATATTTCTGTTTTTGTGCCAGTACCATACTGTCTTTATTACTGTAGCTTTGTAGTATAATCTGAAGTCAGGGAGCCTGATTCCTCCAGCTCCGTTTTTCTTTCTCAAGATTGCTTTGGCTATTAGGGGTCTTTTGTATTTCCATACAAATTGTGAAATTTTTTTATTCTAGTTCTGTGAAAAATGCCAGTGGTAGTTTGATAGGGATTCCATTGAAGCTGTAGATTGCTTTGGGTAGTAGAATCATTTTCACAATGTTGATTCTTCCAATCCAAGAACATGGTATAGTTCTCCATCTATTTGTATCATCTTTAATTTCTTTCATCAGTTTCTGATAATTTTCTGCATACAGGTCTTTTGTCTCCTTAGGTAGGTTTATTCCTAGATATTTTATTCTTTTTGTTGCAATGGTAAATGGGAGTGTTTTCTTGATTTCACTTTCAGATTTTTCATCATTAGTGTACAGGAATGCCAGAGATTTCTGTGCATTAATTTTGTATCCTGCTACTTTACCTAATTCATTGATTAGCTCTAGTAATTTTCTGGCAGCATCTTTAGGATTCTCTATGTATAGTATCATGTCATCTGCAAACAGTGACAGCTTTACTTCTTCTTTTTCTTGTCTTGCTCCTTATCTTAGTGGAAATGGTTTCAGTGTTTCATCACTGAGGATGATGTTGGCTGTGGGTTTGCCATATATGGCCTTTATTATGTTGAGGAAAGTTCCGTCTATGCCTACTTTTTGCAGGGTTTTTATCATAAATGGGTGTTGATTTTTGTTGAAAGCTTTCTCTGCATCTATTGAGATGATCATATGGTTTATCTCCTTCAATTTGTAATATGGTGTATCACGTTGATTGATTTACATATATTGAAGAATCCTTGCATTCCTGGGATAAAACCCACTTGATCTTAGTGTATGATCCTTTTAATGTGCTGTTGGATTCTGTTTGCTAGTGTCTTGTTGAGGATTTTTGTATCCATGTTCATCAGTGATATTGGCCTGTAATTTTCTTTCTTTGTGACATCTTTGTCTCGTTTTGGTATTAGAGTGATGGTGGCCTCGTAGAATGAGTTTCAGAGTGTTCCTCCTTCTGGTATATTTTGGAAGAGATTGAGAATGATAGGTGTTAGCTCTTTTCTAAGTGTTTGATAGAATTCGCCTGTGAAGCCATCTGGTCCTGGGCTTTTGTTTGTTGGAAGATTTTTAATCACAGTTTCAATTTCAGTGCTTGTGATTTGTCTGTTCATATTTTCTGTTTCTTCCTGGTTCAGTCTTGGGAGGTTGTGCATTTCTAATAATTTGTCCACTTCTTCCAGGTTGTCCATTTTTTTCACATATAATAGCAGTATTTCTACTTTGTATTTCTGCAGTGTCAGTTGTTACTTCTCCTTTTTCATTTCTAATTCTACTGATTTGAGTCTTCTCCCTTTTTTTCTTGATAAGTCTGGCTAATGGTTTATCAATTTTGTTTATCTTCTCAAAGAACCAGCTTTTAGTTTTATTGATCTTTGCTGTTGTTTCCTTCATTTGTTTTTTCATTTATTTCTGATCTGATCTTTATTATTTGTGTCCTTCTGCTAACTTTGGGTTTTTTTTCTCTAATTGCTTTAGGTGTCAGGTTAGGTTGTTTATTTGAGATGTTTCTAGTTTCTTAAGGTAGGCTTGTATTGCTATAAACTTCCCTCTTAGAACTGCTTTTGCTGCATCCCATAGGTTTGGGGTTGTTGAGTTTTCATTTTTATTTGTTTCTAGATATTATTTTTATTTCCTCTTTGATTTCTTCAATGATCTCTTGGTTATTAAGTAGTGTGTTGTTTAACCTCTGTGTGTTTCATCAAACACACTTTAGAAGACTCTCTGTCTCTCTTCTCCTTCTGGGACCCCTATAATGCAAATGTTGGTATGCCTGACATTGTCTGAGAGGTCCCTTAAGCTGTTTTCATTTTTCAAATTTGTTTTCCTTTTTCCTGCTCTGATTGTGTGATTTCCATTAATCTGTCTTCCAGATTACTTATGCATTCTTCTGTATCACCTAGTCTGCTCTTTCTTCTTTCTAGTGTGTTTTGCATTTTAGTGATTGTATTCTTTAGTTCTGACTGGTCATTTTTTTATATTTTCTAGTTCCTTCTTAAAATTCCCGCTGTGCCCATCTATTATCTTCCCTATTTCAGTTAGCATTTTTATTTTTAATGCTTTGAATTCTTTATCTATAAATTATTTATTTCTGTTTCATCAGGTGTTTTTGCAGGACTTTTCTCTTATTCTTTTATTTAAAGTAAATTCCTGTGTTCTCATTTTGCTTAACTTTCTCTATGAAATTACGTGAAATTCTTACCTATTCCAGTCTTGAAGTGGTGTCTTTGTGTGCGAGTGGCCTTATACAGTCTGCATGTGCCTAGTGGCTTTGGTGGGAGAGCTGGATCTCTAGTGAGCACGAGTCATGTCTTCTCCCATGGTGTGCTTGTAGCTCCAACTTTGGTAGGACGTGGGCATGGAGATGGAGTTGTTTTATCCAGAGCCTGGTGTGTGCTGGGACTTCTCCTCTATTCAGTGACAAATACCATACTACTTATGGTAGGGACAGGTCCCAAGTTGCTGGTGTAGAAGCACTGCAGGCTGGCTTCATTCCAAATGTGTGCTCTTCTCCCTCCCACCCTGACCCCAGAAGGGATCTCTGTTGGAGTAAGAGAGTCTGGAGTGGGTTATCAACATATATGGGTTTGCAGGCTGTGATGGTCCTGGCACCAGTCTGTCCCGACCACCCTTGATTCATTGCCTCCTTAGGCACCAAAAAGACTGCCCTCATGCTGTTCAGATAATGTTCTGGGTCCCAGACAGCTCTGTCCCTCACAAACATGCACTCCCTTTAGCTACAGCAGCTCTTGCTCTAGTGTGCAGGTGCACTGCTGAACAAGTGGGGCCAGAGCGTGTGCTCAGGTCAGGCTAGGGTGGCCACCTGGGCAGTCACAGGAAACTGGCCAGAGTCCTGGGCAGTTTCAATCTGCTTCCTCTGCCTTGTTTCAAACGTAGGCAAACATATGCACTCTTCACAAGCAAAGTCTACATTTCTTACAGCCCAGATTTCAGTATCACTGGTTTTCCAACCAGCTAAGGGAACTCATCCTGCCCTTTCCATGTCAGACCGAGGGCTGAGGGGCTCAAAAAGTGATTTGCATAGCTCACTCCTCATGTAGAATCTATGAGCCCATGTAATTGTCCTCCTCTTCTGTGTCCTCTCCCAGGGGTACAGGTCCCAACCTCATTGCTTCTCTTCCCCTCCTAACCAATTTCATGTGAATCTTTCTTACAATCTTCATTGTATGTGTCTTTATGCCATTCTTCAACTTGTTTTCATTGAGAATTGCTCCACATGTAGATGTATTTTTGAGGTGTTGCTTGGGCGAGGTGAGCTCCTCCCCCTACTCTGCCTTCTTGATCCAACTCCTCAAACTATTATTCTTAAATTGTACCTTTCTCCCTTCAATTATTTCAGCTTTATTTCATGTATTTTGTGGCTTTCTTGTTTTATACTTATAAAAAACTGTTATGTCTTCATATTGGATTGATAATTTTGAAAAAAATATTTTATATTGAAGTATCATTGATTTAAAATGTTGTGTTAGTTTCAGGTGTACAACAAAGTTATTTAGTTATATATATATACCTATCAGATACTTTTCCCATATAGGTTATTACAGAGTACTGAGTAGAGTTCCCTGTGCTATATAGTAGGTCCTTGTTGATTATCTATTTAGTAATGTGTATAAGTTAATCCCAGCCTCCTAATTTATCCCTCCCCACCACTTTTCCCCTTTGGTAACCTAACTTTGTTTTCCAAGTCTGTGAGCCTCTTTCTGTTTTGTAAATAAATTTATTTGTATATTTTCTTGTAGATTCCACATATAAGTGATATCATATGGTATTTGTCTTTCTCTTTCCAACTTACTTACTTAGTATGATAATATCTAGTTGCATCCATGATGCTGCAAATGGCATTATTTCTTTATTTTTAATGGCTGAGTAACATTCCATTGTATGTATGTACCACATATTCTTTATCCATTCAACTGTCAATGGACATTTAGGTTGCTACCATGTGTTGGATATTGTAACAAGTGCTGCAAGAACATTGGGGTACATGTATATTTTCAAAGTGTGGTTTTCTCCGGATATATGTCCAGGAGTGGAATTGCTGGGTCATATGGTAGTTCTATTATTAGTGTTTTAAGGAACCTCCACATTGTTCTCCATAGTGGCTATAACAATTTACATTCCCACCAGCAGTGTTGCATTTTCTCCACACCCTCTCCAGCATTTATTGCTTGTAGACTTTTTGAAGATGGCCATCTAACCAGTGTGAGGTGATAACTCATTGTAGTTTTGATTTGCATTTCTCTAAGAATTAGCGACGTTGAGCATTTTTTCATGTGCTTTATGGCAATCTGTATGTTTTCTTTGGAGAAATGTCTATTTAGATTTTCTGCCTATTTTATGATTGGGCTGTTTGCACTTTTGATATTGAGCTGCATGAGTTGTTTGTATATTTTGGAAATTAATCCCTTGTTGACCACTTCATTTTCAAGTATTTTCTCCCATTCTGTGAGTTGTCTTTTCATTTTGATTATGGTTTCCCTTGCTATGCAGAAGCTTTTAAATTAAATTATGTCCCATTTGTTTATTTTTGTTTTTATTTTCATTGCTCAAGGATGTGGATCCTGAAAGATACTGATGTGATTTGTGTCAAAGAGTGTTCTGTCGATATTTTCCTCAAAGAGTTTTATAGTACTGGGTCTTACATGTAGGTCTTTAATACATTTTGATTTCATTTTTGTGTGTGGTATTAGAAAATGTTCTAATTTCATCTTTTTACATGTAGCTGTCCAGTTTTCTCAGCACCACTTATTGAAGAGTTTGTCTTTTCTCCATTGTATATTCTTTCCTCCTTTGTCATAGATTAACTGAACATAGGTGAATGGATTTATTTCTGGGTTTTCTATCCTGTTCCATTAATATATAAGCCTGTCATTGTGTCAGTACTATACTGCTTTGATTACTGTAGCTTTGTAGTATAGTCTGAAGTCTGTGAGCCTGTTGCCTCCAGCTGTTTTTCCTTCTCAATACTGCTTTGGCTATTCAGGGTCTTCTGTTGTTCCATACAAATATTAAGACTTTTTGTTCTAGATCTGCAAAAAAAATGCCATTGTTAATTTGATATGGATTACATTGCATCTGTAGATTACCTTGGGTAGTATAATCATTTTGACGATATTAATTCTTCCAATCCAAAAACATGCTATACCTTTCCATCTGTTTGTGTCATCTTCTATTTCTTTCATTGGTGTCTCACAGTTTTTTGTGTACAGGTCTTTTGCCTCCTTAAGTAGGCTTATTCCTAGGGTTTTTTTGTTTTTGTTTTTTTTTCATGTGATGGTAAATGGGATTGTTTCTTGAATTTCTCTTTCTGATATTTCATTGTTAGTGTATAGAAATGAAACAGTTTCTGTATATTAATTTTGTATCCTGCAACTTTACCTAATTCGTTGATGAGCTCTAGTAGTTTTCTGGTAGCATCTTTAGGGTTTTCTATGTATAGTACCATGTCACCTGTAAACAGTGACAGTTTTACTTCTTTTCCAATTTAGATTCCTTTTATTTCTTTTTATTCTCTGATTGTCATGGCTAGGACTTCCAAAACTATGTAGAATAAAAGTGGTGAGAGTGGACAACCTTGTCTTTTTCCTGATCTTAGAGGAAATGCTTTCAGCTTTCCACCATTGAGAACAATGTTAGCTGTGGGTTTGTCATATATATACTTTATTATGTTGAGGTATGTTCTCTCTATGCCCACTATTTGGAGAGTTTGGTCATAAATGGGTGTTAGATTTTGTCAAAAGCTTTTTCTGCATCTACTGAGATGGTCATATGGTTTTTATTTTTCAGTTTGTTGATGTTGTGTATCCTAATGATTGATTTGCAGATACTGAAAAATTCTTCCATCCCTGGGATAAATTCCACTTGATCATAGTGTATGATCCTTTTTATTTATTGCTGGATTTGTTTTGCTAGTATTATGTTGATGATTTTTGCATCTATGTTTATCAGTGATATTTGCCTGTAGCTTTCTTTTTTTGTATGGTACCTTTGTCTGGTTTTAGTATCATCATGATAGTGGCCTCATAGAAGGAGTATGAGAGTCTTCATTCCTCTGCAGTTTTTTGAAACAGTTTCAGAAGGATAGGTGAAATCTCTTCTCTAAATGATAGAATTCGCCTGTGAAGCCATCTCATCCTGGACTTTGTGCACAGGGATTTTTTAAATGAACAGTGTCAATTTCAGTGTTTGTGATCGGCATGTTCATATTTTCTATTTCTTCCTAGTTTAGTTTTGGGAGATTGTACCTTTCTAAGAATTAGTCCATTTCTTCTAAATTGTCAATTTTATTGGTGTATAGTTGATTGTAGTAGTCTCTTATGTTCCTTTGTATTTCTGTATTTCTGTAGTGTTTGTTGTAAGCTGCTCCTCTTTCATTTCTAATTTTTTTGATTTGAGCCTCTAGCTCTCTTTCTTGGTGAGTCTGGCTAAAGGATTATCAATTTTGTCTATCTTTTCAAAGAAAAATCTTTTAGCATCCTTGATCTTTGCTATTGTTTTCTTCATCTCTATTTCATTTGTTTCTGCTCTGATTCCTATGATTTCTTTCCTTCTGCTAACTTTGAGTTTTGTTTGTTCTAATTTATCTAGTTGTTTTAGGTGTAAGGTTAGGTTGCATATTGTAGATTTTTCTTGTTTCCTGAGGTAAGATTGTATTACTATAAACATCCCTCTTAGAACTGCTTTTGCTGCATCCCATAGGTTTTGGGTCATCATATTTTCCTTTTCATTTGTCTCTAGGTATTTTAAATTTACTCCTTGGTTTCTTCAGTGATCCATGGGTTGTTTAGTAGCATATTGTTTAGCTTCCAAGTGTTTTCTATTTTTACAGTTTTTTTCCCTTGGTAGTTGATTTCTAATCTTATATCATTGTGGCTGGAAAAGATGCTTGATATGATTTCAACTTTCTTAAATTTATCAAGGTTTGCTTTATGACTCAGCACATGATCTATCCTGGAGAATGTTCCATATGCACTTGAAAAGAATGTATATTGTCCTGCTTTTAGATGGAATGCTCTATAAATATCAATTATGTCCATCTGGTAATGTGTCTTTTAAGGTCTCTGTTTCCTTATTGATCTTCTGTCTTGATGATCTGTCCATTGATGTAAGTGGGTTGTTAAAGTCTCCCACTATTATTGTGTTACTGTCAATTTCCCCTTTTATGGCTGTTAATATTTGCCTTTTATATTGAGGTGCTCCCATGTTGGGTGCATATATATTTACAGTTGTTATATCTACTTGGATTGATCCCTTGATCATTAGGTAATGTCCTTCTTTGTCTCTTGTAACAGCCTTTATTTTAAAGTCTATTTTGTTTGATATGAGTATTGGTACTCCAGCTTTCTTTTTATTTCCATTGCATGGAATGCCTTTTTCCATCCCCTCACTTTCAGTCTCTATGTGTCCCTGGATCTGAAGTGAGCCTCTTTTAGACAACATGTATAAAGGTCTTGCTGTTGTATCCATTCAGCCAGTCTATGCCTTTTGGTTGGAGAATTTAATCCATTTACATGTAAGGTAATTATCAATATGTTATGACCTTCTGGCTATTTTGTTAATTGTTATGAATTTTTTTAGTGGGGTATAGTTACTTTACAATGTTGTGTCAGTTTCTGCTGTACAATGAAGTGAATCAGCTATATGTATACGTATATCTCCTCCTTCTTGGACCTCCCTCTCCCCCCACATCCCACCCACCTAGGTCACCACAGAGGACTGAGCTGAGCTCCCGGCACTATACAGCAGGTTCCCACTAGCTATCTGTTTTACACATGGTAGTGTATACATGTCAATCCCAATCTCCCCATTCATCTCACCTCTTTCCCCTCCCGTGCCCACACATCAAATCTCTATGTCTGCATCTCTATTCCTAACCTGCAAATAGGTTTATCTGAATAATTTTTCTAGATTCCACATATATGCATTAATATATGATATTTTGTTTTTCTCTTTCTGATTTATTCCACTCTGTATGACACTCTCTAGGTCCATCCACGTCTCTCCAAATGATCCAATATTTTTCTTTATTATGGCTCAGTAATATTCCATTGTGCATATGTACCACATCTTCTTTATCCATTCATCAGTCAATGGACACCTAGACTGCCTCCATGTCTTGGCTGTTGTAAATAGTGCTGCAATGAGCATAGGAGTGAATGTGTCTTTTTGAATTATGGCTTTCTCAGGGTATATGCCCAGTAGTGGGATGGCTGTGTCATATGGGAGTTCTATATTTAGTCCTGTAAGGAACCTCTATATTGTTCCCCAGGGTGGCTATATAAATCCATGTCCCCACCAACATTGCAAGAGGAATCCCCTCCACACCCTCTCCAGCATTAATTCTTTGTAGATTTTTTTGATGATGGCCATTCTGACCATTGTGACGTGATACCTCACTGTAGTTTTGATCTGTTCTTCTCCAGTAATTAGTGTTATTGAGCATCTCTTCATGTGCCCCCGGCCATCCATATGTCTCTTTGGAGAAACGTCCATCTAGGTCTTCTGCCCATTTTTTGATTGGCTTGTTTGTTTTTTTGTTATTAAGCTACATGTGTTGTTTGTATATTTTGGTGGTCAATCACTTGTCAGTTGCTTCATTTTCAAATATTTTCTCCCATTCTGAGGGCTGTCTTTTCATCTCCTTTATGGTTTTCTTTGTTGTGCAAAACCTTTTAAATTTATTTAGGTCCCTTTTCTTTATGTTTGTTTTTATTTCCATTACTCTAGGAGACGGGTCAAAAAAGATCTTGCTGTGATTTAGGTCAAAGAGTGTTCTGAAAAAAAAAAGAGTGTTCTGCCTATGTTTTCCTCTAAGAGATCCATAGTGCTGGGTATTACATTTAAGTCTAATCCATTTTGAGTTCATTTCTGCGTATGGTGTTAGGGAGTGCTCTAATTTCATTCTTTTGCTTGCATTTGTACAGCTTTCCAAGCACCACTTATTGAAGAGATTGTCTTTTCTCCATTGTATATTTTTGCCTCTTTTGTCATAGATTAGGTGACCATTTGTGCATGGGTTTATCTCTAGGCTCTCTATCCTCTTCCATTGATCTATATTTCTGTTTTTGCACCAGTACCATACTGTCTTGATTACTGTAGTTTTGTATTATAGTCTGAAGTCAGGGACCTGGCTGTTCCAGCTCCGTTTTTCTTTCTCAAGATTGCTTTGACTATTTGGGGTGTTTTGTGTTTCTATACAAACTGTAAAATATTTTCTTTTAATTCTGTGAAAAATGCCATTGGTAATTTGATAAAGATTGCATTGAATGTGTTGATTGCTTTGAGTAGTAAAATCATTTTCACAGTATTGATTCTTCATTCAAAGAACATGGTATATCTCTCCATCTGTTTGTCTCATCTTTGATTTCTTTCATTAGTCTATAGCTTTGTCTTATAGTTTTCTGAGTACAGGTCTTTTACCTCTTTAAGTAGGTTTATTCCTAGTTATTTTATTATTCTTGTTACAATGGTAACTGTGATTGTTTCCTTAATTTTCTGATCTTTCATTGTTAGTGTATAAGAATGCAAGAGATTTCTGTGTATTAATTTTGTATCATGCAAATTTACCAAATTCATTGATTAGCTCTAGCAGTTTCTGGTTAACATCTTTAGGATTTTTTATGTATAGTATCATGTCATCTGCAAACAGTGACCATTGCACTTCTTTTCCAATTTGGATTCAGTTCTTTTTCTTCTCTGATTGCTGTGGTTAGGACTTTGAAAACTATGTTAAATAATAGTGGCAAGAGTGGATATCCTTGTCTTGTTCCTGACCCCAGAGGAAATGCTTTCAGTTTTTCACCATTGAGAATGATGTTTGCTGTGGGTTTGTCATACATGGCCTTTATTATGTTGAGGTAGGTTCCCTCTATGCCCACTTTCTGGAGAGTTTTTATCATAAATGGCTGTTGAATTTTTTCAAAGGCTTTTTCTACATGTATTGAGATGATCATATGGTTTTAATTCTTAATTTGTTAATATGTTGCATTACATTGATTGATTTGCATATATTGAAGAATCCTTGCATCCCTGGAATAAATCCCACTTGATCATGATGTAAGATACTTTTAATGTGTTGCTGGATTCTGTTTGCTAGCATTTTGTTGAAGATTTTTGCGTTTATGTTCACCTGTGATATTGGTCTGTAATTTCCCTTTTTTTGTGATATTTTTGTCTGGTTTTGGTATCAGGGTGAGAGTGGCCTCATAGAGAGAGCTTGGGAGTGTTCCTTTCTCTGCAATTTTTTGGAAGAGTTTGAGAAGGATGGGTGTTAGCTCTTCTCTAAATGTTTGATAGAATTCGCCTGTGAAGCCATCTCATCCTGGACGTTTGTTCATTGGAAGATTTTTAATCACAATTTCAATTTCATTATTTGTGATTGATATGTTCATATTTTCTATTTCCTCTTGGTTCAGTCTTGGAAGTTTGTACCTTTCTAAGAATTTATCCATTTCTGCCAGGTTGTCAATTTACTTGGCATATAGTTGCCTGTATTAGTCTCTTATGATCCTTTGTATTTCTACAGTGTCGGTTGTAATTTCTCCTTTTTTATTTCTTATTTTATTGATATGAGTCTTTTCCATTTTTTCTTGTTGAGTCTGGCTAATGGTTTATCAATTTAGTTTACCTTCTTTAAGAACCAGCTTTTAGTTTCATTGATCTCTATTATTGGTTCCTTTGTTTCCATTTCATTTATTTCTGCTCTGGTCTTTATGAATTCTTTACTTTTACTAAATCTGGGTTTCGTTTGTTCTTCTTTCTCTACTTGTTCTAGGTGTAAGCCTAGGCCGTTTATTTGAGATTTTTCTTGATTCTTGAGGTAAGATTGAATTGCTATAAACTTCCCTCTTAGAACTGCTTTTGCTGCATCCCATAGGTTTTGGGTCATTGTCATTTGTTTCTATGTATTTTTGATTTCCTCAGTAATCACATGTTTATTTAGTAGCTCACTGTTTAGCCTCTGTGTGTTTGCTTTTTATTTTTACAGTATTCTGTTTTTCCTGTAGTTGATTTCTAACCTTATAATAGTGTGGTTGCAAAAGGTGCATGATATGATTTCAACATTCTTAAATTTACTGAGGCTTGATTTGTGACCCTAGATATGATCTATCCTGGAGAATGTGCCATGTGCTCTTGAAAAGAAAGTGTATTCTGCTGTTTTTGGATGGAATGTCCTATAAATATCAATTAAGTCTATCTGGTCTATTGTATCATTTTAAGCTTGTGTTCCTTATTTTTTTTGTATCTGGATGATCTGTCCATTGTTGTAAGTTGGGTGTGGAAGTCCCCCCACTATTATTATGTTGCTGTCAATTTCCCATTTTATGGCTGTTAACAGTTGCCTTATGCAGTGAGGTGCTCCTATGTTGGCTGCATAAATATTTACAATTGTTATATCTTCTTCTTGGATCAATCCCTTGATCATTATGTAGTGTCCTTGTTTATCTCTTGTAAGAGTCTTTATTTTAAAGTCCATTTTGTCTGATATGAGTCTTGCTACTCCAGCTTTCTTTTGATTTCCATTTTCATGGAATATCTTTTTCTATCCCCTCACTTTCAGTCTGTATATACATCTAGGTCTGAAGTGGGTCTCTTGTAGACAGCATATATAGGGGTCTTGTTTTTGTATCCATTCAGCCAATCTGTGTCTTTTGGTTGGAGCATTTAATCCATTTACATTTAAGGTCATTATCTATATGTATGTTCCTATTACCATTTTAATTGTTTTGGGTTTGTTTTTGTAGTTCTTTTTCTCCTTTTGTGTTTCCCGCCTAAAGAAGTTCCGTTAGCATTTGTCGTAAAGCTGGCTTGGTGGTGCTGAATTCTCTTAGCTTTTGCTTGTCTGTAAAGCTTTTGATTCCTCTGCCACATATGAATGAGATCCTTGCTGGGTAGAGTGATCCTAGTTGTAGGTTTTTCCCTTTCATTACCTTAAATATATCCTTCCATTCCCTTTTAGCCTGCAGAGTTTCTGCTGAAAAATCAGCTGATAACCTTATGGGCAGTCCTCATTTGTTATTTTTTCATTTTCCCTTGCTACTTTTAATATTTTTTCTTTGAATTTAATTTTTGTTAGTTTGATTAATATGTGTCTTGGCATGTTTCTCCTTGGGTTTATCCTGTATGGGACTCTCTGCACTTCCTGGACTTGGGTGACTATTTCCTTCCCCATGTTAGGGAATTTTTCTACTATAATCTCTTCAAATATTTTCTCAGATGCTTTCTCTTTCTATTCTTCTTCTGGAACCCATATAATTCAAATGTTGATGCATTTAGTGTTGTCCCAGAAGTCTCTGAGACTGTTCTCATTTCTTTTCATTCTTGTCTCTTTCTTTTCCTCATTGGCAGTGATTTCCACCATTCTACCTTCCACCTCACTTATCCGTTTTTCTGTCTTAGTTATTCTGCTATTGATTTTTTTCTAGTGTATTTTTCATTTCAGTTATTGTGTTGTTCATCACTGTTGGTTTGTTCTTTAGTTCTTCTAGGTCCTTCTTAATCATTTCTTCTATTTTCTCGATCTGTACCTCCATTCTTTTTTCAGGATTTTGGATCATCCTTTCTATCATTACTCTGAATACTTTTTCAGGTACGTTGCATATTTCCTCTTCATTTATTTGGTCTTGTAGGTTTTTACCTTTCTTCTTCTTCTGTAACATGTTTTTTGGTCTTTTTTTTGATGCATGTGGCTGTGTTGCATTCTTGCTGGTTCTTTGGCTTGAGGCATCTAGCACTGGAGTTTGCAGGCACTTGTGTGGAGCTGGGTCTTTGTGTCGAGATGAAGACCTCCAGGAGACCTTACACAGATTAATATTCCCTGTGACCTGAAGTTCTCTGTTAGTATAGCAGGCTGGACTTGGCACTTCCACCACAGGAGCTCAGCCCCAACCCCTGGCCTTGGAACCAAGACCCTGCAAGCTGTGTGGCATGGTCAAAGAAAAAAGCAACAAACAGAAAAGAGCAGAGTAATAATAAAGAATAAAATATAAAATAAAATTGGGAAAAAAATATATTAGAGAAAATAACAAAAATATTAAACAACAAAACAAACCAGAAACACAACAGAAAAATAATAAATAAAAGATAAATAAAGAAAATAAAAAATTTTAATTAAAAAAAGAATAAAAATAGAAGATAAAAAATATATTTAAAAAATTTAAAAAGAATAATTCCCTGGTGCCTCCTCTATCTGTGTCTTTGCCCCCACAGTGAGCTACAGCCTACTCCTGTCTCCCCAGTAGACCTCCAAGACGTCTAGGTAGGTCTCTGGACCCTGTGTGTCATTCCCACCTCTGCACTTGCTCCTCTCACCAGCGTCTGTTAGTGGAACAGGCCCTGAGCACATATGCCCGAACAGGCCATCTGGGGTGCAATCTTCTACATGCGTACCTGCAGGGCCCGGCACACCTGGAGGAAGACTTGGAGAGGGGTGGTGCTCAGCCCTCCTGGAACCACGTTGCCAGAGGAAGCCCTGTCATGGGTGGTACTTAGGCTGCCAGGACCTGCACTGCGAGAGGAGGTTTTGGTGGAGGGGTTGTGGGGCTCATGCCCAGGACCTGCACGGCCAGAAGGAAGAGGCTTTGTGGGGGATCAGTCCCAGGATCCACGTGACCAGAAGAGGCTTTTGTTGTGGGGCGCTCAGGCCTGGTACCTGTGTGGCCAGAGGGGGCCCCGGGGGCTGGGGGTTAATGTCCAGGACACCAGCAGTCTTGCTGGGACACAAGGGAGTTGGGGAGACACTGGCCGTGTTCCCCTCCAAATCCCCTGATCTCCCAAAGGCCCTTCTCCATCCTCACTGATCCCCTCACTGTGAGTTGGCCCCTCTAAGCGTGAGAACCTCTCCCCTCCCCAATACCCCACTCAGGGTCACTGGTCCCATACTGCCTCCACTTTTCTTGCCCCCCTACTTCCTTCCCACATCCTACCCCATTGTGTGGAGATTCCTTCTGTCCCATTAGGTGTCTGAGGTTCCCCACGAACATCTAGTAGGTGCCCTAGTTGTGAGGAGATGCAAACTCTGCATCCTTCTACTCCAGCATCTTTACTCTGCCCTGTGGATTTGTTTTTGTAGACCTCTTTTCTTCTGTTCCTCTTTTATTCTCTTCTCTTACTATTTGATGACTATCTTTAGTGCTGTCTTTGGATAACTTTTTCATTTTTGTGTGTATATCTACTGTAGATTTTTGATTTGCAGTTATCATGAAGTTTTGATTTAGTAGTCTATACACATACAAGACTGTTTTAATTTTCTGATCTCTTAATTTAAAATTCACTTCCAGTATCTTGCATTTGTGCTCTCTTCTTCTCATGATTGCTGGTTTTGATATCATATTTGTGTGTGGATAATTTCCTACATTTACTGTATGTTTGTCTTTACCAGTGAGCTTTTCCATTTTCTTGTTTTTAGTTGTGGCCTTTTCTTTTCTGCCTAGAGAATTTCCTTTAGCATTTGTCGTGAAGCTGGTTTAGTGGTGCTGAATTCTCTTAGCTTTTGCTTGTCTGTAAAGCTTTTGATTTCTCCATTGAATCTGAATGAGGGTTGTGCTGGATAGAGGATTCTTGGTTGTGAAATCAAAGATGACACAAACAGATGGAAAGGTATACCATGTTCTTGGATTGGAAGAATCAATATCATCAAAATGATTATACTACGCAAGGTAATCTACAGATTCAATACAATCCATATCAAATTACCAATGGCATTTTTTTTGCAGATCTAGAAAAATAGTATTAAAATTTGTATGGAAACACAAAAGATCCTGAATAGCCAAAGAAATATTGAGAAAGAAAAATGGAGCTGGAGGAATCAGGCGCCCTGATTTCAGACTACACTATAAAGCTACAGTAATCAAAACAGTATGTTAACAGCACAAAGACAAACTTATATACCAATGGAACAGGATAGAAAGCCCAAAAATAAACCCATGCACCTATGGTCAGTTAATCTGTGACAAAGGAAGCAAGAATATACAGTGGAGAAAAGACAGTTTCTTCAGTAAGTGGTGTTGGGAAAGCTGGACATCTACATGTAAAAGAATGAAGTTAGAACATTCTCTAACACCATACACAAAAAAAACTCAAAATGGATTAAAGACCTACATATAAGATCGCATACTATAAAACTCTTAGAGGAAAACATAGGCAGAACACCCTTTGACATAAATCGTAGCATGATCTTTTTTGATCCACCTCCTAGAGTAATGAAAATTAAAATAAAAAATGGGACTTAATTAAACTTAAAATCTTTTGCACAGCAAAGGAAACCATAAACAAAACAAAAAGACAATTCACAGAATGGGAGAAAATATTTGCAAACAAAGCAGCCAACAAGGGATTAATCTCCAAAATATACAAACAACTCATGCAGCTCAATATAAAAAAAAAACAATCAAACATCCCAATCATAACATGGGCAAAAGATTGAAATAGACATTTCTCCAAAGAAAACATACAGATGGCCAAAAATCACATGAAAAGATGCTCAACATTGCTAATTCTTAGAGAAATGCAAATCAAAACTACAATGAGTTGTCACTTCACACTGGTCAGAATGGCCATTGTCAAAAAGTCTACAAGAAATAAATGCTGTAGAGGGTGTGCAGAAAGGAGAACCCTCTTACACTTTAGGAATATTAATTGTTACAGCCACTATGAAGAACAGTATGGAGGTTCCTTAAAAACTAAAAATAGAGCTACCATATGATCCAGCAATCCCACTGCTGGGCATATTTCCAGAGAAAACCATAATTCAAAAATACATATGCACCCCAATGTTCATTTCAGCACTATTTACAATAGCCAAGACATCGAAGCCACCTAAATGTCCAATGACAGATGACTGGATCAATTCATTGAGGTTGAGATCAAGATGGCCGAGGAGTAGGAAGCAGAGTTCAACTCCCTCCACAGAGACATTGAAAATACATCTACTAGTGGAACAATTCACACAGAACAGCTACTGAGTGTCGACAGCAGACCTTAAAAGTTTGAAAAGACAAGAAAACCTCCTTGTAAGAGGGTAGGACAAAAGGAAAAAGAAAACGAAAGAATCAGGATGGGACTGGCGCCCCAGGGAGTGAGTTGTAAAGGGGGAAAATTTCCTGCACCTTGGGAAGGCTCCTCACCAGCAGAGAAATTATACTGAACAGAGGGGGAGTTTTGGAACCTAAAAGGGGAGAGCAGCAAACAGTTTGTGGAAGGCAAAATGGAGAGTAACCTGTACAGAGGGTCAGCACTGCCACCCTGCCCTCCCCAACCTGATTTACTCCTCTGCCGTTGATGGTGGGAGTCAGGTGCTGAAGCTCAGACTCTGAAGCTCAGTCCCAGGGAGAGGACAAGGGTTAGGTATGGAAACAGCCTGAAGAGTTCGGGCCTTGGAAACTGAGGGTGTATAGGAAGAAGGCTGGTCCCACCAGAGAGGCAAGGCACCATTATTGGGAAGTACACGAGGAGAGGGTTGGGACCACCGTAGAAGCTTCTTTCCCTGTGAGTGCTCCCAGGCAACAGGACACCACTTAGAGGAGCTCCAGGGGCAAACACGGGTCCCGCTGTCATCTTGGGCTCCAGAGGTGGGCACTGGCCACCTCTTCCAAGCCCACAGGTAGACACCAAGCCCCACCCCTGCTGACAAGGAAGGGCTTGGACAGCTACCAAAACTAGCAATTCTGCCAGCGGGCCCCAGGACCGGCCCCTGCTGACCTGGAGGAGCTCAGACTGATCCAGCCACTGGGAATTCCACCAGTGGGCCCCCGGACCTGCTGTCCCAGGAGGGAGCAGATAGCTTCTGTGACTAGGTCCGTCAGTGGATGCTGGAACCTGCCCTGGCACCTCGGGAGCGTGCAGATAGCTCTCCCTACTAGGAAATCTCTCAGTGGGTGCCAGGACCTGTCCTGCTGTCCCATGAAGACATGGATAACTTCTGCAACTGGGAAGCCCACCACTGGGTGCCAAGGCCCACCCTGCTGTCCTGGGAGGGCACAGAAACCTTCTGCGACTGGGAAATCTGTCAGAGGGTGTTGGAACCCACCCTGCTATGCCAGGAGGGCTCAGATAGCCCTGAATATGGGGAAATCCTTCAGTGGGTGCTGGGACCTGTCCCACTGTCTCAGGAGGGTGTGGATAATTCCCCCCACTAGGAAATCTGTCAGTGAGTCCCAGTAGCTGCCCTGCCATCCCAGGAGCATGTAGAAACCTCTCACTACTAGGAAATCTGCCAGTGAGTGTTGGAGCTGCTCTGCTGTCCCAGGAGGGCACAGATAGCTCCCACTACTAGGAAATTCATCCAGAGTAGGGGTCAAAGCAGAGCTGAGCCCCAGGGGCTATATGACTAAGGAAGAAGAGCTGAAATCTCTCCTCATGGCTCTGTGATCTGCGGAGTTACACCTCTGCTGATGGCTTCCTATATTCGGCACCTGTGAAACATCCAAAAGGACAACAAGTGCTCTTGCAGCTAGAACAGGTCAGGCTTTAGCAGCTGTGGGCTCTGTGGGCACATACACGTGGGGTTAGGGCCAGACCAGAGCTCGAGCTGCCTCCATAACTCCCACAGCAGATCCAGGTGCATGACTACTGCAGTACTGGGACCTAACCTCAATGGACCTGCACTGGTGGCCAGGTGAAAACAATGCCTGAGAGCCACCAGGGCCAATTGCCAGCATACCCACAGTTAAGGCAGGACTGAGAACAGTGCCAACAACAGTAAACTTTGTAAGCCCGCACAACAGGCAAAAGGAGACACAACACAGCACATTCACAGGTGATCAGCTCCAAAGGAGAAAATCTCATTGGCTTCTCTCCTAGTGGGAGTGCTCCAATCCCTCCTACCTCACACTGAAGATAAAATCACAGCTAAGGAACAGATCTGGGGGTCTCTACTCCAACAGTTAGGGAGCAGGCCCCGCCCCTGACAGGGCAGTGACAACCACAGAGCAAAGGGGAGACCCCACTCAATATCTAGGGAAGGCTCTGATCACCACAACACCAATCAACCCCCCTATCAAGGGTATAATGGCACAAGCCTCTATATCAACCTCACCCAGCAGTGTCAGACACCAGAAACAAGAGGAATTGCAATCCTGCAGCCTGTGGAAAGGAGACCACAAAAGCAGGAAGTGTGAGAAAATGAGATGGCAAAGAAATAAGTTGCAGGTGAAGGAGCAAGATAAAAAACTACAAGAACAACTAAATAAAGAGGAGATAAGAAATCTATGCAAAAAGAATTCAGGGTAATGATAGTAAAGATGATCCAAGATCTCAGAAACAGAATAGAGGCACGGATTGAGAAGATACAAGAAAAGTTTAACAAAGACCTAGCAGAACAAAAGAACAAACAAACAGAGATGAACAAGACAATAACTGACATGAAAAATATACTAGAAGGAATCAATAGCAGAATAAATGAGACAGAAGAACGGTTAAGTGACCTGGAAGTTTGAATGGTGGAAATCACTCCTGCAGAACAGAATAAAGAAAAAAGAATGAAAATAAATGAGAACAGTCTCAGAAACCTCTGGGACAACATTATACACACCAACATTTGAATTATAGGGGTCCCAGAAAAAGAAGAGACAGAGAAAGGACCTGAGAAAATATTTGAAGGAATCATAGATGAAAACTTCCCTAACATGGGAAAGGAAATAATCCAGTCCAGAAAGCACACAGAGTCCCATATAGGATAAACCCAAGGAGGAACACAATGAAACACATATTAATCAAACTAAAAACAAATAAATTCAAAGAAAAATATTAAAAGTAGCAAGGGAAAAGTAAAAAATAAAATACAAGGGAATCCCCAAATGTTATCAGCTGATTTTTCAGCAGAAACTCTGCAGTCTAGAAGGGAGTGGCAGGATATATTTAAAGTAATGAAAGGGGGAAAACTACAACCAGAATTTCTCTATCCAGACAGGCTCTCATTCAGATTCGACAGAGAAATCAAGAACTTTACAGACAAGCAAAAGCTAAGAGAATTCAGCACCACCAAACCAGCTTTAAAACAATTGCTAAAGGAACTTCTCTGGGCAAGAAACACAAGAGAAGAGAAAAAAGAGGAAGGGAAGAAAAAAGACCTACAAAAACAAACCCAAAACAAGAAAATGGCAATAGGAACATACATATCAATAATTACCTTAAAATGTAAATGGATTAAATGCTCCAATCAAAGACACAGACTGACTGAATGGGTACAAAAACAAGACACATATATATGCTGTCTACAAGAGACCCACTTCAGACCTAGGGAAATATAAAGACTGAAAATGAGGGGATGTAAAAAGATATTCCATGAAAATGGAAATCAAAAGAAAGCTGGAGTAGCAATACTCATATCAGATAAATTAGACTTTAAAATGAAGACTATTACAAGAGACAGGGAAGGACACTACATAATGGTCAAGGTATCAATACAAGAAAAGGTATAACAATTGTAAATATCTATGCACCCAACAAAGGAGCACCTCAATACATAAGGCAAATGCTAACAGCCATAAAAGGGAAAATCAACAGTAACAATAATACTGGGGGACATTAACACCCCACTTACACCAATCGACATATCATGCAGATAGAAAATTAATAAGGAACACAAGCCTTAAATAACACATTAGACCACATAGAATTAATTGATATTTATAGGACATTCCATCCAAACGCAACAGAATACACTTTCTTCTCAAGTGCACACGGAACATTCTCCAGGATAGATCACATCTTGGGTCACAAATCAAGCCTTGGTAAGTTCAAGAAAATTGAAATCATATCAAACATCTTTTCTGACCACAAGAATATGAGATTAGAAATCAATTACAGGAAATTACTCTAAAAAAACACAAACATATGGAAGCTAGACAGTATGCTTCTAAATAACCAAACAATCACTGAAGAAATCAAACAACACATTTTTAAAAACTAGAAAAAACCGACAATGAAAACAAAATGCCACAAAACCTATGGGATGCAGGAAAAGCAGTTCTAAGAGGGAAGTTTATAGCAATAAAATCTCACCTCAGGAAACAAGAAAAATCTCAAACAAACAGCCTAACCTTACCCCTAGAACAACTAGATAAAGAAGAACAAACAAAACCCAAATTTAATAGAAAGAAAGAAATAATAAAGATAAGACCATAAATAAATGAAATAGAAACAAAGAAACAATAGCAAAGATCAATGAAACTAGAAGCTAGTTCTTTGAGAAGATAAACAAAATTGATAAACTGTTAGCCAGACTCAACAGGAAAAAAGGGAGAGGACCCAAATCAATAAAATTAGAAATGAAAAAGGAGAAGGCACAACTGTCACCACAGAAATACAAAGCAACTATATGCCAATAAAATGGCAACCTGGAATAAATTGATAAATTCTTAGGAAGGTACAACCTTCCAAGGCTGAACCAGGAAGAAATAGAAAATATGAAGACTGATCACAAGTAATGAAATTGAAACTGCAATTAAAAATCTTCCAAGAACTGGGCTTCCCTGGTGGCGCAGTGGTTGAGAGTCCGCCTGCCGATCCAGGGGACATGGGTTCGTGCCCCAGTCCAGGAAGATCTCACATGCCGTGGAGCAGCTGGGCCCATGAGCCATGGCCACTGAGCCTGTGCATCCGGAGCCTGTGCTCCACAATGGGAGAGGCCACAACAGTGAGAGGCCCACATACTGCAAAAAAAAAATTCTAACAACAGAAGTCCAGGACCAGATGGCTGCACAGTCAAATTCTATCAAACGTTTAGAGAAGAGCTAACGCCTATCCTTTTCAAACTGTTCCAAAAAATTTCAGAGGAAGGAGTTCTCCCAAGCTCATTCCACAAGGCCACAATCACCGATACCCAAACCAGACAAAGATATCACAAAAAAGAAAAATACAGGCCAATATCTCTGATGAGCATAGATGCAAAAATACTCAACAAAATTACTAGCAATCAGAATCCAAAAGCACACTTAAAGGATAATAAACCATGATCAAGGGGGATTTAACCCAGGGATGCAAGGATTCTTCAGTATACAAAAATCAATCAATGTAATACACCACATTAACAATTTGAAGAATAAAAACCATATGATCATCTCAATAGATGCAGAAAAAGCTTTTGACAAAATTTAACACACATTTATGATAAAAAAAATCTCCAGAAACTGTGCATAGAGGGAACCTACCTCAACATAATAAAAGCCTTATATGACAAACCCACAGCAAAGATCATTCTCAATGGTAAAAAACTGGAAGCATTTCCTCTAAGATCAGACAAGACAAGGATGTCCACTCTCACCACTTTTATTCAACATATCTTTGGAAGTCCAAGCCAGGCCATCTGAGAAGAAAAAGAAATAAAGGTACCCAAATTGGAAAAGAAGAGGTAAAAATGACTTTACTACCCAAAGCAATCTATAGATTCAATGCAATCCCTATCAAATTACCAAGGGCATTTTTTACAAAATTAGAGCAAAAAAAATTTACAATTTGTATGGAAACACAAAAGTCCCTGAATATCCAAACCACTCTTGAGAAAGAAAAATGGAGCTGGAGGAATCAGGCTCCCTGACTTCAGACTATAATACAAGGCTACATTAATCAAAAGAGTATGGTAATGGCACAAAAACAGAAGTACAGATCAATGGAACAGGATAGAGAGTCAAGAGATAAACTCGTGCACATATGCTTGTCTAATCTATGACAAAAGAGGCAAGAATATACAATGGAGGAAAGACAGTCTTCTCAGTAAGTGGATCTGGGAAAACTGAATAGCTACATGTAAAAGAATGAAATTAGGAGACTCCCTAACACCATACACAAAAATAAACTCAAAATGTATTAAGGACCTAAATATAAGCCTGGACACTATAAAAAATCTTAGAGAAAAACGTAGGGAGAACACTCTTTCACATAAATTGCAGCAAGATCTTTTTTGATCCACCTCCTTGAGTAATGAAAATAAAAATATAAAAATGGGATCTAATTAAACTTAAAAGCTTTTGCACAGAAAAGGAAACCATATACAAAACAAAAAGGCAACCCTCAGAATGGGAGAAAATATACGTAAATGAATCATCCGACAAGAGATTAATCTACAAAATATACAAACAGCTCATGCAGCTCAATATCAAAACAAACAAACAACAAACAAACAACCCAATCTAAAAATGGGTGGAAGATCTAAATGGACATTTCTCCAAACAACACATACCAATGGCCAAAAAGCACAGTAAAAGATGCTCAACATCACTAGTTCTTAGAGAAATGAAAATCAAAAGTACAATGAGGTATCACCTCACACTGGTCAGAATGGCCATCATTAAAAAGCTATAAACAATAAAACCTGGAGACGGTGTGGAGAAAAGGGAACCCTCCTACACTGTTGGTGGGGACGTAAGTTTTTACAGCCACTGTTGAGAACAGTATGGAGGTTCCTTAAAATACTAAAAAAACAGAACTACCATATGACCCAGTAATCCCACTCCTAGCCATATATCTGGAGGAAACCATAATTCGAAAAGAAACATGCACCCTAATGTTCATTGCAGCACTATTTACAGTAGCCAGGACATGGAAGCAACCTAAATGTTCATCAACAGAGGAATGGAAAAAGAAGATGTGGTACATATATACCATGGAATGTTACTCAGCCATAAAAAAAGAATGAAATAATGCCATTTGCAGCAACATGGATGGACCTAGAGACTGTCTTACTGAGTGAAGTAAGTCAGACAGAGAAAGACATATATCTTATGATATCGCTTATATGGGGAATCTAAAAAATGATGTACAAGTGAACTTATCTACAAACCAGAAATAGAGTTACAGATGTAGGAAATAAACTTATGGTTACAAGGGAGTAAGGGGGAGATTAATTAGAACATCGGGATTGACATATACACACTACTATATATAAAATAGGTAGCTACTAAGGACCTACTGTATAGCATAGAGAGTTCTACTCAATACTGTGTATGGGAAAACAATCTACAAAAGTGTGGATACGTGTATATATATATAACAGATTCACTTTACTGTACACCTGAAACTAACACAGCATTTTAAATCCACTATACTCCAATAAAATTTTTAAAAAAGAGTTAATCAAATTAAATTTTAGAAAAGTAAAATATGAGTATACTTAATACTACTGAACTGTACACTTAAAATGATTATGATTGTAAATTTTATGCTATGTGTTTTTTCACAATAAAAGCAAGTGAAAGATGCAAAAGTTGCTTATTTTAAGAGATACAAAATTTATAGGCTTAAGGTCTGCTAAGGAAAAAACAAAGTAGCTGCAAATAAATAAAATCAGAATTGAAAGTACAGACAATATAAAGGACTGCATAAAAATAAAAAATATAGGAAAATACTATAAACCATATTATGGCAATAAATTAGATAAGGTAGATTCCATGGAGAAACTCCTCAAAACATCCAAATTACCAAACCTGACTCAAGAAGAAAAAGAATCTGAGTAAGCCTATTACAATTAAAGAAATTATATCAGTAGTATAAAACCTCCCAACAGAGAAAAGCCTATGACCAGATAGCATCACTGGTGGATTCTACCGAACATTTAAAGAATAATTAATACCAATTCTTTTTAAACTTTTCCAAAATGTTGAAGACGAAGAGACACTTCCTAACTTATTATATAAGGCAAGCATTACCCAGATATCAAAGCTAGTCAAAGAACATACCAGAAAAAAAAAAAAACTACAAAACATTATACCTTATAGTCAAACATTCTTTTAAAAACTACTAGGAAAAATATGCAACAAACATTAAAATACTTATATGCCATGAGCAAGTGAGACTTATACCAGGAATGCAAGTTTAGCTCAACATAAGAAAATCAATCAGTCATATATCTCATTAATAGAATTAATGAAAAAAGCCACAATGCCAATTCAATACATGTGAAAAAGGCATTTTATTTCACAGAATCTAACGCCTTTCCATGATAGAAAAACACTCAGAAAAATAGTAATCAAAGGAAAATTCCTCATTATGTTAAAGGACATTTATGAAAAACTATCAGCTAATATTAGACTAATGGTGAAAAACTGAAATCTTCCTTAAGATCAGGAACAAAACATGGGTGCTCACTCTTGCCTCTTCTATTTAATATTGTACTGGAAGTTCTAGCTAGAACAATTAACCAAGAAAAATTAAAAGTACCCAAATTGGAATAGGAACAGTAAAATTATCTCTATTTGCTGATGACATTATCCTACATGTAGAAAGTCCTAAATAAGCCACAAAAATTATTAGAGCTAATATACAAAGTCAGCAAATTTCAGGATCTAAGATCAACACAATAATCATTTGTATTCTAAATCCTTTATCATATATGTGTTTAGCAAATATTTTCTCCAAGTATGTGATTTGTCTTTTCATTATCCTAACAATGTCATTCACAGAAGTGTTTTAATTTTAACAAAGTCCAGATTATCAATTTAAAAAATCATTTGTATTCTATACACCAGTAATAAATAATGAGAATAAAATTAAGAAAAATTCAATTTACTACAGAATTAAAACATAAAATATTTAGCAATAAAGTTAAACAAGGGAATACAAGACTTGTACACTGAAAACTACAAGACATTTCTGAAAGAAAATTTGAAAACTACAAGACATTTCTAAAAGAAAATTTTAAAGCCCTAAGTAAATAAAAAACATCTGTATTTATGGATTTGAAGACTTGTTAAGATGGAAATACCCTCAAAGACACCTACAGATTCAATACAACTCTTATCAAAATACCAGGGGACATTTTTTCAGAAATGGAAAAACCGATCATAATATTCATGTGGTTGTAAAACACTGTTAATTAACTAAGTGCCACTGAATTTTACACTTTAAAAAGATTAATGATATGTTATGTGATATTTAGCTCAATAAACTAAAAGACATATTATGAACTTAGGAAAAATGATCAAAATGAAAAGAGACTTTTCATTAGAAACGGCAAACAAAAAGCTTAAGACATTATAGAAACATCTTAATTTGTATGGTTTCCAAACTTTTAAATATGTTGAAGCCTGCTTCATGGCTTATCACATGGTTTATCAAAGAGAACATTTCATTTACACTTGAGATAAATATGCATTCTAATGTTCTTGGGTGGAGTGTTATATGAATGTTTTTAGGTCTAGTTTATGTTCAGTTTTTTCACATCTTTTAATACTTTATTGATCTTCCTAGTTGTTCTAGCATTGTTGAAAGTGGGGTATTGAAGTCTCCAACTCTTTTGTTATTAAACTCCCTTCCACTCTGTGAGATTTTTCTTTGTGTATTTTTCAGCTCTGCTGATAAGTGCATATGTTTAGGATCATTATATCCTTGTGATGGATTTTCCCTTTTTGCCCTTATAAAATGTGTGTCTTTCTCTCTAGTAAAATTTTTTGTCTTAATGTCTGTTTTGTCTGATCCTATTGTCACTTCACTCAGTATCTTTTGGATACTGTTTGCATGGTATTGTTGCAAACAAGTATATCCTTTTCATCTCCTTGCTTTTAACCAGTTTGTGTCTTTGATTGTAAAGTGCTTTTCTAATAGTGATTATTTAGATGGATCATTTTTTATGCATTCTGACAATATCTTCCTTTCAACTGGAGTTTTCCATCCATTCACATATAATATAATCATAGTTAAACGAGGATTTACATCTGGCATTTTTCTATTTGGTTTCTGTATTTTATCCCTCTATTCCTTTATTACTGCCTTTTTTAAAATAAATTTTTATGTACTCTTTTAAATCTCTTGTAATTTCTCTTATTAAATTGTTTGAGTTATTTCTTTAGTGGCTACTCTGTGATTACAATTAACATGTTAACTTAAAGCAAACTAGGTTGAATTAATGACAACTTAATTTAAGTAGTATATGAAAACTTTTATCCTATAAAGCTTTATTCACCCCTCCTACTTTACGCTATTCTTGTTATACAAATTATATCTTTATAAATAATGTGTTCATCAATAAACATTTATAATTATAATTTTTTCTACCTGTCTGTTAAATCATTAGAAGAAAAAAGAATCACAAATGAAAATATATTAATACTGTCTCCTGTACTGTCTTATTAACTTTACCATTGTTCTTTCTTCATGTGACTTTTAATTACTGTCTAGTGTTCTTTCATTTTAGCCTAAGCAAATCACTTTAATACTTATTCTAGGGTAGGTCTGATAGCAACAAAATGTTTCAGTTTTGCTTGTCTGGGAATGTCTTAATTTCTCAAACATTTTTAAATGATAGTTTTACCATATAAAGAAATCTTAGTTGAATTTTTCTTTCAGCACTTTAAAAAACATTTTATTGGAGTATAGTTACTTCATAATGTTGTGTTAGTTTCTACTGTACAGCAAAGTGAATCAGCTATACGTATACATATAGCCCCTCTTATTTGGATTGCTTTCCCATTTAGGTCACTGCAGTGAACTGAGTAGAGTTCCCTGTGCAATACAGTAGGTTCTCATTAGTTATATACTTAATACATAGTATCAATAGTGTATATATGTCAATCCCCATCTTCCAATTGATCCCAACCCCCCTTTTCCACCTTGGTGTCCATAAGTTTGTTCTCTACGTCTGTGTCTCTATTTCTGCTTTGCCAATCAGATCATCTATACCATTTTTCTAGATTCCTCATATATGCATTAATATGCAATATTTGTTTTATTCTTTCTAACTTACTTCACTCTGTATGACAGACTCTAGCTCCTTCCATGTCTCTACAAATGACCCAATTTTTTCCTTTTCATGACTGAGTAATATTCCATTGTACATATGTACCACATCTTCTTTATCCATTCCTCTGTTCATAGACATTTAGGTTGCTTCCATGTCCTGGTTATTGTAAATAGTGCTGCAATGAACATAGGGGTGCATGTGTCTTTTTGAATTATGGTTTTCTCTGGGTATATGCCCAGGACTGGGATTGTATGGTCATATGGTAGTTCTATTTTTAGTTTATTAAGGAACCTCCATATTGTTCTCCATAGTTGTTGTATCAACTTACATTCACACCAACAGTGGAAGAGGGTCCCCTATTCTCCACAACCCCTCCAGCATTTATTGTTTGTAGATTTCTTGATGTTGGCCATTCTGAACAATGTCAGGTGATAACTCATTGTAGTTTTTTTTTATAACATCTTTATTGGAGTATAATTGCTTTACAATGTTGTCTTAGTTTCTGCTCTATAACAAAATGAATCAGCTGTATGTATACATATATCCCTATATCCCCTCCTTCTTGTGCCTCCCTCCCTCCCTCCCTTTCCCACCCCTCTAAGTGGTCAAAAAGCATCAAGATGATCTCCCTGTGTGACAGAGCTCCTTCCCACTAGCTATCTATTTTACATTTGGTAGTGTACATATGTCAATGCTACTCTCTCACTTCATCTGAGCTTCCGCTTCCCCCTCCCCATGTCCTCAAGTCCATTCTCTACTTCTGCGTCTTTATACCTATACCTATACCTAGGTTCATCAGAACCAGTTTTTTTTAAAGATTCCATATATATGTGTTAGCATATGGTATTCGTTTTTCTCTTTCTGACTTACTTCACTCTGTATGACAGACTCTAGGTCCACCCACCTCACCTCAATTTCGTTACTTTTTATGGCTGAGTAATATTCTATTGTATATATGTGCCACATCTTCTTTATCCATTCATCTGTCGATGGACACTTAGGTTGCTTCCATGTCCTGGCTATTGTAAATAGTGCTGCAATGAACACTGTGGTACATGCCTCTTTTTGAATTACGGTTCTCTCAGAGTATATGTCCCGTAGTGGGATTGCTGGGAAAAAATGTAGTTCTATTTTTAGTTTTTTAAGGAACCTCCTTACTGTTCTCCATAGTGGCTGTATCAATTTACACTCCCACCAACAGTGCAAGAGGGTTCCCTTTTCTCCACACCCTCTCCAGCATTTATTGCTTGTAGATTTTTTGATGATGGCCATTCTGACCTGTGTGAGGTGATACCTCTTTGCAGTTTTGATTTGCATTTCTCTAATAATTAGTGATGTTGATCACCTTTTCATGTGCCTTGTGGCCACCTGTATGTCTTCTTTGGAGAAATGTCTATTTAGGTATAGGTATTCCGTCCATTTTTGGATTTATTTTTTTTGGTACTGAGCTGCATGAGCTGCTTGTATATTTTGGAGATTAATCCTTTGTCAGTTGCTTCGTTTGCACATATTTTCTCCCATTCTGAGGCTTGCCTTTCCATCTTGTTTATGGTTTCCTTTGCTGTGCAAAAGCTTTTAAGTTTCATTAGGTCCCATTTATATATTTTAATTTTTATTTTCTTTTTTCTAAGAGGTGGGTCAAAAAAGATTTTGCTGCAATTTATGTCAAAGAATGTTCTGCCTATGTTTTCACTTAGAGTTTTATAGTGTCTGGCCTTATTAGGTCTTCAATCCATTTTGAGTTTATTTTTGTATTTGATGTTTGGAAGTGTTCTAATTTCATTCTTTTACATGTATCTGTCCAGTTTTCCCAACTCCACTTATTGAAGAGACTGTCTTTTCCCCACTGTTTATTCTTGTCTCCTTTGTCAAAGATAAGGTGACCATATGTGCGTGGGTTTGTCCCTGGGCTTTCTATCTTATTCCATTAATGTATATTTCTGTTTTTGTGCCAGCACCATACTGTCTTGATTACTGTAGCTTTGTAGTATTGTCTGAGGTCAGGGAGCCTGATTCCTCCAGCTCCATTTTTCTTTCTCAAGATTGCTTTGGCTATTTGGGTTCTTTTGTGTCTCCATACACATTTTAAGATTTTTTGTTCTAGTTCTGTGAAAAATGCCATTGGTAATTTGATAGGGATTGCATTGAATCTGTAGATTGCTTTGGGTAGTATAGTCATCATGACAATATTGTTTCTTCCAATCCAAGAACATGGTATATCTCTCCATCTGTTTGTGTCGTCTTTGTTTTTTTCATCAGAGTCTTCTATTTTTCTGCATACAGGTATTTTTCCTCCTTAGCTAGGTTTATTCCTAGGTATTTTATTCTTTTTGTTGCAATAGTAAATGGGATTGTTTTGTTAATTTCTCTTTCTGATATTTTGTTGTTATTGTATACGAATGCAATTGATTTCTGTGTATTAGTTTTGTATCCTGCAACTTTTCTAAATTCAGTGATTAGCTGTAGGAGTTTTCTGGTGGCATCTTTAGGATTTTCTATGTATAGTATCTTATCATCTGCAAACAGTGACAGTTTTACTTCTTCTTTGCCATTTTAGATTCCTTTTATTTCTTTTTCTTCTCTGATTGTTGTGGCTAGGACTTCCAAAACTATGCTCAATAATAGTGGTGAGTGTGGTGAGAGACAAGTGGACACCCTTGTCTTCTTCCTGACATTAGAGGAAATGCTTTCAGGTTTTAACCCTTGAGAATAATGTTTGCTGTGGTTTTGTCATATATGGCTTTTATTATGGTGAGGTAGGTTCCCTCTATACCCACTTTCTGTAGAGTTTTATCATAAATGGCTGTCAAATTATGTGAATAGCTTTTTCTGCATGTATTGAGATGATCACGTGGTTTTTATACTTCAATTTGTTAATATGGTGTATTACACTGATTGATTTTTTTTTATATTGAAGAATCCTTGTATCCCTGGGATAAATCTCAATTGATCATGTTTTATGATCCTTTAAATGTGTTGTTGGATTCAGTTTGCTAGTATTTTGTTGAGGATTTTTGCGTCTATTTTCAGCATTGATATTGGCCTGTAATTTTCTTTTTTTGAGACATATTTGTCTGGTTTTTGTATCAGGGTGATGGTGGACTTGTAAAATGAGTTTGGGAGTGTTCCTTTCTTTGCAATTTTTTGGAAGAGTTTGAGAAGGGTAGGTGTTAGCTCTTCTCTAAATGTTTGATAGAATTCACCTGTGAAGCCATCAGGTCCTGGATTTTGTTTGTTGGAAGAATTTTAATAGCAGTTTCTATTTCATTACTTGTGATTGGTCAGATCATATTTTCTATTTCTCCCTGGTTCAGTCTTGGAAGGTCGTACTTTTCTAAGAATTTGTCCATTTCTTCCAGGCTGTCCATTTTATTGGCATATAGTTTCTTGTAGTAATATCTTATGATCCTTTGTATTTCTGTGATGTCAGTTGTAATTTCTCCCTTTTCATTTCTAATTTTATTGATTTGAGTCCTCTCCCCTTTTTCCTTAATGAGTCTGGCTAAAGGTTTATCAATTGTGTATATCTTCTCAGAGAACCAGCTTTTAGTTTCCTTGATCTTTCTATTGTTTTCTTCATTTCTATTTCTTTTATTTGAGCCCTGATCTTTCTGATTACTTTCCTTTTCTAAATTTGGGTTTTGTTTGTTCTCGTTTCTCTAGTTGCTCTAGGTTTAATGTTAGATTGTTTATTAAAGATTTTTCTTGTTTCTTGATGTAAGATTATACTGCTATAAACTTCCATCTTAGAACTGCTTTTGCTGCATCCATAGGCTTTGGGTTGACATGTTTTTATTGTCATTTGTTTCTAGGTATTTTTTTGATTTCCTCTGATTTCTTCAGTGATTGCTTGGTTATTTTGTAGCATACAGTTTATCCTCCATGTGTTTGTGGGTTTTACTGGTTTTTAATGTAATTGATTTCTAATCTTACAGCACTATGTTTGGAAAAGATGCTTGACACAATTTCGGTTTTCCTAAACTTACCATGGCTTGATTTGTGATCCACGATGTGATCTATCCTGGAGAATGTTCCTTGTGCACCTCAGAAGAAAGTGCATTCTGTTGCATTTGGATGGAATGTCCTATAATTATCAATTAAGTCTATATGGTCTATGTGTCATTTAAGGTTTGTGTTTCTTTATTAATTTTCTGTCTGCGTTATCTCACCATCTGAGGAAGTGGAGTGTTAAAATCCCCCACTATTTTGTTACAGTCGATTTCCCCTTTTTATGGCTGTTAACATTTGCCTTATATATTGAGGTGCTCCTGTGTTGGGTGCATAAATGCTTACAATTGTTATATCTTCTTCTTGGATTCATCCTTTGATCATTATGTAGTGTCCTTCTTTGTCTCTTATAATAGTCTTTATTTTAAAGTCTATTTTGTCTGTTATGACTCTTGCTACTCTAGCTTTCTTTTGATTTCCATTTGCATGGAATATCTGTTTCCATCCCCTCACTTTCAGTCTGTATGTGTCCCTAGGTCTGAAGTGGGTCTCTTGTAGACAGCATTATACGAGTCTTGTTTTTGTATCCATTCAGCTATTCTGTGTCTTTTGGTTGGAGCATTTAATCCATTTACATTTATGTTAATTATCAATATGTATGTTCCTATTACCATTTTCTTAATTGTTTGGGTTCGTTTTTGTAGGTCTTTTTTCTTCTCTTTTGTTTCCCGCCTAGAGAAGTTCCTTTAGCAATTGTCATAAAGCTGGTTTGGTGGTGCTGAATTCTCTTAGCTTTTGCTTGTCTGTAAAGTTTTTGATTTATTTGTCAAATCTGAATGAGATCCTTGCAGGGTAGAGTAATCTTGGTTGTAGGCTTTTCCCTTTCATCACTTTAAATATATCCTGTCACTCCCTTCTGACCTGCATAGTTTCCTCTGAAAAAAATCAGCTGATAACCTTGTGGGGATTCCCTTGTATGTTATTTGTTGCTTTTCCTTTGCTCCTTTTAATATTTTTTCTTTGTTTTTAATTTTTGTTAGTTTGATTAATATATGGCTCAGCATGTTTCTCCTTGGGTTTATCCTGTATGGGACTCTGTGCTTCCTGGACTTGACTATTTCTTTTCCCATATTAGGGAATTTTCAACTATAATCTCTTCAAATATTTTCTCAGACCCTTTCTGTTTCTCCTATTCTTCTGGGATCCCTATAATTCAAATGTTGTTGCATTTAATGTTGTCCCTGAGGTCACTTAGAGTGTCTTCATTTCTTTTCATCTTTTTTTCTTTATTCTTCTCCATAGCAGTTATTTCCACCATTCGTTCTTCCAGGTCACGTAACCATTCTTCTGCCTCAGTTATTCTGCTATTTATTCCTTCTAGTGTATTTTTTATTTCAGTTATTGTGTTGTTCATCACTGTTTGTTTGTTCTTTAGTTCTTCTAGGTCCCTGTTAAACATTTTTGTATTTTCTCGTTCTGTGACTCAATTCTATTTCCAAGATTTTGGATCATCTTTGCTATCATGACTCTGAATCTTTTTCAGATAGGTTGCCTTTTTCCTCTTCATTTATTTGGTCTTGTGTGTTTTTGCCTTGCTCCTCAACTGCAACATAGTTCTCTGTGTTTTCATTTTGTCTAACTTACTGTGGTTGAGGTCTCCTTTCTGTAGGCTGCATGGTCGTAGTTCTTTTTGTTTCTGGTGTCTTCCCCCAGTAGGTGCATTTGGTCCTGGTTCTTGGGTAGGCTTCCTGGTGGGAGGGACTGGTGCCTGTGTTCTGATGGGTTGAGCTGGATCTTGTCCTTCTGATGGCCAGAGCCATGTCAGATGGTGTCTTTTGGGGTGTCTGTGAGTTTATTACGACTTTATGCAGCCTGTCTGCTGATGGGTGAGATTGTGTTCCTGTCTTGCTTGTTGTGTGTCATGAGGCATCCCGCACTGGATCCTGAAGGCAGTTGGCTGGAGCCTTGTCTTGGATTCTAGATTGAGATCTCTGAGTGAGCTCTCACCAATTATTTTTCCCTGGGGCTAGGAATTCACTGGCAGTCCAGCAACCTGGATTCAGGGCTCCCACATCAGAGGCTCAGGCCCAACACCTGTCTGGGAATGAAGACCTTTCAAGCCACAGATCATGGCAATAAAGGTGAAGGAAGAAAACTGTGGGGAGAAAACAAACAGAGAAACAAAACCCAAGACAAATAGCAAAGACAGAAACAAACACAACAGCAGCAAAACAAATAAACAATCAAAACCCCCAGGCAAATGGTAAAAGGAAAACCAAACAAAAACTAAAACAGAGAAACACACACACACAAACAAAAACAAAACCAAAGAAAACGAAAACCAGAGAAAAACCTGGCAAAAAGAACCCAACAACGAAATCAAACAATTAAATACAAAACTAACAAAAACAGAAAAGGAAAAAACAAAACCAAAGCAGAATGAAAACTGAAGAATATAGCAAAGAAAACAAAACACAGAAAAATGATTTTTAAAGAAGAGCAAAACAAAACAGAACAAAGAGAAAAAAGACAAAAAGAAAATAGAACAAAGAAAGAAAGAAAAAAGGGAAAAAACACAGAACAATGCAAAAGCAAAGTAAAAATAGAAATATAAAAATAAAAATATATTAAAAAAATTTTTAAAGAATAAACAAACCAATAAAATCTGAAAGAACTAACAAAGTAAAATAAAAATAATAATTTTAAAAAGAAAACAAACAACAGAATGAATCAAAGCCTAATAAAATTAATATAAAGCAGAAACTAACACACCACTGTGAAGAAATTATACTCCAATAGAGATGTTTAAAAAGAGCCAAAAAAATTAGTAGTACTAATATTTTCCTGGGGTCTCAGCTGTCAGTGTCCTTGTCCCTGCTGTCAGCCATGGCCCCCATCCACCTCCCCAGGAGGCCGTCCAATGCCTATAGGTTGGTCTCTGACCTACTGTGGGCACTTTGGGGACAGCTCAGACTCTGATCTGGCCCAATTCTCACCTGTGCTTGCCTCCAAAGTCCACAGCTGCCAGAGCTAGACTGGTTTCATTTGTGGGAACACTAGTTGTCAATTCAGATATTCCACAGTTGTAGGGTCTACCAAGCCACTTGCAGAGATTTAATCTGAGGCTTCTGCAGCTGTTGGAAAGATTTTTGTTCCTCTTCATTAGTGACCCTGCCCTTGATTCTCAGCTGTGGTTTTAGCCCCACCTCTATGTGTGGACCACCCACAGGAGTCTGCTCCCAAGGCTGCCTTGGAGCACTCATGTCTGCCCCCATGAGGACAGGGCACAGAGTTGGCATGGCTTCCTGGGTCAAGGGAGCTCTGGTGGCAACAGGTGCATGGGGAAGGTGGTGGCCACAGGCGTGAGAGATTCAGCCCTAGTGGGAGCCTTTTCTAGTGCCCAGCAGCAGGCACACAATGGCCACCCCTGGTGGAGCTCTTTCCTAGTTCCTGGGGGGCAGGGGCCAGTGTGTGGTGAGAGAGAGCTGCAATGGCTGCTACACCCTCTGTGTGTTACTCAACAGTGGTGCCTTGCTTCCATGGCAGTCCGGGTTTACTCCACTGGCATTCCCTGTTGTGGATTTCCTCCCTCCCATCCTCTCTGGTTGTCTCCTCTCAGCCAACAATAGTTCTTCCCCTGGGTTTGCTCTCCAATCCCCATACTCCATCTCCCAGCCCCCATGCACACCGGTAGACACATGTCCCAGTCTGTGGCACACAGGGCCATGGCATGGACCATCTTTGTAGTTCTCACTTTGCCCACGGCCACAGACTGGCCATTTCACCCTCCTCTTATGGCCTCAGATTTTTACCTTCTGTCCCAACCAATTTTCCTGTCAGTGAAGGGGTTTCACCAGATGCAGGAACCTCTCCTCTGCTTCAGCTCCCCGCCATGGGCTCAGGTCCTCTCCTACTTCCTCTCCTCTTCTTTCTCCCTTCTTTCTTTCATCCTATATGGTTATTCAGGGATCTTTATTGTCCTTTCCAGTGTCCAAGGTCTTCTGCTAGTGTTTAACTGATGTTTTTCAAGAACTGTTCCATCTGTAGATGTATTCTTTTTTTTTTTTTTTTTTTTTGCGGTAGGCGGGCCTCTCACTGTTGCGGCCTCTCCCCTTGCGGAGCACAGGCTCCGGAGCACAGGCTCAGCGGCCATGGTTCACGGGCCCAGCCGCTCCGCGGCATGTGGGATCCTCCCAGACCGGGGCACGAACCCGTGTCCCCCGCATCGGCAGGCGGACTCTCAACCACTGCGCCACCAGGGAAGCCCTGTAGATGTATTCTTGATGCATCTGAATTGAACCTTCTGAGATACTCAAGCTCATTTCCTCCTACCTCTTCATACATCACACTTCACCAAACAGTTGCCCCTATTCAAAGAAAGGAGAAGGCAGGGATGACTGCAGCAGTGGAGGAGGTGACGACCTCTTCAGTTGGGCTGGGGGAAGAGAAGGGAAAGGCTGGTCTCAGTCTTGAATCACAGCCAAAGGAAACAGCACACTCTCTTTCAGCACTTTAATATGTCTTTCCACTTCCTAAATGTCCTTGGACTTTCTGAAAAGTGTTTTGCTGATGATCGTATAAATTTTTGTGACCAGTTCCTTCTTTCTTGTTGCTTTCATGATTATCTCTTTGCCTTTAACTTTCAACAGTTGATTATGATGTGTGTGTGTGTGTGTGTGTGTGTGTGTTAAAATTTTCCTACTTGGAGTTGGTTGAACTTCTGGAATATGTAGATTAAAGTTTTCTTCATATTTGAAAAGTTTTCCACCATTATCTCTTCAAATAAACTTTATGCCCCTTCTTCTCTCTTCTTCTGGATCTTACATTATATGTATGTTTATTTTGATAGTGTCCAACAGGACTCTGAGGATATGTTTTTTTCTCATTCAGTTTTTTCTTTCTGTTTACCAGATTCTAAAATTCCAATTTACCTATCTTCATGTAAGGTAATTCTTTCTTCTCATTATTCAGATCTATTATTGAGACCCACTAGCCAATTTTTTACTTCAATTATTTCACTTCTTAACTCCAGAATTTCTATTTGGGTGCATTTTACAATTTCTATTTATAGATTGGCATTCTCTATTTGTTTATAAATGGTTCTTATACATTTATTTAGTTCTTTATGTTTGATTTCCTTTTGGGTTTAACACATATTTAAAATAGCAGGTTTAAAGTCTTTGTCTAGCACTTCCAATTTCTGGGCTTCCTCTTTGGAGAGAGGTTTCAATTGACTGCTTCTTTTTCTGTAAACGGGCATATCTGTATTTTTTTGCATATCTGTAATTTTTGGTAAAAATAAGACATTTTTAATATTATAATGTGACAACTCAGGAAATTAGTTCCCCATCCTTTACCACAATTTATTGCTGTTGCTCCTTAGTAAACTACCTAAAATGATTTTTAAAGAATGTGGCCTCTGAAGTTTCTGCTGTTGTTATTAGTGGTTAGCTAATAATAGGACAGATATTTCCTTAAATGTGTGTTGAGGTACATTTTCAAGGCTCCAGCTAGCAGTTTAAAACTCTGCCCTACTTTTTACTTCTTGCTTTTACAAAGCCTCAACATCAGCAACAGATAAACACTACACATTTTCTCAGTTCTTTTCTGAGCATATGAGCAGTGCTGGTTATTCACAAAGCCCTGAATTCCACCCTTTCAGACTCCCAAGACTATGTTGGAGCTTTTCATGGACTTCTGTGAAAATTTCATTCCCCAGCTACTTCTTTTAAAGATTTTGGTCAGCTTTTTGTTAACCTAAATTCTTAGAACTAATAAATAAATACAGTAAACTTGCAGTATACAAAATCAATATATAAAAATCGGTTGTGTTTCTATACATACAATGAGTTATGCAAAAAAGAAATTTTTAAAAATTTAATTTACTATAAAATACTTAGGAATTAGTACAGTCAAGGAGGTGAAAAATCTGTACACTGGGAACTATAAGAAATTGATAAAAGAAATTTTAAAAGACACAAATAAACAGAAATTTTCATAGATTGGAAGAGTTAATATTGTTAAAATGTCCATGCTACCTAAAGTGATCTACAAATTCAATGCAATCCCTATAAAGATTCCAATGGCATTTTTTTTACAGAAATAGGAAAAACCCTATTTTTCATATGGAACCACAAAAAATCCCAAAGAGCCAAAGCAATCCTGAGGAAGAAGAACAGAGCTGGAGGAATCACACTTCTTGGTTTATGAAACCATATCATGTATATTCATTACTTGAAATGATATTACAAATCTATAGTAATCAAAACAATATGGTAGTGGTATAAAAACAGACTCAAAGACCAGTGGAACAAAATCAAAAGCCTAGAAAAAAACCCATTCATATATGATCACTAATATTAGACAAGGGAGCCAAAATACTCAATTACAAAAAGAGAGTATTTTCAATAAATGGTGCTGAGAAAACTGGATATTTCCATGCCAAAGAAACTGGACCACTATCTTACATCCTTCACAAAAATTAACTTGAAATAGATCAAAGACTTAAATGTAAGACCTGAAATGGTAAAACTCCTAGAAGAAAAGACATTGAAAAACCCTCTTAACATTGGTCTTTATGGTGATTTTATGACTATCACACCCCAAGGCACAAGCAACAAAAGCAAAAAATTACAGGTGGGAATACGTCAAACTTAAAAACTTCTGCACAGCAAAAGAAATTATCAACAAAATAAAAAGGTAACCTAAGGAATGGGAGAAAATATTTGCAAACCAGTTATATGATAAGTGGTTCATACCCAGAATATATAAGGAGTTCATACAACTCAATTGAAAAAAAAACATAATCCAATTAAAAACAGGGCAAAGGACCTTAGTAGACATTTTCCCAAAGAAGATATTTACGCAACAGGTACGTGAAAATGTGCTCAACACCACCAATCATCAGAGAAATATATATCAAACCACAATGAGATAATTTCACACCTATTAGAATGGTTACTATCAAATAGAGAAGAGATAACAAGTACTGACAAACATGTGGAGAGAAGGGAACCCTGGTTCACTGTTTGTGGTAATATAAATTGGTACATCCACTATGGAATACAGAATGGAGGTTTCTCAAGATTTAAAATAAAACTAACATATGATGCACCAATTCTCCTTCTGGTTATATATCTGAAGAAAGCGAAATCACTAACTCATAGAGATATCTGCAACCCAATTCTACTGCAGCATTATTTACAATAGCTAAGACATGAAAACAACCTACGTGTTCATTGATGAATGAGCAAACAAAGAAAATGTGAGATATCTATATCTACATCTATATCTATATTTATATCTATATTTTTCAACCATGAGAAAGAAGGAAACTTTGCCATTTGTGAAAACCTGGATGAAACTTGAGGGCGTTATGTTAAGTTAAATAAGTTAGTCAGAGAAAAACAAATACTGTATGATCTCACTTATATGGGAAGTCTAAAAAAAAGAAGCCCCAAAAATATAAACAGAGAACAGAATGGTGGTTGCCAGTGACAGGGCATAGGGGTGGGGAAAAGGGGTGAATTGTTCAAATGGTACAAATTTCCAGTTATAAGATAAATAAGTTGTGGGAATATAATATGCAGCATGGTGACTATAGTTAATAATACAGCATGGTATAATATATTCAAAAGTTGCTAGGAGAATAGATTTTTTAAATTAATTAATTTATTTATTTTTGACTGTGTTGCATCTTCATTTCTGTGTGTGGCCTTTCTCTAGTTGCAGTGAGTGGAGACAACTCTGTTGCACTGAACAGGCTTCTCATTGCATTGGTTTCTCTTGTTATGGAGCATGGGTTCTAGGTGTTCGGGCTTCAGTAGTTGTGGCTCACAGGCTCTAGAGCACAGGCTCAGTAGTTGTGGCACACAGGCTTAGCTGCTCCATGGCATGTGGGTTCTTCCCAGATCAGGGCTTGAACCCATGTCCCCTGCATTGGCAGGTGGATTCTAAACCACTGCACCACCCGGGAAGCCAAGAGTAGATTTTTAAAGTTTTCACCATAAAAATTTGTAACTATGTGAGATGATGGATTTGTTAACTAACCTTATTTTGGTAACCATTTTGCAATACATACATATATAAAATCACTACTGTGTACACCTTAAAATCACACAAATTATATGTCAATTATATCTCAGTATATCTGGTGGGAAAAGAGAGGAATTATTACCAATCCTTCTCAAGCTCTTCTGAAAAAAGTAAAGAGGAAGGAAAACACCTTAACTGATTTTATGAGACTAACATTACCTTAATATCAAAGCCAGATATGGATTCTACAAGAAAAGAAAACTACAGGCCAATATTTAAGATAATCATAGATATAAAAATTGTCAGCAAAATACTAAGAAACTAAATCCAACAGCACATTAAAAGCATCATGCACCATGAACAAATGGGGTTCAACCCTGGGATGTAAGAATAGTTTAACATAAGCAAATCAATAAATTTGATACATCACATTAGAAAAATGAAAGCTAAGAATGATATGATCTCAATAGATACCAAAAAAGCATTTGACAAAATTCAGCATCTGTTCATGATAAAAAAAAAAAACCCTCTCAACACATTGGATATAGAAGGAAGGTACCTCAATGTACTCAACAATGAAAGGTTGATAGCTTTTCCTCTATGATCAAGAACAAGACAAGTGTGACCACTCTTACCACTCCTATTCAACACAGTACTGGAAGTCTTAGCCAGAGCAATCAAGCAAGAAAAAGAAATAAAAGGCATCCAAGTCAGAAGGGAAGTGGTAAAAGTGTCTAGATTAACCAAGAGAAAAAGAGAGAAGACTAATGATTGAACTTTTAACTGAAAAGAGGGCATTACTAACAATTATAGACATTAAAAGTATTATAAGAGAGTTGTATGAACAATTATACAACAACAAATTGAATAACATAGAAAAAATGGATGAATTCCTAGAAACACCAAACCTACAAAGACTGAATCATGAAGAAATAGAAATTCTAAAAAGATCAATAACAAATAAGGAAATTGAATCAGTAACTTAAAACCTCCCAAGAAAAACAGCTTAATACCAAATGGTTCCTCTGGAGAATTCTACCAAACATTTAATGAATTAACACCAATATTTCCAAAACTCTTCCAAAGCATTGAAGAAGAGGGAATGCTTCCAAAGTTTTTCTATGAGGCCAGATAAAGCCAAACAAAGACACTACGTGAAAATTACAGCCCAGTATCCATAAATATCAATGCAAAAGTCCTCAAGACAATACTAGCAAACTGAATTAAGTGACACATTAAAAGTATTATACATGATGATCAAATGGTATTTATTCCTGGAATGGAAGGATATTTCAACATATAAAAATAAATGATGTAATAAATTACATTAGCAGAAATGAAGGACAAAAAACACAGGATCATCTCAGTTGATACAGAAAAAACTTTTGCCAAAATCTAACACCCCTTTATAATAAATTAATAAAACACTCAAGAAACTTGAAATATAAGGAAGCTACATCAGCACTACAAAATCCATGTATAAAAACCCCCGAACCAACATTATCTTCCTTTGTCAAAGGCTGAAAGCTTTTCCATTAAGGTCAGGAATAATACAAGGATGTTCACTCTTGACAATTCTATTCATTATAGTAGCAGAAGTTCTAGCCAGAGCTATTCACACACACACACACACACACACACAACAACAACAACAACAAAAACAACAAACTTTTAAAAAGGAAGGCAAACAAAGAAAGAAAAATAGTTCATCGGAATTGTAAAGGAAGAAGTAAGATTATATGTGTTTGCAGGTTACGTGTCATTACATGAAGAAACCTTAAAGATTCCACAAAAAGTTAGAACTAATAAACAAATTTAGCAAAGTTGCAGGATACAAAACTAACACAAAGAATCAGTGGCATTTCTGTATACTTTATATTTTTAAAGTAGGGAAGATAAAGGAATTTAAGTGGAAATGAGGTTTCTACATGTCACTTGACGTGCTCTAAAACACCAATACCAGTATAGTGTAATAAGTTATGTATATACGTTGGAATATCTAGAGCAACAACTAAGAAAACTATATAAAGCAATAAACTAAAAAAACCCAAACAATCAAACAACAAATAAGTAGATCAAAATGGAATCCTAAAAATACTTAAGTAACTCAAAGGAAGGCAAGAAAAGTGTATTAGGGGAAATGAGAACCAGAGGAAACAAACACAAAGCATATAATAAAATGAAAGACTTAATTACTAATATATTATGAACTACCTTAAACTTAAATGTTCTAAATACAACAATTTAAAGACAGAGATTGGCAGAATAGATTAAAAACAAACATAATCCAATTATATACTGCTTACAAGAAACTCAATAACATAGGTAGCTTAAAAGTAAAAGAATGGAAAAACGTATACCATGCAAATATTAGTTTCCAAAATTTAATTTTTAAAATATTAATTTTTAAAAAAGTACTGTTTATATTAATATAAAAAGAGTCGACTCTTTTAGAGCAAAGAAAAGTACTAAAAGACAAAGGACTATGGTTCACTAGGACGCCATAAAATGTATAATGCATCAAACAGCAAAGCATCAAAATACAAGAAACATAACCTGATAGAAATGAAAGGATAAATAAACAAAATTTTCAATTTCTTTTAAAAATTCCATCCGTTTAATTTTTTGTGATGGGTTTCTCACTATTAGATCAACTAGTACCATAAAAATTATATTTAAGTTTGGCAAAAACATATCTGGTAACATTCATTGAAAAAACCCTATTGTGGTCTGGAGGATTCAACATGGCAGAGGAGTAGGAGGATGTGGAGTTTATCTCTCTCCATGGATGCAACAGGAATGCATCTATAGATGCAACGATTCTCACAGAACAATGGCTGAAAACTAGCAAAAGACCTTGGACACCGGAAAGGACTATAAAAATCCCTGCATAACTGGATAGGACAGAAAAAAGAAGGGAGAAGGTGGAGGAGAGGAAGCAGGATGGGACCTGCACCCCAGGGTGGGGGAGCTGAAGCAGAGGAGAGATTCCCGAATTTGGGGAAACCTCTTCTTTGATGGGGAAGTCGATTGGGACAGAAGCATTTGAAGCTGTCAGAAGAGGGTGGAGCAGCGAATCGGTGGCAGACAGGAAAAAGTGACAAATACACAGATGGTCCGTACCATGGCCCTACATGACCTGGACTGGCATGTGTGTTCACAGGTGTGCAAGGAGGCTGGGAGCTGGAGCATGGGGATTGGAGAACAGGCCTGGAGCAAGAACTGCTGTTGGCTGTGGGGACACGGACTGAGGGGATGGAAGAGAGGAAAACCACAACAGGGAATGCCTATGGAGGAAGACTGGACTGCCATGGAAGCAGGGCACTACTGCTGAATCACAAGCAGGGGAGGAACCACTATTGTAGCCTCTCTCCCCCCACATGCTGGCTCCTGCTGATGAACAATAAAAGAAGCCCTCTCAGGATTCGCTCTCATGCGCCAGCTGCCAAGCAATAGAAAATGTTCCCTCAGGGCTGGCCCTCATGTGCCTGCTGCCTAGGGCCATATTTCTTGCATCTCTGGCCAATGGCTTCCCTGCACATTTGGCACAACTGGGGCTCCCACAGTCCAAGCAGTCATATCACCTTGTGCCCTGTCCTCACTGGGGCAGACCCAAGAGCTTCAAGGCAGCCTCAGGACCAGACTCCTGTGGGTGGACCACACACAGATGTGGAGATAAAACCAAAGCTGAACCCCAGGGACAGGGCAACTAAGGAAGAAGATCAAAAATCTTTCCATCAGCTGTAAAAGTTGCAGATTAAATCCCCATGATCAGCTACATAGACTCTGCATCTATGGAATATCTGAGTATACAATGAGTGTTCCCAGAAATGAAAACGGTCTAGCTCTGGCAGCTGTGGACTTTGGGGGCAAGCACACGCAGGAATTGGGCCAGATCAGAGTCTGAGTAGTCCCCACAGGGCCCACAAAAGCTCCAAAGACCACACCAGAGGCAGAGGAGAGCCTCTTGGGGAGGTGGAGGTGGGCTGTGGCTCAGTGCATGGGCAAGGACACTTTCAGCTGAGACCCAAGGGAAACAATTCTTACTATTAATTTTATTAGGTTTTGTTTCATTCTGTTGTTAGTTCTGGCTTTTTCCCCCTTTCGTTTTATTTTTTGTTTCTTTGTTGTGGTTTTAGTATTTTTTTTATTTAGTCTTTTGGGATATTCATGTTCTCTAACGTATTTTTTATTTTTATATATTTTGATTTTTACTTTGCTTTGCTATTGTTCTGTGTTCGTTTCCCTTATTTTTTCTTATTCTTTTTCTTTCCTATATTTTTTATTTTTATTTTTTATCTTTCCATTTCTACTTTGCTTTTTGGTTGTCCTGTGATTTTCGCTTTTTATTTTATCTTATTTTATGTTTTTTTAATCATTTTTATTGGTTTGTTCTGTTTCCTTGCTTTATTCTTCAGTTGGCACCCTGCTTTGGTTTTGTTTTTAGGTTTTGTTCTTTTGTTAGTTTTGAGCCTGTTTGCTTTCGTTTTTGAGTTCTTCTATTTGTCTGGATGTTTTCATTTTTGTTTTACTTGGTTCTGTTTTTGTATATTGTGTGTGTGTGTGTGTTGTGTTTCCTCGTTTCTGTTTTTGTTTGTTTGATTTTTTTCTACAGTTTCTCTGGAGTCTTGTATGTCCTTTTTTAAAAAATATATTTTCTTATATATATGTATTTCTATGTTGCTTTTCTGTTGTTCTGCCTTCTTTCAGTTTTCTATTTTTTTCTTTCTTTTTTAAATCATTTTTGTCAGTTTGTTATGTTTCTTTCCTTCATTATTCAGTTGACACTCTGCTTTGGTTTTGTTTTCTGGTTTTGTCAATTTTCTTTTTAATAGCTTGATTTCATTCTTGGTTTCTTTTTTTGTCTGGTTGTTCTCTTGCTTTTTGATTTATTTGGTTCTGTTTTTGTTTCTTTTGTGTGTGTGCAGGATTCCTTGTTTCTGTTTTTGCTTGTTTGATTTTACTTCTTACCATTTGTCTAGGGTTTTGTTAGTCTTTTTTTTTAATCCCCTTTATTGCTGGGATGAGAGAATTGCGGGGTCTTGGTTCCTCAACAGGAAGTCAGGCCTGAGGCCCTGGGGTCAGGGCCTCACCCTGATGATGCTCTCACCCCAGGACGCGGGAAGAGTAGAGAATTCCCTACCCCTGGGAAGATTAATTGCTGAGAGCTCTCACGGAGGCCTCTATCTGAAACCAAACCAACTGCTAACAGTTCCCAGCACTGGACGCCTCACACCAAACAACAAAGAAGACAGGAAAACAAACACACCCATCAACATACAGACTACCTAAAGTCATACTAAGCTTAAAGACACCCCAAAACACATCCCCAGACATGGCCCTGCTCATCAAAGGGAAAAGACACAGCTCCACCCACCAGAACGCAGGCACCAGTCCCTCCCATCAGGCAGCCTACATAAGCCACTGGACAAACATCACAACTGGGAGCACAGAACAGAAGCAAAATGAACTCTGACACTGCAGCCTCTAGAGAGGAGAACTCAAATACTATGAACTAGACAAAATGAGAAGACAGAGAAATATCTTGCAGACAAAGGAGCAAGATACAAACCCACAAGACCAAATAAATAAAGAGGAAATAGGCAAACTACCTGAAAAAGAATTAGAGTAATGGTAATAAAGATGATCTAAAATCTTGGAAATACAATAGTGAAAATACAAGAAATGTATAACAAAGACCTAGAACAACTAAAGAGCAAAAAAAAAAACAGTAATGAACAACACAATAATGGAAATTAAAAATAATCTAGAAGGAATCAATAGCAGAATAACTGAAGCAGAAAACGGATAAGTGACCTGGAAGATAGAGTGGTGGAAATAACTGCCAAAGAGTAGAATAAAGAAAAAAGAATGAGAAGAATGGAAGACAGTCTTAGAGACCTCTGGGAAAACATTAGGTACACCAACATTCGAATTATAGGTGTCCCAGAAGAAGAGGAAACAAAGAAAGGGTGTGAGAAAATATTTGAACAGATTATAGTCGAAAAATTCCCCAACACGGGAAAGGAAATATTCAATCAAGTCCATGAAGTACAGACAGCTCCATACAGGATAAATCCAAGGAGAAACACGATGAGACATATATTAATCAAACTAACAAAAAATAAACAAAAAAATATTTAAAACAGCAAGGGAAAAGCAACAAATAACATACAAGGGAATCCCCATAATGTTAACAGCTGATCTTTCAGCAGAAACTCTGCAAGCCAGAAGGAAGTGGCAAGACATATTTAAGGTGATGAAAGGGAAAAACCTAAACCAAGATTACTCTACCCACCAAGGATCTCATTCAGATTTGGTGGAGAAATTAACAACTTTACAGACAAGCAAAAGCTAAGAGAATTCAGCACCACCAAACCAGCTTTAAAACAAATCCTAAAGGAACTTCTATAGGCAGGAAACACAAGAGAAGTAAAAGACCTACAGTAACAAATGCAAAACAATTAAGAAAATGGTAATAGGAACACACATATCTATAATTACCTTAAAGGTAAATGGATTAAATGCTCCAACCAAAAGAACCAGAGTGGCTGAAAGGACAAAAAACAAGACCCATATATATGCTGTCTACAGGAGACCCACTTAAGACCTAGGGACACATACAGAATAAAAGTGAGGGATGGAAAAAGATATTCCATGCAAATGGAAATCAAAAGAAAGCTGGAGTAGCAATTCTCATATCAGACAAAATAAACTTAAAAAAAAAGACTATTACAAGAGACAATACATAATGATCAAGGGATCGATCCAAGAAGAAGATATAACAATTGTAAATATCTACGCACCAAACAGAGGAACACCTCAATACATAAGGCAAATGTTAACAGCCATAAAAGGGGAAATTGCGAGTAACACAATAAAAGTAGAGGACTTTAACATTCCACTTACAACAATGGACAGATGCTCCAAAATGAAAATAAATAAGGAAACACAAGCTTTAAATGACACATTAGACCAGATAGACTTAACTGATATTTTTAGGACATTCCATCCAAGAACAACAGAATACACTTTCTTCTCAAGTGCAAATGAAACATCCTCTGGGATATATCATATTTTGGGTCAAAAATCAAGCATGAGTAAATTTAAGAAGATTGAAATCATATCAAGTAACTTTTATGACAACAATGCTATGAGACTAGACATCAAGTACAGAAAAAAACAGTAAAAAATACAAACACATGGAGGTAAAAATATGCTACTAAATAACCAAGAGATCACTGAAGAAATAAAAGAGGAAATCAAAAAATACCTAGAAACAAAAGACAATGAAAATGCGACGATCCAAAACCTATGGGATGCAGCAAAAGCAGTTCTAAGAAGGAAGTTTATAGCACTACAATCCTACCTCAAGAAACAAGTAAAATATCAAATAAATAACCTAACCATACAGCTAAAGCAATCAGAGGAAGAAAAAGAAGAACATAAAGAAACAAAGTGAGCAGAAGGAAATAATGAAGATCAGATCAGAAATAAATGAAAAAGAAATGGAGGAAACAATAGCAAAAATGAATAAAACTAAAAACTAGTTCTTTGAGAAGATAAACAAAATTGATAAACCATTAGCCAGACTCACCAGGAAAAAAGGGTGAAAACTCAAATCAACAAAATTAGAAACAAAAAAGGAAAAGTAACCACTGACATGACAGAAATACAAAGGATCATGGGAGACTACTACAAGCAACTCTATGCCAATAAAATGGACAACCTGGAAGAAACGGACAAATTCTTACAAAACCACAACCTTCCAAGACTGAACCAGAAAGAAATAGAAAATATAAACAGACCAATCACAAGCACTGAAATGAGACTGTGATTAAAAATCTTCCAACAAACCAAAGGCCAGGACCAGATGGCTTCACAGGTGAATTCTATAAAACATTTAGAGAAGAGCTAACACCTATCCTTCTCAAACTCTTCCAAAATATAGCAGAGGGAGGAATACTCCCAAACTCATTCTACAAGACCGCTATCACCCTGATACCAAAACCAGACAAGGATTCACAAAGAAAGAAAACTACAGGCCAATATCACTCATGAACATAGATGCAAAAATCCTCAACAAAATACTAGCAAACAGAATCCAACAGCACATTAAAGGATCATACACCACGATCAAGTGGGGTTTATTCCAGGAATGCAAGGATTCTTCAATATACACAAATCAATCAACCTCCTACACCATATTAACAATTTGAAGGAGAAAAACCATATGATGATCTCAATAGATGCAGAGAAAGTTTTCGACAAAATTCAACACCCATTTATGATAAAAACCCTGCAAAAAGTAGGCATAGAGGGAACATTCCTCAACATAATAAACACAATATATGACAGAACCACAGACAACATCATCCTCAATGGTGAAAAACTGAAATCATTTCCAATAAGATCAGGATCAAGACAAGGTTGCCCACTCTCAGCACTCTTATTCAACATAGTTTTGGAAGTTTTAGCCACAGCAATCAGAGAAGAAAAGGAAATAAAAGGAATCCAAATTGGAAAAGAAGAAGTAAATCTGTCACTGTAAGCAGATGACGTGATACTATACATAGAGAATCCTAAAGATGCTACCAGAAAGCTACTAGAGCTAATCAATGAATTTGGTAAAGTAGCAGGATACAAAATTAATGCACAGAAATCTCTGACATTCCTATACACTAATGATGAAAAATCTGAAAGTGAAATTAAGAAAACACTCCCATTGACCATTGCAACAAAAAGAATAAAACATCAAGGAATAAACCTACCTAAGTAGAAAAAAGACCTGTATGCAGAAAATTATAAGACACTGATGAAAGAATTTAAAGATGGTACAAATAGATGGAAAGATATACCATGTTCTTGGATTGGAAGAATCAACATTGTGAAAATGACTCTACTACCCGAAGCAAACTACAGATTCATTGCAACCCCTATCAAACTATCACTGGCATTTTTCACAGAACTAGAATAAAAAATCTCACAATTTGTATTGAAACACAAAATACCCCGAATAGTCAAAGCAATCTTGAGAATGAAAAATGGAGCTGGAGGAATCAGGCTCCCTGACTACAGACTATACTACAAAGCTACAGTAATCAAGACAGTATGGTACTGGCACAAAAACAGAAAGAAAGATAAATGGAACAGGATAGAAAGCCCAGAGATAAACCCACGCACATATGGTCAACTTATCTTTGATAAAGGAGGCAGGAATGTACAGTGGAGGAAGGGCAGCCTCTTCAATAAGTGGTGCTGGGACAACTGGACAGGTACATGTAGAAGTATGAGATTAGAACACTCCCTAACACCATACACAAAAGTAAGCTCAAAATGGATAAAGACCTAAATATAAGGCCAGAAACTATCAGACTCTTAGAGGAAAACATAGGTAGAACACTATATGACATAAATCACAGCAAGATCCTTTTTGACCCACCTCCTAGAGAAATGGAAATAAAAACAAAAATAAACAAATGGGACCTAATGAAACTTCAAAGCTTTTGCACAGCAAAGGAAACCATAAACAAGACCAAAAGACAACCCTCAGAATGGGAGAAAATATTTGCAAATGAAGCAACTGACAAAGGATTAATATCCAAAATTCACAAGCAGCTCATGCAGCTCAATAACAACAACAACAACAAAAAAAACTCAATCCAAAAATGGGCAGAAGACCTAAATAGACATTTCTCCAAAGAAGATAAACAGATTGCCACCAAACACATGAAAGAATACTCAACATCATTAATCATTAGAGAAATGCAAATCAAAACTACAATGAGATATCATCTCACACCGGTCAGAATGGCCATCATCAAAAAAATCTAGAAACAATAAATGTTGGAGAGGGTGTGGAGGAAAGCGAACGCACTTGCAGTGCTGATGGGAATGTGAATTGGTACAGCCACTATGGAGAACAGTATGGAGGTTCCTAAAAGAACTACAAATAGAAGTACCATATGACCCAGCAATCCCACTACTGGGCAGCATATACCCCGAGAAAACCATAATTCAAAAAGAGTCATGTACCAAAGTATTCATTGCAGCTCTATTTAAAATAGCCAGGAGATGGAAGCAGCCTAAGTGTCCATCATTGGATGAATGGATAAAGAAGATGTGGCACATATATACAATGGAATATTACTCAGCCATAAAAAGAAATGAATTTGAGTTATTTGTAGTGAGGTGGATGGACCTAGAGTCTGTCATACAGAGTGAAGTAAGTCAGAAAGAGAAAGACAAATACTGTATGCTAACACATATATATGGAATAAAAAAAATGTCCTGAAGAACTTAGGGGTAAGAGGGGAATAAAGACACAGACCTACTAGAGAATGGACTTTAGGATATGGGGAAGGTGAAGGGTAGGCTGTGACAAAGTGAGAGAGTGACATGGTCATATATACACTACCAAACGTAAAATAGATATCTAGTGGGAAGCAGCCACATAGCACAGCGAGATCAGCTCGGTGCTTTGTGACCACCTAGAGGGGTGGGATAGGGTGGGTGGGAGGGAGGGAGTCGCAAGAGGGAAGAGATATGGGAACATATGTATATGTATAACTGAGTCACTTTGTTATAAAGCAGAAACTAACACATCATTGTAAAGAAATTATACTCCAATAAAGATGTTAAAAAAAAAAAGAAAGAAAAAAGAATCCTCCTGCCAATGCACGGGACATGTGTTCAAGCCCTGGTCTAGGAAGATCCCAGCTGTCATGAAGCAACTAAGCCTGTGCTCCGCAAGTACTGAGTCTGTGCTCTAGAACCCATCAACCACAACTACTGAGCCTGCGTTCCACAATTACTGAAGCCCTCGCACCAAGAGCCCATGCTCTGCAACAAGAGAAGCCACTGCAATGCGAAGCCCACACACTGCAACGAAGAATAGCCCCTGCTTACTGTAACTAGAGAAAGCTCGTACACAGCAATGAAGACCAAATGCAGCCAAAAATAAATAAATAAATTTATTTAAAATGTAATGTACCACAATGTTCATTGCAGCACTATTTACAATAGCCAGGAAATGGAAGCAACCTAAATATCCATCGACTGATGAATGTATAAAGAAGATGTGGCACATATATACAGTGGAATATTGCTCAGCCATAAAAAAGAAATGAACGATTTATTTGTAGTGAGGTGGATGGAACTAGAGTCTGCCATACAGAGTGAAGTAAGTCAGAAAGAGAAAAACAAATACTGTATGCTAACACATATATATGGAATCTAAAAAAAATGGTTCTGATGAAACTAGGGGCAGGAGAGGAATAAAGATAAAGACTCAAGTGTAGAGAATCAACTTGTGGACATGGGGAGGGGGAAGGGTAAGCTGGGACAAAGTGAGAGAGTAGCATTTACATATATAAACTACCAAATGTAAAATGGATGGCTAGTGGAAAGCTTCTGCATAACACAGGGAGATCTTTGTGACCACCTAGGTGGGTGGGATAGGGAGGGTGGGAGGGAGATGCAAGAGGTAGGGTATATGGGGATATATGTATATATATCACTGATTTACCTTGTTATACAGCAGAACCTAACACAACATTGTAAAACAATTATACCCTAATAAAGATAAAACAAAACAAAACAAAACAAAAAACCCTAATGCTATCATTTAAGACCATCCGATTCATAAAGTTTAAAAACAGTTTTAATAATATGTGATGAAATTTGTTTATGGAAATGAAGAGTCTCCCAGTGTTGATAGGAGTATATATTACTACAACCATAATAAATTGCAATTGGAGATTATAATAAGAAACCATCAAGATGCTAAGGTAAATTTTTTTAATTTTAAGATTTTAATTTTTCTTTACTTAGAATGTATTTTACCATTTATCTTGATATTTTACAATGCCAGATTAAATTGCAAATATAAGAGCATTCAGCTCAATTGCGGAATCATCAAAATTACAGAATTCATATTTCATAGCTTAAAAAATCTTCAATATATTTTTATCTATGAATTCTTCTGACAATGTGTACCAAATTAATAATCTTTAATATGAGGATTATCCTATGATCATAGCAGCCTTGATTTTTAAGAATTAATAGACTTTATATAGTAGAACTATTTTAGATTTACAGGAAAATTGAGCAGGTAAAACAGCACATTCCCATATAACCCAGTCCTTCTATGCACAGTAGTTCCCCTTATTATCTTGTTAGTGTGGTACATTTGTTACAATAAATGAAGCAATACTGATACCTTATCATTAACAAAGATCTATACTTTACACTCAATTTTATTAATTTTGTTGTGCAGTTCTATCGGTTTTAGCAAATTCATAGTATTATGTATCCATCATTAAAGTCCCATAGAGAATAATTTCACCAAAAACATTCTGTACTTTACCTATCCATCCTTCTCTCCCTCCAACAGAACCCCTGGCAAGCACTGATATTTTAATTGTCTCTATTGTTCCGCCTTTTCTGGAATGTCATATAGTTAGAATAGTATAGTATGTAGTCTTTTCAGACTGACTGATTTTGTATTTAATTCATTTAAGTATACTCCATGTGTTTTTGTGGCATGGTAGCTCATTTCTTTTTTGCACTGAAAAATATTCCACTCTACAATATGAAAGTATATCCATTTACCTATTGAATGATATCTTGGTTGTTTCTAGATTTTGGAAATTATAAATAAAGGCACTATACAAATTTATATGCATGTTTTTGTGTTGACATGTTTTCAACTCATTTAGGTAAATACCTAGGAGCAGTGTTTCTGGATCTTACGGTAAGCCTATGTTTAGCTTTGTACAAAACTGCCAAATGTTCCTGCAAAGTGACTGTTACATTTTGTATTACCAGCAGCTATGATGGCAGTGTCTGTTTCTCTTCATCATTGCCACCATTTGTTGTTATCAGTGTTTTGGATTTTGACCATTCTATAGTATGTGTGTGGTGGATCTCATTGTAGTTTCAATTTTCAATTCCCTAATGACCTGTGATGCTGAGCATCTTTTCATGTGCTTATTTGCTATCTGCATATATTCTTAGATGGGGCTTCTGTTCAAATATTTTGCCCATTTTTAAATTGGAATGTTTGTTTTCTTCTTATTTATTTATTTAAAAAAATTTTGTCTGTGCTGTGGGGCATGTGGGGCCTTAGTTCCCCGACCAGGCATTGAACCCATGCCCCCTGCAGTGGAAGAATGGAGTCTTAACCACTGGGATGCGAGGGAAGTCCCAGAATGTTTGTTTTCTTATTGTGGAGCTTTAAGAGTTCTTTGAGTATTTTGGATACAAGTCCCTTACCAGATATGTGGTTTGCAAATATTTTCTCCTCGCCTCTGGCATGCTTTTACATTCTCTTAACAGTGGCTTTCACAGAGCAAAAGTTTCAAATTTTTATTTTATTTTTTTGTAGCATTATTGAGGTATAATTGACACATAAAACTGTATACATGTAGTGTACAACGTGAGGATTTAATATACATATACATAGTGAAATTATTACCACCATCAAGTTAATTAACATATCCATTACCTCACATAGTTACCTTTTTTGGTGTGGTGAAAATGATTAAGATTTACTCTTTGAGCAAATTTCAAGTGTATAATAAAATATTATTAACTATATTCACTGTGCTGTACATTAGATCCACAAAACTTATTCATAACTGAAATTTTGTACCTTTTGACTAACATATCCTCATTTCTCCCAACCCCCACCACCATTTTACTTTCTGTTTCAATGAGTGTGTCTTTTTCTTAAAAGATTCCACATAAAAGTGAGATCATACATATTTGTTTGTCCCTACTTGGCTTATTTCACTTAGCATAATGTCCTTCAGATTCATCAGTGTTGTCGCAAATGTCAGGATTTCCTTCTTTTTGTGGCTCAAGTACATATATTTTAAGAAATTTTATATCCTCTTCTTGTATTGAACTCTTTATCAGTATATAATACCTTACTTTGCCGTTTGTTGTAGACTTTGTTTTAAAGTCTACTTTGTCTAATATGAATATTGCTACACCAGCTTTCTTGTCATTTCCATCTGCATGAAATATTTTTTTCCATCATCTCCTGTTCAGTCTGTGTGTTTCTTTAGCTCTGAAGTGTGTCTCTTTTAAGCAGCATCTAGATGGATCTGTTTTTTGAAATCAAGTCAGCCACCCCACGTATTTTGATGGGAGCATTTAGTTCATTGACATTTAAAATAATTAATGATAGGTATGTACTTATTGCCATTTACTTACTCATTTTTCTGGTTGTTTTTGTAATTCTTCTCTGTTCTTTTCTTCATTTAGTTTCTTCCCTTGTGGTTTGATGATTTTCTTTAGTGATATGGTTTGCTCCTTTCTCTTTTAGTTCTTGTGTATCTATTGTAGGTTTTTGATTTGTGCTTGCCAAGGGGTTCGTACCTGACCTATATCTCCTTTTTTAAAACTCATAATTATTTAAGTTCAAACACTTTCTAAATGATCTTCATTTTACTCACCTCTCCCATATTTTGTGTTTTTAATGTTGTATTTTATATCTTCATGTTCATTTCTCCACTGTTTATTGTAGTTGTAGTTAATTTTATAATTTTTCATCTCTTAATCTTTGTAATAGCTTACTTACATGACTGATTTGCAGCCTTTATTCTATCATTTTTTTACCATTGCAATTTTTCCTTTCTACTATTTCTTACTTCTTGTTGTAACATTTTCTTTTCCACGTAAAGAAGACCCTTCAATACTTCTAAAGTCTTTTTTTTTTTTTTTTTTTTTTTTGCAGTACGTGGGCCCCTCACCGCTGCGGCCTCTCCCATTGCGGAGCACCAGCCCTGGACGCACAGGCTCATCAGCCATGGCTCACGGGCCCAGCTGCTCCGCTGCACGTGGGATCCTCCTGGACCGGGGCACGAACCCGCATCCCCTGCATCGGCAGGCAGACTCTCAACCACTGCGCCACCAGGGAAGCCCCCTAAAGTCATTTGAATATGATGAAATCTTTTACTTCTTGCTTGTCAGAGAAGCTCTTTATCCCTCCTTCAATTCTGAATGATAATTTTGCTGGGTAGATTATTCTAGGTTGTAGATTTTGCCTTTTCAGAACTTTAAATATATCATGACACTCCCTTCTGACTTGCAAATTTCTGCAGAAAAATCTATGGATAGACTTATATGAGTTCTGTTCTATGTGTCTCTGTTTTTCTCTTGCAACATTTAGGAATCTCTCTTTAACTTTTGCCATTTTAATTATGGCATGTCTTGGTGTGGGTCTCTTTGGGTCCATCCTGTTTGGCACTCTGTGTTTCGTGTTCCTGGATATCTGTTTCCTTTTTCAGGTTCAGGAAGTTTTCAACCATAATTTCATCAAATTAATTTCTGACACCTTTCTCTCTTTCTTCTCCTTCTGGGACCCCTATGATGCAGATGTTGGTATACTTGATGTTACCCAAGAGGTCCCTCAAACTGTTTTCATTTTTTACATTTGTTTTTCTTTTTGCTGTTCTGACTGGGTGATTTCCATTATTCTGTCTTCCAGATCACTTGTGTGTTCTTTTGCAACATCTAGTTTGCTGTTAATTCCTTCTAGTATATTTTTCATTTCAGTTATTGTATTCTTCAAGTCTGATTCTTTTTATTATATTTTCTAGTTTCTTGTTAAAATGATCACTGTGTTCATTTATTTTTTCTCTAATCCAGTTAACATTCTTATTACTAATGCATTGAATTCTTTATCTGGTAAGTTATTTCTCACTGTTTCATTAGTTGTTCTTTTCAGGGATTTTTTTTTCTGGTTCTTTCATTTGAAACAAATTTCTGTGCCCTCTCATTTTGCTTAACTGCTCTGTCCGTATGAAATTAGGTGAAACAGTTACTTAGTCCAGTCTTGAAGGGGTGTCCTTGTGTGGGAGCATCCCTATACAGTCTGCATGTGCCCAGTGGCCTTGATGGGAATCTGGATCTGAAGTGAGCATGAGTCACTTCCTCCCTCAGGGTGTGCTGGCAGCTCTCACCTTGGTAGGAGGTGGGGCTGGAGATGGAGAGGTTAGAACCAGAGCCAGGTATGAGCTGGGACTCTGCCTCTACTCATTGTCCAACACCACCATATTGGGGGCACAGTCAGGCTCTCAGTTGCTGTAGCAGAATCCCTGAGGGTCATTTCTGAGCTAATTCTCTTTCCTCTGAGTGTGCGTTCTCCCCCCTCTCAGCATTAGCATCTTTGCCAGAGAAGAGAGCAGTGGAAGAGTAAGAAGGGCCAGAGTGGGCACTCAGCATAGTCAGGGCATGTGCTGGGGCCATCCCAGCACCAGTCAGAGCTCTAGACCACTTCCAATTTGCCACCCCCATGAAGGCCAATAAATGGCTGCACTTGCCCTGTGTGGATGCCATTCCAGTTCCGAGCTGGCTCTGTCCCCTACAACTGTGCACTTTCCTCAGCTGAGACAGCCTTCACTCTTGTGTTGAGCTGCCCCATGCAGCAAGAGGGGAAGGATTGGGGTTTGCTGGGCTGGGACACATACTGGAGCAGTCATGGGAAATTGGCTAGAGTCTCAGGCAGTTTCAATCTGCTTCCTATGCCTTGTTTTGAGAGTAAGCAAATGTGTGTGTGTGCTCTTCCCATGTGGAGTCTAGATTTCTAACGGCCCTGTTGTCAGTCTCACTGGTTTTCAAACCAACTAAGGGGACTTGTCCTCCCTTTCTGGGACCTCAGGGCTGGGGCACCCAATATGTGGTTCAAACCACTGACTCCCCAGGGAGGATCTACAAGCCCATGTAATCCATCTCCTCTTCTGTGTCTCCTTCCAGGGACACACGTCCTGGCCTGATCACCTCTCTTCCCTTCCCACCTGATTCCATGTGGATCTTTCTTACAGCCTTTGTTACAAAGACTCTTTCTGCCAGACTCCAGTATTTTTTTTTCAGTGAGAATTGCTCCACATGTAGATGTATTTTTGATGTGTTCATGGGGGGTTTCATGAGCTCCATGTTCTCCTACCCTGCCATCTTGATTTCCTCCCTCCAGCAATAAACTATTTTCAAATTAAGGTATGTACATTGTTTTTTTAGACATAATGGTATTACACACTTAATAGACTACATTATATTTTAAACATAACTTCTGTATGCACTGGGAATCCAAAACATGAGTATAACTCACTTTATTGTGATATTCTCTTTATTGTGGTGGTCTGGATTTGAAGGCACATCTACGAGATATGCCTGTATACCCAGAATTTGGATTGAGGAATCGTACAGCAGTTCTATTTTGAACTTTTTTAGTAACCTCCAAACTGTTTTCCATAATGGCTGTGCCACTTTACATTCCCACCAATAGTGTAGAAGAGCTCCCTTTTCTCCACATCCTAGCCAGCACTTGTTGTTGCTTATCTTTTTGATAATTATCATTCAACAGTGTGAGGTGATATCTCATTGTGGTTTTGATATGCACTTCCCTGATTATTAGTGATGCTGAGCATATTCTCATGTACCTGTTGACCATTTGAATATTGTTTTTTGGAAAAATATATATTCAGGTCCTTTTCCCCTTTTAAAATTTATTATTTTTATATTGAGATGTATGATTTCCTTGTATATTTTAGAAATTATCATATATATAGCTTGCAAATATTTTTTTCCCATTCCATAGGTTGCCTTTTCACTCTATTGATTGTTTTCTTTGCTGTGCAGAAGCTTTTTAGTTTGATATTATTCCACTTGTCTATATTTGCTTTGGTTGCCTATGCTTTTGGTGTTATATGCAAAACATCAGTGCCAAGATGAATGTCAGGATCTTTTTCCAAACCTTTTCCTTTTTCTGGGAGTTTTAAGATTTCCAGTTTTATATTTAAGTCTTCAAGCTATTTCAAGTTAATATTTGAGCAATGTAACATTGGAGTTCACTTTCATTCTTTTACATGTGGTTATTCAGTTTCTGAACACCATTTATTGAAGAGACTATCCTTTCCCAATTGCGTGTTTTTAGTGCCCTTTTCAAAGATTACTTGACTCTATAGGGATGGGTTTATCTCTGGGCTCTCTATTCTGTCTCTTTTTTCTTCTCCTTGGTTGAGTATGCTGTTGAAGCTCTCTATTGAATTATTCAGTACAGTTAGTGCATTCTTCAGCTCTAGTATTTCTGTTTGTTTTGGATTTTTGTTGGTGTCTATTTCTTTGTTGAACTTCTCATTTTGTTCATGCATTGTTTTCTAAATTTCATGTAGTTGTCCATCTGCATGTTTTTGTAGTTCACTAAAGTTAAAGATGATTATTCTGAATTTTTTGTAAGACAGTTCACACACAGATCTCCATTTCTTTAAGATCAGTTATTGGAACTTTATTAGTTTCCATTGGTGGAGTCATAATTACTTGATTCTGCATGATTCTTGATCCCTTGCATTAGTATCTGCTCATTTGAGTAAGTGATCTTGTCTTCGGTACTTTATAAGTTGCTTCAGCATGAAAAGACCTTCATAAGTCTGTTCAGCTTGAGAAACTAGATGGATCAAGCTGGTAAAATCTGTGAGCATGTGAGGATTGTCTTTGAGATCTCTAGTTGGGTGAGGCCACTGCTTCCATGGTCAGGTGAGACCACTAACTGGGCTCTGCAATAACCTCTTACCAGGTGAGGTCACAGGCTGTGTCCACAGGCAGGGTGGAGAAAACGGTGGACTCTGCAATTGGGTAAGGCTATGGGTTGAGATCCAAAATATCTCCTGGTTGGGTGGGGTATTTGGCTATATTTCCAGACCAGGTGGTCCTGCTAGCTGGACTCTGTGTTCAGTTGGGGCTGCAGGCAGGGCTTCATAATCAGAAGGAGGCTTGGGCTGTGCTCTCATATCAGGCAGGGCCACAGGCTGTACCCCCAAGCTAGGTGGGGCCACAGGCTTGGCTTCTCAGTCAGGTAGGTCACTGGCTGTTCTCTGTTCTGCTCTTGGGTAAGGTTGCTGGCTGGGCTATCTGGTTGGTGGGGTGAGGGGGAGGGTTCCTGCATCTTTTAGGTCGGTGGGCTAGAGACTGTGCAAAATGCTTTGCAGTCATGTGGCATCACATTTCAAGCTCTCTCTTCAGGTGGTGATGTGGGCTATATTCTTTTATTGGGCAGGGGTGCTGGATGGGCTCCCTGCCTGAGCAGGGCCAAAGGCTATGTTCATCCAGAGCTGGAGGCTGGGCTTCGCATGTCAGCAGTACCATGGGCTGGGCTCTGAACCTGCCCAGGGTCACTGTTCAGGCTCTCTGGTTATGTGGGGTGAGATGCCATGCTTAATAGTTGGGCAGGGCTTCTGGCTTGGCTACCCGCCTAAGCAAGGCTGTAGAATAAGCTCTGTGGCTGCCAGTGCTCTTTGTTCAGGTTTCCTAATGGGTATAACTGTTGGGAAAGGCTGCAAATTTGCTTCCCTGCCTGGGTGGGGCAGTAGAACAGGTTCTACCGTTGTTAAGGCCTGTTGACTGGAGACCAACATCAGGCATAACTGCCAACTGAGCTCCCTGGCCACACAGGGCCATTGGCTCAGCTCTGCAGATGGGCAGAGCCACTGGTTGGAATCTCTGCTCTGGCATCACTGCAAGCAGGAATGTTATCTGCCAAGGTCTGAGCAGTGGTTGCTGTAAGGTCCACTTTTCTGTCTCTATCTTACCCCCAGTGGTCAATCCTCACAGATTCTCCCACTGACCCCTGTGAGACAAGACCTGAGTGGGCCTCTTGGGAAGCATCCTGCAATACTGGTGAAGCTGGATGTTCACCTTGGGCTCTCTTTTTCCCACTGGAGAAACCATGGTCCCAGGGAGCCCTCTTTGTGTGGCTCCATGCCAGCCTGGGGGAGAGGCAATGCTGCTAGAGTGTAGTCCCTCCTCTTACCCTTCTAACATGGCCCTTCTGGTCTCTGTGGCCCACAGGGTTGCTTCAGTTTGACTCTTGGGTTCTGAGATTTTCTTAATGATATCTTAGCTATGGATAGTTGCAAGCTTGTCTTGTGAGTAGGACTAAATATGGGAATGACCTACATCACCATCTTGATGATGTCATCCTCTCATTTTTAAGGATGTGTTTTATTAAATAAAACCTTTAAGGAAAACTTATTCGAATATTTTTTGTTAAAATATTATTACATGTGCATAAGAAAAAGGGATTAGGAGGCATAAAACATTATGAACATTCATTATGCCCTCTTTTCATTATAATTCAGTAGTTAAGGGCACAGACTATGAATCTACACTACATGGGTTTAAATCCTATCTGTGTTAATTGCTAGCTGTATGACTTTGGACTGTTACTTAACCTCTCTCTCTATGCCTCAGTTACCTCATCTGTAAAATTGGGGAAACAATACTATATACCATATACAGCTTTTTGTAAGGATTAAATTAGTTATTATATGAGAAGCATTTAGTGTCTCAGACAAATTAAGGATTATATTAGATCATTATATTCTGACTCAAACAGTTTCAAATCGTTCTCTGAAAATAAGTAGAAAATGATTTGCCTTTTGAAACATTTTTTCCCACAGTTTAAAAAGAATTACAAGTGAAGACCACAATGCAAAACAATGGACACAATTGTAAACTGGGAATGGATTATGGTTAGTGTAGAATAATCTTGTGGTCTTTCTGACAGTGTGATTTATTTTGTAGTTAGACTTCTAATAAATGTATGATAAATAAATACTCCTGAATGTGTGTGAAGATATGGCTGCAAAAATAGTCTTCCCACAGGCTTTATTTTAATATGAAAAAACTGGAAACAAAAATCCACTAGGTAAGTCATGTGGTTTACAAAATTGATGGCCTATAGATACCATAATATACTATGTGACAACCGTCAAAAGGATTATGTAATATTAATTCACATGGATATATTTTTATGAGATATTTTAGTTTAAAAAGCAGGCATTATATTAGTATTTATGAATATGTACATACAGGTGTATCCATCTAACAATATGCATATATAAACGTGTGAAGGATTATACAACCACATTTTATATGTAGTTTTTAGCCAGAGGTAGGACTATGGTTATGTTCCATGTTATTCACTCAGTTTAAAAATACCTTATGATATTTCTAGCATTTGTTTGCTTAGCAAACAAATAAAGAGGTTAATAAAGGTTAATAAAGGTTAATAAAAAGAAAAAAGGTTATTATAACAAGGAAAATTTTAAACTATGAATTCTTTTATCCGTTGAAAACTTAGTAAATTTTCATATAAATTCTAATACCCAGTTCAGAGCCCTAGGCAAAGAACTGGTCACACATATAGACTGGAAATAACAGAATAATAGAGTAAGTTGACATGACTTTATGAATGAAAATTTGATTCCATACTTGTTTTAAATTTTATGGACAAAGAGTCTGAAAAATGCTCTATAAATTTTTTCTGCTTTTTTTTCTTCTAGGAGTGTTTACTATAGAAACAATTATGCAAGTGACTGTAAATTTAGGCAAAAGGTAGTCAACATAGTGATCTAAAGTTAAAAGAGAATTGGGAACAAAGAAAATATCTAACAACGTAGGAATTAAGAAATGAATTTATCCACATACACAAGAGATGTTCAGAGACCATTTTAAATGATATGAAAAAATAAACAAGAAAATATAACCAAGGTTTATTTACACTGAATAAGGTTTTGAAACAATGTAAAGCATGATTTGATATCTTATGTCTATAAATCTTTAAATTATAATATGTAATAATGATGTATGTATTATACATACATGTATATGTATTATACAGTATGTATTATGCAATATGATATATACATATATGTATAGCTAAATGTTTTAGATTTAATTCTTTATATTATCAGTGCTACTTTTATTTTCTTTATTTTGCCTATCAATGCTATGTGATATTTTTAATGAGTTTATATTCCTTGTATAAGAAGCAAAACAGAATATTTTTAAAAAATTGAAAAAGAAAAACAAAAAATTAGGGGTTTTAGAGCATTTATATCAGTTTTAAAAAAGTTTGTAATATCCAGGGAGAAACCTGTGTAGAAAAATGGGCATTCTTCCAAAGTATTGGTTGAAGTGTAAATTGGTACATCCAGGCCACCTGATGGTACAGTTAAAAAAATCTTAAAAGGCCTTTACTTTTCAATACCACTTCTATGTATGTATGTAAGTACAATAATTCTGCAGGAAAATTATTCACCATAGACTGGGGTTTAATGGGGAAATTTTAGAAACTACTTTAAAGTCCAAAGTACAGAAACACTTCTAAAAATTCTGATCCCCCAATACAATGATAATGAGTTGTGGGAGAATACTAAATAGCCAAAGGTGTTTTAGATATATTTACAATTTATTGAAAAGGAAATTTTGACAGAATATATTCAGTATGATCCTATATTTGTTTTAAATTTTATGGACAAATAGGGAAAGCCTGATAATGCAAAAAATAATCTCTTTAAAATGGTTGTTGTGTATATTTAATAAGTATGTCCTCTTTTCTAAGCAATGCACTTTTAAACGAAATAATAAAAGAAACATCCACAAAGTCAAACCAGTTTCTCAAACATAAAAAAATACTAAGTTATTTAAGAAGATAAACAGGGAAATATGCAATCTCTTACACTGTTGATGGACATAATCTTGATGAAGGAAGCATTTAGCAACAGACTGGCAAGTTATATAAGTCAATTAAATATCTCCACATGTCAGCAAACATTCAGCTACAAATGTGTTCCCCATAGAGTTAAACTTACTGGGAAAATCCAGAAAAATAAAAGCATACATCAAGGGGCTAAGTTTAATGAATTATAGCTCATTCATAATATAGAATATAAAGTAAAAACAAAATTAGAGAATATTTAATTATTTGGAAGTATTATAAGACCGACTATAGTGAAATTATCCCATAATGAAACAATACATATTACATTTTTAAAGTATTATTTATGTACATGTTTCCTGTGTTTCAAAGTTTTTCTTTTTGTCAAGTGGTAGAATTAGGAGTGATTTTGACTTTTTTCTTGTCAATTAAAAAAGGTTTCTATTATGATACTGTATTATTTGTATGAAAATAAATGTTTAAAATAAATAAAAACAAAAAAGCTCCAGCTATAGCAAGTCCAGAAAATCGTCCAGGTTTCCAGGTCCTCTCACAATGTTATTGTACTTATGAGGGTGAATTGATAATTATATCTGTGAACAGTTACTTAATAATGAACCAAAAAAAAAAAAGATTTCAAAACTTGAACCGTCCAATTCTTATTTTAGGAATGTTTGTTCAGGAAATAATCTTGAATGTAAACAAGGCTTGTGCACTATGATATAAGCAGCTTGGGCTTGAATAAGAAAGCAAAAAGCAAAGAAACCACCCAGATGTGCAATAATGACAAAGTAGTGAAAACAAATGTACCCATATCTATATCTAAATATGGATATAGATGCATACATCTATCTATTTATTCCTCTATCTAGCCCATCCACTGGAATACAAGAGCCACGGAAACTATTTTAGAAGAATATTTAATGACATGAAAGGAAGTTCAAGAATATCTATGTATACATCTATATCTATCTATATCATATATTTATGTGTGAAAAAGCCGATATTGAAACAGTATATACATTAAAATTCACATATATATCACATGAAAAATACTGGGCAGGTGCAGATGAAGATGATTCAGGCAGGTGTGGGTGCTCATTAGGATTCATTACAGGTGACATTAATTTTCTTCTGTTAACTTGTCCGCTTTGTGATTTGTTTCCTGCAATGAAGCTGAATTATTTTTCTGAGAATGGGGAAAAGGGCAGGAAGTGGGCACAGGGGAAGGAGGTGAAAAACAGTATTTAAATTCAGCAAAACAACCAAGGACAGTGAAATACCATTTGCAGCCCATGAAGCTGGTCAAGACACACACACACACACACACACACACACACACACACACACACACACACACACACACATCAATTACAGTGACCAGGAGACTATGCAGGGGAAATGGGCATACTCTTTTTACTAGCTGAGCTGGCTGGCATGAATGCAAATCGGTACAATGCTTATGAAGGGGCCATTTGGCAACACACAGGAAAAGTCTTTAAAATGTCCATATGTGGATCCTGCAAGTCCACAGTTAAGATCATCAGGTATGCTAGCGAAGATTTGGCTTGACAAGGGAGAATTCACTCATTGGAGTATACACAGTGCTGGGTTTAAACACAGGGAAAGAACTAGGCACCACCTGAATGTCCAACAATGCAGGAATGACTACAGAAATGTTAGGGTCCATCGATACACTCTTCAGGCACTGAAGATGACGTTTCCTAAGCCTGTTGAATAACGTGGAAAGAAGTTCAATGGGTTGATTTTTGTTTGGTTTTAGTTTTTGAAAAAGCAGATTAAGAAACACCACATACATGAACCATTCTATAACAGTGTGTTAAGAGGGAAGGTGGGGTGGAGGTGAGGAAGGGAGGGAGAGAGAAGGAGAGGAGAGAGCCTGGAAAACAGCACACGGGAATGGTAAAAGTGGTTGTCTCCGGGTAGTAGGGTCATAGGGAGCAATTATTCTCTTGGGTTTCCCTCATCTGATTTCCTTCTCCTTCCTGATGTTTCTACCATGAAATTGTATCACCTGTGCAATAAACAAAGAGAGAAAGTGCTTTTTAAACCAAACCACAAGGAGAAGACAGCCTTTAACCTGTCAAGTGGCACAGATTAGCAAGATTATTCACAACACCCAAGGTGGGTGTGGGGGGAAGGGAGGGGAGAGGAGGGGTAGGGACGAGAAGGGAGTGGAGAGAAAGTCAGAGAGAGACACGGAGGGAGAGGGACTGAGACAGGCGGAGGGAGGGAGAGATGGAGGGAAGGAAGACAGTGGGGTGGGGGCGGTTGTGAGAGAGAGAGAGACCTGCACTCCCAATACAATACACTGCTGGTGGGTTAGGGGGGCAGATGGTGGGGTTGTAAACCGGGTGGGAGCCAAGGTTTGGCTCTGCTGGCTGGCTCGCTCCTGGGGTGTCTTCATCGCAAGGTGGCCTCCTCGTCGGTGTCTTCCTCGAAATCCTTGACGTCAGCACTGGTGGACTGCCTGGCCCAGGCTCCCCTTTCGGCCTCTCGTTCCTTATGCGACTTGAATCTCCCAACGAAAATTTTGCGGTAGTTCAGGAACATGCCGTTCATCGCATCGATGGCCCGCTCGGCGGACTCCTGCTTCTGGAAGTGCACGAACCCGTAGCCCTTGGGCCCCTTTTCGTCGCAGGCCACTTTGCAGGAGAGGATGTTGCCGAACGCCGAGAAGATGTTGTACAGCGCCTTGTTGTCGATGGTTTTGCCCAGGTTCTTGATGAAGACGTTGCCCACCCCGCTCTTGCGGAGCGAGGGGTCCCGCTGGGACCACATGATGCGCACTGGCCTGCCCTTGATGACATCAAAGTTCAGGGTCTCCAGGGCCCGCTTGGCGTCCACCGGTTGCTGGTAGTTGACATACGCATAGCCCAAGGAGCGGCGGGTGATCTTGTCCCTGCAAATGCGGATGGAGAGGATGGGCCCGGCCGGGCTGAACTTCTCGTACAGCATTGCCTCCGTCACCTCAGGGTGCAGGTCGCCCACGTACAGCGAAGCCATAGGAAAGTCCGGATTCCCCCCGGAGCCCCCGCCCGTCTCCGCATCAGCATCCGCGGCGGCCACCGCCGCCGCCGCTACCGCCGCCGCCACCTCCGCATCTGCATCCGCATCCGCCTCCGCCTCCGCCTCCGCCTCCCCCAAGGGGGGCGTCGCAGCCTCTGCCGTGGCGGCGGCTTCGGCCGCACTGGCCTCCGCCACGGCCACTGCCGCTGCCGCCAGGGAGGCCTCCGCCTCCTCCCCCGCTAGGGCTGCCGCCGCCTCCCCCAGGGTGGCCTCCGCCACTGCCTCCTCTACTGAGGCCTCGGCCTCCAACTCAGCCTCCACCTCTGCTTCCGCCTCCGCCACGGAGGCCTCCGCCACCGCTTCTGCCACGGTCGCCGCCGCAGCCTCCGCCGCCGCCGCCGCCGCCGCCGCCACCGCCGCCGCCACTGTCGCCGCTGTCGCCACGGTCGCCGGTGCCCCCGGGCCGCTGCCGCGACCTCCCTTCCCGCGAGCTGGGGGGCGGAGAGGCGGGAGAGGGCAGGAGGGCGGGTGGGCGCCGGAACCCGGGCCGGGGGCGCGAGCGCGAGCTGGGGCGCGGGACCCCGGGCCAGCCGACCTGGCGAGTCCCAGTCACCTGGTATGGCGAGCGCTGCCAGGAGCGCACCGGTGCGAGTCGCAGCAGCCTGCAGCCCACTGCTGCTGCGGCCGCCGCTCGGTCGTGGGCTAGCGTGCGGGGCGCGGGCGGGCGGCGTGTGGTGGGGGGCGGGGGGTGTTGGCGTCTGTGGTCCGGGCAGCTGGGAAGGCTTCTGTCTCTTTGGTTCCCCCTGTGGCTGCTGCGGGGCTGCGGGGCCGCGGACGGTGGGAGGGGGCGGGAGCGGGAGGCTTGAGGTTGGGGGGCGGGAGTGTGAGTCCTCAGCCTGTCGGATCGGCTGGAGGTGTTTGAAGAGGAAGCCAGGGAAAGGGCTCCATGTGGACCGAGGGAATGTGGGTTAGATTTAGGGAGTTTTGTTTTATCCTTCCTCTCCCCATAGAACATTTAAATGATTAAATCAAGCACCTTGCAAGAGAAGGTGGGTGGCGTTGAGAATACACTTGCCCGGCCTAAACAAAGCCAAGACAAATGGTTTTCTCACGTTCAGGGGTTCTCCCCACCTCAAGGCACACACGCTCTCCAACATCACCGCCACCAAGGCAGCAACTCTTACTCTGAGCTGGAGCTGGGGCAAGTGGGGCAAGCTCCCACTGCAGCCTGCTGACCCATTTTCTCAGAGATTCCTCCCCCTTTTCCGGCTCTTTCCCTCCTCTGCAACACTTGCAGAAGAGGAAATAAAGAACACAGAAACACGTATTCATTCATCCATAATGCCATGCCACAAATATTTATGGACCGTTGCTGGCCCCTAGGGATATACAGGGGTCCGGGAGGCAAGAGGAAATAGACCGGTCAACTCCCAAGGTTGACCTTGGGAGTGCACAGTCTGGGCTAGAAACCCTGTCCCTGTTCCAGACCATGGGAGAACTAGGGACCTGGGGTTCTTCAGCCCCCACCCCCCCCCCAACTCGTCCCACCCATCCAGTCTCAATTCATGCAGCCTGGAAGCGGGGGAATCAAGAGCACCCTGTCCTTAGTGCTGTCCTCCATGATAGGTGAGGTAAGCCAAATCAAGAGCTGGGGACAGGGCCTGGTCCAGAGCCAGGCACTAGTTTGCTCTTGTCTCTGCCCTCAAGGTGCTGAGGTTCCCAACGTGAACCAAGAAAGGCACATCCACGTTCAAAACAGAAACAAAGCCTGAAATCTCTCTAGAATGAGGTGTCTCATCCCAGTTCACCAGCTAGTAATTATGGAAGCCTTATCCAGTACTTGGCACTGGGGGCTCAGAGATAGGCAATGTGGTAAGTGAGCAGTGAATGTTGATGTGTTGGAGGTGTGGGGCAAGGTGAGGAAAGGTGAGCAGAGTGTATTGTGGGAGCAGAGAGGCCACACAAGACCAAAAGCTGAGGGGATAGGCAAGCGAGCAACCATTAGAGTAGAGGGCAACAGAGGCTAGAGTCCCACTTCTTCCAGAAAGGAGGACCCAGCTACTAACCATTCCTGGTAGGAATCAAGCAAGGCTGCCCAGAAGACAAAACCCCGAAGGCGAGCTCTGAAAGATGAGTAGCAGTCCACCACATCGAGGCAGAAGGGAAGGCACTCCAGACAGAGGCATCAGTCTGTGTCCAAGGCTCTATAGCATGCTAGCACATGCATGGGCACTTCTGGTCATGCCTAATAATCTGGTGTGGACAGAGCTCATGATCTCCAAGAGTATATGGCAGGAGGTGGGGCTGGAAGGTGTGGGGGGCCCTGAAAAGCAAGCTAAGGTGCTTGGACTCTATACCCAAGCTCACGGGGTCCGCTCAGTACATTCAAGGAGGGACTCGGTATGATCAGATCTTTAGAAAGAGTACAAACTAAACATCAACACAGAAAGTAGTTAAGAGAGTAGGTCTTAAAAGTTCTCAGTACAAGGGGAAAACAGAGTGTAACTAACTGAGGTGATGGATGTTTATTAAACTTCTTGTGGTAATCATTTAGCGATGTGTACCTATATCAAATCATGTTGTACACCTTAAACTTATACGGTGTTATATGTCAATTATATCTCAATGAAACTGGAGAGAAACCCATCAATACACATGTAAACGCATGCGCGCGCACACACACACACACACACACGCCCCTGAGACAGAGCTGATAGAACAAAAAGAAGACAGTCAGTTGTGACCAGTTCCCAAAGAGCCAGAACAACCATTCCCTCCGTCCCTCCTTTCCTTCCATAAGTAGGGGTTTCACATTTACCGTGAGCCAGGCATTGAACTGTGGACTTCGGGGTCAGATGTAAAAAATGATCAAAGCATAGTGCCTTTCCTCACTCCACTAAAGCTCAGGCTGCCCATACAAATAAGAGAAATGCCAGCAGAGGGCTATATGTGCTGTGTGGTTGGACTATGGTGGCCATGGAGTTTCATCTGCCCAGCACATATTCTCACCTCCCCCTCACTCCCACCCATCCACCTTCCTTGGGTCAATAAAGCTGTTTTCTGTGGTGGCAGCGTTGGCTGGACCTGGGCAATTGCACATGATAGAACAACCCTGAACCTTCAGAACTGACTGGGTCACCATGGGGTGTGAGGCAGTGAGAACTTTCTCACCGCTGTCTGGAAAGCATCCCAAGATGGCTGAGAAGCAGACATACAGACGTGTGTCTCGCCAGCTTGCAAAGTCTAGCACTCTGCCCCTAGACAGGGTGCAAGCAAAGGGCAGGGACAGAGACTTAGGAAAAGCTTGCTGTACTGCTGGTGCCTTGACCAAGGTGGTCACTGTCACCACTCTTAGGAGCCATCTCCTGAGGGTCTAGGTTGCTTGTAGGCAGGAGGCAGATGAAGTTTGCCTCACCATTCCAGGTGGCCACCAAGAGGGACCTGAGGAGGCAGCGGCCAAGGGGAAGCCATGATTGCTGGGAGGTAGGGGATGTGGGGATGACGAGAAGAGCTTCTGTGCCCATTGTTTGGAGACAGAGGTGACAAAAGGGACCAATTCAAGGACCAGGAGTCAACAAGAACTCTTCCTCTGGCTTTGACTTCCAGCCCACAGAGTAACAGAAATCGGTAGGAGAAAGAGGTTCAGCGAAGTCATGCTGAGGCCAGTGAATCCACAAACCTGTCAAACCAGAAGACAATCCCCAGGCCGCTGACCCTCCAGCAACAGGAAGAAGGCTACTACAGTGACAAGGAGAGCAGCTGGGGAATGCTCTCCAAGTCCTTTCTCACAGAGGCTTCTCTGGGTTTTCCGTCTCCTTTTTTTCAGTTCCTGGTCACATCTGCAATCAAAAGTGTTCTGACTACTGGTTGCTATGATTGAGGCAAAAGTGAAGAGCCCTGTGGAGTGTCAGCGGAGGGAGGGAGAGGTCCCTTTCTTGTGGGAAGAAGTGTTACTCATTTCATTCACTCGATGATTCAACAAGTATTTATGGAGGGCTACCTTGTACCAGGCCTTCTTCTAGGCAGAGAGCCCCTGCATCCAAGGAACTTATCTTCTAGTGGGGAAGACAGACAATAAACATGGCAGAAAATGTCAAAGCACTTAAAGGTTGCTGCAAATGCCCTCAGGGAAATAAACGAGATGATTTGGTACGTCTTACTTAGAACCCAAGAGAAGTGGCAAAGGTCAGGGATGGCCTTTCTGAGGACAGTGATATGTGGCCAGTCCTGCTGGAAAACGGGGGGAAAACCTGCCTAGCCAGGAGAACTGCAATTCCTCTGGCCTTGTGACAAAAAAAGAGGGGCACTGGATCCGCAGAAGAGATGCCGGTGTAGCTGGAGCCCAGTGAGAGACGGGATGGAGGGAACAAAGGACAGTGTAGTGGTGGGAAGGAGCCATGATGGAGTTTGGTTTTCACTCAAAGAGCTCTGGGGAGCCAGAGAGAGAATTGAATCAAGGGAGTGCCATGATCTAATTATATTCAGTAATTTCTCTCTGGCTGCTCTCTGTGGAAAAAACTGCAAGTGGGCAGGGCACAAAGCAAAGCAGGGAGACCAGTTCGGGCCCTCTTGCAGTAGCCCAGTTGGGAGATGCCAGTGGCTTGGCCCAGACTGGCAGCACAAATTTAGAGAATAGTGCATGGGTTCACATGATATTTTGGAAAGAGAACAAACAGCACTTGCTGGTGGATTGAAGGCAGTTGGTGAACAAACTTAAGAAATGAATGATTACTATGAGAGTCTTTTCCTGCAAGTCTTGGTCATGGAGGCGTTATGTATAGTCACAGACAATACGGAGAGTGGATGTGCTAGACTTGTACAAGGGAGAAAGACAGGTGGGGATGTGTGTCAAGAGTTCCAATTTGCACATGTTACGTGTCTGAAGTCTGGAAAAGTCCACTCTCCGTGTAGGCTGCAGAAACAGAATTATCAAGACAACAGGACACAGATAGTATTTAAAGCCACAAGACTGGGCAGAATCACCTAGAGAGAGTACTGTCAGGAGAAGAAAGCGCAGGGCTATTCCCTGAGACATGCCAACATGTAGAAGTTGGGTTGAGGATAACAAGCCAGCAGAAGAGATTGAGAAGGACTGGACGGTAAATGGGCTGGCCCTAAACCTGACTCCTCTCCAGGGCTGTGCAGGGTCCAGCCTCAGTGTCCTCACTCAGGTCCTGCTTTCAGTGCTCCTGGCTGTATGTGCATGGGACTTGGTTTAAAACGGGAGGACACCAAGAACTTTGTGTGCTAGGGTTTGGATTTCTCTTTCTGTTCATTTCAAGGTGGAGCTTTAAAGACATAGGTTCAGATACAGAGACATTCAAAGAGTGTTTGGAGCCGGCCCTGCTCTTCCCATTTTATATGGCCCACCTCCTTCTTCCTTTCAGGAGGGAGTAATAGAAAGGAATGGGGATGCGGTTCAGAGAGCAGGAGAAAAGAATAGAAAATAATGGAAGAAGGTAGGGATGAGGGTGGGTACCAGTGGGGAGAGGGACAGATGAGCTCTATACGTAAAAAATGAATCAAAACACTGAAAACAGGGATCTACATAAAGAAGTCTCTTCCTATGAATTTCTTGTTGACATAGCTGTAGGAAGGATGCTCAGGGGAATAGAGAATGAAAACATACATGTATTTTGTAGTAGGCAAATTGATTGTGTCAATTCACACTGCCCCCAAACTCCCCCGAATGAAAATAATCTTGACATACAGGCCAGCAAAAATAGCAGCCTTAGACTTTTATTTAGGAAGAATTTAGGAAAGTGTTTGGGTGTGTACCCCTGTTATTTAACAAACAAGAACAATGATTATTAAATTGTCTTGAATAAATACAGCACATTTAGCAAATGGTCCTTTGGATCCTCATAAAGTGAAGAGTTAAGGGAGGCAGAGATGTAGGGCAGGGAAGGAATGAGAATTGAGTCAATAGACGTAAGAGCCCCAGGACATCAGGACTTACACACACAAGCATGTTTATCGCCTAAGGATTCACACTGGGCAAACTAGGATACAAAGCAAGCACTCATCAACCAGGGAATGACTGGAGACATTGTGGCACAGCCATTCCATGGATTATTATGCAATCATTACCAAACACGAGTTATGTCCATAGGGTCTGATTTAGGGGGACCTTCAAAATATGCTATTATTAAGTGAGGAAAGCAAATTGCAGAGAGGGGACAGTATATGGTCTCATTTGCATGTTGGGGATCAGGGCACGGGAAGGAAGATAAGAGGTTGTGATCCCATATATATTTGTATGCCTACTTGACATCTCCACCTGGATGTCTCATAGGCATTTCATCCTTAAATGGTATCACCATGCACTCGGGTATTCAAGTGAAATAAAAATGGAGAGGCACCCTTATTTCCTTCCTCTCCCACTCCCACATCTTCCTCTGGCCCCTGTCTCATCCTTCAGCCATTCCTATCACCTCTACCTCCCAAACACCACTTGAACCTCTCCAACTTCACTGGAGTCCACCGTTAAGCCTCTCATGGGATCCTGCCAAACCTCCTAACTGTTCTCCCACTTCCACCAAACTTCCTTGTCCATCCAGTAGCCAGACTGATCTTCCAGAAAAATGAATGGCGCCTTTTGCCTCCCCTACTCAAAACCCCAGAAGGCTTCCCACTTCACTTGGACTAAAAGGCAAACTCCTCAACATGACTTAAATATAATGAGCTGCATGACCTGGCCCTTGCCAACCTCCCCGTTCTCACCTTTCTCTATCTTGGTCACTGTGGGCCTTCTTAGAATACTCTGAGTACTCCATGATCCAATCTCCATCCTTCCTGAGGGCTTCCACCTACCTCAAACTGTCTTTCTCCATCTTTTTAAAATCGTTAACAGGTTTTTAAACATACAAAAATTATAGTGGGTCACAGAACATGCCCCCAAGTACACATCACTCAAACTGAAAAAAATAAAACATTTGTCCTATTTTTGTATCAGTTGGTTAGATTTTTAGGATAATTAAAAAAAACACAAAATACAGCTACCATCCCTTTTGGAGCACCCCCCCAATCCCATTCTCCTTGCCACCCCCCATAGGGCACAAACCTTGGTTACTTCTGGGTGTGATTAAAGGCAGGATACAAGTAAGTCCTCAGTTTCTCTCTCTAATTTCTTTTTCTCTCTCTGTCTCTTTCCCTTACTCCTTTCATGAGAATTTCTCTGACCCTTTGCTATTTGTCTCTAAGAAACAGACAGGGTCCACAAAAGGGAACATGATTGGTGATATTTGGGCTCAGGATGGTCATGAGAAATGAAGAAGCCTATACTCCTAGCAGTCCTTGTATGTTCCTGAATTCCTGGGCTTAAATTCCTCAAAGAACATGGGCCTTGGAGTCAAATGGACTCTCTTGTAGGCAGAGTTCCAGAGCAAAACACTTAACCGCTCTGAGCCTCGGTTTGTGCTTTGAGTTTGAATTTCAGAAGTTGTAATTAAGGTTCTTAGGAATTTTTTTAATAACAAGTAGTTTTGCCCAACCCTACTTAGGAACCAAGAACAGAGAACTGACTGATGGTTTTTACATAGAATTTCAGATACTTTTCTCTCTGGGAACCAATTCTCCTCCCAATGTATGCTTAAAACTTTAATGGCCTTCTTTGTCATAATCTTAGGCAGTTTACAGGCATGACCTTATAAAAATATACCTGTAGGTATATCCCCAGTCCATGACTTACTAGCTATGCTTACCTTGGTCAAATTGCTTTGCGTTTTTTGTTTGTTTCCTTAGCTTTGGAGTCCTCATCTGTACAAAGGGATGCATATTTGTAAGGACAAAAAGACGTGATAATGTTTGGAAAATGCTTTTCACAGTGCCCTGCATGCATTCAGTGCCCAACACAAGGGACTCCTTATTAATGTCAGTTCCCTCTGTCCTGAGGATATCCTTGTTCAGCTGGTTTTTGAAGGCCCAGTGTCTCTCCTTTCTGGTGTCCAAGGCAGCTTGGCACTTTCTCTCTAACCAGGAGCAAGGTGTCAGTTCAGAGGGAGTCTGATCCTCTGGGTTATATCCCAGGTTATGGCTGGATTTTACTCTAGGCAAGTGCCTGATTCTCTGGCCTGAACTCACCTAACTTACACTCGCATTCAGGTTTTCCTTTGTTCTCCTGACCTTAGGACATTTTTATGACCCATTTATTTATCTTCCCTAAGATCCAAGGACCTTGCAAGTCAACACATGAACGAATGCCATTTTCTGTCCTCAAGAAAACCCCCTAGAAGATTGGATAATACTGTCTCATAGAATGGGGTGTTGAGTCAGGAGCTGAATTTTCCCTCAGCTGCTATTCATCCCTTTGAGCACACTTTTTGGGGACCATTTTGGAGATAAATTACTATGAGGCACTACGTTCCTTCAAGTTCTTTCCTACAGGACACTTGAATGCATTTTCACGTGTTCATGATGTCTCTGGAACTCTCCTACCAACGTTCATGATTGTGCTAAGACACATGCATGGGTTATTGGCATATGAGTGGCTGATCTTCATTACCATGAGTTGCTGAGCAATTTAAGTTTTCACTGTGTATAATAGATGTAAGATGAAATCTCCTTCCATGTGGTAAAGCCTTGGTAAAGTCATGATGATTAGCTTTGGGACCTCCTTCCATACACACCATCTTTTAGAAACCATGCTCAAAAATAAAAAATTGCTCTTACTGAAAGGAAGTCACACACATGGTAAATAAAATAGTGGTGACCAGAAAGTACAAACAAGCTTGTGATAAAAGGCAAAGGTCTGAGACCCCATCACTTCCCATTTCCCAGTTGTGCTTCCCAGGGTAGATCATTTCAATAATTCCCGCTTGCACTGTTTTGGCAGTTACCATATTACATCTAAATAAAGTGCTTAATCTGCTATTTCACACCATTCATCAACTTTAGCCATCATCAAGTGACCACATTCTTCTTACAGAAGAGAATTTAACTCATTCACTGTGTCTTCATTCTGCCCTCACTTTCTTTCTCTCAGATTTTATACTTTCTTTTGATTTTTAGTTTCTCTATTGATGACTCTAGTAACTTTAAATAATGTACTTAGCCCTCAGTTCCTTGCATACACCTTAGTCACATTAACTTTTCTTTTTTCTTCTATACAATGAGGATATTGGGCTTCCCTGGTGGCACAGTGGTTGAGAGTCTGCCTGCCGATGCAGGGGACACGGGTTCGTGCCCTGATCCGGGATGATCCCACATGGCATGGAGCGGCTGGGCCCATGAGCCATGGCCGCTGAGCCTGCGCGTCTGGAGCCTGTGCTCCGAAACGGGAGAGGCCACAACAGTGAGAGGCCCGCGTACCGAAAAAAAAAATTAGGATATTACCACTTCTATCCTTCCCTTCCTTCAATCTCTCTTCCTCATTTCTACATCCTCTTCTTACCGGGTTCATTATCATTTACATCCATTTTTGGAAACCTAAAAAACACTTCCTGCTTTGAAAAGCAACACAAGTCTTTTACTTTTTATTGAATCTCTAATAATTTTGATCATAGGTCCACATTTCTTCACTGAGTGCAGGCTGGACCAGAGAAGGAGATTAAATCCTGGTGTCAAGTCCAAATCCTCTCTATATCTTTATTCCAGTAATTTCTGAAAGTCCGCCACATTTGAGTTTGACTTATATGGGATCTATGCATCAAACACTCTCTCCTTCTGTCTCTCTCTCTCTCTCACTCTTTCTCTCTCTCTCTCTCTCTCTCTCTCTCTCTCTCACACACACACACACACACACACACACAAACACACAAACACCCACACAATTAAATGGTTGCCAGGCAATTGATCATTAAACCACTTAATCTTATAACAATTTATAAAATGCTTGTCCTTATAATCTCTATTTTACACCTGGGAAAATTTGGTAGCACGGACCTAAATAACCAGCAAGGTCTCATATAGTGTAAGCGGTAGAGCCTGGAATTGATTCAAAGAAAGGCAGTCTTGTTCCAGAATTGGTCCTGGTGACCACCATGTTATTATACAATAAGCTTCTCTCTTTCAGTTTTTCAGAATCTCTGACTATTGACAAATTAACCCATGCTGTTAAAACAGGTGGAACAGCTCACAGATGTATGAATAATGGTTGACAATCAATCACCCTACTTTCAAAGCCCCCACCAATCCCAGGCATCAGAGGTTACAGAGAACAAAATTACCTGTTTGATTGTTTTTTTACACTTTCCTTAGGTTCATAGAAATCTATAAAAACAGAATGACCTTATCATGAGTAGATATTCTTTTATTTGGTCAAAAATCATTACAGTTTTCTGTGACTTTCTACATTCACAGAGCAAGTTAACACACATAAATTAAATTAATTTTGTTTTATTAAAATCTGCACTAGGGGAAAAATTGGAATTTATGCAACAATGCCCTGATTGTTTCAAGTGTTTCATTTTAAATTTTTGCAGACAGGAAGAAAAAAGTCATTGTTACCTTTACTCCCCTTTCTGTAGAGCATCTTTTTATTCTCAGTCTGCTTTTAAGTATTTAAACGTGCATTTGTTTTTAAAGCAATTAATTAATGGTGTGCATTAGTGAGATTTTTTTAAAAAAAATCTTTATTGGAGTATAATTGCTTTACAAGGGTGTGTTAGTTTCTGCTGTATAACAAAGTGAATCAGCTATACATAAACATATAACCCAAATCTCGTCCCTCTTACATCTCCCTCCCACACTCTCTATCCCACCCCTCTAGGTAGACAGAAAGCACCGAGCTGATTTTCCTATGCTATGTGGCGGCTTCCTACTAGCTATCTAGTTTACATTTGTAAGTGTATATATGTCCATAGCACTTGCTGAGTTCATCCCAGCTTACCCTCCCCATCCCCGTGTCCTCAAGTCCATTCTCTAGGTATCTGTCTTCATTCTTGTCCTGGCCCTAGGTTCTTCAGAACCTTTTTTTTTTTTTTACTAGATTCCGTATATATGTATTAGTATACGGTATCTGTTTTTCTCTTTCTGACTTACTTCATTCTATATGACAGACTCTAGGTCCATCCAACTCACTACAAATAATTCAATTTCATTTCTTTTTATGGCTGAGTAATATTCCATTGTATCCATGGGCCACATCTTCTCTAACCATTCATCTGTTGATGGACACTTAGGTTGCCTCCATGTCCTGGCTATTGTAAATAGACCTGAAATGAACATTGTGATACATGTCTTTTTTGAATTATGGTTTTCTCAGTGTATATGTCCAGTAGTGGGTTTGCTGGGTCGTATGGTAGTTCTCTTTTTAGTTTTTAAAGGAACTTCCATACTGTTCTAAATAGTGGCTGTATCAGTTTACATTCCCACTAACAGTGCAAGAGGGTTCCCTTTTCTCCACACCTTCTCCAGGATTTATAGTTTGTATGTTTTTCGATGATGGCCATTCTGACGGGTGTGAGGAGATACCTCATTGTAGTTTTGATTTGAGTTTCTCTAATAATTAGTGATATTGAGCATCCTTTCATGTATTTGTTGGTAATCTGTATATCTTCTTTGGAGAAATGTCTACTTAGGTCATCTGCCCATTTTTGAATTGGGCTGTTGGTTTTTTTGATATTGAGCTGCATGAGCTGCCTGTATATTTTGGAGAGTAATCCTTTGTCAGTTGCTCCATTTGCAAATATTTTCGCCCATTCTGTGGGTTGCCTTTTTGTCTTATTTCTAATTCTGTGAAAAATGCATTGGTAGTTTGATAGGGATTGCATTGAATCTGTAAATTGCTTTTGGTAGTATAGTCATTTTCACAGTGTTGATTCTTCCAGTCAAAGAACATGGTATATCTCTCCATCTGTTTGTATCATGTATAATTTCTTTCATCAGTTTCATATACTTTTCTGTATACAGGTTTTCGGTCTCCTTAGGTAGATTTATTCATATGTATTTTATTATTTTTGTTGCAATGGTAAATGGGAGTGTTTCCTTAATTTCTCTTTCAGATTTTTCATCATTAATATAGAGGAATGCAAGAGCTTCCTGTGTATTAATTTCATATCCTGCTACTTTACCAAATTCATTGATTAGCTCCAGTAGTTTTCTGGTAGCATGTTTGGGATTCTCTATGTATAGCATCATGCCATCTGCAAACAGTGACAGTTTAATTTCTTCTTTTCCGGTTTGGATTCCATTGATTTCTTTTTCTTCTCTGATTGCTGTGGCTAAAACTTCCAAAACTATGTTGAATAAGAGTGGTGAGAGTGGGCAACCTTGTCTTGTTCCTGATCTTAGTGGAAATGGCTTCAGTTTTTCACCATTGAGAACAATGTTGCCTGTTTTTTTGTCATATATGGCCTTTATTATGTTGAGGTAAGTTCCCTCTATGCCTACTTTCTGGAGGGTTTTTATCATAAGTGGCTGTTGAATTTTGTCAAAAGCTTTTTCTGCATCTATTGAGATGATCATATGGTTTTTCTCCTTCAATTTGTTAATATGGTTTATCACATGGTTTGATTTACGTATATTGAAGAATCACTGCTTTCCTGGGGTAAACTCCATTTCATCTTGGTGGATGATCCTTGAATGTGCTGTTGGATTCTGATTGCTAGTATTGTGTTGAGGATTTTTCATCTATGCTCCTCAGTGATATTGGTCTGTAGTTTTCTTTTTTTGTGACATGTTTGTCTGGTTTTGGGATCAGGGTGATCATGGCCTCGTAGAATGAGTTTGGGAGTCTTCCTCCCTCTGCTATATTTTGGAAGATTTTGAGAAGGATAGGTGTTAGCTCTTCACTAAATGTTTGATAGAATTCATCTGTGAAGGCATCTGGTCCTGGGCTTTTGTTTGTTCGAAGAATTTTAATCACAGTCTCAGTTTCAGTGCTTGTGATTTTCTGTTTAGATTTTCGATTTCTTCCTGGTTCGGTCTCGGGTGGTTGTGCTTTTCTAAGAATTTGTCTGTTTCTTCCAGGTTGTCCATTTTATTGACATAGAGTTGCTTGTAGTAGTCTCTCATGATCCTTTGTATTTCGGCAGTGTCAGTTGTTACTTCTCCCTTTTCATTTCTAATTCTATTGATTTGAGTCTTCTCTCATTTTATCTTGATGACTCTGGCTACTGGTTTATCAATTTTGTTTATCTTCTCAAAGAGGAAGCTTTTTGTTTTGTTTTATTGATCTTATCTATTGTTTCCTTCATTTCTTTTTCATTTATTTCTGATCTGATCATTATGATTTGTTTCCTTTGGCTATCTTTGGGGTTTTTTGCTATTCTTTCTCTAATTGCTTTGGCTGTAAGTTTAGGTTGTTTATTTGAGATATTTCTTGTTTCTTGAGGTAGGATAGTACTGCTATAAACTTCCCTCTTAGAACCGCTTTTGCTGCATCCCATAGGTTTTGGGTCATCGTGTTTTCATGGTCATTTGTTACTAATTGTTTTATGATTTCCTCTTTGATTTCTTCAGTGATCTTTTGGTTCTTTTCTAGTGTATTGTTTAGCCTCCATATGCTTTTATTTTTTACAGATTTTTTTCCTGTAACTGATATCTAATCTCATAGTGTTGTGGTCAGAAATGATACTTCATACGATTTCAATTTTCTTAAATTTACCAAGGCTTGATTTGTGACCCAAGATATGATCTATCCTGGAGAATGTGTCATGGGCACTTGACAAGAATCTGTTTTCTGTTGTTTTTGGATGGAATGTCCTATAAATATCAATTAAGTCCATCTTGTTTAATGTATCATTTAAAGCTTGTGTTTCCTTATTAATTTTCTGTCTTCATGATCTGTCCATTTGAGGAAGTGGAGTGTTAAAATCCCTAACTATGATTGTGTTACTGTCAATTTCCCCTTTTTTATGACTGTTACCATTTTCCTTATGTATTCAGGTGCTCCTGTGTTGGGTGCATAAATATTTACAATTGTTATATCTTCTTCTTGGATCGATCCCTTGATCATTTTGTAGTGTCCTTCCTTATCTCTTGTAATAGTCTTTATTTTAAAGTCTATTTTGTCTGATATGAGAATTGCTAGTCCAGCTTTCTTTTGATTTCCATCTTCATGGAATATCTTTTTCCATCCTCACACTTTCAGTCTGTATGTGTCCCTTGATCTGAAGCGGGTCTCTTGTAGACATTCATTCAGTCTATGTCTTTTGGTTGGAGCATTTAATCCATTTACATTTAAGGTATTTATCGATATGTATTTTTCTATTACCATTTTCTTAATTGTTTTGCATTTGTTACTGTAGGCCTTTTACTTGTCTTGTGTTTCCTGCCTATAGAAGTTCCTTTAGGATTTGTTTTAAAGCTGGTTTGGTGGTGCTGAGTTCTCTTAGCTTTTGCCTGTTTGTAAAGTTGTTAATTTCTCCACCAAATCTGAAGGAGATTCTTGCTGGGTAGAGCAATCTTGGTTGTAGGTTTTTCTCTTTCATCACTTTAAATATGTCCTGCCCCTCCCTTCCCTTCTGCCTTGCACAGTTTCTGCTGAAATATCAGCTGTTAACCTTTTGGGGATTCCCTTGTATCTTATTTGTTGCTTTTCCCTTGCTGCTTTTAATATTTTTTCTTTGTATTTAATTTTTGATAGTTTGATTAATATGCATCTTGGCATGTTTCTTCTTGGACTTATCCTTTTGGGGCTCTCTGTGCTTCCTGGACTTGATTGACTATTTCCTTTCCCATATTAGGGTAATTTTCACCTTTAATCTCTTCAAATATTTTATCAGTCCCTTTCTTTTTCTTTCCTTCTTCTGGTACCCCTATAATTCGAGTGTTGTTGCATTTAATGTTGTCCCAGAGGTCTCTGAGACTGTCCTCAATTCTTTTCATTCTTTTTTCTTTAGTCTGCTCTGTGGTAGTTATTTCCACTATTTTATCTTCCAGGTCACTTATCTGTTCTTCTGACTCAGTTATTCTGCTATTGTTACCTTCTAGAGAATTTAAAATTTCATTTATTGTGTTGTTCATCATTGTTTGTTTGCTCTTTAGTTCTTCTAGGTCCTTGTTAGACTTTTTTTTTTGTATTTTCTCCATACTATTTACAATATTTGGATCATCTTTACTATCATTACTCTGAATTATTTTTCAGGTAGATTGACTATTTCCTCTTCATTTGTTTGGTCTAATGGGTTTTCACCTTGCTCCTTCACCTACTGCATATTTCTCTGTCTTCTCATTTCACTTAACTTACTGTGTTTGGGGTCTACTTTTCACAGGCTGTGAGTCCGTAGTCCCCGTTGTTTTTCGTGTCTGCCCCCAGTGGCTAAGGTTGGTTCAGTTGGTTGTGGACGCTTCCTGGTGGAGGGGATTGTTGCCTGTGTTCTGGTGGATGAGGCTGGATCTTGTTTTTCTGGTGGGCAGGACAACGCCCAGTGATGTGTTTTGGGGTGTCTGTGACGTTATTTTGATTTTAGGCAGCCTCTCTGCTAATGGGTGGGGTTGTGTTCCTGTCTTGCTAGTTGTTTGGCAGAGGGTGTCCAACATTGTAGCTTTGTGGTCAGTGATTCGAGCTGGATCTTTGCATTGAGATGGAGATCTCTGAGAGAGCTTTTGCCTTTTGATATTATGTCGGGCTGGGAGGTCTCTGGTGGACAAATGTCCTGAACTCAGCTCTCCCACCTCAGAGGCTCAGGCCTGACACCTGGCCAGAGCACCAAGACCCTGTCAGCCACACTACTCAGAAGAAAAGGGAGAAAAAAATAGAAAGAAGGAAAGAAAAATAAAATAAAATTATTAAAATAAAAATTAAAAAATTAAAAAGTAATTTAAAAAAAGAAAGAAAGAAGGGAGCCGCCAAACGAAAAACCATATCCACCAACAATCACAAGCACTAAAAACTATACTTAGAAATAAAATAAAATAAAATAAAGACAGAACCCTAGGACAAATGGTAAAAACAAATTCATGCAGACAAAATCACACAAAGAAGCATACACATACACACTCATAAAAGGAGAAAAAGGAAATATATATATATATATGTATTAGAAAAAAAGGAACACAGCAACGAAATGAATAAACAAATGTACCAGTGATAATAAGCTCTAAATACTAAACTAAGATAAACATAAACAAATTAGATGCTGAAAGCCAACCCCAAGTCTACAGTTGCTCCCAAAGTCCACCACATCAATGTTGGGATGATTCGTTGTCTGTTCAGGTATTCCACAGATGCAAGGTACATCAGTTTGATTGTGGAGATTTAATCCCCTGCTCCTGATGCTGCTGGGAGAGATTTCCCTTTCTCTTCTTTGTTTGCACAGCTCCTGGTGTTCAGCTTTTGATTTGTCCCCACCTCTGCTTGTAGGTCTCCTGAGGGCATCTGTTCCCCACCCAGACAGGACGGGGATAAATTAGAAGCTTATTAGGGGGCTCTGGCTCATTCAGGCCAGGGGGAGGGAGGGGTATGGAATGCAGGGTGAGCCTGTGGTGGCAGAGGCCAGCATGACATTGCAGCAGCCTGAGGCACAACGTGTGTTCTCTTGGGGAAGTTTTCCCTGGATCATGAGACCCTGGCAGTGGCGTGCTGCACAGGCTCCCGGGAGGGGTGGTGTGCATAGTGACCTGTTCTTGCACACAGGCTTCTTGGTGGCTACAGCAGCCGCCTTAGTGTCTCATGCCCGTCTCTGGTGTCCACCCTGTTAGGCGCAGCTCACGCACGTTTCTGGAGCTCATTTAGGTGGTGCTCTGAATCCCCTCTCCTCATGCACCAGGAAATAAAGAGGGAAGAAAAGGTCTCTTGCCTCTTCGGCAGGTCCAGACCTTTTCCTGGACTCCCTCCCAGCTAGCCGTGGTGCACTAATGCCCTGCAGGCTGCCGCCAACCCCAGTCCTCTCCCTGCGACCGAAGCCTGAGCCTCAGCTCCCAGCCCCGCCCACCCCAGCGGCCAAGCAGACGAGCCTCTCGGGCTGGTGAGTGCTGGTCAGCACTGATCCTCTGTGCAGGAATCTCTCTGCATTGCCCTCCTCACCACTGTTGCTGTGCTCTCCTCCGTGGCTCCGAAGCTTCCCTGCTCTGCCACCCGCAGTCTCCGCCTGCGAAGGGGCTTCCTAGTGTGTGGAAACTTTTCCTCCTTCACAGCTCCCTCCCAGAGGTGCAGGTCCCATCACTATTCTTTTATCTCTGTTTTTTCTTTTTTCTTTTCCCCTGCCCGAGTACTTGTGGAGTTTCTTCCCTTTTGGGAAGTCTGAGGTCTTCTGCCAGAATTCAGTAGGTGTTCTCTAGGAGCTGTTCCACATGTAGATGTATTTTTGATATATTTGTGGGGAGGAAGGTGATCTCCACGTCCTACTCCTCCGTCATCTTGAAGCTATCTCCTTAGTGAGACTTTTATTCTGTATCCTGCTTGGAATTCATAGGCCTTCTTGGAGCTGTGAGTTAATAGTTTTGCCTCATATTTGGAACATTTTCTACCATTAAAGGCTCAAATATTTTTCTGTGCCTTCCTCACTTCCTCTTTTTTCTTCAGTGACAACAATTACATGTAGGTTTGGTGACTTGATGTTGTCCCACAGGTCAATGAGGCTCTTTCTGTTTTTGTTTGATTTTTAAATGCTTTATTGAGCTATAACTGACATACAAGAAAATGCACATGTTTAAAGGACACAATTTGATATGTTTGGCACATGACCCATGAAATTATCTCTAGAATTAAGAAACATTGCCTCGTGCCCCTTGCAACCCCTCCCTGCGATTCTCCCTGACACTTCCCTCCCCATAACCGGGAACAAACCCTTAGATTACTTTCCATTTTCTAGAATTTTGCACAACTTATGATTGTCACACACAAACACACACACACACATGCATGCACGCATGTGTGCACATACACCATGACATGAACTTTCCTTGGTCTGGCTTCTTTCAATCAGAGCAATTATTTTGAGATTCACTCATGCATCAGTAGTTCATTACAATTTATTGCAAACGAGTATTCCATTTTGTAGATGTACAGCCGTTTATTTATGCCTTCACATGCCGACAGACTTTTGGGATGTTTCTAATTTTTGGCTACTGCATATAAAGCTGCCAAGAACATCCATGTAGAAGTTTTGTGTGGGTGTATTGTTTCATTTGGCTTTGGTGAATACCTAGGAATGGAAAGGCTGTGTAATATGGTAGGTATGCATTTAACTTTTCAATGAACTACAAAAATAGCTTTCCAAAGTGGTGGTGCATTTTACATTTCCATAGTGGTATACAATGGTTTCAGTTCCTTCGAATCCTAGCTCATACTTGCTATGGAGAGTCTTTTTAAATTTTAGCCATTCTAACATTTGTGTAGTGCTATCAAATTGTGGTGTTTAGTTGTAACTCTCTAATGACCAGGGATGTTGAACATGTATCCATGTGCTTATTTCCCATCCATGGATGAATGGTGAAGTATCTGTTCTAGTCTTTTGTCCACTTTTAACTCGGTTGTTTGTATTCTTATTATTGAGTTTCAAAAGTTCTCTCTATATGTTCTGGATAACTGCCCTTGATCAGCTTTATTTATTGTTCTTTCCGAGAATACTTGTCCCAACACAAGGTCACAACAGGTTTTCTTTGAAAGCTTACCTTTAGGTCTGTCATCCATTTTGAGTCCATTTTTGCTGATATATAGTAAGAGATATTAATGCTCATATTTGAGGGGTAGGAATATCCAATGTTGCTAGCACGACTTCTTGAAAAGGCGATCCTTTCTACACTGAACTGTATTTCTAACTATGTCAATAATTAGTTGTCCTTATGTGGGTGGGTTTATTTCTGCATTATCTATTCTGTTCCAGTGGTCCATTTGTCCATGTTCACGCCAAAATCACAGTGTTGTGATGACTATCGCTTTACAGTAAGTCTTGAAATAAGATAGTGTTAACTCTCCAAATTTGTTCATCTTTCTTAAGGTTATATTGGCTGTTCCTGGTCCTTTGTAATCCCATGTGAAATTTAAAATATTCTTGAAATTTAAAATTTCTACCAAAAAAAATCCCTTCTGGAATTTTCAGTGGGTTTGTGTTGTGTCACTTTGGGAAGAACTGACATGGTAAGTATATTGAATCTTCTGAACAATGAGCATGGAATATGTCTCCATTTATTTAAGTCTCCTTTGATTTCTCTCAATAGCAGTTTCATGGCATAGAGCTTGAAGGTATTATCCCTAAGTATATCATATTTTCTGATGTGGTTATAAATTTATTTTAATTTTCCACTGCCTTCTACGAGTACATACAAATACAATTAAGTTTTCTATATTGATATTGTATTATATCCTGCAACCTGGCTAAACTGGCTTATGAGTCCAGTTCCTTTTTTGTGTGGATTCCTTATGATTTTCTGTATATAAGACCATGACATATTCAAAGAGAGATCATTTTTCTTATTCCTTTCCAATCTGTGTGACTTTTATTTCTTTTTTTGTCTTTTTTGCCCTGGCTAGACCCTCCATAAAAGTGGTGAGTGTGGACATCCATACCGTGATCTTGGGGGGCGGGGGGGAAATCATTCAGTGGTTCACCATTAAGTATGGTGTTAGCTGTTAGATATTTGTCAGTGCACATTATATCTGGCTGAGTAAGTTGCCTTCTCTTGCCAGTTTGGTGAGAGCTTTTATCATGAAATGGTGTTGGATTTTTTAAATGCTTTGTGAAGATGATGATATGGTTTTTTTTTTTCCTGGATTTGGTTTGTCAGCATGGTGAATTACTCTCTGATTTTTGAAAATCTGGTGAACCTTGTATTCCATACCCCAAGTGATAATGATGTATTAATTTTAAAATATATTTTGGATTTGACTCGCTGAAATATTGTTTAGTAATTTTGCATCTTGTTCATGAGTGATGTTGGTCTACACTTTTCCTTTCTTGTAAAGTCTTTTTCTGGTTTTGGTGTCAGAGTGATGTTGGCGTCACCAAATGAATATGAAAATTAAATTTAAATTAATGTGAAGTTTTCTGAAGGAGCTTATGTTAAAATGGTATTATTTCTTCCTTGAGTGTTTGGTATATTTCACCAGTAGAGCTATATGGAGTTTTCAACGTGGGAAAATTTTTACTTATGAATTCAATTTCCTTGGTAGATATAAGAATCTTCAGGTTATCTATTTCTTACTGAATGAACTTTGGTAGTTTGTGTATTTCAAGAAATGTGTCCATTTCATCTAAGTCGCCAGATTGATTGGCATAGAGTTGTTCATGGCATTTCTTTGTTATCATTTTAATATCTACAGGCTCTGTCATGATGCCACCTGCCTCACTGTGAGGTTGGCAATTTGTGTCTTCTCTCTCTTTTCCCTGAACTGCTAACCTATAGGTTTATCAGGTACATTGATCTTCTCCAAGGAAATAGTTTTCATTTCATTCATTTTCCCTATTGTCTTCCTCTTTCTGTTTTACTGATGTCTGCTCTGATCCTTACTATTTCTTTTCTTCTTTACTTTGGCTTGAATATGGCCTTTCTTTGGCTTGAATTCTCCCTCCTTTCTTCAAATGGCATCTGAGGTCACTGATTTGAGACATTTCTTCTTTTCTTTATATATAAAGACTATTTCTTGCAGACATTTGCAAGAGTATTTCTGGGGTTTGTTTTTTGTTTGTGATAGTCTTCCTAAATCTTTGATGGATATTGAACTTTGAAAGTTTTAAGATTAATGGCATTTTCTGTATATTTTTATTTATTAATTCTTATTACTTAACCTATCTGTCCAATTTTGAAAGGTTATTTTAAAATCTCCCACTCTAGTTCTTCTTGCGTTTTTAAGATTTCTATGCTACTGGTTTCTGGGGTTTGTTTTTTAAATCCACCCTGACAATATGTCTTTGCATTGGTATATTTAGACCATTCACATTTAAAGTCATTATTAACATAGATGAATTAACATCTACTATATTTGTAATTGTTTCCTATTCATTACACTCGTTCTTTGTCCTTTCTTCCCCTCTTTTTCTGCCTTCTCTGGGTTCACTTGAGCATTGTATATGATTCCATTTTATCTTCGCCTTTAGCATATTGATTATGATTTTAAACAAATCTAAGTGGTTACCCTAGAGTTTGCAATATACATTTATAGCTAATCAAAGTCCACCTTCAAATAGCACTACACCGCTTAATGTGTACTACAGGTACCTTATATCAGAGTCTTCCCCATTCCTTCCTCCTGTTCCTAATGGCAATACTGTCATTCATTTAACTTATCAGTGTGATATAGTTATTGAATACGTTGTTACCATTATTACTTTAAACAAGCAGTTATCTTTTAGAAAAGCTAAGAATAAGAACAGTAAGTGGTTTTATTTTACTTTCATTGATTCCTTCTTCTATGTTCTTCCTTTCCCTACGTAGATCTGAGTTTTTGACTTTTATCATTTTCCTTCTCTCTGAGGACCTTCTTTTAGTATTTTGTGCACAGCAGGTCTGCTGGCAATGAATTTCCTCAGTTTGGCTTTGTCTGAGAAAGTCTTTACTTTGCCTTCATTTTCAAAGGATAATTTCACTGGATATAGATTGCTTGGTTGGTGGATTTTTCTTTCAACATTTTAACTGTTTCACTCCACTCTCTTCTTGTGTGCGTGGTTCCTGACCAGAAGTCTGATATGATTCTTATCGTTGTTCCTCTATAGTTATGGCATTTCCCTGCTTCCCATGGCTTCTTTCAAGATTTCATTCATTGTCTGTTCTTCTGCAGTTTGAATATGATATTCTAGTTTTTTCTGTATTTATATTGCTTGGTGTTTTCTGAGCTTCTTAGATCCATGTTTTGGTGTCTGTCATTAATTTTGGAATATTTTCAGCCATTATTACATCAAATATTTATTCTGCTTCATTCTCTCTTTCTTTCCCTCCTGGCGTTCCAATTATGTTTCTTTTGTACCTTTTAAACTTATCTTACACTATTTCAATGTATGTTATTTTTTCCATGTTTCCTCTTTTTTTTTTTTTACTGTTTTGCAATCTGCTTTTTCTTCTTTTTCTTTATTAGTTTCTGCTTTATAACAAAGTGAATGAGTCATACATATACATCTGTTCCCACATCCCTACCCTCATGCATCTCCGTCCCTCCCACCCTCCCCATCCCACCCCTCCAGGCGGTCACAAAGCCCCGAGCTGATCTCCCTGTGCTCTGCGGCTGCTTCCCACTATCTTCTACGTTACGTTTGGTAGTATATATATGTCCATGCCTCTCTTTCGCTTTGTCACAGCTTACCCTTCTCCCTCCCCATATCCTCAAGTCCATTCTCAAGTAGGTCTGTGTCTTTATTGCCCTTTTACCCCTAGGTTCTTCATGACATTTTTTTTTAATTCCATATATATGTGTTAGCATACAGTATTTGTCTTTCTCTTTCTGACTTACTTCACTCTGTATGACAGACTCTAGGTCTATCCACCTCATTACAAATAGCTCAGTTTCGTTTCTTTTTATGGCTGAGTAATATTCCATTGTATATATGTGCCACATCTTCTTTATCCATTCATCTGATGATGGACACTTAGGTTGTTTCCAGCTATGGGCTATTGTGAATAGAGCTGCAATGGACATTTTGGTACATGACTCTTTCTGAATTATGGTTTTCTCAGGGTATATGCCTATTAGTGGGATTGCTGGGTCATATGGTAGTTCTATTTTTAGTTTTTAAAGGAACCTCCATACTGTCCTCCATAGTGGCTGTACCAATTCACATTCCCACCAGTAGTACAAGAGTGTTCCCTTTTCTCCACACCCTCTCTAGCATTTATTGTTTGTAGATTTCTTGATGATGGCCATTCTGACTGGTGTGAGATGATATCTCATTGTAGTTTTGATTTGCATTTCTCTAATGATTAATGATGTTGAGCATTCTTTCATGTGTTTGTTGGCAGTCTGTATATCTTCTTTGGAGAAATGCCTATTTAAGTCTTCTGCCCATTTTTGGATTGGGTTGTTTGTTTTTTTGCTATTGAGCTGCATGAGCTGTTTATAAATTTTGGAGATTAATCCTTTGACCGTTGCTTCATTTGCAAATATTTTCTCCCATTCTGAGGGTTCTCTTTTGGTCTTGTTTATGGTTTCCTTTGCTGTGCAAAAGCTTTGAAGTTTCATTAGGTCCCATTTGTTTATCTTTGCTTTTATTTCCATTTATCTAGGAGGAGGGTCCAAAAGGATCTTGCTGTGATTTATGTCATAGAGGGTTCTGCCTATGTTTTCCTCTAAGAGTTTGATAGTTTCTGGCCTTACATTTAGGTCTTTAATCCATTTTGAGCTTATTTTTGTGTATGGTGTTAGAGAATGATCTTATCGCCTACTTTTACATGTCCCTGTCCAGTTTTCCAAGCACCACTTATTGAAGAGGCTGTCCTTTCTCCACTGTACATTCCTGCCTCCTTTATCAAAGATAAGTTGACCATATGTGGTTGGGTTTATCTCTGGGCTTTCTATCCTCTTCCATTGATCTATCTTTCTGTTTTTATGCCAGTACAACACTGTCTTGATTACTGTAGCTTTGTAGTATAGGCTGAAGTCAGGGAGCCTGATTCCTCCAGTTCCATTTTTCGTTCTCAAGATTGCTTTGGCTATTCGGGGTCTTTTGTTTTTCCAAACAAATTTTGAATTTTTTTGTTCTAGTTCTGTGAAAAATGCCAGTGGTAGTTTGATAGGGATTGCATTGAATCTGTAGATTGCTTTGGGTAGTAGAGTCAATTTCACAATATTGATTCTTCCAATCCAGGAACATGGTATATCTTTCCATCTATTTGTATCATCTTTAATTTCTTTCATCAGTGTCTTATAATTTTCTGCATACAGGTCTTTTGTCTCCTTAGGTAGGTTTATTCCTAGATATTTTATTCTTTTTGTTGCAATGGTAAATGGGAGTGTTTTCTTGATTTCATTTTCAGATTTTTCATCATTAGTGTACAGAAATGCCAGAGATTTCTGTGCATTAATTTTGTATCCTGCTACTTTACCAAATTCATTGATTAGCTCTAGTAGTTTTCTGGTAGCATCTTTAGGATTCTCTATGTATAGTATCATATCATTTGCAAACAGTGACAGCTTTACTTCTTCTTTTCCAATTGGGATTCCTTTTATTTCCTTTTCTTCTCTGATTGCTGTGGCTGAAACTTCCAAAACTAGGTTGAATAAGAGTGGTGAGAGTGGGCAGCCTTGTCTTGTTCCTGATCTTAGTGGAAATGGTTTCAGTTTTTCACCATTGAGGACAATGTTGGCTGTGGGTTTGTCATATATGGCCTTTATTATGTTGAGGAAAGTTCCCTCTATGCCTACTTTCTGCAGGGTTTTTATCATAAATGGGTGTTGAAATTTGTCGAAAGCTTTCTCTGCATCTATTGAGATGATCATATGGTTTTTCTCCTTCAACTTGTTAATATGGTGTATCACATTGATTGATTTGCGAATATTGAAGAATCCTTGCATTCCTGGAATAAACCCCACTTGATCATGGTGTATGATCCTTTTAATGTGCTGTTGAATTCTGTTTGCTAGTATTTTGTTGAGGATTTTTGCATCTATGTTCATCAGTGATATTGGCCTGTAGTTTTCTTTCTTTGTGACATCCTTGCCTGGTTTTGGTATCAAGGTGATGGTGGCCTCGTAGAATGAGTTTGGGAGTGTTCCTTCCTCTGATATTGTTTGGAAGACTTTGAGAAGGATGGGTGTTAGCTCTTCTCTGAATGTTTGATAGAATTCGCCTGTGAAGCCATCTGGTCCTGGGCTTTTGTTTGTTGGAAGATTTTTAATCACAATTTCAATTTCAGTGCTTGTGATTGTTCTATTCATATTTTCTATTTCTTCCTGATTCAGTCTTGGCAGGTTGTGCATTTCTAAGAATTTGTCCATTTCTTCCAGGTTGTCCATTTTATTGGCATAGAGTTGCTTGTAGTAATCTCTGATGATCTTTTGTATTTCTGCAGTGTCAGTTGTTACTTCTCCTTTTTCATTTCTAATTCTATTGATTTGAGTCTTCTCCCTGCTTTTCTTGATGAGTCTGGCTAATGGTTTGTCAATTTTGTTTATCTTCTCAAAGAACCAGCTTTTAGTTTGGTTGATCTTTCCTATTGTTTCCTTCATTTCTTTTTCATTTATTTCTGATCTGATCTTTATGATTTGTTTCCTTCTGCTAACTTTGGGGGGTTTTTGTTCTTCTTTCTCTAATTGCTTTAGGTGCAGGGTCAGGTTGTTTACTCGAGATGTTTCATGTTTCTTAAGGTGGGATTGTATTGCTAGAAACTTCCCCCTTAGAACTGCTTTTGCTGCGTCCCATAGGTTTTGGGTCGCCGTGTCTCCATTGTCATTTGTTTCTAGGTATTTTTTAATTTCCTCTTTGATGTCTTCAGTGATCACTTCGTTATTAAGTAGTGTATTGTTTAGCCTCCATGTGTTTGTATTTTTTACAGATCTTTTCCTGTAATTGATGTCTAGTCTCATAGCATTGTGGTTGGAAAAGATACTTGATACAATTTCAATTTTCTTAAATTTACCAAGGCTTGATTTGTGACCCAAGATATGATCTATCCTGGAGAATGTTCCATGAGCACTTTAGAAAAATGTGTATTCTGTTGTTTTTGGATGGAATGTCCTATAAATATCAATTAAGTCCATCTTGTTTAATGTATCATTTAAAGCTTGTGTTTCCTTATTTATTTTCATCTTGGATGATCTGTCCATTGGTGAAAGTGGGGTGTTAAAGTCCCCTACTATGATTGTGTTACTGTCGATTTCTCCTTTTATGGCTGTTAGTATTTGCCTTATGTATTGAGGTGCTCCTATGTCGGGTGCATAAATATTTACAATTGTTATATCTTCTTCTTGGATCGATCCCTTGATCATTATGTAGTGTCCTTCTTTGTCTCTTCTAATAGTCTTTATTTTAAAGTCTATTTTGTCTGATATAAGAATTGCTACTCCAGCTTTCTTTTGATTTCCATTTGCATGGAATAACTTTTTCCATCCCCTTACTTTCAATCTGTATGTGTCTCTAGGTCTGAAGTGGGTCTCTTGTAGACAGCATATATGTGGGTCTTGTTTTTGTATCCATTCAGCCACTCTGTGTCTTTTGGTGGGAGCATTTAGTCCATTTACATTTAAGGTAATTATTGATATGTATGTTCCTATTCCCATTTCCTTAATTGCTTTGGGTTCATTATTGTAGGTATATTCCTTCTTTTGTGTTTCTTGCCTAGAGAAGTTTCTTTAGCATTTGTTGTAAAGCTGGTTTGGTGGTGCTGAACTCTCTCAGCTTTTGCTTGTCTGTAAAGGTTTTAATTTCTCCATCAAATCTGAATGAGATCCTTGCTGGGTAGAGTAATCTTGGTTGCAGGTTTCTCTCCTTCATCACTTTAATTATGTCCTGCCACTCCGTTCTGGCTTGTAGAGTTTCTGCTGAGAGATCAGCTGTTAACCTGATGGGGATTCCCTTGTGTGTTATTTGTTGTTTTTCCCTTGCTGCTTTTAATATGATTTCTTTGTGTTTAATTTTTGACAGTTTGATTAATATGTGTCTTGGCGTATTTCTCCTTGGATTTATTCTGTATGGGACTCTCTGTGCCTCCTGGACTTGATTAACTATTTCCTTTCCCATATTAGGGAAGTTTTCAACTATAATCTCTTCAAATATTTTCTCAGTCCCTTTCTTTTTCTCTTCTTCTTCTGGAAACCCTATAATTCAAATGTTGGTGCATTTAATGTTGTCCCAGAGGTCTCTGAGACTCTCCTCTGTTCTTTTCATTCTTTTTTCTTTATTTTGCTCTGCATCAGTTATTTCCACTATTTTATCTCCTACCTCACTTATCCGTTCTTCTGCCTCAGTTATTCTGCTATTGATCCCATCTAGAGTATTTTTCATTTCATTTATTGTGTTTTTAATCGGTGCTTGATTCATCTTTAGTTCTTCTAGGTCCTTGTTAACTGTTTCTTGCATTTTGTCTATTCTATTTCCAAGATTTTGGATCTTGGAAATAGAATCTTGGATCAGCTTTACTATCATTATTCTGAATTCTTTTTCAGGTAGACTGCCTATTACCTCTTCATTTGTTAGGTCTGGTAGGTTTTTATCTTGCTCCTTCACCTGCTGTGTGTTTTTCTGTCTTCTCATTTTGCTTATGTTACTGTGTTTGGGGTTTCCTTTTTGCAGGCTGCAGTTTCGTAGTTCCCGTTGTTTTTGGTGTCTGTCCCCAGTGGCTAAGGTTGTTTCAGTAGGTTGTGTAGGCTTCCTGGTGGGGGGGACTAGTGCCTGTGTTCTGGTGGTTGAGGCTCGATCTTGTCTTTCTGGTGGACAGGTCCACGTCTGGTGGTGTGTTTTGGGGTGCCTGTGGCCTTATTATGTTTTTAGGCAGCCTCTCTGCTAATGGGTGGTGTTGTGTTCCTTTCTTGCTAGTTGCTTGGCAGAGGGTGACCAGCACTGTAGCTTGCTGGTCGTTGACTGAAGCTGGGTGCTGGTGTTGAGATGGAGATCTCTGGGAGATTTTCGCTGCTTGATATTATGTGGAGCTGGGAGGTCTCTTGTGGACCTGTGTCCTAAAGTTGGCTCTCCCACTTCAGAGGCACAGCACTGACTCCTGGCTGCAGCACCAAGAGCCTTTCATCTACCCGGCTCAGAATAACAGGGAGAAAAAGTAGAAAGAAAGAATTAGTAGAAGAAAGAAAGAGAGAGGGAAAGAAAGGAAGAAGGGAAGAAAGGAAGGAAGGAAGGAAGAAAGAAAGGAGGGTGGGAGGGAGAAAGGATGGAAAGAAAGAAAGAAAGAAAGGAGGGAGGGAGGGAGGAATGAAAGCAAAAGGAAGAGTGAATGGAAGAAGGGAGGGAGGGAGGGAGGAAGGAAAGCAAAAGAAAGTGGAAAGAAGAAGGGTGGGAGGGAGGGAGGGAAGAAAGAAAAAGAAAGAAGGAAAGGAGGAGTGGAGGGAGGGAGGGAGGAAGGGAAGGTAGGAAAAAAGAAAGAGCAGGTAAAGTAAAATAGAATAAAGTATGAAATATAGTAGCGTTATTAAAATTAAAAAGTAATTATTGAAAAAAAACGGACAGATAGAACCCTGGGACATATGGTGGAAGCAAAGCTATACAGAGAGAATCTTACACAGAAGATTACACATACACATTCACAAAAAGAGAGCAGGGGGAAAAATCAAAAATCTTGCTCTCCAAGTATACCTCCTCAATTTGGGATAATTCGTTGTAAAAAGAGGAAAAAGGGGGGAAAGTCTTAAATCTTGTCCTCAAAGTCCACTTCCTCAATTTAGGATGATTCGCTGTCCATTTATGCACTCCACAGACGCAGGGCACATCAAATGGACCATGGAGCTTCAATCCGCTCCCTCCGAGGCTGCACAGAGAGATTTCCCTGTCTCTGCTCTCACAGCTCCCGGGTCTCAGCCTTGGACCTGGCCCCGCCTCTGCGCGTAGGTCGCCAGAGGGCGTCCGTTCTTCGCTCAGACAGGACGGGTTTAAAGGAGCCGCTGATTCGGGGGCTCTGGCTCACTCAGGCAGAGGGGAGGGAGGGGCGCGCAGTGTGGGGCGCGCCTGCGGCGGCAGAGGCTGGCGTGACGTCGCAGCAGCCCGAGGCGCTCCGTGCGCTTTCCCGGGAAAGCCGTCCCCGGGTCCTGGGACCCCGGCAGTGGCGGGGTGCACAGGCCCCCCGGAAGGCGGGGCGGACAGTGACCCGCGCTCACACACAGGCCCCGCGGCGGCGGCGGCAGCAGCAGCCCCAGCGTCCCACGCCCGTCTCCGAGGTCCGCGCCTTTAGCCGCGGCTCGCGCCTGTCTCCGGCGCTTCCGCAAGCAGCCCTCTTAATGCCCTCTCCTCGCGCACCAGGAAACAAAAGGGAAAAAAGTCTCTTGCCTCTTCGGCAGCTCCAGACCCTTTCTCCGGACTCCCTCCGGGCTAGCCGTGTTGCACTAACCCCTTCAGGCTCTCTTCTTGCCGCCAGCCCCAGTCCTCTCCCTGCGCTCCGACTGAAAGCCGATACCCCAGCCTCCGCTCCCAGCCCCGCCCGCCCCGGCGGCCAAGCAGACAAGCCTCTCAGGCTGGTGTGTGCCTGAGGGCACGGATCCTCTGTGCCGGAATCTCTCCGCTTTGCCCTCCGCACCCCTGTTGCTGTGCTCTCCTCCGTTACTCCGAAGCTTCCCCCTCCGCCACCTGCAGTCTCCGCCCGCGAAGGGGCTTGTAGTGTGTGGAAACCTTTCCTCCTTCACGGCTCCCTCCCACTGGTGCAGGTCCCGTCCCTATCCTATTGTCTCTGTTTATTCTTTTTTTCTTTTGCCCTACCCAGGTATGTGGGGAGTTTCTTGCCTTTTGGGGGGTCTGAGGTCTTCTGTCAGCGTTCAGTAGGTGTCCTGTAGGAGTTGTTCCACGTGTAGATGAATTTCTGATGTATCTGTGGGGAGGAAGGTGATCTCCGCGTCTTACTCTTCCGCCATCTTCCTCCGGAGTCCATGTTTTCCTCTTTGTATTTCAGTTTACAAAGTGCCTGTGACCATATATTTTAGCTCACTGATTACTTCATCAGTTGCAGTACACATCAAAGGTATTCTTCATATCTGTTAGCATTTTAAATTTTCAACATTTACTTTTGATTCTTCCTTAGAGTTTCCATCCTTCTGCTTACAATACACATCTGTTCTTGCATGCCGTCTATTTCTCCCATTAGGTCACTTAATATCTTCATCATAATTGTTTTAAATTCCCTGTCTCTGTGTGTCTTTTAATGCATAAGTTTTGACTGACGTTAGGCTCAGGGGAAAGACCCTAATCCTGTGACCAGCTGGTTGTGTGTCTAACAAGCCTTTACCCTCTGTTTTGTTGAGTTCTCAAGGGAAAGACTTATACCCTGTGCTATATACAGGCCCATCAGGTGGTTGCTCATGAAAAAGCAGTAATTAGAGGATTAAAAAAAAAAGAAAGAAATGAGTCTAAAAAGCAGCCATGCTGAGCTCTACATTTACAAGTGCAGAAGCTCACTAGGACTCTTAAATCCCTCTGATGCTGCTGCTCAGGTTTCTTTCACACATATCCTGATCCTCAGGCTTGTACATTGTCGGAGAAAACACCCATGTTGTCCTGTGGCACAAATGTTTATGAAAATTGGCACTGAATGCCTTATCTCAGAACCTCCTAATAGGCCAGAGGGCGCTATGATCATACTGCTTAATTGTAAAACAAGCAGTGAATGTGGGTCCTCTTAAGCACTGAAGAATATCAACAAGCCAGAGGGCTACTCTGCACTCTGCTCTCTGCTTAAGACCAAGGCCTCTAAAGCTAATTGTGTGGCAACCACAGAGGAATTTCCTAATCCTGATGATATTAATTGGAACTCCTTGGAGGAGGATGCTGCTGTAGACTGAATAATGGCCACCCAAGATATACACATTCCACTGCTGAGCGTTTGAATATCACCTTATATGGCAAAGGCTTTGCAGAGGCAATTAAGTTAAGGATCTTGAGATTTGGAAACTGTGTCAGATTACCAAAGTGGGAACTTGTGTAAGTGAAGCCACAAGCGACATTATAAGAGGGGGCTTAGAGATATTTGAGACAGAAGAAGAGAAGGCAGTGTGATCACAGAGGCAGAGATTGGAGTGATGTGGCCAGAAACCAGGGAATGCCAGTAGCCATGAGAAGCTGAAAGAAGCAAGAAGACATTGTCTGGTAGAGCCTCTTGAAAGGAGCACAGCAACCCTGCAGACACCTTGATTGTGCTCCAGTGAAACTGATTTCAGACTTCTTGCCTCCAGAACTCAGAGAAAACAAATTTCTGTTGTGCTAAGCCATTAGGTTTGTGGTAGTTTGTTACAGCAGTCTCAGGGAACTAATATAGACGTTTACCAACATGAGTTGGGTAGAGACGATCCCTCTGAAGCATATGTTATAACCACTGCAAAATAAAAAATACAAGGGAGAGGAAACAAAAACAGGGGTCTAGGTTTGATTTGACCAGAAATTCAAATTTCATCAGAAGATTTAAGCAATTATCTAATGGAAAGTGTGCTGATTGGCTTCTGTGCCTATATAATGCTATCTTTGAATTAATTTTAAGTTCTGCCAAGATGAGCCAATTGTCTGTCATATTTGTGTTCCTTAATAATTTATTATGGGTTCCACTAAACTCATGGAAATAGGTGCACGGTGTCCATTCACCTGAACATTCATGGGCATGGTTTGTGGCCTCTTCCTTGCTCCATTGGGTGTCCATAGCATATAAATTAACTCACTCTACCTTTTCAGTAGAAAATGAGCATGCCTTCATGAACTAGAGTACATCGAGGGGGGATGATTATTAAGGAAAATTGGTATAGTTCAATCAGTATATCATTATTCTAAGCACTCCAATGGGCAGGAAACCAAAGCTAGTCCTGAGCAAGCTCCTTTTGAAACCAACACCTGGAGGTTATTTCTCATGGGAGCACCACCAAATTATAGGGCTTCCCCACTGCCTTTGATTATTCGAGTGGTTATTAAGGTGGCCTAGATGGTCTAGAATCAATTGACTGCTCATGACGAGGGTCCTGAGACCTAGCTCGTTGCTTGCCACGGTAACTACTACTGAGGTGAGATGCCATTTCAGGTTTTTCCTGCACCACCTCCCACCACTGTGGAGCCCTCACCGAAAGACTTGGTATTGGTGAGTCTGTGACCTGGGCTTCCCCACTTATCTGATTTTGGGTAATATCCCTGAGGAGCTCCAGCTCTTCTATGACAAGCTGCACAAAATATCCAATCTCCTTCTCTCTTGAACACATCCCCATGGCACAGGGCCAACTGCCCTATTCTGTAACATAAGGCATGTCCGCAGGTGCCCAGTGACTTCCTGAGGAAACTCTCCAGTGCTAGTCCATTAGTTGTCATACAATACCTTTTATGGCCTTGATTGATACTGGTTCCCAAATTACATTGGTGATCCCCAGAAATCCCACTAAATTTAAAGGAAGAACTCTCTAAGTTTTCCAGGGCATTGCCAGACATAAGATGGAAAGTAAAGAAGTCTGCCTTACATCAACCATTTGCCCAATAATTTGAATAAATTTTCAGTGGTCACAGCTCCCACCCCACATGGATTTCCCCTTAATGGTTTGGATGTTCTAACTAGCTCAGTGGCCTCCTGGAATAACATTAACACTTAAGTCCATAAGGTTAGCCTCACCAAATAGGACCCTGTAGATCTATCCCAACTCCTTACAATTGTTAATATGGCCCAATATAAATTGAAATAGTGCTTTCAAGGATTGGGACCCATTACACAGGATGTATAAAGCAGGGGGATAAGTATCCCCACTGTTTATGTTTCACAGTCCAATTTTGCCTGTTGATTAACCTGAAAAAAATAAATGGTGTCTCACAGTGGATTATCGCAAACTTAATGCCACTGCCTCACCCATTAAGGACCCTACATCTAACGCCATTGATATGACTGAGGCCATTCAATCTTCAACTGACAGATATTTGCTGTTATAGACCTGGCTGATATGCTCTATTTTCAAGGCCTACTGTAACACCTTCTAAGCCTCAGGTCACACTCATCCTTGAAATGACACAATACACCACTAGTCAGTTGTCCATGGGGAACCTCAGTAGCTCAGCCATAGCATACCACCTCTGATGGCAATACTTTAACCCAATCCACTTGTCCCCCGATACCCAGATCTGGAACTACAATGCTGACATCCTCCTGCAAGGAAAATCAGTACAGGCTCTCATAGCAAGATAGTCACCATGGCAGTTACTGAGAGGAAATGGGCTGGCATTTGTGTCAAGGGCTGGGCACCTCAGCTAAGTCCTTAGGTATCCCTTAGCCTGCTGAGGGTTGCTCCATTCCTGATGTAGTTAAAAAGCAACTCTTAGCTTTGTCATCCTTAACTACTCTCATGAAGGCCCAGCACTATTAGGTCTCCAGCTCCTGGAGGTCACATAGCCCTCATTTACAAACACTATTATAGCCTATTCGCTCAATCTCTCATAAGTTGGCCCACTGTGAGTGGGGCCCTTTAAAACAGAAGTCTCTAGAATCAGTGTACCTCATTTAGTGCTCTTTGGAGTCTCTTTTATGGTGGAAGCTCTGGCAACCACCTCCTTTGATTCTTGGAGTTTATGAATCACACATGATAGCCACCACAGATTTCTGGTGCAATAGACTGCCCCTTTGGGCCCCACATTACATATCATTAGAGCAACTTCTGCTTGCATATTAAGCCCTTCTGGAAATGGAGGCTCTCACAGGACTTGAACTTGTGACCCTCTGCACCCAGCTGCCCATTATATCCTGGCTCATGGAAGCAGAACCACACAAGCTTTGCATTGCAACCAAGGCCTTCTTGCTGAAATGGAATTAGTACATACAGAGTAGAGCTATGCCTGGCCCTCTACCGTGCAAGAAGATGTGGTCTCCCCTATTATCATTTCCTTGCCAGATGCCACAGTGCTGGAGGAGGTCACCTCTCTCTCTCAAAACCCCTGGCTACCTGAGGATCCCCTTGCGATCAACTGGGTGAACAGCAAAGGAAGTTTATATACTTTATGACATCAGTGCCATCACCAAATGTGATGGAACTTGTTGGAGGTATGCTGTTTTTTTAATCTCTTAACCAGAACATCCCTGACAAAGGATGGCACCCAGAATTCACACAATTGACCAAACTCCTCGAAGTTGTATTGGTTTTGGAGGATACGCTGACCAACAACTGGTCTCAATTACACATCTTTACAGACTCCTGGGTCACTGCCAAAGGTCTAATGATTTGGTCTGGCCACTGGCAACAACAACAATTTTCCATTCTAGGGTACCCCCATTGAGGTAAATAATATTGTACATTCCCTGCCTTTCAAATAGAAAAGATATATATTAAGGTGATGGATATCTCTGCCCACCCCAAGGGTTATTCTACTGATGCCCAAACTAATGCCCAATCTGATAGATAAGTACAAGTTTTAGAGACTAGGGTCAGACTTCCTTAGACGACACTGCAAATACCATTTTCTTAAATTTGACCCAATGGGCCCATGAGACAGGTCATAGAGGATTCTCTGCCCTTGAAGCTTGGGCTGAATGCAAAAGGTTTATCCCTCTCCTCTGCAATGGCCCACAGGGTGACAAGCTAATTCACTCTCTACAGGAAAACCTAACATTAGCGATATAATCCCTGCAGTGCCACCCCATGGGGAACCTTCCAGTATCGTTGTTGACAAGTAGGTTTTATTGGGCCACTCCCCCCCACACCCCCATCACAGGTGCTGCTCATTATGTCTTGATCATGGTGAAAATATATACTGACATCTTACCCACCCCACTAGACATGCTACTGTTGAAGTGAACAGGGCCTCACAAAAAGACTCCTCATTCCCTATGGAGTTCCAGATGTTACTGACAGTGTTCAGTGCGCTCACTTTAATTTTCAGAATACACAACAAAAATACAAACTCTTGAACAAAGCGTTCTATGGAACTTTCACTTTCTCTGTTGGCCCAAGGCCGTCACTCTTATAGACTGTCACAATCCTGTGCTTAAACCTTATGGAAAGAAGAAGAAGAAATGTGATGATCTAAATGGGTCTCTCTCCTTCCATTGGCCCTCATTATACTTAATCACCAGTCTTGGTGTCCTCTACTTCATGTCAAAATGCACTGAAAACACATCAGTTGCCTTTTCTTGCTCTCTGTGGTGACACTTGGCATATCAGGGTTTGCAAAGTTCATATTGCGGTAGGCATTGCTCTTTGTCTTTCTTCTCCTTTCAGCTACCCCTTTTTCTTTCTCTCCCACATCCCAAGTCAGATGACAGCTCCACCAAGGATGGATGGTTAGTTCTGATCCACAGAGTACTGAATGCCCTCTGGCATCTGCGACAAATAATCTGGCACCCTGATAATGATATTGATGATATACCTAAGGCACAAGCTTTGTCAAAGTTTTCTGGCTACCAAGCATATTTAATTAATAATGACATGATGATCTCACTCAGGAAGTAGAGATCATCACTCCAGGACCCACATCCACAAGAGTGTGAATAGCAGAGAGCGTCAAGAAAGAATAAAATCGTTGTTACTCAAGAGCACCCTCTGCCAAGGAATGCAGGCTATCCCTAACCACACAGACCAGGAATGGGGACATCAAGCGATCCACACTGTGCCCATCCTGGTTCAGCGCCCCACGTGCCCCAGGTTGTAGCATCCACATGGCTCATATGCTATTATCTGGCCTTCTGGCTTTTCACAGCCTAGCTATGCCTACCTTGGGTAAAGTTCTGGGCCTGGGGCTCCACAGGTTATTGAGACAACTACACCTGGAGACAGTAGATACAGCCATTGGACTGAGCTACAGCCATGCTGACTTCCACACTTACATGACCTCTTCAATATCACTGCCATAGCCAATCACTAGATGGAACAACATTTCATCCCCACCTGACTGACAACATTTTCTACAATGTTTAAAGCAGACTCTACAGGCTATTCAAAACTGAAAAGGTGTCATACACTCAGGAGGAAGCCTACATATTTGTGGCATGCCGTACTCTTAAGCTTCTTGAATTAATGCCAAGCCCTCACCTCTCAAAATACATGTCAAAATATAAGCCTCATGTGGGGACATATGAAACAGGCTCCTTGGAGATTATTATATCCCCAATATGATGCCAAGATAGCGATCTCTGTTGTTGTTCATTGTGTGCCTCGTTATCCCAGTACATTCATACATTTCTGTGACTCTGTGACCAACAACACTTTATGCCTTAATGTCTTAAATTGGGCCCAACATTATGACAAACCCAAGTGAGGGTTATGACCTTGCCCTCAACCAACTCCCGGATGGCCTAGTGGATCATCAGGTGACCTCAGCTCAGCTGGTGGACTCATCCCCACTTATTACCTCAGCCCACAAATGGACTCATTCCCCATCCGACTCTTGGACTCATCCCAGATCGAATCTTCCATGACCCCAAGCCCTCATCCCACCTCCTATCAAACATCTCCTGCACCCCTCATACCTCTTGCTGCTCTTCCCAACTTTCATTCTTCCCCAATTCAGCTCCAACCACCACAAGCTACTCTCCCTTCTGCTTTTCTATTCACACCCCCTAATATACCATTATCTGCAAGTAATTTTTATTTAAGCCTCAGTGAGCAAACAGCCCATGTCTTAAAGCATACCAATTGTTGGGCATGCCATAAAGGCACCTCTCAACTGCCTGGCCATATTGCAGTCTGTCCGGCTGATCTTAAGGAAACCTTCACAACAGCACATTCCATCCTTTATCAAACAAAATGCCCGGCCACATCTCCAAACCTAAACGGTAATAGTTCTCCTGGACTTCCCTTTAAAATACTAACTGCAGCTATTCAAAATGGCTCCCTATGATGCCCTGATCAAAATGCTTACTGGCAACACATTAATTCTAGGTTGCTTGTGCAAAATGCGAAATCTAAGATTTAGCCTCTGAGGTTTATTGGTTTCATTGTCCAAAATACTTTTTGCTTCTGCTTTTCCTTGTCCTTCCACCTCAAACTTCTCCTCTTAATTTGACTTATACCATCTGTAATTTGGAGCCAAATGTGCTCTTTTAAGGTCATGCTCCTAAACAAACTGAATCAATCTTGTCGCCATGCATGAAGCGTGCTATATTCTTACCAACTGAGCTAAATCTGCTGACTACATTGGGAATCACTGGTCCCACCTTAGGAGCCCACAATATTCTACAACACAATTAAATAATGGATGCCATTTACAAAATGTTCAAAACAATATCCAACCATGTGATTCAAAGTGCCATGGCCCTCAAAGTCCTAATTGAAGGCCAAGCCTCTTTGGCGGATATGGTTGTTGATAATCACCTAGCCTGGGACTCTCTACTGGCCAAACAATGAGGTGTTTGTTTTCTCAATGGTACTACTTGCTGCATGTGAATAAACGACACAGGCAAAGTTACTCAAATAGCTCAACAAATAAGACAACAGGTTAAGGTCGTTAATATCACTCAGATGACTTTTAAATTGTGGTCATTTATACAAAACATTAAAAATACCCTTGTAAGCATTTTTAAGTGTACAATTCAGTGGCATTAACACAGTCATAATATTCTGCAACCATACCCACTACACATTTCCATATCTTTTTTGTCATCCCAAACAGAAACTCTGTATCCATTAACCAATACCTCCCCTTTCGCCCCTCACCCCAACCCCTCATAACTTCTACTCTAGTTTTTGTCTCTATGAATGTGCCTACTCTGACATGGGCATTTTAACATTATTAATTTTTCCAATGTATGAACATGGAGTTTCTTTCCATTTCTTAGTGTCTTTCTCAATTTCTTTCAACAACGTCTTATAGTTTTCCATGTACAGGTCTCTCACATCTGTGGTTAAATTTATTCCTATGTATTTTATTCTTTTTGTTGTGATTGTAAATGGAATTGTTTTCTTAATTTCTTTTTCTGCTAGTTTGTCATCAGTGTATAGAAATGAACAGATTTTTTTGTATTGATATTGTATCCTGAAACTTTACAGAATTCATTTAATAGTTCTAACAGCTTTTTTGTGGAGTGTTTAGGTTTTTCTATTAAAATTTTTGTCATCCACAAATAATGACAGTTTTATTTCTTTTTTTCAAATTTGAATGTCTTTCATTTCTTTTTCTTGTCTAATTGCTATGGTCAGGACTTCCAATACTATGTTGAATAAGTGAGGCAAGAGTAGACATTTTTATCTTGTTTCTAATCTTACAGGGGTAGCTTTTTATTTTTCATCATTGAGTATCATGTTAGCTGTGGGTATGTCATATGTGGCCTTTATTATGTTGAGATATGTTCCTTGTATACACATTTTTGAAAGTTTTTATCATGAATGGTTTTTGAATCTTGTCAAATGATTTTTATACATCTATTGAGATTATCATATGATTTTTTTCCGTGATTTTGTTAATGTGGTATATCACGTTGATGATTTGTACATGTTGAGCCATCCTTGTGTACTTGGAATAGATTCCACTCGATAGTGGTGTATGATCTTTTTAATGCATTTTTCAATTCAGTCTGCTAATATTTTTTGAGGATTTTTGCATCTATGTTCATCAGAAATTTTGCACTGTAATTTCTTTTGTTGTGTTGTCCTTCTGTGGTTTTGATATAATTGTAATATTGGCCTCATAAAATGAGTTAGGAAGTGTTCCCTCCTCTTCAGCTTTTTGGAAGAATTTGAGACATCTATGTATTAAATCCTTGAATGTTTTGTAGAATTCACCTGTAAAGTCCTGGACTTTTGGGTTTGGGGAGGTTTGTGATTAGTTTTTCAATAACTTTACCAGTAATAAGTCTATCCATGTTTTCTATTTCTTCATTATTTAGTCTTGGAATGTTTTATGATTCTTAGAATTTGTCTATTTTTTCCTAGGTTGTCTAATTTGTTGGTATATAGCTGTTCATAATATTCTTTTATAATCCTATCTATTTCTGTGGTGTCCATTGTTATTTCTCTTCTTTCATTTCTGATTTTATTTGTCAGAACCTTCTATTTTTCTTTGTGAGTCTAGCTAAATGTTTGTCAACTTTTTCATCTTTTCAAAGAACCAGGTCTTAATTTATTGATCTTTTCTGTTGTCTTTTTAGACTCTTTCATTTATTTCTGCTGTTATTTTTTAATATTTATTATAACAGTTTTATTGAGATATAATTCACGTAACATAGTTACCTATTTAAAATGTATAGTTCAGTGGTTTTTAGCATATTTCAAACTGTACAACCATCACTGCAATCCATTTTACATTTTCATCACCCACAAAAGAAATAACATTCTCTTTTCTGCTCTATTCTTTATTATTTCCTTTCTTCTACTGACTTTAGGCTTCTTTTGCTCTTCTTTTTCTAGTTCCTTTAGGTATAAGCTTAGATTGTTTGAGGTTTTTCTTGTTTCTTGAGGTAGGCCTGTATTGTTATAAACTTCCCTCTTAGTACCAATTTTGCTGCATCCCATATTTTGGTGTGTCATATTTTCATTTTCTTGTCTTCTAGTAATTTTGTATTGCTCCTTTTATTTCTTTAATGACCCATTTTTTATTCAATATCATCTTTTTTAGTCTCCATATTTATGTGATTTTTCCAGCTTTCTTCTTGCAGTTGATTTCTAGTTTTATACCATTGTGATCAGAAAATATGGTTGGTATGATTTCAACTTTCTTAAATTTATTGAGATATTTTGTGTCCCAACATTTATTGTGAATGTTCCATGTGCACTTGAGAAGAATATGTATTCTTCTGCATTTGGATGGAAAGTTTTGTATAAATCCATCAGGTCCATCTGATCAAATATTTCATTAAAGGTCACTGTTTCTAGGCAGACTTTCTGCCTGGATGATCTATCAATTGACGTAAGTATGGTGGAAAAGTCTGCTACTATTATCGTGTTGCTGTCAATTTCTCCCTTTGGGTCTATTAATAATTGCTTTGTATATTTTGATGCTCCTATGTTAGGTGCATATATATTAATAACTGTTACATCTTCTTGATTAATTGTCCCCTTTATTATTATATAATGTCCATTTTTGTGTCTTGTTACTTTTATTGATTTGAAGTCTATTTTTCCTGATGTGAGTAGGGCTATACCCACTTTCTTTAGCTGCCATTTGCTTGGAGTATCAATTTCCATCCCTTCACTTTGAACGTAGGTTTGTCTTTAGAACTGAGATGAGTCTCCAGGAAGCAGCTTACAGTTGGGTCTTGTTTTTCAATCTGTTCAGTCATACTGTGTGTTTTGATTGGGGAACTCAATCCTTTAAATTTAAGGTGATTATTGATAACTGAGGACTTCGTACTGCCATTTTATCTTTTGTTTTCTGGTTGCTTGGTATATCCATTATTTCTTTTTCCTTGTGTTTCTTTCTGCCATTTTGGTTTGGTGGATTTTTATGACGTTTTCTCAATTTCCTCTTTTTTATGTTTCATGTCTCTGCTCTACATTTATATCTTGTGGTTACCATGAGGTTTGTATAAAACATCTCACAGATAAAATAGTCCTTTTTCACATATACACTACCAAATGTAAATAGATAGCTAGTGGGAAGCCGCTGCATAGCACAGGGAGATCAGCTCGGTGCTTTGTGACCACCTAGAGTGGTGGGATACGGAGGATGGGAGGGAGATGCAAGAGGGAGGAGATATGGGGATATATGTATATGTATAGCTGATTCACTTTGTTATAAAGCAGAAACTAACACACCATTGTAAAGCAATTATACCCCAATAAAACTTTTTTTAATAGTCCTTTTTCTTCTGATAGCATCTTATATTCATTTGCCTATATGGGTTGCATCCTTTTCCTCTTCCCTTTTAATGTTTTTTTGTCTCAGATTATCCCTTTTTATATTGTGAGTTAATTTCCAAATTGAAGTAGGTACAGCTATTTTTACTGCTTTTTTCCCTTTTAACTTTCTGCTATAATTAAGTGTTTAACAATCTACTGTGAGGTAGAATGGCAATTTTTGATTCTGTCTATCCTCTTACTCAAATTTTTGTGTATTTTGCCTTTTTTCTTTTCATGTAGAAGTGTTTCTTTCAACATTTTTTGCAAGGTAGCTCTAGTGTTGATGAGTTCATCAAGACTTTTGTTTGGGAAAGCCTTTATTTCTCCTTCATATCTGAATAACGGCTGGATAGAGTATTCTGTGCTGAATTTTTTTATCTTTCCAAATGTTGAGTATGTCATTCCACTCTCTTCTGGCCTGTAGAGTTTCTGCTGAGAAATCTGCTGATAGCCCAAAGAAGATTCGTTTTAAGTTACCATCCTTTTTTCCTTAGCCACCTGTAAATTTTTTTCTTGTCATCTACTTTTGATGATTTCAATATAATACGTCTTGGAGAAGGCCTTTTTGAATTGCAGTAGTCAGGTGTTCTCTTGGCTTCATGGACTGGTATATCCACTTTCTTCCTTAGGCTTGGGACATCCTCTGCATTTATTTCTTTAAATCAACTGCTCCCTTCTTTCACTCTTCTCTTTCTGGGATACACTTTATTTCAATGTTGCCCTTCCTAATAGAGTCAGATAGTTCTCATACAACTTATTATTTTTTAGATATTAATTCTCTCTCTTCTTTTAGGTGTATCATTTCTAGATATTTATCTTTGTGCTTACTAATTCTCTCTTCCATATGGTCTGCTCTAATTCCAGTGCTTTCCAATGCATTTTTCATCTTATTTACTGAGTTCTTCAGCTCCAGAATTTCTGTTCAATTCTTTCTTAGGGTATCATCTCTTTGGTTAAGTATTTCTTCTGTTCATTAATGTTATTCCTGGGCTCACTGAACTGCCTTTTTGAGTTTCTTTGTAGCCCCTTGAGTTTGTTCATGACAGCTATTTCGAATTCTCTATCAGTTAGACTGCAATATACTGTGACTTTATGTTTGGTTTCTGGAGAACTGTCACTTCATTTTGTGATACAGTGTTACCATGGCTCTTCATAGTGCTTCATGTGTTGTTCCTCTGCTGGTGCATTTAATGTATTGAGCACCTTTCTTCTTTAGGTAAAGGTTCTTTTCTTTACTTGATTTTTTTTTTTACTTGATTCTAAAGATTCAACAGGTTAGTAATTAGAGGCCTTTCTTTTGTTTTCCAGTAGATGGTGATATAGCACAAGTTTTTGGTTTTGCTCACCTGTGCTACCTCTGGTTATATTTGAGATTGGCCCTTTCTACTCTCCACCATCTATGTCAGAGGTGTTGTCCGGTGCCCTTGTAGTTGCTGCTTGTGCCTCTGGGGTCATTGATGTCTTGCTGCTGCTGGTGTTACTGGCATCATGTCCTTGGGCATCAGGATGCCATTGCTGCTAGTGTCTCCTGGGTTTCAGGCACAGCAGCTTTTGGGAGAGGGGGATGGTTGAGGAGGAGCCAAGGTCATGGGCACCTCTGTTGTGTCTGGGGTTGTCAGGTTTGCAGGCACCTTTGCTGCAGATGGGAAAGGGCAGAGTCGTGAGCACCTTCATGATTGGACAGTAGAGATCACAGGCCCGACTGTCATTGCTGCCTGGTTCAATTGCTGCTGTGACTGGTAGGCTGGAATTGTGTGTGTTGCCTTTCCTGATGCTACTTGGATCTCTGAGTCTGTGGGCTCAACTGCCATGGCTAGGGGTCCAGGATCACAGGCACCACCTCTGCTATTCCCTTGGCTCTGCCTCCTCTATGTGTTCCAGTCCACTCATCTTTAAATGTACAGATGTGTGAAATCCTCTGTCATCCTGCTGTGTTGGACAGGGGCACCTTTGTTGAGTCATGGATGTTTTACTAGTTACAGATTGAAGGGGAAAGACAAAGGGAGCATCTCGCTACACCATTATGCTGATGTCCTCCATTTAGGTGTTTTTGTTTTTGTTTTTTTTTTTTTTGCAGTACGTGGGCCTCTCACTGTTGTGGCCTCTCCCGTTGCGGAGCACAGGCTCCGGACACGCAGGCTCAGCGGCCATGGCTCACGGGCCTAGCTGCTCCGCAGCATGTGGGATCTTCCCGGACTGGGGCACGAACCCGGGTCCCCTGCATTGGCAGGCGGACTCTCAACCACTGCGCCACCAGGGAAGCCCATGTCCTCCATTTAGAAGTATCTTATTTAATTTCTGATATTTGGGTATTTTCCAGCTGTCTTTCTGTTATTGATTTCTGGCTTAATTCTGTTGCCATCCAAGAATATACATTATATAATTTCCATCCTTTAAAATTTCTGAAAGTGTGTTTGGTGGCCCAGAAAGGGATCTAATTTGGGGAATATTCCATGTATTTGGAAGAAAAATCTGTATTCTGCTGTTGCTCGATGAAGTATTCTATACACATTAAACAGGTCAAATTGATTGATAGTGCTCTTCAGATCACCGTATCCTTCTTGATTATCTCTTTCCTTGATTTATCAATTACTAACAGAATGATGCTGAAACCTCCAGTTGTAATAGTATGCTTGGCTAATTCTTTTTGCCATCCTATGAGTTTTTGCCTCGTTTTTTTTTAATGCTCCCTTGTTAGATGAATACACGTTTAGGGTTGTCATGTCTTCTTGGAGAATTACCCCTTTATCATTATGCAATGTCCCTCTTTCTCCCTGATAATATTTCTTGTTCTGAAGTTTGCTCTCTTTGAAATTAACATAGTTATTACAGCTTCTTTTGGAGTGGTAATAGCATGGAGTATCTTTTCCCATCCCTTCCCAATTGATTAAATTGTGGTAAAATATCATATATAATTTACTATCTTAGCCATTTTTAAGACAGCTTAGTGGTGTTGATATTAAATACATTAATAATGTTGTACAACCATCACCACCATCCATCTCCACAACTCTTTTCATTTTATAAAACTGAAACTCTATACTCATTAAACTATAACTCCCCATTCTTCCCTCCCTTAGTCCCTGACAACCACTATTATACTCTCCATTTTTGTCTCTATGATTTTGACTACTCTAACTACCTCATATAAGTGGAATCATACAGTATTTGTCTTTTAGTGACAGATTTATTTCACTGAGTGTAATGTTTTCAAGGTTTATCCATGTTTTAGCATATGTCAGAATCTCCTCCTTTTTTAGGTTAATAAATAATAGTCCATTGTATGAATATACCACATTTTGTTTATCCATTCTTCCATTGATGGACACTTAGGTTACTTCCACATTTTAGTTATTGTGAATAATGCTGTTATGAACCTAGGTATACAAATATATCTTCAAGAGCCTGCTTTCAATTGTTTGTGGGCATATACCCAGAAGAAGAATGTTTAGATCCTATGGTAATTGTTTTATTTTTTATTTTTTGGAGGAATTGCCATACTGTTTTGAGTAGAAGCTATACCATTTTACATTCCCACAGTGTATAAGTGTTCCAGTTTCTCTACATTCTCACCAATACTTCTTGTTTTCTGTTTTTTGTTCTTTATAGTAGCCATAATAATGAGTGTGTGGCAGTATCTTATTGTAATTTAGATTTGCATTTCCCTTATGATTAGTGATGTTGAGAATCTTTTCATGTGCTTATTGGCTATTCATACATCTTCTTTAGAATTATGTCTATTCAAGTCATTTCTCAATTTTTTGAATTGGGTTGTTTTTGCTATTGTTGTTGTTTATGTTGTTGCTGTTCTTTAGTTTTAGGAGTTCTCTGTATACTCTCTACTATTAGTCCATTTTAAGATATATGATTTACAAAGATATTCTCCCATTTTATTGGTTGTCTTTTTATTTTGTTTATACTCCCTTTTGATGCACAATTTTTCAAAAAACTTTTATGAAATCCAATTTTCCTATCTTTTTTCTTTTATTGCCAGTGCCTTTGGTGCCATATCTAAAAAATAATTACCAAATCCAACGTCTTAAATCTTTTGTCCTATGTTTTCTTCTAAGAGTTTTATAGTTTTAGTTCATACATTTAGGTCTTTGATTCATCTTGAGTTAAATTTTGGTAAATGGCGTAGGTAAGTGTCCAATTGAATTCTTTTGCATGTGGATATCCAGTTTTCCCAGCACCAATTGTTGAAGAATGTCCCTTTCCCCATTGAATAGTCTTGATACCTTTGCCAAAAATCATTTCACCCTATATATAAGGGCTTATTTGGGGCTTTTTATCGTATTCCATTGGTCTATATATCTGCCTTTATACCAGTACCACAGTTTTGATTACTACAGCTTTGCAGTACTTTTTGAAATCAGGAAGTGTGAACCCTCCAGCTTTGTTCTTCTTTTTCAAGATTTTTTGTTTTTGGTCTATTCAGGGCACCTTGAGATTTCCTATGAATTTTAGGATGTATTTATTTATTTCTGCAAAAACCCATCATTGGGATTTTGTTGGGGGTTGCATTTAATTTGTAGATTGCTTTGGGTAGTACTGATGTCTTAACAATATTAAATCTTCCAATCCATGAACTTAGAAAGTCCTTCCACTTATTTGTGTCTTCTTTAATTCCGTTCAGGAATGTTTTATATTTTGAATATTTATATATTTAAACAAGTCTTTCATCTCCTTGGTTAATTAATAAGTATTTTATTCTTTTTCATGCGATTGTGAATGGAAATGTTTTCATAATTTCATTTTTAGGTTGTTAGAGTATAGAAATGCAGCTGATTTTTTGTGTGTGTTGACTTTGTATTCTATTACTTTGCTGAGTTTTAATAGGTTTCTTGTGGAATCCTTAAGATTTTCTAAATATACGATCATATCATCTGCAGACTAAGAAAAATTTACTTCTTCCTTTACACTTTGGGTGCCTTTATTCCATCCCTTAACTTTTTTTTTTCTTTTTTAGGTTTTAAATTATTTTATCTTATTTTTTATAGAGCAGGTTCTCATTCTTTCGAATTTTATTTATTTTTATAAAGCAGGTTCTAATTAGCTATCTATTTTATACATATTAGTGTATGTATGTCAATCCCAATCTCCCAATTCATCCCACCACAACCACCCCACTCTTTCTCTGCTTGGTGCCCATACGTTTGTTCTCTACATCTGTGTCTATTTCTACCCTGCAAACCGGTTCATCTGTACCATTTTTCTAGATTCTACATATGAGTTAATACACGATATTTGTTTTTCTCTTTCTGACTTACTTCACTCTGTATGACAGTCTCTAGGTGCATCCATGTCTCTACAAATGAACCAATTTCATTCCTTTTATGGATGAGTAATATTCCATTATATATATGTACCACATCTTCTTTAGCCATTCGTCTGTTGATGGGCATTTAGGTTGCTTCCATGACCTCACTATTGTAAATAGTGCTGCAATGAACATTGGGGTGCACATGTCTTTTTGAATTATGGTTTTCTCAAGGTATATGCCCAGTAGTGGGATGCTGGGTCATATGCTAATTCTATTTTAATTTTTAAGGAACTTCCATACTATTCTCCATAGTGACTGTAACAATTTAAATTCCCACCAAGAGTGCAAGAGGGTTCTCTTTTCTCCACACCCTCTCCAGCATTTGTTGTTTACACATTTTTCTGATGATGGCCATTCTAACTGGTGTGAGGTGATACCTCATTGTAGTTTTGATTTGCATTTCTCTAGTAATTAGTGACATTGAGCAGCTTTTCATGTGCCTCTTGGCCATCTGTATCTCTTCTTTGGAGAAATGTCTATTTAGGTCCTCTGCTCATTTTTTGATTGGGTTGTTTGTTTTTTTAATATTGAGCTGCATGAGCTGTTTATATATTTTGGAGATTAATCCTTTGTCCCTTGATTCATTTGCAAATATTTCCTCCCATTCTGTGGGTTGTCTTTTCATCTTATTTATAGTTTCCTTTGCTGTGCAAAAGTTTTTAAGTTTCATTAGGTCCCATTTTTGTTTTTATTTCCATTACTCTAGGATGTGGGTCAAAAAAGATCTTGCTGTGATTTATGTCAAAGAGTGTTCTTCCTATGTTTTCCTCTAAGAGTTTTATAGTGTCTGGTCTTACATTTAGGTCTTTAATCCATTTTGAGTTTATTTTTGTGTATGTTATTAGGGAGTGTGCTAATTTCATTCTTTTAAATGAGCTGTCCAGTTTTCACAGCACCACTTATTGAAGAGCCGGTCTTTTCTCCATTGTATATCCTTCCCACCTTTGTCGTAGATTAGTTGACCATAGGTGCATGGTTTTATCTCTGGGCTTTTTATCCTGTTCCATTGATCTATATTTCTGTTTTTGTGCCAGTACCATACTGTCTTGATTACTGTAGCTTTGTAGTGTAGTCTGAACTCAAAGTGTCTGATTCCTCCAGCTCCATTTTTCCCCTTCAAGATTGCTGTGGCTACTCGGGGTCTTTTGTGTCCCCACACAAATTTTAAGATTTTTTGTTCTAGTTCTGTGAAAAATGCCATTGGCAATTTGATAGGGATTGCATTGAATCTGTAGATTGCCTTGGGTAGTACAGTCATTTTTACAATATTGATTTTTCCAATCCAAGAACATGGTATATCTCTCCATCTGTTTGTGTCATCTTTGATTTCTTTCATCAGTGTCTTATAGTTTTCTGAGTACAGGTCTTTTACCTCCTTAGGTAGGTTTACTCCTAGGTATTTTATTCTTTTTGTTTCAGTGGTGAACGGGATTGTTTCCTTAATCTCTCTATCTGATCTTTTGTTGTTAGTGTATAAGAATGCAAGAGATTTCTATGCATTAATTTTGTATCCTTCAACTTTACCCAATTCATTTATTAGGTCTAGTAGTTTTCTGTACGATTATGTGTGTATAGTATCATGTCATCTGCAAACAGTGATAGTTTTACTCTTTTCCAATTTCTATTCCTTTTATTTCTTTTTCTTCTCTGACTGCCATGGCCAGGACTTCCAAAACTATGTTGAATAATAGTGGCAAGAGTAGACATCCTTGTCTTGTTCCTGATTTTAGAGGAAGTGCTTTCAGTTTTTCACCATTGAAAATGATGTTTGCAGTGGGTTTGTTATATATGGTCTTTATTATGTTGTGGTAGGTTCCCTCTACTCCCACTTTCTGGAGAGTTTTTATCATAAGTAGTTGTGGAATTTTGTCAAAAGTTTTTTCTGCATCTATTGAGATGATCATAGGGATTTTATTCCTCAACTTGTTAATATGGTTTATCACATTGATTGATTTGCATATATTGAAAAATCCTTGCATCCCTGGGATAAATGCCACTTGACGATGGTGTATATTCCTCTTAATGTGTTGTTGGATTCTGTTTGCTAGTATTTTGTTGAGGATTTTTGCATCTATATTCATCAGTGATATTGGTCTGTAATTTTCTTTTTTTTTTTAGTATCTTTGTATGGTTTTGGCATCAGGGTGATGGCAGCATCATAGAATGCGTTTGTGAGTGTTCCTCCCTCTGCAATTTTTTGGAAGAGATTGAGAAGAATAGGTGTTCACTTTTCTCTAAATGTTTGATAAAATTCACCTGTTGAGCCATCTGGTCCTGGGCTTTTGCTTGTGGGAAGATTTTAAATCACAGTTTCAATTTCATTACTTGTGATTTGTCTGTTCATATTTTCTATTTCTGCCTGCCTCAGTCTTGAAAGGTTATACCTTTCTAAGAATTTGTCCATTTGTTCCAGGCTGTCCATTTTATTGGTGTAGAGTTGCTTGTAGTAGTCTCTTATGATGCTTTGTATTTCTGTGGTGTCCATTGTAACTTCTCCTTTTTCATTTCTAGCTTTATTGATTTTGTTTATCTTCTCAAAGAACCAGCTTTCAGTTTTATGGATCTTTGCTATTGTTTTCTTTGTCTCTATTTCATTCATTTCTGCTCTGAACTTTATGATTTTTTTCCTTCTAGGAACTTTGGGTTTTGTTTGTTCTTCTTTCTCTAGTTCCTTTAGGTGGAAGGTTAGATTGTTTATTTGAGATTTTTCTTGTTTCTTGAAGTACGATTTTATTGCTATAAACTTCCCACTTAGAACTGCTTTTGCTACATCCCATAGGTCTTGGATCATCGTGTTTTCATTGTACTTGTCTCTAGGTATTTTTAGATTTCTTCTTTGATTGCTTCAGTGATCTCTTGGTTATTTAGCAATGTATGGTTTAGCCTCCATGTGTTTCTGTTTTTTACGTTTTTTTCCCCCTGTAATGTATTTCTAAACTCATAGCATTGTGGTTGGAAAAGGTGCTTGATATGATTTCAATTTTCTGAAATTTACCAAGGCTTGCTTTGTGACCCAAGATGTGATCTATCCTGGAGAATGTTCCGTTGTTCATTTGAGAAGAAAGTGTAATCTGCTGTTTTCAGATATAATGTCCTATAAATATCAATTAAGTCTCTCTGGTCTAACGTGTCAATTAAGGCTTGTGTTTTCTTAGTAATTTTCTGTCTGGATGATATATCCATTGGTGTAAGTAGAGTGTTAAAGTCCCCCACTATTACTGTGGTACTGTTGATTTCCCTTTTTATGGCTGTTAGCACATGTCTTATTTATTGAGGGGCTCCTATCTTGGGTGCATAAATATATACTATTTTTATATCTTTTTCTTGAATTGATCCCTTGATCATTATGTAGTGTCCTTCCTTGTCTCTTTTAATAGTCTTTATTTTAAAGTCTATTTTGTCTGATATGAGAATTGCTACTCCAGCTTTTTGTTTTCCTTTCATGTGGAATAATTTTGTCAATCACCTCTCTTTCAGCCTGTATGTGTCCCTAGGTCAGAAGTGTGTCTCTTGTAGACAGCATATTTACGGGTCTTGTTGTTGTATCCATTCAGCCAGTCTGTGTCTTTTGTTTGTTGGAGTGTTTAATCCATTCACATTTAAGGTAGTTGTTGATATGTATGTTACTGTTACAATTTTGTTAATTGTTTGGGGTTTAATTTTGTAGGTCCTTTTCTTCTCTTGTGTTTCCCACTTAGAGAAGTTCCTTTAGCATTTGTTGTAGAGCTGGTTTGGTGGTGCTGAATTCTATTAGCTTTTCTTATCTGTAAGCTTTTGATTTCTCTGTCACATCTGAATGAGATCCTTGCTGGTAGAGTAATCTTGGTTGTAGGTTCTTCCCTTTCATCACTTTAAATATATCATGCCACTCCCTTCTGGCTTGTAAAGTTTCTGCTGAGAAATCAGCTGTTAAGCTTATGGGGATTCCCGTGTATGTTACTTGTTGTTTTTCCCTTGCTGCTTTTAATATTTTTTCTTTGAATTCAATTTTTGTTTGTTTGATTAATATGTGTCTTGGCGTGTTTCTCCTTGGGTTTATCCTTCCTGGGACTCTCTGCACTTCCTGGACTTTGGTGGCTATTTCCTTTCCCATGTCAGGGAAATTTTCGACTATAATCCCTTCAAGTATTTTCTTGGGTCCTTTCTCTCTCTCTTCTTTTTCTGGGATCCTATAATGTGAATGTTGGTGTGTTTAGTGTTGTCCCAGAGGTCTCTTAGGATTGTCTTCATTTCTTTTCATTCTTTTTTCTTTATTCTGTTCTGGGGCAGTGAATTGCACCATTCTGTCTCCCAGGTCACTTACCCGTTTTTCTGCTTCAGTTATTCTGCTATTGATTCCTTCTAGTGTGTTTTCCATTTCAGTTATTGTATTGTTCATCTCTGTTTTTTCTTTAATCCTTCTAGGTGTTTGTTCTTTAATTCGTCTAGGTCTTTGTTAAAACATTTCTTGCATCTTCTCAATCTTTGACTCCATTCTTTTTCCGAGGTCTTGGATCATCCTCACTATCATTATTCTGAATTTGTTTTCTGGAAGCTTGCCTATCTCCACTTCATTCAGTTGTTTTTCTGGGGTTTTATCTTGTTCTTTCATCTGGTACATAGTCCACTGCTTTTTCATTTTGTCTCTTTTTCTGTGGAGGTGGTTTTCATTCCATGGGCTGCAGGATTGTAGTTCTTGCTTCTGCTGTCTGCCCTCTAGTGGATGAGGCTCTCTAAGAGGATTGTGCAAGCTTCCTGATGGGAGGGACTGGTGGTAGGTAGAGCTGGGTGTTGCTCTGATGGGCAGAGCTCAGTAACCTTAGTCCACTTCTCTGCTGATGTGTGGGGCTGAGTTCACTCCCTGTTGGTTGTTTGGCCTGAGGTGACCCAGCACTGGAGGCTGCAGGCTCTTTGGTGGGGCTAATGGCAGACTCCAGGAGGGCTCATGCCAAGGAATACTTCCCAGAACTTCTGCTGCCAGTGTCCTTGTCCCCATGGTGAGCCACAGCCACCCCCTATCCCTGCAGGAGACCCTCCCACACTAGCAGGTAGGTGTGGTTCAGTCTCCTGTGAGGTCCCTGCTCCTTTCCCCTGGGTCCTGATGCACACACTACTTTGTGTGTGACCTCCAAAAATGGAGTCTGTGTTTCCCCAGTCCTGTTGAAGCCCTGCAACCAAATCCTGCTAGGTTTCAAAGTCTGATTCTCTGGGAATTCCTCCTCCCATTGCTGGACCCCCAGGTTGGAAAGCCTGATGTAGGGCTCAGAACCTTCACTCCAGTGGGCAGACATCTGTGGTATAATTGTTCTCCAATTTGTGAGTCACCTACCCAGTGGTTATGGGATTTGATTTTATTGTGATTGCTTCCTTCCTGCCATCTCATTGCAGCTTCACCTTTGTCTTTGGATGTGGGGTATCTTTTTTGGTGAGTTCCAGTGTCTTCCTGTCGATGATTGTTCAGCAGTTAGTTGTGATTCTGGTGCTCTCACAAGAGGGAGTGAGCACACTTCCTTCTACTCCACCAATCTTGAACCAATCTCTCATCCCTTTACTTTGTTTTGTTTTGTTTTGTTTTGTGGTACGCGGGCCTCTCACTATTGTGGCCTCTCCCATTGTGGAGCACAGGCTCCGGATGCGCAGGCCCAGCAGCCATGGCTCACGGGCCCAGCCGCTCCATGGTATGTGGGATCCTCCCAGACCTGGGCACGAACCCGTGTCCCCTGCATCGACAGGCGGACCCTCAACCACTGGGCCACCAGGGAAGCCCTCATCCCTTTACTTTTAACCTACCTGAGTCTTTGTCTTTAAAATGGATTTCTTTGAGACACAATATAGTTGATTCTTGTTCTTTTTTGTTCAAGTTGACAGTCTCTGTCTTTAAATAGTTTGTTTAGACCATTCAAATTTAAAGTGATTATTGACAATGTTGGGATAAAACTAACCATGTTGTATCTGTTTATTTTATTCATTGCATTTACTCCTTGTTTTTTTTTCTCTGCCTTATCTGCTTTTAACTGAACGTTTTATATGATTCTATTGTATCTTATTTTGGTGTGTCATTTATACTTCTTTTACAAACATGTTTAGTGGTTGCATTAGCATTTACAATAAATAGTTTTAACAACTTAAATCCACCTTCAAATAACAGTATATATACCTCTTCACATAGAGTACAGTAACTTTACCACAGAGTATTCCCATTCTCTCTATTGTCCTTTGTGATATTGTTGTCATTCATTTTATTTTTCCATTTACTATAATCACCCATACATTGTTATTATTAATTTTTTTAAAAGTTTTCTTTTAGATTAAAAATAAGAAAAAATTAAATATTTCATTTGTTCCTTCACTGATGTTCATCTTTTATTTACACAGATCCAAGTTACTGTTTTGTGGTGGCCTGTAATAGTGGGGTCAACCTCCAGCCACCTAAAATTGGTTTGAATATCAACATTGATAACATAATAAACACACCAAGCAGGTACAAGTAGGTTTATTACTCATACAATTTGCCTTTCTGAGGAGAGCATGAAAGACACCCAATCTGGTCTAGAATGGCTTCAGTGAAGGGAGGGGCAACTATTGTTTTTATTGAATTTAGGGGGTGGGGGCCAAATGAGGGTTTCCACATATAGGCCAGGAATTTGCATGGTTTGAACTTTCCCATAGGCACCAAGGCACAGAGCAATCAGGCTTTTTTATCTGCTTGTCCAGATGTGAGGCAAGAGGTGAATGGGGAGGTTTGGAGCCTGAAAGTTCTCAGTAGTCAAACATTAAAAATTGTAGTCATATTTCTTATTACAGTACACCTTTGATATTTTACTGTTGACCAAAATGTGTCATGTTCTATTTAATTGAATTTATTTATTTATGGCACTCTATAGGGCTTGTGGCCTAAAGCCAATAAGGAAGATGGAAGTTCTATTGGATGCCTTGTTCAAGAACCTAGTGTTGTGTATTTTGAGAAGAGAAATGAGTGTCATGGTCTTTATCAATAATGTGTGGAATGTCAAAGGGGATAAGAAGATTTTTGGTATAACCTTGTATAGTGGCTTTAGTATAGTATTTAGGGACTGAATTATGTGCCCCCACCAAATTCTTATGTTGAAGCCTAATCAACACACATACAAATACAGTCAACATAGTGACTGAATTTGGAGATAAGTCCTTTAATGATACAGTATTTAAAGTTAGAAGAGGTCATATGGGTGGGGCCCTAATCACATAGGTCATTTGTCCTTATAAGAAGAGGAAAATGTGCCAGAAGCACACACATACAAGAGAAGAGGCCATGTGATTTCCTTCTTGTTGTAAGGCTGAATAATATTTAATTGTATTGTATTTAAATATGTGTATATATATATATATATATATATATATATATATATATATATATACACACACACACACACCTACTACATTTTCTTTATCCACTCATCTTAGAAGAGATAGAGATACTTGGGTTGTTTCCATATCTTGGCTACTGTTTTCACCAAACATACAAAAATGTTAACTATATGAAGTGATAGATATGTTTTAAAAAGTAAAGAAAAGGGCATGTGATGACACAGTGAGAAGGTAGACATTTGCACACCAAGGAGAGAGTCTTCCTCAAAAACCAAACTTGATGGCACCTTGATCTTGGACTTCAAGTCTCCAGAACTGTAAAAAAGTAAATTTCTATTGTTTAAGTCACCTAGTCTGTAGTATTTTGTTATGGAAACCTGGGCCAACTTTCATATATATATATATATATATATATATATATATATATATATATACACACACACATACAGAGAGAGAGAGAGAATATGTGACCCTGAATTATATTTTGGGTATCTGTGAGGCAAGAAATTTGCAGAGCTCTTTACCCCCAAGTGGGAAACTTTGGACAAGAAATTTTTCTTTTTGTCATTGCTCAAGCCAGATGGGTCAACAATTGACAATGGCTGAAGAGTCTCCTAATAATGAACAGGTAGGGCTTATTGTTGACCAAGGCATCCTCTAGTGTTAATTGCCTAAAGTTTGGTCAGTTGTGCTGAGCCTTGGTTCCTGTACTTGATCACTGATGTCCCACTTATGGGATGAATAGCAGCAGCTCTCCAGCAGGCACCATCACATGTAATGGTAGTGAGGCCATCTGTGAAGCACATGGACTCGCTTTTCTAATCACCAAGTTTTTCTCAAGGGGATCCCAGGTTGCCAGTGGATCTGAGAGAGGTGTGATCTCCTCTGACACCATTGCATTTGGCAAAGAATTAAGGATAGGATAAGCTACTTCCTTCTCTAGGTGTGATATGGCAGTGAGTCCAGGTTTGGCTCTTTCATTTAAGTATCACTTTATTTCAATACATGGGGCTCTGTAGCTGTGCCAAGTCACAGGTCCATGATTCAAGTCATAATGGGCAGCTAAGTGAAGAGAGTTTTACGTGCAGGCTTATGAAAGTCATTTTCCAGAAGGGGTCAATATGAAGCCAGCAGTTGTTAAGTTAATGGTGTATAGTACAGGGACAAGGATATAAGTTTTTTTTGCAACAGAAGCCCATGGGTAACTTGTGGCCATCATTGATAGTCCAGAGACTACAAGAGGGATGACGAGAGATTGTTAAAGCCTCTAGAGTGAAAGAGCCTCTGTGGGCACTAATGGAAGTTCCTGTTGTATTACAATTTGGACTGAGTCTAGAGTCTTTTGTTGTAGTGTTCCCCATTAATCAAAGTGGGCTGATTTATGAGCAACAGCATAAAAGGCTTAAGTAAAACTTGTACACGAGGAAAATGTTGCTTCCAGAAACCAAAAAGGCCTAAAAACTTTTTTGACTTGTGTTATGCTGTGAGTCAGTAGTCATTTCTTGACAGTTTCGGGGTTGGAACACCCCTCAACTGTCCAAATATTGCCAAGAAATTTTACTGAAGTGATAGGACTTTATATTTTATGTTGGGCCATGACTCACCCTTTTCTGTGGGCTCCTTTATGAGTGTTGGTATGTTTGGAATATGTGCGTCAAATGAATTTTCTCAGAGGAGGATGTCACTAATAAACTATCTTATCTGTGATCCTGGAAAAATTTGGATCAGGTTAATATATTGCCTGAAAATACTGTGTGGGATGGCAGGTCTGTTGGGATTCCTCGTGGATACTTGAGTAAATGTGTATTGTGTCCCTTTAAAGGTGAAGGCAAACTGTGACTGAGAGGCTATTGAAATAAGCACTGAAGAGGGAGACGCAAGAGGGAGCAGATATGGGGATATATTTATATGTAGAGCTGATTCATTTTGTTATAAAGCAGAAATTAACACACCACTGTAAAGCAATTATACCTCAATAAATGTGTTAAAAATATTAATCAAATCTACAAAAGAAATATGTTTTCAAGTTTTTGATTTGCAGGAGGCAATAATTTTAATAATACTGGATATGAGGGGCTTTAATCAGGAGTACCATAGCATTAAGGTTGTGATAATCAACTGTTCAGTGTCATTGTTTTTTTAAATCAGTTTTGGGCATTGGTTAAATTGGGGTATTAAAGGAGAAGACAGTAGAAATTGTGACTTCTTCCTTAAGTAAGTGTTACATAATGGGTCTTAATTCCTATATGACTGTCTTAATCTACATTGAGACATATTAATTATTTTAACCCAGAGGTAAGGACTATGGGGTCCCATTTGTTCAAGATTTTTCTAAGTGGCAAAGACTTAATTTATTTTAATTTATTATTCTTTGGCTCAGACATGCTTTCTAGGTCAATGGGTAATATAAGGAATATAGGCAAGGCAATTGTTTCAGTTGTTAAGATAAGGCATACCTGTTTGTTTGCCTTATATTTTATGTTTGGAATCTCCTCTAAGAATGTGGGAGGTACCTTAATTAAGTTTAGTGGGATCCCCATATATAAATCCCAATATTCATTAAGGCCATGAAAAATTTGCCAATCAGTCCATCTCTTTATATGTTAAAGTTAATTCAAAACCTATATTCTAGAGGCACAAAAGGTAATCAGTACCCTTTTTAATCTTTTTATTGCGTACATTCTTTTAGTAAATTTTGGATAATCAGTTGTGTCAAATAATAGACCTTTGTTTCAGTTTTTGTTTCTTCCCCCTTGAACAAGGTTTTTATTGTTTGTTGGTTGGTGTTTTGTTTTTTTTAATTTTTACTGGATATGCTTTGAAGAGTGTCCTCACTTTTTTGATCATATAGACTTCTTTCTCCAGAGATTCTCAATTCAGTACCATCAGGGGTAGGGGTCTTCCCATGGCAAGTGTTATTTTATTGGATTTAAGAACCTCAGAATTGAGTTGGTTTGAATTAACCCTTTGTCATGATAATAAATCATGACACAGAGTAGAAATCAGTATTTCTGTTGGTTCATTTTACAGCTGTGCAACAGGATGATAGCATTCCTCTATCCTTTGAGAGGGGCAGGGGTAAAACATTCACGTCCACTTTCATAAGGTTCTGGCTACAGGGTGCTATGGGTGTTTCTCCCCTGTAATCCTGAGGATCAGAATTTTTGTTGGGACAGGGCATAGACAGCAATAATAGTAGCATTTAAGGCATTGTAGGGTCCTAGTGAGCTGTTTGCTTTTAGGAGTGTGAGTCTCAGTATGCCACATGATGACTACCCTTCCTCACATGTACAGTCACCCAATGAGCCAGTTTAGCCTTTCCACTGAGTGCTTTATAGAATGGGAGCTAATAGCTGGTGGAGACACACAACCAATAGTCACAGAATAAGAGTTGTTCCTCTGAAAGTACTGTCAGTCATGGTTGATGCTGGATTTGAGACATGATTCAAGACACATAGCATGCTTTTATTTAATTACCATGAGTAATTTCCATAATAACCACAACACCAATAAACAGCGACCAGCCAGTAACAATCACCAGCCAGGTACCATAGCTATATAATGCCACAACCCCCATGACCTCCTCATTAAAAAAGCCAGAATCACCAGTATCATAAATAACTCTGTCTCCCAACCCATTGAACTTAAACACAACTTCCACCCCTTCATCCTTTAAAATATATAATACCATCAAAAACTCTATTATCAACCCTGAAAGAAAGGCCCCCAAAACAGTCTTATTAGAAACCCAAACCTCAAGATACTGCTCAGTGGCCATAGCCGTTGTATAGCCAAACACAACTAATATCCCCCCCTAAATAAATCAAAAACACTATCAATCCTAAAATTGAACCCCAATCCAGAGTCACTTTAAGGAGTACCTAAGTTCCATACTCCTGCCCCTAAACATGGATTATCAAGACTTCTGACTTAGGTTAAATCTATAATAGAGACATATTAGAACTTAGCAAATAAAACACTGTGCAGCATAACTCAAAGTGCTTGCTCACTAGTGGGCAAGACAGTTAACAAGACAAAATCTGGAAAAGAAAGACACACCCCCCTCCCATGTGGTGGTGGTAATCACCTAGACAGCCCTGCTCATGTGATTTTGTTGTGATTGCTGCACAGAGGGTGAAACCAACACCCACCCATCTAAAATTGGTTTAAATGTTGAGACTGATTAAGACACACATGCACCAAGAAGGTATGAGGACACATTACTAATATAATGGGACTTTCTTGGGAGAGGAGTGTAGGCACATAAGCTGATACAAAATGGTTTGAGTAAAGAGACAAGAGGCTTTGGTTTTACTGTAGCTAAGAAACGGTGCTTAGAAATAGACTTCACACCTTACACAAAACAATAACTCAAAATGGATTATAGACCTAAATGTAAAATGCAAAACTATAAAACTTACAGGAAGAAAACATAGGAGAAAATCTACATGACTTTGGGTTCGATGACAAGGTTGTAGATACAACACCAATAGCAAGATTTATGAAAGAAAAAGCTGCTAAGGTGTACTTGATTAAAGCTTAAAATATTTGCATATAAAATACACTAGAGAATGAACAGACAAGCCACAGACTGGGAGAAAATATTTGCAAATCATATATCTGATAAAGGACATGAATCTAGAATATACAAAGGGCTCTTAAAACTGAACAATAAGAAAAAAATAACCCAATTTTTAAATGGGCAAAGATCTGAACATAGGTATAGATCGATAGATAAATGATAGATGATAGGTAGTAGAGAGATAGATGATTAGATAGATAGATAGATAGATGATAGATAGATAAGCTGTGTGTATACACAGTTTAATTTACACACATATATTTCCTACCTTTGTCTGCTGAAAGGACTTAGAATAAAAAAAATACCACAGTAGGAACAAGCAAGTCTAGCACTAAGATCTTGGTTTCTAATACCACTGTCCAATAAAAGGAAACAAGGCTTCTAGAAAATTGGCTGATTCTATGGATGGGGCAGAACATACAAAAGATGAGCTTGGAGCATCTTGTAGTGCCAGAAAGGAAGGAAGTGCACAAAAACAAAATAATAGCAGTATATCAATGAGAGACAGGAGCCAATTGAATGAGTTCCCAATGGCCAAAGCTGGAACAATATGAGCCAGAGAACAAACAACACAGTTTTGGATTATAGCCTAAAGTAATATTATCCATGAGTCCATATTTATGTAAATAAATAAATAGGGAAAATAGACAGATCTATAATGCATAAAAATTCCAAATAATGTATGTAGATACCACGCCCCTCAAGCAAGTGGAATTTAACTCCCCATTCCTTAGGTGTGGACTGCTCATAGTGACTTCCTAAGAATGCAGATTTTAAATTGGGGGGGGTGAGTAACTTTACAATGGAGCAACTTGACAAACAGGTGATGAAGGGTAACATAATTAGTGATAGGTTGTTATGATGTGATAAAAATGGTACTTTGCCTTTGTGGTCTTACTCCCCAGAACTCATAACCCCAGTCTAATCATGAGAAAAACATCAGAAAAATCACAACTGAATAATGATCTACAAAATAGCTGACCAGTCCTCCTCACAATTGTCAAGTTCATTAAAAACAAGTATGAGAATTTATCACAACCAAGAAGAGCCTAAGGAAGCATGGGGGCTAAATGTAATGTGATGTCCTGGATGGGCTTCTGGAATAACAACAACAACAAAAGACATCAGGTAAAACCTAATGAAATCCCAATAAAGTATGGACTTTAGTTAATAATAGTGTATCAATATTGGTTCATCAGTTGTGTCAAATGTACCATAGATGTTAATAACAGGGAAAACTGAGTGCAGGGTAAATGGAGCTCTCTACTATAATTGTGGCTTTTCTGTAAATCTAAAAAATATTCTAAAATAAAATTATTCTTTTTTAATGTAATGTAGCTGATTAATGAAGTTTTGGTAGTTTCAGCATACTTTCTGTTGTTATATATTTGCACACGTGTGCATGTGCATGTGCACACACACATACACACACACATCAAAAACCATCATTGGGGTCTTTGAGAGGGATGCTAGTCTTAAATTTCTGCCTAGGAGGGCAGAAAAAGGCATAATCTCTCTCTTGAACTTCAACAAAGAATTCCTTGGTGTAGTGATTGCTGATTTAGGGTTTTCCTGGATATGTTGGAGTTAGTTTAGCAAGGAGAGGGAGAAAGTTCTTCTAGATAACTTGAACCACAGCATGTTGTGTCCAGTAAGTTTCATGTGACTGAAGAACAAGACCCAAGGAGAAGAGTTTGGAGAGATATTCAGGTGCCTGAGGTCAGAGGACTTAGGACTTAGTGTAATGCTATACAGTATTCTGCATTCATCTTGGAGATGAAGGGAGTACCCTGAGGATTTCACAGGTGACTATTGTCTTCTAGTAAAAGGAAATTGTAAAACTACTTTCTTACTCCATGTTCTGATTTCCTCCTTCAAGTATGGGTTAGGACATTTAATTTTACTCCATCCAAAGAAGAGAAGTGCTACACAAGGTCAATGACACTAATTGGTTCCTGTTTCCTAGGGGTGGAATCAGTCTCAATAGTAAGAGTGTGAGCAAACCTAGAAGCTCCAATGCTGTCAAGGCTCTTTGGTGACCCATCCTTTGCTGAGGCAAGTTTGGGATTGGGGATCGGAGCTCATGGCCTCTCCCAACTCCATAAGAGGTAATCTCGTCTCCTCCACCCTCTTCCAACCCCTCTTGAAATCCTTGGAATAATCAGAACAAGGCTGAAGAGAATGAAGTCACTCCATTTAGTCCTGTTTAATGTGAGCCAAAGGAGTCCACATGGCTCCCTGTGCCCTGATCAAAGTCTAGCAGTGCTTTTGTTATAGCAGCATCCCAGAGCTTTCCTGCCTTCCCTGCAACACATTGCCCTTCTTTTTTTGTCTCCCCCTCCTCTATGTTTCCCCACTACTACCTGGGGATTTGACTGAAAGATTAAGAATTTCTTATTCTCTCTCTCAGCTGGTTTCTCCATTTCTAAAATAAAATGTTTGGACTAAGTGATAAAATCCAAGGGAATTTCCAGCATATATGGTTGACAACTATCAATCTCATTCCTGGAACACTGTTCTTGACCATTTTTGAACTAATGGGAAGTACAATGGAGTCACACCATTAACACCCTTAACTTACCTTATTTAATTTCCTTTGTTGAGAGAGAAGGGGAGAGAGAGAGAGAGATTTGAACATATAAATAGACAAAGCATAATTGTCTGCCAGTCTCTTTTCTGATTGTTTGTCCCGTAGCAAGGATGAGAGTTTTGAAATGTCAGCTTCCTTACCACAGGACTGTACACACAGAATTTCAAATAATATACATTAAGGGTAATTCAGTAGGCTTCATTTCAGGGTCATTTTTGTATCCATGACTTTTGCCTTATGCCCTGACTTTATGACCTAACTATTGATTGAAATGCAGTTCAACTTGTTTTCTACTCCTCTTTTCTTTGTAGGCCTGTCTCTATTCTCTGGGAGAAGGTCAGGACTCTATAGGATCAGCTCAAATCGAAGACTCCTTTTAATATTCCAGATGAAATCCTTAGAGAGGTTTACAGCTTCAGAAGTGATTGCTTTCTGCTACCCTATGTACTAAGGAAAGAATACTTGGTCACAAACAACAGTGGCTGGAAGTGGGGGAGGAAACAAGTTGCCTTGGCTAGATAGAAATGGCATATGCTGAAACCTCTCTCTACCCTTACTGGTCAGGTGACCTCAAGCCAATCACATATCTCCTTGATTGTAGGTATCCTCATTCTGAAAATGAGGGTAATGGTAATGCTTTCTTCATAATAGAAATCACTAAAGATACATACACCTACCATATGTCAGTAGTTGTGAACATCATCCCCACAACTACCCAATGAGGTAGATTATAATATATCCCCATTTTATACATTGGGAAACTGGTGGTTAGAGGGGTTAAGTAACTCCTCCAAGGGAGTGGTGGACCTGGGATTTCAACCCATGTCTGTCATCCAGCAAAGCTCACCCTCTTAACCACTGTGTCATGTGTACTGTGTCTATTAGTGGTTGTGGGATAATCAAATGAGATAATGCCTATAGCTAGAACAGTATTCAGTAGAAAAATGGTGGCTAACAAATACTTGTTATTGTTCTTGCCTGTGCCAGCGCCTCCTCCCTCATGCAAGTTCACCCCACCACCACCAATCAATGAACACAAGATATTAATATACCTACTCTTGCAAAACTTTGTTTTCACTTGACATATTCCATACATCTCTCTGTATGGGAACAGCTTCATCATGGTCCCCCAATGACCTTGCATGTATTCTCATAGGCCATATAGGCAAGGCATAACTGCAAAAAGACCTAAGGCTTTGCAGAATGCCCTGTGATCCTCCTGGAACATGGAAATATAGGCAGTTTTTTGAACAGTTGTTAAATGGTTGTTTCTAATCCACCTCCCTATCTTGCAGAAAGTTTCCTATCTTAGGGGAGGTTGCCATGAGTTTCCCAGCTGTCTTCATGGTTACACTGAGTCATGGGACTTTCCACCTTGCCCCCAGATAAGGTACAGCTATAGACTCTAAAACAGTTTACATACAGTCTGGAGTTGGCTCCTAAATAACAGAGTGATCCACTGCTCCCATCTGACCCCTTTGGTTCAATGTCATTCTAAGGACAAGTATTTCCGGAAGCTGACACTGTGCTGATCTTGCTTTTGATGTCTGTGTAAGTAATAAACAATCTGTGGAGGACTAAATAATAGCCCCAATAATGACATCCATATTCTGAACCCAGAACCTGTGAATGTTACCTTATGTGGAAAAGGCACTTTTCAGATGTGATTAAGTTAAATATCTTGTGATGGGGAGATTATCCTGCACTATCCAAATGTGCCCAATGTAATCATAAGGGTCCTAACAAGAGAGATGAAGGAGAGTGAGGCAGAGCTAAAGGTGATATGATGATGAAAACAGAGAGGAGTAATGTGCTTTGAAGGGACCACAAGCCAAGGAATACAGACACTAGAAGCTAAAAACGAATCTCCAGAAGGAACAAGTACTGGTGACACCTTGACTTTAGCCTATTGAAACTGATTACAGACTTGTGATCTTTAAAAGTGTAAGAGAATAAATTTGTGTATTTTAAGCCACTAAGTTTGTGGTATATTGTTATAGCAACAATAGGAAACTAATACACTAAGTAAATTTGGGTTTGTTTTCTCCTTAACAACTAAATCTATGCCCATGTAACACTCTTCGTTTTAATTTATATTGTGTCAGGATAAGCCAATCTATGACATGGTAACAACCAAGCTTAAATCTTTTTTTTTTTTTTTTTTTTTTGCGGTACGCGGGCCTCTCACTGCTGTGGCCTCTCCCGTTGCGGAGCACAGGCTCCAGACGCTCAGGCTCAGCGGCCATGGCTCACGGGCCCAGCTGCTCTGCGGCATGTGGGATCTTCCCGGACCGGGGCACGAACCCGTGTCCCCTGCATTGCCAGGCGGACTCTCAACCACTGCGCCACCAGGGAAGCCCTAAATCATTTTTTTAACATCTTTATTGGAGTATAATTGCTTTACAACGTTGTGTTAGTTTCTGCTGTATAACAAACTGAATCAGCTATATGTATACTTATATCCCCATATTCCTTCCCTCTTGTGTCTACTTCCAAAGCACTGAACTGATCTCCCCATGCGGTGCAGCTGCTTCCCACTAGCCAAGCTTAAATCTTAGTGGTTTCCAAAAGCATGTTTTATTCTTCATCTCACTCTATGTCTATCCACATTTGGCTAGGGTCTCTGCTCCAGTTCTCCACTCCAGAGCCCAGGCTGATGGCTTATCTACCATGTGCAACATCACCTATCACCACAACTAGAAGCAAAGAACATGGTGGTTTGTGAACCGGTTGTTAAATTTCTGTACTTCTGTTAATATTTTACTGTCCAAAGTAAGGCACATGACCATATTTAACCTCAAGAGGGCACACTTACCATTTGTACATAAAGTCAATAGGGACAGGGGAAGTCCACTAGTATTTGGTGCAACACACTAATTACCACAGCCAACAATTATTCACTTTATTTTTTAACAGTTACATACCCTTAGATGGATACAAATAATGTGCTTTCTAAGGTCTATTTTGAAATAATTGTAGCCTTTTAAGAAGCTGGAAAAATTGTACAGAGTTGTCCCTTGTACCCTTCACCTAATTTCCCCCAATGGTTATATCTTAAATTATTATAGGACACTATGAGACCAGGAAATTGATACTCACAAAGAGTCTGTGTACTATAATTCAATCTTATCACATATGTAAATTCATGTAACCATCACCACAATCAAGACAGACTTATTTTATTTCATTACCACAAAGATCTCTTGTGCTACTCGTCTCACCTGTCTTCCACTACCTCTACGTCCTGGTGATCACTAATCTATTCTCCATCTTTATGATTCTGTCATTCAGAGAAGGCTACATAAATGGAATCATACAGTAAATGACTTTTTATATTTCCTTTTTTCCCCACTCATACAAATGCCCTTGAAGTCCTGCTAATTGTTGTATCCGTAGTTCATCCATTTAATGGCTGAATAGTATTCTAAGGTATAGATATACCAGTTTGTTATCCTTTCACCCAAAGGACATTTGGGTTGTTTCTGGTGTTTGGCTTTTGTGAGTAAAATGGCTATGAATATTCATGTATAAGAAGTTTTGTATAGATATAAGCTTTCAATTCTCTGGGATATATACCCAGACTGCAAAGTTGGGTCATATGTTAAGTGTATAAGTTTTGTAAGAAACTGCCAAGCTAGTTTCCAGAATGACTGCCATTTTACATACCCAGAAACAATGTATGAGGAATCCGTTTACATCACATTTCACCATCTTCAGGAACTGCCATTTTTTAAGCTAAAAAGCATTTATATTTTATTATTACTTTTAAATTGTGCACTAAATATTCTTTATTTCATTAAAGTTTATAGTAAACTTATATACATAGATATAGATATACCTAATTTTTTTCCTGGGAGCTGGTTTTTGAACATTTGCCAGTGCACCACTGACCTCACTCCTCCAAAATTGAAGTTAAAAGTTTTGTTAATACATCTTAATGATATATTTAAAGTGCTGAAAGAAGGGGTTTCCCTGGTGGCGTAGTGGTTGGGAGTCCGTCTGCCGATGCAGTGGACATGGGTTCATGCCCCAGTCCAGGAGGATCCCACATGCCATGGAGTGGCTGGGCCCGTGAGCCATGGCCACTGAGCCTGCGCATCCAGAGCCTGTGCTCCACAACGGGAGAGACCACAACAGTGAGAGGCCCACATACCGTAAAAAAAAAAAAAAAAAAAAAAAAAAGTGCTGAAAAAAGAACAATTAACTACCAAGGGTACTCTGTCTGACAAAATTATACTTCATAAATGAATGAGAGATAAAGACTTCCAGGCAAACAAAAACCAAGGGAGTTCATCACTATTAGACCTGCCTTACAAGAAATGCTACAAGGAATCTGCAAGCTGAAATGGAAGGATTATAATTAGTAACATGAAAGCACATGAAAAATACAACATATTGGAATGGTAAGTATAGTTAAATACATAATACACTAATACTGTCATAAGGTGGTGTATTAATCACTTTAGTATAATGGTTAAAGGACAAAAGTACTTTTAAAAACTATAGCTACAATAATTTGTTAATGAAAACACAGTATAAAAAATGTATGCTGTGGCATCAAAAACAAAAAAGGGGGGAATATGTGATCCAAGTTAAATAATTTCAGTGAAAAATAGACTGTTATATTTATAAGATGTTTTATGTAAGCCTCATGGAAACCACAAAGCAAAAACTTACCAAAGATTCACAAAAAAATAAAGAGAAGAGAATCAAAGCATGCCACTATGGAAAATAATCAATTCACAAAAGGAGGCAGCAAGAGAGGAAGCAAGGAACAAGGGAACTACAAAACAGCTGAAAACCAATAAGATGGAATTAGTAAGTATTTACTTATAAATAATTACTCTAAATGCAAATGGATTAAATTCTCCAGTCAAAAGTTGTAATGTATGGATTTTAAAAAACAACACCCAAATATGCTATGTGCAAGAGATGCATTTCAACCTTAAGAATTCATATAGGCTCAAAGTAAAGCAATGGAAAAAGATAGTCCATGCAAGTAAAAACTAAACGAGATCAGGGTAGCTTTACTTATATCAGAAAAAAAAATAAAGATGTTAACTTAATAACTGCAATTAGAGACAAAGAAGGTAATAATATAATGATGAAGGGGTCAATTCATCTAGAATATATAACAATCATAAATATATATGCACCCAATATCAAATCACCTAAAAATAATAACCAAATATTAACAGATCTGAAGGGAAAAATAGACAGCAATATAATAATAGTAGGGGACTTCAATACTTCACTTTCAACAATGGAGAGATCATCCAGACAGAAAGTCAATAAGAAAACATTGGACTTGAACTATACTTTAGATGAATTAGACCTAACAGACATATACGGAAGAACCATTCATCAGCAGCAGAATACATATTCTTCTCTAGTGCACACAGAACATTCCCCAGAATAATCATGTGATAGTTCACAAAACAAGTCTTAGTAAATTTAGGAAAACTGAAATCATACCAAGTATCTTTTCTGACCACAATGATATAAAATTAGAAATAAATAGAAGAAAGCTTGAAAAGTCACAAATATGTGAAAATTAAGCAACACATTTTGAACAACCAATGGGTCAAATAAGAAATTGAAAAGGAAAAAAAGTCTTGAAACAAAAGAAAATGGATACACAACATATCAAAATCTATGAGATGCTGCAAAAACAGTATTGAGAGGGAAATTTGTAGTGATAAACACGTACATTTAAAAAAAAAAGAAAGGTCTTAAATAAAACTTACCACTACACTTTAAAGAACTAGAATAAGAAGAACAAACTAAGCCCAAAGTTAGCAGAAGAAAGGAAATAATAAAGGTCAGAATGGAAAAAGATGAACTACAGACCATAAAAACAATAGGAAAGATCAACAAAACTAAGAGATTTTCTTGAAAAGATGAACAAAATTGAAAACAATTATGTTAGACTAAGGAAAAAAGAGAGAAGACTTAAATAAAATCAGAAATGAAAAATGAATCATTAATATTACAGATATAAAAAGGTTCATAAGAGATTACAATGAACAATCATATGCAAAAGAATTGGATAAACTAGAAGAAATGGATACATTCCTAGAAACATAAAATCTACCATGAATGAATTATGAAGAAATAGGAAATTTGAACAGACCAATAATGAGTAAGGAAATTGAAGCATTAATCTAAATTATCCCAACAAAGAAAAGCTCAGGACCACATGGTTTCCCTGGTGAATTCTAGCACATATTTAAAGAATTAACACCAATCCTTCCAAAACTCTTCTTAAAAATTGAAGAGGAGAGAGGGAACACTCCCAAATACATTTAATGATGCCAATATTACCCTTATAGAAAATCCAGATTAAAAACATTACAAGAAAATAAAACTACAGGCAATATCCCTAATGAATATAGATGCAAATTTTCTCAATATATAGTGAGAAAACCAAATTGTACAGCACATTAAATGGATTATACACCATGATAAACCAGGATTTACCCCGGGATGCAAGGATGATTCAATATACCCAAATAAAAAAATTCAATACACCACACTAATAGAATGAAAGAGAAAAACTATATGACCATGTCAATAGATACAGCAGAAACATTTGACAAAATATAACATCTTTTCATGATAAAAAAATTTCTCACCAAAATGGGTATAGAAGGAATGTATCTCAACATGATAAAGGATATATATGACAAGCCCATAGCTAACATCATACTTAATTGTGAAATGATAAAAGCTTTTCCTCTAAGATCAGAAACAAGACAAGGGAGCCCACACTCAACAATCCTATTCAACACAGTATTGAAAGTCCTAGCCAGAGCTAGTGCGAGAGAAATTAAGTAAAAGGCAGCAAAACTGGGAAGGAAGAAGTAAAATTGTCTTCGTTTGCAGTTAAAATGATCTTATATATAGAAGATCCTAAAGACTCCATTAAAAACCTGTCAGAACAAACAATTGACTAAAGTAGCAGGATACAAATGCAACATATGGAATAGAGTTGTGTTTCTATACACTAACAATCAGATATATTTAAAAGAAATAAAGAAAACAATCCCACTTACAATAGCATTGAAAACAATAAAATACTTAAAATAAATTTAATCAAGGGATAAAAGATCTTTACACTGAAAATTATGACTTTGATGTAAAAAATTCAAGACACAAATAAATGGAGAGATATTCTATTTGGAAGAATATTGGTAAAATGTCCATACTTCCCAAAGCCAGGGTTTCAATGCAATCTCTATCAAAATTATGATGGCATTTTTCACAGAAATAGAAAAAAATCCTAAAATAGTACGGAACCAAAAGAGACCCCAGATACTCAAAGCAATCCTGGGAGAAAGGAACAAAGCTGGAGGCATCACACTTGCTGATTTCAAACTTTACTGCAAAGCTATAGCAATCAGAACAGTATTGTGCTGGCATAAATATAGACACATAACCAATGGAACAAAATCAAGAGCCCACATATAAACCCTCACATGCATGTTCAACTTATATTTGACGAGGGAGCCAAGAATACTCAATAGGGAAAAGATAGTCTCTTCAACAAACGGCATTGGGAAAACTGGAAAATCACATGCAGAAGAATGCAATTGAACCCCTATCTTACACTGTTCTCAAAAATTAATTCAAAATGGATTAAACATTTAAATTTAAGACCTGGAACCCTAAAACTACTAGAAGAAAACACAGGGTAAAAGTTCTTTCACATCGGTCTTGTCAATGATTTTTTAAATATAACACCAAAAGCATAGCAATGAAAGCAAAAATAAATGGGACTGCATCAAACTAAATAGCTTCTGCACAGCAAAAGAAACTATCATCAAATAAAAATGAAACCTATGGAATGGAAGAAAATACTTGCAAATCATATATTGGATAAGAGATTAATAATCAAATAATAAGGAACTCACATAATTTTAAAAACACATAATCTGATTTTTTAAATGTGCAAAGGACTTAAATAGACATTTCTCCAAAGGAAATATACAAATGGCTCAATGTCTCTTATTATCAGGGAAATGCAAATTAAAACCACAGTGAGATATCACCTGACACTTATTAGGACGGCTATTATCAGCAAAACAAAACAAAACAAAAGATAAGTGTTGGCTAGGATGTGAAGAAGAAGGATCCCTTGTGCACTGTTGGTGTGAATGTAAATTGGTACAGCCACAATGGAAACCAGTGTGAAGGTTTCTCAAAAAATTAAAAATAGAACTACCATATGATTCAGCCATCCCACTTCCAGGTGTATATCAGAACCCTGAAGAAATATCTGCACTACTATAATATGGAAACAACGTAAGTGCTCATCTAGAGAGAAGTGATATATGAATATTATTCAACCAGGAGAAAGAAAGAAATCCTACCATTTGTTACAACATGAATGGAACTTGAGGGCATTATACTAAGTAAAATAAATCAGCCAGAGAAAGATAAATATTGTATGATATCACCTATATGTGGAATCTAAAAACGTTAAACTCACAGAAACACAGAGCAGAATGGTGTTGGCAGGGGCTGAGGATCGGAGAAATGGGGAGATGTTGGTCAAAAGGTACAAATTTCCAGTTATAAGATAAATAAGTTCTGAGGAGCTGATGTACAGCATGGTGATTATAGTTAACAATACTGTATTACATACTTTAAAATTGCTAAGAGAATAGATTTCAATGTTCTCATCACAAAAGGAAGTGAAGTGATAGAGATGTTAACTAACGCTAGTGTTGTAATCATTTTGCAACATAAAAGTATTTTAAATAAACATGTTGTATATGTTAAACTTATACAATTTTACAGTCAAATATACCTCAATAAAGCTGGAAAAAAATGACAAGTAAAATTAAACGGCATTTAATGTATTCATTGTTTCGCAGCCATCCCCTTTATCTACTTTCAAAACATTTTCCTCACAGCCAAAGACCAAGCAGTCACTGCATTTCCTCCTGTCTCCAGTCCCTGACAAACACAAAGTTGCTTTCTGTCTCTATGGGTTTGTCTATTATGGATATTTCATATAAATGGAATCGTACAATATATGACTTTTTTATCACAATTTTATTTTATTTTATTTTAACAACTTTATTGGAGTATAATTGCTTCACAATGGTGTATTAGTTTCTGCTTTATAACAAAGTGAATCAGTTATACATATACATCTGTTCCCATATCCCTTCCCTCTTGCATCTCCCTCCCTCCCACCCTCCCTATCCCACCCCTCCAGGTGGTTACAAAGCACCAAGCTGATCTCCCTGTGCTATGCAGCTGCTTCCCACTAGCTATCTACCAATATATGACTTCTTGTGTCTGGCTACTTTCATTTAGCATAATGTTTTCCTGACTCATCCACATTGTAGCATTCTCAGTATTTCACCCTATTTTGGGGTGAATAATATTCCAGTGCATGGATATACCACATTTTTAATCATTCATTGTTAATGGGCATTTGGGTTGTTTCCACCTCTTTGCTATTGTGAATAGTGCTGCTGTGAATGTTCATTTACACATGTTGATTGACTAACTTTTCCATGTTTTAGTTTACATACTCAGGAGTGGAGATGCTTGGTCATATGAAAATTTAATGCCTAACTTTTGAGGAACTACCAAACTTTTCCATAGTGGCTGCACTATATTACATTTCCACCAACATGAAGGAGCTCCAATTTCTCCAAATCCATTACAACATATTTTCTTTTTTTCAAATTATAATGATCCTAGTTATGTGAAATAGTATTCATTTGAGATTTTTAAAGTTCATATTAATTTATTTAAATTTTTTCAAGCTTAGTGAAGTATAACTGAAAATTTTAAAATATATATTTAATGTGTACAACATGTATTGATATAGATATACATTGTGAAATAATTAAGCTAATTAACATATACATCATTTCACATAGATACCTTTTTTTTTTTTGGTGTGGTGAAAACGTTTCAGATCTACTCTTTTAGCGACTCTCAAGCATAACATACAGTATTATTAACTGTAGGCACCATACTGTACATTAGATCTCCAGAGCTTATTCATCCAGCATAACTGAACCTTTGTAACTTTTGACCACATGTTCTCATTTTTCCCACCCCTCTTCCTGGGCAATCATCATTCTACTCTCTGTTTCTATGAGTTTAACTTTATTGGATTACATATATAAAACAAGAAAAACTCCATCTTTCCCTCCCATTGTAGGGGAAAACCTCAGTTCAGTCTATCTCTTGAGTGTTTCTTTTACTACTCACACAAGACACTTCACTTATGACACTTCTGGTCACCAAATGTGTGGGGGTTTTCCTCACAAAAACAATCAAGGCTCTGACACCAGTTGGGTATCCTACAATTTAGCTCCACTCTGACACTATCTATCCAGAGATAGTATCAGATCCCACAGATCCCACAGGTTAAGGGCTCAGTCCCACAATACTGCACACGCACACACACATGCACACACACACAACCTTCAGATGCCATATCCCAAGTTATTACCTGTGCTCTGGTCAAGCAGCTATAGATAGGAGGTCCCAATGACCCACTCCTTGGGTTTGATTAGTTTGCTAGAGAGGCTCACAGAACTCAGAAAAACACTTACCTCTACCCGTTTATTAAAGGATATAATAAAGGTTAGAGATGAACAGCCAGATGAAGAGAAATATAGGGTGAGGTCTCAGAAGGTCCTGAATGCAGGAGCTTCTGTCCCTGTGGAGTTGGGGTCAGGAGTATCACCCTCCAGGTATGGATTATTTGCCAATCTGGCAGTTCTTCAAACCCCACACTGTTGGGATTCTATGGAGGCTTCCTCACATAGGCATGGTCAATTATTAACTCCATTTCCAGTCCCTCTCCCCTCTCTGGAGAAGTGGGGATTGAGGCTGAAAATTCCAAGCTTATAATAATGGCTTGCTCTTTCTGGTAATCACCCTCCATACAGAAGCCATCCACAGTAGCCTCATTAGAGCAACATGTGTCTCCTGGGCTGCAGTACTAAGAAATCCCGAATAAATACCTTTTTATTTCAATCAGGTCTCCATTTCTGAAATTTTGGTTAAGCATGCTCTTGAAACCTTTATCAATTAAATGTAAATTCATGGATTTATTTCTGGTTGTCTATCCTATTCCATTGTTCTATATGACTGATTTTAGGCCAGTACCACCTGTTTCAATTACCAGCTTTGTAGTATAATTTGAAATCTGGTAATGTGATGCAGCCAGCTGTGTAATTCTTGCTCAAGATTGATTTGGCTATTCTGGGTCTTTTGTGTTTCTGTGTACATATTAGGATATTTTTCTATTTCTGTGAAAAAATCTCATTGGAATTTTGATAGAGATTGCATTACATCTATAGATTGCTTGGGTAGTATGAACATTTTAACAATATTAACTCTTCCATTCCATGAACAAAAGATTTCTTTCCATTTGCTTGTGTGTTCATTTTCTATTATCAGTGTTTTACAGTTTTCAATGTACAGATATTTCATCGCCTTGGTTAAACTTGTTCCTAAGCATTTTATTTTTTGATGCTATTGTAAATGGGATTATTTGCTTAATTTATATTTCAAATATTTTGTTGTAAGTATATAAAAACAAAAAAGATTTTGTATGCTTATTTTGTATCCTGCAACTTTTAAAAATTCATCTACTAGTTATAAGTTTTGTGACATCTTTAGGATTTTCAATACATAAGAACTGTTATGTATGTACGTACAAATAGAGGCAACTTACTTTCTGAATTGGATGCTTATTTTTATTGAAATATAGTTGATGTACAATATTATGTTAGCATCAGGTGTACAACATAATGATCTGATATTTGCATACATTATGAAATAATTACCATGATAAGTCCAGTAATCATCTGTCCCCATACAAAGTTATTAAAATATTATTGACCATATACCTGATGCAGCATAATGCATCCCCATGACATTTATTACATAACTGGTGGATTATACCTCTTTATCCCCTATACCTATTTTGCCAACTCCCCATTCTCCAACCCCTGGTCACCACCTGTCTATTCTCTGTACCTATGAGTATCTTTTTGTTTTGTTTTGGGTTTTGTTTTGTTTTTTAGAATCCACATATAAGTGATATTATGCAATATTTGTCTTTATCCACCTGACTTATTTCACTTAACATAATACACTCTTGGACCATGTTTATGTTGCTGGAAATGGCAAGATTTCATTTTTTTAATGGCTCAGTGACATTCCATCATACATACATACCATATCTTCTTTATTCATTTGTCTATTAATAGAAACTTAAAATGCTTCCATATCTTGGCTATTGTAAATAATGCTGCAATGAACATTGGAATGCATATATCTTTTAAAATTATTGTTTTCCTCAGGTAAATACAAAGACATAAAATTGCTGGATCATATGGCAGTTCTATTTTTAAGTTTTTTACTAACTTCCATACTGTTTTCCATAGTAGCTTCACTAATTTACAATCTCAGGAACAGTGCATGAGTGTTCTCCTCCAACTCCTTGCCAACACATGTTATTTGTTGTCTTTTGATGTAGCCATTCCAACAACTATGAGGTGCTGTCCCATTATGGTTTTGATTTGCATTTCCCTGATGATTAATGACGTTGAGCATTTTTTCATGAGCCTGTTGGCCATCTGTATGTCTTCTTTGGAAAGATGCCTATTCAGGTCCTCTGTCATTTTTAAATTGGGTTGATTGATTTTTTGTTGTTGAGTTGTATGAGTTCTTTGCATATTTCAGATACTAATCCCTATCAGATACGTTGTTTGCAAATATCTTTTCCCATGCTTGGCTGCCTTTTCATTGAGTTGATAGTTTCCTTCCTTGTACAAGAGCTTTTTAGTTTGATGTAGTCCCATTTGCTTATTTTTGCTTTTGTTTCCCTTGCCAGAAGAGACATATCTAAAAAAATATTGCTTAGACCTATAACAAATAACACACTGTCTATGCTTTCTTCTAGAACTTTTATGGGTTCAGGACTTACATTTAAGTATTTAATCAACATTGAGCTTCAGTTAAATATGGTGTGAGAAAGTAACCCAGTTTGATTGTTTTGTATGCAGCGGTCTAGTTTTTCCAACACCAATTATTAAAGAGGCTGTCTTTTCTCCACTGTGTATTCTTGCCTCAGTTGCTGTAGATTAATTGACCATATAACTGCAGGTTTATATCTGGGCTCTCTATTCTGTTCAACTTAACTATGTGCCTGTTTTTTTGTTTGTTTTGGTTTATGCCATTACCATTCTGGGTTTTTTTTAACATCTTTATTGGAGTATAATTGATTTAGAATGGTGTGTTATTTTCTGCTTTATAACAAAGTGAATCAGCTATACATATACATATATCCCCATATCTGCTCCTTCTCCTGTCTCCCTCACACCCTCGCTATCCCGCCCCTCCAGGTGGTCACAAAGCACTGAGCTGATCTCCCTGTTCTATGGGGCTGCTTCCCACTAGCTATCTATTTTACACTTAGTAATATATATAAGTCCATGTCACACTCTCACTTCATGCCATCTTAACCGTCCCCCTCCACGTGTCTTCAAGTCCATTCTCTACATCTGCATCTTTATTCCTGCCCTGCCCCTAGGTTCTTCATAACCTTATTTTTCTTGTTTATTTAGATTCCATATATATGTGTTAGCATATGGTATTTATCTTTCCCTTCTGACTTACTTCACTCTGTATGACAGACTCTAGGTCCATCCACCTCACTACAAATAACTCAATTTTGTTTATTTTTATGGCTGAGTAATATTCCATTGTATATATGTGCCACGCCTTCTTTATCCATTCATCTGTCGATGGACACTTAGGTTGCTGCCATGTCCTGGCTATTGTAAATACAGCTTCAGTGAACATTGTGGTAAATGACTCTTTCTGAATTCTGGTTTTCTCAGGGTATATGCGCCATAGTGGGATTACTGGGTCGTATGGTAGTTCTATTTTTAGTCTTTTAAGGAACCTCCATACTGTTCTCCATAGTGGCGGTATCAATTTACATTCCTACCAGCAGTGCAAGAGTTTTCCCTTATCTCCACACCCTATTCAGCATTTATTTTTTGTAGATATTTGATAATGGCTATTCTGAATGGTGTGAGGAGATACCTCATTGTAGTTTGGATTTGCATTTCTCTAATGATTAGTGATGTTGAGCATCCTTTCATGTGTTTGTCGGCTATCTGTACATCTTCTTTGGAGAAATGTCTATTTAGGTCTTCTGCCTATATTTGGACTGGGTTTTTGTTGTTTTGATATTGAGCTGCATGAGCTGCTTGTAAATTTTGGAGATTAGTCCTTTGTCAGTTGCTTCATTTGCAAATATTTTCTCCCATTTTGAAGGTTGTCTTTTCATCTTGTTTATGGTTTCTGTTGCTGTGCAAAAGCTTTTAAGTTTCATTAGGTTCCATTTGTTTATTTTTGTTTTTATTTCCATTTCTCTAAGAGATGGGTCAAAAAGGATCTTGCTGTGATTTATGTCATAGAGTGTTCTGCCTATGTTTTCCTCTAAGAGTTTTAGAGTGTCTTGCATTACATTTAGATCTTTAATCCATTTTGAGTTTATTTTTGTGTATGGTGTTAGGGAGTTGTCAAATTTCATTCTTTTACATGTAGCTGTCCAGTTTTCCCAGCACCACTTATTGAAGAGGCCATCTTTTCTCCATTGAATATTTGTGCCTCCTTTATCAAAACTAAGGTGACCATATGTGCCTGGGTTTATCTCTGGGCTTTGTATCCTGTTCCATTGATCTATATTTCTGTTTTTGTGCCAGTACCATACTGTCTTGATTACTGTAGCTTTGTAGTATAGTCTGAAGTCAGAGAGCCTGATTCTTCCAGCTCCATTTTTCTTTCTCAAGATTGCTTTGGCTATTCGGGGCCTTTTGTGTTCCATACAAATTGTGAAAAATTTTGTTCTAGTTCTGTGAAAATGTCATTGGTAGTTTCATAGGGATTGCATTGAATCTGTAGATTGCTTTGGGGAGTAGAGTAATTTTCACAATATTGATTGTTCTAAACCAAGAACATGGTATATCTCTCCATCTGTTTGTATTATTTTTAATTTCTTTCATCAGTGTCTTATAGTTTTCTGCATACAAGTCTTTTGTCTCCTTAGGTAGGTTTATTCCTAGGTGTTCTTTTGGTTGCGATGCTATATGGGAGTGTTTCCTTAATTTCTTTTCAGATTTTTCATCCTTAGTGTATAGGTATGCAAGAAAAATATGTGCATTAATTTTGTATCCTGCTACTTTACCAAATTCATTGATTAGCTCTAGTAGGTTTCTGGTAGGATATTTAGGATTCTCTATGTATAGCATCATGCAATCTGCAAACAGTGACAGCTTTACTTCGTCTTTTCCGATTTGGATTCCTTTTATCTCTTTTTCTTCTCTGATTGCTGTGGCTAAAACTTCCAAAACTATGTGGAATAATACTGGTGAGTGTGGACAACTTTGTCTTGTTCCTGGCCTTAGTGGAAATGATTTCAATTTTTCACCATTGAGGACGATGTTGGCTCTGGGTTTGTCATATATGGTATTGGTTATGTTGAGGTAAGTTCCCTCTATGCCTACTTTCTGGAGGGTTTTTATCATAATTGGGTGTTGAATTCTGTTGAATGCTTTCTCTGCATCTATCGAGATGATTATATGATTTTTCTCCTTCAATTTGTTAATGTGGTTTATCACGTTGATTGATTTGCGTATATTGAAGAATCCTTGCATTCCTGGAATAAACCCAATTTGATCATCATGTATGCACCTTTTAATGTGCTGTTGGATTCTGTTTCCAAGTATTTTGTTGAGGATTTCTGCATCTATGTTCATCAGTGATATTGGCCCTTAGTTTTCTTTCTTTGTCATGTCTTTGTCTGGTTTTGGTATCATGGTGATGGTGGCCTCGTAGAATGACTTTGGGAGTGTTCCTCTCTCTGCTATATTTTGGAAGAGTTTGAGAAAGATAAGTGTTAGCTCTTCTCTAAATTTTTGATAGAATTCGCCTGTGAAACCATTTGGTCCTAAGCTATGTTTGGTGGAAGATTTTTAATCACAGTTTCAATTTCAGTGCTTGTGATTGGTCTGTTCATATTTTCTATTTGTTCCTAGTTCAGTCTTGGAAGGTTGTGCTTTTCTAAGAATTTTTCCATTTCTTCCAGGTTGTCCATTTTATTGGCATAGAGTTGCTTGTAGTAATCTCTCATGATCCTCTGTTTCTGCAGTGTCAGTTGTTACTTCTCCTTTTTCATCTCTAATTCTACTGTTTTAAGTCTTCTCTCTTTTTTTCTTGATGAGTCTGGCTAATGGTTTATCAATTTTGCTTATCTTCTTAAAGAACCAGCTTTTAGTTTTATTATATTTGCTATTGTTTCCTTCATTTCTTCTTCATTTATTTCTGATCTGATCTTTAGTATTTCTTTCCTTCTGCTAACCTTGGTGTTTTATTGTTCTTTCTCTAATTGCTTTAGGTGTTAGGTTAGGTTGTTTATTTGAGATGATTCTTCTTCCTTGAGGTAGGATTGTATTGCTATCCACTTCCCTTAGAACTGCTTTTGCTGCATCCCATAGGTTTTGGGTCATCCTGTTTTCATTGTCATTTATTTCTAGGTATTTTTTGATTTCCTCTTTGATTTCTTCAGTGATCTCTTGGTTATTTCATAGTGTATTGTTTAGCTGCCATGTGTTTGAATATTTTACAGAGTTTCCTGTAATTGTTATGTAGTCTCATAGCATTGTGGTCAGTAAAGATACTTGATAGGATTTCAATTTTCATATATTTTCCAAGGCTTGATTTGTGATCCAAGATATGAGCTCTCCTGGAGAATGCTCCAAGAGCACTTGAGAAGAAAGTGTATTCTGTTGTGTTTGGATGGAATGTCCTATAAATATCAATTAAGCCCATCTTGTTTAATGTATCATTTAAAGCTTGTGTTTCCTTATTTATTTTCATTTTGGATGATCTGTCCATTTGTGGAAGTGGGGTGTTAAATTCCCCTACTATGATTGTGGTACTGTCGATTTCCCCTTTTATGGCTGTTAGCATTTGCCTTATGTATTGAGGTGCTCTTATGTTGTGTGCATAAATATTTACAACTGTTATATCTTCTTCTTGAATTGATCCCTTGATCATTATGTAGTGTCCCTCTTTGTCTCTTGTTATAGTATTTAAGTCTATTTTGTCTGATATGATTGTTGCTACTCTAGCCTTCTTTTGGTTTCCATTTGCATGGAATATCTTTTTCCGTCCCCTCACTTTCAGTTTATATGTGTCCGTAGGTCTGAAGTGGGTCTTTTGTAGACAGCATACATGCATTTCTTGTTTTTGTATCCATTCAGCCAGTCTATGTCTTTTGTTGGGAGTATTTAGTCCATTTACGTTTAAGTTAATTATCAATATGTATGTTCCTATTACAATTTTCTTAACTGTTTTGGGTTTGTTATTGTAGGTCTTTTCTTTCTCTTGTGTTTCCTGCCTAGAGAAGTTTCTTTAGAATTTGTTGTAAAGCTGGCTTGGTGGTGCTGAATTCTCTTAGCATTTGCTTGTTTGTAAAGTTTTAATTTCCCTGTCGAATCTGAATGAGATCCTTGCTGGGAAGAATCACCTTGGTTGTAGGTTTTTCCCTTTCATCACTTTAAATATGTGCTGCCACTCCCTTCTGGCTTGCAGATTTTCTGCTGAAAGACCAGCTGTTAACCTTACAGCAATTCCCTTCTATTTTATGTGTTGTTTTTCCCTTGTTGCTTTTAGTATTTTTTCTTTGTATTTATTTTTTGATAGTTTGTGTAATATGTGCCTTGGTGTGTTTCTCCTTGGATTTATGTTTTATTTATCTTTTATTTATCCTGGACTTGATTGACTCTTTCCTTTCCCATATTAGGGAATTTTTCAACTATAATCTCTTCAAATGTATTCTCAGTCCCTTTGTTTTTCTCTTCTTTTTTTGGGACCCCTATATTCCATATGTTGGTGCATTGAATGTTGTCCCAGATGTCTCTAAGACTGTCCTGAATTCTGTTCATTATTTTTTCTTTATTCTGCTCTTCAGTAGTTATTTCCACTATTTTATCTTCCAGGTCACTTATCCGTTCTTCTGTCTCAATTATTCTGCTACTGATGCCTTCAAGAGAACTTTTAATTTCATTTATTGTGTTGTTCATCATTGTTTGTTTGCTCTTTGGTTCTTCTAGCTCCTTGTTAAATGTTTCTTGTATTTTCTGCATTCAATTTCAAAGATTTTGGATCACCTTTTCTACCATTACACTAAATTCTTTTTCAGGTAGACTGCCTGTTTTCTCTTCATTTGTTTCATCTGGTGGGTTTTTATCTTGCTCTTTCATCTGCTGTGTGTTTCTTTGACTTCTCATTTTGCTTAATTTACGGTGTTTAGGTTTTCATTTTCACAGGCTGCATGTTCATAGTTCCCATTGTTTTTGGTGTCTGCCCCCAGTGGCTAATATTCGTTCTGTGCATTGTGTAAGCTTTCTGGTGGAGGAGACTGTGTTCTGGAGGATGAGGCTGGATCTTTTCTTTCTGGTGGGCAAGACTGCATCTGGTGGTGTGTTTTGGGGTGTCTGTGATACTATTATGATTTTAGGCAACCTCTCTGTTAATTAGTGGGTTTGTGTTCCTGTCTTGCTAGTTGTTTGGCATAGGGTGTTGAGGACTGGAGCTTGCTGGTTGTTGAGTGGAGCTGTGTCTTAGCATTAAGATGGAGATCTCTGGCATTGCTTTTGCCATTTGATATTATGTGGGGCCTGGAGGTCCTTGTGGACTAATATACTAAACTCGGCTCTCCCACCTCAGATGCACAGGTCTTATACCAGGCCGGAGCACCAAGACCTTGTCAGCCACATGACTCAGAGGAAAAGGAAGGATAAATAAATAAATAAATAAAATTTTAAAAAATTAAATTAAATTAAAAATAATTATTAAAAATAAAAAATTAAAAGTAATAAAAAAAGAAAAAATAATAAAGAAGAGAGCATCAAACAAAAAAATAAATCCACCAATGATAGCACGTGCTAAAAACTATACTAAAAAACAAAAACAAAAAACAGACAGACAGAACACTAGAACAAATGGTAAAAACTAAGCTACACAGACAAATCACACCAAGAAGCGTACACATACACACTCACAAAAGGAGAAAAAGCAAAAATATATATATATATCGTTGCTCCCAACGTCCACCACCACAATTTTGGGATAATTCATTGTCTATTCGGATATTCCAAATATGCAAGGTACATCAAGTTGATTGTGGAGATTTAATCCGCTGCTCCTGAGTCTGCTGGGAGAGATTTCCCTTTCTCTTCTTTGTTCACACAGTTCCTAAGGTTCAGCTGTGTACTTGGCCCTGCCTCTGCATGTAGGTCGACTGAGGGCATCTGTTATTCACTCAGACAGGACGGGGTTAAAGGAGCAGCTGATTAGGGGGTTCTGGCTCACTCAGGCCAGGGGGAGGGAGGGGTACAGAATGCGGGGTGAGTCTGTGGTTGCAGAGGCCAGTGTGACATTGCAACAGCCTGAGGCATGCCATGTGTTCTCCTGAGGAAGTTGTCCCTGGATCATGGGACCCTGGCAGTGACGTGCTGCACAGGCTCCTGGGAGGGGAGGTGTGGATAGTAACCTGTGCTTGCACTCAGGCTTCTTGGTGGCTGCAGCAGCAGTCTTAGCATTTCATGCCCATTTCTCATGTCCACACTGATATCCGCAGCTTATGCCCGTCTCTGGAGCTTGCTTAGTCAGTGCTCTGAATCTCCTCTCCTCGAACACCCCTAAAACAATGGTCTTTTGCCCCTTAGACCAGTCCAGACTTTATCCCAGACTCCCTCTCAACTTGCTGTGGCCATTAGCTCCCTTCAGGCTGTGTTCACACAGCCAACTCCAGTGCTCTCCCTGGGATCTGACCTCCGAAGCTGGAGCCACAGCTTCCAGCCCCCACCTGCCCCGGCGGGTGAGCAAACAAGCCTCTTAGGCTGGTGAGTGCTGGTCAGCACCGATCCTCTGTTCGGGAATCTCTCCACTTTGCCCTCTGCACCCCTGTTCCTGTGCTCTCCTCCATGTCTCCGAAGCTTCCCCCCACCCACCCACCCACCCCCGTCTCCACCAGTGAAGGGGCTTCCTAGTGTGTGGAAGTTTTTTCTCCTTCACAGCTCCCTCCCTGAGGTGCAGGTCCCATACCTATTCTTTTGTCTCTGTTTTTTCTTTTGCTCTACCCAGGTACGTGGGGAGTTTCTTGCCTTTTGGGAAGTCTCAGGTTTTCTGCCAATGTTCAGTAGGTGTTTCGTAGGAGTTGTTCCAAATGTAGATTATTTTTGATGTATATGTGGGAGTAAGGTGATCTCCACATCTCACCCCTCCGCCATCTTGAAGCTACCTCTTACCATTCTGTTTTGATTCCTGTATTTTTGTAGTATACTTTGAAATTAGAGAAAGTAATACCTCCACCTTCATTTTTCTTTCTCAAGACTGTTTTGGCTATTCAGAGTTTTTTGTGTTTCCATATAATATTTTAAATTATTTATTCTCATTCTGTGATAAATGTCATTGGTATTACGATAGGGGTTGCATTCATCTGTAGATTACCTTGAGTAATATGGTCATTTTAACAATATTAATTCTTGCAATTCATGAGCATGGTATATCTTTCCATTTGTTTGTGTGAGCTTCAATTTCTTTAAAAAAAAATCTTATAATTTTACCAGTACAGGTCTTTTACTTTCTTGGTTAAGTTAGGCTATGTTAGGTATTATTGTAGTTATAATTATTTTTAATACTTTTGTGTATTAATTTTTATACTAGAGTTTAAATTGATTTATACACCACTATTACAGTATCAGAATATTCTGAATTTTACTATACTTTCACCTTTACAGTGAATTTATACTTTCATACGATTTCAAGTTTTTAACATCTGTTTGTTTCAACTTGAAGAACTCCCTTTAGCATTTCTTTTAAAGCAGGTTTAGTGGTGATGTACTTCCCCATCTTTTGTTTGTCTGGGAAAGTCATTATCTCTCCATTTCTGAAGGACATCTTTTCCAGGTACACTGTTCCTGGATGACAGTTTTTTTTCTTTCAACACATTGAATATATCATTTCAGTCACTCCTAGACTACAAGATTTCTGCTGAGTAATCCCTTAACAGTCTTTTAGGAGTTCCTTTGTATGAGATAATTTTTTTTCTCTTGCTGCTTTCAAAAATCTCTCTGTCTTTGACTTTTGACAATTTGATCATAATGTCTTGGTGAAGATATCTTTATATTTAGTTTACTTGGGTTTTAGGGAGCTTCCTAGTTCTGGATGTTCATTTATCTCTCTTGATTTGGGAAATTTAGATGCTCCAAATCATATGTCATCATAAAAATGCAAATTAAACAACAGTCAGATACCATTATACATCTATTAGAATATCCAATATTTGGAACACTGACGACACCAAATACTGGTGACTATGTAGTGCAATAAGAAATCTCATTCAATCAAGTGGGAATGTAAAATGGTACAGCCACATTGAAACAGTTTGGCAGTTTCTTACAAAACTAAATATACTCTTACCATAGATCAAGGAATCACAACCCTTGGTATTTAGCCAAAGGATTCGAAAAGTTATGTCCACGTAAAAACCTGAACACAGATGTTTATAGCAGCTTAATTTATATTTTCCAAAACTTGAAAGCAACCAAATTGTCCTTCAGTAGTTAAATGGATAGAAAAAGTGGAGTATATCCAGACAATGGAATATAATTCAGTGCTAAAATAAATTGAGCTATGAAGCCATGAATACACAGAGGAACATTAAATGTATATTACTAAGTGAAAGAAGCCCAGTTGAGAAGGCTATATACTATTACATTGCAACTAGAAAAATCAAAACTATGGAGACAATAAAAAAGACCCTTAAGACAGGAACAAGACAAGGATGTCTGTTTTTGCCACTTCTACTGAAAATAGTGATAGACATTCTAGGCGGACATATTCAGCAAGAAAAATAAATAAAAGATACCAAAACAAGAATTAAAATTATCCATTTGACAGATGACTTATACTATATGTAGCAAATTCTAGATACTCCATGAAAGAACTCTTAGAGATAATAAATGAATTCAGCAATTATTGCAGCATACAAAATCAACACACAAAAATCAGTTGTTTTTCTTTCTCCTAAAATGAATGACCACAAAAGAAATTTAAGAAAACAATTCCATTTACAATGGCATCACGTGAAAATGGGAATAAATTTAATTAAGGGGGCCAAAAAAAGAAAACACCTTGTACAGTGAAACTTACAAAACATTGCTGAAATAAATTTTAAAAGACATAAATAAATGGAAATGCATTACTTGTTCATAGACTGGAAGACTGAAAATTCTTTTCTTTTTTTTTAATTAAACATGCATGGCTGCAGGACCACTCTACAGAGTTTGGGTTTTGCTAGTGTACTTGATTAACACTCTTCTTCTTTTCTTTTTTTTTAAATTTTTAATTTAATTTTATTTTTTAATACAGCACATCCTTATTAGTCATCAATTTTATACACATCAGTGTATACATGTCAATCCCAATTGCCCAATTCATCACACCACCACCACCACCACCACCTCACCGTTTTCCACCCTCGGTGTCCATACGTTTGTTCTCTACATCTGTGTCTCAATTTCTGCCCTGAAAACTGGTTAATCTGTACCATTTTTCTAGGTTCCACATATATGTGTTAATATATGATACTTGTTTTTCTCTTTCTTACTCACTTCACTCTCTATGACAGTCTCTAGGTCCATCCACATCTCTACAAATGACCCAATTTCGTTCCCTTTTATGGCTGAGTAATATTCCATTGTATATATGTACCACTTCTTCTTTATCCATTCCTTTGTCGATGGGCATTTAGGATGCTTCCAAGACCAGGCTATTGTAAATAGTGCTGCAATGAACATTGGGGCTCATATGTCTTTTTGAATTATGGTTTTCTCTGGGTATATGCCCAGTAGTGGGATTGCTGGATCATATGGTAATTCTATTTTTAGTTTTTTAAGGAAACTCTATACTGTTCTCCATAGTGGCTATATCAATTTACATTCACACCAACAGTACAAGAGGGTTCCCTTTTCTCCACACCCTCTCCAGCATTTGTTGTTTGTACATTTTCTGATGATGCCCATTTTAACTGGTGTGAGGTGATACCTCATTGTAGTTTTGATTTGCATTTCTCTAAAAATTAGTGGTGTTGAGCAGCTTTTCATGTGCTTCTTGGCAATCTGTATGTCTTCTGTGGAGAAATGTCTGTTTAGGTCTTCTGCCAATTTTTGGATTGGATTCTTTGTTTTTTTAATATTGAGCTGCATGAGCTGTATATATATTTTGGAGATTAATCCTTTGTCCGTTGATTGATTTACAAATATTTTCTCCCATTCTGAGGGTTGTCTTTTTGTCTTGTTTATGGTTTCCTTTGCTCTGCAAAAGCTTTGGAGTTTCATTAGGTCCCATTTGTTTATTTTCATTTTTATTTCCATTACTCTAGGAGGTGGATCAAAAAACATGTTGCTGTGATTTATGTCATAGAGTGTCCTTATGTTTTCCTCTAAGAGTTTTATAGTGTCCGGTCTTACATTGAGGTCTCTAATCCATTTTGAGTTTATTTTTGTGTATGGTGTTAGGGAGTGTTCTAATTTCATTCTTTTACATGTAGCTGTCCAGTTTTCCAGCACCACTTATTGAAGAGACTGTCTTTTCTCCATTGTGTATCCTTGCCTAGTTTGTCACAGATTAGTTGACCATAGGTGCGTGGGTTTATCTCTGTGCTTTCTATCTTGTTCCATTGATCTATGTTTCTCTTTTTGCCAGTACCATAATGTCTTGATTACTGTAACTTTGTGGTATAGTCTGAAGTCAGGGAGTCTGATTCCTCCAGCTCTGTATTTTTTCCCTCAAGACTGCTTTGGCTATTTGGGGCCTTTTGTGTCTCCATAAAAATTTTAAGATATTTTGTTCTAGTTCCGTAACAAACGTCACTGGTAATTTGATAGGGATTGCATTGAATCTGTAGATTGCTTTGGGTAGTATAGTCATTTTCACAATATTGATTCTTCCAACACAAGAATATGGTATATCTCTCCATCTGTTGCTATCATCTTTAATTTCTTTCATCAGTGTCTTATGGTTTTCTGCATTCAGTTATTTTGTCTCGCTAGGTAGGTTTATTCCTAGGTATTTTATTATTTTTGTTGCAATGATAAATGTGAGTGTTTCCTTAATTTCTCTTTCACATTATTCATCATTAGTGTATAGGAATGCAAGAGATTTCTGTGCATTAATTTTGTATCCTGCAACTTTACCAAATTAATTGATCAGCTCTAGTAGTTCTCTGGTGACATCTTTAGGATTCTCTATGTATAGTATCATGTCATCTGCAAACAGTGACAGTTTTACTTCTTCTTTTCCAATTTGTACTCCATTTTATTACTTTTTCTTCTCTGATTGTCATGGCTAGGACTTCCAAAACTATGTTGAATAACAGTGGTGAGAGTGGACATTGTTGTCTTGTTCCTGATCTTAGAGGAAATGCTTTCAGGTTTTCACCATTGAGAATGATGTTTGCTGTGGGTTTGTCATATATGGCCTTTATTATGTTGAGGTAGGTTCTGTCTATGCCCACTTTCTGGAGAGTTTTTATCATAAATCAGTGTTGAATTTTGACAAAAGCTTTTTCTGCATCTACTGAGATGATCATATGGTTTTTATTCTTCAATTTGTTAATATGGTTTACCACATTGATTGATTTACATGTATTGAAGAATCCTTGCATCCCTGGGATAAATCCCACTTGATCTTGGTGCATGATCCTTTTAATGTGTTGTTGGATTTTGTTTGCTAGTATTTTGTTGAGGATTTTTGCATCTATATTCATCAGTGATATTGGTCTGTAATTTTATTTCTTTGTAGTATCTTTGCCTGGTTTTGGTATCAGGGTGATGGCGGCAACGTAGAATGAGTTTGGGAGTTTTCCTTCCTCTGAAATTTTCTGGACGAGTTTGAGAAGGATGGGTGTTAGCTCTTCTCTAAATGTTTCATGGAATTCACCTGTGAAGCCAGCTGGTCCTAGACTTTTGTTTCTTGCAAGATTTTTAATCACAGTTTCAATTTCATTACTTGTGTTTGGTCTGTTCATATTTTCTATTTCATCCTGGTTCAGTCTTGGAAGGTTATACCTTTTAAGAATTTGACCATGTCTTCCAGGTTGTCAATTTTATGGGCATAGAGTTGCTTGTAGTAGTCTCTTAGGATGCTTTCTATTTCTGTGGTGTTTGTTGTAACTTCTCCTTTTTCAGTTCTAATTTTATTGATTTGAGTCATCTCCCTCTTTTTCTTGATGAGTCTGGCTAATTGTTTATGAATTTATTTATCTTCTCAAAGAACCAGATTTTAGTTTTATTGATCTTTGCTATTGTTTTCTTGTTTCTATTTCATTTATTTCTGCTCTGAGCTTTACGATTTCTTTCCTTCTGCTAACTTTGGGTTTTGTTTGTTCTTCTTTCTCTAGTTCCTTTAGGTGTAATGTTAGATTGTTCATTTGAGATTTTTCTTGTTTCTTGATGTAGGTTTCTATAGCTTTAAAGTTCCCCCTTAGAACTGCTTTTGCTGCCTCCCGTAGGTTGTGAATTATCATGTTTTCATTGTCATTTGTCTCTAGGTATTTTTTGATTTCCTGTTTGATTTCTTCAGTGATCTCTTGCTTATTTAGTAACGTATTTTTTAGCCTCCACGTGTTTGTGCTTTTTACGATTTTTTCCCTCTATTTCATTTCTAATCTCATAGTGCTTTGGTCAGAAAAGATGCTTGGTATGATTTCAATTTTCTTAAATTTACTGTGGCTTGATTTGTGACCTAAGCTGTGATCTATCCTGGAGAATGTTCAATGTGCACTTGAGAAGAAAGTGTAATCTGCTGTTTTTGGATGGGATGTCCTATAAATATCAATTAAATCTATCTGGTCTATTGTGCCATTTAAAGCTTTTGTTTCCTTATTTATTTTCATTTTGGATGATCTGTGCATTGGTGTATATGAGGTGTTAAATTCCCCACTATTATTGTGTTACTCTCGATTTCCTCTTCTATAGCTGTTAGCAGTTACCTTATGTATTGAGGTGCTCCAATGTTGGTTGCATATATATTTATAATTGTTGTATCTTCTTGGATTGATCCCTTGATCATTATATAGTGTCCTTCCTTGTCTCTTGTAACATTCGTTATTTTAAAGTCTATTTTATCTGATATGAGTATTGCTACTCCAGCTTTCTTTTGATTTCCATTTGTATGGAATATCTTTTTCCATCCCCTCAGTTTCAGTCTCTATGTGTTCCTAGGTCTAAAGTGGGTCTCTTGTAAACAGCATATAGATGGGTCTTGTTTTTGTATCCATTCAGCAAGCCTGTGTCTTTGGTTGGAGCATTTAATCCATTCATGTTTAAGGTAATTATCAATATGTATGTTTTTTGACCATTTTCTTAATTGTTTTGGTTTGTTTTTGTAGGTCCTTTTCTTCTCTTGTGTTTCCCACTTAGAGAAGTTCCTTTAGCATTTGTTGTAGAGCTGGTTTGCTGGTGCTGAATTCTCTTAGCTTTTGCTTGTCTATAAAGCTTTTGATTTATCCATCGAATCTGAATGAGATCCTTGCTGGGTACAGTAATCTTGGTTTTAGGTTCTTCCCTTTCTTCACTTTAAGTATATCATTCCACTGCCTTCTGGCTTGTAGAGTTTCTTCTGAGAAATCAGTTTTTAACCTTATGGGAGTTCCCTAGTATGTTATTTGTCATTTTTCCCTTGCTGTTTTCAAAAATATTTCTTTGTCTTTAATTTTTGCCAGTTTGACTGCTATGTGTCTTGGCATGTTTCTCCTTGGGTTTATCCTGTATGGGACTCTCTTTGCTTCCTGGACTTGGGTGGCTATTTCCTTTCCCATGTTAGGGAACTTTTCAACTATAATCTCTTCAAATATTTTCTTGAGGTCTTTCTCTCTCTCTTCTCCTTCTGGGACCCCTATAATGCGAATTTTATTGCATTTATTGTTGTCTCAGTGGTCTCTTTGGCTGTCCTCATTTCTTTTCATTCTTTTTTCTTTATTCTGTTCCACAGCAGCGAATTCCACCATTCAGTCTTCCAGGTCACTTATCGGTTCTTCTGCCTCAGTTATTCTGCTATTGATTCCTTCTAGTGTACTTTTCATTTCAGTTATTGTATTGTTCATCTCTGTTTGTTTGTTCTTTAATTCTTCTAGGTCTTTGTTAAACATTTCTTGCATCTTCTCGATCTTTTCCTCCATTGTTTTTCCGAGGTCCTAGATCATCTCCACTATAATTATTCTGAATTCTTTCTCTGGAAGGGTGCCTATCTCCACTTCATTTAGTTGTTTTTCTGGAGCTTTATCTTGCTCCTTCATCGTGTACATAGCCCACTGCCTTTTCATCTTGACTCTCTTTCTATGAATGTGGTTTTTGTTCCACAGGCTGCAGGATTGTAGTGCTTCTTGCTTCTACTGTCTAACTTCTGGTGCATGAGGCTATCTGAGAGGCTTGTGCAAGTTTCCTGATGGGAGGAACTGGTGGTGGGTAGAGCTGACTGTTGTTCTGGTGGGCAAAACCCAGTAAAACTTTAATCAGCTTGACTGCTGATGGGTGGTGCTGGCTTCCCTCCCTGTTGGTTGTTTGTCCTGAGGCAACCCAACACTGTAGCCTACCTGGGTTCTTTGGTGGGGCTAATAGCATCCTCTGGGAGGGCTCACGCCAAGGAGTACTTCCCAGAACTTCTGCTGCCAGTGTCCTTGTCCTCATGGTGAGCCACAGCCACTGCCTACCTCTGCAGAAGACCCTCCAACACTAGCAGGTATGTCTGGTTCAGTCTCCCCTGGGGTCACTGCTCCTTCCCCTGGGTCCCGATGTGCACACTACTTTGTGTGTGCCCTCCAAGAGTGGATTCTCTGTTTCCCCCAGTCCTGTTGCAGTCCTGAAATCAAATCCCAGTAGGCTTCAAAGTCCGATTCTCTAGGAGTTCCTCCTCCTGTTGCCAGACCCCCAGGTTGGGAGCCTGACGTGGGGCTCAGAACCTTTACTCTAGTGGGTGGACTTCTGTGGTATACGTGTTCTCCCATCTGTGAGTTACCCACCCATCAGTTATGGGATTTGATTTTACTGTGAATTTGCCCCTCCTGCCATGTCATTGTGGCTTCTCCTTTGTCTTTGGATGTGGGGTATCTTTTTTGATGAGTTCCAGTGCCTTCCTGTCGATGATTGTCCAGCAGCTAGTTGTGATTCTTGTGTTCTTGTAAGAGGGAGTGAGAGCACGTCTTTGTACTCCACCATCTTGGTCCCTAAATCTTAAATAACACTTTTCTGGTGATACAGCTTACCTCCTGAAAATTCGTAAAATAACAAAACTGCCCAAAGCAATCTATAGATTCAATTCAACCCCTATCAAAATTACAATATTTATTTTAGAAATAGAAAAACCCATTCCAAAATTCACACAGACCCTCAAGGGAATCCAAATCTTGAAAAAGAAAAACAATCTTGAAAAAAAATAAAGTTGGAGGTCTCACATTTTCTGATTTCAAAATTTACTACAAAGCTGCAGTAATCAGAAGAGTATGGTACTGGCATAAACACAGTCATACAGATCAATGGAAGAGAACATAAAGCCCGGGAATAGACTTTTGCATTGACTTTTGAAAAGGGTGCCAAGACCATTCAATGTAGAAAGGACAGTCTTCTCAACATCAGGTGCTGAGAAAACTCAATATCCACATGCGAGCAAATGAAGTTGGACCCTTTATGTAATATACAAAAACTGACTAAAAATAGACTAAAGACCTAAACATAAATGCTGAAACTATGAAACTCTTAGAAGAAAACACAGGAGAAAGGCTTTATAGCTTTTAGATTTTATGATTATTTGTTAGATGACACCAAAAGCACAGGTGAGAAAAGAAAAAAAAATAGACAAATTGGGCTTCATCAAAATTAAAAACTTTCATGTATCAAATGTCACTCACTACTGAAAAGAAAACCTGCAGAATGGGAGAAAATATTTCCAAATAATATATCTGTTAAAGGATTAGTATCCTTAATATTCAAACACTGTTACAACTCAACAACAACCAGAGATCAAACAATACCGTTCAAAAATGTACAAAGTATATGAATAGACTCTTTTCCAAAGAAGATATACAAATGGCCAAGAAGCACATGAAAAAATGTTCAGTATCACTAGTCACATTATAAAAATGAAAAATCAGGGCCTCTATGAGGTACTACTTCACACCCATTATGGTGGCTATTATTAAAAAATTGAAAATTAGTTTTGGTGAAGATGTGAAAAAATTGTAACTCTGGTGCATTGCTGGTGAGAATGTAATACAGTGCAGTCATTGTGGAAAACAACATGGCAATTCCATAAAAAATTAAACACAGAATTCCACTTCTAGTTATATATCTGATAGAATTAAAGGTATGGACCCAGATGCTTGCACACTAATGTTCTTAGTAGAATTATTCACAGTCATCAAAGGTGAAAACAGCTGAGTCCATCAATATATAAATGAATAAACAATATGTAGTATATACATACAAAGGAACATTATTCAGTCTTAAAAAGGGATTAAATTCTGAAACATGCTACAACATGGATGAACCTTGAAAACATTATGCTAAGTGAAATAAGCCAGACAGAAAAAGACAAATATTGTATGATTCCACTTATATGGGGTACCTAGAATAGGCAAATTCACAGAGACAAAAGGTATAATAGAGGTTTCCAGGGACTGCAGAGAGAGGTAATGGGGACTTGTTTAATGGGTACAGAGTTTCTATTTGGGATAATGAAAAAAATTCTGAAAAAGGATAGTGGTAAAAGTTGCACAACACTGTACTATACTTAATACCACTGAATTCTACACTTAACATTGTTAAAATGGTAAATTTTCTGTCATCTATGTTTTATCCAATAAAAAAATCCAATTATAAAATGTGCAAAAACATGAATAGACATTTTACTGTGGAGCAAGTCCAGATTCAGAGGAAGGAGCTAGAATTCTACACTACTAAGGTATCAATCACATGTGAAGAAAACCGATATTTTCAAATAAGCAAGGACTCAGAAAGTTTAATTACATAGAATCTCTCTGAAAAAAATACAGACAAATGTCCTCTAGTATTATGCAATATTTTATTATAACTCTGTACTTATCTGAACATACTGTAGAATACAAAGTGGAAAGTTACTGCAGTAATTATAAATGTAAAATGTATTATATAGTCCATGGAATTCAAAGGTAAAATGGAAAGAAATAGAGAAAACTTATATCTTACAAAGTGGGAAAACAAGAAATACTGTCTAAAGTTATTATTCAAGAAATAAAGCTCTAGAAATACAACTACATGTGGAACAAATCCTACAGAACATCTATTGAACGCTGGCAGAAGACCTGAGACTTCCCAAAAGGCAAGAAACTCCCCACGTACCTGGGTAGAGCAAAAGAAAAAAGAAAAAAACAGAGACAAAAGAATAGGGACGGGACCTGCACCTCAGGGAGGGAGCTGTGAAGGAGGAAAAGTTTCCACACACTAGGAAGCCCCTTCACTGGCAGAGAACGGGGAGGGGGGCGGGGGCGGGGTGGGAAGCTTGGAAACCACGAAGCAGAGCACAGAAACAGGGGTGCAGAGGGCAAAGCGGAGAGATTCCTGCACAGAGGATCACTACCAACCAGCACTCACCAGCCCGAGAGGCTTCTCTGCTCACCCGCCAGGGCGGGTGGGGGCTGGGACCTGAGGCTCTGGCTTCTTCGGAGGTCACATCCCAGGGAGAGGACTTGGGTTGGCTGCATGAACACAGCCTGAAGGGGGCTAGTGCACCACAGCTAGCCAGGAGGGAGTCTGGGATAAAGTCTGGACCAGCCTAAGAGGCAAGAGACCATTGTTTCAGGGTGCGCAAGGAGAGGGGACTCAGAGCACTGCCTAAACAAGCTCCAGAGACGGCTCGAGCCACGGCTATCAGTGCGGACATGAGAGACGGGCATGAAACGCTAAGGCTGCTGCTGCCACCACCAAGAAGCCTGTGTGCAAGCACAGGTCACTATCCACACCTCCCCTCCCAGGAGCCTATGCAGCCTGCCACTGCCAGTGTCCCGTGATCCAGAGACAATTTCCCCGGGAGAACACATGGCACACCTCAGGCTGTTGCAATGGCTTCTGCTGCCACAGGCTTGCCCCTCATTCCTTTCCCCTCTATACCCCCTGCCTGAGTGAGCCAGAGCCCCCTAATCAGCTGCTCCTTTAACCCCGTCCTATCTGGGCGGGAACAGACGCCCTCAGGCAACATACACGCAGAGGCAGGGCCAATCCAAAGGTGAACCCCAGGAGTTGTGAGAACAAAGAAGAGAAGGGGAAATCTCTCCCAGCAGCCTCAGGAGCAGCAGATTAAATCTCCACAATCAACTTGATGTACCCTGCAACTGTGGAATACCTGAATAGACAATGAATCATCCCAAAATTGAGGCAGTGGACTTTGGGAGCAACTGTAGACTTGGGGTTTCCTGTATGAGACAGACTGGTTTCTGGTTTTATGTTTATCTTAATTTAGTATTTAGAGTTTATTATCATTGGTACACTTGTTTATTGATTTGGTTGCTCTCTTCCTTTTTTAATTTGTATATATATAATCTTTTTTATCTTTTGGTGAGTGTGTATGTGTATGCTTCTTAGTGTGATTTTGTCTGTATAGCTTTGTTTTTACCATTTGTTCTAGGGTTCTGTCTGCCCATTTTCTTTTTTTTTTAATATTCTTTTTAACACTTTTTATCCTTGGTGGATTTGTTTTTTGGTTTGGTGGCTCTCTTATTTCTTTCCTACTTTTTTCTTTTTATTATTACTTTTTAAATTTTCTTATTTTTAATAATTAAAATTTCTTTTTTCTTTTAATAACTTTATTTCTTTTTATTTTAATTTTTTTCTTTTCTTCTCCCTTCTCTTCTGAGCCGTGTGGCTGACAGGGTGCTCTGGCCGGGTGTCAGGCTTGTGCCTCTGAGGTGGGAGAGCTCAGTTCAAGACACTGGTCCACCAGACACCTCCCAGCTCCATGTAATATTAAATGGCGAAAGCCCTCCCAGAGATCTCCATTTCAATGCTAAGATGCAGCCCCACTCCAAAACCAGCAAGCTACAGTGCTGGATACCCTATGCCAAACAACTAGCAAGACAGGAACACAACCCCACCCATTAACAGAGAGGCTGCCTAAAATCATAATAACGTCACAGACACCCCAAAGCACACCACTGGACACAGTCCCGCCAAACAGAAATACAAGATCCAGCCTCATCCACCAGAACACAGGCACGAGTCCCCTCCACCAGGAAGCCTACACAACCTGCTAAACCAGCCTTAGCCCTGTGGGCAAACACCAAAAACAATGGAAACTATGAACCTGAAGCCTGCGAACAGGAGACCCGAAACACAGTAAGTTAAGCAAAATGAGAAGACAGAAAAACACACAGCAGATGAAAGAGCAAGGTAAAAACCCACCAGAACAAAAAAATGAAGAGGAAATAGGCAGTCTACCTGAAAAACAATTCAGAGTAATGATAGTAAAGATGATCGAAAATCTTAGAAATAGAATGGAGAAAATACAAGAAATATTTAACAAGGACCCACAGAACTAAAGAGCAAACAAACAATGATGAACAGCACAAAAATGAAATTAAAATTTCTCTAGAAGGGATCAATAGCAGAATAACTGAGGCAGAAGAACGAATAAGTGACCTGGAATATAAAAGAGTGGAAATAACTACTGCAGAGCAGAATAAAGAAAACAAAATGAACACAATTCAGGAAAGTCTGAGAGACCTCTGGGACAAAATTAAATGCACCAACATTCGAATTATAGGGGTCCCAGAAAAAGAAGAGAAAAAGAAAGGGACTGAGAATATGTTTGAAGAGATAATAGTTGAAAATTTCCCTAATATGGGAAAGAAAATATTCAATCAAGTCCAGGAAGCGCAGAGAGTCCCATAAAATATAAATACAAGGAGAAACACACCAAGACACATATTATGCAAACTATAAAAAAATAAATACAAAGAAAAAATATTAAAAGCAGAAAGGGAAAACAAGTAACATACAAGGGAATCGCCATAAGGTTAACAGCTGACCTTTCAGCAGAAACTTTGCCAGTCAGAAGGGAGTAGCAAGACATATTTAAAGTGATGAAAGGGGAAAACCTACAACCAAGATTATTCTACCCAGCAAAGATCTCTTTCAGATTCGATGGAGAAATTAAAAATTTTACAGACAAGCAAACACTAAGAGAATTCAGGACCACCAAGCCAGCTTTACAACAATGCTAAAGGAACTTCTCTAGGCAGGAAACACAAGAAAAGGAAAAGACCTACAATAACAAATCCCAAAAAATTAAGAAAATGGTCATAGGAACATACATATTGATAATTACCTTAAATGTAAATGGATTAAATGCTCCAACCAAAAGACATAGATTGGCTGTATGGATACAAAAACAAGACCCATATATATGCTGTCTACAAAAGATCCACTTCAGAGCTAGGTACACATACAGACTGAAAGTGAGGGGATGGAAAAAGATATTCCATGCAAATGTACATCAAAAGAAAGCTGGCTGGGGGCTTCCCTGGTGGTGCAGTGGTTGAGAATCCACCTGCTAATGCAGGGGACACGGGTTCGAGCCCTGGTCTGGGAGGATCCCACATGCCATGGAGCAACTAAGCCCATGAGCCACAAGTACTGAGCCTGCACGTCTGGAGCCTGTGCTCCGCAACAAGAGAGGCCACGATAGTGAGAGGCCCATGCACTGTGATGAAGAGTGGCCCCCACTTGCCACAACTAGAGAAAGCCCTCACACAGAAATGAAGACCCAACACAGCAAAAATAAAAAATAAATAAATGAGGCAGAAGGAAATAATTGCCCTTAAAAGAAAAAAAAAAAAGGTTTTGAAAAACCCGGGGAAGGACAGGAAAGGAATAAAGACGCAGATACAGAGAATGGACTTGAGGACACCAGGAGGGGGAAGGGTAAGCTGGGATGATGTGAGAGAGTGGCATGGACTTATAATATACTACCAAATGTAAAATAGATAGCTAGTGGGAAGCAGCCACATAGCACAGGTAGATCAGCTAGGTGCTTTGTGACCACCTACAGGGGTGGTAAAGGGAGGGTGGGAGGGAGACGCAAGAGGGAAGAGATATGGTGATATATGTATATGTATAGCTGATTCACTTTGTTATAAAGCAGAAACTAACACACCATTGTAAAGAAATTATTCTCCAATAAAGGTGTTAAAAAAAAGAAAGAAAGCTCTAAGTGTATATAATGTTATAAATTTTACTAATATGAGCATTAAAAATTTTTAAGGTACTGAGACTTGGAGATGAAAGCAGGGAATGAGAGCTAAATTGCTCATCTTTCACAGTGGAGAATCAGTTGAATAAGCAGAATTGATATTGATAATTCAAGTAATACAGATATAAATGCATTTTTTAGAGTTAATCAGGTAACCACTAAAACAATTTGACATAAATATTGACAATAGGTAGAAATAACACTGAAAAGGAAGATGAGGACAATTACTAAGAAAAAAAAATGTTGAACTGAGGAAGTTTTATTCATGGTAGGACAAAGTATGTTTGATACAATTTTTTATGTCTTCTTTATCTTTTATAGATTTCTCCTTAAAATAATTTTAGAAACTTTGTTTTCTTGACTATTAATTTTAGGTAATTAAAAATGAAATAAGCTGACTGGTGTAAGATATCACTCTTTTATAACACAGTAAAATGAGACTTTGCCCACATATACACAAATATACTTTGCTGATCCAAGTATAAGTCATGAATTTTCACAGTTCTAAGGTAAGAAACTGTAATTAATTTAATTATAATCAATTAGTAAACTATATATCAAGTCAATATTTTGAATATATTGTATTTATTTTTATAGTTTGTCCACACATGAAATTATCTTTGGAGATAATATTGCCCATTTAATGCATCTCTTCTGCCTTGTACCTTAAACCAGAGTTCTTCCTTGCCCTCCCCTGGTTCTAAATTATCTCCTCTATTCACTTGCAGAGTAATTTAGGTCCTAATTCCTTCAAATGTGCATATTTAATTTTACCAATAAACAAAAGGCCCTCTGGTTACCAATTCCACACCTAGAGAGTAGTGTGAGATTATAAGTAGCAATAATTATTTCTTTATTCCTCTTACATGTGCTACAGTATCACTGAGTGTCTACGTGTAGTGCATTAGGATAAGCATTTACCTTACCATTTACTAACATTTTACAACTTTGTGAGCATAGATGTAACTTAGTGAGGTAGATGTAATTTACATACCCATGAGAGAAAGCAAGCTCTATGTAGGAAAAATATATATATTGAAAAAATACTTACTGAATCAAAGAAAGAGCTGAACAGGTGAATTTGAAAGCTCTAGGAAAGCAGAAACCAGGGAAGGAATGTGAACTTCAGGTTTCACGAAGATGGAACTGTGGTTAGCTGCATGGCTTGGACTAATTTTATCTTAGCCCTGCCACTTGAGACAAAAAGACTGTCTTCCTTAGATTCAATTGGAAAAATTCTAGGAATGGACTCAGATGGAACTGACTTGAATCACATGAGCACTTCTGTGGCCAGAGATACAACCTCCACTAGAACCAAAATTCTATGAGTGGGAAGAGGAGCAATTTTCCAAAAAGAAAGGGATATTTGCCAGAAGGGGGAAATATCCTAGGAATACACAATATATATACATAGGGATAGATACTTTACACATGAGAAAATCAGAACTTAGTAAGTTAAATCATTGCCAAATAAATCACACAACTACTAAGTCATGGAGTAAGGTAAGAATCAAGCACAGTTGTTTTCTCATTGTAAAACTCATGGAATTCTAGCAGGGAAAAAGGAGTTAAATAAATTATATATCTACTACTGGATTTTAAAGGAATACACACACACACTCCAATACTCCAGTATACCAGTTGGTGTACTAGATCCTTTGAGAATCAAAGAATCAGAATAGACCAATCAATTTTAAAGAGAACTAATTGTGAAGGAAAATGGCTTTTGCAATATCCATTCACTCATGGCTCCTAGGTATACTTTTTTGTTGAATAAGTTAGATTGGTAGACACTCTTGCTATCCCACTATCTCTACAAGCTATATGGACTCAGATATGAAAAAAACCCATTTACTTGATTTACATGTGGGACCATACACATAAGTTCTTTGTATATAAAACAGGTTTTGGAAATATATGAGATGGGGAAGGTAAGTGTACACTGCAGTAATAAAAACTTAAAATTAATACACATTCCTACTTTTAAAAAGTCCCTTATACATTTCTGCCACCACAGGCTCCAGTCTCTTTACATTTTAATGGGCCCTGTTTCTCATTTCTCTCTTGAAATCAAGCAAGCCATTAAAGATGCAAATAGTTATGAAAAGGCAACTAGAGCAGAAACAAATTCCTCCCAATATTTTAGGTAGAATAATCCAATCCTCTTTGTTAAGAGGATTTTATTAAGCTCTATAAATAGCTCTCCTATTTATTAAGCTCTCCTTCCAAAGCCTTCCCAGAGGCCCAGTTTTTTTGCTCATGAGATCTACACACGTGATAAAAGCATAGATTAAGAGGAGGTCTCCCTCCCATCATTATGTCCTTATTCCCTTCCACAAAGGCAACCACCATTACTATGGTCTCATGTATCTTTCCAGAAGAGTACAGAATCAATACATGATCAATATGTTATCAAATGCTTTTATCTTTTTTTAATTTTACAAAAATGATAGTATAATATAGTGTTCAACATCTTGCTATCTTCACTTAACATTTTACCTTAGAGGTTATTCTTCATTGGTGTACATAGCTGTCTCATAGTGTTTAAGAATGTTTATTGTATTTAGGTCTTCTGCCAATTTTTGGATTGGGTTGTTTGTTTTTTGTTATTGAGCTGCATGAGCTGCTTGTAAATCTTGGAGATTAATCCTTTGTCAGTTGCTTCATTTGCAAATATTTTCTCCTATTCTGAGGGTTGCCTTTGGGTCTTGTTTATGATTTCTTTGTTGCACAAAAGCTTTGAAGTTTCATTAGGTCCCATTTGTTTATCTTTGTTTTTATTTCCATTTCTCTAGGAGGTGTGTCAAAAAGGATCTCGCTGTGATTTATGTCATAGAGTGTTCTGACTATGTTTTCCTCTAAGAGTTTGATAGTGTCTGGCCTTACATTTAGGTCTTTAATCCATTTTGAGTTTATTTTTGTGTATGGTGTTAGGGAGTGTTCTAATCTCATACTTTTACATGTACCTGTCCAGTTTTCCCAGCACGACTTATTGAAGAGGCTGTCCTTTCTCCACTGTACATTCCTGCTTCCTTTATCAAAGATAAGGTGACCAGGGCTTCCCTGGTGGCGCAGTGGTTGAGAGTCTGCCTGCCGATGCAGGGGGCATGGGGCTGGGAAGACCCCACATGCCGCAGAGCGGCTGGGCCCGTGAGCCATGGCCGCTGAGTCTGCACGTCCAGAGCCTGTGCTCCGCAACAGGAGAGGCCACAACAGTGAGAGGCCTGTGTACCACAAAAAAAAAAAAAAAAAAGATAAGGTGACCATATGTGCGTGAGTTTATCTCTGGGATTTCTATCCTGTTCCATTGATCTATATTTCTGTTCTTGTGCCAGTACCATACTGTCTTGATTACTGTAGCTTTGTAGTATAATCTGAAGCCAGGGAGCCTGATTCTTCCAGCTCCGTTTTTCGTTCTCAAGATTGCTTTGGCTATTCGGGGTCTTTTGTGTTTCCATACAAATTGTGAAGTTTTTTGTTCTAGTTCTGTGAACAATTTCAGTGGTAGTTTGATAGGGATTACATTAAATCTGTAGATTGCTTTGGGTAGTAGAGTCATTTTCACAAATGTTGATTCTTCCAATCCAAGAACATGATATATCTCTCCATCTATTTGTATCATCTTTAATTTCTTTCATCAGTGTCTTATAATTTTCTGCATGCAGGTCTTTTGTCTCCTTAGGTAGGTTTATTCCTATATAGTCTATTCTTTTTGTTACAATGGTAAATGGGAGTGTTCTCTTGATTTCACTTTCAGATTATTCATCATTAGTGTATAGGAATGCCAGAGATTTCTCTGCATTAATTTTGTATCCTGCTACTTTACCAAGAAGATATACAGATTGCCAACAAACATATAAAAGAATGCTCAACATCATTAATCATTAGAGAAATGCAAATCAAAACTACCATGAGATATCATCCCACACCAGTCAGAATGGACATCATCAAAAAATCTAGAAACAATAAATGCTGGAGAGGGTGTGGAGAAAAGGGAACACTCTTGCACTGCTGGTGGGAATGTGAATTGGTACAGCCACTATGGAGAACAGTATGGAGGTTCCTTTAAAAACTACAAATAGAATTACCATATGACCCAGCAATCCCACTACTGGGCATATACCCTGAGAAAACCATAATTCAAAAAGAGTCATGTACCAGAATGTTCATTGCAGCTCTATTTACAGTAGCCAGGAGATGGAAGCAACCTAAGTGTCCATTATCAGATGAATGGATAAAGAAGGTGTGGCACATATATACAATGGAATATTACTCAGCTATAAAAAGAAACGAAATTGAGTTATTTGTAGTGAGGTGGATGGACCTAGAGTCTGTCATACAGAGTGAAGTAAGTCAGAAAGAGAAAGACAAATACCGTATGCTAACACATAAATATGGAATCTTAAAAAAATGTCATGAAGAACCTAGGGGTAAGATAGGAATAAAGACACAGACCTAGTAGAGAATGTACTTGAGGATATGGGGAGGGGGAAGGGTAAGCTGTGACCAAGTGAGAGAATGGCATGGACCTATATACACTACCAAACGTAAAATAGATAGCTAGTGGGAAGCAGCTGCATAGCACAGGGAGATCAGCTCGTTGGTTTGTGACCACCTAGAGGGGTGGGATAGGGAGGGTGGAAGGGAGGGAGACACAAGTGGGAAGAGATATGGGAACATATGTATATGTATAAATGATTCACTTTGTTACAAAGCAGAAACTAACACACCATTGTAAAGCAATTATACTCCAATAAAGATGTAAAAAAATAAAATAGGGGCTTCCCTGGTGGCACAGTGGTTGAGAGTCTGCCTGCCGATGCAGGGGACACGGGTTCGTGCCCCGGTCTGGGAAGATCCCACATGCCGTGGAGTGGCTGGGCCCGTGAGCCATGGCCACTGAGCCTGCACGTCTGGAGCCTGTGCTCTGCAACGGGAGAGGCCACAACAGTGAGAGGCCCGTGTACCGCAAATAAATAAATAAATAAATAAATAAATAAATAAATTTAAGTAAATAAAAAAATAAAGTGACAAAAAGAAAAGAATGTCTACTGTAGAGATGGACCATAATTATGTAAGTAGACTTTACCAATGGACTTGAAAAATTTCCCATTATTTCACTATAACAGTGCTACAGTAAATATCCTTGAGCATGTACTTTTGCAAAAGTATATTTGTAGGATTAGTTCCTAGATGAGTTATCCCATTCACATTTAGTAAGACAGATATTGAGTAATATATTTAACAAATATTTATTGAGCAGATACCTTGTGCCAGGCACCATTATAGGTGCTTGTGATACATCCATGAACCAGGATCAAAAATCAATGAACATCAATGAACAAAAATCCTTGCTCTCATAAGGCTTATATTCTACTGTGAAAGGACAATCAACACCATAAATAAGTAAATCATATAGTGAATTAGAAGGTGCTATTTTCTATGGGGGAAAGTCAAAGCTGTATAAGGGAAAACTGTCAGTACATGTAGGAAGCACATACAATTTAAAGTAGGGTGGTCAAGGTAGGCCTTATTGAGACAGTGATATTTGAAAGAGGTGAGAGATATTCATGAGGATATTCAAAGAAGCGTTTTCCAGACAAGGAGAGTCAAATGTTATATCTTATTTCACTAACCACATCTGTTTTAGGTTTTCTGTTTATCTTTTTTCTCCTTATTTATTATACAGTACTTATTTTCTTAGTTTAGTTTTGAATCTTTCTTTTGATAATTTGGAAAATTTGCCTTTCATTCTAGTTGTTACATTTATAAACACAATTTTATTTAATGTTTAATTACTGATTTCTTTTAAAAGTATCTATTGACTTATCATGAGCAATGATAGGAAAAATATCAGTATCTAATTTTTGTTGATTATACTGTTTTTCATAGGGCATTATTTAAATATATACTTATGTCTGTTACTTACCTTGCCAGATTTTTTGATCCCCAGCTAGAAAAGAAATCCCCCTTCTAGTCCCAACTTTTGCTAGTTATATTATGTTCACATTGATAGTGCTCATAAAATTTAAATTGTTTTCTGTTTAACCATATATATTCGTAATCTTAGTCCTATAGTTAAGTTGATTTAATGCTCACCATCAGTACTTTTGCATTAGATCCTCCATTCATTTTTTTTTTGGTGGCTTAAAGTTTATCATTCTCCTAAAAAGGCTCAAGAGAACTCTATTTCTCAAGTTCTTGCATGTTCAAAATATGTGTGAAAAAATTTTGGTGCAGGGAGCAGGAAAAGGATTTGTTATATATGTTGAGTAGGAAAGGTTTGTGACTATACATGTGAAAGATCAAGTTACAGTCTAGTGACTATATTTCTCATTGAACTTCTGGCTAATCAATGATTTGATTTGACTCCTGCTTCTGATTTGCCGTTTAGCTCTCAGAGAGTTTGCAAAAGCCTTAGAAGGCAAAATTAAAAAAAGAAACTTGAATAAAAAGTCTTAATATTAGAAAATAGAACATTTGCTTACTTCACTATGTAAATTAGAAACCAATAACCAACATTAAAATAATAGCTAAATTTTGTTCTCATACATTGGAATACTGTATGATTATTAATAATTAAGCTTTTAAAATGTAAATTAAAGTTCAGGAAAACACTAATGCTATAATGGTAAGTTTTTTTTTAAAGCAGCATATAAAATTATATGCTTGTTAACAGTTAAATTGGGGTTTGGAAGAAAGTATTAATTGGTATTATAATTAATTCTTCTCTGCTACATTTACTACTTTTTCATTTATAAAATAAATATTACAGAGGTTAATACTTGTAAAGTGCTTAGAACAGTGTCTGGCACACAGAAATAGTACAATATAAGGTGTTTAATAAAAATTAGTGAATTCATATGTGTATGTATTTTGGCAATGAAAGAGCATGATTAAAAGTTACTTACAACAGACCGATGTTCCTCTAGTTCCCCTTCGGGTCCCTCTTCCTGGACAGGGTACTAAAGTTTTTGCAAAATATACCAAAACCATAAAACCTGAACTTCAGCAACCTCATGGCAAGGAATGCTTTTTCATCTCTAATAACCTTGACCCTTTCATCCTCTGCTTCTCTGTCCTCCAGTCCTCTCATTCATTGTCCTTACCTTCCTTTCCCCCTCCTCTGTCCTCTCCAGTCCTTTTCCTTCTCCCTTGCCAAGCCCACTCCAATTTCTCCCAGGCCTTGTCCAAACAGGGCTCTGGCCCCACCTCTCCCTCTCCAGCATTCTGTTAACCCTCTCCCCTCCAGCTAGTCAGGACATTCACTGCTCCATGAGCCTGGAGGCCCTCTATTCCCCTTTCCTTGAAGAACCCATCACTGCTTGTCCCTCTCTTTCGTTCTTCCCTTCCCTCTTTTCTTCTCCTTTGTCACATTACCACCCCTCTCAACCACTCCATGAACTCCCTCCTTCACTTATTTCTAATGGTGGGACCCAGGGCCTCACTGTGATTTTCATGGAGTCTAGGTAGTTTTACCATCCTGGTCCCTTTTTCTCTATGATATTCATATATACATAAACGAATATTTTACATCTCTTTTGGTATAAGACAAAAATAATCTAGGACAGATTATTATGTATACATTATTATTATAATATTCATTTTCCTCTGATTTTAAAACAAATCAGAACATCATTGTAGACTCTTAAAAGTGTAGTGGGACTTTGTTATAAAGCAGAAACTAATAAAAAAAAAGTGTAGTGGGGACTTCCCTGGTGGCGCAGTGGTTGACAGTCCACCTGCCGATGCAGGGGACACGGGTTCGTGCCCCGGTCTGGAAAGATCCCACATGCTGCAGAGCGGCTAGGCCCATGAGCCATGGCCGCTGAGCCTGCGCGTCCGGAGCCTGTGCTCCGCAACGGGAGAGGCCACAACAGTGAGAGGCCCGCATATCGCAAAAAAAAAAAAAAAAAAAGTGTACTGGGCCCTAGGAACAGTGCATACTATACCCAAAGGATAAACCTGATCTGCTAATAACTCCCAACCAAATCCTCCACCTGGTATTTGAAGGGACAAGGCCATATCCTTAACTCCAATCCCCTCAGAAGAAACACAGTGTTTAACATTTGTATTAACTTTATTTTAGAATGAACAAACATAAGGAAAAAGCTTAACTAATCATGTAATTTCCATAAAAGAGAGGAACATTCCAGAAAAGAAAATGCATACTTTAACCCCACTTTGCAGAAGTACACGGCACAATTTATGGATTTAGGGAAAATGGTTTTAACTATACCTCACTGATAAACAATAATACAGCTGGGTTTCTGAGTAGATCACTATATCACATAAAATACAGGAGCCTATAAACAAGTTAACAGTCAATAACAATAAATGTAGTTTTGCTGCAAATGTTTATTCTTATGCTAGTAGTTTCTCAAATTACAAATCAAGTGCATTTTAGTATAACTTGCTGCATTTCTATAACAAAGAGTTGAAGGCACAGTTAGTGCAAACAGAATAAAGCCCATTCACCAAGAAGGCTGGGGAACGGAGGCAATCTCGCTTTGCTTTTTCCAGGAAAAAAAAAATCTCCAAACACATATATCTCAGTTATCAGTTCTGGTAATTTTTCACGGCAACAACAGCAACCTGACAAAAGCCATGAATTCACAATAGCAAGGTTTACATATGCTTAGAGAATTCACTGCCTTCTACATTTCTTTAAAAATTTTACACTGGGCTTCCCTGGGGGCGCAGTGGTTGAGAATCTGCCTGCTAATGCAGGGGACACGGGTTCGAGCCCTGGGCTGGGAGGATCCCACATGCTGCGGAGCAACTAGGCCCGTGAGCCACAACGACTGAGCCTGCACGTCTGGAGCCTGTGCTCCGCAACAAGAGAGGCCGCGATAGTGAGAGGCCCGCGCACTGCGATGAAGAGTGGCCCCCGCTTGCCACAACTAGAGAAAGCCCTAGCACAGTAACGAAGACCCAACACAGCAAAAATAAATAAATTAATTAATTAATAAAAAATAAATAAATAAAAATAAAAAAATTTTTACACTACTGGAGTGCTAGATGGAATGCGTTGTTAAATATATTAGGACAAAAAAACATTAAAAATAAATAAATAAATAAAATATATATTTGGACATAGTTTTATACTGAGAGTACCAGGAAGAGACAACACTTTAAGACTGTAAGTAACTTATGGTTAAGTTTTGGTTACTGTAAACACAGGCAGTCTCTTAACCTGGGGGCTCACATACACCAACCTCCCTGCTTCAGCGATCAATATCTTCTGCCTGGGGGTCCAGGCTTTGGCCTTTAGCACCCCCAACAGCAGCCAACCCGTTCTCATGAGTGACTTTGTCATAAGCCAGCTCATTACATTCCCTGATCACCCCCTCTTGCTCGGTCTCAAGTGCTTCTCCTGTGAAGTACAACACAGCTCTAGGGATGACAAAGGTGCGCAAACTGTGAGCAATGAAGACGTCTTCCACATCTTCATCGGCATCCAGACCCCACTGGAGAGCACTGAAGAAGCTGAAGAAGGACTCTCGGGGAAATTCCTGGGTCACTGTGCGCATCAGTCCCCAAAACCTGTGCCTCTGCTTCTTCAGGACCGCTTGCACAGTGACATTCCTTCCCTCCTTCCAGTCTATCTTGCAGCATATGCAATGCTCCACCGCAGATCCCCTAAAGGGATGGGGGTCAGAGTAATGGAGCTTAGACTTGAGAGTATAAGTTTTGGTCAGCACCTCATTTGTGAAGTAGTCGTTGGGTTCAAAGTGAAATTCCAGAGTGAAGGTGAGCGGCTCATCGGGTTTTGAAAACTTGACTTTCACGTCTCGCAAGAGCTTCAGAATGGGCTCGTCATAATTCTGAATCAATGGAGAGATCTCCTCGACGTTCTTTAAAACTGTGAGCCAGAAATCGGGGATCCCTGTAGGCTCCTCTTTCTCTTCGTCCACATTATGTCCCTCGATTCCTCCATACTCCCCAAACACCTCCACATCCTCGAAACCTTCCTCGCAATATTCCTCCAAGTCCTCATACTCCGGATTCTCCTCCGGACCCTGCATCTGAGCATTAGAATAATCTTCCACCTCATTATAATCATTGTCCTCGGCCTTGGACTTCACCTCACACTCCTCTTTCGTGGGCTCGTAGAGCGCACTGATGATCTGGCGTCTCTTTTCCAATAAGGGCCAATAGATGCCGGCAAATTTCCTCTCGATGGAATGAAATTCCCTCAGGTACTTGGCTTCTAGGCCTGCGGATTTGGCCTGAAGCTTTTTGAGAGCGTACACTCGGTACTTAACTGCCAGAGGCAGGCTCTCAGTAAAGCCCTCGTCTAAGGAGTACCCCATCAAGGCCTGTGGAGAGGATTCGGCTGCCACCGCGCCGATTAATGGGCCTTCTTCACCGGCTGCACCCTGTTCCCCAAGCCCTTCCATCATTAGCTTTTTCACAGGAAAAGACTCACCGAAGTGGAGTAGACGGCAGTTGGTTGAGACGTGGGCACTGGCGGGGGCTAAGATGGAGGCAGAAACGGAAGCTGGACAGAGGGGGAGGAAGCAGCAGAGGGGCAGGCGGGTGCAATACCGGAGCAAGCCTAAGGCTGCAGCCCGAGCAGCCCACTAAACGATCTTTCTCACTAGCTGCCTAAGCAAAAGGAGGAGGTGCCTCAAGCCGATTTCTCAGAGGATGACCCTCTAAACTTTTTTGCTTCAAAGCTCACCTTATTTGCTGGGTAGCTGTGATTGACAAGCTCTTGTCCAATGAATGATTAGAGCCATCACATTTCCAGCGCCACCCCCCCTTCCCAGCGGTAAGGCTCCAAAATTTCTGGACTGGAGGGGTTGAGGACAATCTAGTACAGAAGGAGCAGACTGAGACTAACCTAGATCTTAAGTAAACCTGAGAAAACTTTATCTTAGAAAAGCAAAACGTACAGGCTAGGGGAGTTGTTAGAGGCCTGAAACGTGACTTCCAAGTCACTCTTATATGGAAAATTAATAGATGTAATACGGATGACCACTAATTGAGTGTTGTTCAATAATCTTTTCTAAAACGTACATGCTTTCTTTTTATCCCATGTTTAACGAGTATTACAGTTAAAAAAAATCCAAAAGAGCTCAAGGTTGCAGCTATAATGTCAACTGATTACAAAAACAAACAAACAATAGGAATGTCTTTAGCCCATTGAGATTATTACATTATTTTATCTCCTACTGTAAGGTCATATGTGCAGGGCGGGAGGGGGAAGAGTCTTTTATATTCAAATACACGAAGAAGAGAGAAGGGGGTAAAACACTAAAATATTAACAATGAAGGTCTTTAAGCAATGTTGACTCCCCAAAGATTTCTTATTTTCTAATTTTGGATTTTCAGAATCTCTATGAAGAGTGTACATTCTTTTAAAGTTGTATCAACTCTGATAACATTTACTAGGGAAGAGTGAGATGAGATGGAATGGGGGTAAAGGAGGGCCTATGGTGACCAGTGCCCACAATTATATGTATGACTAGTTAACACTTAATACCTGAATTATCAATATCCCAGAATACTGCTGCTGAATTGCTGAATTGCAAATTACCCTTCCTCCATGCTGGCTGTTTTGGAGGTAAAACAAAAGGATACTCAAATGTGAAGTAATATCCCTAAAAGCAAAACATTTGCCTTGAAATTCTGAATAAATTGGAAATATTCAACGACTTGGCACTAGGAAAAAAGTTAAAGACATGAAAATGTATTAACAAGATGGAATAAATTTCCTATGATAGGGAAACCAACTAGTTTTTTCTTGTCCATATTTCAATACTGATCACATATAATTTAAAGGCTTTGATTTTTAAAGAGTTTGTTATTATATTCCAAATTTAACAGTTAACCCTTTTTGTGTCATAATCACAGAAATAATCATAGAGTGTTAGTGTATTTATTTCCAGGTTTTTAGATGTGTGTGTGTGTGTTTTAATTTAGAAAACTGTAAACAGTGTATTATTGCAGTGCTTCTTCTCACTCTACCACACAACCTCCCTTTTAGATGATAGGTTCCTAAGGATGGGTGACTGGTTGCTTTATAGTGGATGTGGTGCCTGTGCTACTTTCCACTCCAAATTTCCATGTAAAAACCTTTCTTGATAATAATGACGGAAAAGAAGAGGACGGGAAGAGGAGAAGAAATAGGAGTAGAAGGAGGAGGAAGAAAACAGGGAGGAAATTCTTCTCATTGGGCTAAAAGACCTATGGTAGAGAGTCACAAAAATCGGAAGGTCCCAGAAGGTGCTTTGTGTAGAGGATGGAGCAAGGAGCTTAAGTAGAAAGTAAAGAAAAGATGTTCCTTCCCTCAGTAAATATTATGTAAATATTTAACCACTACAATTTGTCTGTGTGTGCCTGTGTTTGATTAAAATATATTTCATTTAAAATAGACTGAAGGTAGAAGGTTCAAATAACATGAAGTTTCAGGCTCATGTGTCAGTCCCATAGTTCTATATTTATGAATCCTACATTGATTGTCTCTGTTTTTAATTCTATAATTAGAAAATTATTTTTCCTCTTCTGATAAATATAATACAAGCTCATTTTAGAAAATTTGGAAAGTAAGAAATTGTGGTAGGTAATAAAACCACTAGCAATCTCACCACTCTGAGAGAACTAATGTGAATATATTGATGCCTTCCCTTCTTTTCCTCTTTGGGTGTGAATAACAAATAGAGATTTTTAAAAATTGAGATCACATAGTATTGACTCTTTCATACCTGCCTTTTTTCCCCTTTTATGTTCCTATCAAAAGGATCTTCCCATGTCAATAAATAGTCTTCAGAATTACCATTTTAAAGATTATTCACTGATATTTAAGTGATTTGAATAATTTAATAATAATAAATGAATAAAAAGATAGATTCATTCATGTGACTTGTTTGCAAATTTCACTTTATAGCCATATAAGAAGTCTTCAAACCAATAGGGAAATACCTGATTACATTACACAAACTTAAACATTGCCATGAAGTATCCAATATATACTAGGAACCCAAATTTGTTTTCTTTTTCCTAATCTCTCCTTTGATCTAGCTATTTATGTACACACACACACACCACACACACACACCTCTAACTTGCATAGACAGTGTAAAAGGTGACAAAGACTCTCTGTTTGACCAAACTTTAGACAGTTTCCTCTAAGCCCTCTTTTTGACTAGACCTTTTCAAAATTTTCCTCAAGCCTACCTGGTTTTATTTTAGTAAGAATCCTGCTAAGCCAGTTTAGAGAGAACCCTCTTACCCTTGATATCTGATCAAATTCCTCACCCCCCACCATCTTCCAGGTGATAGCTGATCACCCTGGCCTGTCTTCAGCAAGAATCCTTTTAGATCAGTTTAGCAAGAATTACCCCTATCCTTGATGTCTTCTGTTAGTAATTTTCCATCCACTTACCCTTCCAACCTACTCCTTGGCTATAAATCCTCACTCGTTCTTGTACTTGGAGTTGAGCCAGATCTCTCTCCCGTATTGTAACAGTCTTAATACCTATCACAATAGTCCAGAATAAAGTCTTCCTTACCATTTTAATGAGTGTCAGATTAATTTTTCTTTAACAAAGGTTAAATAACACAGAGCCAATAGTTGCTACACCTGGAGTTGTGGAATTTGGAGTAATTTCAATGCTTTGTTTTTCTATTCATTTATTAGTATTTCCTAACTATATTTTCATAATTCATACTCAATTTGCATAATTAGAGGCATGAATAAATAAATGTATTAATAAATGAATGAATTAGAGGAGAATAAAGAAGAAGCCCAAGTCTTTCCAATAGTAAACAACTCATCTCCCTGCAGAAAGAGCTCAACTCACCAGAGAGATTCTGGTAGTTTGGCCACAGTAAAATAATCTGCTACTTTCAGTGTCTTCTGTCCATAGCAGGCCCCAGTTAGCTTACACTTTTTCCTTGAATACATGGCTTAAGTATCTTGCACACCCTAAGGATTTCAAAACACTCGTTGCCCATCATCTAATTTCTAGATGACAAGTAGACTAAAATTTTTGGACGCCTATCATCCTAGAAATGTTACCAGCTGGCTTCAACTTTGAGAAAGGAAACTGGTTTTCAGAGAATTAAGAAAGCTAAGACAGGGCTTCCCTGGTGGCGCAGTGGTTGAGAGTCCGCCTGCCGATGCAGGGGACACGGGTTCGTACCCCAGTCCGGGAAGGTCCCACATGCCGCGGAGTGGCTGGGCCCGTGAGCCATGGCTGCTGAGCCTGCACATCCGGAGCCTGTGCTCCGCAACGGGAGAGGCCACAGCAGTGAGAGGCCCGCGTACCACACACACAAAAAAAGAAAGCTAAGACACATATTCTCATGATATCCAAATGCAATGACGGAAACACAAATAACACTATTGAACTATTTCTGTTTACACTTAGAGTTCTAGTTGCAATGACTATATTGTTCCAAATGAAAATATGACTTATGCACATTACAATTATACAGAGTAGTTAGAAAAGTTTTTTACTTGGCACGAAGTAACTATTCAATAACTACTGCTCTTTCCTTGAAAAAGTTTTTTCCCCTAAATTTCCATAAGGACAAATATAAGTTACCAGTTTCCAAACAGTGAAGGTTGCTTTAGCTTATCTTTCATTTAACTATGGAAAATTATGCCTCTTTTATAAATATCATGGAACTTTAATTAGCTGACAATAAAAGTCCTACATAGCCCTATAATATTTCTAATTTTAAAAGAATGGAATGAAATCAGAAAAACAGGTTGACAAGTATTGGATGCACACTTTCTGGCCGTTTATTTTTTATCTATCTATTTATGTCTGTCTGTTTATCTATCTATCTAGACACACCCTTTAGCTGTGTGGCACATGAAAGTAGATACTCCAAACACGGGGCAAATTAAATCACATGGATCTATTTCAAGATATTAAGTTTAGAGAAATTAATCCATGGATTTCCAAAAAAACCCAAAATCTCCAGTGAATTGACTAAACTGTCTTCTGATGACAACATAGCTGATACAAATATGTCCCCCTTGGAATCTGCATAACAGAATGAAGGAAATGGAAAGTTAATGAGGCCCTAGGTTTGACTTCTTTATGCATAGATGTCAAGTGCTTTCACTGGGCTTTTAAATCCCCAGTATACTCATACCACCTCACCACCAAAAACAACTATCTCACAAATTGACCTCCCAATAAAATCCTCTATAAAATAAACAAATGGACATTTGTTTCCACAAAGTCACACCAGTCTTACATCTTACATAGATTATGTTTAATGGATGTTCCTATTATTAAACACATATGAATAAAAAATGAAAACTGTATTACTTACAAATTTAGCTAATTTTTCATGTTATAACTTCCCTGTCCTTTATGGCCTTACTATCATTTAAAGTCAAAATGAACTTTTAGAAAATAAAAGACCATTTATTTCTAACTTACAGATAGAAACTACTTATTTTTTCCAAAAGCACCCCCAATCTTTTTCAAAGTGTGTTTTATAAATGCCGTTTTGTTTGGAGCTTGAGAATTTTATTGTAAAATCTTCACAGCATATTTTCTCCTCTAGCTTCTCCACCTGGAAAATGATGCCTTGGGTCATAAGGTCAATCAGTAGTAATATAGGAAATAAATCACTGATCTCCTGAGTCCCTTCCTATGTTCTATCTAGACAAGTTAAATTTATAAAAATCATCTAGGAAAATTTATCAAAATAATTCCAACAACGGAAAAAATTACTACATAGCATAAATCTGAGAAAAGAAAAGCAGCTACTGACACCAGGAGCTGGTCTGGCACACAAGTAGTTCTTGGTGCTCTCCTGTTGAATATAAATAATCTTACACCACCAGCATAAGAGAACGCCACTCTGTGACCATAATGAACCAAGATAAAAAGGACACGACTTAGTAATAGTGTCTGAACACGGAAAAATACATGGACATTTTCCAAAGCACAAAAATGACCGAACATGCCCCTATCCTGGCCAACATGAGTAAATGATGCTCTAATTTACCAATTAGTTTTCACCTCATTTTAATCGCCCTTATTTTTAGATAACACATTTTAAAAGTATGAAGTCATAGAATTGCCTCCACCTCCTGACATCACCCAATCCAGAGTAAACCCTAGCTTGCTTAAATCTTCTATCTAATCACCTAAAACAAATGCAAATCCTATAATAAATCATTTTGAACATCTACTGTATGGGGATGTTCAAGACAACTCAGACTTTTGCTACTGATCATAGGACTCAGCATATAGTCATAGTGACAGCCAAAATGTATTATAGTAAGGGATACAAATCAAAATCAGCAAAGGGAATAGGCCTATGGGTCAAAGGCTAGAGAAGACCAAGAGCTTCCAATAGTCTTTTTTGAGAGATGTCTCACCATACGCACTTAATTTCTCCAGTAATGAATTTCTCCAGCAGTGAGCTGGGAAGCTCACTAGAGACTGAGTGACCAAGGTCTTTATTGGAGGTTTGTCATGTAGGCCCCTAATGTGGCCTCCCATACGGGGACTTTCTGCCCCAGTCTGGTCCAATTAATTCAGTTTAGTCCTTGGTTTTTTAAGAAGACTGTCTGAAGGTGATCAGTTCCAAACTGTTTTGCTTGTCCATGACACCAGATCATCTGCTTTGTGAGTGTGAAGGACATCTGGAGGTGCTCTGCATGGAAAATGCAGCAGGATACCCCCTGCTGTCTCATAGTCAGCATGGTCAGGTGTGAACTTAGGCTCCGTAGTCAGTTTGAATTCAAAACACTCTGAGCAAATTAGAAGATAACATTGGTGCTTTTATTGATGGGAGGGAAGGTTTCAGGTACAGCTCTGAAAAACAAAGGTCTCTAATTTCTTATCCATCCACCCATCCCCAACCCCATTCTCATGTTTCCCTGGGTACCTGTTTTTTTTTTCCTTAGTTATTATAAAGTCAGTGTGTCTTATTCAGTAATCATAATTTACATTTCTCCCATATTTTCGTCTCATCCAGACCATTCACCTGGATGAGTTTTATGAAAGAAGGACCAAAACATTTTCACAGAAAAACAATTTTACATGACTTAACCAGATCATGTTCTGACCAAATCCCTAATTTTCAAAAAATTTCAAAGTGTCTTTATATAATGTTTAATCAATTTGTCCTGATCATTTATCCAGTGAGAAGACACAAAAAGAGCAATGCCATTCTGGAGACATCTGTATTGAATAAACACAGTACTTTACTAAGGCATGAGTATCAAGAGAAAGGTGAGGGAAGTAGAGTCAGGCTACCAGTAGACTGTTGCAAAGTGCAACTAATCCAGAAAGTCAAACACTGCAAGCCATCAACAACCAGCTGTGGATTAAAAATGTTGCCTACCATATAAGTTAACAAAAGATGTTGCAGCCATCAAGCCATCAGCACTGCAGCCACCTACTATACCCAGAGGGGATTCAGGATGGAGAAAAGCAGGATAGTGGCCCTAGTTATTTAAGATGCATAGCAAAGGAATGATTTCAATGAGCACAAACTCTTGCATCTTCCCATATATAGAAGAGCACTAAATTCATTAACTTGAGATGTCTGGTTTTCCTTAATTAACAGTAATCTGTTGATGTTCCGACTACCTGGTTTTTGTTGCAAAAACCACTATACATCCTGGTTCCTCCCTTACCTCTTCAGAGCAGTCCCTCAGAGCTATCTGAGAGGCTGTCTTCTGGGCTTAAGTCCTCAGTTTTGTCTGCCAAAAAACCCCCATAATTCTCAACTTTTAGGTTATGCATTTTTTCAGTTGACACAACCATCTCCACTAAAGGGTCAAATGTCCAATCTGTCATGAGTAGATAGAGGAGTCACAGTCCTGTGCTATGCCCTCCTCCAACTTGCAGCTTTCAACTTTAATAACAAGTTAAGAATGCAATTATTTGTGTGTGTGTGATAAGAACATACCTCAATAAAGTGGTTTCTTTTAAAAATGCAACTAGTCTCTGTGTAAGAAATAAAGAGGCATTCAATAGCTCAATTTTAGGAGGTCCCATTAGACGATAAGCCCTTTTCTGTGGGCTTTTTTTTTTTTTTTTTTTTGCGGTACGCGGGCCTCTCACTGCTGCGGCCTCTCCTGCCGTGGAGCACAGGCTCCGGGCGCGCAGGCTCAGCGGCCATGGCCCACTGGCCCAGCCACTCTGTGGCATGTGGGATCCTCCCAGACCGGGCCACGAACCCGCATCCCCTGCATCGGCAGGCGGACTCCCAACCGCTGTGCCACCAGGGAAGCCCTGTGGGCATTTTTATGTTACCCAAATGGTCCCCCCAACATCCAGGATATTTTCATAGTTGATGGTCCCACGGAGGGGTGTTCTAAATCTGCAACAGTATCAGAGTCTGTGTTCTCCTTTTTGAGTGGAGCAATTTCATCCAGTTTTAGTTCAGCATAGTTAATGCTGAGACTGAAGCAGTTCACAGCAAAAAATATTAGGTTTCAGATATAGAGTTAAGTACAGGCAATTAGCATTTGTGAATTCAGGATTCCAACCAAGCAAGAGACTTTTCTTCGGCATCAGAAAACAAGCTGTGTTGCAGGACCATAAAGTTGTGTTCCAAGTTCAAGGGCCAAGCAAGGCTTTGCAAAGTCCTTTTTATCTTGTCAGGCTTAGAATCCAAATTGACCTCAAAAGTGCACACATCAGGAAAAAATTTCAACAGACTCTAATGGTCAGACATTTGATTTCCACAAGGGCTTATTAGCTGACTAAAAACTCATTTTTAGAAAAATATAGAGAAACAAGGATAAGAGTGACATTGAAACATCTCTTCAAAAACCGTTAAAATAAGAAGAAAGTAGAGTGAGATATATAAATTGTTGAAAGAAAAAAATCACCCCAAATCCACCAACCTAGAACTTTGTTAGCAAAATTAACATTCAAAAATGAAGAAGAAATAAAGACTTTTCTCAGGCAAACAAAAATTGAGGAAATTTGTCACCAGTAAACTTGCCTTGCAATAAAAGCTAGAAAACGTTCTCCAGAGAGAATGAAAATGATATAGCTCAGTAACCTGTTCTATATAAAGATAGAGTGTTCAAGAAGGAATAAATAAAGGTGAAATAAAACCATTTGTTTTTCTTATTATTAATTGATTTAACAGATAACAGTTTGTTTAAAATAATAATAGCTACAATGTATTGGGTGATTATAGCTTATGAAAAAGTGAAATGAATGACAGCATAATAAAGAATGATAGGGAAGAATTGGAACACTGTTACATAGTACCTGAACTATCTATGAAACAGTGCAATGTTATTTGAACATAGACCTAAATTAGTTGTAAATGTTTATTGTAAACTCTACGGCAAACACTAAATTAAAATAAATAGAATTATAATAGATATGTTGAAAGGAGAGAATATGGAATCACATAAAAAGCCCAATTAAACCACATAAGGTTAAAGGTGAGTGGAAGACAAAGAAAAAAAAAGAAACAAAGAACAAGGAGAGTGAATAGAAAGCAGCTACACGTATGGTACATATTATTTCAACCATATCAATAACCACTTTAAATATGAATTGTTTAAAAACACTCTCTTAGTCTTTTTGGGTTACTATAAGAAAAGTAGGGACTTCCCTGGTGGTCCAATGGTAAAGAATCCGCCTTCCAATGCAAGGAACGTGGGTTCAATCCCTGGTCAGGGAACTGAGATCCCACACACAGTGGGGCAACTAAGCCCACGTGCCACAACTACTGAGGTCATGTGCCTCAATGAGAGAGCCTGCACAGTGCAAACTACAGAGCCCACACACTCTGGATCCCACATGCCACAACTAGAGAGAGAAAACCCACACACCACAACTAAAGAGAAGCCTGCACGCCACAATGAAAGGTCTCCCATGCCTCAACAAAGATCCCACGTGCTGCAACTAAGACCCAACACAGCCAAAAAAATTAATATTTTTTTTAAAAACATCCATTGATAGTTCTTAATTCAGTCTTAACAAAAAAAAAAAAGAAAAGTACTATAAACTGGGTGGATTATAAAAACAAACATTTATTTCTCACAGTTGTGGAGGCTGTAAGTCCAAGATCATGGTACTGGAAGATTTGGTGTCTGGCGAGAGCATGTTTCCTGGTCCATAGGTGGACATCTTTTCACTGTAATCTCATGTTGTGGAAGGGACAACTGACTTTTCTCAGACCACCTTTATAAGGGCACTAATTTAATTCATGAGGGCTCTGCAATCCCAAACAAAATCCCAGCAAGTTATATTGTGGCTATTGACAAACTTATTCTAATATTGATATGAAATGACAAAATAGACAACACAATGCTGAAAAAGAACAAAGTTGGATAATGGATATTGCTCATCTTTAAGATATGAGATAAAGCTACAGGTAACAATTTCTGTAAAAAATGCCATTGAGATTTTGATGGGGATTATACTGAATCTGTAGATTGCTTTGGGTTGTATACACTTAAACAATATTAAGTCTTCCATTCCATGAACACAGGATGTATTTCCATTTCTTTGTGTCTTCTTTAATTACTTTCAGCAATGTTTTATAATTTTCAGCATACAAATTTTCTCCTCCTTTGTTAAGTTTATTTCTAAGTATTTTATTCCTTTTGGTGCTACTGTAAATGAGATTGTTGTCTTAAATTCCTTTTCAGAAAGTTTCTTATTAGTGCATAGAAACACAACCAATTTTATGTTAATTTTGCATCTTCAACTTTGCTAAACTTTTTATTAGTTTTATCAATTTTTTTGTGGAGTCTAGGGTTTTCTACATAAAATCACATCATCTGCAAACATATAATTTTTACTTCCTCTTTGCAATTTGGTTGCCTTTTCTTTCTTTTTCTTGTCTAATTGCTTGGGCTAGAACTTCCAATACTATTTTGAATAGGAGTGATGAGAAAAGGAGAACTCTTTCCTTGTACCAGATCTCAGAGGAAAAACTTTTAAGTTTTTCCCTGTTGAGTTTGATATTAGCTGTGGGCTTGTTATATATGGCTTTTATTATGTTGAGATACGTTTCCTCTATACCCAATTTGTTGAGAGTTTTTATTATGAATGGATATTGAATTTTGCCAAATACTTTTTCTGCATTTGTTGAGATATCATGTGATTTTTATCCTTCATTTTGTTAATGTTGTGTATTGTGTTAACTGATTTGCTTATGTTGAACCCTCCTTGCATCCCAGAGATAAATCCTACTTGACTGTGGTGTGTGATCCTTTTAATGTGCTATTAAATTTGGTTTGCTAGTACTTTGTTGAGGATTTGTACATCTATGTCCATCACGGTTATAGTCTGTAGTTTTACTTTCTTGTAATGTCTTTGTCTAGCTTTGGTGTCAGGGCAATTCTGACCTTGTAAAATGAGTTTGAAAATGTTCCCTCATTTTCAGTTTTTGGAATAATTTGAGAAGGACTGGCATTATTTATTTAAATGTTTGTTAGAATTCACAAGTGAAGCCATCTGGTCTTGGACTTTTCTTTGTTGGGAGGTTTTACACCTGTGATTCACATGGAACCAAAAAAGACCCTAAATAGCTAAAGCAATTTTGAACAAGGAAAACAAGGCTGGATGTATCACACTTCTTCATTTCAAAATATACTACAAAGCCACAGTAGTTAAGACAGTGTGTACCTGAATAAAAACAGACATACAGACCAATGCAACAGAATAGAAAGCACAGAAATAAACCCACAGATATAGTCAACTGATCTTCAACAAAGGATCCCAAAAATACACAATGGGGAAAGACTAGTTTCTTCAACAATGTTGGGAAAACTGATATCTACTTGGAGAAAACTTGTATTGGACCCCTACCTTACATGATACACAAAATACAACTCGAAAGGGATTAAAGACTTAAACGGAAAACCAGAAACTGTAAAACTCATTGAAGAAAACATAGGAGAAAAGCTTTTTGACATTCGTCTTGGAAGTGATTTCTTTGCAACAGTATATGATACCACAAGCACAGGCAAAAGCAAAAGTCAACAAATGGGATTGCATCAAACCAAAAAACCTGTGCACAACAAAGGAAACAATCAACTGAGTGAAAATACAACCTACTGAATGGAAGAAAATATTTGTGAACCATACATCTGGTAAGGGATTAATATCCAAAATACATGAGGACTTATACAACTAAAAACAAAGTAAGGTGGTAAGGGAGAAAGTTAGGGACAAAAAAGTATGACATACAGGAAACAACAAAATAGCAAAATCTAAGCTTTTTTCCTAACAGTAATTATTTCATGTAAATGGATTAAACCCCTCAATGAAAGAAGCACAGTTTGGTAGAATGGATATAAAAAAATGATCTCACTATATGCTGACTGTAAAGACTCTCTTTATATCTAAAGACATACTTAGGTTGAAAGTAAAATAGTCTAAAAAATATTCCATGCATATAGTAACTAAAAGAAAGCAGGGTACCTATATTAATATCAGATAAAAGAGACATTAATTTAAAAAATGTTTCAAGAGACACAAAAGGAAGGGTCTTATATATCAATAAAAGGGTCAATTCACCATGAAGATGAAACAAACATATATATAACCAGAAGTCATAAATAAATATGACAGTGGTGTCAATGAAGAAATAGATAGTTCTATAGTAATAGTAGGAATCGTCTTAAAACCCTACCTTCAATAATAACCCCAGACAGAAGATTAATAAAGAAATAGAGGACTTGAACAACACTATAAACCAATTGCATGTAATAAGCTTATATAGAACACTTCACCCAACAAGAAGCAGAACATATTTTTTCTTAAGTGCACATGGAAGAGACTCTAGTATAGATCATTTTGTAAGGACACAAAACAAGTCTTAGTAAATTTAAAAAGATAGAAATCACACAAACTATCTTTTCCAATCACAACAGAATGAAACAAAAAATAAAACCAATAGGAGAATGAAAAGGGAAATACACAAATATGTGGATATTAAACAATATACTCTCTAAAAAATGGGTCAAAGAAGAAATCATAAGGGAAATTAGAAAATATCTTGAGACAAATGAAAATGAAAAGACATTCCAAAATTTATGGGATGGATTAAAGCAGTGCTAAGAGGGAATTTATTGCTTTAAATGCTTACTTTACAAAAAGAAGAGCTATCTCAAATCAATAACTTAACATTACATCTAAAGGAATTTGAAAAAGAACTAACTAAAACTAACAGAAGGAAATAAAGATTAGTGAAGAGATAAAGTATTGAAGGAAAAAACAACAGAGAAAATCAATGAAACCAAAAGTTGGACTTTAAAAAATAAATCAATAAAATTGACAAAACTTCAGGTAGGCTGAATAACGAAAAAAAAGAGATAATACTCACATTACTAAAATTATAATAAAAATGAAAGAGAGCACTTTTGACTACCAATTTTATAGGAATTAACAAGATTATAAGAGAATTCTATGAGCAATGATACATCAACCAATTAGATAACCCAGATGAAATGGACAAACTCTTAGGGGTATATAACATAACAAGACTGAATCACGAAGTACTAGAAAATATGAATAGACCTATAACCAGAAAGGAGATTGAATCAGTAATCAAAATCTTCCCAATAAAGAAAAGTCTAGGACCGGATATCTTCACTGGTGAATTCTACCAAACATTTAAAGAAATAATACCAATCCTTCTCAAACTCTTTTAAAAAATTGAAGAGGAGGAAACACTTACTAACTCATTTTAGCAGGACATCTTTACTCTGACACCAAAGAAAGACAAAAACAATACAAGAAGAGAAAACTACAGACCATTATCCCTTATAAATATTGATGCAAAAATCCTCAACAAAGTACTAGCAAAGTGAATTCAGCAATGTTAAAAGGATTATATACCATGACCCAGTGGGATTTATTCCTCAAAATGCAAGTGTTGGCCTGAAACAGACTACCAGATATTTCTCCAGGAAATATAGATTTATTCAGGATCAGCAGAGAATTGCAATTCAGCATCTGCAACCATGTGAGCCACATGCAAGTCCACACACAGCAAGGAAAGGAGAAGGCTTTAATAAGGAGAAAAAAGAAGGTTGGGAGGGCTATAGTAAACAAAGAGTCCATGGCTTTTCATTGTCTGACACCTTGCCAGAAAAAAAAAAAGGAGTCTTTCTTCTTCCTGTTGAACTCAGTTATTGTCACAAGGCATGAGAACGCCCCTTCTGGTCTCCCAAATCTATTTAATTTAGGTTTCTGTTCATTAATTTTTCACACCAGGATGGTTCAACATATGAAAATAATCAGTGTTATACACTACATTAACAGAATGAGGAAAAAACCCACATGATCATCTCAATTTATGAAGAAAAAGCATTTGACAAAATTCAATACACTTTCATGTTAAAAAAAACACTCAACAAACTAGGAATAGAAAGCAATTACTGGAATATATATTATGGGTATAATGAAAAGCCCACAGCAAACATCATAGTGTTGGAAGACTGAAAGCTTTTCTTTTAATGTCAGGAACAAGATAAGGATGCTCACTTTCACCTCTTCAATTCAACGTATTATTGAAAGCTTTATTCAGTTCAATTAGGCAAGAAAATGAAAACAAAATGGCATTCAAATTAGAAAGAAGTAAAACCACCTCTGTTTACAGATGACATGATCATATTTTAAGAAACCCCTAAAGATTCCACAACTTTGTTAGAACTAATAATCAAATTCAGCAAAGTTCCAGGATACAAAATCAATACACAAAACAGTTACATTTTCATGCACTAGCAATGAACAAATCAAGAGAGAAGTTAAGAGAGCATTCCATAATTCCATTTATAATAGCATCAAAAAGAATAAAATATTTAATAAACCTAACCAAGGAGGTGAGAGATTTGGACACTGTAAACTATGAAATATTGCTGAAAGACAGAAATAAACATAAGGACATCCCATATTCATGGATTGGAAGAATCAATATTGTTAAGATGTCTATACTACCCAAAGCGATCTACAAATCTAATGCAATCCATATCAAAATCCCAATTATAACTTTGTGAAAATAGAAAAATCCCTCCTAAAATTCATATGGAATCTCAAGGGACCTTGAATAGCCCAAACAATCTTAAAAAGGAAGGACACTGTTGGATGACTCATATTTCCTGTTATCAAAATTGTGACCACCTAGAGGGGTGGGATAGGGAGGGTAGGAGGGAGGGAGACGCAAGAGGGAAGAGATATGGGAACATATGTATATGTATAACTGATTCACTTTGTTATAAAGCAGAAACTAACACACCATTGTAAAGCAATTATACTCCAATAAAGATGTAAAAAAAAAAACTTACTACAAGTCTACACTAATCAAAACAGTGTGAAAATGGCATAAAGACAGATCTACTATAAGAATAGAATGGACCAATGGAATAGAATAGACTCTCCAGAAATACACCCTCGCATATATGGTCAGATGATTTTTGACAAGGTTGCTAAAATAATTCAATGCGGGAAAGGAGAGTCTTCAACAAATGGTGCTGTAAAAATTGGATATCCACATGCAAAAGAATGAATTTGGACCCTTACCTTCCACCATATACAAAAATTAACATAAAATGGATCAAATACCTAAATGTAAGAGCTGCAACCATAAAACTCTTAGAAGAAAACATAGGGGCAAAGCACCATGACATTGGCATTGGTAATGATTTTTTTGGATATGACACCAAAAGCACAGGCAACAAAAGAAAATATAAATTGGAGTTCATCAAAATCAAAAAGTTTTTTGCATCAAGGATACTATCAACAGAGCTAAAAGGCAACCCTAGGATGGGAGAAAATATTTGCAAATAATATATCTGATAAGGCATTAATATACAGAATATACAAAGAATTTTTATGATTCAACAACAACCAAAAAAAGCCAATTCAAAAATGGATAAAGGACTTGAATAGACATTTCTCCAAAGAAGATATACAAAAGGCCATGAAGCACAAGAAAAGATGCTCAACATCACTAATCATTGGGGAAATTCACATCAAAACCACAATGAAATATCCCTTTACATCCAATATGACGTCTGTTATTGAAGAAAACCACAGAAAATAGTATGTATTGGCAAAGATGTGGAGCAATTTGAACCCTTGTAAAATGGCACAGCCATAGTGGAAAACAGTATGGCAGTTCCTCAAAAAATTAAACATTGAATTATCATATAATCCAGCAATTCCACTTCTGGATATATACCCCAAAACAGGGTCTCAAACGTATTTGTACACCCATGTTCATAGCAGCATTACTCACAATAGCCAAATGGTGGGGGGAAAAAACAAATGTCTATCGATGGTTGAATAGATAAACAAAATGTATTTTACATGTACAATCTAATATTATTCAGCCTTTAAAAAGAAGGAAACTCTAATATATGCTACAATATGGATGATTCTTGAAGACACTGTGCTAAGTGAAATAATTCAGACACAAAAGGACAAATATTGTAGGATTCCACTCATACGAGTTACTTGGAGTAGTCAAATTCATGGATACAGATAGTAAAATGGTAGCTTCCAGAGGCTGGGGGCTGGAGGAATGGGGAGTTATTGTATAATGAATACAGAGTTTCAGCTTGGGAAGATAAAAGGCTCTGGAATGAATGGTTGTGATTGTCTCACAATAATGTGAATGTACTTAATATCACTGAACTGCACACTTAAAGTGGTTAAAATTATAAATTTTACATTATGTATATTTTATCAATATAAAAAAATGGAGGAAACTGTATATGTAAGGGGGGGTAATATGGGAACTTCCTATACTATCTGCTCAATTTTAATGTATATCTTAAACTGTTCTAAAAATAGTCTAGTAATACAAAAAATAGGTTATAAATTCTTTAAAAATCTCCTATAATTTAGATGCCCCAAGGACAATCTTATTCCCAAAAAAAAAAAAAAAAAAAAAAACAATGACAGTAGTACTCTCAATGACTATCAGATTCTACTCCCGGTATTTCGTTTTTCACATTTTAGATTTCCCAGTACCTATGAGATTCTTGGGATTTGCCCTCCATAGGTCAGTCCCCTTAATTCCTTTATCTATGAGTTCCTAATGACAGAAATACAATTTCATTCCTCTTTCTATATAAGAACACAGTAGACACATCCTAAGTCTGAATGAATGAATAAACTATCTAAAGGTAAAATATACAAATGGTTTGTGATTTGGAAAAGACAGAAGTACCAGTTTTACAAATATACACTCAAGTTCTGGAAATCCCATGACATAACTTTGGATTGCACACAGATTGCTCAAATTACATGAATAGTTTTTATTGAAATATTATTTCTGAGACTGTACATAAGCAATATACTGTAATTGGTTAAGTTGTTTCTCTTGGGGATATGGGTTAACAATTCTTAAACATTTATAATGGGATTAAGCAAATAAGTAAATAGATAGTGGATGGTGAGAATCAGATTTTTCACTGTTGGAGTGAGAGGTTACAGAGAAGCAAGGGGATGGGTCTAGAATGATCCATGTGGTAACAGATTAGGGTCAGAGAAATCAATATGAAAGCATGTTTAGTTTAACATAGATACTGATGGATAGTAATAGAAATAATTATAGAGATGTGTGTATACAAAGGTTAGCATATATACGTAAATTTCCTAGCTCTGTTTAGGAAAAGGTGTAGAAGCAACGACATCCCAGTAGCACTGAACCCACCAAGTGCTCAGAACTTGATTTCTGACACCATTCTCCAAAAAAAGGAATAAGGTATCCTTGGAGAAATGGCTGATTCTAGGACTGAAATAGGAATATACAAAATTAGTCTGTAGCATCTTGTAATGCCAGGCACATACAAAGATGCGGGTATGCCTACAGACATAGGAACCAACTCAAAGAGCTATGAATGGCCAAAGCTGGAACAATCTGTGTAACAAAGGAAATAAGGTACTATTAGATTATAACCCAAGTCATAAAATACATGTCTATGAAAACATACATACATACATACATATATACATAAATGGAAGAAGAGATATTCTCTTGCAAAGAAGGATTTTAAATAGTTTATGTAGATACTCCTGATGTAGCATAAATCCCCAACACTTAGGCGTAGACTATGTTTATTAACTTGCATCCAAAGAGTAACAGTATGGAAAGTGGAGGGGGAGAGGGAGTGTAACTTCACAGTGGAGAAACCTAACAAACACTATCTTAGTCAGGTGATCAAGGTTAACATCATCAGTTATATCATTTTGATGGCACTTTTCATCAATATGATGTGATGAGAAAGGCACTTCACCTCTTTAGTCTTCCTCCCCAAAATCCATAAACCTAGTCTAAGCATGAGAGAAACATCAAACAAATCTGAATTGAGGAGCATTCTACAAAGTACCTGACTGATTCTCCTCAACACTGTCAAGGTAATCAAAAACAAAAACACTTGCACATTAAACCTAACCAGGGTGACAGCCTGATAAAATATAAGATTTAAATAGGACCCAGTGTCTTATAATACTAACAATGTCCAAGATATAATAAAAAATCACTCAACATATCAAGAACCAGAAGATCACAACCCGAATGAGCAAAACCAATCAACAGATGCCAACACCAGCATCACTCAGATGTTGGAATTATCTGATAAGGATTTTAATAAAGCAGCCATAATTAAATGCTTCAAGAAGCAGTTATGAACACTACTGAAACAAATGAATAATAGAAAATCTCAGCAAAGAAATAGAAGTTATAACAATGAATCAAATAGAAATAATAACATTGAAAAAATAAAACAACCAAAATTAAAAACTCACTGGCTGGTTTCAACTGCAGAATGCAAATGGCAGGAAACAATCAGTGAACTCGAACACAGACAAATAGAATTTACCCAATCTGAACAAAAAGAAAATAGACTGGAAAAAATGAGCAAAACCACAACACCTGTGACAATAATAAAAGATCTAACATGTACGTCATCTGGGTCCCAGAAAGAAAGGAGCAGGAGTGTGGCGCTGAAAAAATATTCAAGTAAATAAAAGCTGAAAAACCCCAAAATCTGGCAAAAAGCATAAGCTTACAGGGTTCATATGATTTTATGTTCTATTTTTGCACCTGCCTGTGAGTCTATAATTATTTCAAATAAAAAGAGAAAAAAAGGCATTTAATCACCTCAAATCCTCTTCTGTTTGTGATTACCTCAGGGATATAAAGCTATAAAAGAGTAGCTATAATTTAAGTCCCTATTATGTACAAAGCCGATTATATTATAATGTGATCCTAAGAATCCTAAGAAGTGATGATGATGATTATAATAATAATCACCTAATGTTTTAGGGCTTGTTATGTGCCAGACATTGTGCTGAGTACTTGACAGTCTTTATCGCAATGAGTTATCAAAACAGTCTTATGACCTAGACACTACTAATTATCTCCATTGTACAGATAAGGAAACTGCTGACAAGTGGAATTTATTAGTTTGACCCAGGTCACATAATACACAAGTTTCACAATAGGGACAAGAACCCAGATTTTTTTAAAAAATTAGTTTTCAAAAAAGCAATAAATTTAAATTAAATCTATGACTAAGTGAGAAGTAGGTCACATTACCAAAGTGTAAATTATAGAATATTTAAGAGGAAATGAGATTTAATTCCTGTAATAATTTTACATTGTTAAGCTGCATTAGGAAGTTTTCTTAAAAACCTTCAGCCTAGCTGTTACCATATACTCTAAGTCAATCAAGTAACAAACCTGACAAAGGAACTTAGGTTAATATCTATTCCAGTACTAGCACCAAGCAGCTTTAATATGGGTAGAGACATTTTAACATAAGTAAACTAGCAGCATCATTCAGTTTCACTGAAGGCAGCATGATGCGATGAAAAGAGCGCAAGTGATGAGATCAGATCTCAGATTTCTCATCTGAAAAACTGAGATAACCACTCTTACCCAAACACTACTGAGGACTTTAATGCTGGAGTGTTCTGCAAACACCATACAGTAAGAGTATGTAAGTTTAATACTTGACCAAGAAATGTAAATGTCTGAAATTGCATAATATGGGTTTCATCAAGTAAAAGCACCTTTTCAATTCCTCTAAGGTAAAGAGAAACATACCTCATCATAGTTAGGAAAACTCATCGCAAACCACTCGCTCTTTCCTAATCCATATGATTCCTAACAAACTACATGATATTTTGGACAACAAAGATTATTGTCTAAGTATCATTTCCACTTGTTACTAGCATATTTTGCATTAAAACATGTATATTTACGCACAGATGTGAGCATGCACACAATATCAATTTTTATTACCTCCTTTCACCTTGATAGCTGATGGAGAAGTAACAAATGATAAAGCACTCCATATTGGTTCCACCTGCTGTCAATCTCTGACCATGAGCTTCCTCTCATCCTGGGTCATCCAGTGTGTGTGTGTGTATGTTTGTGTGTCTGTGTCTGTGTGTGAAAGAGAATCTGAGAGCATGTTAAGTGTGAAATAGAAAATTTAATAAAAATACTCATTTTTTAACATTTTCATGAAGTTGCCTTGTGAAATTTTTATTTCAGCACCAATCTTAGCAAATAAGACTACTGGGAAAGCTTTTTTCTCATGGCCCAGTGATACACTCCATTGGAATGCAGAACCTTTTGTATGAGGTTTAAATCAATACACGAATTCTCTATTTTACAGAGGCAGTGAATTACAACTAGGGGTCATAAAGGACCCCAGCCCTGAAAAAACTTCTTTCCTAGGGCATGTACGAGCATACATGGATGGCAGGGTGGGAGGAGAGATAGAGTTGAATCATCATGGAGGCCCCTAGTGTAAGTCTCCTCTTTGGCCTTTGTTTAAGCACGCTGGTCAAAAGGAGTGGATGAATAGTGTTCAGGTTCCGGTGCTTTATGAAACCATATTCTATGTGTAAGAGTACCTGTGGCCTGTAAGAAGGCAGGCAGTTCTGGCCGAGGCACACAGGGGTCAGATGCCATACGCAGCTTTGAAGGAGGCTGGGAGTGAAGACATTCACACATGTTACAGTGTTCCATATAAAGTTGTAATTTATATTCCTTTGTAAAAGATTATCTGCTTTCAAATAGTTAGCTACATGCTGCACATAGCTGTGTGGTAACTGAAAAATCAAATCTGTTATATACTTATGAATGATATATAATTTCATGTGATTTTCATTTTCTGTATTTATTTCCGTTTTCCAAATATTTTAATTTAATGATGCATTTATTGGCCAGTGAACAAAATGGCCTCTGATGAGTGTTGAGCCTGGTGTACACAGCTACAAGGCTAATGAATGCACTCAGCAGTGAGGAACACCAGAGTCAGAGTCACTTTATTTTCTTCTTCATTAACCAGGCTTGCCACTAACGTAAGTATTGCTGGTAAACTTGCCACTTAGCCCTCCTTAATACTTGCAGAAGTCTTGGAGATTCTGTTATTAAAATGTGAAGTATATGATTTCACTTTTTGTAAATTAGAAACAAATTAGGGGGACAATTATTAATAATTTAATAATAATTTACTGTACCCTTACTGCATACCAGACAGTTTTGAGTGTTTTAGATATAAACTTGATAATAAAAATAATAAAGATAGACACACTATATAGCACTTATTATGTGCCATGTATATTTCAAGAACTTTACATAAACCAGTTAAATCTTCATAATAATCTATGAGGTAATTGTACAATTATTACCATATTTTTACAGGTATGAAAACTGAAACACATAAAGTAACTTGCACAAGGTCACCCAACTAATTTGAATCCAAGCAGCCTGGCTTCAAAGACTAACCACTCTGCCATATGATATATAATACTAAATACTATAACTTACACTATAAATTATTATGTACCCCAAAATGAAATTTTGTTGTATTTATGTATTTCAGTATTTTCCCTCGGAATACCAAAATTCTAACAATGCCCAACAGCCAGCTCAACAATCCCTCTAGGACCATATTAATGACATACTTTTTAAGAATAGTTACAAAAAGAATTAAGGTAAAATTCTATTTTTAGTCACACTTGAGCCCTAAACCCTAATACAGGTCTCTCTGGCACGTAGGCAAAAGCTGGTGGCCTATCCTCAAGGCCTAAAGGACCTCTACACTAGTCTAAACCCAAATCAAATGAACCTCCATCCCACCACAAGCTATGGGAGCGATTATAGTATCAAATTACATTCCTGAGAAGAGGTGAAAGAGAAATATAAAAAGCAGTCCCTGACATCAGGAAGCTGACCTGGTACTCACAACTGGGCCATGTTATTCTAGTGTAGATAAACCAACTCATAGAATACCAACCTCAGAAAAGGTTACTCTGGGACCACAATAAAATGAGACAAAGCAAGGTCTCTTAATTTTATCTAAGCACAGAGGAAAACAAGGTCACTTTGACATCCACAAAATACCAAACACCCCTGCCATTCTAGCTAAAATGAGTAGCTAAACCTCTTTATCAAGGACTGCCTTATCTTTGTTCTATTTTCTCCCCCCTATAGATAAGATTTATTGAGCTACCAATACCCCCACTTCCTTAGACCATAAACCAAATCATGCAACCACAGCCCAAATCCTGAAGCGTGTTTTCTAACACCCACTTACTGATAATATACAACGGTTCTCTGTCACAGCAATGATGAATAAACCCAACTTGTTCAACTACTGGTATGTCCCTGGTTGTCTTTGGCTGGAGGCCACTGACATAAAAGATACAGCAAATGGGACTGGCCTGCCCTTACAGAGAGCCCAGAAGCAGCTTTACTGCTCTATTTCATGAAGGCAAGAGAAAGGGACAGGAGGGACTTCAAAATGTCTGATATTCCTCCCTGAAATAGCAAGAAAGATACACCCATGTTCCTGACTTTTTAATGCATAGTAACAGCAACCACTATTAAAAGGGGCCCGATTTTTGTGTGTGGGAGGGGTTTAGAGGGAGTCAGGAATTTAATAGAGGTCAAGATTAACGGTGGTGAAAAGTGTGAAAAAGTCTACATTTATCAAGTATACACTGTAAATGTTTCCTGATTTAGGTTCCCCTATAATGGTTGTCTGTTTCCCAATATCCTGTCAACTATTGCAACCCCAGAGAAAAGCAAGTGAGCATCTACCCCTAACCCTGGGAGAAAGATACGATATTAGAGGAAGGTCTTGTCCAGACAGGAAAAGGAGAGAAAAAAGCCCATACCTTCCTCCCCAGTTGATTGTAGAGATGAGACAGTGGTAAGAAATGCAGGCAATGTTATAAACTTACCTCTTTGAGCCAAAATCCGAAGGAAGAGGTATGTTCAATAGTGGAAGAATAAGTCACGAGCAGAGGAGCTTTTGTTCCACTTTCATTTTATAATTCTGTGGGATCACATCACAACCACCTGGGATGGAAGAGTGGATAGGCAGCAATAACGAGATAGAGTTAGCACTTCCTAGCCACTCTCGGCTCTCACATGGCATGGAAGAGATTAAGAAGTTTGCTGTTGGGCTTCCCTGGTGGCGCAGTGGTTGAGAGTCCGCCTGCCGATGCAGGGGACACGGGTTCGTGCCCTGGTCCGGGAAGATCCCACATGCCGCGGAGCAGCTGGGCCTGTGAGCCATGGCTGCTGAGCCTGCGCGTCCGGAGCCTGTGCTCCGTAACGGGAGAGGCCACAACAGTGAAAGGCCCGTGTACCGCAAAAAAAAAAAAAAAAAAAAAAAAAAGTTTGCTGTTATCCCAGAGGGATAGATGTGACCTTCACAGAGTTTGCCAAAGGGGGCAGCCAAATTTCTGGGTTTCCACACTTGAGGAAGGCAAAATCAGCTCTGGGACAAAGTCAGCTCTCTGACCAACCACATCCCAGTGTCCCCAGTCAGTGAACCCCCAACCAATGTCATAAAGCAATATAAGTCCCTATAAATCCAGATGACGTTGTGGAAGAGTAGGTAAATCTGAAATATAGACTAACACACATAAGCCTGTTATTCTTGGAGTGTTTTAATTATTAAATGGCAATGAATTTACTGGATTGATTAAAATTGAGATTTTTGTTTTCCTGCAGCCCTGGGAGGTGGAGGTGGACTCATGATTAAAACTAGATCAGTTATAAACAATAAAAAAAGATACACTTTCTTTTCCCGTCTAACCAGAGTTTTAGTAAATTTGCAGGCATATATAAACACACAGAAAAAGAAGAGTAGAAAATAAATCAAAACATAAGCAATGCTTATCTTTGGAGAATGGGTATATGGTTTTCGGTACTCCAATAAACATATTACTTTTATAATAAAAAAAGATCACTTTTATAACATGAAACACTGAAATTTTTATTGATTTTATTTTGTGGTGAAGGAACATGAAACATCTTTTCAGAATGATAAAGTGATCACTTTCAATGAATGATTAAGTACTATAGGAAAAGAGAAATTATACACTGTAATTGCAGTTTACACAATTACACAAAGAGATATGTGGCAATCTTCGGAGAATACTGTGATTAACACTTCACTGATAACCTCAATATGACTAAGTTTCATTATTTATCATGGTCACATAAAATACAAGAGCTTATGAACAAGCTGTTATTAACAACAAATGTGGTTTTGCCTGAAATTCTTAACCATATACAGGCTTTTTCTTAAGCATTCAAGTTTTAAATTCTATTGCATTTTATTGCAAATTGAAGCAGGCACAATAAAATTAAACCCACTAGCTAAAGTCCTAAGAAAACACAAATGCAAGAAACAAACAACAGGAAAAGAACCTTGGGTTGATTCCCCAAGATTTTCTTTTGGAATAAATATTGATCTCATTTAGCATTTCTGATAATATTCACAGCTACAGATTAATACCTACATGACAAAAGGACTTCAGAAGGATTAAACTACACATTATATTAATATGTCTTAAATCATTTACCACAGTAAATACTTTCTTGAAGGTATTCTACTACTAAAATGCAAGGTCAAATGAATTAGTATTTGAACTTCTCTTATATTTCTGAGACATACATTTTAACTGACACTACAAGACAAATTAAGAACACAAGAATGTAATTAACTTCTTATAACTTGAGTAACTAGATCTAGGGCAATTAATTTTAGGGCCATGTACACTCTGCTTTAGCGATCAATGTCTTCTACTATTGCTTCAAGATTTTTGCAACAGGCTTTAACTTCCTCAATTGCAGCCATCCAATTATCGTAAATAATTTTGTCATAAATTTCATCATTAACTTCCCTAACTACCCCCTCCTGTTGAGATTCAAGTGCATCACCTGAGAAAAATAATACTGATCTTGGGATTATGTAAGTACGTAAATTGTGACCCAGTAGAAAATCATCATTTCCATCCTTTCCCTTTGAGTTGATTCCTTGAGTAAAGAAATTGAAGAATGAATCCTTGGGGAAATCTTCAGTCACAGATCGGATTGTTCCCCAGATCCGGTGTTTCTGCTTTTTCTTGACTGTTTTCAAAGTGACATTCTTTCCTTCATTCCAATCTATTTTACAGCCTATGCAATACTCAATCGCAGTTCCCCTATAGGGATGGGGATCATAATATGCTAGCCTTGACTTCAGCACATAGGTCTTTGTCAACAGCTCATTTTTGAAATATTCATTTGGTTTGAAGTGAAATTCTAGCGTGAAACTGAGAGGTTCACCAGGATCTGAAAGCTTCACTTTAATATCTGTCAGGAGCTTCAGAATAGGCTCATCATATTTCTTAATCAAAGGAGTGAGTATGTCAACGTTTTTTAAGACAGTCAGCCAAAAATCAGGAATTCCTTTAGGATCCTCTTCTTTATTCTCATCTCCAGCTGCCTTGGTGTCGTCGTCATCATTGTCGTCGTCATCATCATCATCATCCTCTTCAATAGCATAATCATAATAATCTTCTTCACAACCGTCATCCTCATCTATGTAGTCATGTAGCAGACCCTCCTCAATACCACACATCTCTTCCTCATCATACATCTCATCATCATAGTCCTCAGAGTCTGATTTATACTCACATTCCTCTTTTGTAGGTTCATAGATTGCATTGATTATCTGACGTCTTTTTTCCAATAAAGGTTGATACATTTCAGCAAACTTTCTTTCAATACCATGAAATTCCCTTAGGAATTTGGATTCTAGATTGGCCACTCTAGTTTGAAGCTTTTTGAGGGCTAACACACGGTATTTAACTTTCACAGGTAGACTTTCAACAAAGTCTGTATCTAAAAGATAACCGATAAGTCCTTTTGGACGGTCTGGGTCTGAGTCCTCATCAGCATCTTCACCTTTTTCCCCGCCATCCCCGGACCCAGCAGCAGCCTCTTCACCTTTTTCCCCTTCTTCCCCAGTCCCCGCGGCGGCTTCTTCACCGCGCTCCCCATCCTCTCCAGGCACAGCTGCGGCATCTTCACCGCGCTCCGGCTGTTCCCTGGGCCCCTCCATCATTACCTTATCACCAGCCTCTTCTTGACTGGATTCTAACAGTTCCTTGTGGTCGGCTGACTCGGCCATTTTTCAAAGGACCTCACACGCCTAAGGTGGCTACCGCCAAGATCAGGAGACCTGACCTCCGCAAGGGAAGACTCACCGGAATATCAGAAGCGGCGGTGGCTGGGGCAGAGGTGGAACGTGCGGTAGTGGGCGGACTGCGATACGGGAGCCGGGAGCGACTCTCGAGGCTGCTGCCAGGATGAAGACGGTGCTGAGGCTGTGAGAACCGGACAGAGGCAGCGGTGGCCGGGCTGGGGTGCAGAGAGTAGCAATGGCCGCAGTGACCGGTCCTGCAGGAGCGGGCCAGAGACTGCAGAGAGCCGCAGTGGGCTAATGTCCTCCGCAAGCAGCAGCTGCTGCAAGTAAAAATGATGCCGCAATATGATTACGCAGCTGTCTCTCGGCTAGATTTTCTTGTTGCAAATAGCTTGCTGCGTCACACCCTCCCTCCCCCACGAAATCTACTCTAATTTCATTTGCTGGGCTGACGTGATTGACAAACTATGAGCCAATAAGCTAATAGATTTATCACGTTTCTAACTCTGCTCACTTTCCCAGGTTCTTTAATATGGCTGATTCATCCACCTCCCACTCGTCCCACACCACCACCCAAGTTTTCTAGAAACCAGGTTTTATTAGTTTATCCTTTCAGTTTTCAACTGGTATTATATTTTTATAATTTTAAAAGAGTTAAGAGGGCTTCCCTGGTGGCACAGTGGTTGAGAGTCCGCCTGCCGATGCAGGGGACGCGGGTTCGTGCCCCGGTCCAGGAGGATCCCACATGCCGCGGAGCAGCTGGGCCCGTGAGCCATGGCCGCTGAGCCTGCGCGTCCGGAGCCTGTGCTCCGCAACGGGAGAGGCCACAACAGAGAGAGGCCCGCATACCACACACAAAAAAAAAGAGTTAAGAGAACGTAGTAACTAAAATGTTAGACAAGGCATTCACCCATCCTAAATCTGTCCCTTTGATTTTATCCCTGGGCTCTGGGAAGGAGAGAGGTGGGGGGGGGGGGACTTATAAAAAGAGGTTAGAAGGGAAAACACTAAAAAAATTAGCAAATGCTGGTCTCAGGGTCGTGTAACTGCCAGTGATTTAAATATTCTATATTCTGGTTTTCTGTACTTTCCACAAGCTGTATGATAAGTGAGCAATAATTTGAGATTGGAAAATAATCCTTAACGTTTCCTGGGGTAGGCAGTGGGGACAGGAAGGAGGAGTTTAGATGGTTAGATGGAGGTTGGGTTAAAGAGGGCCTGTGATGAGGAGCCAAAATGCTGTATCCCACTATATGGCAAGTGAACACACAAGACTATAAACTAGTTGTCTGGCTTATAGTCAGTAACCCAGTCCTAATACTGACTTGCCTCTTCCTCTTTCTTGATGCTGGGTTTAAAGCCATTGGGAATTTTTTAAAGAAATGCTCAAATGTAAATTTATATATATATATATATATATATATATTTTTTTTTTTTAAATCTTAGCATTTGCTTGACAAATGTTATCAAAAATAATCTAAATCTCAGCATTAAAGACATGGTTAGATATATGTTAGAGTGTTCATAGGATGGAATACTATGCAGTCATTTAAAAATTTCCTCTGGGTAGGAATCATTGGTGATGTTTACTTTGTCCGTATTTCCAATGCTGATTGTTTATTAATTGAACAATTAAACATTTTTAACTGTCTTTTCCAGATTTGAACACTAATTTCTATCGTGCTTCTATCACAGAGATAAACACTGTTTACATATTGTTGTATTTCTTTACAGATTCTTTCAGTATGTAGGTAAATTTTTCTTTTTACTTAATCTTTCTGTACTGTTTATCATTACATTATTTACAAAATTCAATTTTCAGGCTCATGTATCAACCTGGGTATTTCCATAGTTAAGAGTCCTGCATTTCCAGTTTTCTTTTTCTGGTTCTGTAGTAGCAACATTCCTTGTAGTTTTCTGATAATAAATACAGTATATGCTTATTTTTTAAATTTTGGAAAATAAGGAAATTTTTAGAGCATAGCTGAAATCACTACTAATCTCACAACCCTGAGAGAACTAATGTGAACATTTCGGTCCTTTTCTTTCTGACCTGTTTATATAAGTGTTGTGTTTAGGCTAGAGGTTTTTTTAAAGTAAAATTGGGAGAGACTCATAAATTTTGCCGCTCATTAACATATTCCAATATTCTTAGTTTCTAAAAATGTAATTTTAGAAGAAAATCCACTTATTTAAATATACTATGTAAACTAAACTATTAAAGGGCAAAGAGAAAGTATGTTCATCTAATTTTAAGATTGAAGAGTCCTTCATAGTCATACATGCAGCCACAGAAACCACAAAGGGAATGGTGTGATTTCATTACATGAAACAAAAGTATATATAACCAAAAGCATAGACAATGAAAGAAAAAAATAGATAAATTGGACTTCAAATTAGAAACATTTGTGTATCAAAGGATACTATCAAAAGAGTTAAAAGGCAACCCAGGGAATGGGAGAAAATATTTACAAGTCATATATCTGATAGAGGATTAACATAGAGAATATATTAAGGACTCCTACAACTCAACAACAACAAAAACCCAAATAACTCAATTAAAAAATGGGCAAGGGACTTGAATAGACATTTCTACAAAGGAGCGATACAAATGGCACATGAAAAAATGCTCAACATCATTAATTAGGGAAATGCAAATTGAAAAAACAATAAGATACTACCTCACATCCAATAGGCTAGCTATTATGAAAATAATGAAAACAAACAATAACATGTCAGCAAAGATTTGGAGAAATTGGAAACTTTGTGTATTGCTGAGGAAGATAAAATGGTGCAGCAGCTGTGGAATGCAGTATGTCGGATCCTCAAAAAAAAATAAACAGAACTACCATATGATCCAGCAATTCCACTGCTGGGTATATACCCAAAAGAATTGAAAGCAGGGTCTCAGATATTTTTCCACCAATGTTCGTAGCAGCATTTTTCACAATAGCCAAAAGTTGGAAACAAGTTACATGTCGATTGACAGAGGAATAAACAAAATGTAGTATGTTTATACAATGGAATATTATTCAGCCTTTGAAAAGAATGAAACTCTGACACATGCTACAACATGGATTATTAACCTGGAAGACATTATGCTAAGTGAAATGATCCAGACACAAAAAGACAAATACTGTATAATTCCACTTATATGAGGTACATAGACTAGTCAAATTCATAGAGACAGAGGTAGAATGGTGGTTGCCAGAGACTAGGGGCAGGTGAAAACGGGCGTTTTTATTTAATGGGTATAGAGTTTTAGTTCAGAAAAATGAAAACATTCTGGATGGTGATGACAGTTGCACAGTAATGTGAATGTACGTAATGCCACTGAACTGTATAACTAGAAATGGTTAAAATAGTAAATTTTATGTTATGTATATTTTACCATAAAATGCTAAAAACAACAAACAAAAACATAAACAATACGTAAAATGAGCATTAAGCAAAAATAGGTAAAATATGTATAACACACACACATATATATATATACAAAATAAATGATTACTACATAAAGAGAAGTGAAATGCCTATAATTTTTAAAAAACTGAGTATTCCAAACTTTGACAACTATGTAGAGAAACTGGAACTCTCAGATATTGCTACCAACAAATTGGTATTAAAAATGTTCATGTCACACTCTATGACATAAATCACAGCAAGATCCTTTTTGACCCACCTCCTAGAGAAATGGAAATAAAAACAAAAATAAACAATTGGGACCTAATGAAACTTCAAAGGTTTTGCACAGCAAAGGAAACCATAAACAAGACCAAAAGACAACCCTCAGAATGGGAGAAAATATTTGCAAATGAAGCAACTGACAAAGGATTAATCTCCAAAATTTATAAGCAGCTCATGCAGCTCAATAGCAAAAAAACAAACAACCCAATCCAAAAATGGTCAGAAGACTTAAATAGGCATTTTTCCAAAGAAGATATACAGACTGCCAACAAACACATGAAAGAATGCTCAACATCATTAATCATTAGAGAAATGCAAATCAAAACTACAATGAGATATCATCTCACACCAGACAGAATGGCCATCATCAAAAACTCTAGAAACAATAAATGCTGCAGAGGGTGTGGAGAAAAGGGAACACTCTTGCACTGCTGGTGGGAATGTGAATTGGTACAGCCACTATGGAGAACAGTATGGAGGTTCCTTAAAAAACTAAAAATAGAACTACCATATGACCCAGCAATCCCACTACTGGGCATATACCCTGAGAAAACCATAATTCAAAAAGAGACATGTACCAAAATGTTCATTGCAGCTCTGTTCACAATAGCCCGGAGATGGAAACAACCTAAGTGTCCATCATCGGATGAATGGATAAAGAAGATGTGGCACATATATACAATGGAATATTACTCAGCCATAAAAAGAAACGAAATTGAATTTGTAATGAGGTGGATAGACCTAGAGTCTGTCACACAGAGTGAAGTAAGTCAGAAAGAGAAAAATACCGTATGCTAACACATATATATGGAATTTAAGAAAAAAAACATGTCATGAAGAACCTAGGGGTAAAACAGGAATAAAGACACAGACCTACTTGAGAATGGACTTGAGGATATGGGGAGGGCGAAGATGTGAGAAAGCGCGCGAGAGGCATGGACATATATACACTACCAAACGTAAGGTAGATAGCTATTGGGAAGCAGCCACATAGCACAGGGAGATCAGCTTGGTGCTTTGTGACCGCCTGGAGGGGTGGGATAGGGAGGGTGGGAGGGAGGGAGACGCAAGAGGGAAGGGATATGGGAACAGATGTATATGTATAACTGATTCACTTTGTTATAAAGCAGAAACTAATTTAAAAAAATTAGGTCACTTAGAAAGCGTTCTAAATAAAATTTATGTTAAAGTGAAAAAAAAGATGAAATGGATGGCATTATTGGAAAAAATAACAAAAGAAAAATATAGTAATCTAACATTCTTTGAAGAAATTGAATTCTTTTTCATACTTTATCTCATAAAAAATTATTTCAAATACAGATGGCTTGACTAGTTAATTCTTCCAAATATTTAAAGAAGATGATTTTTTTTAATAACCTTGTACAAAATCTTTCATAGATTATATAATATCAAACAGTTCTCAGCGTGTTTTAGAAAACCGGCATAACTTTGATATGAAGACATGACTCAGTTATTACAAGAAAAGAATATTACAAACCTATATAGATACAAGATTCAAAAATTCTACAAAATAAAAGCTTATAACTTGCGGGGATATATGAAAAATACTATATTTCATAACTCACTAGTATTCAGTCCAAAAATGCAAGATTTCTTTAATCTTCAAAAATCATTGTAAATCACATAGAAGGAAAAAAATGCAGAGAAAATATATTTGATAAAATTCAATACAGATGTATAATCTTTTTAATCTCAGAAAATTTGGAATAGAAGAGGATTCCATTAATAGAAGAACATATTCAAAAATCGTACAGATGACAGAAATTTAATTGGGAAATATTTAATGAATTCCCTTTATATTTCGTCAGAAAGAAGAAATGTCCATCATAACTGCATTAATTCATTATTGCAATGGAGATCTTAGGCACTGCAATAAGCAGTGAAAGGTAATAAATGGTATGATTGTTATATATGGGGAAAAGCTGTTACTTTTCACAGATGACAAAATTGTGTACATGTAAATTCCAAATAATTATGCAAATTCATGTCAACTTAGGAAGAACCTTGAACCACAGTCAGTGTGCAAAAATTAATTTCATCTTTATATTCTAACAGTAAGAAGTAAACATAATTGAAAAATATACTACTGGGCTCTAGCCAGAATGGAGTAACCCCTATCTTCTCTAGTTCCCTCTCTTAACAATTCAAAATCATGGATATTATAAAACATAAAATAGCCCTGAAATGTGGAAGGAAGGTAATAGACTGTTTAGGTACCTTGAAACTTTAGGAACTTGGTGAGTTGCCTGCGTCTTTATTTTGCCTTCCATTTACTGAATGGGGCATTGGAGAAAACTGCAACTCAGAATTATCGACAGACACAATAAATGGCGTTAGTGGGTCTCAACAAGGAACTGAACTTTCACTCCTTTCTTGGTGACAGTAAAGGTTGCTTGGATTCACCCACCTGGGTGGTATCAGTGGGGCCAAGCAAGGAGCTGGGTTTCCATGTCCACCCAGCATCGATAAAGCAGAATGAACAATGAAGGTCAGGGCTAGTCAGTACTTTCCTTTCCACACTAGTGTAGTGTCAGTGGGTCTCAGTACAAAGCTGAACTTCCAACCCCACCAGACAGCAAAGGAGTGCTACTAGTCAACACACTGCTTTGCAACCCCAGGTGTCAGCAGGGCCCAGTAAGGAGTTAAACTCTTGTTTCCACCCAGAAGCAACAGGCAGTGTGAATTAGAACTCTGCTATTGCAGAGATAGTGTCAGCAGGTCCCAGCAAGGAGCTGAACTTACATTCCAACCAACAGCAAACAGGTAGCACTGATTGGCACACTGCTTTCCCAACTCCTGGTTTCAGAAGCAGGGCACAGTGGAAAGCTAAATTGCTACTCTTACCATGGAACACCAGGTGGTGTGAGGTGGTGCTAGTTGGCAGTCCACACGCCCACTTCAATGTCAGTGGAGTGCAGTGGGGAGCAGAATTTCCACCCTGACTTAGTAGTAATGAGGTGGCAAGGAGGCCAAAATGAGCTAGTGTAAAGCACTGTGTTGATGTCCTTCTTTTACAGGAGTAGTGTCAGTGAAGCTCAGTAGAAAGTTCAACTTCCACCCTCACATGGAAACAACAAGGTGGTATGATGTGGAGCTGCTTGGCACTTTGCTTTTTCACAATCCTGGTGTCAGTAGGGACCAGCAGGAAGATAAGACCCACCTCCACCTGCCCACAAAGAGGTGGAATGAGGCAGTACAAGGTAATGTTAAACAACATGCTGCTTTCCCCTTCTCTGATTTTGCACTTCCACATAGCAACACCAAGACAGAAGGAGATGGTGTGAGGTGGTACTAGTTGGCACTTAATCTTCCTCTCCACTTATGTCAACTAGGACAAGTGAGGAGATACCTTTCCACCCCCAACAACAATGGCTGAAACAAGGCAGTAAGAAGGTGTGCTAGTCAACACAGTACTTTTTCTCAATCTGTTGTCAGTGGTGCCTAGCAGAGAGTTAAACCTCCCCACTCCCATGAAGCTGCAATAAGGCAGTGCCAGTAAGTGATCTATTGTTTCCAAGTAGGTGTAAGTAAAGCTCAGAAGAAAGCTGAAGTTCTATTTTTACTCACCAGCAAAAAGGTGGTGTGTGAGTCAGTACTCTGCATTTTCAAGAGTGATGTCAGTGGGGCATAACACAGAGTTGAACATCCATCCCTATTTAGACATGTATTCCATACCTAAAACAGGGTGATTTCATGATTTTAAAAAAAAGACTAAATAGAAACCAGAGTCACTCAAAATAAAATTTAAAGTGTTCAGGATACAATTAAAAAATGACTCAGCATGCTAAAAAACAAAACAAAACAAAACCCTCCACAATTTACATAAGATAAGAAAATAAACAGATACCAAAACTAGATCATTCAGATGAAGGAATTTTCTGACAAGTATATTAAATCAGCCATAATATAAGTGTTTCAAAAAGCAATTATGAGTATTTTTGAAAAAATAAAAATATAGAAAATCTCAGCAAAGGAATAAAATATATAAAAAGAACAAAAGGGAATTCTATAAATGAAAAAATACAGTAACTTAAACTAAAAATCAATGAAAGGAGTAAAAAATAGGTTGGAAACAACAGATTTAAAAAATCAGTAGGCTCAAAGAAAGATCAGTAGATTACCCAATCTGAACAACATACCAAAAATAAACTAAAAACAAAGACACAGGAACCATGGAAAAATAACAAAATACATAACATTCATGTAATAAGAATCCCACAAGGAAAGAAGATTGTGAGGCTGAAAAATATTTGAAGAAATAATGGCTGAATATTTCCCAAATTTGATGATAGGCATAAACATACTGATTTAGGGAAATTAACAAATCCCAAATAGAAGAAATCCAAAGAAAGCAGCACCAAGACACATAATAACCAAACTCATAAAAACTAAAGACAAAAAAAATCTCTGGAAAACAGCTAGAAAAACATGATGCATTACATAAAGGGAAACAACAATTAGAAAGGTAGTGGACTTCCAACTTGAAACTGTGGATACCAGAAGAAAGTGGCAAAATATTTTGTAAGTGGAAAAATAACTGTACAGAATGCATCATGCCATAAAATTAACTTCCACAAATTTAAAAGTTTTGAACTCATACATAGTATGTTTTCTGATAATAATGGAATAAATGTACAAATAAATAACAAATATAACAGTAAAACCTCAACAGCTTTTGAAATAAACAGCACAGTTCTAAATAATCACAGTTAAAAGGAAGACTCAAGGGAAATTTATAATCATGTGGTATTAAATGAGAAGAAAATACTACATATCAACTTCTGTGCAATGACTAAAGTAATACCAAATTTATAGCACTGAATGCTTACATTAGATAAGAGTGGCAGCAAGAGAGGCAGAAAGGAACAAGGAAACTACAAAACAGCCAGAAAACAATAAGTTGCACTAGTAAGTTCTTACCTATCAATTATTACTCTAAATGTAAATGAACTGAATTTACTGATCAAAAGGCATGGAGTGACTAGATAGATTTTTTTTAAAAACCTAACAATATACTGACTATCAGAGACTCACTTCAGCTTCAACAAGATGCATAAGCTCAAAATGAAGAGATAGAAAAACTATTCCATGCAACTGGAAACAGAAAACGGGCAGGGGTAGCTATACTTGTATTAGAAAAAAGAGACTTTAAGTCAGAAATGTTAAGAGTCAAAGAAGGTCACTTCATAATGAAAATGTGGTCAATTCATCAAAAGATATAATCTTCCATAACAAATTAACAAACCAAATTCAACAGCACATTAAAAATATCACATAACATAATCAAGCAGTATTTATCCCTGGGATGCAGGGATGGTTCAGCATACACAAATTAATAAATGTTATCCACCACATAAAAAAAATTGAAGGATAAAAGAATAAGATCACCTCAATACATGCAGAAAAAGCATTTGAAAAAATTCAACATTCTTTTGTGATAAAAATAAAGCAAATATTATAAATAAATAAATATTTACTGTATTTTTATTTATTTATTTATTTTAAGAATATATGTATAACTGAATCACTTGGTTTTTTGGCTTAAAGGGGTCTTAGTTGTGGCACATTGGGTCTTCATTGAGGCGTGCAGGGACTTTCAGTGTGGCACGGGCACTTTGTTGTGGTGCGCAGGCTCCAGAGAGCATGGGCTCTGTAGTTTGTGGCACATGGGCTCTCACATTGAGGTGCATGACCTCAGTAGTTGTGGCACACAGGCTTAGTTGCCTCACAGCACGTGGGATCTTAGTTCCCTGACCAGGGATCAAACTCACGTCCCCTGCATTAGAAGGCAGATTCATTACCATTGGACCACCAGGGAAGTCCCTTACTTTACTTATTTTTTATGTTATTTATTTACTCTCAGAAAATAAAATATAGAGGAACATAGTAAAGATCATATATGACAATCCCACAGCTGATGTCATATTCATGGTGGAAAGCAGAAAGCTTTTCCTCGAAGATCACAAACAAGACAAGGATGTCCACTTTCACCACTTCTATTAAGCATAGTACTAGAAGTCCGATACAGAGAAATTAGCAAGAAAAAGGTACAAAAGGTAACCAAGTCAGAAAATAAAGTAAAACTTTCTCTGTTTACAAGACGATATGATACATATAGAAAACAATAAAGACTCCACTAAAATAAAAGAAAACAAAACTGTTACAACTAATAAATTCAGTAAAGTTGCAGGATATAAAATCAATATACATAAATCAGTATTGTTCCTATACGTTAACAATGAACTATTTGAAAGAGAATTTAAGAAAATAATCCCATTTACAATAGCATCAAAAAATAAATTAATTAGGAATACGTTTAACCAAGGAGGTGAAAGGTCTATATGCTGAAAACTATAAAATATTAATGAAAGAAATTGAAGAAAACATGAATAAATGGAAAGATATCCTGTGTTCATGTACTGGAAGAATTAGAATTAATATGGTTAAAATGTTCATACTATCCAAAGTGATCTACAGATTCAATGCAATATATGTTAAAATTCAATGGCATTTTTCACCTACATAGAAGAAAGCAATCATAAAATTCATATGAAACCATAAAAGATACTGAATAGCTAAAGAAATCTTGAAGCAAAATGGGCAAAGCTGGAGGCATCACACTTCTGGAATTTAAACTATATTTCAAAGCTACATTAATAAAAACAGTGCTGTAGGCATAAAAACAGACACATAGATCAATGGAACAGAATAGAAGAACAAGGTAAACACGTGTATATACAATCAATTAATTTTTGAGAAAGGCACAAAGAATACACAATAGGGAAAGAATAATCTCTTCAATAAATGGTGTTGAAGAATACTGATATCCATATGCAAAAGAAAAAAATTGGACTCTTATCTTACACCATACACAAAAATCAACTTAAAATGAATTAAAGACTTGAATGTAAGACATGAAACCATAAAACCCTTAGAAGAAAACATAGGCAGTACACTCTTTGACATCATTCTTAGCAATACCCTTCTGGATATCTCTCCTCAGGCAAGAGAAACAAGAGCAAAAATAAACAAATGAGACTTCATCAAACTAAAAAGCATCTGTACAGCTAGGAAACCATCAAAAAGGGAAAAGGCAACCTATGGAATGAGAGAAAAAAATATTTGCAAACCATATATCTGACAAGGGATTATATATCAAAAATATATAAAGAATATAGGAGGAGATTGGTTCAAGATGGCAGAGTAGAAGGACGTGGGCTCACCTCCTCTTGCAAGAGCACCAAAATCACAACTAATGGCTGAACAACCATTGATAGGAAGATGATGGAACCCACAAAAATAGACACCCCACATCCAAAGACAAAGGAGAAGCTGCAATGAGATGATAGGAAGGGCTCAATCATGATAAAATCAAATCCCATACCCACTGGGTGGGTGACCCACAAAGTGGAGAACAAATATACCACAGAAGTTCTCCCACTGGAGTGAAGGTTCTGAGCCCCATGTCAGGCTCCCCAGCCTGGGGGTCCAGCAACGGGACTAAGAATCCCCAGTGAATCTGACTTTGATTGCAGGACTTCCACAGGACTGGAGGAAACAGACACTCCACTCTTGGAGGGCACACACAAAGTCTTGTGCACACCAGGACCTGGGGAAAGGAGCAGTGACCCCATAGGAGACTGACCCAGAAATACCTACTACTGTTGGAGGGTTTCCTGCAGAGGCAAGGGGTGGCTGTGGCTCACTACACGGACAAGGGCACAGGCAGCAGCAGTTCTGGGAAGTACCCATTGGTGTGAGTCTCCCAGAGGCAGCCACTAGCCCAAACATATAGCCTGTAGGTTGTAGTGCTGGGTCACCTCAGGCCAAACAACTAACAGGGAGGGAAAACAGTCCCACCCCTCAGCAGACAAGTGGATTAAAGTTTTACTGAGCACAGTCCTGCCCACCAGAGCAATACAAGGTTCTACCCATCACCAGTCCCTCCCATCTGGAAGCTTGTACAAGCCTCTTGGATAGGAACATCCACCAGAGGGCAGAGAGCAGAAAAGAAGAACTACAATCCTGCAGCCTGCAGAAGGAAAACCACAATCACAGAAAGTTAGACAAAATGAAAAGACAAAGAATTCTGTCCCAAATGAAGGAATAAGATAAAACCCCAGAAAAACAATTACATGAAGTATAGGTAGGCACCTTTCCAGTAAATATTTCAGAATAATGACAGTGAAGATGATCCAGGATCTCAGAAAAACAATGGAGGCAAAGATTGAGATAATCCAAGAAATGTTTAACAAAGATGTAGAAGAACTAAAGAACAAAAACAGAGCTGAACAATACAATAAATGAAATGAAAAATACACTAGAAGGAATCAATAGCAGAATAAATGAGGCAGAAGAACGGAAAAGTGACCTGGAAGACAGAATGGTGGAAATCAACGCCATGGAACAGAATAAAGAAAGAAGACTGAAAAGAAATGAAGACAACATGAGAGACCTCTGGGACAATATTAAATGTACCAACATTTGCATTAGAGGGATCCCAGAAGAAGAAGAGACAGAGAAAGGACCGAAGAAAAATTTTGAAGAGATAATAGGTGAAAACTTCCCAAACATGGGAAGGGAAGCAGTCAACCAAGTCCAGGAAGCACAGAGAGTCCCAGGCAGGATAAACCCAAGGAGTAACACGCTGAGACACATAGATATCAAACTGACAAAATTAAAGAAAAAGAGAAATTATTAAAAGCAACAAGGGAAAAATGACAAGTAACATACAAGGGAACTCCTATCAGGTTATCAGCAGATTTCTCAGCAGAAACACTGCAAGCCAGAAGGGAGTGGCAAATATTTTTAAAGTGATGAAAGGGAAGACCCTATAACCAACACTACTCTAACCAGCAAGGCTGTCATTCAGATTTGATGGACAAATCAAAGCATTTAAGACAAGCAAAAGCTAAGAGAATTCAGCACCACCTGACCAGCTTTGCAACAAATATGAAAGGAACTTCTCTAGCCTGGAAACACAACAGAAGAAAAAGACCTACAAAAACAAACACAAAACAATTAAGAAAATGAAAATAGTAACATATATATCAATAATTACCTTAAAGGTAAATGGATTAAATGAGCCAACCAAAAGAAATAGACTCTCTGAGTCGATAAAAAAACAAGACCTATATATATGCTGTCTCCAAGAGACCCACCTCAAATGTAGGGACACATACAGACTGAAAGTGAGGGGATGGAAAAAGATATTCCATGCAAATGGGCATCAAAAGAAAGCTGGAGTAGCAATACTCATATCAGATAAAATAGACTTTAAAACAAAGAATCTTACAAGAGACAAAGAAGGACACTACATAATGATCAAGGTATCAATCCAAGAGGAAGATAAAAAAATTATAAATATATATGCACCCAACATAGGAGCACCTCACTACATAAGTAAACTGCTAACAGCTATAAAAGAGGAAATCGACAGTAAAACAATAATACTGAGGGACATTAACACCTCACTTACACCAATGGACAGTTCACCCAGACAGAAAATTAATAAGGAAACAAAAGCCTTAAATGACATTTTAGACCAGAGAGACTTAATTGTTATTTATAGGACATTCCAGGCAAAAACAAGAGAATACACTTCCTTCTCAAGTGCTCATGGAACATTCCCCAGGAGAGATCATATCGTGGATCACAAATCAAGCCTTGGGAAACTTAAGAAAATTGAAATCATATCAAGTATCTTTTCTGACCAAAACACTATGAGACTAGATATCAATTACAGGAAAAAATCTGTAAAAAATAAAAACACACAGAGGCTAAACAATACACTACTTAATAACCAAGAGATCGCTGAAGAAATCAAAGAGGAAATCAAAAAATACCTAGAGACAAATGAATATGAAAGCACAATGGGCAGCGTGGCGGCCTCGGGTCACCTCTCCCCACCGCTCCGCAGCGGCGCTCCCAGCAGCCCAGGCTGGGGACCGTCCCCGCTGGCAGAGGGGCCCAGCAGAAGGTCGGGGTGCGGGGTGGCCGCACCCGGAGCAAGCGTGTTGGGGTCATTTCGGGTTGGGCGGCCGGGTCACTAACTCCACTCCATCGGTAGCGGAAAGCAAGCTGCGCCAGTTGCGCGACGGTCGCTGCCGTCGCCGCCTCTATTCGGCCGCCGGTGACATTGGGAGGAGACCGCTGCAGGTTACAGCTCCCGCTGGCGCGCAGAAGCTCACCCGCGAACGCCGGAAAGTCAGGCTGAAAGTGCTGCTGCCGCTGCCGCCCCCTACTCCGCCTCCGGGAGAGAATTTAAGGGAGCCGGAGGAAGATGGCGGAAGAGTAAGACGCGGAGATCACCTTCCTCCCCACAGATACATCAGAAATTCATCTACACGTGGAACAACTCCAACAGAACACCTACTGAACGCTGACAGAAGACCTCAGACCCCCCAAAAGGCAAGAAACTCCCCACATACCTGGGTAGGTCAAAAGAAAAAAAGAATAAACAGAGACAATAGGATATGGACGGGACCTGCACCAGTGGGAGGGAGCCGTGAAGGAGGGAAGGTTTCTACACACTACAAGCCCCTTCGAGGGCGGAGACTGCAGGTGGCGGAGGGGGAAAGCTTCGGAGTAGCGGAGGAGAGCACAGCAACAGGGGTGTGGAGGGCAAAGCAGAGAGATTTTGGCACAGAGGATCGGTGCCCTCAGGCACACACCAGCCCGAGAGACTTGTCTGCTCGGCCGCCAGGGCGGGCGGGGCTGGGAGCTGAGGCTCGGGTATCGGCTTTCAGTCGGAGCGCAGGGAGAGGTCTGGGGCTGGCGGCAGGAAGAGACCCTGAAGGGCTTAGTGCTAGCCCGGAGGGAGTCCGGGGAAAGGGTCTGGAGCTACCGGAGAGGCAAGAGACTTTTTTCCCTTTTGTTGCCTGGTGCGCGAGGAGAGGGCATTCCCCTCCCTCCCCTCTGCCTGAGTGAGCCAGAGCCCCCGAATCAGCGGCTCCTTTAAACCCGTCCTGTCTGAGCGAAGAACGGACGCCCTCCGACGACCTACGCGCAGAGGCGGGGCCAGGTCCAAGGCTGAGACCCGGGAGCTGTGAGAGCAGAGACAGGGAAATCTCTCTGTGCAGCCTCCGAGGCAGCGGATTAAAGCTCCACGGTCCATTTGATGTGCCCTGCGTCTGTGGAGTGCATGAATGGACAGCGAATCATCCCAAATTGAGGAAGTGGACCTTGAGGACAAGATTTAAGACTCCCCCCCCCCTTTTTTTTTCCTCTTTTTACAACGAATTATCTCAAATTAAGGAGGTGGACTTAGCAAGATTTCAGACTTTTCGCCCTTTTCCTCTTTTTACAACGAATTATCCCAAATCGAGGAGGTGGACTTGGAGAGCAAGATTTTTGATTTTTCCCCCTGCTCTCTTTTTGTGAATGTGTATGTGTAACCTTCTGTGTAAGATTCTCTCTGTATAGCTTTGCTTCCACCATATGTCCCAGGGTTCTTTCGGTCCGTGTTTTTTTTCAATAATTACTTTTTAATTTTAATAACGCTACTATATTTCATACTTCATTCTATTTTACTTTACCTGCTCTTTCTTTTTTTCCTCCCTTCCCTTCCTCCCTCCCTCCCTCCGCTCCTCCTTTCCTTCTTTCTTTTTCTTTCCTCCATCCCTCCCTCCCTCCCACCCTTCTTCTTTCCACTTTCTTTTTCTTTCCTTCCTCCCTCCCTCCCTCCCTCCTGTCTTTCTTTCTTTCTTTCCTTCCTCCCTCCCTCCCTCTCTTCTTCCATTCACTCTTCCTTTTGCTTTCATTCCTCCCTCCCTCCCTCCTTTCTTTCCTTTCTTTCCATCCTTCCTCCCTCCCTCCTTTCTTTCTTTCTTCCTTCCTTCCTTCCTTACTTCCCTTCTTCCTTTCTTTCAATCTCTCTTTCTTTCTTCTACTAATTATTTCTTTCTACTTTTTCTCACTGTTATTCTGAGCTGGGTGGATGAAAGGCTCTTGGTGCTGCAGCCAGGAGTCAGTGCTGTGCCTCTGAAGTGGGAGAGCCAACTTCAGGACACGGGTCCACAAGAGACCTCCCAGCTCCACATAATATCAAGCAGCGAAAATCTCCCAGGAATCTCCATCTCAACACCAGCACCCAGCTTCAGCCAACGACCAGCAAGCTACAGTGCTGGTCACCCTATGCCAAGCAACTAGCAAGGCAGGAACACAACCCCACCCATTAGCAGAGAGGATACCTAAAAACATAATAAGGCCACAGGCACCCCAAAACACACCACCAGACGTGGACCTGTCCACCAGAAAGACAAGATCGAGCTTCAACCACCAGAACACAGGCATTAGTCCCCCCCACCAGGAAGCCTACACAACCTACTGAAACAACCTTAGCCACTGGGGACAGACACCAAAAACAACGGGAACTACGAATCTGCAGCCTGCAAAAAGGAGACCCCAAACACAGTAACATAAGCAAAATGAGAAAGCAGAAAAACACACAGCAGGTGAAGGAGCAAGATAAAAACCTACCAGACCTAACAAATGAAGAGGTAATAGGCAGTCTACCTGAAAAAGAATTCAGAATAATGATAGTAAAGCTGATCCAAGATTCTATTTCCCAGATCCAAAATCTTGGAAATAGAATAGACAATATGCAAGAAACAGTTAACAAGGACCTAGAAGAACTAAAGATGAATCAAGCATCGATTAAAAACACAATAAATGAAATGAAAAATACTCTAGATGGGATCAATAGCAGAATAACTGAGGCAGAAGAACGGATAAGTGAGGTGGAAGATAAAATAGTGGAAATAAGTGATGCAGAGCAAAATAAAGAAAAAAGAATGAAAAGAACAGAGGAGAGTCTCAGAGACCTCTGGGACAACATTAAACGCACCAACATTCGAATTATAGGGGTTCCAGAAGAAGAAGAGAAAAAGAAAGGGACTGAGAAAATATTTGAAGAGATTATAGTTGAAAACTTCCCTAATATGGGAAAGGAAATAGTTAATCAAGTCCAGGAGGCACAGAGAGTCCCATACAGAATAAATCCAAGAAGAAATACGCCAAGACACATATTAATCAAACTGTCAAAAATTAAACACAAAGAAATCATATTAAAAGCAGCAAGGGAAAAACAACAAATAACACACAAGGGAATCCCCATCAGGTTAACAGCTGATCTCTCAGCAGAAACTCTACAAGCCAGAAGGGAGTGGCAGGACATAATTAAAGTGATGAAGGAGAGAAACCTGCAACCAAGATTACTCTACCCAGCAAGGATCTCATTCAGATTTGATGGAGAAATTAAAACGTTTACAGACAAGCAAAAGCTGAGAGAGTTCAGCACCACCAAACCAGCTTTACAACAAATGCTAAAGGAACTTCTCTAGGCAAGAAACACAACAGAAGGACTATACCTACAATAACGAACCCAAAGCCATTAAGGAAATGGGAATAGGAACATACATATCAATAATTACCTTAAATGTAAATGGACTAAATGCTCCCACCAAAAGACACAGAGTGGCTGAATGGATACAAAAACAAGACCCATATATATGCTGTCTACAAGAGACCCACTTCAGACCTAGAGACACATACAGATTGAAAGTAAGGGGATGGAAAAAGATATTCCATGCAAATGGAAATCAAAAGAAAGCTGGAGTAGCAATTCTTATATCAGACAAAATAGACTTTAAAATAAAGACTATTAGAAGAGACAAAGAAGGACACTACATAACGATAAAGGGATCGATCCAAGAAGAAGATATAACAATTGTAAATATTTATGCACCCAACATAGGAGCACCTCAATACATAAGGCAAATACTAACAGCCATAAAAGGGGAAATCGACAGTAACACAATCATAGTAGGGGACTTTAACACCCCACTTTCACCAATGGACAGATCATCCAAAATGAAAATAAATAAGGAAACACAAGCTTTAAATGATACATTAAACAAGATGGACTTAATTGATATTTATAGGACATTCCACCCAAAAACAACAGAATACACATTTTTCTCAAGTGCTCATGGAACATTCTCCAGGATAGATCCTATCTTGGGTCACAAATCAAGCCTTGGTAAATTTAAGAAAATTGAAATTGTATCAAGTATCTTTTCCGACCACAATGCTATGAGACTAGACATCAATTACAGGAAAAGATCTGTAAAAAATACAAACACATGGAGGCTAAACAATACACTACTCAATAATGAAGTGATCACTGAAGAAATCAAAGAGGAAATTAAGAAATACTTAGAAACAAATGACAATGGAGACACGACGACCCAAAACCTATGGGACGCAGCAAAAGCAGTTCTAAGGGGGAAGTTTATAGCAATACAATCCCACCTTAAGAAACAGGAAACATTTCGAGTAAACAACCTGACCCTGCACCTAAAGCAATTAGAGAAAGAAGAACAAAAAACCCCCAAAGTTAGCAGAAGGAAAGAAATCATAAAGATCAGATCAGAAATAAATGAAAAAGAAATGAAGGAAACGATAGCAAAGATCAACCAAACTAAAAGCTGGTTCTTTGAGAAGATAAACAAAATTGACAAACCATTAGCCAGACTCATCAAGAAAAGAAGGGAGAAGACTCAAATCAGTAGAATTAGAAATGAAAAAGGAGAAGTAACAACTGACACTGCAGAAATACAAAAGATCATGAGAGATTACTATAAGCAACTCTATGCCAATAAAATGGACAACCTGGAAGAAATGGACAAATTCTTAGAAATGCACAACCTACCAAGACTGACTCAGGAAGAAATAGAAAATATGAATAGACCAATCACAAGCACTGAAATTGAAACTGTGATTAAAAATCTTCCAACAAACCAAAGCCCAGGACCAGATGGCTTCACAGGCGAATTCTATCAAACATTTAGAGAAGAGCTAACACCCATCCTTCTCAAACTCTTCCAAACAATATCAGAGGAAGGAACACTCCCAAACTCATTCTACGAGGCCACCATCACCTTGATACCAAAACCAGGCAAGGATGTCACAAAGAAAGAAAACTACAGGCCAATATCACTGATGAACATAGATGCAAAAATCCTCAACAAAATACTAGCAAACAGAATCCAACAGCACATTAAAAGGATCATACACCATGATCAAGTGGGGTTTATTCCAGGAATGCAAGGATTCTTCAATATACGCAAATCAATCAATGTGATACACCATATTAACAAGTTGAAGGAGAAAAACCATATGATCATCTCAATAGATGCAGAGAAAGCTTTCGACAAAATTCAACACCCATTTATGATAAAAACCCTGCAGAAAGTAGGCATAGAGGGAACTTTCCTCAACATAATAAAGGCCATATATGACAAACCCACAGCCAACATTGTCCTCAATGGTGAAAAACTGAAACCATTTCCACTAAGATCAGGAACAAGACAAGGCTGCCCACTCTCACCACTCTTATTCAACCTAGTTTTGGAAGTTTTAGCCACAGCAATCAGAGAAGAAAAGGAAATAAAAGGAATCCAAATTGGAAAAGAAGAAGTAAAGCTGTCACTGTTTGCAGATGACATGATACTATACATAGAGAATCCTAAAGATGCTACCGAAAAACTACTAGAGCTAATCAATGAATTTGGTAAAGTAGCAGGATACAAAATTAATGCACAGAAATCTCTGGCATTCCTGTACACTAATGATGAAAAATCTGAAAATGAAATCAAGAAAACACTCCCATTTACCATTGCAACAAAAAGAATAAAATATCTAGGAATAAACCTACCTAAGGAGACAAAAGACCTGTATGCAGAAAATTATAAGACATTGATGAAAGAAATTAAAGATGATATAAATAGATGGAGAGATATACCATGCTCCTGGATTGGAAGAACCAATATTGTGAAAATGACTCTACTACCCAAAGCAATCTACAGATTCAATGCAATCCCTATCAAACTACCACTGGCATTTTTCACAGAAGTAGAACAAAAAATTTCAAAATTTGTTTGGAAAAACAAAAGACCCCGAATAGCCAAAGCAATCTTGAGAACGAAAAACGGAGCTGGAGGAATCAGGCTGCCTGACTTCAGACTATACTACAAAGCTACAGTAATTAAGACAGTGTGGTACTGGCATAGAAACAGAAAGATATATCATTGGATCAGGAGAGAAAGCCCAGAGATAAACCCACGCTCATATGGTCACCTTATCTTTGATAAGGGCGGCAGGAATGTACAGTGGAGAAAGGACAGCCTCTTCAATAAGTGGTGCTGGGAAAACTGGACAGGGACATGTAAAAGTATGAGATTAGATCATTCCCTAACACCATACACAAAAATAAGCTCAAAATGGATTAAAGACCTAAATGTAAGGCCAGAAACTATCAAACTCTTAGAGGAAAACTTAGGCAGAACACTCTATGACATAAATCACAGCAAGATCCTTTTGGACCCACCTCCTAGAGAAATGGAAATAAAAACAAAGATAAACAAATGGGACCTAATGAAACTTCAAAGCTTTTGCACAGCAAAGGAAACCATAAACAAGACCAAAAGACAACCCTCAGAATGGGAGAAAATATTTGCAAATGAAGCAACTGACAAAGGATTAATCTCCAAAATTTATAAACAGCTCATGCAGCTCAATAGCAAAAAAACAAACAACCCAATCCAAAAATGGGCAGAAGACTTAAATAGGCATTTCTCCAAAGAAGATATACAGACTGCCAACAAACACATGAAAGAATGCTCAACATCATTAATCATTAGAGAAATGCAAATCAAAACTACAATGAGATATCATCTCACACCAGTCAGAATGGCCATCATCAAGAAATCTAGAAACAATAAATGCTGGAGAGGGTGTGGAGAAAAGGGAACACTCTTGCACTGCTGGTGGGAATGTGAATTGGTACAGCCACTATGGAGAACAGTATGGAGGTTCCTTAAAAAACTACAAATAGAACTACCATATGACCCAGCAATCCCACTACTAGGCATATACCCTGAGAAAACCATAATTCAAAAAGAGACATGTACCAAAATGTTCATTGCAGCTCTATTCACAATAGCCCAGAGCTGGAAACAACCTAAGTGTCCATCATCGGATGAATGGATAAAGAAGATGTGGCACATTTATACAATGGAATATTACTCAGCCATAAAAAGAAACGAAACTGAGCTATTTGTAATGAGGTGGATAGACCTAGAGTCTGTCATACAGAGTGAAGTAAGTCAGAAAGAGAAAGACAAATACCGTATGCTAACACATATATATGGAATTAAAAAAAAAAATGTCATGAAGAACCTAGGGGTAAAACGGGAATAAAGACACAGACCTACTTGAGAATGGACTTGAGGATATGGGGAAGGGGAAGGGTAAGCTGTGACAAAGGGAAAGAGAGGCATGGACATATATGCACTACCAAACGTAAGGTAGATAGATAGTGGGAAGCAGCCGCAGAGCACAGGGAGATCAGCTCGGTGCTTTGTGACCGCCTGGAGGGGTGGGATGGGGAGGGTGGGAGGGAGGGAGATGCATGAGGGAGGGGATGTGGGAACAGATGTATATGTATGACTGATTCACTTTGTTATAAAGCAGAAACTAATAAAAAAAATAAAAAAATAAAAAAATAAAAAAATAAAAAAGAATTTAAGTAGAAAAAAAAAAAAAAAAGAAAGCACAATGATCCAAAACCTATGGAATGCAGCAAAAGCAGTTCTAAGATGGAAGTGTATAGGAATACAATCCTACCTCAAGAAACAAGAAACATCTCAAATAAACAACCTAACCTTACACATAAAGCAATTAGAAAGAAAAAAAAGTCCCAAAGTTAGCAAAAGGAAAGAAATCATAAAGATCAGATCAGAAATAAATGAATGCCAGAGATTGCTGTGCATTAATTTTGTATCCTGCTACTTTATCAAATTCATTGATTAGCTCTAGTAGTTTTCTGGTAGCATCTTTAGGATTCTCTATGTAGAGTATCATGTCATCTGCAAACAGTGACAGCTTTACTTCTTCTTTTCCGATTTGGATTCTTTTATTTCCTTTTCTTCTCTGATTGCTGTGGCTAAAATTTCCAAAACTATGTTGAAAAAGAGTGGTGAGAGTGAGCAAACTTGTCTTGTTCCTGATCTTAGTGGGAATGGTTTCCATTTTTCACCATTGAGGACGATGTTGGCTGTGGGTTTGTCACATATGGCCTTTATTATGTTGAGGAAAGTTCCCACTATGCCTACTTTCAAACAACCCAATCCAAAAATGGGCATAAGACCTAAATAGACATTTCTACAAAGAAGATATACAGATTGCCAACAAACACATGAAAGAACGCTCAATATCATTAATCATTAGAGAAATGAAAATCAAAACAACAATGAGATATCATCTCACATCGGTGTGAACAGCCATCATCAAAAAATCTAGAAACAATAAATGCCTGAGAGGGTGTAGAGAAAAGGGAACACTCTTGCACTGTTGGTGAGAATGTAAATTTATACAGCCACTATAGAGAACAGTAAGGAGGTTCCTTAAAAACTAAAAATAGAATTACCATATGACCCAGCAATTACACTACTGGGCATATACCCTGAGAAAAATATAATTCAAAAAGGGTCAAGTACCAAAATGTTCATTGCAGCTTTATTTACAATAGCCAGGACATGGAAGCAACCTAAGTATCCATCATCGGATGAAGGGTTAAAGAAGATGTGGCACATATATACAATGGAATATTACTCAGCCATAAAAAGAAAGGAAATTGAGTTATTTGAGGTGAGGTGGATGGACCTAGTGTCTGTCATACAGACTGAAGAAAGTCCGAAAGAGAAAAACAAACACCATATGCTAACACATATATATGGAATCTAAGACAAAAAAAAAAGGTCATGAAGAAGCTAGGGGTAAGACGGGGAAAAAGACACAGACCTACTAGAGCATGAACTTAAGGATATGAGGAGGGGGAAGGGTAAGCTGTGACAAAGTGAGACAGTGGCATAGACATATATACAATACCAAACGTAAAATAGATAGCTAGTGACAAGTAGCGGCAGAGCACAGAGAGATCAGCTAGGTGGTTTGTGACCACATAGAGGTGTGGGATAGGAAGGGTGGGAGGGAGGGAGACACAAGAGGGAAGAGATATGGGAACATATGTATACGTATACCTAATTCACTTTGTTATAAAGCAGAAACTAACGCACCATTGTAAAGCAATTATACTCCAATAAAGATATTTTTAAAAAGAGAAATAAATGAAAAAGAAATGTAGAAAACAATAGCAAAGATCAATAAAATTAAATGCTGTTTCTTTGAGAACATAAACAAAATTGATAAACCATTAGCCAGACTCATCAAGAAAAGCAGGGAGAAGACTCAAATCAATAGAATTAGAAATGAAAAAGGAGAAGTAACAACTGACACTGCAGAAATACAAAAGATCATCAGAGATTACTACAAGCAACTCTATGCCAAAAAAATGGACAACATGGAAAAATTGACAAATTCTTAGAAATGCACAACCTGCCAAGACTGAACCAGGAAGAAATAGAAAATATAAACAGACCAATCACAAGCACTGAAATTGAAACTGTGATTAAAAATCTTCCAACAAACAAAAGCTCAGCACCAGATGGCTTGATAGGCGAATTCTTTCAAACATTTAGAGAAGAGCTAACACCTATCCTTGTCAAACTCTTCCAAAATATAGCAGAGGGAGGAACACTCCCAAACTCATTCTACGAGGCCAACATCAGCCTGATACTAAAAGCAGACAAAGATATCAAAAAGAAAGAAAACTAGAGGCCAATATCACTGTTGAACATAGATGCAGAAATCCTCAACAAAATACTAGCAAACAGAATCCGACAGCACATTAAACAGATCATACACCATGATCAAGTGGGGTTTATTCCAGAAATGCAAGGATTCTTCAATATACGCAAATCAATCAACATAATACACCATATTAACAAATTGAAGGAGAAAAACGTATGATCATCTCAATACATGCCGAGAAAGCTTTCGACAAAATTCAACACCCATTTATGATAAACAACTTTCAGAAAGTAGGCATAGAGGGAACTTTCCTCAACATAATAAAGGCCATATATGACAAAACCACAGCCAACATTGTCCTCAATGGTGAAAAACTGAAACCATTTCCACTAAGATCAAGAACAAGACAAGGTTGTCCACTCTCATCACGCTTATTCAACCTAGTTTTGGAAGTTGTAGCCACAGTAATCAGAGAAGAAAAAGAAATAAAAGGAATGCAAATCGGAAAAGAAGAAGCAACGCTGTCACTTTTTGCAGATGATGTGATAATATACATAGAGAGTCCTAAAGGTGCCACCAGAAAACTCTTAGAGCTAATCAGTGAATTTGGTAGAGTAGCAGGATACAAAATTAATGTACAGAAATCTCTGGCATTCCTGTACACTAATGATGAAAAATCTGAAAGTGAAATCAAGAAAACACTCCCATTTACCACTGCATCAAAAAGAATAAACTATCTAGGAATAAACCTACCTAAGGAGAAAAAAGACCTGTATGCAGAAAATTATAAGACACTGATGAAAGAAGTTAAAGATGATACAAAGAGATGGAGACATATACCATGTTCTTGGATTGGAAGAATCAACATGGTGAAAATAACTCTACTTCCCAAAGCAATGTACAGATTCAATGCAATCCCTCTCAAACTACCAAAGGCATTTTTCACAGAACTAGAACAAAAAATTTCACAATTTGTATGGAAACACAAAAGATCCCGAATAGCCAAAGCAATCATGAGAATGAAAAATGGAGCTGGAGGAATCAGGCTCCCTGACTTCAGACTATACTACAAAGCTCAGGTAATCAAGACAGTATGGTACTGACAGAAAAACAGAAAGATAGATCAATGGAACAGGATAGAAAGCCCAGAGATAAACCCACCCACATATGGTCACCTTATCTTTGATAAAGGAGGCAGGAATGTACAGTGAAAAAGAACAGCCTCTTCAATAAGTGGTGCTGGGAAAACTGGACAGGTATATGTAAAAGTATGAGATTAGAGCACTCCCTAACATCATACACAAAATAAGCTCAAAATGGATTAAAGAGCAAAATGTAAGGACAGAAACTATCAAACTCTTACAGAAAAACATAGGCAGAACACTTTATGACATAAATCACAGCAAGATCCTTTTTGACCCACCTCCTAGAGAAATGGAAATAAAAACATAAACAAATGGGACCTAATTTAACTTAAGAGCTTTTGCATAGCAAAGGAAACCATAAACAAGACAAAAAGACAACCCTCAGAATGGGAGAAAATATTTGCAAATGAAGCAACTGACAAAGGATTAATCTCCAAAATTTACAAGCAGCACATGGAGCTCAATATCAAAAAAGCAAACAACCCAATGCAAAAATGGGCAGACCTAAATAGACATTTCTCTAAAGAAGATATACAGATTGCCAACAAACACATGAAAGAATGCTCAACATCATTAATCATTAGAGAAATCCAAATCAAAACTACAATGAGTTATCATCTCACACCAGATAGAATGGCCATCATCAAATATTCTAGAAACAATAAATGCTGGAGAAGGTGTGGAGAAAAGGGAACAGTCTTGCACTGCTGGTGGGAATGTAAATTGATACAGCCACTATGGAGAACAGTATGGACGTTCCTTAAAAAATTACAAATGGAACTATCTTACAACCTAGCAATCCCACTAATGGGCATGTAGCCTGAGAAAACCAGTATTCAAAGAGTCATGTACCAAAATGTTCTTTGCAGTTCTATTTATAGTAGCCAGGACATGGAAGCAAACTAAGTGTTCATAATCAGATGAATGGATAAAGAAGATGTAGAACATATATACAATGGAACATTACTCAGCCATAAAAAGAAAGGAAATCGAGTTATTTGAGGTGAGGTGGATGGACATAGAGTCTCTCATACAGAGTGAGTAAGTCAGAAAGAGAAAAACATATACCATATGCTAACACATAAATATGGAATCTAAGAAAAAAAATGTCATGAAGAACCTAGGGGTGAGACAGGAATAAAGACACAGACCTACTCGAGAATGGACTTGAGGATATGGGGAGAGGGAAGGGTAAGCTGTGACAAAAGGAGACAGTGGCATGGACATATATACACTATGAAACGTAAAATAGAGAGCTAGTGGGAAGCAGCCGCATAGCACAGGGAGATCAGCTCGGTGCTTTGTGACAACCTAGAGGGGTGGGATAGGGAGGGTGTGAGGGAGGGAGACACAGGAGACAAGAGATATGGGAACATATGTATATGTATAACTGTTCACTTTGTTATAAAGCAGAAACTAACACACCATTGTAAAGCAATTATACTCCAATAAAGGTGTTAAAAATTAGAATAAAATAAAATAAAGAAGAATTGAAGAAAACAATATCAAAGATCAATACAACTAAAAGCTGGTTCTTTGAGAAGATAAACAAAATTGATAAACCATTAGCCAGACTCATCAAGAAAAGAAGGGAGAAGACTCAAATCAATAGAATTAGAAATGAAAAAGGAGAAGTAACAACTGACACTGCAGAAATACAAAAGATCATGAGAGATTACTACAAGCAACTCTATGCCAATAAAATGGACAACCTGGAAGAAATGGACAAATTCTTAGAAAAGCACAACCTTTGGAGACTGAACCAGGAAGTAATAGAAAATATGAACAGACCAATCACAAGCACTGAATTTGAAACTGTGATTAAAAATCTTCCAACAAACAAAAGCCCAGGACCAGATGGCTTCACAGGCGAATTCTCTCAAACTTTTAGAGAAGAACTAACACCTATCCTTCTCAAAATCTTCCAAAATATAGCAGAGGGAGGAACCCTCACAAACTCATTTTATGAGGCCACCATCACCCTGATACCAAAAGCAGACAAAGATGTCACAAAGAAAGAAAACTAGAGGCCAATATCACTGTTGAAAATCGATGCAAAAATCCTCAACAAAATACTAGCAAACAGAATCCAACAGCACATTAAAAGGATCATACACCATGATCAAATGGGGTTTATCCCAGGAATGCAAAGATTCTTCAATATATGCAAAGCAACCAATGTGATACACCACATTAACAAACGGAAGGATAAAATCCATATGATCATCTCCATAGATGTAAAAAAAGTTTTTGACAAAATTCAACACCTATTTATGATAAAACCCTTCCAGAAAGTAGGCACAGAGGGAACTTACCTCAACATAATAAAACCATATATGACAAACCCACAGCCAACATTGTCCTCAATGGTGAAAAACTGAAACCATTTCCAGTAAGATCAGGAACAAGACCAGTTTGACCACTCTCACCACTATTATTCAGCATAGTTTTGGAAGTTTTAGGCACAGCAATCAGAGAAGAAAAAGAAATAAAAGGAATCCAAATCGGAAAAGAAGAAGTAAAGCTGTCACTGTTTGCAGATGACATGATACTATACATAGAGAATCCTAAAGAGTCTACCAGAAAACTACTAGTGCTAATCAATGAATCTGGTAAACTATCAGGATATAAAATTAATGCACAGAAATCTCTTGCATTCCTACACACTAATGATGAAAAATATGAAAGAGAAATTAAGGAAACACTCCCATTTACCATTGCAACAAAAAGAATAAAATACTTAGGAATAAATCTACCTATGGAGACAAAGACCTGTATGCAGAAAACTATAAGACACTCAGGAAAGAAATTAAACACGATACAAACAGATGGAGAGATATACCATGTTCTCGGATTGGAAGAATCAACATTGTGAAAATGACTATACTACGCAAAGCAATCTACAGATTCAATGCAATCCCTAGCAAACTACCAGTGGCATTTTTCAGAGAACTAGAACAAACAATTTAACAATTTGTATGGAAACACAAAAGGCCCCGAATAGCCAAAGCAATCTTGAGAAAGAAAAATGGAACTGGAGGAATCAGACTCCCTGACTTCCGACTATACTACAAAGTTACAGTAATCAAGACAGTATGGTACTCGCACAAAAACAGAAGTATAGATTAATGGAACAGGATAGAAAGCCCAGAGGTAAACCCACGCACATATGGTCACCTTATTTTTGATAAAGGAGGCAAGAATATACAATGGAGAAATGACAGCCACTTCAATAAGTGATGTTGAGAAAACTGGACAGCTACATGTAAAAGAATGATATTAGAACACTCCATAACACTATACACAAAAATAAACTCAAAATGGATTAAAGGCCTAAGTGTAAGGCCAGACACTGAAACTCTTAAAGAATTCATAGCAGAACACTCTATGACATAAATCACAGCAAGATCACTTTTGACCCACCTCCTTGAGAAATGGAAATAAAAACAAAATTAAACAAATGGGACCTAATGAAACTTGAAAGCTTTTGCACAGCAAAGGAAACCATAAACAAGACACAAAAAACAACCCTCAGAATGGGAGAAAATATTTGCAAATGAAGAAACTGACAAAGGATTGATCTCCAAAATTTACAAGCCCCTCAGTATGAAAAAACAAAGAACCCAATCCAAAAATGGGCAGAAGACCTAAGTAGACATTTCTCCAAAGAAGGTATACAGATTGCCAACAAACACATGAAAGGATGCTCAACATCACTAATCATTAGAGATATGCAAGTCCAAAATACAATGAGGTATCACCTCACACCAGTCAGAATGGCCATCATCAAAATATCTACAAACAATAAATGCTGGAGAGGGTGTGGAGAAAAGGGAACCCTCTTACCCTGTTGGTGGGAATGTAAATTGATACAGCCACTATGGATAACAGTATGGAGGATCTTTAAAAAACTAAAAATAGAAACACCATACGACCCAGCAATCAAACTACTGGGCATATACCTTGAGAAAACCATAATTCAAAAAGAGTCATGTATCACTGTGTTCACTGCAGCTCTATTTACAATAGCCAGGACATGGAAGCAACCTAAGTGTCCATTGACAGATGAATGGATTAAGAAGACATGGCACATATATACAGTGGAATATAACTCAGCCATAAAAAGGAAGGAAACTGAGTTATTTGTAGTGAGGTGGATGGACCTTGATTCTGTCCTACAGAGTGAAGTAAGTCAGAAAGAGAAAAGCAAATACCATATGCTAGCACATATATATGGATTCTTTAAAAAAATGATCCTGAAGAACCTAGAGGCAGGACAGGAATAAAGACGCAGATGTAGAGAATGAACTTGAGGACACAGGTAAGGGGAAGGGTAAGCTGAGACAAAGTGATAAAGTGGCATGTACTTATATGTACTACCAAATGTAAAATAGATAGCTATTGGGAAGCAGCCACATAGCACAGGGAGATCAGCTCACTGCTTTGTGACCTCATAGAGGGGTGGTATCGGAGCATGGGAGGGAGACGCAAGAGGGAGGAGATATGGGGATATATGTATATGTATAGCTGATTCACTTTGTTATAAAGCAGAAACTAACACACCATTTTAAAACAATTATACTCCAATAAAGATGTGACAAAACAGAAAGAAATCTGGTGCATTTCTATACATTAAAAATGAACAATCAGAAAGATAAATTAAGGCAACAATCCCATTTTCTATCACATCAGAAAGAATAAAATACCTAGGAATTAACCTACCTAAGGAGGTAAAAACCTGTACTCCTAAAACTATAAGACACTGATGAAGGAAATGGAAGATGAAAAAAAACAGTTGGAAAGATACACCACATTCTTGGTTTGGAGGAATTAATATTGTTAAAATGACCATACTACCCAAGATAATATACAGATTTAATGTAATCCCTATCAAAATACCAATGGCATTTTGCACAAAACTAGAACAAATAATTTTAAGATTTGTATGGAAACACAAAAGACCCTGAATATGCAAAACAATCTTGAGAAAGAAGGACAGAGCTGAAGGAATCATCCCCCCAACTTCAGACTATATTAAGTAATCAAAGCGAAAGTAATCAACACAGTATGGTGCTGGCACAAAAACAGACACATCGATCAATGGAACAGGATAGAGGGACCAGAAATAAACCCACACACTTACAGAAAATTAATCTACTGCCCAGGTGGCAAGAATATACAATGGAGAAAAGGCAGTCTTAATAAAAGGTGCTAGGGAAACTGGACAGCTACATGTAAAAGAATGAAATTAGAACATTGTCTAACACCATATACAAAAATAAACTCAAAATGGATTAGAGACCTAAATGTAAGACCAATACTATAAAAGTCCTAGAGGGAAACATAGGCAGAACCCTTTTTGACATAAATTGCAGCGATATTTTTTTAGATCCGTCTCCTAAAGCAAAGGAAACAGAAGCAAAAATAAACAAATGGGACCTAATTAAACTTTAAAGCTTTTGCACAGCAAAGGAAACCATTGAAAAACAAAAAGACAACCTACTGAATGGCAGAAGATATTTTCAAATAATATGACCAATAAAGGATTAGTATCCAACATATATAAGCTACTCATACAACTCAACATCCAAAAAGCAAACAACCTGATTTAAAAAATTAGCAGAAGACCTGAATAGACATTTTTCCAAAGAAGTCATAGAGATGGACAATGGACACATGAAAAGATGCTCAACATCACTAATCAACGGTATGCAAATCAAAACCACAATGAGATATCACCTCATACCTGTCAGAGTGGTTATTATCAAAAAGACAACAAATAGCAATTTGGGGTAAGAATATGGAAAAAAGGGAACCCTTGTACACTTTTGGTAGGAATGTAAATTGTTGAAGCCACTATGGAAAACAGTATGGAGGTTTCTCAAGAACTACAAATAGAGCTACAATATGACCTAGCAATTCCACTCCTGGGTATATAACCAACAAACACCCCAAAATATGAGTTTGAAAAGATACATTCATCCCAACATTCACAGTAGCATTAATTACAATTGCCAAGATATGGAAACAACCTAAATGTCCATCAACAGATGAATGGATAAAGAATTTTGCCATTTGCAGCAACATGGATAGACTTGGAAGGCATTATGTTACGTGAAGTAAATGTCAGACAGAGAAAGACAAATACTGTATGATGTCACTTATATGTGGAATCTAAAATCTACAACAAACTAGTGAATATAACAAAAAAGAAGCAGACTCACAGATATAGAGAACAAACTAGTAGTTACCAGTGGCAGGGAGGAGGGGCAACATAGGGATGGGGGGGTGGGATGCACAAACTGTTGGGTGTAAGATAGGCTCAAGGATGAATTGTACAACATGGGGAATATAGTCAATATTTTGTAGTAACTGTAAATCTAAAGTAACCCTTTAAAATTGTATTAATTCACTTTGCTATACAGTATAAACTAACACAATATTGTAAAGCAACTATACTCCAATAAAAATTTAATTAATTAATTAAATTGTATGAAAAATTTATAATAAATAAATAGAAATTCTCACAGTCTCCACCTATTCTTTTCCCCAATTCAGTAGCATTCCTTTGCTAATGTTTTGAACTCTTTATCTGTAAATTGTTTATTTTTGTTTCATTAGTTTTTTGAGGGAATTTCTCTGGTTTTTCAATTGAAACAAATTCCTCTGTCTTATTTTGATTACCTTTCTCTGTCTGTATGAAGTTAGGTCAACAAGTTGTGCATTGCAGTCTTGAAGGGGTGTCCTTGTCTGGGAGTTTCCCTATACAGTCTGCATGTGCCCAGTGGCTTTGGTGGGAGAGCTGGATCTGATGTGAACATAAGTTTTGTTTTTCCCATTGTGTGCTGGCAGCTATCAGTGTGATAGTAGGTGTGGCCAGAGATGGAGGGCTAGGGCCAGAGCCAGGTTGAGCCTGGTCTTCTCTGCTCAGTGGCCATCACCGCCCTATTGGGAGTGGGGTTAGGTCCCAAGTTCCTGGAGCAGAAGCCCTGAGGTTCAGGTCCAAGCTGGCTCCATTTCTTTCAAGTGCATGCTCTCCCTGTTCCCAGCACCAGCACCCTCGCCCTAGAGAGGAGCAGTGCTGGAGCAAGAGGGACTGTCATGGGTGCTTGACATAGGTTGGGGTACAGACTGTGGCAGTCTGGCTACAGTCAGAGATCTGGACCACTTCTGATGCACTGCCCTCATTTGTGCCAGTAATGGCTGCTCACACCCTGCACAGAGGCTGGTCCAGGTCTGAGACACCTTGGTGCCTCACAACCAAGCTCTCCCCTCAGTCATGACAGCCCTCACCCCAGTGTGGAGCTTTGTCATGAAGCAAGCGTGGCGGAGTGAGTGCTTGGTTCAGGCTGGGGCATGCGCTGGGGTGGTCATAGGAAAGTGGCCAGAGACCTGTGCAATTTAAATCCATCCTCTTGCCCTGTTTTGGGAGCCAGCAAGGAGAATCCAGACTTCCAGCTGCCCTCCTGTTATTCCTGCCAGCCATCTGACCAGCCAAGGGGACTCATCTTCCTGGTGTTGGACACCAGGGCTGGGGTGCCCAATATGTGGCTCCGACTGCTCTCTTCCAGAGGAGCAACAGTAGCAGTGGTACCTGAGACCTCTCTCCCCAGACTTGAAGGTGCCCATGATTTCTGGGCCCCCACCCCCAGCCCGAAGCGGTGGCACCCATGAACCTGACAACCCCAGACAAGGCAGAGACACCCACAACGCCAGCTCCCTCTCCACCTCCTCCTCTCCTAATAGCGGCGGAGCCCGAGACACAGGAAACTTCAGACGTGGCAGAAGCATCCACCATACCAATGCCCCAGCAAGAAATACCAGCGACACGAGCAGCAGCAAGGCACCAGTCACCCTGCAGGCATAAGCAGTGAGGATCCTTGCACCAGAGAAACCTCTGACAGAGGCAGTGAAAATTGGAAAGTGCTAACTCTCAAATAATGATGGGAGGCAGCTCAGATAAAGAGCAAAAACGTGTGCTATAGCACCACCTACTGGAAACCAAAAGAAAGACCTCTAATTTCTAAACGAATTATTAGAATCAGGTGGGGAAAAAAATAAAGCTTTACCCGAAGAAGAAAACTGTTCACTACTTCAAATGTGCCAACATAGGACCAACATATCAAGCACAATTAAGCACTGTATCACAAAAAGAAAATAACACTTCTCCAAAAACCAAATTTAAAGTCACAGAATATTGTGATCTAACTGATTTCACACATTTTTATTTCACTTTTTTCCATTTCTTTATAAAATGGTGATCTCCTCACTAGCAGCTCTCACCCCTAGACTGGGGTGTGGTCTAACTGACACAGAATTCAAAATAGCTGTCATGAAGAAACTCATGAGGAAGAACAACATTAGGAAAATGCATATCCCAGAAGGAGAAGAAAGAGAGAAAGGAGTAGAGAGTTTATTTGAAGAAATAATAGCTGAGAATTTCTGAAACCTGGAGAAGGAACTGGATATACAAGTCTATGAATCTAAGAAAACACCTAATTACCACCATGCAAAAGGACCTTCTACAACACACATTATTTTAAAATGGTCAAAAGTCAATGAGAGGGCACCGCTGGGAACTCCGAGGGTGCAGAAGGGGCTGATGTGTGGTGGCTTGAGGACCGGACAACGAGGGCCAAAAAGAGCCTGCCATGTGGCTGACAGGGTCTTGGTGCTCCGGCAGGGTGTCAGGCCTGTGCCACTGAGGTGGGAGAGCTGAGTTCAGGACATTGGTCCACCAGAGACCTCCTGGTTCCATGTAATATCAAATGGCAAAAGCTCCCCAGAGATCTCCATCTCAACGCTAAGACCCAACTCCACTCAATGACCAGCAAGCTACAGTGCTGGACATCCTATGCAAAACAACTAGCAACACAAGAGCACAACCCCACCCATTAGCACAGGGTCTGCATAAAAAGGTCACAGACACCGCAAAAAACACCACCAGACTCAGTCCTGCCCACCAGAAAGAAAAGATCCAGCCTCATCCACCAGAACATAGGCACCACTCCCCTCTACCAGGAAGCCTACAAAACCCACTGAACCAAACTTAGCCACTGGAGGCAGACACCAAAAACAACAGGAACTATGAACCTGCAGTCTGTGAAAAGGAAACCCCAAACACAGTAAGTTAAGCAAAATGAGAAGACAGAGAAACACACAGCAGAGGAAGGTAAAAACCCACCGGACCAAATAAATGAAGAGAAAATAGGCAGCCTACCTGAAAAAGAATTCAGAGTAATGATAGCAAAGACGATCCAAAATCTTGGAAATAGAATGGAGAAAATACAAGAAATTATTAACAAGGGCCTAGAAGAACTAAAGAGCAAACAAACAGTGAAGAACACAATAAATGAAATTAAAAATTCTCTGGAAAGAATCAGTAGCAGAATAAATGAGGCAGAAGAACGGGTAAGTGACCTGAAAGATAAAATAATGGAAATAACTACTGCAGAGCAGAATAAAGAAAAAAGAATGAAAAGAATTGAGGACAGTCCCAGAGACATCTGGGACAACATTAAACACACAAACATTCGAATTATAGCCATCCTAGAAGAAGAAGAGAAAAAGAAAGCAAATGAGAAAATATTTGAAGAGATTATCATTGAAAACTTCCCTAATATGGGAAAGGAAATAGTCAATCAAACGCAGGAAGGGCAGAGAGTCCCATACAGCATATATCCAAGGAGAAACATGCCAAGACACATATTAATCAAACTATCAAAAATTAAAAACAAAGAAAAAATATTAAAAGCAGCAAGGGAAAAACAACAAATAACATACAAGGGAATTCCCATAAGGTTAACAGCTGATCTTGCAGCAGAAACTCTGCAAGCCAGAAGGGAGTGGCAGGACATATTTAAAGTGATGAAAGGGAAAAAACTACAACCAAGATTACTCTAACCAGAAAGGGTCTCATTCAGATTTGACAGAGAAATTAAAACGTTTACAGACAAGCAAAAGCTAAGAGAATTCAGCACCACCAAACCAGCTTTACAACAAATGCTAAAGGAAATTCTCTAGGCAAGAAACACAAGAGAAGGAAAAGACCTCCAGTAACAAACCCAAAACAATTGAGAAAATGGTAATAGGAAAATACATATTGATAACTACCTTAAAGGTAAATGGATTAAATGCTCCAAGCAAAAGACGTAGACTGGCTGAATGGATACAAAAATAAGACCCGTATATATGCTGTCTACAAGAGACCCACTTCAGACCTAGGAACACATACAGACTGAAAGTGAGGGGATGCAAAAAGATATTCCATGCCAATGGAAATCAAATAAAGCTGGAGTAACAATTCTCATATCAGACAATATAGACTTTAAAATAAAGACTATTACACGAGACAAAGGACACTACATAATGATCAAGGGATCAATCCAAAAAGAAGATATAACAATTGTAAATATTTATGCACCCAACATAGAGGCACCTCAACACATAAGGAAAATGCTAGCAGCCATAAAAGGGGAAATCAACAGCAACACAATCGTAGTAGGGGACTTTAACACCCCACTTTCACCAATGGACAGATCATCCAAAATGAAAATAAATATGGAAATACAAGCTTTAAATGATACATTAAACATTTAATTGATGGACTTAATTGATATTTATAGGACATTCCACCCAAACACAACAGAATACACTTTCTTCTCAAGTGCTCATGGAACATTCTCCAGGATAGATCATATCTTGGATATCAAGTCTTGGTAAATTTAAGAAAATGGAAATCGTATCAAGTATATTTTCCAACCACAACTCTATGAGACTAGATATCAATTACAGGAAAATATCTGTAAAAAATACAAACACATAGAGGCTAAATCAATGTGATAAATCAATAAATCAATCAATGTGATACACCATATTAACAAATTGAAGGAGAAAAAGCATATGATTATCTCAATAGATGCAGAGAAAGCTTTCGACAGAATTCAACACCTATTTATGATAAAAACTCTCCAGAAAGTAGGCATAGAGGAACTTACCTCAACATAATAAAGGCTATATATGACAGACCCACAGCCAACATCATTCTCAATTGTGAAAAACTGAAACCATTTCCTCTAAGATCAGGAACAAGACAAGGATGTCCACTCTCACCACTATTATTCAACATAGTTTTGGAAGTCTATTACTGATGAACACAAATGCAAAATTCGTCAACAAAATACTAGCAAACTGAATCCAACAACACATTAAAAGTATCTTACACCATGATCAAGCAGGATTTATCCCAGGGATTCAAGGATTCTTCAATATCCACAAATCAATCAGTGCGATACACCACATTAACAAGCTGAAGAAATAAAACATGATCATCTCAGTGCAGGTAGAAAAAGCTTTTGACAAAATTCAATGCCCATTTATGATAAAAACTTCCAGAATGTGAGAATAGATGGAACATACCTCAGTATAGTAAAGGCCATATATGACAATACTACAGCTAACACCATACTCAACAGTGAAAAGCTGACAGCATTTCTTCTAAGATCGGGAATGAGACAAGGATGTCCACTCTTAACCATTTTTATTCAACATAGTTTTGGAAGTCCTACCCACGGCAATCAGAGAAGAAAAAGAAATAAAAGGAGTCCAAATTTGAAAAGAAAATGTAAAACTCTCACTGTTGGCAGAAGACATGATAATATACATAGAGAATCCTAAAGATGCTACCAGAAAACTACTGAGGCTCATCAGTGAATTTGGTAAAGTTGCAGCATACAGAATTAATACACAGAAATCTCTTGCATTCGTATATGCTAACAATGAAAGATCAGAAAGAGAAATCAAGGAAAGAATTCCATTTATCACTGCAACAAAGAGAATAAAATACCTAGGAATAAACCTACCTAAGGAGGCAAAAGACCTGTACTCAGAAAACTATAAGATACTGATGAAAGAAATCAGAGAGGACACAAACAGACTGGAGAGATATAACATGTTCTTGGGTTGGAAAATCAATATTGTCAAAAAGTAATCTGCAGCTTCAATGCAATCCCTAGCAAATTACCAATAACATTTTTCACAGAATTAGAACAGAAAATTTTACAATTTATATGAAAACACAAAGACGCCAAGTAGCCAACACAATCTTGAGAAAGAAAAATGTAGCTGGAGGAATCAGGCTACCTGACTTCAGACTCTTCTACAAAGCTAAAGTCATCAAAACAGTATGGTACTGTTACAAAAACAGAAATATAGATCAATGGACCAGCATAGAAAGTCCAGAGATAAACCCACACACCTATGGTCACCAAATCTATGACAAAGGAGGCAAGAAAACATGATGGACAAAAGACAGTCTCTTCAGTAAGAGGTGCTGGGAAAACAGGACAGCTGCATGTAAAAGAATGAAATTAGAACACTGTCTAACACCATACATAAAAATAAACTCAAAATGGGTTAAAGACGTAACTATAAGACTGGATAGTATAAAAGTCTTAGAGGAAAACATAGGCAAAACGCTCTTTGACATAAATCACAGAAATATCTTTTTTGACCCACCTTCTAGAATAATGAAAATAAAAACAAAAATAAACAAATCAGACCTAGTTGAACTTAAAATCTTTTGCACAACAAAGAAAACCATAAATGAAACAAAAAGACAACCCACATAATGGGAGAAAATATTTGCAAAAAAACAACTGACAAGGGGTTAATCATCTTGAAAATATACAAACAGCTCATGTGGCTCAATATCAAAAAGACAAACAACCCAATCAAAAAATAAGCAGAAGATATAAATAGAAATTTCTCCAAAGAAATCATACATGTGGCTAAAAAGCACATGAAAATGCTCAACATCACTAATTATTAGAGAAATGCAAAACAAAACCACAATGAGGTATCACTTACACTGGTCAGAAGGACCACCATCAAAAAATTTACAAACAGTACTTGCTGTAGAGGGTGTGGAGAAAAGGGAACCCCCTTGCACTGTTGGTGGGATGTAAATTAATACAGCCACTATGGAGAACAGTATGGAGGTTCCTTAGAAAGCTAAAAATAGAACTACCATATGACCCAGCAATACCACTACTGGGCATATACCCTGAGAAAACAATAATTCAAAAAGAGACATGTACCTCAATGTTCATTGCAGCACTATTTACAATAGCCAGGACATGGGAGCAACCTAAATGTCCATTGACAGATGAATGGATAAAGAAGACGTGGCACATATATACAATGGAATATTACTCAGCTATAAAAAGAAACAAAATTGAGTTATCTGTAGTGAGGTGAATGGACCTAGAGTCTCTCATACGGAGTGACATAAGTCAGAAAGAGAAAAAAAATACTGTATGCTAAAACATATACATGGAATCTAAAAAAAAAAATCCGTTTTTGATGAACCTAAAGGCAGGACAGGAATAAAGACACAGATGTAGAAAATGGAATTGAGGTCCCAGAGTGAGGAAGGATAAGCTAGGACGAAGTGAGAGAGTAGCATTCACATATACACACTAGCAAATGTAAAATAGATAGCTAGTGAGAAGCAGCCACATAGCAGAGGGAGATCAGCTCGGTGCTTTGTGACCACCTAGAGGGGTGGGATAGAGAGAGTGGGAGGGAGGCACAAGAAGTAGGGTATATGTGGATATATGTATACATATAGCTGATTCACTTTGTTATACAGCAGAAGTTAACACAACATTATAAAGCAATTATACTCCAATAAAGATGTTAAAAAATAATGAATAAATAAATACATAAATAAACAAACACACAAACAAATACATTAATTAATTAAAACCAGAAAAAAACAAATCTACAAACAATAATTGCTGTAGAGGGTGTGGGGAAAAGGGAACACTCTTACACTGTTGGTGGGAATGTAAATTGATAAATCAACTTTGGAAAATAGTATGGAGGTTCCTAATAAAACTAAAAATAAAATAACCATATGTCCCAGCAGTCCCACTATTGTGCATATACCCAGAAAAAACTGTAATTCGAAAAGACACATGCGCCCTAATGTTAATAACAGCACTATTTACAATAGCTCTGACATGGAAACAAACTAAATGTCCATCAACAGAGGAATGGATAAAGAAGATGTGTCACCCATATACAATGGAATATTATTCAGCCATAAAAGGCAATTTTGTCATCAGCAGAGATGTGGATGTACCTAGAGACTCTCATACAGAGTGAAGTGAGAAAGAGAAAAATAAATATCGTATATTAATGCATATATGTGGAATCTAGAAAAATGGTATACATGACCTTATTTGCAAAGCAGAAATAGAGATGTAGAGAAAAAATGTATGGCTACCAAGGCGGGAGGGTGTGGGGTGGGAGCACCTGGGAGATTGGGATTGACAATATACACTCTTGATACTATTTTTAAAATACACAACGTAGGGGAACATACTGTAGAGCACAGGGGACCCTACTTAATGCACTGTGGTGTCCTAAAAGGGAGGGAAATCCAAAAGGGAAGGGATATATGTATATGTATGGGTGATTCACTTTGCTGTGCAGTAGAAGCTAACACATCATTGAAAAGCAACTATACTCCAATAAAAATTAATTTATAAGAAAAAGCACATGAAAATATGTTCAACATTACTAATTATTGGAGAAATGCAAATCAAAACTTCCATGAGGTATCACCTCACACTTGTCCAAGTGGCCACAACCAAAAAATCTAGAAATAATAACTGCTGGAAAGGGTGTTGAGAAAAAGGAACCCTCCTACACTGTTTGTAGGAATGCAAATTGGTGCAGCCACTATGGAAACAGTATAGAGATTCCTTTAAAAACTAAAAATAGAGCTACCATATGATCCAGCAATCTCACTCCTGGGCATATGTCTGGAGAAAACCATAATTTGAAAAGATACATGCACCCAGTGTTCATTGCAGCACTATTTACAGTAGCCAAGACATGGAAGCAACCTAAGTGTCCATCATTGGATGAATGGATAAAGAAGATGTGGCACATATATACAATGGAATATTACTCAGCCATAAAAAGAAATGAAATTGAGCTATTTGTAATGAGGTGGATAGACCTAGAGTCTGTCATACAGAGTGAAGTAAGTCAGAAAGAGAAAGACAAATATCATATGCTAACACATATATATGGAATTTAAGGAAAAAAATGTCATGAAGAACCTAGGGGTAAGACAGGAATAAAGACACAGACCTACTAGAGAATGGACTTGAGGATATGGGGAGGGGGAAGGGTAAGCTGTGACAAAGCGAGAGAGAGGCATGGACATATATACACTGCCGAGCGTAGGGTAGATAGCTAGTGGGAAGCAGCCGCATAGCACAGGGAGATCAGCTTGGTGCTTTGTGGCCGCCTGGAGGGGTGGGATGGGGAGGGTGGGAGGGAGGGAGATGCAAGAGGGAAGGGATATGGGAACAGATGTATATGTATAACTGATTCACTTTGTTGTAAAGCAGAAACTAATACACCATTGTGAAGCAATTATACTCCAATAAAGTTGTAAAAAAAAAAAAAAGAAGATGTGGTACATGTATACAATGGAATATTACTCAGCCATAAAAAAGAACAAAATAATGTCATTTGCAGCAACATGGATGGACCTAGAGATTGTCATACTGAGTGAAGTAAGTCAGACACAGAAAGACAAATATCATATGATATCACTTATATTTGGAATCTAAAAATATAGTACATATGAACTAATTTAAAAAACAGAAGTAGAGTCACAGATGTAGAAATCAAACTTATGGTTATCAAGGGGGAAAGGGCAAGGAGGGATAAATTGGAAGATTGGGATTGACATATACACACTAACAAATATAAAATAGATAACTAATAAGAACCTACTGTATAGCACAGGGAACTCTACTCAGTATTCTGTAATGATCTATATGGGAAAATAGTCTAAAGAAGAGTGGATATATGTATATGTATAACATATTCACTTTGCTATACAGCAGCAACTAACATCCAGAGTGGCTGGATGTATTAAAAATAAGACCTAACTCTATGCTGCCTCCAGGAGACCCACCTCAATTCTAAATTCAAACATAGGCTCAAAGTGAAGGGATGGAAGATTTTACTCCAAGTAAATGGCACCCAAAAGAAAGTGAATGTAGCCATATTCATATCAGACAAAATAGACTTAAGGTAAAAAAGATAACAAGACAAAGATGGACATTATATAATGAGAAAGGGGACAATTCATCAAGAAGAAATAACAGATATTAGTATATATGCAACTAACATTGGATCACCAAAATATACAAAGCAATTATTAACAGACCTAAAGGGAGAAATTGACAGCACCAAAATAATACTGGGGTTTTAATACCCCACTAACATCAATGAATAAATCATCCAGCCAGAAAGTCACAAAAATAGTGGCCTTAAATGAAACATTAGACCAGATGTATTTGATAAATTTGTATAGAGCATTCCATCCAAATGCAGCAGAGTACACATTCTTCTCTCGTGCACTTGGTACTTTTTCAAGGATAGAGCATATGTAGTGACACAAAACAATTCTCAATAAATTTAGGATTGAAATCATATCGAGCATCTATCCAAACACAATGGCATGAAACTAGAAATCAGCTACAAGAAGAAAGGTAGAAAAATCACAAAATATGTGGAGACTGAACAACATACTACTGAGCAACTATTGGGTCAATGAAGAAATTAAAGGGAAAAATTAAAAAATACCTAAAGACAAATGAAAATGAAAATACAACAAACCAAAATCTATGGGATGCAGCAAAATCAGTACTAAGAGGGAAGTTCATAGCAATACAAGTCTAATTCAAGAAACAAGATTCTCAAATAACCAATCTAACTTTACACATAAAGGATATAGAAAAAAAAAAGAGAACAAACGAATCCCAAGGATGGTAGAAGGAAGTATACAATAAACATCAGAATGGAAAAAAATAAAATAGATACTAAAAATACAACAGAAAATCTCAATGAAACTAAGAGCTGGTTCTTTGAAAGATTTTTAAAATTGACAAACCTTTAGATAGACTCACAAAGAAAAAAAAAGAGAAGGCTCTGATAAAATCAGAAAGAAACAAATAGAAGTAACAACAGATGCTACAGAAATACAAATGATTATAAGAGAATATTATGAGCAGCTATATACTAACAAACTGGACAACCTAGAAGAAATGATCAAATTCTTATAATTATACAACTTTCCAAGACTGAATCACAAAGAAATAGAAACTATGAATAGGTCAATCACTAGTACAGAGATTGGAACAGTAATCAAAAAGCTTCCAAAAGACAAAAGTTCAGGACCAGGCAGCTTCAAAGTTGAATTCCACCAAACATTCAAAGAAGAGTTGATACCTATCCTTCTCAAACTATTCCAAAACCTGAAGAGAAGGGAACGCTTCCTAACTCATTTTATGAGGTCAACCTCACCCTGATACCAAAATCAGACAAAGACAAAACAAAAAAAGAAAATTAGAAGCCAATATCACTGATGAACATAGATGCAAAAATCCTCAAGAAAATATTAGCAAATTGAATACAACAGTACATTAAAAGTGATTTATTCCATGGATGCAAGGATGGTCAATATCTGCAAATCAGTAAACGTGACACATCACACTAACAAAATGAATCACCTCAATGGATGTAGAAAAAGCATTTGACAAGATTCAATACCCATTTGTGAATTTAAAAGCTCTCAATAAAATGGGCACAGAAGGAACATACTTTGATATAATGAAGGCATATATATGACAAACCCACAGCTAACTTCATACTCAATGGTAAAACTAAAAGCTATCCTTTATGATCAGGAACAAGGCCAAGATCCCAATTCCTGCCACTCTTATTCAACATAGTATTGGAAGTCCTACCCAGAGCAATTAGGCAAGAAAAAGAAATAAAAGGTATTCAAATTGTAAAGGGAGAAGTAAAACTGTCACTACTTGTGAGTGACATTACTTGATATGTAGAAAACCCTAAAGATTCCCCCCAAAACTTATGAGAAATAATAAATGAATACAATAAAGTCCCAGGACACAAAATCAATATAAAAAATTGTTGCATTTCTATATACTAATAAGAGTTAGCAGAAAGAGAAATTAAGAAAACCATCCCATTTACAATTGCAACTAAAACAGTAAAATACCTAGGAATAAATTTAACCGAGGAGGTGAAAGACCTGTACAGTGAAAACTATATGACATTGTCGAAAGAAATTTAAGAAGACACAAAGAAATGAAAAGAGACTCCATGCTTATGGATTGGAAGAATTAACATTGTTGAAATGTCCATATTACCTAAAGCAACCTACAGATTCAATGAAAGTTATCAAAATCCCAATGACATTTTTCACAAAACTAGAACAAAAAATTCCTAAAATTTATGTGGAACCACAAAAGTCTCTGAATAGCCAAAGCAATCCTGAGAAAAAAGAACAAAGCTGGAGGTATCAGAGTCCCTGACTTCAGACTATACTACAAAGCTACAGTAATCAAAACAGTATGGTACTTGCACAGAAACAGACACATAGAAAAATGGAACAGAATTGAGATCCCAGAAGTAAACCCACACATATATAGACAATTAATTTCAACAAAGGGGCAAAGAACTTACAAATGGAGAAAGGATAGTCTATTCAATAAATGGTGTTGGGAATATCAGACAACCACATGTAAAAGAATGAAATTATCTCACACCATACACAAAAATCAATTCAAAATGAATTAAAGACATGAATGTAAGATGTGAAACCACAAAACCCCTAGAAGAAAACATAGTCAGTACGCTCTTTGACATCATTCTTACCAATATCTTTCTTGATATCTCTCCTCAGGCAAGAGAAACAAAAGCAAAAATAAATGAATGGGACTACAACAAAGTAAAAAGCTTCTGTGCAGCTAGGAAGCCATCAACAAAACAAAAACACAACCTACCAAATGGGAGAAGATATTTGCAAATCATATATTCAATAAGGGGTTAATATCCAAAATATATAAAGATATCATAGAACTCAACAACAATAAAACAAGCAATGCAATTTTTAAAAAGGGCAGAGGAGATGAATAGCGGTTTTCCCAAAGAAGACATATGGATGGCCAAGAGGCACATGAAATGATGTTCAACATCACTAAGTATTAGAGAAATGCAGATCAAAACCCCAATGAGATATCACCTCACGTCTGTTAGAATGGCTACTATCAAAAAGGCAAAAAACAACTAGTGTTTTTGAGGATGTGAAGAAAAGGGAACCCTCATACATTGTTGGTGGGAATACAAATTGGTGTAGCCACTATGGAAAAGAGTATGGAGATTCCTCAAAAAATTAAGACTAGAACTACCATGTGATTCAGCCATTCTATTTCTGGATATTTATCCAAAGAAAACTAAAGCACTAATTCAAAGAGATATATGCACCCTTGTGTTCATTGCAGCATTATTTATAATAGCCAAGTTATGGAAACACCTAAGTGCCCATCAGCAGAAAAATTGATAAAGAAAATGTGATATATACATATACAAAGGAATACTAACTACTCAGCCATAAAAAGATGAAATCTTGCCATTTGCAACAAGATAGTTGGACCCTGAGTACATTATACTAAGTGAAATGCCAAATGGAAAAAGACAAATACCATATGATTTCATTCATTTGTGGAATATAAAAAGCAAATTTACTAACTGAAAACAAAATAAATGAACAAGCCAAAACAAACAAAAACAGAGAACTGAGTAGTGGTTACCAGATGGGAAGTGGGGTGTGAAATGGGTAAAGAGGGTCAAGTGTATGGTGGTGTACGGAAGCTAAACTTTTGGTGGTAAGCATGCTGTAGCATATACAGAAGTTGAAATATAATGCTGTATACATGAAACTTACCTGATGTTATAAACAAATGTTACGTCAATAAATATTAAAAAATTTTTAAAGAATCCTTAAATCCCTATCATAAAGCACAGCACATGTAAATTTCCCAGCCAAATGAGATTCTCCTCTTTTTAAATAATTCTAAGGAAATGTTTACACTGTATTTCAATGTTTATTCATATTACTATGGTAACTCTTCACATATTTAAAGATTGCTATTAACTTCCTCCTGCCACATTTGTCCTCTGCTAATTCCCTGAAGACAAGTATAAAACTAAAAGATAAATCCTGTTTTTACTCTACTTGCTTCTCAGTAAGCCATAGAACAATAACTACTAGTTCAGCTTTTCTTGGTCAAGTAATGTACCTGTTGTATATAAATTCTTCCTCTAATTCTAGACTCTGATATTTTATACAGACAACCTATTTGGAGAAGTAGCTGCATTTCTAAGATATTCTATTTTTTATTTCCCCTGGTTTCTCATTTTCTTCATTAATCCCATACTTTAAACAGAATCACAAGTTCAGAGAGTATTAAACTGGAACATCCCTTGAAGTCCAACTTCCTTGCTTTATAGATGAGGAACCTAGGCTATTTAGAGGAAAATGGAATTGCCCAGGTGGCAGAGTTTGGACTAGTCCTTTCTCCTCGAAGCACAAGTAGGAATTTAGGAAGACTGAGCAACATTACTGACATAGAAATAAATGAGGGCAAAACAGGGGACAGAATAAAAAGAAACAAAGGAAAAGTAAGCAATGGAAGACATGAAAGATAATAGAGAAAGCTAAAAGAAATGATTGTAAAGTTGAAGCATCATCAACTCCTGCATTAAATTAGGTGACAGTCCTTCTATCATTTTACTTTCTTTCCTCCCCTTCCCAAGCCATTAATATGTGAGTCCCTTTCAGTTGACTAAAGACAGTGCAAGAAAAGTGTTATGTGAAGAAGCTGAAATGTCAGAGTTTTTACGTCCCTGGGATTATAAAGTGTTTATTTAGTCACTGGGGGTGCCATGTTGACTCTTCAGATTTCCCCACCAAACCTTTTGATCTAGGAGACACTTTTTGATTTTGAACTAAAATCCCTGGTCTTTCCCCTGAATCTCTAAAGTCATCACCCAATTTTTAAATGCTGTATACATACCTTTTAAATCAGATAAGCAAAGTCAGAAAACTTCTTACATAAACTCAGTTGAACAGGTATATTCCATTAGTTTCACCCTCTCCCCAGCAAAGCCCAAAGGTGGGGATAAGTTGTGAAAGTATAGTAGATAACATTGCTATCCAACTCTTTTCTTCACTAATCTGAGGGCTTCCTCCCAGCTAATCCACACTCCTTCCTCTCTATGCTCTTTAGATAAAATGGAGGAGAGTCCACTTCTGCCAAAATTAGTAAGCCTTCCTCAATTATATATCCACTGGAGGCCAGGCTCAAATTGATGAAGGAAAGGAACTGGTAGAGTTTATTCCAGTATAACACCACGGGTCATAAACACCTCCCTTCTAACATTTTTTTTTCTGAAGACAATAAAGACCAGGACAGCCCTTTTTACTTGCTGTGAAAATCCTCACCTTTTCCTGTAATATAACCAAAGAAAGGAGGAGTGAGGAGGAACCCTGCTGCATATCAAAGCCATGTGAAATACTAAAACAATCTGTTGCTTCAGTATGACAGATAAGACCTCAAACCCCCTAGACAAAGTAACTCAGAGGAAGCTATTTCTTAGACCTAATAATTCTTGGACAAAGCGAGAAACATTAGCATTCAAAAGCTTAGTTTTTGGCTTGTCTCTTAGGGCTCTATAGAGGGCATGGGTAAGAGTGTCTACTTCACATTGGATAAATGAGGAAATAAGGGCAGGATGAAGAAGTAACATTTCAGTGGGGAATGCACCTTCTTCCCACCAGGGGGCTATATGGTGATGAGCATATACTCCTCATAATAACTCCTGGAAAACTTGACAGAAAACACCCATTGGGCAGCCAAGGAAGTTGAAATCCTAAATAATATATGTGGCCTGTTGCCAAACAGTAAAAATTATGATAAGCACCCAATTCTCCTGAATCTAATACTAAACTGAATTGAGCTCTATGACTGGGAGGCCAGCACTATGGGTTAAATCTTCAAATAGGCTCAATGTCTTCATACTGATCCAAAGCCTCTCGTAACTCAGGAGAAAGGGGAACTTCATATAATCTCGGGATTGAGGGAGGTCTTAAAATGCCTCTAGCTAATTATCCATGTACTTAATGTAAGTATTGAATCCTTAGGTTTGACTTTACACCATCATGCAAGAGCCCCCAGTCTCAGAGTATCAGAATTTCTTGAAGACCACTAAAATTTTAATGACAAACTATTTCTTGCTCCAAACAAGCCCACAGCTTAAAACACACACACACACTCTACATGCCCTGTCAAATTCCTACTAATTCTAACATGTCTGAAAACACGAGAGACAGCAACCAAACACCAGCACCTAACAGTTATACTTGCAATATAGTTGTCTCCTGTTTTTTTTAAGGTATGCCATCTTCATAATAAAAAATAAATCACCACCAATAAGATAAGTAAATCCCCTAGAAAATCTTTTTAAAATTCAAAACAAAGAATGGGGACCACAACATAAGCATAGTTTCTAAATGCAGCCTGTTTGTCAATAATACTATTTTTCTTGTTTGTGGGATTTTAAAAATATATTTTAATCATCCAAACTGTTTTCTTATCTTTAATCTGTAAAAAAGAAAGAAAAATATCTCCAATTCTTCTTGGTGTTGCTATATAGCTACTTCTCTGAGTTCCATTTAGTATTCAAAAGTGCAGCTCAAATTTTAGAGATTAAATTATACCTCCAAATAGCGCCAAGCTATAGCCTAAGAAATGAATAAGAAAGAATTTACTAAACTGATGGTAGTAGACTCAGGAGTGTAAGAATATTATTTCACAATTTTTAAATAACCAAAGAAATACCTGTGTCCCTACCCTGCTAATTCTGATTACCAGTGCTCTTCTTACTCCCCACCCCCCATTTTGTTATAATGATAATTGTTTTAGTATATGAAGTTGGATTTGATTACTAATGTTGTCATTAACATTTTTGGTTATACATATGCCTACTCGTGGGAAATTCCCAATTTCTGTAAGTAATATTTATGCAAGTGAATCAGGTCTGGTGATCCTTATAATACCCTGTATTGATATACATTACTCTGACCATTTCACAACCTTCATATTATTTGATTGTACCTAAATACTGTAAATTAAATTATATAACAAAAAATAATCACTCTCTAGAACATACAGTCTTTGGTTTCCTTACAAACCCTTCAGTCCCACGTGGATATTCAGGACTGTTGTGATGATGTAATGAGGTGATATAATGCTACTCTGAAAAAGATAAAGTGATATATAAATCTGAGGGGTTGTTATTATCATGATCAATTATGTCATGATAATCACCATTTATTTTTATTGACTAAAATTTATTATGATCGATTATGATTATGGTAATGTTTTGATTGTAAAGATATGATTATTATGATCAAGATTACTCTGGAAAGTGGTTTAAGAAATCATCAGAATTTGGTTTGAATATTTTCATTGCACTATCAAAAACAACCCTCTCTAGGAAATCCTATCTTTAGCTTATATTTTCAATAATCTTATACTTAAAAGATCAATGTTCTTATAAATAAGAAAGGCTTACATCAGTCCCCCATGACCAATAATCTTCTACCTTTATTCACACATAAATGCATACATACATATGCTCACACAAGCAGTGAACCCCATTTTAGTCTGAACTTTTAAGGGTTTCATATATGGAAACTTATCCTTAGTATAAGTCCCCTCCTAAGCAAGAAGCATAGCCAGTGTGGGAAGGCAGGCTGCTTTCAGACACCAAAAGGAAGGTCCACCTACATGTAGCTATGGACTTGAATTTATTACCTACAATCTATTTGAAAAATATTTGGCAGCCTTGGACTTTTGGGTCTGGCTCTCCTTATTAGCCATCTGGCAGGTGTTAAAGGGACAAATAGCAGAGATGCAGGGTCTTCCAGCGTAATAAAACAGCCCCCACACCTGTGCAGAGAATTCGACTACTGAAAAAGAAACTCCAGGTACCTAGGGAGAAGCCCCATCAGTTTGGGGACAGACTTGACTATTGGGGCAGAGACTTCCACCAACCAGAAATGAGAATTCACCTGTCTGAGGGAGGGAAGATTTCCTGCCTAAGGGAAGATCCCACTAGTTGTGGTAGATAACCACCTTCCCTGAGAAGAGAATGCACAAATTGGGACAATAAACTTGCATACTGAATGAAAAACTTCACTTTCCATGGGGGGGATATCCACCTGCAGTCTCTAAGAAACTGATTGTTCAAAAAGAATATGTACAGACTGAAAGAGAAACTCCAAAAGTTGTGGAAGAAAATCAGGCTAAAAATTTCTCTCCACACTCAAAATTAATTTGCCACCCTGAAGCCTCTCTGCTGTCTGATCTACTCTGAAAGTTCAAGAGTAAGTGTAGAACTTGAAATAGGTATAGTCTGATCTCAGAGACTACATCTGCACTGCAGTGGAGGAACAGAAAATCTATAAAGCCACAACTCAGATTTCTCTTTCTTCTTTTCCCTTTCTACTTTTATAAAATTTGTCTTATCTGACATGGAAGGGCTCCAAAATTTGAAAAGGCAGAGTCCTCCATCTAGTTAGTCCAATCCCAGGTAGGACAAGGTAGAGTCCCACAACTCAGCTCGCAGGGTGACAGGAGAACATTTTCCTCAGATTTGCATGAGTACCTTTTTAAAAGTCAGCAGCTAAAATTAGGGCATGATCAGAATCTTGAGGCAATCTAAAAACTGAGAAAAGGAAACTGCTTATAGTGACTTTGGTTTGCTCTGGTTTTTTCATAGCTAAGTGTATCGTCTGAGATTTAACTTGGATAGAGAGGTCCCATCAGTTCAGAAGAAATTGATGTCAAGGGGCTCAGACTCAGTAGACTGCTTATAGTATAAAGAGACTTGATTTTCCTCACTCCTGTTATTAAAGTCAGGCCAATACATGTAAACAGGAATGAAACAAAGAAACTCATGTCCTATAAATTGCTTACAGATTAATAATGAGAGAATACCTGCATTTAACTTGAAGAGCACTCTGCTTCTAATGAAGTGACAACTTGCACACATTAATAACTCAACTGATACAACTATAGGACTTCTAGAATTGCAGTGTGAGTAGTTTACCGGAACTTCTCCTAGAGAATCAATACTTTAACTAGTGAAAATTTTAAAAATAAATAGCAACTTTTAAAGTCTCTGGAAATTGTCATAAGGGCATACATCAAATGGTAAGATATTTATTCAAGAACATTTAATCTCTGTAAGAACAATAGGAATCTGTGACATTGAAGCCAGAAACCACTCCCAACCCTGCCCCCAGATCCCTGTGATGGAAGCTCTACTCCAGGAGATCTACTTACGGTGGATGCAGCCAAAAAGAGGATTTTCCTCTTCCTCCAGATTTCAATCTAAGGCTAGTTTCACACTGGGAGGAGCATCACACCAGAGTTGGTTATTTCTCCAGCTGCATATTGTAAAAACTCTATTTTTGGTGGACACAGTGAAAAGTATAGGGCCTCTCTTCCCACACCTAACTCCCACTTGTGGGTCTAAAGCTTTACCCCAGGCATAGCAAGCCAAGAATACTGATGTTTTGACTGCCTAAATCTAGTTTAATCATAGTGTGGAGAAGACATACTGAGAAGGACAAGCCAGGAAGACCAAGGGGCCAATAAAACTAAGGGCTACAAACCCTATCCAGTGTCCACTCATAGAGCATGAGAGTCACTGTGAGAAGTGGGCAACTGCACCTGCCCACAGATGCAGTGCAGTGGTACAAGCCTCTGCTCAAGCAGAAGGTTATGCCTTAATGATGGAGAGCAATGAAGTTCTGCCTGACTTTAATTTGGAACATAGCACGGGAATTTCATGCCTTAGAGTTTTTTTTCAAAAATGGTGGAAATTTTGAAGGAAAACAATTACGAGGGAACTGATAACTCTTTTACCTGTAACAACAACTGAAATGGAAGAACAACCAGAAATTTAATGGAGAGAGCCAGAGAAAGAACTTATAAGAGCCCTCTAGGGCTCACACTTAAATATGGGGGTCAGAAAGGCTATGCACATATGCTAGATTTCACCCTCTCAAAGAAATCAAACTGGGATATGGGGAAAACTTTAGAGCTTTGCTCAAGACATAGATTAATGAGCAAAGGGTGGAAGCCGGAAGCAATACTGGCTCAAAGTACTTAAAAACAAGCTCTGACAAATCATTCACTGAACAATAAGCTACTCTGACCCAGGGGAAACTCATAGAAATTCAAATTTAAAATAAATCACATTTATTTCTGGAATACTAATAGATTATTTGCAAGCACACTCCCAGGAGTGATTCAAAAGGGAACATCCAAGCCACTAGTCCCTGCTGAATAATGGACAAAATTGTAAACTCTCTGAACTCTTGAAGCAGTCTTTAAACCACAGGCATATTCAATGGTAAAGGTGAATTTAACTAGCAAAGATATTAAAGCACAACTTCTGAGCAAAAAGTAACTTATGTTGACCCAGAAGAGACCCTTAGGTTCCAAGACCAAAAGAAAATTATAAGGAAAAAATATAAGCATGGACATAAGAAGCTGGACACTTCAGGAGGAAAAAGAATTTAGAGATTAACTCCAGCCAAACTCTAAACAAATAGACAACTTGAAACAATAACACCAAACCACATGGGAGGAGGTAAATCAGTGTAGTAGTCAAGGTTCTCCAGAGAAACAGAACCAATAATATGAATAGATAGATAGATAAAGAGGTAGATAGAGAGATATAGATTAAGAGATTTATTATAGGTATTTTCTCACATGCTTATGGAGGCCTAGAGTTCCCTTGCAATCTGCCATCTGCAAACCAGAGAACCAGGAAAGCTGGTGGTGCAATTCAGTCCAAGTCCAAAGGACTGAGAATCAGGGGACTGATGCTGTAAATACAGATCTGAATCCATAAGCATGAAAACCAAGAGCACTGATTTCAGACGGCAGGAGAAGACGAATATCTTAGCTCAATCAGAGACTGAATTTGTCCTTCCTCCACCTTTTTGTTTTATTCAGGTCTTCAGTGGACTGATGATGCCCACCCTAATTGGGGAGGACCATCTTCCTTATTCAGCTCACTAATCCGAATGCTAATCTCTTGTGGAAACACCTTCAGAGATACACCCAGAAGTAATATTTTATCAGCTATATGGGCATCCTTTAGCTAGTCAAGTAAACTAATCATTACAATCAGTATTCAGATTAGCTAAAATATATTGTCCAAAAAGCCCAGTCATCAAAAAATATTAGAAGACATACAAAGAAACAGAATAATATGACCATACACAGGAAAAAGGAAAACAATAGAAATTTTCTTTCAGCTGGCCCTTATTCTAGACTGAGTAGATAAGACTGAGAAACAGCAACTATAAATATACTCAAAGAACTATAGGAAACCAAGATGAAGGAAGACATTATTATAATATGAAATATAGAATTAGAAATATATAAATAGATATTCTGGAGTTGAAAAATATAATAACCAAAATGAAAATTTACTGAAGTGATTCACCAGTAGATTTGAGCTGGCAGAAGAAATAATCAGGAGGGGGAAGATGGCAGAAGATGGTGGAAGAGTAAGACGCCGAGATCAACTGCCTCCCCACAGATACATAAGAAATACATCTACACATGGAACAACTCCTACAGAACACCTACTAAATGCTGGCAGAAGACCTCAGACATCCCAAAAGGCAAGAACTCCCCACGTACCTGGGTAGGGTAAAAGAAAAAAAAAAAAACAGAGACAAAAGAATAGGGACGGGACCTGCATCAGTGGTAGGGAGCTGTGAAGGAGGAAAGGTTTCAACACACTAGGAAGCCCCTTCGCGGGTGCAGACTGCGGGTGGCGGAGGGGGAAAGCTTCGGAGCCATGGAGGAGAGCACAGCAACAGGGGTGCAGAGGGCAAAGTGGAGAGATTTCCGCACAGAGGATCGGTGCCAACCGGCACTCACCAGCCCGAGAGGCTTGTCTGATCACACGCCGGGGCGGGCGGGGCTGGGAGCTGAGGCTCGGGCTTCGGTCACAGCGCAGGGAGAGGACTGGGGTTGGCGGCGTGAACACAGCCTGAAGGGGTTTAGTGCACCATGGCTAGCCGGGAGGGAGTCTGGGGAAAAGTCTGGACCTGCTGAAGAGGCAAGAGACTTTCTCTTCCCTCTTTGTTACCTGGTGCACGAGGAGAGGGGATTAAGAGCGCTGCTTAAAGGAGCTCCAGAGACGGGCGTGAGCCACGGCTAACAAAACGGACCCGAGAGACGGGCATGAGATGCTAAGGCCACCAAGATGCTGCCGCCACCAAGAAGCCTGTGTGCAAGCACAGGTCACTATCTACACCCCTCCTTCCGGGGAGCCTGTGCAGCCTGCCACTGCCAGGGTCCCGGGATCCAGGAACAACTTCCCAGGGAGAATGAACAGTGTGCCTCAGGATGGTGCAACGTCCCACCAGCCTCTGCCGCTGCAGGCTCGCCCCGCATCGTGACCCTCCCTCCCTGCGGCCTGAGGGAGCCAGAGCCCCCGAATCAGCTGCTTCTTTAACCGCATCTTGTCTGAGCGAAGAACAGATGCGCTCCGGCGACCTACACGCAGAGGCAGTGCCAAATCCAAAGCTGAGACCCGGGAGCTGTGAGAACAAAGAAGAGAAAGGGAAATCTCTTCCAGCAGCATCGGAGCCACGGATTAAATCTCCACAATCAACTTGATGTACCCTGCATCTGTGGAATACATGAATAGACAACAAATCATCCCAAATTGAGGAGTTGGGAATTGAAAGCAAGATTTATGATTTTTTCCCTTTTTCCTCTTTTTATGAGTGTGTATGTGTATGCTTCTGTGTGAGATTTTCTCTGTATAGCTTTGTTTTCACCATTTGTCCTAGGGTTCTATTCGTCCGTTTTTTTTTTGGTTTGTTCTGTTTTGTTTGTTTTGTGTTTTTTTACTTTTTAAAAAAGATTTTTTCTTAATAATTATTTTTTATTTTAATAACTTTAATTTATTTTATCTTACCTTATTTTATTTTATCCTATTTCTTTCTACTTTTTCTCCCTTTTATTCTGAGCCGTCTTTATGAAAGGCTCTTGGGGCTGCAGCCAGGAGTCAGTGCTGTGCCTCTGAAGTGGGAGAGCTAACTTCAGGACACTGGACCACAAGAGACCTCCCATCTCCACGTAATATCAAATAGTGAAAATCTCCCGGAGATCTCCATCTCAACACCAGCACCCAGCTTCACTCAACGACCAGCAAGCTACAGTGCTGGATACCCTATGCCAAACAACTAGCAAGACAGGAACACAACCCCACCCATTAGCAGAGAGGCTACCTAAAATCATAATAAGTCCACAGACACCCCAAAGCACACCACCAGAAATGGACCTGCCCACCAGAAAGACAAGATCCAGCCTCATCCACAAGAACACAGGCACTAGTCCCCTCCACCAGGAAGCCTAAACAACCCACTGAACCAAATTTAGCCACTGGGGACAGACACCAAAAACAATGGGAACAGCGAATCTGCAGCTTGCAAAAAGAAGACCCCAAACACAGTAAGATAAGCAAAATGAGAAGACAGAAAAACACACAGCAGATGAAGGAGCAAATAAAAACCCACCAGAGATAGCAAATGAAGAGGAAATAGGCAGTCTACCTGAAAAAGAATTCAGAATAATGATAGTAAAGATGCTCCAAAATTTGGAAACAGAATAGAGAAAATTCAAGAAATATTTACCAAGGATCTAGAAGAACAAAAGATGAAAAAAGCACTGATGAACAACAAAACAAATAAAATTAAAAATATTCTAGATGGGATCAGTAGCAGAATAACTGAGGCAGAAGAGCAGATAAGTGACCTGGAAGATAAAATAGTGGAAATAACTACTGCAGAGCAGAACAAAGAAAAAAGAATGAAAAGAACTGAGGACAGTCTCAGAGACCTCTGGGACAACATTAAACACACCAACATTCGAATTCTAGGGGTTCCAGAAGAAGAAGAGAAAAAGAAAGGGACTGAGAAAATATTTGAAGAGATTATAGTTGAAAACTTCCCTAATATGGGAAAGGAAAGAGTTAATCAAGTCCAGGAAGCACAGAGAGTCCCATACAGGATAAATCCAAAGAGAAATATGCAAAGATGCGTATTAATCAAACTGTCAAAAATTAAATACAAAGAAAACATATTAAAAGCAGCAAGGAAAAAACAACAAATAGCACACAAGGGAATCCCCATAATGTTAACCGCTGATCCTTCAGCAGAAACTCTGAAAGCCAGAAGGGACTGGCAGGACATATTTAAAGTGATGAAGGAGAAAAACCTGCAACCAAGATTACTCTACCTAGCAAGGATCTCATTCAGATTTGATGGAGAACCTAAAACCTTTAGAGACAAGCAAAAGCTGAGAGAGTTTAGCACCACCAAACCAGCTTTACAACAAATGCTAAAGGAACTTCTCTAGGCAAGAAACACAAGAGATGGAAAAGACCTACAATAACGAAACCAAAATAATTAAGAAAATGGGAATAGGAACATACATATTGATAATTACCTTAAATGTAAATGGACTAAATGCTCCCACCAAAAGACACAGATTGGCTGAATGGATACAAAAACAAGACCCATATATATGCTGTCTACAAGAGACCCACTTCAGACTTAGAGGCACATACAGACTGAAAGTTAGGGGATGGAAAAAGATATTCCATGCAAATGGAAACCAAAATAAACCTGGAGTAGCAATTCTCATATCAGACAAAATAGACATTAAAATAAAAACTATTAGAAGAGACAAAGAAGGACACTACATAATGATCAAGGGAAAGATCCAAGAAGAAGATATAACAATTGTAAATATTTATGCACTCAACATAGGTGTACCTCAATACATAAGGCAAATACTAACAGCCATAAAAGGGGAAATCAACAGTAACACATTCATACTAGGGAACTTTAACACCCCACTTTCACCAATGGAAAGATCATCCAAAATGAAAATAAATAAGGACACACAAGCTTTAAATGATACATTAAATAAGATGGACTTAATTGGTATTTATAGGACATTCTATCCAGAAAAAACAGAATACACATTCTTCTCAAGTGCTCATGGAACATTCTCCAGGATAGATCATATCTTGGGTCACAAATCAAGCCTTGGTAAATTTAATCAAATGAAATCATATCAAGTATCTTTTCTGAACACAACACTATGAGACAAGGTATCAATTACAGGAAAAGATCTGTAAAGAATACAAACACATGGAGGCTAAAGAATACACTACTTAATAACGAAGTGATCACTGAAGAACTCAAAGATGAAATCAAAAAATACCTAGAAACAAAAGACAATGAAGACACAATGACCCAAAACCTATGGGATGCAGCAAAAGCAGTTCTAAGAAGGAAGTTTATAGCAATACAATCCTACCTTAAGAAACAGGAAACATCTCGAATAAACAACGTAACTTTGCACCTAGAGCATTAGAGTAAAAGAAGAAAAAAACCCAAAGTTAGCAGAAGGAAAGAAATCATAAAGATCAGATCAGAAAGAAATGAAAAAGTAATGAAGGAAATGATAGCAAAGATCAATAAAACTAAAAGCTGATTCTTTGAGAAGATAAACAAAATTGATAAACCATTAGCCAGACTCATCAAGAAAAAAACAGAGAAGACTCAAATCAATTGAATTAGAAATGGAAAAGGAGAAGTAACAACTGACACTGCAGAAATACAAAAGATCATGAGAGATTACTACAAGCAACTCTATGCCAATAAAATGGACAACCTGGAAGAAATGGACAAATTCTTAGAAATGCACAAACTGCCCACACTGAATCAGGAAGAAATAGAAAATATGAACAGAATAGTCACAAGCACTGAAATTGAAACTCTGATTAAAAATCAATCTTGTAAAACTGAAACTCTATACCCATTAAACAATAACTCCCCATTTGCCATTCCCCCATCCCATGATAACCACCATTATACATTCTGTCTTTGCGAATTTGACTACTATAAGTAACTCATATAAATAGAATCATACAGTATTTGTCCTTTTGTGACTGGCTTATTTCACTTAAGTAATGCCCTCAATATTCATCCATATTGTAAGATATTGCAGAATTGCCCTCATTTTAAGGTTGAATGATACTCCATTGTATGTACAATCACATTTTGCTTATCGATACATTCTGCAGGGAACTTGGATTTCTTTCATGTTTCACCTATTTTGGATAATGCTGCTATAGGTATAAAATATCTCTTCAAGACCTTGCTTTTAATTCCTTTGGAAATTCACAAATACATGGAAACTAAAAACAGTATTTTATTTTTCACATCTTTATTTGACTATAATTGCTTTACAATGGTGTATTAGTTTCTGCTTTATATCCAAGTGAATCAGTTATACATATACATGTGTTCCCATATCTCTTCCCTCTTCTGTCTCCCTCCCTATGCCACCCCTCTAGGTAGTCACAAAGCACCGAGCTGATCTCCCTGTGCTATGCTTCCTACTAGCTATCTTTTTTACGTTTGGTAGTGTATATATGTCCATGCCACTCTCTCACTTTGTCACAGCTTATCCGTCCCCCTCCCAATATCCTCAACTCCATTCTCTAGTAGGTCTGTGTCTTTATTCCTGTCTTACGCCCAGGGTCTTCATGACATATTTTTCCTTAAATTCCATATATATGTGTTAGTATACGGTATTTGTCTTTCTCTTTCTGACTTACTTCACTCTGTATGACAGACTCTAGGTCCATCCACCTCATTAAAAATAGCTCAATTTCGTTTCTTTTTCTGGCTGAGTAATAATCCATTGTATATATGGGCCACATCTTCTTTAACCCTTCATCCGATGATGGACACTTAGGTTGCTTCGAAGTCCTGGCTATTGTAAATAGAGCTGCAATGAATATTTTGGTACATGACTCTTTTTGAATTATGGTTTTCTCAGGGTATATGCCCAGTAGTGGGATTGCTGGGTCATATGGTAGTTCTATTTGTAGTTTTTTAAGGAACCTCCATACTATTTTCCATAGTGGCTGTACCAATTCACATTCCCACCAGCAGTGCAAGAGTGTTCCCTTTTCTCCACACCCTCTCCAGCATTTACTGTTCCTAGATTTTTTGATGATGGCCATTCTGACTGGTGTGAGATGATATCCCATTGTAGTTTTGATTTGCATTTCTCTAATGATTAATGATGTTGAGCATTCGTTCATGTGTTTGTTGGCAATCTGTATATCTTCTTTGGAGAAATGTCAGTTTAGGTCTGCCCATTTTTGGATTGGGTTGTTTCTTCTTTTGTTATTGAGCTGCATGAGCTGCTTGTAAAGTTCGGAGATTAGTCCTTTGTCAGTTGCTTCATTTGCAAATATTTTCTCCCATTCTGAGGGTTCTCTTTTGGTTTTGTTTATAGTTTCCTTTGTTATGCAAAAGCTTTTAAGTTTCATTAGGTCTCATTTGTTTATTTATGTTTTTATTGCCATTTCTCTAGGAGGTGGGTCAAAAAAGATCTTGCTGTGATTTATGTCATAGAGTGGACTGCCTATGTTTTCCTCTAAGAGTTTGATAGTTTCTGGCCTTACATTTAGGTCTTTTATCCATTTTGAGCTTATTTTTGTGTATGGTGTTAGGGTGTGATCTAATCTCATACTTTTACATGTACCTGTCCAGTTTTCCCAGCACCACTTACTGTAGAGGCTGTCCTTTCTCCACTGTACATTCCTGCCTCCCTTATCAAAGATAAGGTGACCATATGAGCGTGGGTTTATCTCTGGGCTTTCTATCCTGTTCCATTGATTTATCTTTCTGTTTTTGTGCCAGTACCATACTGTCTTGGTTACTGTAGCTTTGTAGTATAGTCTAAAGTCACAGAGCCAGATTCCTCAAGCTTCCTTTTTCATTCTCAAGATTGCTTTGGCTATTTGGGGTCATTTGTGTTTCTATACAAATTGTGAAATTTTTTGTTCTAGTTCTGTAAAAAAAAAAAATGCCAGTGCTAGTTTGATAGGGATTGCATTGAATCTGTAGATTGCTTTGGGTAGTAGAGTCATTTTCACAATATTGATTCTTCCAATCCAAGAACATTGTATATGTCTCCATCTATTTGTATCATCTTTAATTCCTTTCATCAGTGTCTTATAATTTTCTGCATACAGGTCTTTTGGCTCCTTAGGTAGGTTTATTCCTAGATAGTTTATTCTTTTTGTTGCAATGGCAAATGGGAGTGTTTTCTTGATTTCACTTTCAGATTTTTCATCATTAGTCTATAGGAATGCCAGAGATTTCTGTGCATTAATTTTGTATCCTGCTACTTTACCAAATTCATTGATTAGCTCTAGTAGTTTTCTGGTGGCATCTTTAGGATTCTCTACGTATAGTATCATGTCATCTGCAAACAGTGACAGCTTTACTTCTTCTTTTCCGATTGGGATTCCTTTTATTTCTTTTTCTTCTCTGATTGCTGCAGCTAAAATTTCCAAAATGATGTTGAATAAGAGTGGTGAGAGTGGGCAACCTTGTCTTGTTCCTGATCTTAGTGGAAATGGTTTCAGTTTTTCACCATTGTGGAAAATGTTGGCTGTGGGTTTGTCATATATGGCCTTTATTATGTTGAGGAAAGTTCCCTCTATGCCTACTTTCTGCAGGGTTTTTATAATAAATGTGTGTTGAATTGTGTCGAAAGTTTTCTCTGCATCTATTGAGATGACCATATGGTTTTTCTCTTCAATTTGTTAATATGGTGTATCACATTGACTGATTTGCATATATTGAAGAATCCTTGCATTCCTGGCATAAACCCCACTTGATCATGGTGTATGATCCTTTTAATGTGTTGTTGGATTCTGTTTGCTGGTATTTCGTTGAGGATTTTTGCATCTATGTTCATCAGTCATATTGACCTGTAGTTTTCTATCTTTGTGACATCCTTGTCTGGTTTTGGTATCAGGGTGATGGTGGTGTCGAAGAATGATTTTCGGAGTGTTCCTCCCTCTGCTATACTTTGGAAGAGTTTCAGAAGGATACGTGTTAGCTCTTCTCTAAATGCTTGATAGAATTCACCTGTGAAGCCATCCGGTCCTGGGCTTTTGTTTGATGGAAGATTTTTAATCACAGTTTCAATTTCAGTGTTTGTGATTGGTCTATTCATATTTTCTATTTCTTCCTGATTCACTCTTGGCAGGTTGTGCATTTCTAAGAATTTGTCCATTTCTTCCAGGTTTTCCATTTTATTGGCATAAGATTGCTTGTAGTAATCTCTCATGATCTTTTGTATTTCTGCAGTGTCAGTTGGTACTTCTCCTTTTTCATTTCTAATTCTACTGATTTGAGTCTTCTCCCTTTTTTTCTTGATGAGTCTGGCTAATGGTTTATCAATTTTGTTTATCTCCTGAAAGAATCAGCTTTTAATTTTATTGTTCTTTGCTATCATTTCCTTCATTACTTTTTCATTTATTTCTGATCTGATCTTTATGATTTCTTTCCTTCTGCTATCTTTGGGGTATTTTTGTTCTTTTTTCTCTAATTGCTTTAGGTGCAAGGTTACGTTGTTTATTCAAGATGTTTCCTGTTTCTTAAGGTAGGATTGTATTGCTATAAACTTGCTTCTTAAAACTGCTTTTGTTACATCCCATAGGTTTTGGTTCATCGTATCTCCATTGTCTTTTGTTTCTAGGTTTTTTTTTATTTCATCTTTGATATCTTCAGTGATCACTTCGTTCTTAAGTAGTGTATTGTTTAGCCTCCATCTGTTTGTATTTTTTACAGATCTGTTCCTGTAATTGATATCTAATCTTATAGCATTGTGGTCGGAAAAGATACTTGATACAATTTCAGTTTTCTTAAAATTACCAGGGCTTTATTTGTGACCCAAGATGTGATCTATCCTGGAGAATGTTCCATAAGCACTTGTGAAAAATATGTATTCTGTTGTTTTTGGATGGAATGTCCTATAAATATCAATTAAGTCCATCTTGTTTAATGTATCATTTAAAGCTTGTGTTTCCTTATTTATTTTTATTTTGGATGATCTTTCCATTGGTGAAAGTGGGGTGTTAAAGTCCCCTATTATGAATGTGTTACTGTCGATTTCCCCTTTTATGGCTGTTAGTATTTGCCTTATGTATTGTGGTGCTCCTATGTTGGGTGCATAAATATTTACAATTGTTATATCTTCTTCTTGGATCCTTCCCTTGATCATTATGTAGTGTCCTTCTTTGTCTCTTCTAATAGTCTTTATTTTAAAGTCTATTTTGTCTGATATGAGTACTGCTACTCCAGGTTTCTTTTGGTTTCCATTTGCATGGAATATCTTTTTCCATCCCCTAACTTTCAGTCTGTATGTGTCTCTAAGTCTGAAGTGGGTCTCTTGTAGACAGCATATATATGGGTCTTGTTTTTTGTATCCATTCAGCAAGTTTGTGTCTTTTGATGGGAGCATTTAATCCATTTACATTTAAGGTAATTATTGATATGTATGTTCCTATTCCCATTTTCTTAATTGCTTGTGTTTTCCTTCTCTTGTGTTTCTTGCCTAGAGAAGTTCCTTTAGCATTTGTTGTATAGCTGGTTTGGTGGTGCTGATCTCTCTGAGCTTTTGCTTGTCTGTAAAGTTTTTAATTTCTCCATCAAATCTGAATGAGATCCTTGCTGGGTAGAGTAGTCTTTTTTGTAGGTTTCTCTCCTTCATCACTTTAAATATGTCCTGCCTGTCCCTTCTGGCTTGCAGAGTTTCTGCTGAATGATCAGTGGTTAACATTATGAGCATTCCCTTGTGTGCTATTTGTTGTTTTTCCCCTGCTGCTTTTAATGTTTTCTTTGTATTTAATTTTTGACACTTTGATTAATATATGTCTTGGCATGTTTCTCCTTAGATTTATCCTGTATGGAACTCTCTGTGCTTCCTGGACTTCATTAACTATTTCCTTTCCCATATTAGAGACGTTTTCAACTATAATCCCTTCAAATAGTTTCTCAGTCCCTTTCTTTTTCTCTTCTTCTTCTGGAACCCATATAATTCGAATGTTTGTGTGTTCATTGTTGTCCCAGAGGTCTCTGAGACTGTCCTCAGTTCTTTTCATTCTTTTTTCTTTATTCTGCTCTGCAGTAGTTATTTCCACTATTTTGTCTTCCAGGTCACTTATCCATTCTTCTGCCTCAGTTATTCTGCTATTGATCCCATCTAGAATATTTTTAATTTCATTTATTTTGTTTTTCATCGTTGCTTGTTTCATCTTTAGTTCTTCTAGGTCCTTGTTAAATGTGTCTTGCACTTTCTCTATTCTATTTCTAAGATTTTGGATCATGTTTACTATCATTATTCTGAATTCTTTTTCAGGTAGACTGCCTATTTCCTCTTCATTTCTTAGGTCTGGTGGGTTTTTATCTTGCTCCTTCATGTGCTATGTGTTTTTCTGTCTTCTCATTTTGCTTATCTTACTGTGTTTGGGGTCTCCTTTTTTCAGGCTGCAGGTTCGTTGTTCCCGTTTCTTTTGGTGACTGTTCCCAGTGGCTAAAGTTGGTTCAGTGGGTTGTTTAGGCTTCCTGGTGGAGGGGACTAGTGCCTGTGTTCTTGTGGATGAGGCTGGATCTTGTCTTTCTGGTGGGCAGGTCCATTTCTGGTGGTGTGTTTTGGGGTGTTTGTGGACTTATTATGATTTTAGGCAGCCTCTCTCCTAATGGGTGGGGTTGTGTTCCTGTCTTCCTAGTTGTTTGGCATAGGGTGTCCAGCACTTTAGCTTGCTGGTCGTTGAGTGAAGCTGGGTGCTGGTGTTGAGATGGAGATCTCTGGGAGATTTTCGCCATTTGATATTATGTGGAGCTGGGCGGTCTCTTGTGGACCATTGTCCTGAAGTTGGCTCTCCCACCTCAGAGGCACAGCACTGACTCCTGGCTGGAGCACCAAGAGCCTTTCATCCACACGGCTCAGAATAAAAGGGAGAAAAAGTAGAAAGAAAGAAAGAAAGAAAGAAAGAAAGATAGATAGATAGATAGAAGGAAAGAAAGCGGATAAAATAAAATAAAAGTAAGGTAAAATAAAATAAAATTCTTAAAATAAAAAATAGTTATTAAGAAAAACATTTTTAAGAAGGAAAAAAACCGGATGGATAGAACCCTGGGACAAATGGAGAAAGCAAAGCTGTACAGACATAATCTCACACAGAAGCATACACATACACACTCACAAAAAGAGGAAAAAGGGAAAAAATCATAAATCTTGCTCTCAAAGTCCACCTCCTCAATTTGGGATGATTCGTTGTCTATTCATGTATTCCACAGATGCAGGGTACATCAAGTTGATTGTGGAGCTTTAATCCACTGCTTCTGAGACTGCTGGGAGAGATTTCCCTTTCTCTTCTTTATTCTCACAGCTCCCGGTGTTCAGGTTTGGATTTGGCCCCGCTTCTGCGTGTAGGTCCCCGGAGGGCGTCTGTTCTTCGCTCAGACAGGACGGGGTTAAAGAAGCAGCTGCTTCAGGGTGTCTGGCTCAATCAGGCCGGTGGTAGGGAGGGGTGCGGATGTGGGCGAGCCTGCAGCGGCAGAAGCCAGCGTGACGTTGCACTAGCCTGAGGCGCGCCGTGCGTTCTCTCAGGGAAGTTGTCCCTGGATCCTGGGACGCTGGCAGTTGCGGGCTGCACAGGCTCCCTGGAAGGGATGTGTGGATAGTGACCTGTGCTCACACCCAGGCTTCTTGTTGGTGGCATCAGCAGCCTTAGCATCTCATGCCCGTCTCTGGGGTCCACGCTCTCAGCTGCAGCTTGCGTCCATCTCTGGAGCTCCTTTAATCAGAGCTCTTAATCCCCTCCAGGTACGTGGGCAGTTTCTTGTCTTTTGGGAAGTCTGAGGTCTTCTGCCAGCGTTCAGTTGGTGTTCTGTAGGAGTTGTTCCACGTGTAGTTGTATTTCTGTTGTATCTGTGGGGAGGAAGTTGATCTCCTCATCTTACTCTTCTGCCATCTTCTTCAATTATCCCCCAAAACACAGTATTGAACAACCAATGTTTTAAGGAACAAATCAAAAGGCAACTAAAAACAATCTTGATTATTGTTTTTAAAATGATATTTAAAGGCCCATTTTGTGTCCCGGAGGTCCATGCATATAGATGTGGGATCCTGTGTTGCCTACTTCCAGGTTTAGAAAGTTGAACTTGGACCTGTCTTAGAAATCATTCACCTCTTGTGAGCCATTTCTTTCTTAGCTTCAATTTCTTCATTAATGAGATAAGGGTCAGACTAAATTAAGGGTTCCTAACTTTTTGGAATAGGGGGACTGTTTATGAATGCAAAATATCTTACAGATGCAGCTATGCAGTTGATTTTGTTATTCATATTTTTTGAGAATATATAATGACAAAAAGTTTCTAGGAGGTTCAGTGATTCTTTTAAATAAACTTACATTTTATCAATCAAAAAATATTCTTAAAACAAACAAAAATGGAATAACAATATACTGAAAATATGAGACAAACCAAAAGCAGTTCTAATAGGGAAGTTAATAGTGAAAAATGCCTACATTAAGAAAAAAGAAAGACCACAAATAAACAACTTAACTTTACATCTCAAAAAACTAGGAAAGGAAGAAAAAATTAAGTCCAAAATTAGCAGAAAGAAGGAAATAATAAATATTGGAGCAGATATAATTAAAATTAATAATAGGAAAACAATAACAAGATTAACAAAACTAAGAGTTGGTTCTTTAAAAAAGAAAACAAAATTGACAACCTGTTAGCTAAACTAATCAAGAAAAAAGGGAGTGGACTCAAATAAAATTATAATTAAAGAGGAGACATTGCGGGCTTCCCTGGTGGCACAGGGAAGAATCTGCCTGCCAATGCAGGGGACGTGGGTTCAAGCCCTGGTTTGGGAAGATCCCACATGCCACAGATCAACTAGGCCCGTGAGCCACAACTACTGAGTCTGCATGTCTGGAGCCTGTGCCCCACAACAAGAGAGGCTGTGACAGTGAAAGGCCTGTGCACCGTGATAAAGAGTGGCCCCCGCTTGCCACAACTAGAGAAAGTCCTCGCACAGAAATGAAGACCCAACACAGCCAAAAATAAATTAATTAATTTAAAAAAAGAGGAGACATTGTAACTGAAACCACAGAAATACAAAGGATAAAAGAGAATATTATAAACAATTATATACTAGAAGATTGAACAACCTAGAAGAAATTGATAAATTCCTAGTAAGTTATAGCTACCAAGACTAAATCATGAAGAACACAAAATCTAAACAAACTAGTAATGAGTAACAAGATTGAATCAGTAAACAAAAACATCCCAACAAAGAAAAGCCTAGAACCAGATGGTTTCATTGCTGAATTCTTCCCAACATTTAAAGAAGAATTATATTTACCCTTTTCAAGCTGTTGCAAAGAAAATGAAGAGGAGGGAACACTTCCTAACTCATTTTATAAGGCCAGTATCACCTGATACCAAAGCCAGATAAGATAAAAGAAAATTATAGGCTATAATCCCTGATGAATATAGATGCAAAAATTCTCAACAAAATAATAACAAATAGAGTTCAACATTACACTAAAAGATCATGCATATGATCAAGTGGGATTTATCCCTGGGATGCAAGGGTGGTTCAACATACACAAATCAATAAGTGCAATACATCACATTGACAAAATGAAGGATAAAAACCATATAATCATCTCAATAGATGCAGAAAAAGCATTTGACAAAATACATCTTCCATTATTAAAAACTCTCAACATATTGGGCATGGAATGAATCTACCTCAACATAATAAAGGCCATATATAACAAGCCCACAGTTGACATCATACTCAAAGGTGAAAGATCGAAAGCTTTTTCTTTTTTTTTTTTTTTTTTTAAATAAATTTATTTATTTATTTTTGGCTGTGTTGGTCTTCATTTCTGTGCGAGTGCTTTCTCTAGCTGCTTCGAGCGGGGGCCACTCTTCATCGCGGTGTGCGGGCCTCTCACTATCGCGGCCTCTCTTGTTACAGAGCACAGGCTCCAGTCGTGCAGGCTCAGTAGTTGTGGCTCACAGGCCTAGTTGCTCCGCGGCATGTGGGATCTTCCCAGACCAGGGATCGAACCCGTGTCCCCTGCACTGGCAGGCAGATTCTCAACCACTGCACCACCAGGGAAGCCCGAAAGCTTTTTCTTTAAGATCAGATGGTACCCACTCTCACCACACCTATGCAGGAAAGTACTAGAATTCAGAGCCAGAACAATAAAGCAAGAAAGAGAATTAAAAGGCATCCAAATAGAAAAGGAGGAAGTAAAATTGTTTCTGTTTACAGAAGACATAATCTTGCATACGTAAAATGTACCTTACTTATAGGCAATAATAAAGAAGCCACCACAAAAACTGTTAGAACTAATGACTGAATTCAGTAAAGTTGCAGGATACAAAATTGACACACAAAACATAGGTATACTTCTATACACTAAAAACAAACTACCTGAAAGAGAAGTAAAGAAAAAAATCCCATTTTCAATAGCATTAAAAACAATAAAATGTTCAGGAATAAATTTATTCAAGGCAGTGAAAAATCTGTACAATAAAAACTATGACATTGATGAAAGAAATTGAAGAAGACACAAATAAATGGAAAGATGATCTGTGTTCATAGAATGAAAATTAATATTCTTATAATGTCCACACTATCCACAGCCATCTACATTTTCAACATAATCCCTATGAAAATTCCAATGACATTTTTCCCAGAAATAGAAAAAACAAAGATAAAATATGTATTTAATCACAGAAGACCTCAAACAGCCAAAGCGATGCTGAGAAAGAAGAACAAAACTGGAGGCATCACACTTCCTGATTTCAAACTATGTTATAAAGCTACATTAATCAAAACTGCATAATACTAGCACAAAAATAGCTATAGAGACCAGTGGAAAAGAACTGAGATCCCAGATATAAAGCCATGAATATAGAGTCAATATATTTGGGGGGAAGGGATTAGTCAGGAGGTTGGGATTAACACATACACACTACTATATATAAAATAGATAATCAACACTGTATAGTACAGGGAAGTCTACTCAATATTCTGTAATATTCTGTATATGGGAAAAGAATCTGAAAAAAATGGATATATGTATATGTACAAGTGAGTCACTTCATTGTACACCTGAAACTACACAACATTGTAAATCAAGTATACTCTAATATAAAATAAACATTTAATTTAATTTAAAAAAACATACTTGACAAAGGAGCGAATAATACTCATGAAGAAAGAATAGTTTCTTCAATAAATAGTGATGGGAAAACTGGATATTTACATGCAAAAGAGTGCAATTGGCTCCTATTTCACACCACTCACAAAAATTAATTCAAAATGGATTAAATATTTAAATGTAAGAGCTGAAACCATAAAACTCCTGGAAAAATCTCCTTGACATTAAATTTGACGATTACTTATTAGATATGACAACAAAAGCACTGACAACCAAAGCAAAAATCATGTGGAAATAACACATCAAACTAAAAAGCTTCTGTACAGGGAAAGAAACAATCAACAAAATGAAAAGGAAACCTACAGAATGTGAAAAAATGTTTCCAGACCATATATTGGTTAGGGGATTATGTTCAAAATATATAAAGAACTCATACAACTCAATAGGAAAATAATACAAACTATCTGATATAAAAATGGGCAGAAGAATTAAAGAAACATTTTTCCAAAGAAGACATACAAATGGCCATACATATGGCCAACAGATACATGAAAAGGTATTCAACATCACTAATCATCAAGGAAATGCAAATAAAAACCACAATGAGATAACACCTCATACCTGTTAGGGTGGCTATTATCAAAATGGCAAGAGATAAGTGTTGGTGTGGACAGGGAGAAGAAGGAATTCTTGTGTACTGTTGGTGGTACAGCCATTATGGGAAACAGTATGGCAGGTCCTCAAAAAATTCAAAATAGAACTACCATATGATTCAGCAATTCCACTTCTGGGTTTATACCCAAAGAAAATAAAATCACGATCTCAAAGAGATATCTGTACACCATGTTCATTGCAGCATTATTCACAATAGCCAAGACATGGATACATCCTAATTGTCCACTGATGGAAAATGGATAAAGAAATATGTGGTATTCATACACAGTGGAGTAATATTCAGCCATATAAATGAAGGAAATCCTGCTATTTGTCACAACATAGATGAATCTTGTGGTTTTTATGCTAACTGAAATAAGCCAAACAGACAAAGACTAATAGTATATGGTACCACTTAGGTGTGGAATCTAAAAGAAAAATGCGCCAGTTTCACAGAAACACATAAAAGAATGGTGGTTGCCAGGGCTTGGGGTGAGTGGAAAATGGAATATTGTAGGTCAAAGGGTAAAAATTATCAGTTGGAATAAGAATAAGTTCTGGGGAGCTAATGTACAGCATGTGACTAAAGTTAATAATACAGTAATGTATACTTGAAAGCTGATGATCTTAAGCATTCTCACCATACACACACACACTAAAGTTAACTATGTTAACTGTGTGCAGTGATAGATCTGTAATTATCTTGATCTTGGTAATCACTCTACAATGTATATGTATATCAAATCATCATGTTGTACATTTTTAAAATTTTATATTGGACTATGGTTGACTAACAATATTGTGTTAGTTTCAGGTGTAGAGAAAAGTGATTCAGTTATACGTATATATTGTACACTTTAAATATATGCAATTATATTTTTCAATTATTCCTCAATAAAGTTAATAAAGACAAAGTAAGCAGAAGAAAAGAAATGATAAATGTTAGAGCAGAAATCAAGGAAATTGAAAACAGGAAAACAACAAAGAAAATCAATGAAACAAAAAGCTGGTTCTTTGAAAAGATCAATAAAATCAATAAGCCTCCAACTAGGCTAACAAAGATAAAAAGAGAGAGAACACAAATTACTAATATCAAAAATGAATGAGGGGACATAAGTATAGATCACATGTATGTTAAACAATAGTAAAGGAATATTATGAATAACTCTATGCCGACAAATTTGATAACCTAGAATAAATGGACCAATTTCTTGAAAGACACAATCTGCCAAAACTCACACAAGAAGAAATAGATAATCTGAATAGGCATATATCTATTAAAGAAATTGAATTAATAATTAATAACCTTCCAAAAAAGAAGACACTAGGCCCAGATTAGCTCACTGATGAAATCTACCAAACATTTAAGGAAGAAATTACACCAATTCTCTATAATCCCTTCCATAAGACAAATGCAAAGGCAACACTTCCTAACTCATTCTATGTGACTAATATTACCTCAAAACCAACACCAAACAAATACATAACAAGAAAAGAAAACTACACACCAATATCTCTCATGAAGATAGATGCAAAAACCTTCAACAAAATATTAGCAAATTTGAAGCCAACAATGTATATAAAAATTCTAATAAACCATTACCAAGTGAGATTAACTGCAGGTATGCAAGGCTGGTTCAGTATTGGAAAATCTATTACTGTAATTCATTACATCAACAGACTAAAGGAGGAAAATCACATGATCATATAAATAGGTACAGAAAAAGCATTTGAAAAAATTCAACACACATTCATGAAAAAAAAATTCCAGCAAACTACAAATAGAGGGGAACACCATCAAATTGATAAAAAATATATACAAAACACTACAGTTAACATCATACTTAGAAAAAAGACAATGTTTATAATGGGAGAAAATATTTGCAAATGAAGCAACTGACAAAAGGTTAATCTCCAAAATTTACAAGCAACTCATGGAGCTCAATATCAAAAAAACAAAAATCCCAATCCAAAAATTGGCAGAAGATCTAAATAGACATTTCTCCAAAGAAGATACACAAATTGCCAACAAACACATGAAAGGATGCTCAACAACACTAATCATTAGAGAAATGCAAATCAAAACTACAATGAGGTATCACCTCACACCAGTCAGAATGGCCATCATGAAAATATCTACAAACAATAAATGCTGGAGAGGGTGTCGAGAAAAGGGAACCCTCTTGTACTGTTGGTGGAAATGTAAATTGATACAGCCACTATGGAGAACAGTATGGAGGTTCCTTAAAAAACTAAAAATAGAACTACCTTACGACCCAGCAATACCACTACTGGGCATATACACTGAGAAAACCATATTTCAAAAAGAGTCATGTACCACAATGTTCATTGCAGGTGTATTTACAATAACAAGAACATGGAAGCAACCTAAGTGTCCATCAACAGATGAATGGATAAAGAAGATGTGGCACATGTATACAATGGAATTTTACTCAGCCAAAAAAGAAACGAAATTGAGTTATTTGTAGTGAGGTGGATGGACCTAGAGTCTGTCATACAGACTGAAGTAAGTCAGAAAGAGAAAAACAAATACCATATACTAACACATACATATGGAGCCTAAAAAAAAAAAGGTTCTGAAGAACCTAGGGGCAGGACAGGAATAAAGACGCAATGGTAGAGAGTGGTCTTGAGGACATGGGGAGGGGGAAGGGTAAGCTGGGACTAAGTGAGAGAGTGGCATGGCCTTATATACACTACCAAATGTAAAATAGATAGCTAGTGGGAAGCAGCCGCATAGCACAGGGTGATCAGCTTGGTGCTTTGTGACCATCTAGAGGGGTGGGATAGGGAGGGTGGGAGGGAGATGCAAGAGGGTGGAGATATGGGGATATATGTATATGTATAACTGATTCACTTTGTTATAAAGCAAAGCTAACACACCATTGTAAAGCAAGTATACTCCAATAAAGATGTTAAAAAAATCATACTTAATTGTGAGATACTAGAAGCATTCCCACTAAGATCAAGAATAGGCACCAATGTACACTTCCACCACTGTTTTTCAACATCGTACTGTAAGTTCTAGCTAATGCAGGAAGACATAAAGTGGAAAAGTTATACAAACTGGGAACAAAGAAATAAAAAGTTTTTCAGATGAAATTATTGTCTATGTAGAAAAACTGAAATAATAACTCCTGGAACTAATGAGTGATTGTAGCAAGATTGCAGGATACAAGATTAATATACAAAACTCAACCGCTGCTGTATACACCAGCAGTAAACAAGTGGAATTTGAAATTTACAAATGTATTACCTGAATTTGGTAAAGTAGCAGGATACAAAATTAATGCACATAAATTTCTAACATTCCTATACACTAATGATGAAAAATCTGAAAGAGATATGAAGGAACACTCCCATTTACCATTGCAACAAAAACAATAAAATACCTAGGAATAGACCTACCTAAGGAGGTGAAAGACCTGTATGCAGAAAAGTAAAAGACACTGATGAAAGAAATCAAAATGATGTAAACAGATGGAGAGATGTACCATGTTCTTGGATTGGAAGAATCAACATTGTGAAAATGACTATACTACAAAAAGCAATCTAAAGATTCAGTGAAATTCCTATCAAACTACCAATGGCATTTTTCACAGAACTAGAACAAAAAATTTCACAATTTGTATGGAAACACAAAAGACTCCGACTAGCAAAAGCAATCTTGAAAAAGGAAAATGGAGCTGGAGGAATCAGGCTCCCTGACTTCAGACTATACTACAAAGCTACAGTAATCAAGATAGTATGGTACCGGCAAAAAAACCAGAAACATAGATCAGAGGAACATGATAGAAAGCCCAGAGATAAACCCACACACCTATAATCACCTTACCTTTAACAAAGGAGGCAAGCATATACAATGGAGAAAAGACAGCCTCTTCAATAAGCAGTGCTGGGAAAACTGGACAGCTACATGTAAAAGAATGAAATTAGAACACTTCCTAACACCATACACAAAAATAAATTCAAAATGGATTAAAGACCTAAATGTAAGGTCAGACACTGTAAAACTCTTAGAGGAAAACATAGGCAGAACACTTTATGACATAAATCACAGCAAGATCCTTTTTGACTCACCTCCTAGAATAATGGAAATAAAAACAAAAATAAACAAGTGGGACCTAATGAAACTTCAAAGCTTTTGCACAGCAAAGGAAACCATAAACGACGAAAAGATAACCCTCAGAATGGGAGAAAATATTTGCAAATGAATCAACGCACAAAGGATTAATCTCCAAAATATACAAGCAGCTCATGCAGCTCAATATCAAAGAAACAAGCATCCCAATCCAAAAATGGGCAGAAGAGCTAAATAGACATTTCTCCAAAGAAGATATATAGATTGCCACCAAACACATGGAAGAATGCTCAATGTCACTAATCATTAGAGAATGCAAATCAAAACTACAATGAGGTATCACCTCATACCACTCAGAATGGCCATCATCAAAAAATCTAGAAACAGTAAATGCTGGAGGGAGTGTGGAAAAAAGGGAATGCTCTTGCACTGTTGGTGGGGATGTAAATTGATACAGCCACTATGGAGAACAGTATGGAGGTTCCTTAAAAAACAAAAATGGAACTACCATAAGACCCAGCAATCCCACTACTGGACGTATACTCTGAGAAAACCATAATTCAAAAAGAGACATGTACCACAATGTTCATTACAGCAATATTTACAGTAGCCAGGACATGGAAGCAACCTAAATGTCCATCAACAGTTGAAAGGATAAAGAAGATGTGCCACATATATACAATGGAATATTACTCAGCCATAAAAAGAAATGAAATTGAGTTATTTGTAGTGAGGTGGTGGTCTGTCATACCATGTGAAGTCAGTCAGAAAGAGAAAAACAAATACTGTATGCTAATGCATATATATGGAATCTAAAAAATGGTACTGGGGCTTCCCTGGTGGTGCAGTGGTTGAGAATCTGCCTGCTAATGCAGGGGACACGGGTTCGGGCCCTGGTCTGGGAAGATCCCACATGCCGCGGAGCAACTAGGCCCGTGAGCCACAACTACTGAGCCTGCGCATCCGGAGCCTGTGCTCCACAACAAGAGAGGCCACGACAGTGAGGGGCCCGTGCACCACGATGAAGAGTGGCCCCCGCTTGCCACAATTAGAGAAAGCCCTTGCACAGAAACAAAGACCCAACACAGCCAAAAATAAATAAATAAATAAATAAATTTAAAAAATGGTACTGATGAACCTAGTGCCATGGCAGGGATAAAGATGCAAAAGTAGAGAACGTACTTGTGGACACTGGGGGAAGGGGAAGCTGGGAGAAAGTGAGAGAGTAGCATTGACATATATACACTACCAAATGTAAAATAGATATTTAGTGGAAAGCTGCTGCATAGCACAGGGAGATCATCTCGGTGTTTTGTGACTACCTAGAGGGGTGGGATAGGGAGGGTGGGCAGGAGGCTCAAGAGGGAGGGGTTATGGGGATATATGTATACATAGAGCTGATTCACTTTGTTGTACAGCAGAAACTAACACAATGTTGTAAAGCAATTATACTCCAGTAAAGATGATTAAAAAAAAAGGTTTAAATAAGGAAAGTACCTGAAATTGAGAAAAAAAATTTTTTAATAAAATTAAAATGCATTACCATTTACATTATCATCCAAAAAATTAAATTATCAGGTATAAATCTTACATAGTATGTACAAGATCTCTATGAGGACAACTACAGAACTCTCATTAAATATGTCAACGAAAAACTAAATAAATAGAGATGTATTCCATATTTACGTATAGAAACACTCAATATTGACAACATGTCACTTCTCAACTTGATCTATAGATTCAAAACAAAGCCAATCAAAATCCCAGTAAGTTATTTTGTAGATAGCAGCAAACTGATTCTAAAGTTTACATGCTGAGGAAAAAAGAGCCTGAATACCCAAGAAAATACTGAAGAAGAACAAAGTTGGAGGACTGACACTACTCCACTTAAAAACTTATTATAAAGCTACAGAAATCAGGATAGTATGGTTTTGGTGAAAGGATAGACAAGTAGATCAATGGAACAGAATACAGAGCCTAGAAATAGAACCACATAAATATAGTCAACTGATGGTTGAAAAAGAAGCAAAAGCAATACAGTGGTGCAAAGATAAGCTTTTGAACAAATGGTACTGGAACAACTTGGACATTCACACGCAAAAAATTGAAATAGACCTTACACCCTTCACAGAAATTGACTCAAAGTGAATAATAGACCTAAATGTAAAATTGAATACTTTATAAAACATCTAGAAGATAACATAAGAGAATATTTATATGACCTTTGTTATGGCAATGACTTTTTAGATGCAACACCAAAGGTATGATCTATGAAAGAAAAACTTGCAGAAGTCTAGGTCAAGAGAATGAGGAGACAATCCACAGACTTGGAGAAAATATTTACAAAAGACACATCTTATAAAGGACTTTTATCCAAAATATAAGAAAAACTCAACAATAAGCAAATGAACAATCCGATTTTTTAAATGGGCAAAAGATCTGAACAGATTCCTCAACAAAGATGCCAAGTAAGCATATGAAAGATGTTCAACATCATTTGTCATTAAGGAATTGCAAATTAAAACAAAAATGAGTTACCACAACATACCTATTATAATGGCCAAAATCCAAAACACTGACACCAAATGCTGGCAAGGATGTGTAGCAGCTGAAAGTCTCATTCACTGCTGGTAGGAATGCAAAATTGTACAGCCACTTTGGAAGACAGCTTGGCAGTTTCTTTTGAAACTAATCATGTTCTTATCATGTGATCCAACAGTCGTGCTTCTTGGTATTTACCCAAATTAATTGAAAACTTTTATCTACACAAAACCTGCACACAGGTATTTATAGCAGCTTTATTCATAATTGCCAAAACTTGGAAGCAAATAAGATGTCTTTCAGTAGGTGAATGGATAAATAAACCTTGGTACACCCAGAGAATGGAATATTATTCAGTGATTTTAAAAAAAGAGCTACCCTGCCATGAAAGACATGGAGGAAACTTGAATGTATATTAAAGTGAAAGAAGAAAATCTAAAAAGGCTACATACTGTATGATTCCAACCCTATGACATTCTGGAAAAGGCAAAAGTATGGAGACAGTAAAAATATCAGTGGTTGCCAGGGGTTAGGGGCAAGGAGGGATGAATGAGCAGAGCACAGAGGATATTTAGGGCAGTGAAAGTATTCTGTAGGATACTACAATAGTGGATACATGTCAAAACCCATAAAATGTACAATACCAAGAGTGAACCCTAATGAAAACTATGGACTTAAGTGATAATGATGCATCAAAGTAGGTTCATTGATTATAACAAATGTACCACTGTGTAGTGGGGAAGTTTGTGGGTAGGAGGGGACAAGGGGTATACTCTCTGTACTTTCAATTTTGCTGTGAACCTAAAACTGATTTAAAAATAAATTTTATTAATTATTTTATAAATCATATATAATTCATAAAGTTATACAATTATTTAATTCATATATATATGTGTATATATATACCAAATATGTATACACCATTATTAGCTCACAGGCCTCAGTTTGGTTAGATGAAGGATAATGAAGTTTAGGTGTTTAGGAGAGAATGAAAATGCAGTGAAGAAATTATCCAGTGAGAGAACAAGCAAAAAATACTGAGGTGAGATGATGTTAGAGGTATTTTCAAATGGGAGAGAATAATGAAACGGGACTGAAGGCAGGTCACAGTAAAAGCAAACCTTTTAGAGTGAAAATGCTCATTACAAAATCAAACGTCAGTCACTAATGTGACTCTATATTGGCTTCAAAGCCAACCTGTTCTGACACAATTCCTCACAGAATGCCACCTAGAGTTATAAAAAAGGCCACACTCCATGTTTCTTTCATCAACTAGTTCACCCACCACAGTGCTTCCTGGCCCTCATAGTGCACATGTTCCTCTTTGGAACTAATCTAAATCTCTCCCATTATAGTTTGTGCCAGTTTTCCTTTTTATCCTGTGTTCAGTGAATATGGGCATAACGACTGGGCTTGTTGTTACAGAATTGTCAGGAATTCTCCAAGTCCTGATCCCTAGATCCTGCATGAACACTATAGCCATACTAGTGATTTATTGGCTGCTTCTTACTGGATCTTTGACCTTGGGCATGTCACTAAACCTCATTGAGTCTCCATTCTCACCTCCATCCCCCCACCCACTGTAAAACAGGGCTGATACCATCTACTCCTTTTGATTGTAATGACCTTAATGGGAGTTCACACTGGAAAGGAACCAGCACTGGTTCTGGCCTAGAGTACATGTTTTGTGAACTGGGTTTCTGATTTTCTTTCCCTAAGAAGATAGCCGGGACTTGCATTTCTCTTTTTCTTTCAGAGAATCAGCCTACCCTAATCCTTTCAGATTCAGTCTGAGGCCCCTTTAATACAAGTGTTGGGTGTGTAGTCTCCTCATTTTTGATTGGCCTCTCTGCCTTCCTCCTCTCTCTTCTGTAAAACCCCTCCCTGACCTATCCTTCTTAAGTTTGGGATCTTGGCATTAAGCACTAGCCCTTGCTTGCTTCCATATGCATACCTTCTCTCTCCCAGAGTTGAGGATGCCTTTGAGTGCCCAAGAAGCCTGTTTCTCCACTATATTGTATTTTTGCCTCCATCTCAAAGCCCTAGACTTTCCTCATTCCTATTGTTCTCCTAACCCAGAAATGGGCAGCTTACCCTGGGGGCAGGGTGAGTAGAGAGCCCTGGCCCTCCACCACTCCAACAAGTATTTGCCCTATTAACATTCCCATGAAAGAACCTTAACCTTCCTCCAAAACACTCCTTGGTCCTGACCGCACTACGATACTTTGGGGTAGGCCCAGAGCCTAGTAGTGCTCATTCTCCAGGGTGTCTGGCCTTGCAATTACAAAAGCCCATCACAATGATGAAGATGGATGGAAAAGACACAGGGCTCCTTTCTTGTCCAAGACACAAGTGCTGGCATCACTAAGGCTCCAAGGAGTTCAGGGAGGTAGGTAAGGATGGGTTGGTGGAAGGATGCTGTTTTCAGAGCCCAGAATGCGAAGCTTGAATTGAGAGCCAATAGGCAGTAAAGTCCAAACTGCTCTGAGCCTTCTCCCCAATCTCTCAATGCTGTCCATGCTTAGATGTGGACTAAGGGAAGCATGGTAGGTCCATGCCCTGTGGAAGTCTCAACCACTCTGTGGATGACAATAATAATGGCCATTTGTTGAGTATACCAATGGTGCACTGAATCCTCCCAACATCCATCTAGAGTGATTTCTATTGTCCGTCCCATTTTTCCTGTTGGAAACTGAGGCAGAGATAGGTAGAGTGACTTGTAGAGTTCCTCAGTCGATTATGCTTGGGTTTAAATTCAAGTTCCACAGATAAATTACTAGTGTGAGACTCAGGTAAGTCTCTTCCCTATGCTCAGCCTCAGTTACCATGTCAGTAAGAAAGACTTAATCTGCATTCTTCATATCCTTCCTAGTAGTAGCGAGGGTCCAATGACTGACGACTGAAGCCAAGCTCCATAACACAAATACACTCCTTCCCCTCTCCCTGTCCCTCTGCAGAGGCTGAACCAAGCTGAAATCTGGGCCAGGGAAGTAGGAGAGGTTTGACGGTAGTAGAGAGTAGCCCTGGGCTATTCTGGCAACCCCGAGAGGACAGACCAGGCTTAGAAAATATTTACCAGGCAGTGAGAGCCTCCCAAGCATGAAGCCTGCTAAAGAAAAGGCTTACCCAGTTCCCTATAGCCCATCACGGGTGGACTGTACTCTTTATAAAGCAATCTCACATTCATTATCTCCTGCAAGCCTTACAATAATATGGTTTGTGTGGGTCAGCTCAGACCTGGCAGTGGAGGGGTGTCCAACTGAAGCCCCATTTGACCCATGCCCCTCTAAGTCTCAGAAAAACTAAGCAATCACTCCCTAGTGATGTTAAATGACCCTTGTATAGCCTGAGCCATGATCTTCAGCCTGTGGGGTTTGACTTTTCTGCAGCCCACTCTGCTTTCTGCAGTGAGGTTGCCTCTCTGATTAATCTCCAGGTTAAAAAAAAGAAATAAAGATTTCCAGTCAAACTAGACTGAACCTCCGTGCCAGTCCACCTCTCTCTCCCACCTTCCTACCCCCACATTCCACTCCCATCCCCAGAAACAAACAAACAAAAACACAAAACTGAATTAATCCTGAAGCCAAGTTCTGCCAAGCACTGGACAATGTACTTACTGGCTTCTCTTCCAGACATCCCTAAAGTTGAGTCAAAATGGTGATTTCCAATCTGTTATTCCAAGGTCATTTATTGATTCAGCACACAAATATTTCTTGAGACCCTATCATGTGCATGACACTCCACTCTGCAAGGCTCAAACACACCTCCTCACACCCTTTCAATGTGCTCAAATTCCAAAACAATTCAGATAAGACCCTAAGTAACTCCAAGGTGGACAAGAATAGTATTAGTCAGTGGGGGAGGGGAGTTGACAATGGGATTCAGACAAGAGGAAGAGTGCTTTCTGAGAGTATCCTAACATAGGGCTTTAGGGAGGAGGGGACATTTGAACTGAGCCTTGAAGAAGCGGGAGAATTTGAACATTTTTTATGGATAAAAACAGTCTAGACAAAGGGACTTGCATAAGCAAACATACATTTTTTAGTGGAAAGAGTGTCGATCTGGGAGTCAACAGACCTGAGTTTGAATCTCAGTTCTGTCATTCACTGTCTTAAAGAATACCTTCCCTACTCATGCCCTCAGTTTCCTCATAGGTAAGATGATAATATTGCATTAGCTTACTTTTAAAGTTCCTGTATATGCTTTCATCCTGATATAGCTTTTCAAATGTCAGGTAGACCAGTTTGCCTCAGGATAGAATAGCTGAAAGCCAATAATGCAAGGGTATTGGGTCTATGTTATGAAAAGGATTGAATGCTGGGCCTGGGAGCCTGAGCAGGCAAAGAAAATAGAAGCCAGGCCCTAGGCCTCAACCCTGAGTTTGTACATTTTGCCTGGTTCCCATTTAAGAACATGAACTTTGCAATCAGAGCTTCCTAGGATGGGAACCTAGCTCTACTATACACCAGTAGTTCATTTAAATACTCATGCCACGTCTCTGAGCCTCAGTTTCTTCATCTCTAAAATGGGAGTGAAAATAAGTAACTCATGGGGCTGTTGTGAATGTTAAATGAGATCATGAGCAAAAAGTGCCTATAGGTATGTGACTTTCCTGTTCCTTAGTCCCTTCTCCCCAGTGCTTGGTTTTAATTAGTCTTTGCTGACCAATTACTTCTATTCCTTCTTTTCCTTCTCCTTCTCCAAAGCAGGCTTCAAAATATATCCAGAATTCAACCACTTCTCTCCATCCCCAATGCCATTCACCTGGATTATTGCAATAGCCTTTTAATTAATCAGCCTGATTTTATTTTGCCTACTTACAGTCTATTCTTAATCCAATAGCCAGAGCAATCCTTTCAAAACTTAAGTCAAATCATGTGACTCATCTGCGCAAAACCCTACAATGTCCCCCTACCTCACTTAGAGTAAAAACCTAGAAATTAAAAATGAGCTTCCCCATTAGCTTTTGGACCTCATCTACCTGTTAGCCTTCTTGCTACTTCTTCAATAGAAGACAGACTTTTTACCTGTTGTTCCCTCTGTCTGGATCCTCTCCTCATAGCTCACTCCATCACTTCTATATTTTATTTAAATATCATTTCTCAGTAAGGTCCTCCAGCCCACCACTTGTTAAGTTGCAACATCCTCCAGCATTCCCTATTCTCCTTCTTGCTTTCTTTTTCTTCACAACATTGATTATTATCATCTGACATAACACAAAATTTAATTACTTATTAGTATTTCTCCCCTTGAGAATATAAGTTTAATAAGGTTAAAGGCTTTGTTCACTATTGATGTCTCCATGCATAGAATAGCACCTAGCACTCAATAAATATTTGTTGAGTAAATTAATGAATACAGTGGTCCTGTGCTGTGTGCCAAGTGTTAAGTTAAGCAGTTTGCATACATCATCTCAGGAAATCCTGCCTTGTAAATGCAGACAATGTTAGGATCCCTATTACACAGGGGAAAACCCTGAAACTCCCAGAAGTGAAGTGATATTCCCAAAGCCAAAGAGGGATTAGTTAATGGAGGTTCCAGGTTGTGTTGGACTTCATAGAGGAGCACATTCTCTGAATAGGAGCACAGCCTGAACTAAAGGTTGTGGTAGGCTTTGGAAGGGGGAAGGGGTGAGAAGGAATCCTGGAATACAAATTGGTTTTGTCGTCAGGAGGTGATCTGGCTTCTTGAAGCAAAATCTTGAGTTCACTGGCATCTACTGGCAAGTCCATGTCTTTTTCAACAATTGGAGCTTTACAAAGGAAGTCTCGTCAAGTGTGAAAGAAAGTTGGGAGCTTCAGCTGCCCTGGACTTGAGACTGCAGGAATTTGACTCCTTGGGGTACTGGCAGAAAGAGACACCCAAGCAAGACTAGTGAACTGAAAGGGAAATAAAAAAGCCCACTACCCACATGGGTCTTCTTCTTTCCTTCCTTTTTTCATAACCTCCTCTCTTCATCTTTCTTTAATTTGTGCATATTTGTAGAACATCCAATTTATTGTGTGCCTACTGTGTGCCGGACTGTTGTAGACACGGGGGATAGAGCAGTGAACAAGAGACAAACATCCCTCTCTGCCTTCCTAAGGTTACATTCCAGTAGATGGCAGGCCGGATTAATTGGATGTTTTACAAATGAATCTCTGTGAAATGAATCTCTGTCCTTAGAAACAAAGCTCTCCTCCTGGTGGAGGGGGCGATGAGGAGAAGGGTATCATGGGCCAGTGCCATGTGGAGTACCCGTGCCAGGGAATGTGGGCAGAGGGGATACCAAGGATGCAGACTGGATGCGGGAAGATCAGCGTAAAGAAACCGCGGGGTAAGGACCAAAGAGCAGGATTTGGCCCTGATTCTACACGTCTCCATCTCACTTTGGAGGGAGCTGCTCAGAAACCTCTGGAGGAGCGCCCTTCTGCCTCCAAAAGCGCAAAATTAGTGCTATGGGACCAGATGGACAAAAGCGAGAAAGATGAGATAGAAAGGCCCAGGAGCTCTGGGAGAGGGAGTGTAGAGTGAACAAGTCGCTGTGAAAGTGAAATGGCCGTTCATTTGAATGCAAATGCTATGTAAAAGCCTAAAGCCCCTTGACGTCAGCCCAGCCATTGGGGGCCCGTCTATACCAGGCTACCAGTCACCTGGAAACCGTCAGGGTAGGAAACGCCGATGGAGTTGTCTGAGGGGCGCGGAGGAGCTTGCAGCACAGCTACGGCCTAACCTACTGGTTCCCTAACTGCTTCTCAAAGTCGGGTTGGGGTCTTACAGGGACTTCAGGATGGCTTAGGGAGCTCCCTTCTCATACCCAAGCCACTATGTACAGAAGCTGCCTTTTGGAAAAAGAAACGGGCATGTACTCAGGCACTCTCAGGAGCCCTGCAGGAGGTGGCACAGCCGGGGCTGGCGCCACTGGGGACGGTGGGAGTCCGATGCCAGCCTCCAACTTCGCAGCGGCTCCGTCTTATGCGCACTATATGGGGTATCCCCATATGCCTGGTATGGATCCTCACGGGCCATCGCTGGGGACCTGGGGGTCACCCTATAGTCCCCCTCGGGAAGACTGGAGCGTGTACCCCGGGCCGTCCAGTACATTGGGCACGGTGCCCATGAACGACATGACCTCGAGCCCCACTGCTTTCGGCTCGCCGGAATACAGCAACCTGGAACCCGCAGCGGGTGGAAACAGCGGTAGCAGCCTGCCTACACCAGCCGGCGGATCACTGTTCCCCATCGACGCCTGCACCGCCGACGCCAGTTCTAACAGAAGCCGCCACAGCCCCTATGCGTGGATGCGCAAGACCGTGCAGGTGACTGGTGAGTAATCGATTCCAATGCTCTCACACTTTTCCTTCCTTTGCTTCTCATCTACTTCTCTTGGCCTTCTGGCCCTCCTACTCCTCAGGCTTCTCCCCGGACAGCTTAGCTAAGGAGACCATTGAGTGTCTTACTGCCCAGGGCCCCAGCCCATTAGTGACCTCCTTCGCTTGTGCCTCTGTTCAAAAGCAGAGCATGGTGCTTGAAACTAAGCCGACCGTAGGGGACTTTTTCACCATTTTCTGATCAGTCACGGGAGCAACCGCGCAGACAATGAGCATGTTGATCCACAAGGGTCAAGATCCAACCCTGCAGTTGCCCAGATGGGAAAACAGATGCACGGGGAAGATGAGTGGGTGAATGAGGAGAGGACAGCCACGTTCCCCTGTGCTCAATCACTGCTGCTTGCCCGTTCCATTTCAAACCCTTCCCCATCTGGGCAGGTCGGCTTCCCCCTCAAAGCTGGTGGTTCTCAACTTAGGTTCATGATGCTTGGTTGGCAACAGACCCTCCAGTTTAGCCACGAAGGCCCCAGTGGCAAAGCAACCTGGTCACCCTGGACTCTCAAGGAAGCTCCAGCTTCTTTCGCCCAAGCTGGCATAGGCAAGCTGGATTCAAACCCAATGCCTTCTTACAACTTCCCTTCCACCAATAGAAGCATAGAGGCTGTGAGAAAGCTACAGCACACCACTGGGACATAATAAGCTACTCAACCCTAACATCCCCTGGGCGTGCACGAATATCAGTCCCAACATCAATAAGATTAAAGTGATTAAAGCCCTCCTAAGAGTCAGGCAGGCGTTTCGAGGTGCAGGGGCTGGATGCAGGCTTGTCACCACACATAAGAAAGCCCAGAGATCCCAGCCTAATGCCTACCCACGCTCCTGCCAGCAAGCCGGTGGGCGGCTACTGGGAGCCAGGGGCGGGGGAAGTGGGTACTCTGCTTTAATCTTGGACAGGGGGTGGAGGAGGGAGGCGGGGAGATGTTTGTTTTCAGCTATAGTTGTTCTTTTATCACATTCTTATTATTCCAACCTATCGCTCCCTGTCATTAGAGAAAATTAGTAAAATTCAGCTCTATCACTTTCATCCCTCTGGGGAAGAAATGACATTTCAACAGCATTTGTCCACAATGATTATGCTTCTGCTCACAGTTCTGCCCTTTTTCTCTCCCTAAAAAAAGTAAAAGCAGGAGGGTGGGATGGGACCAACTTTCACCGTTAAGAGGACTCAGCCCAGAGGAGATAGTTCCAGTTGATTAGGACATTACTGGGGTAGCAATCCCAAATTAAGAGTTGAGCTTAAATACTTAGCTTTAGAATGTTTGGAAGTAAGTCTGCATATTGCTTTTTGAAGTAAGAGTGAGTTGGCTGGCTAAAGAGAATAGAAAATGAGGTTAGGGTGTCGTATTCCCAGGTCTGTTATTATATCTAATCTTAGGGTTGTAATTAACATCTATTCACTAAGCCCTAACCATCAGCAAAAGACACAAAAGCCAGAAAAGTAGCTGCTCCCAGTTCAGGATTATGTTTTGAAATACTTTAGAAGAGGAAAGTCACTAGTATGTTGTTTGGAAGAGAGAACAATGAGAAGAAAAGGACAAGATAAAATAAATTATCTTGAGTCATGAATTTTCTGTTTATTAGAGAAAATATGATGGGTTTCTCTGCTTAAAAGTCTTTCATTTGCATTTGTCAGATTCTCTCTTTTGGGTAAGTTTAGAAAGGGGCTCTAAATTGCTCTGTGGTGTCTTCATCATCAGCTAACTCTTGAAACCTGGGTGTACAATGCCACCTTCACAAGATTTTCTCTCCAACTTCTATGAGAAATTCTAAATTGAATGATTTTGGTACCCCATTGACTTCTGGCAGCCTATCCTATAGATGGGGCTTTATTAAATTCAATCTCCATTTCATTTTAATGTCTTATAAAAGTACCCCTTTATTATATTCTTGTAGCCTAAGGTGCATATAGCAACAACTTAAGAATGTGATGAAAAGTATGGACCCTCTCCCTAGAAAAATGCACAAAGGCACAAATGCACATGCACACACACATGTCATTTTTTGAATAATTTTGGGAGATTCATGGATCCACTGAAGCCCTTCCACGGATCTCAGGTTATGAACCCCACAAAAAAATTAAGTTGATCACCTCTTTGTATCACTCCAAACAAAAAGACACCCATTTGTATGCTTAGTACATGGTGAGTGTTAAACAAATATTTGTTAAATGAATGAATAAGTCAGATTCTCCTAAATTTTCTACTTCACTCTGTAGTATTGTAGGACATTTGACTTATGGCTGAGAAGAAAATAGATGAATTACAAAATTGAAGTAACCCCTCCCTGATTATGGTAATCAAATGAAAGCTCTTTCCATCACTGACGAATGTTTTTAAAATAACCTTAAGTTAAAGAAACAAAAATACACATATTAGGGGACAATTGGAAAACATTTCATAGTGATTATTGTCACATTTGATTTTCAAATGAGAGAAAGGGGACTGACATACAGAATAAATGAATGTCCACTAAGTGATTTCATTTAAAAATGAAATATTTTTATTTCAACTTTGTTCCCTAAGTATTCTGTTCCAATACACTTCTGGTTTTAAAAATTATATGGAAAGGAAGCTGATAGAAAGATTCTGGGAAAAGTTCAGTATTTTCATATTTTAAATATTGTCAGTGCATTACAGCTAGGAATTTTTTCATTTTTTGCTTTATTTTTACCCAGAGTTGTAACCATGTATGAGTATTGGCAAGGTGGTAACCTAAGCAGGGCTGGAGGGGGCTTTCTTTTTAGGTGTGGGAAAGAAGAGGAGAGAAGGAAGTGACTTTGAATAATTATGATTAACCCACTGGACAAAATACAAAACACTGAGGAAGTTATACTTAAAAGATTTTATTCAGGTAGGACCCTTCAGAAAATGAGTTACTTAATAATTCCTGAAGCTTATCATTATCTTTCTTTGTTTTGATCATTTAATTGGACAATTTTTATGAATGAATTTGGATGCAATTTTTAACTAAAAGCAGCAAAAGACTACCATCAGATGGAAAGTCATTATGATGGTGTCAATTACACTCTACTCCCTAAAGAAAGAGATTGGTTTCCATCCTCTTTACCCTCACTGTCATCATCATCATAACCCCTAGGTTTGGAGAGTGCTTTTCTGCCTAACAGTGCTTTCACAGCCAGTCTCTCAAATGAGCACATTTAGGGTGATGATAAGTCATCATATATAATGACATGTGTTTGCAAACTCTGTAGGGATACTGTCTTCTAGGTAGTGGGAACTACAGAGGTTTGTCCAAGGCTTTAGGCAGGGGGAGGCAGTGAAATCCCCACCACAGGGCTATGAAGCAGCCCTGTTATACAACTTACGGTTTGTTACTTTCCTAAATTAACCCACAATAGTGCCAGAGAAGGGGATCCCTCACCCTCAGAAATGTTGTAGTCTCTGGGAGAAGAGAATAGCTTGAACAATAAAAGCTAGTGCTCTTAGTGCTTTGTTGATGTTTTAGTATGGAAATATGGCATTATGCTCTACTAGAAAAATGTCCAAAACCCATTCAATCAGATTTCATCATTTAAGGGAAGAGGTAATGAAAGGGGTGGAAAGAAGACAGTTTGGGAGCAGGGACACAAGAGGAGCACCAGGAAACAGGAATTCATTTCTCTTTGTTAAATGTGCAGTCAATATTTCCCCCTGATCTATGTCTTCTTGAGGTTTGAGGTCTTATCTGTCAGATTGGGGCAACAGACTCTTTTTAACACTTTGCATGGCTTTGATATGCAGCTTGGCTCTTCCTCATTCCTCCTTTCTTCAGGGGTTATATTGCCGGAAAGGGTGAGGATTTTCATGGCAAATAAAGAGGCCTGGTCTTGACTTTATTGTCCTCAGAAAAAACTGCAAGAGGGGAATTTATGACCAATGGGGGTGGGGAAGGACTGCAACCTTCCAGAGTTCTTGAAGTCTGGTTATATTTACTGATTATCAAAGAGCGGAAAACAGACACACACAAGTTGAATTTTAACTTCTGCCTCAAGTTAGAATTTAAACACTTAGTCACTTTGGGATTAGAAAGGGTTTTAGGGAACATCTCTTCAAAGATATATTTTGATTCTAAGATTTGAGGTTCTGGAAATAAATTAAACCTCAATGTTTTCACTGTGACTTCAAATATACATTCTGCCTTTGTAACATACCAAATGCCAGACCTTTGGTTTCCTAAATTCAGAAAATCAACTCAAGTTTGTTTTCTGTATCTGTGAGTCTGTTTCTGTTTTGCATATACATTCATTTCTATTATATTTTAGAGTCCACATGTAAGTGATGTCATACAGTATTTGTCTTTCTCTGTCTGACTTATTTCACTAAACATAATATTCCCTTGGTCTTTCCATGTTGCTGCAAATGAAACTAACACAATATTGTAAATCAACTATACTTCAATTAAAAAACTTGACAGCAAAAACAAACAAACAAACAAAAAAGAAAACCAGCTTAAAATTTGAGCCTTTGAGACAGATCGACTGGAATTCATCGCTTTCCATTTTTAAGAGGGAAAGTTTTGTTTAGTTCTTTAGTCCATGAGTTAATCCTAAAACATATCTCTCATCTAGAATTTGTTTCTACATCCATGTCCCTTTTTTTTTTTTCTTTCCTGGAGATGAAAGGGTGTCTGACATTTGTTTAGGGCTTGTAAATTCCAAACCAATTTGCTGGTGTTCCTGAATGTAAAGAGGGTTCAGGATGGGATCTGATGCTATGTAGCTCCTTTGTTAAGCTTGTGCTGCATCTTAACACCTCAATGGAGTTTAGGGAAACACTTTAAAGAAACCTTTGTCTTACAGATCGCTCCCCAAAACTTCACATCAAAAACAACCAGGGAAGATCAGAAGGAGTTTGCCAAAAGCCATAGAGAAAAGGAGGAAGATCCTGGAGGGGGTTAGAAAAATGGAAAAGAAAGAGAAACTTCCTAATCACCTTTGGAAAATTTGAAAGGAGGAATAAAACTCTATTTGAAGGAGGGCATGAGAAATTAGTTAAACGTTTTAACACAAAGCAAATGTTTGTATATCCTTTCAAAGAATACTAGAATACCCATTTTATTCTGCTAAAGTCAACACCCCCTATTTCCCCCATTCATTATCCACTTGGGAATAAAAATTTGTTTAAGACTCTCCCCAGAAAACTAAACTATTTTTTCTGATAAGTAATAGGAGCTATCTTAGAACAGAATCTAAGTGACAATAGAGGTTTTCTTTTTAAATTACTATCCAAATGAAATTCTAGAATGTATATGTAATTAGAATGTCAGGTCACAAAACAGCTTGCCTCACTTGGGCCATTCTTATGCTGTCCAGCATGTTTAAATCAGGAATAACATTTGGCACACCGGACTAGGAGCCAAGGGTATGTGTTTGGGTTCCCACTCCTCAGCCCACGAGCACAAAGCCACTTACTTACCTACACTGAGCCTCAGGTTCCTTATCTGCAAAATGGGGATAAGACACATTCTGCATAATTTGAAAGAGTAAGTGAGAGGTTCAATAGGAAACAATATAAATGAACTGCATAAAATATCAGTATAAAAGGAAGTGCATGTATAATGAATGTTGCTACTACTGAAAATGACAATGCTGTTCCCATATGTTAGTGTGAAGGGAATGAAAATCATGGCTTAACTGTTTGCTTTAAAATGCTTTGGTGTAACAGTATGTCAATGGTGGTGTGATAGGTGTGTTGAATATATATATATATATATATATATATATATATATATATATATATATAATAGCCACAGATGACAAAGTAATTAATGGAGAAATGGACTTATGACATATTTGGTTTAAAAAATGTACTTGTTTTATATTTGAAAGTAATAGCTAAGGGTAGGAACAATGTTTATGATTCCTCCAACCAAAACAATCTCCAAAGAAGCAAAATATGATTAAATGCACTGCTTTCTCTCCTAACAGGGAAAACCAGGACAAAAGAAAAGTATCGTGTGGTTTACACAGATCATCAAAGGTTGGAGCTGGAGAAGGAATTCCACTGCAATAGATACATCACCATTCGGAGAAAATCAGAGCTGGCAGTCAACTTGGGCCTTTCTGAGAGACAGGTACACCAGAAGTACATCTAACACGTTTCATATAAGCATTTCAATAGGCTGAGGTTTTAGGGAAGTCTGTAAGTAAGAGTGGAAGCAAAATAAAGACCAAGCCATTCTCAGAGCTCTCCTAAAGCCCACATTCATCCTACTGGACCACCTAGTTTAGTACTGTTGGTTGATGGGTTTATTAATAATTGAACGTGGTGGGCACTGTGTAGGTGTGAAAGCAAGGGGTGGGGACGTAGGGGGAAGAGAAGGATTAAAACTCCCATACAATTGATCAGTCAGGGCAAAACCTTGATATGGTTCCCTAAGTAGTCATAATCAATGTGTGAAGTGGAAACCTGTCAATCATGGCAATTATCTGGTTCATATCAGTCAAACTGTAACAGTAAATGAACACCAATGCTGCCACCTGAAGCAAGTTTTTCTATTACTCAGGGTAGGAATTTAATTTTCTGTGGTCTATGTAATCCTATGATTCCTGCCTCAAATTTAGCTTACTGTGGATACTTAGTAAAGATTAAATCATGGCAAGAATCAGTGGTTTCCACTCGCCCAGATTTTGACATTACATAACTACCTGATTTTTTTTTAAATTAGATCTAGGAGTAAACCTGGGAATTGTAAGATTCTAGAACTGTAAAGTCCATTAATGTATTGCTGTATCCCAAGAAGCCTGCATTTCAACCATTTATGAAGGCATATTGGTATGACAGCAAGAGATATAGTATTTCATCACCCTTGTTCACCCAGTTCTGTTCTAACAACCTTACTTCATTTAATGACAGATCATAATCACCTTTGCTATTTAAATCCCTCCCTTTTTATCACCATGGCTCAGCATCTGCCATTCTATCATTATTTATTTCTACCTGCGCAACAGAGATGGTGGGTGAGGTATAATATAAAGAGCACTGCATTCAGAGTCTGAGGCCCTGGACTTGACTTCAGTTTCATCTCATGCAAGATACTTTCCCTCTCTGAGTCTCAGCCTTTTTTAAACCTGTTGTTAAATGGGCATACTTCACAAGGTCATTGTGAGGCTCAGTTAAGCGATGCATGTGAAAGGACTTTGTAAATACTAGAGTCCCTGAACAATATCAGCAATGACTGAAAAGTGCATTCAGTATGTTGCCCCATTAAATCCAAAGCATTTTGTGTTTCAGGTGAAAATCTGGTTTCAGAATCGCAGAGCCAAGGAGAGAAAGATGATCAAAAAGAAAATATCCCAGTTTGAGAACAGTGGAGGCTCAGTGCAAAGTGACTCTGGCTCCATCAGCCCTGGGGAACTACCTAACACTTTTTTCACCACCCCATCTGCTGTCCATGGATTTCAGCCTATTGAGATACCTCAGGTCATAGTCTCTGAATGAAAGAAAGGCAAAGAGAAATGGAAAGTGCCTTTCCTTTAGCATTGTCTTTTTGGTCTCTAAGATATCAGCAGGGGAGTTGCAACATTATGTAATTCCTTGTAAGGCAGTATTCAGAACAAGTGGATGCGCCATGGGTTGAAGATAATTCAAGGGTCACTTACTGTTAGGAACTATCCCCAGAAAACTGTTGTGTGCTATGCTATGTCAGTCACTCAGGGAGCTTGGTGATAAGCTGTATAATTAAAAGCTACATTTGTGAGCCCTTGAACTCTGTTCACAACTTCAGAAATTTGCCTGTGAACAGGCTGTAAAAAACAGTTCTGCCAGGATGCACATTTGTGTATGTATACTTGTGTTTGTCATTTGATGCTTGGGTGTGCCTTTTGATGCTATCTTTTGGGGCTGGGGAAAAGGTTAAGCAGAAATTTATCTATCTCTAGCTAAACTTTCATGTGTTTAATTCAAAAGCTAACAGCGTTTTCATAACAAGACAAATGTTTTTAAAAACATCAGGAGGTGATTCTGAATCCATAGTCACTTGTTAATAAAAATAATAAATTTTAAAAAAGTTTTCGTCCCTTGGTGATACTTGTCTGGCATCAATTATCTCAGAACTTCCAAACTGCAGTGTCAGTTTCAAATCTTGCCAAAACAATGAAATCAGACTAGAATAATACAGGCCAGCTTGGTTGAATCATTAGAAAGGGCAGATTTCCAACACACAGAATAAACCCTTCCCCTCTTCTGTCTCTCCACTCTATTTACTGTTAGAGTGTGAAACAGCAGTCAGATTGAACATGAGCACAAGGACAATGTATGTTCTATAGCTTCTCTAATTGCCATCATCTTCAATCTGTTCAATTTTACCTACATTATATTATGTCAGTGCAGTGCGGCCCAAGAAACTGCAGTTTACAGGTTACAAACACACAACTTAGGCTGCAGTGAATGGAGTTGCCTGGAGTTTGTGGTGTTGGTCCAGTTCACTGTTTGCATATTAAAGTGGCCAGAGGATGAACTCTGAATCATTTAAAATTAAGATGGTTTAAAAGAAATTTTGATTAAAGTAGGCAAAGGATCAGAGCACAACTTTCCTTTCCTTTTCAAAACACATCTTTGAAGTTCTTAAGAAAATAGAATCTTGAGCATAACTACCTGTTCTTGGGTTGGGGGTAAGAAATCTATCCTCCCTCTCCTTATGAATATCTCAGAAAGAGGGTGTCTATTCCATTTCACTGCTTCCAATAAATATGGGGTGGACTACATGTTAACTGGTCAACAGGCCATCTGGATTGCTGAACATAGAAAATCAGCATTAAATAAGCCCTTCCAAACTAGTAAAGGGAAAGTGGGAATTATAAGGATGAGGAAGCTAACTTCTGAGTGTACTTGTCTATGTACACTCAAAGTACACTCAAAAGTTAGCTTCTCATCCATAATACCCCCAAAAAAATGTATACTTTTGGCTATAGCAGTTGGATTTCCCTGGGGGTTGTTCTTTCCTGCTTTAAACTTTTGTTCCACAGAGAAGAAACATTTCTCTATTTTTATAGATTCTAATTCTCTAGAACCTGCTAGCAGAACCACAATATAGAGCTTTTGTTCTTAGCCTCATATTGCAGCTACGTCCTCTAAGAAGACATGTTGATTCTTTCTCTGAGACCTGAGAAAAATATATACCCCATGCTTTTATGGTTTTATTATGATGGTGTGTGCTGGAGGTGTATAGAGAAAAAGTTAAACACAAAAACTCAAAAGTTGCATTCAAAGTAGGTTTCAATAAAAATTTTTTTTTTCTGGTTGGGGGAAGAGTCAGGAATGAAAACATGCCAAATGACTGACAGTGTTCAGCTAGGGTAGTGGGATTATGCAGATTTTCTTCTTTTCATTACTTTTCATGCTATGAAAAGTATGTATGCTACTTTCATGTATGCTATTTTATAATAGAAGTTTCCTTAAGAAACATGCTTTCACCACAAATCTTTCTTTAGTTTATCTTCAAGTAATTTGCAACTTTAGATCCTACTTGCAATTTATATAAGTGCTTCAATCTCCTAGTTCCTTACTTAAGGCCTTTGATCTAGTCTTAGAGTTGTTTGTGTACAGCTGCAAACATAAGTCTTTGGGAGGGTCTGACTTCTTTACAAAGGAGGAAGGAAGCAAGGCCCAAGGGGTGTCTTCTACTCTTGGCTCAGATGCAGAGAATCTAGCTGCTTTCCTGGGTTGGAACACTTTAACATTACCAAACCAAGTCAAGAAGGGCAAGAGGAGATAGCAAGGGAGTTGGGTGGTGGGAGGGAGTGATATATTATAACAGGGTATGAGGAATATTGGTGTGTGTGTGGGAGGGTGGTAGACATGTTTATTATCTTAATTCTGGTGATGGTTTCATGAGTGTATACATATGTCAAAAATCAACTTTTATACTTCAAATATATGCAGTTTCTCATATGTCAGCTATGCCTTAAGAAAGCTGCAAACGAGTACAACAGAGTGGTTGCAACTGTAATAACAATACAGAAGGGAGGAACTCACTAGAGGAGATAGATAGTCTATGGAGATAGTCACCTTAGATAACCTAGATTCAGCCCCCAGGTGGGGATCACTTTCTTGTATACTCACGTCTGAGTGTGCTATTGAGGAGGGACACCAATAATTGATCGTCAGTGAGTCTCTCATAAAACGAGGATGGGTTTGGAGGGTAGGGAGAGGCCAAGATATGTGGACATTGAATCTTGAAGTATGAGTGTCAACTCAAGGCAAATAAGTCCCATATTGTGTTCTTTCAGGACCAATATTGTGAGTTGGTAGTAAAAGTAGCTATTCATATCTTATAGAAAAAGAAGCACTGGTCAGAGATGGGATCAAGATAGCAGAGTAGAAAGACCCTGAGCTCACCTCCCCCCACAAACACATTAAAACTACAACTACATAAACAGCAACTCTCACGGAGAATAACCTGAAGACTAGAAGAGCGGCTCTTCTACAACCAAGGCTGTAATGAAAGATCCACACAGAGTCTGGTAGGAAGGGAGGAGAAGTGTGTTAGTCGGGACCTACATCACTAGTGGGTGACCCAGAAGGCTCAGGATCCTCCCTGGGGAGCAAGGGGTTTAAGTCACATATTAGGCATCCCAGCCCTAGGGTCCAACACTGGGAAATCAAGCTCCATTATCTGGTTTGAAAACCAGTGGGGCATAATGGAAAGATGTAAGAAACCAGGACTCCACTCTTGAAGAACACACACAGATTTGCTGGCTCCCAGTCTCACCATGAATATCATAGATTGAAAAGCTGTCTGGTGCTCTTGCAAGCCTGCCAGAACTGCCTCAGCATGCCTCACAGCCTGCACCAGGCTACCACTCCAGCCCCTCCTGCTTTAGCACTTCTCCCTGCTAAGATGGAGGCCACTATTGCCAATGCACATGCACTCACTGGGGAAGGAGCAGAGCCAGCTTGGGCCAGAGCCTTGCCCCTAGCTAGGGTGGAGACTGCCATTGCCAGTGTGCACATACACTAGGGAAGGAGCAGAGACTGCTCAGTAGTGTGGCTCCCACCCCTCTGGCCCCAACACTGCCTCTAACAAAGACACACACCAGGGAAAAAGTGAAACCTAAGCCTTCAGGCCCCAGCCACAACTCCAATATGGCAGTGACCACCACTGAGCCTAGAGGAATCCCCAATTCACACTTGGCTCTGTCTCTGGCCCCTCTGATTCCAGCCCTATCTCCTACTAAGGCCAGTGTACCCAGGGAGAAGATGTAGCCCATGCTCACCTAAAATCCAGCTCTCCCAATAAGCCACTAGGCACTTGTAGACTGCACAGGGATGCCTCCACACAAAGATATGCCTTTAAGACCAGAATAGGTAACTATTTCACCTAATTTCATAGCGACAAACAGAAAAACAAATAAAATGAGAAAACAGAGAAATAGGTTTCAAATGAAAGAACAAGATAAAAGCTCAGGAAAAAAACCCTAATGTAACAGAGGAAAATAATTTACCTGAAAAATACTTCAAAGCAATAGTCATAAAAATGCTAAGTGAACTCAGGCAAATAATAGATGAACACAAAGAGAACTTTAACAAAGAACTAGGGGACCCGGAGGAAGATGGCGGAAGAGTAAGACGCGGAGATCACCTTCCTCCCCACAGATACATCAGAAATTCATCTACACGTGGAACAACTCCTACAGAACACCTACTGAACGCTGACAGAAGACCTCAGACTCCCCAAAAGGCAAGAAACTCCCCACATACCTGGGTAGGGCAAAAGAAAAAAAGAATAAACAGAGACAATAGGATAGGGATGGGACCTGCACCAGTGGGAGGGAGCTGTGAAGGAGGGAAGGTTTCTACACACTACAAGCCCCTTCGCCGGGGGAGACTGCAGGTGGCGGAGGGGGAAAGCTTCGGAGTAGCGGAGGAGAGCACAGCAACAGGGGTGCGGAGGGCAAAGCGGAGAGATTCTGGCACAGAGGATCGGTGCCCTCAGGCACACACCAGCCCGAGAGGCTTGTCTGCTCAGCCGCCGGGGCGGGCGGGGCTGGGAGCTGAGGCTCGGGTATCGGCTTTCAGTCGGAGCGCAGGGAGAGGACTGGGGCTGGCGGCAAGAAGAGAGCCTGAAGGGGTTAGTGCAACACGGCTAGCCCGGAGGGAGTCCGGGGAAAGGGTCTGGAGCTACCGAAGAGGCAAGAAACTTTTTTCCCTTTTGTTTCCTGGTGCGCGAGGAGAGGGCATTAAGAGGGCTGCTTGGGGAAGCGCCGGAGACAGGCGCGAGCCGCGGGTAAGGCGCGGACCTCGGAGACGGGCGTGGGACGCTGGGGCTGCTGCTGCTGCCGCCGCCGCCGCCGCCGCCGCCACCGCCACCGCGGGGCCTGTGTGCGAGCGCAGGTCACTGTCCGCCCCGCCTTCCGGGGGGCCTGTGCACCCCGGGACACGGGGACGGCTTTCCCGGGAAAGCGCACGGAGCGCCACGGGCTGCTGCAACGTCACGCTGGCCTCTGCCGCCGCAGGCCCGCCCCACACTGCACGCCCCTCCCTCCCCTCTGCCTGAGTGAGCCAGAGCCACCGAATCAGCGGCTCCTTTAAACCCGTCCTGTCTGAGCGAAGAACGGACGCCCTCCGGCGACCTACGCGCGGAGGCGGGGCCAGGTCCAAGGCTGAGACCCGGGAGTTGTGAGAGCAGAGACAGGGAAATCTGTCTGTGCAGCCTCGGAGGCAGCGGATTAAAGCTCCACGGTCCATTTGATGTGCCCTGCGTCTGTGGAGTGCATGAATGGACAGCGAATCATCCCAAATTGAGGAAGTGGACTTTGAGGACAAGATTTAAGACTTTCCCCCCTTTTTCCTCTTTTTACAACGAATTATCCCAAATTAAGGAAGTGGACTTAGCAAGATTTCAGCCTTCTCGCCTTTTTCCTCTTTTTACAACGAATTATCCCAAATTGAGGAGGTGGACTTGGAGAGCAAGATTTTTGATTTTTCCCCCTGCTCTCTTTCTGTGAACGTGTATGTGTAATCTTCTGTGTAAGATTCTCTCTGTATAGCTTTGCTTCCACCATATCTCCCAGGGTTCTATCGGTCCGTGTTTTTTTTCAATAATTACTTTTTAATTTTAATAACGCTACTATATTTCATACTTCATTCTATTTTACTTTACCTGCTCTTTCTTTTTTTCCTACCTTCCCTTCCTCTCTCCCTCCCTCCGCTCCTCCTTTCCTTCGTTCTTTTTCTTTCCTCCCTCCCTCCCACCCTTCTTCTTTCCACTTTCTTTTTCTTTCCTTCCTCCCTCCCTCCCTCTTGTCTTTATTTCTTTCTTTCCGTGCTCCCTCCCTCCCTCCCTTCTTCCATTCACTCTTCCTTTTGCTTTCATTCCTCCCTCCCTCCCTCCTTTCTTTCCTTCTTTCTTTCCATCCTTCCTTCCTCCCTCCCTCCTTTCTTTCTTTCTTCCTTCCTTCCTTCCTTTCTTCCCTTCTTCCTTTCTTTCCCTCTCTCTTTCTTTCTTCTACTAATTCTTTCTTTCTACTTTTTCTCCCTGTTATTCTGAGCCGGGTGGATGAAAGGCTCTTGGTGCTGCAGCCAGGAGTCAGTGCTGTGCCTCTGAAGTGGGAGAGCCAACTTCAGGACACGGGTCCACAAGAGACCTCCCAGCTCCACATAATATCAAGCAGCGAAAATCTCCCAGAGATCTCCATCTCAACACCAGCACCCAGCTTCACTCAACGACCAGCAAGCTACAGTGCTGGTCACCCTCTGCCAAGCAACTAGCAAGAAAGGAACACAACACCACCCATTAGCAGAGAGGCTGCCTAAAAACATAATAAGGCCACAGGCACCCCAAAACACACCACCAGACGTGGACCTGTCCACCAGAAAGACAAGATCGAGCCTCAACCACCAGAACACAGGCACTAGTCCCCCCCACCAGGAAGCCTACACAACCTACTGAAACAACCTTAGCCACTGGGGACAGACACCAAAAACAACGGGAACTACGAAACTGCAGCCTGCAAAAAGGAAACCCCAAACACAGTAACATAAGCAAAATGAGAAGACAGAAAAACACACAGCAGGTGAAGGAGCAAGATAAAAACCTACCAGACCTAACAAATGAAGAGGTAATAGGCAGTCTACCTGAAAAAGAATTCAGAATAATGATAGTAAAGCTGATCCAAGATTCTATTTCCAAGATCCAAAATCTTGGAAATAGAATAGACAAAATGCAAGAAACAGTTAACAAGGACCTAGAAGAACTAAAGATGAATCAAGCATCGATTAAAAACACAATAAATGAAATGAAAAATACTCTAGATGGGATCAATAGCAGAATAACTGAGGCAGAAGAACGGATAAGTGAGGTGGAAGATAAAATAGAGGAAATAACTGCTGCAGAGCAAAATAAAGAAACAAGAATGAAAAGAACAGAGGAGAGTCTCAGAGACCTCTGGGACAACATTAAATGCACCAACATTTGAATTATAGGGGTTCCAGAAGAAGAAGAGAAAAAGAAAGGGACTGAGAAAATATTTGAAGAGATTATAGTTGAAAACTTCCCTAATATGGGAAAGGAAATAGTTAATCAAGTCCAGGAGGCACAGAGAGTCCCATACAGAATAAATCCAAGGAGAAATACGCCAAGACACATATTAATCAAACTCTCAAAAATTAAACACAAAGAAATCATATTAAAAGCAGCAAAGGAAAAACAACAAATAACACACAAGGGAATCCCCATCAGGTTAACAGCTGATCTCTCAGCAGAAACTCTACAAGCCAGAAGGGAGTGGCAGGACATAATTAAAGTGATGAAGGAGAGAAACCTGCAACCAAGATTACTCTACCCAGCAAGGATCTCATTCAGATTTGATGGAGAAATTAAAACGTTTACAGACAAGCAAAAGCTGAGAGAGTTCAGCACCACCAAACCAGCTTTACAACAAATGCTAAAGGAACTTCTCTAGGCAAGAAACACAGCAGAAGGAATATACCTACAATAACGAACCCAAAGCAATTAAGGAAATGGGAATAGGAACATACATATCAATAATTTCCTTAAAGGTAAATGGACTAAATGCTCCCATCAAAAGACACAGAGTGGCTGAATGGATACAAAAACAAGACCCATCTATATGCTGTCTACAAGAGACCCACTTCAGACCTAGAGACACATACAGATTGAAAGTAAGGGGATGGAAAAAGATATTCCATGCAAATGGAAATCAAAAGAAAGCTGGAGTAGCAATTCTTATATCAGACAAAATAGACTTTAAAATAAAGACTATTAGAAGAGACAAAGAAGGACACTACATAACGATAAAGGGATCGATCCAAGAAGAAGATATAACAATTGTAAATATTTATGCACCCAATATAGGAGCACCTCAATACAAAAGGCAAATAATAACAGCCATAAAAGGGGAAATCGACAGTAACACAATCATAGTAGGGGACTTTAACACCCCACTTTCACCAATGGACAGATCATTCAAAATGAAATTCAATAAGGAAACACAAGCTTTAAATGATACATTAAACAAGATGGACTTAGTTGATATTTATAGGACATTCCATCCAAAAACAACAGAATACACATTTTTCTCAAGTGCTCATGGAACATTCTCCAGGATAGATCCTATCTTGGGTCACAAATCAAGCCTTGGTAAATTTAAGAAAATTGAAATTGTATCAAGTATCTTTTCCGACAACAATGCTATGAGACTAGACATCAATTACAGGAAAAGATCTCTAAAAAGTACAAACACATGGAGGCTAAACAATACACTACTTAATAACGAAGTGATCACTGAAGAAATCAAAGAGGAAATTAAAAAATACCTAGAAACAAATGACAATGGAGACACGACGACCCAAAACCTATGGGACGCAGCAAAAGCAGTTCTAAGGGTAAAGTTTATAGCAATACAATCCCACCTAAAGAAACAGGAAACATTTCGAGTAAACAACCTGACCCTGCACCTAAAGCAATTAGAGAAAGAAGAACAAAAAAACCCAAAGTTAGCAGAAGGAAAGAAATCATAAAGAACAGATCAGAAATAAATGAAATAGAAATGAAGGAAACGATAGCAAAGATCAACCAAACTAAAAGCTGGTTCTTTGAGAAGATAAACAAAATTGACAAACCATTAGCCAGACTCATCAAGAAAAGAAGGGAGAAGACTCAAATCAATAGAATTAGAAATGAAAAAGGAGAAGTAACAACTGACACTGCAGAAATACAAAAGATCATGAGAGATTACTATAAGCAACTCTATGCCAATAAAATGGACAACCTAGAAGAAATGGACAAATTCTTAGAAATGCACAACCTGCCAAGAGTGAATCAGGAAGAAAGAGAAAATATGAACAAACCAATCACAAGCACTGAAATTCAAACTGTGATTAAAAATCTTCCATCAAACAAAAGCCCAGGACCAGATGGCTTCACAGGCGAATTCTATCAAACATTTAGAGAAGAGCTAACACCCATGCTTCTCAAACTCTTCCAAATAATATCAGAGGAAGGAACACTCCCAAACTCATTCTACGAGGCCACCATCACCTTGATACCAAAACCAGGCAAGGATGTCACAAAGAAAGAAAACTACAGGCCAATATCACTGATGAACATAGATGCAAAAATCCTCAACAAAATACTAGCAAACAGAATCCAACAGCACATTAAAAGGATCATACACCATGATCAAGTGGGGTTTATTCCAGGAATGCAAGGATTCTTCAATATACGCAAATCAATCAATGTGATACACCATATTAACAAGTTGAAGGAGAAAAACCATATGATCATCTCAATAGATGCAGAGAAAGCTTTCGACAAAATTCAACACCCATTTATGATAAAAACCCTGCAGAAAGTAGGCATAGAGGGAACTTTCCTCAACATGATAAAGGCCATATATGACAAACCCACAGCCAACATTGTCCTCAATGGTGAAAAACTGAAACCATTTCCACTAAGATCAGGAACAAGACAAGGCTGCCCACTCTCACCACTCTTATTCAACCTAGTTTTGGAAGTTTTAGGCACAGCAATCAGAGAAGAAAAGGAAATAAAAGGAATCCAAATTGGAAAAGAAGAAGTAAAGCTGTCACTGTTTACAGATGACATGATACTATACATAGAGAATCCTAAAGATGCTACCGAAAAACTACTAGAGCTAATCAATGAATTTGGTAAAGTAGCAGGATACAAAATTAATGTACAGAAATCTCTGGCATTCCTGTACACTAATGATGAAAAATGTGTAAATGAAATCAAGAAAACACTCCCATTTACCATTGCAACACAAAGAATAAAATATCTAGGAATAAACCTACCTAAGGAGACAAAAGACCTGTATGCAGAAAATTATAAGACACTTATGAAAGAAATTAAAGATGATACAAATAGATGGAGAGATATACCATGCTCCTGGATTGGAAGAATCAATATTGTGAAAATGACTCTACTACCCAAAGCAATCTACAGATTCAATGAAATCCCTATCAAACTACCACTGGCATTTTTCACAGAAGTAGAACAAAAAATTTCAAAATTTGTTTGGAAAAACAAAAGACCCCGAATAGCCAAAGCAATCTTGAGAACGAAAAACAGAGCTCGAGGAATCAGGCTCCCTGACTTCAGACTATACTACAAAGCTACAGTAATTAAGACAGTGTGGTACTGGCATAGAAACAGAAAGATATATCATTGGATCAGGAGAGAAAGCCCAGAGATAAACCCACGCTCATATGGTCACCTTATCTTTGATAAGGGAGGCAGGAATGTACAGTGGAGAAAGGACAGCCTCTTCAATAAGTGGTGCTGGGAAAACTGGACAGGGACATGTAAAAGTATGAGATTAGATCATTCCCTAACACCATACACAAAAATAAGCTCAAAATGGATTAAAGACCTAAATGTAAGGCCAGAAACTATCAAACTCTTAGAGGAAAACATAGGCAGAACACTCTATGACATAAATCACAGCAAGATCCTTTTGGACCCACCTCCTAGAGAAATGGAAATAAAAACAAAGATAAACAAATGGGACCTAATGAAACTTCAAAGCTTTTGCACAGCAAAGGAAACCATAAACAAAACCAAAAGACAACCCTCAGAATGGGAGAAAATATTTGCAAATGAAGCAACTGACAAAGGATTAATCTCCAAAATTTATAAACAGCTCATGCAGCTCAATAGCAAAAAAACAAACAACCCAATCCAAAAATGGGCAGAAGACTTAAATAGGCATTTCTCCAAAGAAGATATACAGACTGCCAACAAACACATGAAAGAATGCTCAACATCATTAATCATTAGAGAAATGCAAATCAAAACTACAATGAGATATCATCTCACACCAGTCAGAATGGCCATCATCAAGAAATCTAGAAACAATAAATGCTGGAGAGGGTGTGGAGAAAAGGGAACACTCTTGCACTGCTGGTGGGAATGTGAATTGGTACAGCCACTATGGAGAACAGTATGGAGGTTCCTTAAAAAACTACAAATAGAACTACCATATGACCCAGCAATCCCACTACTAGGCATATACCCTGAGAAAACCATAATTCAAAAAGAGACATGTACCAAAATGTTCATTGCAGCTCTATTCACAATAGCCCGGAGCTGGAAACAACCTAGATGTCCATCATCGGATGAATGGATAAAGAAGATGTGGCACATATATACAATGGAATATTACTCAGCCATAAAAAGAAACGAAACTGAGCTATTTGTAATGAGGTGGATAGACCTAGAGTCCGTCATACAGAGTGAAGTAAGTCAGAAAGAGAAAGACAAATACCGTATGCTAACACATATACATGGAATTTTAAAAATAAATGTCATGAAGAATCTAGGGGTAAAACGGGAATAAAGACACAGACCTACTTGAGAATGGACTTGAGGATATGGGGAGGGGGAAGTGTAAGCTGTGACAAAGCGAAAGAGAGGCATGGACATGTATACACTACCAAACGTGAGGTAGATAGATAGTGGGAAGCAGCCGCCGAGCACGGGGAGATCAGCTCGGTGCTTTGTGACCGCCTGGAGGGGTGGGATGGGGAGGGTGGGAGGGAGGGAGATGCATGAGGGAAGGGATGTGGGAACGGATGTATATGTATGACTGATTCACTTTGTTATAAAGTAGAAACTAATAAAAAAATTTAAAAAAAACAAAAAAAAAACAGGAAACATCTCAAACAAACAACTTAACCTTGCACCTAAAGCAATTAGAGAAAGAAGAACAAAAAAACCCTTAAGATAGCAGAAGGAAAGAAATCATAAAGAACAGATCAGAAATAAATGACAAAGAAATGAAGGAAATGATAGTAAAGATCAATAAAACTAAAAGCTGGCTCTTTGAGAAGATAAAAAAAATTGATAAACCTTTAGCCAGACTCATCGAGAAAAAAACGGAGAAGACTAAAATCAAGAGAATTAGAAATGAAAAAGGAGAGGTAACAACTGACACTGCAGAAATACAAAAGATCATGAGAGATTAGTACAAGCAACTATATGCCAATAAAATGGACAACCTGGAAGAAATGGACAAATTCTTAGAAATGCACAACCTGCCGAGCCTCAACCAAGAAGAAATAGAAAATATGAACAGATTAATCACAAGCACTGAAATTGAAACTGTGATTAAAAATCTTCCAAAAAATAAAGGCTCAGGACCAGGTGCCTTTACAGGCGAATTTGATCAAACATTTAGAGAAAAGCTAACACCTATCCTTCTCAAACTCTTCCAAAATATCGCAGAGGGAGGAACACTCCCAAACCCATTGTATAAGGCCACCATCATCCTGATACCAAAACGAGAAAAAGATGTCACAAAGAAAGATAACTACAGGCCAATATCACTGATGAACATAGATGCAAAAATCCTCAACAAAATACTAGCAAACAGAATCCAGCAGCACATTAAAAGGATCATACACCATGATCAAGTGGGGTTTATTCCAGGAATGCAAGGATTCTTCAATATACGCAAATCAATCAACGTGATACACCATATTAACAAATTGAAGGAGAAAAACCATATGATCATCTCAATAGATGCAGAGAAAGATTTTCACAAAATTCAACACCCATTTATGATAAAAACCCTGCAAAAAGTAGGCATAGAGGGAACTTTCCTCAAGATAATAAAGGCCATATATGACAAACCCAAGGCCAACATCATCATCAATGGTGAAAACCTGAAACCATTTCCACTAAGATCAGGAGCAAGACAAGTTTGCCACTCTCGCCATTCTTATTCAACATTGTTTTTGAAGTTTTAGCCACAGCAATCAGGGAAGAAAAAGAAATAAAAGGAATCCAAATTGGAAAAGAAGAAGTAAAACTGTCACTGTTTGCAGATGACATGATACTATACATAGAGAATCCTAAAGATGCTACCAGAAAACTACTAGAGCTAATCAATGAATTTGGTAAAGTAGCAGGATACAAAATTAATGCAGAGAAATCTCTGGCATTCCTATACACTAATGATGAAAAATCTGAAACTGAAATTAAGAAAACACTCACATTACCATTGCAAAAAAAGAATAAAATATCTAGGGATAAACCTACCTAAGGAGAAAAAAGACCTGTATGAAGAAAACTATAAGACACTGATGAAAATAATTAAAGATGATACAAATAGATGGAGAGATATACCATGTTCTTGCATTAGAAGAATCAACATTGAGAAAATGACTCTACTACCCAAAGCAATGTACAGATTCAATGCAATCCCTATCAAACAACCACTGACATTTTTCACAGAACTAGAACAAAAAATTTCACAATTTGTATGGAAACACAAGAGGCCCCGAATAGCCAAAGCAATCTTGAGAATGAAAAACCGGAGCTGGAGGAATCAGGCTCCCTGACTTCAGCCTATACTACAAAGCTACAGTAATCAAGACAGTATGGTACTGGCACTAAAACAGAAAGATAGATCAATGGAACAGGATAGAAAGCCCAGAGGTAAACCCACACACATATGGTCACCTTATCTTTGATAAAGGAGGCAAGAATATACAGTGGAGAAAGGACAGCCTCTTCAATAAGTGGTGCTGGGAAAACTGGACAGGTACATGTAAACATATGAATTTGGAACACTCCCTAACTCCATATACAAAAATAAACTCAAAATGGATTAAAGACCTAAATGTAAGGCCAGACACTATCAAACTCTTAGAGGAAAACATAGGCAGAACACTCTATGACATAAATTACAGCAAGATCCTTTTGACCCACCTCATAGAGAAATGGAAATAAAAATAAAAATAAAAATAAACAAACTGGACCTAATGAAACTTCAAAGCTTTTGCACAGCAAAGAAAACCATAAACAAGACCAAAAGACAACCCTCAGAATGGGAGAATATATTTTCAAGTGAAGCAACCAACAAAGGATTAATCTCCAAAATTTACAAGCAGCTTATGCAGCTCAATAACAAAAAAACAAAGAACCCAATCCAAAAATCGGCAGAGGACCTAAATAGACATTTTTCCAAAGAAGATATACAGATTGCCAACAAACACCTGAAAGAATGCTCAACATCATTAATCATTAGAGAAATGCAAATCAAAAGTACATTGAGATATCATCTCACACTTGTCAGAATTGCCATCATCAAAAAACTAGATAAATGCTGGACAGGGTGTGGAGAAAAGAGAACAGTCTTGCACTGCTGGTGGGAATCTGAATTGGTACAGCCAATATGGAGAACAGTATGGAGGTTCCTTAAAAACTACAAATAGAACTACCATATGACCCAGCCATCCCACTACTGGGCATATACCCTGAGAAAACCATAATTCAAAAAGAGTCATGTACCGAAATGTTCATTGCAGCTCTATTTACAATAGCCAGGACATGGAAGCAACCTAAGTGTCCACCATCAGATGAATGGATAAAGAAGATGTGGCACATATATACAATGGTATATTACTCAGCCATAAAAAGAAACGAAATTGAGTGATTTGTAGTGAGGTGGATGGACCTAGAGTCTGTCATACAGAGTGAAGTAAGTCAGAAAGAGAAAGACAAATACCGTATGCTAACACATATATATGGAATTTAAGGGAAAAAATGTCATGAAGAACCTAAGTTTAAGACAGGAATAAAGACACAGACCTACTAGAGAATGGACTTGAGGATACGGGGAGGGGGAAGGGCAAGCTGTGACAAAGTGAGAGAGTGGCATGCACATATATACACTACCAAATGTAAAATAGCTAGTGGGAAGCAGCTACATAGCACAGGGAGATCAGCTCGTTGGTTTGTGACCACCTAGAGGGTTGGGATAGGGAGGGTGGGAGGGAGGGAGAGGCAAGAGGGAAGAGATATGGGAACATATGTAAATGTATAACTGATTCACTTTGTTATGAAGAAGAAACTAACACACCATTGTAAAGCAATTATACTCCAATAAAGATGTAAAAAAAAAGAAAAAGTAAGTGGTGAGGCAGCGAGTGCAGATACAGTACCTGCCCGGCAATTTCCTGAAATGCTCCGAGAAATTGATGAAGGCATGTATTTACCCAAGCAGGTTTTTAGTATGGATGAGACAGGACTGTACTGCAAGAGGATGCCAGACCGAAGTTACATAAGTAAGGAAGAATAGTTGATGCCAGGCTATAAAGCAGCAAGGGATAGGATAACTCTGTTGTTTGATGGCAGTGCTTTTGGCAATTTGAAGCTGAGTTCTCTCTTAGTTTATCATTCAGAGAGCCTAAGAGCCCTTAAAAACAGTCAAGGTCTCTCTTTCTGTTGTGTGGAAGAGTAACCCCAAAGCTTGGGTTATGCAGGCCATTTTCCAGGACTGGATTGTCCACCACTTTATCCTGGAGGTAGGGAAATATTGCTTGGAAAAGGACGTCCTATTCAACATTATTTCACTGCTTTACAGTGCTCCGGGCTGCCCCCATTCGTGGATGACATTCATCCCACCGTCAAAGTAGTTCATCTGCCACCTAATATTATGTCGCTCATCTAACCTATGGACCAGGGAGTTATAGCGACTTTCAAGAAATATTATTTACGTCACATTTTTCCTCAGACAGTAAAGGCGAGAGATGAATCAGGAACAACATTACAACAATTTTGGAAGGACTATAACATCTACAAGGCCATAAAATCATTGACTTTGCTTGGTGTGAGATTACGGCTGTCACCAAGAATGGGGTTTGGAAGAACTTTTGCCTGCAGTTTGCTCATGATTTTCGTGGATTTGAGAAGGTAGATGAGGTGTCCAAAGAGGTCTTCAGCAACTTAGTGACCCTCAGCAAGAAGCTGGAGCTAGATCTGCAAGAGGACGACTTCATTGTACTCCTTGCTGTGCAACACAAGGAGCTTACTAATGAAGACCTGTTGGAATTGGAGGCCCAGAGAAAGGATGAAGAGAGACAAGAGGAAGAAGAAGTAATCAAAGAACCAAAGAGATTCAAGATGCAGCAAATGGCAAGGGGATTTTCTTTATTTGAGGAGGCACTGTTAGTTTTTGAGGCATAGGACCCGAATGTAGAATGGTACACAAAAGTTGCAGCAGCCATTCAGAATGCAATCCAGTGTTACCGTGTCATCTATGATGAGAAAAAAAGAGCCACTACCCAGATATTACTGGATCCTTTTTTCAAGAGGGTAGATAGAATTGAATCCGGCAAGCAACCAGAGCCTGGGCCATCAACATCAGGCGTGAGTGAAATTGCAGCTTGCCCTCCATCTCCTACTGCTGATGATCCTTCAGCTCTACCATCTCCCACCTCCAGTCAGTAACTTTTCTTGCTTATTCGCCCGATGCCAGTCCCTGTATATCAGCTGTTGCACTGTACTACTGTACTTTTCAAGGTATTTTACTGTAAGATTTTGTGTGTGTGTTTTATGTATTATTTGTGTGAAAAGTATTATAAACCTATTACAGTACAATACTATATAGCCGATTGTGTTAGTTGGGTACCTAGGCTAACATTGCTGCACTTATTAACAAATTGGACTTACGAAAGCATTCTTGGAATGGAACACGTTCATATCTAGGGGACTTACTGTACTGAGAGATAAGTGTTGGGTAAAAGAAAAAATAGCTTTATTGAGACAGCTGTCAACCCTTGGCAGAAGGTGAACTCATGTGCCGAGGAACCAACTCCTCACTGCCCATCAGGGGGCAAGAGCTTTTAAAGGCAAGTTTCAGGGTACATAGGCGAGAGGGGGTTTCTACATGTAGAAGAGCACATTCAGCTCCAACAATCATCTTGAAATTGGTCATATAGTGGTCTGATCAGCATCATCTTGATTAAGTACAGTTAATCTTCAATTCCAGGGTTGGTTTGTTCCCATTTTCTTGAAGCCAGTTATTGCAATTGTGTAAGATGGAGAAGTTTATGTCATAGCTACAGTCTGGTCATCATGTAGTTAACTTCTTCCACCTGGTGGGGGTTTCAGTATCTGCAAAACAGCTCAAAGAATGTGTCTCAGAATATTATGTATAGTCCTTGAATAGGAACTAAAAGTCCCTGACTTTGTTTAATGGCTAAACTATTATTATTTTGTCTTGCTTGACTATTTTCCTTTGCTTCTGCATTTTCTCATTTCTCTGATTAAATGTATCCTTTGGAACTTGAGGAAGGCTTAGGAGGCTAAAATTTCTCTACAAACAAGAAGCAGGTGGAGGGCATTGGGACAAACTGGGGAGGGGAAGGGTCTGTACCATGAAGGCCCCATAGGGTCCTACTCGGTTACAAGATCATACCAACTATCATTTTCAACCACAGTGGAATGGAATTAGAAATCAATGACAAAGTAAAGCTGGAATACTTATAAATATGTGGAAATTAAACAACACACTTCTAAACAATCAGTGGGTGAAAGAAGAAATCAAAAGGGAAAAAAATATCTTGAAGGAATTCTCCGGTGGTCCATTGGTTACAACTCCACACTTTCACTGCTGAGGGCCCAGGTTCAGTCCCTTGTCAGGGAGCTGGGATCCCACAAGCTGTATGGCCAAAATAAAAAAATCTTGAAACATTCGGTAGGTTCCCTTTTTGTTTTGTTGAAGGTTTCCTTTGCTGTGCAAAAGCTTTTAAGTTTAATTAGGTCCCATTTGTTTATTTTTGTTTTTATTTCTTTGCTTTAGGAGACAGATCCAAAAAAAATATTGCTACAATTTATGTCAAAGAGTGTTCTGTCTGTTTCCTTCTAGAAGTTTTATGGTTTCTGGTCTTACATTTCGGTCTTTAATTCATTTTGAGTTTATTTTTGTATATGCTCTAATTTCATTCTTTTACATGTAACTGTCCAGTTTTTCAGCACCCTTATTGAAGAGACTGTATTTTCTCCATGATATATCCATGCCTCCTTTGTCATGGATTAATTGACCATTATTAGTTTTGGGGTTTATTTCTGGGCTCTCTATTCTATTCCATTTATCTATGTGTCTGTTTTTGTGCCAGTACCACACTGTTTTGATTACTGTAGCTTTGTAGTATAGTCTAAAATAAATGAGCATGATTCCTTGAGCTCTGTGCTTTCTCAAGATTGTTTTAGCTATTTGGGGTCTTTTCTGTTTCCATACCAATTTTAAAGTTATTTGTTCTAGTTTCATGAAAAATACCTTTGGTGTGTTGATAGGTATTGTATTAAATCTGTAGATTTCCCTGGGTAGCATGGTTATTTTAACAATATTAATTCTTCTGATCCAAGAACACAGTATACCTTTCCATCCGTTTGTGTTGCTTCAATTTGTTTCATCAGTGTCTTATAGTTTTCCAAGTATGGGTTTATTCCTAGGTATTTTCTTCTTTTTGATGTGATGGTAAATGGGATTGTTTCCTTAATTTAAATGAAAAGAAAACCTACAGAATGGGAGAAAATATTTGTAAATGATATGATAGATAAGCGATTAATATCCAAAATATATGGACAGTTCATAAAACTCAACATCAGAAAAACAAACAACCCATTAAAAACAAACAACCCATTAAAAAATGAGCAGAAGATTTGAATAGACACTTTTCCAGAGAAGAATGACAGATGGCCAACAGGCAGAAGAAAAGATGCTCAACATCATTAATCATCAGAGAAATGCAAGTCAAAACTACAATGAGGTATTATCTCACAACCAACAGGATGGCTTCATCAAAAAGACCACAAATAACAAATGTTGGTGAGGATGTGGGAAAAGGGAACACATGTACTCTATTGGTGGGAATGTAAATTGGAGAAGCCACTGTGGAAACCAGTGGGGGGTTCCTCAAAAATCTAAAAATAGAACTACCATATGACCCAGAAATTCCACTTCTGGGTATATATCTGAAGAAAACAAAAACACTAATTTGAAAAGATACATCCACCCACATGCTCATTGCAGCACTATTTACAATTGCCAAGGTATGGAAGCAATGCATGTGTCAATAGATGATTGTATAAAGAAGACGTAGTATCTACATACAATGGAATACTACTCAGCCATAGAGAAGAATAAAAAAACGTCATTTGCAATAACATGTATGGACATAGAGGGGTTTATACTTAACAAAATAACTCAGAGAAAGACATATACTGTATGATATCACTTATGTGTGGAATCTAAAAAATAAAACAAACTATTGAATATAAGAAAAAAGAAACAGACACATGTATAGAGAACTAACTAGTGGTTTCCAAGTGGGAGAGGGAAAGGAGTGTGGGCAAGTTAGTTGTAGTGGATGAAGAGGTACAATCTACTATGTATAAAATAAACAAGCTACAAGGATATGTTGTACAGCACAGAGAATATAGCTAATATTTTATAATAACTATAAACATATAACCTTTAAAATTGTTAATCACTATATTGTGCATCATATAACACTGTAAATTAACTACCCTCAATAAAATACATTTTAAAAATATTGGGCTGGCCAAAAAGTTCGTTCAGTTTTTGTAAGCTCTTATGGAAAACCCCAATGAACTTTTTGGACAACCAAATATATACACCCAACATCAAACCACAACAACATATTAAGCAAGTACTAACATATCTAAAAGGAGAAATAGACAGCAATACAATAATAGCAGGGAACTTAAATACATCACTCTCAACAATGGATGTATTGTCCATACAGTAAGTTAATAAGGAAATATTGGACTTGAACCATACTTTACACAAAATGGACTTAGATATATTCAGAGCATTCCATCTAACAGTAGCAGAATACACATTATCTCTAGTTCTGACATAACATTCTCCAGGATAGATCATGTGTTACATTCTCCAGGATAGATCATGTGTTATACCACAAAATAAGACTGAGCAAATTTAAGAAATTTGAGATCATCTGAAGTAACTTTTCCCACCAAAATGGTATAAAACTAGAAATAAAAAGAGCAGAAAAATTGAAAACTTAACAAGTATATATAAGTTAAACAACACACTCTTAACCAATGTGATGAAGAAGAAAACAAAAGGAAAATCAAAAATTATCTTGAAACAAAAGAAAATAGAAAGATAACATACCAAAACATATGGAACACAGTAAAAGCAATGCTAAGAGCCAGGCCAATAATGATTTTTTTAAAGCTTACATTAAGAAAAAAGAAAGATCTCAAATAAACAACTTATAGGAAACATCGTAGTCAATGGTAGATGATTGAAAGCTTTCCCTCTAAGATCAGGAATAAGACAAGGATGCTCATTCTCATCACTTTATTCAGGATAGACCTGGACGTTCTACTAAAAGCAATTGGGCAAGAAATATTTTTTAAAGGCATCCAAATGGGAAAGTAAGAAATAAAATTATCTGTTTGCTTTTTAGATGATCTTTGTTATTTCTTTTTTTTTTTTTTTTTTTTTTTTTTGCAGTATGCGGGCCTCTCACTGCTGTGGCCTCTCCCGTTGTGGAGCACAGGCTCTGGACGCACAGTCTCAGTGGTCATGGCTCACAGGCCCAGCCACTCTGCGGCATATGGGATCCTCCCGGACCGGGGCACGAACCCGTGTCCCCTGCATCGGCAGGCGGACTGCCAACCACTGTGCTACCAGGGAAGCCCCTACATGATCTTTTATATATATATATATATATATATATATATATATATATATATATATATATATATATATAATCTCAAGTATCCCACTAAAAACTTGTTAGAACTAATAAAAGAATTCAGTAAATTTGCAGGATACAAAATTAACACACAAAAATAGTTGCCTTGGGCTTCTCTGGTGGCGCAAGTGGTTGAGAGTCCGCCTGCCAATGCAGGGGACATGGGTTCATGCCCCGGTCTGGGAGGATCTCACATTCCGCGGAGCAGCTGGGCCCGTGAGCCATGGCCGCTGAGCCTGTGTGTCCAGAGCCTGTGCTCCACAACGGGAGAGGCCACAACAGTGAGAGGCCCGTGTACCGCAAAAAAAAAAAAAAAGTTGCCTTTTATACGCTAAAATGAACTATCTAAAAAGAAATAAAATCTCATTTATAATAGCATCAAAAACAATAACATACTTAGGAATAAACTTAACCAAGAAAGTGAGAGATCTCTACACAAAAACTATTAGATATTGATGAAAGAAATTAAAGAAACACAAATAAATGGAAAGATATCCCATGTTTCTGGATCAAAATAGAAACAACAATCCTAAAATTCATATGGAACCACAAAAGGCCCCAAAGAGCTAAAGCAATTTTGAGAAAGAACAATGCTTAACACAATGAACACTCCCAGATTCACTGCAGCATTATTCACAACAACCAAGGTGTGAAATTACATAAGTGTTCATCAGTGGATGAGTGGATAGGAAGATAGATATAGATATATAGATATAGATATCTATATATCTATATATAACATAGCATATTATTCAGCCATGAGAAAGGAGGAAGTTCTGCCTTCTGTAACAACACGGATGGAACCTGAGGGTATTTTATGCTAAGTGAAATAAGTCAGAGAATGACAAATACTGTATATTCTCACATATATACAAAATATATGAAAGCTGAACTCATAGAAACAGAGAGTAAAATTGTGGTTGCCAGGTGTTGGGGGTGTGGGGGGTAATGGAGAGATGTTGGTCAAAGAGTACACATTCCAAGCTATAAGACGATTAGTTCTGGGGATCTAATGTACAGCATATTGACTGTAATTAAGTATACTGTATTATATATCTGAATGTTAAGAGAGTAGCTCTTAAATGTTATCTTCTTTCAAGAAGTGGAAATTATTGAAGGGAATGGAGGTGTTAACTAACATTTTTGTGGTAATCATTTTGTAATATATATATGTGAATTAAATCATCACATAGTTTGTCTTAAACTAACATATGTTATACATCAATAATATCTCAATAAATCTTTAAAAAAGAAAAGAAAAATATCTCATATAAACAATCTAATTTTATAATTCAAGGGAATATAAAAAGAAAACAAACTAAGCTCAGAGTTAGCAGATGGAAGGAAATAATAAAGCTAAGAGCAGAAATAAATGAACTAGAGACTAGAAAAGTAATAGAAAAAATCAACAAAACTAAGGACTGGAATTCAAAAAAAATAAACAAAATTGAAAAACCTTTACCTCACTAATAAAAAAGAAGACTCAAATAAAATATATGAGAGAGGAGATATTAAAATGATACCACAGAAATAAAAAGGGTCATAAGTCAATTATATGTCACCAAGTTGGATAACCTAGAACAAACGTACAGAAAGTTTCTAGGAAGAAACATACAACCAATAAAAACTGAATAATGAAGAGATGGGAAATCTGAATGGACAGATGAGTAAATAGATTGAATCAATTAACACAAACCTCCTAACAAAGTAAAACCTGAGACAAGATGGCTTCACCAATAAATTCTATGAAATATTTAAAGAAATAATGAAAATGCTCTCAAAATTTCCAAAAAAAAGAAGAGGAGGGAAAACTTCCAAACACATTTCATTATATTTTTTCAAGGAATGCTAATATATAGTTCATTATTTTAAAAGCAATATAAATTAAATTGATATTGTTCTCCTGGGCTCATTTGGTTTAAATTCAATGCTACACTGAAAAATAATAGTTTTCATTATTTTTTCTAATTTTTAATTAAAGTTTAATTGATTTATAATATATTTTCTCTTGTACAACACAGTGATTCAATATTTATATAGATTATACTCAATTTAAAGTTATTATAAAATATTGGCTATATTCTTTATACAAAATATCCTTGTAGCTTGTTTATTTTAGGCATAGTAGTTTGTACCTATTTATCCTCTACCTCCAACTTGCCCCTACACCATTTCCCTTTCCACTGGTAAACACTAGTTTGTTCTCTACATCTGTGAGTGTGTTTTGATTTTGTTATATTTAATCATTTATTTTTTAGATTCCACACATAAATGATAACATACAGTATTTGTCTTTCTCTTTCTGACTTACTTCACTAAGCATAATAACCTCCAGGGTCTCTCCATGTTGCTACAAATGGCAAATTTTCATTCTTTTTTATGGCTGAGCAATATCCTATTTTATATATAAACCACATTTTCTTTATCCATTCATCTGTTGAAAGACACAGGTTGCTTCCATTGCTTGGCTATTGTAAACAATGTTGTTTTGAACATAGCAGTGCATATATCTTTTCAATTAGTGTTTTCATTTTCTTCTGAAATATACATGGGAGTGAAATTGCTAGATCACATGGTAGTTTTATTTTTATTTTTTCTGAGGAACCTCCACAATGTTTTCCAAAATGGCTGCACCAGAGTACATTCCCACCAACAGTGTACTAGGATTCCCTTTTCTCCACATCATTGCCAACATTCGTTATTTGTGGAAGCTTGTTAATAGACATTCTGACAGGTGTGAGGCAATATCTCACTGTGGTTTTGATTTGCATTTCCCTGATAAGTGATGTTGAGCATCTTTTCATGTGCCTGTTAGTCATCTGCATGTCTTCTTTGGAAAAATGTCCAATCAGGTCTTCTGCCAATTTTTTCATTGGGGTGTTATTTGTTTTTTGATATTCAGTTGTATGAGCTGTTTATATGTTTTGGATATTAACCTCTAATCAGACATATCATTTGCAAATATTTTCTCATATTCAGTAGGGTGTCTTCTCAGTTTGTCAATGGTTTCCTTTGCTGTGCAAAAGCTTTTAAGTTTGATATAGTACTAATTGATTATTTTTGCTTTTGTTTCCCTTGCTGAGGAGACAGATCCAAATATCTATCTATCTATCTATCTAAATATATATATATATAGTTAAGAACTATGTCAGAGATTGTACTGCCTATGCTATCTTCTAGGATTTTTATTGTTCCCAGTCTTATAATTAGGTCTTTAAACCATTTCGAGTTCATTTTTGTATATGGTGTGACAAAATATTCTAAATTTGTTCTTTTATATGTAACTGCACAGTTATCCTAAATACCACTTCTTGAAGAGACTTCTTCTTTTTATATGCTTGCCTTCTTTGTTGTTGATTAATTTACCATATGTGCATGGGTTTATCTCTCTGTTCCATTGATCTGTCTTTGTGCCAGTACCATACTGTTTTGATGAATTTAGCTTTATAGCATAGTCTGAATTCAAGGAAGGTGATACCTCCAGCTTTCTATATTCTTGTCAAAATTGCTTTGGCTATTCAGGGTCTTTTGTGGTTCCATATAAATTTTAGGATTATTTATTCTAGATCTATGCAATAAGTTATGGCTCTTTTCATATGGACTGTGTTAAGTCTGTAGATTGCTTTCAATAGACATTTTAACAATATTAATTTTTACAGTCCATGAAAACAGGATATCTTTCCATTTCTTTATATCATCTTCAATTTCCTTCACCAATGTTTTATAGTTTTCAGAGTATAGGTCTTTCACATTCCTTCATTAAGTTTATTCCTAGGTATTTTATTCGTTTTGATGAGATTTTAAATGGGATTGTTTTCTTGCTTTCTCTTTCTGACAGTTCATTATTAGTGTATAGAAAAGCAACAGTTTTCTGTATCTTAATCTTATAACCTACAACTTTACCAAATTCATTTATTAGTTCTAATAGTTTTGGTGGGGACTTTAGGGTTTTCTATATATAGTATCATGTCATCTAAATAGTGACAGTTTTACTTCTTCCCTTCCAATTTGGATGCCTTTTATTTCTTTTTCTTGTCTGATTGCTGTGGCTAGGACTTGGAATAATATGTTAAATAGAAGTAGCAAGAGTGGACATTCTTGTCTTGTTCCTGATTTTAGAGCAAAAGCTTTCAGCTTTTTATCCCTGAGTATAATGTTAGCTGTGGGTTTGTCATAAATATTTACATATGTTATGAGATATGTTCTCTCTATACCAACTTTGATGAGAATTTTTATCATGAATGGATGTTGAATTTTGTCCAATTGTTTTTCTGCATCTATTGAGATGATCATGTGATTTTTATCCTTCCTTTTGTTAATGTGGTATATCACATTGATTGGTTTGCAAATATTGAACCATCCTTGCATCCCTGGAATAAATCCCAATTGATAATGGTGTATGATCCTTTCTTACATGTTGAATTTTATTTGTTCATTTTTTGTTGAGGATTTTTGTGTCTATATTCATCAGAGATATTGGCCTATAATTTTCTTTTTTTTTTTGTAGTGTCTGCATTTGGTACCAGGGTAATATGGCCTCATAGAATGAATTTGAGTGTGTTCCATCCTCTTCAATTTTTGGAATAGTTTGAGAAGGATAGGTCTTAGCTCTTCATTATATGTTTGTACAATTCCCCTGTGAAGCTGTTTGGCCCTGGATTTGATTTGGTGGGTGATTTTTTGATTACCAATTTAATTTTACTACTAGTGATCAGTCTATTCAGATTATCTATTTCTTCCTGATTTAGTCTTGGAAGATTATATGTTTCTAGCCTATCCATTTCTACTATATTGTCCAATTTGTTGGCATGTAACTGTACACAGTATTCTCTTACAATTGTTTACATCTCTGTGATATCAGGTGTAATTTCTCCTCTGTTATTTCTTATTTTGTTTATTTGGGTCCACTAATTTTTTATTAATGAGCTGGACTAAAGGATTATCAATTTTTTTCTCCTTACAAAAACCAGCTCTAATTTCATTGATCTTGTCTACTGTTATTTTGGTCTATATTTATTTCCTCTCTAATCTTTATTACTTCCTTCCTTCTGCTTACTTTGGGTTATTTTTGTTGTTCTTCTTCTTCTTTTTATAATTCCTTTAGATGGTAAGGTAGTTTGTTTGAGTTTTTCTTGTTTCTTGATGTAGGCCAGTATAGAAATAAACTCTTAGAACTATTTTTGTGGTATTACATAGATATTGTAAATTTGCATTTTTATTTTCATTTGTCTCGAGATATTGTTTGATTTCTTCCTTGATGTCTTCACTGACCATTTTCCTTTTAGTAGCATGCTGTTTAGTCTCCATGTGTTTGTGTTTTTCCCATTTTTCTTTCTGTAATTTATACCTAATTTCATATCACTGTGGTCAGAAAATTTTCTTGATATAATTTATATCCTTTTATATTTATTGAGACTTTTCTTGTTGCCTAGCATGTGATCTCTCTTGGAGAACATTCCATTTGCACTTGAAAATAATGTGTATTCTGCTGTTTTGAGATGAAATGTCCTGTAGATATCTACTAATTCCAACTGGTCTAATGTGTCATTTAAGGCCATTGTTTCCTTATTGATTTTCTATCTGGAAGATCTGTCCATTAATATAAATGAGGTGTTAACGCCCCTACTATTATTGTATTATTGTCATTTTCTCCCTTTATGTCTGTTAATGTTTGCTTGGTTTATTAAATTCTCCTATATTAGGAGCATATGTGTTTAGAAATGTCATATCCTCTTCTTGTTTTGATTTCATTATCATTACTTAATGTCCTTCTTTGTCTTTACTTATACACTTTGTTTTAAAGTCTGCTTGGCTGATATGGGTATTGCTACCTCTGCTTTCATGTCATTTCCATTTGCATAAAATATCTTTTACCATCCCCTCACTTTCAGTCTGTGTGTGTGTTCAGCTCTGAAATGAGTCTCTAGTAGGCAGAATATAGATGGGTCTTGTTTCTTACCCGATCAGGCACCCTATGTCTCTTGATGGAAGTATTTAGTCCATTGATATTTAAAGTGATTATTGATAGGTATGCACTTGCTGCCATTTTGTTACTTGTTTTCTGGTTGTTTTTGTAGTTCTTCTTTGCTCTTTTCTTCTTTTAGCTACTTCCCTTGTGGTTTGATGATTTTCTTTAGTGGTATGCTTGTGATGTTTTCTCTCTTGTTTTTGTGTCTCTGTTATAGGTTTTATATTTGTGGTTACCATGTGGTTCATATATGTTGACCTATAAGTATATCTATTTGTTTTAAACTGATAGTCATTTAAGTTCAAACACATTCTACAAGATCTACATGTTTTGTTTCCCTCCCCCAAGTTTGTGTTTTTGATGTTATACTATACATCTTCATGCCTATCCCTTAACTGTTTATCATAGTTATATTTGATTTTACAATTTTTGTCTTTTAATCTTTGTGCTCACTTATTTAAGTGGTTGATCCACAGTGATTACTATATATTGCTTTTATTAGTGTGGTTCCTCCTTTCCTACATATTCTTTCTTGTTGTAGCCTTTTCTTTTCCACTTAGAGAAGATCTTTTAACACTTCTTGTAGGGTCAGTTTAATATTGATGAACTCTTAGTTTTTGCTTGTCTGAAAAGTTCTTCATCTCTCTTCAATTCTGACTGATAACTTTGTGTGATACTCTAACCCAGGGTAGAGTATCCTGGGTTGTAGGTTTTTTTCCCTTTCAGTGCTTTAAATTTATAATTCCACTCCTTTCTGACCTGCAGAATTTCTGCAGAAAAATCAACTGATAGCCTTATAGGGGTTCCCTTGCATGTGACTTTTTGTTTTTCTCTTGCTGACTTAAAATTCTCTTTTTTTAATTCATTAATTTATTTATTTGGTTGCACTGGGTCTTAGTTGTGTCATGTGGGCTCCTTAGTTGTGGCTTGCTGGTTCCTTAGTTGTGGCATGCAAACTCTTAGTTGCAGCATGAATGTGGGATCTAATTCCCTGACCAGGGATTGAACTCAGGCCCCCTGCATGCATTGGGAGCTTGGAGTCTTAACCACTGAACCACCAGGGAAGTCCCTAAAATTCTCTCTTTATCTTAAACTTTTGCCATTTTATTTGTGATATGTCTTTACGTGGGTCTTTTGGGGTTCATCTTTTTTGGAACTCTCTGTTTCCTGTACCTGGAAATCTGTTTCCTTCTTCAGCTTTGGGATGCTTTCAGCCATAATTTCATCAAATATATTTTCTACCCCTTTTTTTCTCTTATCTCCTTCTGGGACCCCTATAATTCAGATGTTAGTATGCCTCATGTTTTCCCAAAGTCCCTTAAACTATCCTCATTTTTTAAAATTTGTTTTTATTTTTCCTGTTCTGATTGGGTGATTTCCATTTTTCTAACTTCCAGATTGCTTATGTACTATTCTGTATCACCTAGTCTGTCTGCTAATTCCTTCTAGTGTTTTTTTTTTTTCATTTCAGTTATTGTATTCTTCAGGCCTGACTTGTTCTTTTCTCTATTTTCTAGTTACTTGTTTAAATTCTCACTGTGTTCATCTATTCTTTGCCCAGGTTCAGTTAGCATTCTTATTACTAATGTTATTCTTATTATTCTAATGCTTTGAACTCTTTATCTAGTAAATTATTTCTCTGTGTCTCATTGGGGTTTTTTTCAGTTTTTTCTTCCTTTTTCTTTTGTTTGAAACAAATTCCTCTGTCTTCTGATTTTGTTTAACTTTCTCTGTCTCTATGAAGTTAGATGAGCAGTTACCTATTCTGATCTTAAAATGGTGTCCTTATGTGGGTATGTCCCTATGCAATCTGTATGTGCCCAGTGGCTTTTGCTGTGAGAGCTGGATGTGAAGTGAGCATAGGTCCCATCTTCCCTTTGGGTGTGCTGGCAGCTACCACCTTGGTGGAAGGTAAGGCTGGAGATGGAGGGACTAGAGCCAGAGCCAGGTGTGAGCTGGGGCTTTTCTTATCCTCAATGGCCATCATCACCTTATCAGGGGGGTGGGATTGGGACCCCAAGAGCTAGAGAAGAGTCCCTGTTTCCACTCCTTCTAAGTGTGCACTCTTCCCCCAACAATGGCACTTCCACTCTAGTGGAGAGCAGTGCCAGAAAAAGAAGGGTTGGGGTGGGTACATGGTGCAAGCTGGGGTTTATTCTGGGATGATCCCATCAAGCCAGTCAGAACCCCAGTCTATTTCCAATCTGCTGCCTCTACAGCTCGCCAGCAATGGCTGACCCCATGCTATTCAGAGGCAGGGCTAGGTCTGAGTGATCTCTGCTTCCTCCAAGTGCATGCACCTCCCCAGCAAACAGCACTTTCACCCCAGTGGGGAACAGTGTCCCAGCAAGAGGAGCTGGAGTGGGTACCTGGTACAGGCTGCCCCACATGCTAGGAATGTCCCAGCATGCCAGTCAGAGCCCCAAGCTGCTCCCAAGTTTTTTCCTATAGTTGCACCAGCAATGGTTACCCTCATCCTTTTCAGATGCAGTGCTGGGTCCAGGTGGGCCCATCCCTTCCATGTGTGTACTCTCCTCAGCAAGGGCAGCCTTTGCCCTCGTGTGGAGTTGCACCAGAGTAAGAGGGGCTGGAGCAGGCACCCAGTGCCAGCTGGGCTGCATGCTGAGGTGGTCACAGGAAACCAGTCAGAACCCCAGGGAATTTTCAATCTGCTTCCTCCACCTTGGTGCTGGGAGTAACCAAGTGTGTGTGCATACTTCATGCATGGCATCTCGGTTTCTTACAGCCCTTCATAAAGTCTCACTGGTTTTCAAACCAGCTAAGGAAACTCATCTTCCTGGTGTTGGACCTCAGGGCTAGGTTGCCCAATATGAGGCTCAAACACTCACTCCCCAGGCAGGATCTCTGAGCCCATGATATCCCCTTCCTCTTCTGTGTCCCCTGCTAGGGGTATGGGTCCTGACCTAATTGCTTCTCCTGCCTTCCTGCCCAACTCCGTGTGGATCTTTCTTTATAGCCTTGGTTGTAGAAGGGCCTTTCTGCCTGTCTCCAGTTTGTTTTCAGTGAAAGTTTCTCCACCCATAGATGTATATTTGATGTGTTCATGGGGGTAGGTGAGCTCAACATCCTCCTACTCTGCCATCTTGACCTCCCCTCTTCCAAACTTATTTTATGAGGCAAGAATTACCTGATACCAAAGCAAGGAAAGGACACTACAAGAAAAGAAAATTACAGGCCAATATACCTTAATGAACATAAATGCAATAACCCTTGAAAAATACTAGCAATCCAAATTTACTAGCAAATCAAAAGGATCACCCAACATGACCAACTGGGATTTATCCCTCAGGTGTACAAGTGGTTCAACTGCAATATCAATAATTGTGATTCTGTATTAATAGTATGAAGGTTTAAAAGTTTATGACCTTCTTAATAGATGCAAAAAAAGGCATTTTCCAAAATTTGAAATACATTTATGATTTTTAAAACTGTCAACAAATTAGTTATAGAAGAAGTGTAGCTCAAGATAATAAACATCACATATTAGAAACTTGCAGCTAACATCATACTAAACAGTGAATGCTGAAAGCTTTTCCTCTAAGATCAAGAACAAGACGAGAGTGCCAGCTCTTGCTACTTCTGTTCAACATAGTGTTGGAAGTCCTAGACAGAAATATTAGGCAGAGAAAAAATAAAAGGCATATAAATCAGAAAGGCAGAAGTAAAATTTTCTGTTTTTAAATTATCTGATCTTATATATAGAAAACCCTAACAACTTCAACAAAAACCTGTTAGAACTAATAAATAAATTCATTAAAGTTGCAGAAAACAAAATCAACATACAAAAATCAGTTGTGTTGCTATATGCTGACAACAAACTAGCTGAAAAAAAATTACAAAAGCAATCCAATTTACTATAGCATCAAACAGAATAAAATACTTGGGAATAAATACAACCATAGAGGTGAAAAATCTGTATACTGAAAACTACAAAACATTGATGAAAGAAATTAAAGAAGACACAAGTAAATGGAAATATATCAATATTTTGTGTTCATCGATTGGAAGAATCAATATTGTTAATATGTCCATAATACCCAAAGTGATATAAAGATTCAATTCAATCCCTATCAAAATCCCAATGACATTTTTCAAAGAAACAAACAAAAAAAACAATCGTAAAATTCATATGGGACCATAATAGAACCTAAAGAGTCAGAGCAATCTTGAAAAGAAGAATAAAGTTTCAGCAATTATACTGCCTGATTTCAAAATATACTACAAAGCTATAGTAATCAAAACAGTATGGTACTGGCATAAAAACAGACATATAGAACAAAGAAACAGGAAAGAGAGTCCAGAAAATAAATCTATGAATTTATGGTCCACTGATCTTTGACAAAAGTGCCAAGAACACTCAGTGGAAACAGGATAAATGGTATTATGAAACAGGATATCCACATGCAAAAGAATGAAATTAGGCACTTTTCTCATTCCATATACAGAAATCAACTCAAAGTGGATTAAAGATTTAAATGTAAGAGTCAAGACTGTAAAACTCCTAGAAAACATCATAAGAGAAAAATACGAATTTTTGTATTTGACCCCAGAAAAACAGGCAACAAAAGTGAAAATAGACAAGTGAGATTGCATCAAACTAAAAACTTCTACACAACACTGGAAATAATCAACAGAGTAAAGTAAAATGTATAAGGAACTCAACTCCATAACAAAATAACAACAACAACAATAATAATAACCCAATTTTAAAATGGGTAAAGGACCTGAATAGACATTTGCCAATTGCCAATGTTCCTCCAGTTATTGATTTCTGGTTTCAGATCATTATAGTTGGAAAAGATACCTGATATGATTTCAATCTTCTTAAGTTTGTTGACTTGTTTTGTGGTCTAACATATGATCTACTGCAAAATGTGCACATTTTAGAAGAGTGTATATTATACCGATATTGGGCAGAATGTTCTATCCAAGAAGCTCAGAGAATACCAAGCAGGACAAATGCCAAGCAAACAAACAAAAACATCCATAGAAACATATCATATTCAAACTAGTGAAGACAAAGCAAGAGAAAATCTTGAAGGCAGCCAGACCAAAAAAACAAAAACAGACCAAAAAAAAAAAACCTATAGAACATAAGAATTCCAGCAGAATTCTCATCAGAAATCCTGCAAACAAGAAGAAAATGGAGTGGCATCTTTAAATTACTGAAAGAAAGAAACTGTCAATGCAGAATTCTTTATAAAGTTTTTAAAAATCTTTCAAAAGTGAAAAGAAACACTTCTTAGACAAATAAAAACTGAATAAATTTATTGCCAACATACCTACACTACAAAAATATATTTTTTTAAGTTTTTCAAGCAGAAGGAATATGATATGTCAAAATTTTCCACCTATGAAAAGAAGTGGAAGCACAGGAAATAGAATAAATGAAGGTAAAATACTTTATTACTTTTAATTACTCTAAGTATAACTGACTATAATGCAAAAATATTAACGATGTATTAGATACTTATAGCTTATGTAAAGTGAAATATATGACAACAATCGTACAAGGGAGAGAAGGAGGAACTGGAAATATATTCTTAAAATGTCTTCACACTACACATGAAGCAGTGCAATATTATTCAAAGGTGCACTTAGATTATTTCAAATGCATATTGTAAACCCAAGGTAGAACACTAAAACATTTTTACAAAGAGATATAAATAATAAATAAAAGAGATAAAATGGAAAAATAAAAATGCTCAATTAAAGTAGAGAAAGCAGATAAAGAGGGGGAAATGGATAAGAAATGCATTAAACAGGCTGTGACAACAGCATGGTGGCAGAGTGAGATGCTCTCTTTGTCTCCACCTTCCAATATGCAACCAGTAAAACATCCACAACTCAACAAAGGTGCCTCTGTCCACCAACACAACAGGATGCCAAAGAGTTCCACACATCTGTATGTCTAAAGGTGGATGGACTAGAATACATAGAGGAGACAGAAATGAAGGAACAGTAGAGGTGGTGCCTGAGATCCTGGCCCTCAGCCATGGCAGCCCAGAGCCCAGAGAACCCCATAGAAGCAGGGGAGGCAGAGCACATGACTCCAGTACTCACATCCACAAGTAACTAGGCAGCAGTAGCAGCAGGCCCTGTAACTCCATCTCTTCAGGCAGGGAGGTGACCATGATTCTGGCCCTCTGCCCTTCACAGGTGGCACCTGTGAATCCAACAACACCCAACATGGTTAGAGGCACCTGTGACCCTGGTTGCCCCATGCAATGGTGGAGTCTGTGACTCAGGAGATCCTGAAAGCAGTGGAACTGCCTGTCATCCCATGGCCTCAGGGAACGACACCAGCAATGCCAGCAACAGCGAGGCACCAATAACCCTGGAGGCACGAGTAGCAATAACAAGGATACTTGGCAACACCTCTGACAGGGTAGAAAATGCCCACTATTAAATATAATCAGAGGCAGCGCAGGTTAAGAGAAACCAAAAACTTGTACTATATTGCCACCTACTGGAAAATAAAAGAAAGGTCTTTAATTTTTAACCTGATAAATTATTAGAATCAAGTTTTAACATAAATAAATAAAAGCTTTACATAATGAAGAAAGGTGTTTGATACTTCAAATGTCAGGCTAAGGAACAACTAACTCATCAGCACCATGAAGAACCACAGTAAGAATTATCACAAAAAGAAAATGACAATTCTCCAGAAACAAAAGATAAAGTCATGGAATACTGTAATCTAACTGATAGAGAATTTAAAATAGCTGTCATGAAGAGACTCAACAAGATATATGAAAATTCAGAAAGGCAATTTGATGATCTCAGGAATAAAATTAATGAACAGAATTAATGTCCTACCAAAGAGATTGAAATGTTGAAATAGAAACACACAGATATTCTGGAACTGAGTAACACAATAATCGAGAAGAAGAATGCATTAGAAAGCATTGGAAATAGAGCATACCATAAAGAAGAGAGCATTAGTCAGCTCGAAGTTACAAATCTTGAAATGATAACAGGTAGAAGAGGAAAGAGAATTAAGACCTTTTTGAAAAATGAAATCCTATGAGAACTACCTTTTGAGGAAGGGTAACATTATGGTAATGGGTATCCCAGAATAAGAAGAGAAGAAGGGAGCAGAGAGTTTAGTTAAAGAAATAATAGCTGAGAACTTCCCAAAGCTGGGGAAGGAAATGAATATACAAGTCCAAGAAGCTAAGAAAACACCTAATTGACTCAACACATAAAGATATTCTTGAAGACACATTATATTAAAACTGTCAAAATCCACAACAAAGAAAGAATTTTAAAAGCAGCCAGAGAAAAAAGAGATGGGAACCTACAAAGGAACCCCTGTTGGGCTATCAGCAGATTTCTGACCAGAAATGTTACAGGCCAGGAGGGAGTGGAAGGACATTCTCAAAATACTGAAAGATAAAACGTGTCAGCCAAGAATACTCTATTCGGAAAAGTCATCATTGAGATATGAAGGAGAAATAAAGGCATTCCCAGAACAACAAAAGCTGAGCGAGTTCATCCACACTAGACCTGCCTTACAAGAAATGTTGAAAGGAGCTATTCTACCAGAGACAAAAAGGCAAAAGTACATAAAACTTGTAGTAAGGTGATAAGTATACAGACAGAGTCAGGAAATTGCAACTCTACATCAGAATAGGTTTTTAGACCGGGGAGATCAAGATGGTGGAGTAAGAGGACATGGAGCTCACATTCCCCCATGAACACATCAAAAATATGTATACATGTGGAACAACACTCATGGAAAACTAACTGGAAACTGGCAGAAGGACTCTTGTGCAACCAAGGTTGTAAGAAAGATACACACATAATCAGGTAGGAAGAAAAGAAGAGCGATTGGGTTGGGACCTGTGCCCCAGGTAGGGGACTAAGAGGAAAAGGGATATCACAAGGGTGGACACTTTCCCTGGGGAGTGAGCAGATCAAGCCACAGTCTGGGCATCCCAGTTCTGGGGTCTTACACATAAGAGACAAGCCCCTTAGCTACTTGGAGAACCACTGAAATGGATAGAAGGGATGGAGAAGCCTACACTGAACTCATGAGGAATGAGAGAGTATTGGCTTACGCCCAGGCAGGGCAGAGAGAGGTCTGACTCACTGGCTGCCACCTAGACATGCAGCCCAACCTGAACTGAGCAAACGCCCCAGCACTGCTCACCCCATGCCACAACTTGGCACTGGATCTAGGGCATCCAGAACCTGGGAGAGGTTTATCTACCAAATAAAGAATTCAAAACATTGGTAATAAAAATGCTAAATAAAATAGGGAAAATAATTGATCTAAACACAGATCAATTTTATAAGGAACTAGAAAATATAAAGAAGACTCAATCAAAAATAGATAATTCAATATCTGAGATTTAAAAAAACACTCTAAAAGCAATAAATAGCAGACTAAATGACACAGAAGAACGCATAAGTGATCTGGAAGATAGAAAAATGGAAATCACCCAATCCGAACAACAGACAGAAAGACAAATGGAAAAAAAGGAAAGTAACATAAAGATCTATGGGATAACATTAAACATGTCAACGGTCACATTACAGGGGTTACAGAGGGAGAAGAAAGAGAGAAGGGGATTGAAAATGCATTTGAAGAAATTATAGCAGAAAACATCCCAAACCTAAAGAAGTAAACAGATCTCCAGGTACAGGTAGAACAGAGGGTCCCAAGCAAGATGAACACAAACAGACCCACACACACCAAGACATATAATCAAAACGGCAAAAGTTAAAAATAAATGAATAGAAAATTCTAAAGGCAGAAAGAGAAAAACAAAGAGTCATATACAAGGGAGCCCCCATAATGCTATCAGTTGATTTCTCTGCACAAAGTTTGCAGGTCAGAAGACAGTGGAATGATGTATTCAAAGTGCTGAAAGGGGAAAATCAGCATTCAAGGATAATTTACCCAGCACGATTATCATTTAGAATAGGAAAGAGAAAGAAACTCTCAGACAAGCAAAACCTAAAAGAATTCATCAGTACTAAATCTACCCTAAAATATATGTTGAAGGGTCTTGTCTAAATGAAAAAGAAGTGAGAAACTACAGCAAAGAGAAAATCCCAATAGGAAACGCAAATATATAGTAAGAAATGAAAATCACTTAAATAAGACAGCACATAGATTAAAAGACAAAAAAAATTGTAAAGCAACTAAAACAATTGGGTTGGCCAAAAAGTTCATTTGGTTAGTAAATACATTGTTCAATAAAGTTCTTAGTGAAAATGAAAAATGTGTCTTTTATTTTTACTTAAAACCGAATGAACTTTTTGGCCAAACCAATACAATAAATAGTAAAATAATAAGCAGAAAGATATAAAATATGACATCAAAAACAAAAATGTGGGGGAAGGGAGTAAAAAATGTAGACCTTTTGGAGTGTGTTTGAACTTAAATGACTATCAGTTTAAATCAAGTAGATATAACTAAAATAATAGCAGGGGACTTTAACACCCCACTTACATCAATGGACAGATCATACTGACAGAAAATCAAGAAAGCAATCGTGGTCTTAAATGACACAATAGACCAGTTGGACAAATAGATATCTCCAAGAGATTATATCCAAAAATAGAAGAATACAAATTGTTTTCAACTACACATGGAACTTTCTCCAGGATAGATCCCATACTAGACCACAAAACAAGCCACAACAAATTTAAGAGGATAAAAATTATGTCAAGCATTTTTTCTGACCACAATGACATGAAACAGGAAATCAATTACAGAAAGAAAAATGGGAAAAGAACAAACACATGAAGACTAAACAACATACTATTGAAAAATCAATGGGGCAATCATGAAATCAAAGAGGAATTCAGAAAATACCTAGAGACAAATGAAAATAGAAACACAGCTTTCCAAAATCTATGGGATGCAGCAAAAGCATTTCTTAGAGGGACGTTCATAGTGATACAGGCCTACCTCAAGAAACAAGAAAAATCTCAAGTAAACAACCTAACTTACCACCTAAAAGAATCAGAAAAAGAACAAACAATGCCCAAACTAGCAGAAGGAAGGAAATAATAAAGATTGGAGAGGAAATAAATAAAATAGAGATTTAAAAAAACAATAGAAAAGATCAAGGAAACCAAGAGCTGTTTATTGAAAAGATAAACAAAATTGATAAACCGTTAGCTAGGCTCATGAAGAAGAAAAATGAGAGGATCCAAAATAAACAAAATAAGAAAAGAAAGAGGAGAAATACCAACTGGTATCACAAAGATACAAAATAAACATGAGAATACTGTATATGCATATACTGTATATGCAAGAATAAAGTTATATGCAAACAAATTGGACAACCTAAAAGAAATGGACAAACTTCTAGAAATATACAGCCTGCTCAGACTGAATCAAGAGGAAACAATTTCGGGCTTCCCTGGTGGCGCACTGGTTGAGAGTCCGCCTGTCGATGCAGGGGACACGGGTTCATGCCCTGGTCTGGGAAGATTGCACGTGCTGTGGAGCGGCTGGGTCCGTGAGCCATGGCCGCTGAGCCCACACATCCGGAGCCTGTGCTCTGCAACAGGAGAGGCCACAACAGTGAGAGGCCCGCATACTGCAAAAAAAAAAAAAGAGGAAACAATTTCAATAAACTGATCACTGGAAGTGAAACTGAATTTTTAATGAAAACACACCCAGCAAACAGAATTCCAAGACTGGATGGCATCACATGAAATTCTACTGAACATATAAAGAATACCTATCCTTCTCAAACTATCCCAAAACCTGAAGAGTAGGGAAAACTCCCAAATTCATTCTATTAGGGCACCACAACCCTAATACCAAAACCAGACAAAGACACTATAGAAAAAGAAAATTACAGGCCAGTATCTTTGATGAATATATATGGAAAAATCTTCAATAAAATATTAGCAAACTGAATCCAAAAATATATAAAAAGGATTATACACTATGATCAACTTGGATTTGTTCCAGTGTCACAGGATGGTGCAACATTCACAAATCAATCAATGTGATATACCACATTAACAAAAGAAAAGATAAAAATCACTTTATTATCTCAATAGATGCAGAAAAATCTTGTGACAAAATTCAACATCCATTCATGATAAAAACTCTCGTCAAAGTGGGTATAGAGGGGACATACCTCTACATAATAAACGCCATGTATGACAAACCCACAGTGAGCATCATACTCAATGGTGAAAAGCTGAAAGCCTGCCTGCCCAATTCAGTAACAAGACAAGGATGCCCACTTTTGTCACTTCAATTTAACATAGTATTGAAAATGCAAGTCACAGAAATGAGACAAGTAAAAGAAATAAAAGGTATCCAAATTGTTAGGGAAGTGGTAAAACTGTCACTATTTGCAGATGACATGATACTTTATATAGAGAACACTAAAGTCTCCACCCAAAACTATTAGACCTGTTAAATGAATTCAGCAAGTTTGCTGAATTAATATACAGAAATCTGTTGGATTTCTATACACTAATAATGAAATATCAGAAAAGGAAGTAAAAACATTCCCATTTAAAATCGCATCAAAAAAATAGATAGATAAAATACCTAGGAATAACCCAAGGAGGTGAAAGACCTATACCCTGAAAACTATAAAACACTGATGAATGAAATTGCAGATGACACAAAAAATTGAAAGATATCCCCTGCTCTCGTATTGAATTAATATTGTTAAAATGGTTATACTACCCAAAGCAATCTACATATATAATGCAATTACTATTAAAATGCCCATGACATTTTTCACAGAACTAGAACAAATAATTCTAAAGTTCATATGGAACTACAAAAGACCCTGAATTGCCAAAGCAATCTCGAGCAAAAAGAACAAAGCTGCATGTAAAACCCTCCCAAGACTTTAGATTATACTACAAAGCTACAGTAATCACAACAGCATGGTACTGGCACAAAAGTAGTCACATAGCCCTATGGAACAGAATAGAGAGCCCAGAAATAAATTCATGCACCTATGGTCAATTAATCTATAACAAAGGAGGTAAGAATATACAATGCAGAAAAGACAGCCCCTTCAACAAGTGATGCTGAGAAAGGGGGACAGCTACATGAAAAACAATGAGATTAGAAAATTCCCTCACACCATATAAAAACTCAAAATGGTTTAAAGACCTGAATATAAGAACGGAAACCATAAAACTCATAGAAGAGAACATAAGCAGAACACATGTTGACATATACCAATATTTTCTGGATAAGTTTCCTAAGGCAAAAGAAATAAAAGAGAAAATAAACAAATGGAACCCAATAAACTTTAAAGCTTTTGCACAGCAAAGGGAATCATCGATAAAAACAAAAGACAACCTATGGAATGGAGAAAATATTATAAATGATGTGACCGATGAGAGGTTAATATCCTAGATACACAAACAACACATACAACCCAATATCAAAAAAAAAAAAAATCAACACATGGGCAGAAGACCTCAATAGACATTTTTCCAAAGAAGACATACAGATGGCCAATGGGCACATGAAAAGATGCTCAACACCATTAATCATTAGAGAAATGCAAATTAAAACCACAATGAGATATCACCTCACACCTGTCAGAATGGCTATCATCAAAAAGAACACAGATAACAAATGTTGGTGAGGATGTAGAGAAAAGGGAACCCCCATACACTGTTGGTAAGAATGTAAATTGGTGCAGTCACTGTGGAAAACAGTATGGAGGTTTCTCAAAAGCCTAAAAATAGTACTGCCATATGACCCAGCAATTCCCCGCCTGGGTATATATATCTAAAAAAACAAAAACACTAATTCAAACACATACATGTTCCCCAATATTCACAGCAGCATTATTTACAATAGCAAAGATATGGAAGCAACATTAATGTCCATCAACAGATGAACAGATAAAGAAAATGTGATATATATATATATATATACACACACACACACAACGGACTACTGCTCAGCCATAAAAAAAGAATGAAATTTTGCCATTTGCAACAACATGGATGGACTTGAAGGGTATTATGCTAAGTGAAATAAGTCAGACAGAGAAAGACAAATACTGTATGATATCACTTATATGTGGAATCTAAAAAATAAAACAAACTAGTGAATATAATAAGAAAGAAACAGACTCACAGATATAAGGAACAATTAATGGTTACCAGTGGGGAAAGGGAAGGGGGGTACAAGATAAGGGTACTGGGTTAAGAGGTGCAAACTACTATGTATTAAATAAATAAGCTACAAGGATGTTTTGTACAGCATAGGGAATATAGTACATTTTATAATAACTATAAATGGAGTATAACCTTTAAATATTGTGAATCACCATGCTGCATAGTGGAAATTTATATAATATTGTACATCAGGTATACCTTAATAATTTTTTTAAATGAAAACGTAGGGAAGAATCTCTTCAACATTGGTGTTGTCAATGATTTTTTAGATTTGATACCAAAAGAACAAACAACAAAAGAAAATATCAACAAGTGTGAGTACATCAAACTTAAAAACTTCAGGACTCCCTTTCAATCCCACCATATACAGATTACCTTCTTTGGATGAAGACCAGACTTTAGTGTGGCTGTTGGTGGGTCATTTCACTTGCCCCACGATCTCTTTCATTCCACATTATTGTACAATATCCACTTTTCATTGCCCATCATGAATTTTTTAAAAATGGAATGTTTTCGTTACGTTTCAGTAGAGAATCGCATGTGGAAATATGGTCAAGAAGGGTTTTTTCATTTGACTTATGTGGAAACCAGACATCAAAGCAATGAACATAACCAAGGTGGTGCAAATGATTTTCAGTGCTTGATTTGGATATTTAGATTATGTTGGCTATCTCCCCCGTGGTATAATGTTGATTGTTTTCAGTTAATGTCTCGATTTGATCACTATCAACTTCAACTGGTCTATCTGACCATCATCCAGTGAGAAATCTCCAGCACGAAACTTTGCAAACCACTTTTTAAAAAATTAATTAATTAATTTTTGGCTGCGTTGGTTCTTCATTGCTGTGGGCAGGCTTTCTCTGTTTGTGTCGAGCAGGAGCTACTCTTCCTTGCGGTGCACGGGCTTCTCATTGCAGTGGCTTCTCTTGTTTTGGAGCACGGGCTCTAGGTGTGCGAGCTTCAGTAGTTGTGGCATGCGTGCTCAGTAGTTGTGGCTCATGGGCTCTAGCGCAGGCTTAGTAGTTGTGGTGCACGGGCTTAGTTGCTCCGCAGCATGTGGGATCCTCCCAGACCAGGGCTCGAACCCATGTTCCCTGCATTGGTAGGTGGATTCTTAACCACTGTGCCACCAGGGAAGTCTCCACAAACCACTTTTGATGTGTTTGACCAGTCACAGCACCTTCTCCATACACTGCACAAATCTCTTCTGTGTGTGTTTCAGTTTCATTTTTACCTTTCTTGAAATAATAAAGCATAATATGCTGAAAATAAACTTAAAAACTTTGCACCACATAAAAGAATCAACAAAATGAAAAACACGGAATAAGAAAAAAATATTTGCAAAGCATGTATTGAATAAGGGGTTAATATCCAAAATTTATAAAGAACTCATACAACTCAATCTAATTAAAAATGGACAGAGGAACTACATAGAAATTCTTCTAAAGAATCCAACAGGTATGTCTAACAGGCCAAGAAGTACATGAAAAGGTACTCAACATTACTATTGATCAGGGAAATACAAAATCAAAGCCACAATGAGATATCACCTCTCACCAGTAAGAATGGCAGTTATCAAGAAGGCAAGAGATAACAAGTGTTGGTGAGGATGTGGAGAAAAGGGAACCCTTGTACACTGTTGGTAGGATTGTAAACTGGTTCAGCCACTATGGAGAACAGTAAGGAGGTTCTGAAAAAAAATTAAAACTAGTACTACCGTATGATCCAGCAAGCCCACATCTAGGTATATATTCAAAGGAAATGAAAACAAGTTATTGAAAAGATATATGCACTCCCAGGTCTTTTGTAGCATTATTCAAAATAGCCAAGATATGAAAACAACCTAAGTGTCCATCAGTGATTGAATGGATAAAGAAGATTTGGTGTACATATACAAATACTATTCAGCTTTGAGAAAAAAGGAAATTCTGCCTTTTGCAACAACACAGATGGAGCTTGAATACATTTTCCTGAGATCAGTCAAACAGAGAAAAACAAATACTGTATGATATCTCTTATATGTGGAATCTAAAAAAAAAAAACTGAACTCAAAAGAATAGAGAGTGGAATAATGATTACCAGGAGCTGGGGAGTCAGAATTGGAGAGATGTTGTTTAAGTGTACATACTTGAAAGTAGTAAATAAGTAAATCTTGGAGATCTAATATACTATACAGTGATTACAGACAACAAAACTGTATGATAAACATTAAACTTACTAAGAGAGTACATCTTAATTGTTTCTACCCCTAGAAGAAATGATAATTATGTGGCACGACAGAGGTGTTACCTAATGTTACAATGGCAATATTATTGCAATATAAATTTATGAAGTCAATATGTTGTATACCTTAAACTTACACAATGTTTTATGTCAATGATATCTCAATAAAAATGTTAATTAGAAAAATAAAAGAATGGAAAAAATATGATGCAAACAGTAACAATAAGAGAGTTGGAGTTTCTATATCAATACAAAAAATAAACTAACATTTTTACTTGAGATATAAAGGGATATTATATAATTATTAAGGATCAATTTAAAACAGAGTATGTAAACATAGTTACACCTAACAGAGGAGCCCCATACTACATGAAGCAAAACCTAACAAAAATGAATAAGAAGTGGAAAATTTAACAATAATATTTGGAGACTTCAGTGACCCACCTCTAAGTAATGAACAGCAAAATGAGACAGAAAATCAAGGAGGATATAGAAGACATGAACAGCACTATAATGTAGACCTAACCGACATTTTTAGAACAATCCAATCAACAAGAGCATAATATACATGGAACTTTCTCAAAAATAAATGATATGATAGGCCATGAAACAAGTCTCAGTAAATTTAAAAGGATTGATATCACACAATTTGTGTTCTCAAACAACACTGGAATTAAATTAGAAATCAAAAACAGACAAAAATTTTGGAAATCCTCAAATATATGGAAATGAAACAACACACTTCATAATAACAAATGGGTCAAATAAAAATCATCAGGGAAAGTAGAAAATATTTTGAGCTGGATGCAAACAAAAACACAACACAGAAAAATTTATCAGATACAGCTAATGCAGTCCCTAGAAGGAAATTTGTAGGAGTAAATATCTATAATGTACATGTATAGAAGGATCTCAAATCAATCATCTATGTTTCTGTCTTAATAAATTATAAGAAAAGAGCAAATTAAGCCCAAAGAAATCAGAAGGAAATAATAAAAAATTACTACACAAATCAATGGAATGAATAATAGAAAAAAATAGTTTAAAATCAGTGAAATCAACAGTTGGTTCTGTGAAAACATAAACAAAATTGAAAAACCTGCAGCTAGACTGACCAAGAAAAATGAGAGGGAACATAAAAATTACTAAAGTCATAATGAATGAGGAGATATCACTACTAATATTACAGAAATTAAAAGGATTAAATAGAATGCTCTGGAAAATTTTAGGCCAACAAAGTAGACAACTTATATGAAATGGATAAATTCCTAGAAAGGCAAAAAGTACTGAAACTGACTTAAGCAGAAATATAAAATCTGAATAGATCTGTAACAAAGAGATTGAATTAGTAATTAAAAACTACCCATAAAAAGAAAGCCTAGGCCTGGTGAATTCCTTCAAACATTTAAAGAAGAAAAATAAATATTCTTCACAAATTCTCCCAGAAAATAGAGGAAAAGGGAAAAATCCCCAAATGATTCTAAGAGGCTATCATTACCATAATACCAAATCCAAACCAATATCACAAGGAAAGAAATAGAGACCAATATCCCTCATGAATATAAATGCAAAAACTTAAATATTAAGAAACTGAATCCACCCACATATATAAGTGATTATACACTAAGACCAATGGGAATTATCCCAGGAATGAAAGGTTGGTTTAAGAACTGAAAATCAGGGAATTCCCTGTTGGTCCAGTGGTTAGGACTCTGTGCTTCCACTGCAGGGAGCACGGGTTCAATCCCTGGTCAGGGAACTAAGATTCCACATGACACAAGACATGGAAAAAAAAACTGAACTGAAAATCATATCATGTAATAAAACATATAAGAGAATAATGAACAAAAACTCCATGATCATTTCAATTGACATGGCATTTGACAAAAACCAAAGACCCATTCCTGATTTAAAAAAAAAACACAACAATCTAGGAATAGAAGGAAACTTGCTCAACTAAATAAGGACATTTACAAAAGAAAAAAAAACTACAGCTAACATCATGGTGAAAGACTGAACCATTTTTTTCTGAGATTGGGAACAAGTCAACGAATTCTGCTCTCAACCCTTCTGTTCAATATTGTACTGTAAATTCAAGGCCATGTAATCAGGCAGGAAAGGGAGGGAGGGAGGGAGGGAGGAAGGAAGGAAGGGAAGGAGGAGAGAGAGAAGGAGGAGGAGGAGGAGGAAGAGAAGAAGAAGGAGAGAAGAAAGAAAGGGAAGGAAAAGAAAAGGAGCAGGTAAAACTATGCTTATTTACAGATTACATGAATTTATATGTAGAAATCCTAAGGTTTTCACACACACAGATACACACACACATCTATTAGAACTAGTGAATGTGTTCAGTAAGGTCACAGGCTACACATCAATATACAAAAATAAGTTGTATTACCATAAACTAATCAATTAACAATTCCATTCAAAACAGTATCAAAAAGAACAAAATGATTTAGCAATAAATTTAACAAAAGAATTACAAATTTTTTACACTGAAAGCTACAAAACATTATTGAAGGAAATTAAGGATCTAAATAAATGAAGAGGTATGTTCATGGATCAGAAGAGTTAATATTGTTAAGTTGGTAATATTCCCAAATTCATATACAGATTCAATGTGATTCCTATCAAAATACCAGCTGTTTTTTCTAGAAGAAATTGATGAGACAATCCAAAATTTTTGTAGAAATGTGATGACTCGGGGGGGCAAAATAGTATTGAAAAAGAGCAAATTTGGTGGACTTACATGCTCCAATTTTAAAACTTACTACAAAACTATAGTATTCAAGATGGTGTGGTACTGGCATAAAGACAGACATATAGATCAACTGAATAGAATTAAGGGTCCAGGAATAAACCCACACATTTATGGCTAAGTCATTTTCAACAAAGGTATCCAGGTAATTCAACAGAAAAATGATAGTATTCAGCAAATGGTTCTGGGACAATTCAATAGCCATATGCAAAAATATGAATTTAAACCATTACTACATACCATACACAAAAATGAACTCAAAATGGATAACAGACATTAAAAATGTTTAGAAGTAAACAAAGAGCAATTTTTTGACATTATGTTAGACAAAAATTTCTTAGATATATCATCAAAGGCACAAGTGATAAAATAAAAATTGATTAATTGTAGTTCATCCAGATTGAAAACTTTTTCATTTCAAAAGACACCATTAACAACATGAAAAGGCAAGCCACAGGCTGGGAGAAAATATCTGTACACCATATATCTGATAAATAACTTTTATCTGGAATATAGAAAAGGCACCTTATAACTCAATAATAAGTAAACAAATAACCAAATTCTTAAAAGGGCAAAAAGCCATACACAAATGTTCATAGAAATTTTACTTATAACAGTTAAAATCTGGGGCAAAAACCAGATGTCTTTCAGTAGGTGAATAGCCGAACAAACTGTGGTACATATGTACTGTGGAATATTACACAGCGATAAAAAGGAATGAACCACTGATACACCCAATAATCTAGATGATTCTCGGAAGTATACTGAGTGAAAAAGGCCAATCCCCAAAGGTTACATACTGTATGATACAATTTACATAATATTCTTGAAATTATAACAATTATAGGTGGTAGACAATTTAATGGTTGTGAGGAGGGTGGTGGTGGTAATGAAAGAATAACAAGAGGGATCCCTGTGGTGATGTAACTCTTCTCTATCTTGACTATGGTGGTTATACAAACCTACATCTGTGATATAACTGTATAGAACTAAACACACATACACAAATGAGTACATGTATGACTGGAAACCTAAGTAAGATGGGTAGATTGTATCAATGTCAGTTTCATGGTTGTGTTAGGGTACTATAGTTATGGAAGATGTTATCATTCAGGGATACTGAGTAAAGGGTTCAATGGGACTTCTCTGTATTATTTTTTACAACTATATATGAATCTCCAATTACCTTAAAATAAAGCTTAATTTTTAAAATGGAGCAAAATATTTGAATAGACATTTTATCAAAGAAGGTATACAAGCACATGGACAACAAGCACATGAAAAGATGCTCAACATCATTAGTCATTAGGGAAATGCAAAGTAAAACTACAATGTAATAGCACTTCATACCCGCAAGAATAGCTATAATCAAAAAGATAGACAATAACAAATGCTGGAGAGGTTGTGTAGCAAATGGACTCCTCATACATTGCTAGTGGGAATGTAAACTGATAGAGAAACATTGGAAAACAGTTTGGCAGTTTTCTTAAATTCAACACAGTCTTACCATATGTCTCAGCAATTCCACTCATAGGTACCTAACCTAGAGAAATTAAAACATATGTTCACACAAAGACTTGTATGTGAATTTTCATAGCAGCATTTTCATAATATCTAAAAAGTAGAAGCAAACCAAATGTCATCATTTGGTGAATGGATAAACAAAATGTCATATATCCTTATAATGGCATGCTATTCATCAATTAAAAGGAATGAAGTACTCATACAAGACACAATATGGCTGAACCTCAAAAACATTATGGTATGCGAAAGAAGCTAGACACAAAAGAGCACATGTTGTACAATCTAATTTATTTGAAATGTCCAGAAAAGAAATCTTAGAGACAGAAAGTAGATTAATTATTTCCTGGGGCTATGGGTAAAGAGTGGTGAATAACTGAAAATGGGACAGTGATTTCTTTTGAATGTGACAGAAACGTTCCAAAATTAGTTTGTGGTGATAGCTGCACAACACTGTAAATTCACTAAAATCACTGAATCATATGTTTAAATAAATAGATATCTAAATAGAGAGAAAGAAAGGAAAGAAAGACAGAAAGGAAGGGAGGAAGTAGGGATGGAGGGAGGGAGGAGGGAGGAAGGAAGCTATCTTTTAAAAGTTGCAATTCTTAGGGGTCCCAGAAGAAGAACAGAAAAAGAAAGGGACTCAGAAAATATTTGAAGAGATGATAGTTGAAAACTTCCCTAATATGGGAAATGAAATAGTTAACCAAGCCGAGGAAGCACAGAGAGTCCCATACAGGATAAATACAAGGAGAAACATGCCAAGACAAATATTAATCAAACTATCAATAATACAAAGAAAATAATACAAAGAAAACATACTAAAAGCAGCAAGGGGAAAACAAAAAATAACACACAAGGGAATCCCCATAAAGTTAACAGCTGAACGTTCAGCAGAAACTCTGCAAGCCAGAGGGACTGGCAGGACATATTTAAAGTGATGAAGGAGAAAAACCTACAAACAAGATTACTCTACCCAGCAAGGATCTCATTCAGATTTGATGGAGAAATTAAAACCTTTAGAGACAAGCAAAAGCTGAGAGTTCAGCACCACCAAACCAGCTTTACAACAAATGCTAAAGGAACTTCTCCAGGCAAGAAACACAACAGAAGGAAAATACCTACAATAACAAACCCAAAATAATTAAGAAAATGGGAATAGGAACATACATATCGATAATTACCTTAAATATAAATGGACTAAATCCTCCCACCAAAAGACACAGATTGGCTTAATGGATACAAAAACAAGACCCATATATATGCTGTCTACAAGAGACCCACTTCAGACCTAGAGACACATACAGATTGAAAGTAAGGGGATGGAAAAAGATATTCCATGCAAATGGAAATCAAAAGAAAGCTGGAGTAGCAATTCTCATATCAGACAAAATAGACTTTAAAACAAAGACTATTAGAAGAGACAAAGAAAGACACTACATAATGATAAAGGGATCAATCCAAGAAGAAGATATAACAATTGTAAATATTTATGCACCCAACATAGGAGCACCTCAATACAAAAGGCAAATTCTAACAACCATGAAAGGGGAAATGGACAGTAACAAAATCATAGTAGGAGACTTTAACACCACACTTTCACCAATGGACAGATCATTCAAAATGAAAATAAATAAGGAAACACAAACTATAAATGATACATAAAAGAAGATGAACTTAATTGATATGTATAGGACATTCCATACAAAAACAACAGAACATATATTTTTCTCAAGTGCTCATAGAACATTCTCCAGGATAGATGATATCTTGGGTCACAAATCAAGCCTTGGTAAATTTAAGAAAATTGAAATTGTATCAAGTATCTTTTCCGACCACAATGCTATGAGACTAGATATGAATTACAGGAAAAGATCTGTAAAAAATACAAACACATGGAGGCTAAACAATACACTACTTAATAACGAAGTGATCACTGAAGAAATCAAAGACGAAATTTAAAAATACCTAGAAACAAATGACAATGGAGACACGAAACAAATGACAATGGAGACACGACGACCCAAAACCTATGGGATGCAGCAAAAGCAGTTATAAGAGGGAAGATTATATCAGTATAATCCTACCTTAAGAAACAGGAAACATTTGGAATAAACAACCTAACCTTGCACCTAAAGCAATTAGAGAAAGAAGAACAAAAAAACCCCAAAGTTAGAAGAAGGAAAGAAATCATAAAGATCAGATCAGAAATAAATGAAAAAGAAATGAAGGAAACAATAGCAAAGATCAATAAAACTAAAAGCTGGTTCTTTCAGAAAATAAACAAAACTGATAAGCCATTAGTCAGAATCATCAAGAAAAAAAGGGAGAAGACTCAAATCAATAGAACTAGAAATGAAAAAGGAGAAGTAACAACTGACACTGCAGAAATACAAAAGATCATGAGAGATTACTGCAAGCAACTCTATGCCAATAAAATGGGCAACCTGTAAGAAATGGACAAATTCTTAGAAATGCACAACCTGCCAAGAGTGAATCAGGAAGAAAGAGAAAATATGAACAAACCAATCACAAGCACTGAAATTCAAACTGTGATTAAAAATCTTCCAACAAACAAAAGCCCAGGACCAGATGGCTTCACAGACGAATTCTATCAAACATTTAGAGAAGAGCTAACACCCATCCTTCTCAAACTCTTCCAAAATATAGGAGAGGGAGGAACACTCCCAAACTCATTCTATGAGGCCACCATCACCCTGATACCAAAACCAGACAAGGATGTCACAAAGAAAGAAAACTACAGGCCAATATCACTGATGAACATAGATGCAAAAATCCTCAACAAAATACTAGCATACAGAATCCAACAGCACATTAAAAGGATGATAGACCATGATCAAGTGGGGTTTATTCCAGGAATGTAAGGATTCTTCAATATATGCAAGTCAATCAACGTGATACACCATATTAACAAATTGAAGGAGAAAAACCATATGATCATCTCAATAGATGCAGAGAAAGCTTTCGACAAATTTAACACCCATTTATGATAAAAACCCTGCAGAAAGTAGGCATAGAGGGAACTTTCCTCAACATAATAAAGGCCATATATGACAAACCCACAGCCAACATTGTCCTCAATGGTGAAAAAGTGAAGCATTTCCACTAAGATCAGGAACAAGACAAGTTTGCCCACTCTCACCACTCTTATTCAACATAGATTTGGAAGTTTTAGCCACAGCAATCAGAGGAGAAAAGGAAATAAAAGGAATCCAAATCGGAAAAGAAGAAGTAAAGCTGTCACTGTTTGCAGATGACATGATAATATACATAGAGAATCCTAAAGATGCTACCAGAAAACTACTAGAGCTAATCAATGAATTTGGTAAAGTAGCAGGATACAAAATTAATGAACAGTAATCTCTGGCATTCCTAAACACTAATGATGAAAAATCTGAAAGTGAAATTAAGAAAACACTCACATTTACCATTGTATCAAAAAGAGTAAATATCTAGGAATAAACCTACCTAAGGAGACAAAAGACCTGTATGCAGAAAATTATAAGACACTGATGAAAGAAATTAGAGATGATACAAATAGATGGAGAGATATACCATGTTCTTGGATTGGAAGAATCAACATTGTGAAAATAACTCTACTACCCAAAGCAATCTACAGATTCAATGCAATCCCTATCAAACTACCACTGGCATTTTTCACAGAACTAGGACAAAAAATTTCACAATTTGTATGGAAACACAAAAGACCCCGAATAGCAAAAGCAATCTTGAGAATGAAAAATGGAGCTGGAGGAATCAGGCTCCCTGACTTCAGACTATACTACAAAGCTACAGTAATCAAGACAGTATGGTACTGGCACAAAAACAGAAATATAGGTCAATGGAAGAGGATAGAAAGCCCAGAGATAAACCCACCCACATATGGTCACGTTACCTTTGGTAAAGGGGGCAGGAATGTACAGTGGAGAAAGGACAGCCTCTTCAATACGTGTTGCTGGGAAAACTGGACAGGTACATGTAAACGTATGAAATTAGAACACTCCCTAACACCATACACAAAAATAGCTCAAAATCGATTAAAGACCTAAATGTAAGGCCAGAAACTATCAAACTCTTAGAGGAAAACATAGGCAGAACTCTCTATGACATAAATCACAGCAAGATCCTTTTGGACCCACCTCCTAGAGAAATGGAAATAAAAACAAAGATAAACAAATGGGACCTAATGAAACTTCAAAGCTTTTGCACAGCAAAGGAAACCATAAACAAGACCAAAAGACAACCCTCAGAATGGGAGAATATATTTGCAAATGAAGCAACCAACAGAGGATTAATCTCCAAAGTTTACAAGCAGCTTATGCAGCTCAATAACAAAAAAAACAAAGAACCCAATCCAAAAATGGGCAGAAGACCTAAATAGGCATTTCTCCAAAGAAGATATACAGATTGCCAACAAACACCTGAAAGAATGCTCAACATCATTAATCATTAGAGAAATGCAAATCAAAACTACATTGAGATATCATCTCACACTTGTCAGAATTGCCATCATCAAAAAACTAGATAAATGCTGGACAGGGTGTGGAGAAAAGAGAACAGTCTTGCACTGCTGGTGGGAATGTGAATTGGTACAGCCACTATGGAGAACAGTATGGAGGTTCCTTAAAAACTACAAATAGAACTACCATATGACCCAGCCATCCCACTACTGGGCATATACCCTGAGAAAACCATAATTCAAAAAGAGTCATGTACCGAAATGTTCATTGCAGCTCTATTTACAATAGCCAGAACATGGAAGCAACCTAAGTGTCCACCATCAGATGAATGGATAAAGAAGATGTGGCACATATATACAATGGTATATTACTCAGCCATAAAATGAAACGAAATTGAGTTATTTATAGTGAGCTGGATGGACCCAGCGTCTGTCATACAGAGTGAAGTAAGTCAGAAAGAGAAAGACAAATACCGTATGCTAACACATATATATGGAATTTAAGGGGAAAAAATGTCATGAAGAACCTAGGGGTAAGACAGGAATAAAGACACAGACCTACTAGAGAATGGACTTGGGGATATGGAGAGGGGGAAGGGCAAGCTGTGACAAAGTGAGAGAGTGGCATGGACATATATACACTCCCAAACGTAAAATAGATAGCTAGTGGGAAGCAGCCGCATAGCACAGGGAGATCAGCTCGTTGGTTTGTGACCACCTAGAGGGGTGGGATAGGGAGGGAGGGAGGGAGGGAGACGCAAGAGGGAAGAGATATGGGAACATATGTATATGTATAACTGATTCACTTTGTTATGAAGCAGAAACTAACACACCATTGTAAAGCAATTATACTCCAAGAAAAAAAAAGTTGCAATTCTTTTCAGCTGTTTTAAGGTTGAAATTTCACCCCCTCAAATGGTTAAACCTGTGACCTTTTGCCTCATATGGGAGAATTACCTCCATGCCCTGCTTAGCACATCAGACAGAAAGTTACACGGTGTGCTTTCTTCTTCATTCACTCCTAGCTTTACTATCCTTGATGGTTGCTAAAGTATCATTTAAAAATCATGTTGTCTCTTGAGTTGCTGACAAATTATGTTTTTCTCAGATTGCCCAATTCCAAATTCTCCTATAGTTTTGGAAAACAAATTACCTTCGGAATCATACATACTTTTTCAGCCCACTGTATATGCATGAAAGCAGATAGGCAGACTTGACTATACTTGCGAGTTTCTCCATGCATAGCACTTCTCTTAACTGTTTCATCCTTTTTACATCTAAGTATCAGGGGCCTCTTTCCATTTTGACCATGGAATTTCACCCTCCCTCTCCTTCCCTCCCATCTCCCACAACCATCATTTCTTCCTTTTACCATAGTTCCAATATCTCATTTACACTTATCACAAGTCCACTCCTTATACTCTCCCTTCAAATATCCCTACCTAGACTAATCCTGAGTGGTGAACTACCACTTAAGCAGTAATCAGCACAATACTTCCCTCTAGAGATTGACTTAGTGGAACTTTACGGATAATATAAGGTATTTGAAAAATTTTTAGTATTGCCTATGGCTTTTTTGCTTTTTGAAAGAGAAGAACTGGTGCAGAATATTGATTTGATCTTAAGTCTAAGGTATTTTGCTCTGATAAATGACATGACATTATTTATTAATGCCCAAGAAAAGACATACCAGAAGGCTATTATAAAATACTTTAAGGGTCTATCTTTAATTATAATTTCTGGCTAGTAGATAAAATTCTCTCTGCTATAAAAAACTAGATTTTGTTGCTCACTGATAGTGCTGCAACTTACTTTTGAAGTTCCTAAATAATCAAGCTTTTGAGTACAACAAAATTTTTTTCCATTTTAATAATGCAAACTCCTTGATAATGATGATGGTTTGATCAGTGCCTTTCACAGAACTAATTTCTTCCTCCCTCATACATCCTAAATGCTTTGTTTTTACTGCTATACTGTTATTATAATGCTCACCCTAAATTCAAGTGTGGCTAAATCTGTTTCCTGTCTCACCAACTAACTGGGATGCAGCTATAGTGTAGAAGAAAGAGCAGTGAAGCTAACATTAGAATACCTGGATTACAGTATTTGTTTTATTACTTAGCAGCTGTGTGAATTTATTGTCTTAATGATCCCTGAATTATGGCATGGATTTTTGTGCTGCTGCCAAGTATGAAATAGTTTGAGACATGGATTGGAAACTCAAAATATGTGATCTCTGTGACATTTTAGCGGGTGTGGGGAAGATAGAATATTTGAAATGGAAAATCTTGGACAGAAGGTCACCAGAGACCTTAATAAATTACTTAAAATTTCCGAGACTGCTTTGCCATCTATAAAATAGATAATGATGATGCTTACCTCACAGGATTGTTTAAGGGTTAATTGAGGTATTGTATGTGAAAGAGTCTAGCCCAGTGTCTGGAAAATGGATGATGTTAATTAATGTTTCCTAGGGTTGGAGTCCTCCCTCCACACCCTCCATTTCCCTCCCCCCCCCCCAAAATTCCAAAATTCAAACATCTTTCAAGATGCCCAAAAGGCACCACTCTACGAAGCCCTTCCAAACAACTTCACGTAGTATAGCCCTTTGGTTAAGAGTGCTAGGCTCCTGGAATAAAAAAAGACCCCCCAAGTTTAAAACCAGGACTGTCATTTAGTAACTCCATGACCTTGGGCAAATTACCTACCCTTTCTGCATCTAGGTTTCCCACCGGTAAAATGAGATTATCACAGTACATATCTCATAGGGTTGTGAAGTATTAAATGAGATATGCACATAGAGCACTTAGCACAGTCCCTGACACTTAGTAAGTCCTCCATAAGTATTGCCTAATAGAAGTAATAGAAAGTTTCCTCTTCAGTAAAATGTTAATAAAAATGCCTCCCAGGGTGTGGCAAAGTTCTGCTGTAAAAGTCTTTTAAACTGTAATGCTGAACAAACGTAAGGGATTGGTGTATACTTTAAGATATATGGGGCAAAGTTCTAACCTCACTTTTATAGAATATCCTTTCCCTGCACTGGAGGGAAGGGGTAATAATACCCATGATTAATTAATAGGAAATAAAACCAGAAGATACGTCCCCGGGAAACAAGCAGCAGAAGCCCAAACAGCAGTATTAAGAGCAGCACCCGCATACCGTACCTCGACAATTCCCAGTAGTTCACCTCTAACGCCCCCCTTCCCTTGGAGTCGCGCAAGCGTACACTGATTTTGCTCCTCTCTCCCTCATGCCCCCGCCTCCAACACCCTCCGCCCCCCCCACCCCACCCCACCCCCGTCTACCCCACCACGCAGGCGCATCTCCTTAAATCCTGTCCCTACCCCCCTCCTCTTTCTCTGCATTTCGTTCCCCCTCCTCTTCCAGCACCTCAGCAGGTTCAAACTCTTCTGCGTGAGGGTGGCGGTGATCGAGAGGTCACGTGATGAGCATCCTGCTGCCCAACATGGCGGAGTTCGACACGATCTCGGAACTGGAGGAGGAGGAAGAAGAAGCGGCAACGTCGTCGTCGTCGCCGTCGTCGTCGTCGTCGGTATCGGGGCCCGACGATGACGAGGAAGATGAGGAGGAGGAGGAAGAAGAAGAGGAGGAGGAGGAGGAAGAAGAAGAGGAGCAGGTGGAGGAGACGCCGCCCCCGCCTCGGGTAGTGAGCGAAGAGCATCTGCGGAGATATGCCCCCGACCCTGTATTGGTGCGGGGCGCCGGCCACATCACTGTGTAAGCGAGAGGGAGCCATGGGGTTTGAAAAGGCTGAGATTTGGCGACAGAGGAATAAGGCAATCGAGGGGCCTGTGGAGTGGGGGAGGGCTGACTGAGGCATATAGTTAGGAAAGGACACCTGGTCTAAATGGAGAAACTGAGGGAGACAGGTGTAAAGGACGTGAGGAGAAAGCAAATGTGATGCACCAGCACCGGGTAAAAAGTGAGTATAGTACAGGGAAGTTAGGGGGTTGGGAGCCAGAGGGATTGGAGTAGGGGTGAGTCTCCTTGCTTCTGTGTATGCTGGCGATGAACAGTCTTTAAACTGCAGGATGTACCAGCGGACTCTTTGCCGCCAAGATTGATGTCTGGTGGAACACGGTGACAGCTGTAACAAGTGACGAGACCTAGGCTTGGACTCTTCAAAACAGAAACATAATATATTTTGTGAATAACATTATAGAATATCCACCCATCCACGTATTCATCCATCCATTCTTCCTATCGAATCCCTTTGTAAATGAATTCAATAATCCTTTCCGTGTCTTGATCACTCCTCATTCTGACGTTCCTTAAATATCACACAATTAGAGGTTCAGGTTGAGAAGTAGCTATGAAACGTGGAAAGAGCAATGGATTGAGAGTGAGGGCTCTTGTATGTTAGTCCCAGCCTTGCTTCTTACTGGCCCTGTGACCTTGGTCAGGTTACTTCCCATTTCTGGGCCTTGATTTCTCCATTGGTAAAATGAGGGGTTTGGAGTAGATGGTTTTTAAAGCCTTTCAGCTCTGAGATAATTTAACATACCTGCAGGAGATTTTGTATTCCCAAATATTAAATATGCAAACATTAAATATATATGGAAATTAGTCCCCTAGGAGCTGAGAATGATTTTTTGAAAACTCATACAGAGTTTTTCTTTTAAATTGACATCTTGGATCATATTTGAGAAAATAAAAAGGGGGAGGGACCTCAGTGTAGTAGTTGTCAAAGCAGAAGAAAAATTTAATGGTTCTTTGGGCTTTGAAGAGTGCTTTCTTGTTTTTATGTGCTTGGACAGTAAATACTTGGAAGTTTGAATGTTGTGTCATGTTCATCCTCTTAATTATGCTATCATTTACTGAGTTTTCAAAATAGGACTATTTTTTCCTATCAAGTCATGCTGCCTGTAATTTTGATAATGACTCACCTACCCCTCTGACTTTCAGTTGAGTTCATATTATCTGAAATCATATATTATGCACCACCTCCCTCCATCATGTTAGCTTTTAATTTTAACATGCTGAGTATTTTAATTGTAATATACTTTTGTGATCTTTGCATGAAAAGTATTAAGGAAGATTTTGAAATTGTGGAAGAGTGTGGGGAGATTTTTAGACCTGCCTTTTGGTTAGGCAATTTTAACACAATTTTTCTTGGTCCAAGAATTTTGCAGATAGCCTACAATGTTCAGATGCCAGCTTACTGCGCTGTTTTATTTCCATTCCTTTCATCACTAGGGAAACAATTTATTACTCAAATTAATTATGATTCTGGTACCAAAGGTTACTTTCATGCAGATTATTTCATATGATCAAACAAAAAAGTTTTTTATTCCAGTCCATAATTTTATATTCCAGCATTCCTCGCCTTCATTTTTTTCTAAAATTCAGAAAACAAACAACAGGCAAGAAAACAGAATTTAAGTTCCCTGAAACTTATTTGTGGTTCCATTCTACTCCTCACACAACCATGGTGAAGTACTTAACTTATTTTCAATTAAAAGCAAAGCACTGACACTTGCCATGCCCAGGCCCTTATGATAGGTGTAATGTCCCTCTCAGCTTAAAAATTCTGGAGTAAGGAGTGTGAAATAATGGTGCTCATAGTAACTGCTGGTATTAATTGAAGCCAAAACCTGAAAAGCAGCAAACCAGTACTTGAATTGCTAACCAGTGTACATAGTTTGGAAAATTACTTAGTTGTATTGTACACATTCTCTGACCTAGAAAGCATGTTTGATGTTAAATGAGAAACTGGTCTTTCTATGATAGGAAAACCTTCCTTACAACAGGTAAAGTAAGATCCTTAGGAAATAGTTAATCTAATTCTGAGACTTGTAAAATATCAGCCTCTTTAATTTTTTTCTGGCATGGGAGTATTAGTTGCCCTAGCTGAATGAAATATTTCTTATTCTCTCCCATTCTTATTTTTTTCATTCTTCGTGCAGTCATCTGTTCTTTAGAGGATGTTGTTTTCTTTCAAAGTTTAAAATTTGAGAACTGTCACCTCAAATTCAGTATATCTTAAACCCAATTTATTTTCCCTCCCCAGATTGGCTGTGCATTCCAGTTGCACCATTTCTGACCCTGATACTGCCATTCCAGTCTTCCAGGGTAATATTTCAAGTCCTTGAGTCATTTTTAACTCTTCCTTCTCCTTGAATTGCCCTTTGCCAGTCTGTCCCAGAATTATGTCATCATGCCTTTTAAAAGGTCTATTAGATTATTCATTTTCTCCATTTCTACTGGCACCTCTCTAGTTTAGGTTGCCATCATCTCCTGCTTGAATTGCGGCCACAGTCTGCCACCTCTCCCCACCCCAATCCATCTGCATGCTTGTGCCAAACTAATTTTCGTAAAACACGGTTTAATCATGTTACTTTCCTGCTGAAACACCTGCACTGGATCTTAATTAGGTTTGAATTCCTGTGCTCTCTTCCTCCACCCTCAGAGATCATGGAGTCCCTCTGCTTGTTCAAAACTCACCCCTCCACTTATGCTTTCCATACCCTACTCTTCCAGCCTCCTCCCAGGCAGCCCCTCTCTATATAATATTACCTCACTTAGCCTCTCGATTGGCTCAGCCTGTAAACATATTCAGTCTCTCTAATTCTTTAAAAATAAAAGCCTTCCTAGACCTACGTTCCCCATTGGCTATTGTCTAATCTCTCTTCCTTCTGTCTCCAAATTTCTTAAGAGTAGCTACATTCACCATATCTGTTTCCTCTTCACCCTTCTGTAATCTGGATTCTGCCACCATGACTACAGACAAACTGGTATCATTAAGATCACCATGACCCTCCTGTTGCTAAATTAGTGGGCATCTTCAATTTCCTATCTTTCTGGTCCTCTCTGCTGCATATAATGACTCCCTCTTTCTCAGAGGCTTTTACTCCAGGGGTCATAAACACACTGGCCTTCAGAGGCGAGACGGGTCACAGAAAATAGTGCAGCATGAGTAATGATGGGGCCTTAGTTGAACTGGAAGGCATATGTTTTACCTAAAGGTATTCAAACTCTGATTTTTTAAAAAAAAACATTTTGCCAGCCAAACAAATCTAGGAATTCCTTGGCCACTTCACTCTTCCTGGTTCTCCTTATATTTTTCTGGTTATTCCTTAACTGCCTCATTCATGGGTTTCTCTTCCTTTCTTGCCCCTTGAATACTAGTGATCTCCAGGGTTTTGTTCTCAGCCCACTATTCTCATTCCCTGCTCTGTCTAGATGGTCTCATCTTGACTCTCATGGTTTCAATTATCTGATGTCTCCCAAATATGTATCAGTATCTCTATACCAGACTCTACTCTGACCCTTATCTGGACTTCCTCACCTAATGGCTCACTGACATCTTAAATTCAACATATTCAAAACAAAACTCATCCTCCCCGCCTCACACCCCCATCCCAACCCCTCAAACAATTCCTCCTATTTCTGAGTTCTCCAACTCAGTTAAATGTACCTCCTCCTATCCCATTATTCATCGGTTGTTCCTCTTTCCCACTCAATCTTCTCACAGCTAAGCAATCAGTGGGTATTAGTAATATATGACCTAAAACTTTCTTCCTTTCCTCCCTACCACCACTTCCCTGATTCAAGCCCCTTTCACCACCGTACTAGTCATCTTGTCTTCATCCTTGTCACCTCCAAATCTATCCCTCAGCCTGCTGCTCGATGGAGACACCTCTTTCCTGTTTAAGACTTCTGTGGTTTCCCCTTCATCCATAGGATCGAGTCTAAGCTCTATAACATGGAATATAGAACTGGACCCTGCCTATCTATCAGCCTAATTTCTTGACATTTCCCTTTACTGCTTGTATTTTCTTATTCACAGCATGCTGTTTCTTATCTCTTTGCCTCTGCTCAAGCTGGGGCCTTCATCTAGAATCCCAGTACCTACCACCCTTACCTCATAAGTCACCACCTCCTGCAAGTCTTCTCTGCCCTGAATAAATTGGAAGCAGAAATGGCAGGACAATCACTGGTTCCCTCTGAATTCTCAGTGCCTAACACAGTGCCTGCCCTGAAGTAGACACTCAGTAAAAGTGAGTTGAATAAATACTGGTTCACTTTAGTAAAAATATGCCCACCATAGTGTGTGCTGTATTATAGGCCCTCAACAAATACTAGTTAGTTGAATCATCCTCTGGAGAGTACTTGTGCTTCTGAGCATAGATACAATACTACCAGATTTGGGGTGGGGGGTATGGCATGTCCTTACCTCTGAAAGGTTTGTTGAGCAAGACTTTATGTGTCAGAATACCCCTGTGTACTTATATCATCTTTACACATTGGTTTTCTTGTTACTTATCAAGATATCATTTAATGTCTTATCAATCAATTATAATTTTTGAGAAGTCAAATGACCTAACCAGAATAATTGTAATTCCAAATCTGAGATGATGATGATGATCATAAATGGATATTTGGGTATCTTTTTTCAAATTAAAAGTTTTAAGAAGTGTCATTAAGGCAGATATATTTGATGTGTTACTCATTGCTGTATATATGCCCAGCACAAAGAACAGTAACTGCCATCTTCTATATGTCAGTATGCCAGTATGATGGGCACTACCATTTAAATATTGTATAACATACCTAAAATATTTTATTAAAAGATACAAGAATGCCTTTAATATATATATAAATGGCTAAATTAACTCCCACAGATTTGAGGTTTTAGAAATAGAAATAATGAAATGTCTCTTGTAAGTATTGTTTCAGAAATACTATACATTTGAGTGATGTAGCTTAGTGTCTATCATTTTTCATCTTGATATTTTTAGGATGAATATTTGGATCCACTGTATTGAATTATAAGGAAAATTACATCTCATGAGATTTTTTTTCTAATTTATAGGTGTTACCACACTCTTTATATTACTTAAAATATATAGATATTTATCCTTGATAATACAGCTGTATAGAAATTAGTAGAGATGAGAGGTTACCAATTCTCAGAAATATATAAAATTCTCATTAAAATTAAAAGAGCTGAAGTGATTATATACAGAATTGAAAAAAGATGGCCAAATTTGCCAAACAGTGCATTTCTGCAGAAAGTTAGAGAGCACTACAAATATTGAAACTTCTCTAATCAGTGAATGGAATGCCTTTTCTGTAAACAGCTGTCTTTGAGGAATTACAGTGAAGCATTGTTAATTTGTGTTTGTATAAGGTAAGTATTTTATAAGATTTTAGGCTTTGAGAATACTGAAGCTATGGTAACTTGTCATTTTACAGGGCAGCAAGACATGATTATTTCCATATGGAAGATTAAAGAAATTTAACTAATTTTTAAAATTTTCTTTTAATTGAAGGGCGTAGACTTTCCTTTTTCTTGGTATAGTAAATAGAGATCAGTGCACGTTCTTCAGAATCAGTGTTACTATAAGTGCATAGTTTTCTAGTGAAATGGTTTTTGTTGGCAGAATTTTACTACACTTTGATGTGTTTTCTTAAATAACCTGAACACATAAACTTAAATTTGAGCAAGGTTTTCAAAGGCTGATGTATAGTCATTTTCAAAATAATTAAAAACAGTAAGGGGTATAGGGAGGGAGAAAAGAGGGAAGAGCAACTATAGGACCCATCCGTCTTTACCTCAGTTTCCTTTACTCCAAAGAATTGTCCAAGAAATTAAAATTTGGGGCATTGGAGACACTTAACAAAATACAATCATTAAGAACCACCAGCTGGGTCAGCTTCAAACACATAATAGGCTCTATATTTAATGAAGCCGATAAAATGACAGTGTGAGCAGTTCCCAAGTGCCTTTGTCTAATGCTGAAGAACCCCACATCTTGACTCATGTCTGTCACTGATCAGTAATGGGTAGATGAGCTTGTCTAACCTCTGTGGACTCACAGTTCTTAACTTAATGGTTTACTTATGAAACAAAGCTGAGGTGTTCATTTAGCAGGAGCCATTTCAACATTTTACTAGTAGCTACTAAGTAAAATGTTGTGCCTAAGATTATTTAAGTACTCGTTTTAGGTGCTGAATATCTAATGGAGAAGTTAAGGAAAGAAATCCCTGGTAGGCAAGAACAGAATTGCTACTACCTTTTAGCCGAAATTATGAGAATATATTGGGCCTAGTTTGCTTATCTTTATACCTTTTGAAGTAGATAAATGTAGGCCATAATGGAGTGTTTTAAGAAGTAAAATGACACTTTCCTTACCATTTCTTTTTGTTTTTTTTAAATTTTTTGTCCACCCTGCATAGCTTGTGCAATCTTAGTTCCCCGACCAGGGATTGAACTTGGGCCCTTGGCAGTGAGAGTGCAGAGTGCTAACCACTGGACTGCCAGGGTATTCCCTCCTTACCATTTCTAATATACTTTTTATATTTTAGAAAAAGCAATCCATTTTTATATTAGAGAAGAAAATTTGTAATGTGAATTTAGCAAGCATTTTTTGAGAACCTGAGCACTGGGCTAAGCACTATGAAGAATACAGAAAAAACAAAGTACAGGTCTTGGTTTACAAAGCTAACAGGAAAATCTCCTTTAAGAAATTGGTGTGGATCAGCGAAGAATAAAAGAAAATATTTTATTAAATTTTGAATTGTGTAGTACAGATTAAAGTTGGCTATGAGTGTTCAGAGAAAGGGAAATCCATGAAGGCTTGCAGCAGGGGTTGACTTGAGTTTTGAGGACTGCATTGGATTTAAACTAGGGAGAGGAAGCAAGAGAAACCACATGAGCAAAGACAAGAGCCAACATAGCAGTGGCAATGGAAAGGAAGGAAATGATATGAGAATGATTTCAAAGGAACAAGTAACAGGACTTGGGACCACCTGGATATAAGCAAGGTGCAAAAACTAGGAGAGGGAAGGTCCAAAAAATGATACCAGGGTCTAGGTTAAAGAGAGTCAATGTGCCATTGATAGAGATGAGGAATTTGAAAGGGGGGAGCCAGTTTCCAATAAAAGGTAACTTTTAATTTTAGATGTGTTCACTTGAGGTGTATTATTTTGTAGCAAGATATCCAAATGGAAATTGTTACTTTTGTTGTTGTTTTTTTAAATTTATTTTATTGAAGGATAGTTATTTACAATGTTGTGTTAACTTCTTCTGTACAGCAAAGTGATTCATTTATATATATGTATATATTCTTTTCCATATTCTTTTCCATTATGGTTTATCACAGGATATTGAATATAATTCCCTGTGCTATACAGTAGGACCTTGTTGTTAATCCAATCTATATATGCTAGTTTACATCTGCTAACCCCAAACTCCCACTCCATCCCTCCCTCACCCACCCTCCCCCTTGGCAGCCACAAGTCTGTTCTCTATGTCTGTGAGTCTGTTTCTGTTTCATAGATAAATTCATTTGTGTCATATTTTAGATTCCACATATAAGTGATATCATATGGCATTTCTCTTTCTCTTTCTGACTTACTTCACTTTGTATAATAATCTCTAGGTCCATCCATGTTGCTGCAAATCGCATTATTTCCAAACGGAAATTTTTAGTATGCAATTAGAGATGAGGGACTAGAGCAAGTTGGGAAATATAGAACTAGAGATATAGATTTGATGGTCATCAGCATAGAAGTGATTATCAAGTCTATTAAAAATAGATGAACTGTTGTAATTCCTTTAGAAAGAGGAGCAGATGACTAAAAGCTAAACTTTGGGAAAAGACAAGAGTGTTAGGAGAGAGTGAATGAATCGGAGAATGTTAGGAAGGAGTGGTGAACAGCATCACAGGCTGCAAAGTCAGGGGGGAAAGTTCTGAGAAGAGGACATTGAGTTTGGCAATAAATAAGATTAACTTGTCTTTCTAAATAAATTTACCGAAAAAAGGATTATTTTCAGTAAAGTAACAGCATCAAAAGAGAAATTTCAGAAGGTTAGGGACTTCCCTGGTGGTCCAGTGGTTAAGACTCCGCACTCCCAACACAGGGGCACGGGTTCGATCCCTGGTGGGGGAACTAAGATCCCACATGCCACACGGCACAGCCAAAAAAAAAAAAAGCCAGCATGTTCATTCAAAAGGTTAAAAAAGGAAGGGATAATATTAAGGAAATGGAAACAGTGACAACGAAAGTTCACTTGTCTGGTGATAAATGCAAAGAGAATAGCAAAGCTAAAATTTTTTTAAATAATAGAAATATTCCATGCATTTTGAGGAATACATCTGTCTATATCTTCTATGTATTTGATATGTAGTAAAAGAATGGCAACTGGGAAAAGCTATAATGGCAGCAGTCTCTAATGGAGGCAGGAACATATTATTAACATTGTATCTAAAAGGCAAAAGGGAATTCCCTGGTGGTCCAGTGGTTAGGACTCAGTGCTTCCACTGCAGGGGACACGGGTTTGATCCCTGGTCAGGGAACTAAAATCCCACATGCTGCGCTGCATGGCCAAAAATAAATAAATAAATAGGATTTTTTATTTTATTTTATTTTTTTTTTTGCGGTGCTCAGGCCTCTCACTGTTGTGGCCTCGCCCATTGCGGAGCACAGGCTCCGGACGTGCAGGCTCAACGGCCATGGCTCACGGGCCCAGCCGCTCCACAGCATGTGGGATCTTCCTGGACCGGGGCACGAACCCATGTCCCCTGCATTGTCAGGTGGACTCCCAACCACTGCGTCACCAGGGAAGCCCTAATTTTAAAAAATAGAAGACAAGCTATAAGAATGGAAATAGAGCTCTGCTTTCAAATGTATCATGTCTACCTTCTATAAATGAAACCTGTATCTATTTCTTTGTTATGCAATAAGAATTAACTGTGGAATAATGAATTCAATTACATCTTCTTGACTAGTGATAAGGTCACTATTTAGCTAAATATGATTTGAATAAAATATGTTTCTTGCTCTATTAAATATTTGTCATGTTACTGATTGCTTAGTTAGTACATAATTACAAATATATATTTAATACTAGAGTATCAGTTTCTCAAACAGCACCTGAAAGTTGCCATAAAAATTCATATACAAGAGTACCATTTTATGTTTAAGTTTGGCTATACTCCTCTATGTATAGATTTAAGGGGAATGTTATGAGAATGTTATTATAAAAGTGTTATGCTCTCGTTATATGTTGTACTGACACCTAGAGAAGTAATGAAGTTTTTAATGAAGTTAAGGTCCTTTTATAATTGCTAATTAATTTTCTCAACTATTTTAAAATATAGAATTTGTTGTTTTAAAATACATTTTAAACATGCAAGGTAAAATATATTTATGTACAGATATGTACCTTGCTGCTAGCTGCTAAATATAGTCTTTTTGCACAAAAAGAGCGCAAGGATTGGCTTGTGTCCTTGAAGAAGAGCTATTAGCATAAATGATACAAGGAGACTATGATTCTCACAGAGAGTTTTAATAGGACATTGGATTCTTAAGCTGTCTTTAAAGTGACCCTAAGACCAAAGTGCAATAAATCAGTAGAATCAAACAGGACATACAGTAGCTTATTATTCAACAAACTTTTATTAAGCACCTACTAGATTCCATTGTGCTACTAAGCATAGTGGAAGATAGCAAAGTAAATAAGCCATAGTTTCTGTTCTCAAGGAGCTTAATAGAGGACAGAAAGAATTTAGGGATTAGCATTTGAATTTTGGTTGCCTCCTCTTACAATGTGACTTTGGGCAAGTCATTTGATTACTTTTTGAAAAAAATTTTTCTGAATGTCAGCTTCCTTCTCTGTAAAACAGAGATAACAATACCTCTCTTGAAGGGTTGTGAATTTTAGAGGTAATGTATTTACCTAACACAGTGTCTAACCCATGGTAAGTAGATAGTTACTGGTAACTGTTACTATTATTGTCTACCTCAAAAGGAGTTCTTATTAAACGTTAGTGTTTTTTGCTTACACTAACATAAACTTGTAGTCACTCTGATATATCATCTAACATGCAGGAAGTGACCTTTGTTATTCCTACTGAAATCAATCACCAAGTAGGTGAAGGAAGGCTTATAAAAAATCATTTTGACTTAGTACAGATTTCAATGAGTGTACTTGAAGAAAGTCAGAGCTTTTGAGTCTGGGATCTGTTTTCTCAAAATTGGTTGAACATATACGTAAAAGTCATTCATAAGGATCAACCTTTGAGTATCTGAATAGTAACTGATCATAAGTTGTCAAGCTCTATAGTTCCAAATGTTACATTAGTTTTTATTAGGAATTTTCATATATCCACAGAAGTAGAAAGAATAGTATAATCCACTCCCACATACAACCCATCAGCCAGTTCCAACAGTTATGAATTAAAATGGGTTTTAACAGAAATGTTTCAATCAAAAGTTGTGATATTTCCAGCTCTGTGTCAGTGTTTCTCTATTATTTTTTAATCTCATATCATGGTTCTAGTTAGAATCCTACTTTAACATTGGCTCCTTAAGTTTCTTTTACTATTAATTTGGATTAAGAGTCAAAGATTTATTTTCTATAAATATCAAATTATTTTTAGGACATGCTTTTAGGTCACAACATCAAAAGAAAAATGCATGGCTTTGTAACTTTTTTTAAGGGAAAGAGTTAAATATGCTGGGTAGAATATATTTTATTCTGTCTTTGTTTTTAAGGTTTGGCTTGAGCAACAAGTTTGATACTGAATTTCCCTCAGTTCTAACAGGGAAGGTAAGTGAGAGTTTGCATTGAACTTTTCAATTCTAAAAGCATTGTTTTATGGCTTATTTAGTGTTATGACAAGTGCTTTGACTCACTGTAATGAAGTCTGATAATAAGAGGTCAGGGTAATTGGAGGCTATGTCATTAGTGACTGAAAGCTGTCTCCATGACTACTAGCATATGACCAGCTATTTTGTTCATGTCCATTAATGCCAGCCATTATTTACTTACCTGTTCAGTTTTTCCAGTTTTGCCTTTTTTCTCAGCACTGGTAGCTATAATTGTTTTCATTTAGGTCAGTAATTTCCAATGATTTTAGAGTTAACGAAGTTATCAGTGTTCAACTTTGTATCACTCTATGAATTTTAAAGTGTCCTGTGATGTGATTTGTTATACATCAAAAAATCAAATTTTTGGTTGGACATTTTGCTGTCTTTTAGACAGCTTGAGCTTCTACAATTGGATTCACTGCAATAAGTTGTTATTACCTTTTTGTTTCCTGATTCCTCTACACCCAGTAGTATCTTCTAGCATTGAGGCTCAATATTCAAAGACTTCCTAGGATTCAAAACTGTTTGGAAAATCCTCTTACAACAGTAATGCTAACTGCTAAACCCAAAGGAAAAGGTTCTGACTAAGGCAAAAAGAATATATAAAACTCCTAGTGTATTGTCAGGTACTTACTAGCTTCACAATGTAAGTTTGTGGTTGTTATTGATAATTCTTTTTTTTTTTTTTTTTTTTTTTTTTGTCGTACGCGGGCCTCTCACTGTTGTGGCCTCTCCCGTTGCGGAGCACAGGCTCCGGACGCACAGGCCCGGCGGCCATGGCTCACGGGCCCAGCCGCTCTGAGGCATGTAGGATCTTCCCGGGCCGGTGCACGAACCTGCGCCCCCTGCTTCGGCAGGCAGACTCTCAACCACTGCGCCACCAGGGAAGCCCTTATTGATAATTCTTCATCAGTATATCCCAGTTTCACCCTGATTGATTTTCCAATTTTCTCTACTCACCAGCTTTCAATTTTAATTGCTTTTGCTACTTTAACCTTCTTCATCTGAGTAATCGCTTGTTCTCGGTCCCAGCAATAATTTGTTCTCTTTGACTGTTGACTTTTTCTGTCTCTCCTGATGTATAATGTCAAATCATTCCATATAGTACTAAACAAACAGTGATAGTCCCTAGGTAAGTGAACATTAGAAAATATGTGGCCATTTATCTGATAAGGATACAAAGAGCCCTTTGGTTTGAGATTTTGGCCTCACTCTCTAGTATGTTCTACCTTCCTATCCCGATCATTTAGAATTATTCACCAATTTAAACAGCAGTTCAGATTTAGATTTGTTTTATATGAATTAATCAGAAATGTTTTTTCCAAGGGAAAAAAATAGCTATGGAAAAAAATCTCTTGAATAGTAATTTGTCTGTGGAAAGATGGCAAATTCAATATTAAAATTAAAGAGAATGTAAATTAAAGCATCTCCAGTGGAAAACTTGTTCTTTATGTTTCCCTTGATGCTGCTACATGTGTTGTCTGGGCAGTTACATCCAGCTTTATTATTGGTTTAGTTTAAAAAAAGTTTGAATTACAAATCCAATTAACTCTAGAAAATGAATAATCAAAAAATATGTCAGAGAATAGAGTTCCCAGGTGTAAGAATTATCCATCTTTGAAATTGGCCACTTTTATGTGCTCGAGGAATCTTCAGAATATTTCTTTACACCTCTTCATTTCTTTCCAAGCCTTCTAAAACTAGAAATTCCACCAGCACAAAAGATAGTCGTTTTTTAAACTAGGGAAGTAGGAATATTAAGCTGCCTTTGGTATGCATTCACACAACCTAAATGATCTGGATATGAACTGTTCTTAAAGATATCCATTCTTTTCAGGTGACCGTTTTCGTAACACATAATGATTGGATATTTATTCTAGTATGCATTATTTAAATGCACAAAATTTCTCATATATTGAATGAGGCATAAATGATACAGTGATGTTTTTCCTAGTTTAGTGTTTGGTGATGAAAAAACACTAAAAGGAATTCTGAAAGTCTGATTTGTTTCGAAGTCACATGATGACTTTATTTTCTCTTTATTTATTTTCTCTTTAATGAGATGATTTTTCTCCGGTAGGCACTATTTCATTTGTATAGGTTATTTTGGATTATCAAAATGCATCTTTGATAACTGTGGGGTCTTGAGAGGCAAAAAAGAATTTGCATGTTTCAGAAAAAAACTAAAAGATAAAAAAGGTTTGAATTTCAGACTTAGCAGCAGTGTAAGTATATTTCAAAATGAATAAATGCAGTAGGTAAAATAGAAAAATAAATCTGCATTTTACAAAACCAGTATTCCAGCATGAGTGGAATTCTATATAGCATTTATGCCTAAACTAAACAAAATTGTGGAGTGAATTCTGAAAACCTCAAAAGCCATTTTGTTAAGCTCTGTGGCTCAGTATTAATTTTGTGCTTCTTATGTGTTAATGCTTTTAATATAAATGAAAAGATAATCTTTTATATTAAGTTAAGGAAAGATTGTTTCCTCCTTTCACTGAAGATAAGTCCTCCTGTCGTGATAGGACATATCAAACAGGTGTATACATACAGATTCTGGTGACCAGAAAATGAAAGAACCACAGAACTTCAGAAAAGAAATAAAAGCTTCCGACCCTCAGCTTGCAACAATTAAATGGTGTTACAGGGAGATTAGTGTGCAGTGTCGGGAACCATAAACCATAAAATCCACCTTTACTATTGCGATCCAGTATGACAAGTGATTGATTGGGTTGTGTTCCCCATGATTGAAGGAGGCAAATCAGTCCTGCTGGGTTTTGCTTAGATTTTCTTCTGTTTGCAAAGTCTCTTGCATCCTGTTATAAAATATTATGACCCTTTCCCCCACCTTTATGAGCTTTCTTTTTTCTTTCTAAGAAAGTCAAAAGGAATTAAATGTTTCTTTACAACCTGCCATTCAGCTACAAAGTAAAGGGCTTCCATCTAACCTTCATTACTAGAAATACTCAGTTATATGGAAGTAAATGAGTAAAATGTTATTAACTCTGATTCCACACAGTTAACTAAACATTTCTTTCACATTGTTTAAAATCGGGAGTTAACCAATTCTCATTTCCTATGCCTTTGTCTCTGTTTTATGACTTTTACTGTTATTCAAATACAGATTTTTTTTTCAAAGACAAATCTGGCTTCCTTTTAAAGTCAAAATGAAGATTTCAGTTTATTCTTTGAAATTCTAGTAAAAGTTTTCTTTGCAATATGTTTCTGTTATGACTTCAAAAAATTTGAATTCTCATTTTTAGTAACTTGACTGTTTTAGTTTTTAATTTGTCCATAGTAAGAGAGTACTAACTGTGAATATTGTGTTAAAAGTGGAAAGTATTGGTGGAGAAGAAGGAAAATTGCCACATTTTAGAAATGCTTTTTTTAATTCATTTCCAGAAGCATGTAATGAAAGATAAATCTTATAACAAATTTTATATACCTTGGCATATAATTTACTTCATTCACAGTGTTTTAAACAAAAATCAAATTTTACATTTTGGATTGATTCATTTCTGACTTCAGCCTTATTCTTTACTTTTTCTCGTCTGTGCTTACATGCTTTTAAATAAAAGTTTTAAATAAAAATTTTACTTTTTAAACATAAATTTAAATTCTAATTACAAGCACTTAAATTTGTAAATGGACAGATTTAATAATTTTATGAGTTTATATCAAAATTTGCCATATTTAAAAAATGTATTAGTGTTTCTGGATACACAGTTTAAAGAAAATTGATAATAATGTTATATTACAGATTACAGCTAAATATATAAATATATTTTCCTTATTTTAACTTCCATTTGCTTGCTCAGTGGCTCACTAGGAAAAAAGAAGTTGAATATCACTGTTTGAGAGGTAAATTTTAAGATAGCAACTTAGTACCTTGATTTTAAAAAGAACGTCTTTTAAGAATTGAGAAGCATTAAATTTGCATTCAAAATGTAGCAGTTTATCCTTTTGTTTATAATAGACTGTGTAACAAAGCTGTGCAGTATTAAGTTACCTGATCCAAACCTTCAGGTGATACTCCATGCAAAAAAGAGCTTTGCTTTGCTTTCTCCAAATCTAGTCAGATACTATTCACTGACTTCCTTTCTCAAAGCATTCTAGTTAGGAGGTCCTTTCTAAGGTATAATTTCCATTCCCTGTGAGGTATGTAATTGAAAAATTATTTACTTCATTTTATAGATGGGAGACTAAAACTCACAAAAATTAAATGAACTTACCTAGGATTTTTTTATAACTAATAAGAAACTAGAATCTAGATCTTTAGTTGTTGTCTTAATGTGCTTAGCCTGTTGGTGTTTTCTATTTTCAGTTATAAGCCATGGTTCTCTGAATTTATTTTCATATTTACTCCAGATATTTAGTCATTTATTTGGAATTCTTTTCACTCAGTGATTGTCTTTAGGTCATATTGGAGAATGAAATCAGTTTAGTTTCCTCCTGTAAATACAGTTCTGAGCCTTACAATTTCACAACTTGTTAACATATTAGGAAGAAAATCTAATTTATAGATTAACATTATTGGGTGGCGTGAACAATTTTAATAAAGCTAGTATAATTATTTAATGTTTAAATCATGATGGTACTGAATTCTGTGGTCATGTTTCTTTCTAACATCTGCTAATAGGTATGTATTGTAGTATTGATTCTAAGACATGTTTATTAAAAGACAAAAATGTAATAAATTGATTCCTCTAATACAATTTTTACCTGGAAGAGTTATAAAGCTCTGTATTTTTGATACCAAACATGCTAGTGGGGTTTTTAATTTACAGCAGCTTATTTTTCCTAACAATTTCATAATTTTTGCTTGTACAACCAGATGGCAGAATTTTTTTCCCATAGATTTTACAGTGTGACAGCTTTCTAAATGAAAGGGAATCATTTTTGTGATCCAGAAATGTGATTTCACTGAAAGCAAACTATTTTTAGTATACGTTTGAATTGTATAACCTTCAAGCAGAGTTTCTTGTATAAATCTAATTATGCCTGTCATGCTCTTGCCTTTGAACTGACTTTGTCATTGTTTACAGAGAGGCACAAGCAGCCACTTCCAGGAATGGAGGTAGTAATTAAAAATATTAAATTTGTGTATTTAAGGATCTCTGAACTTCTAAAATTTATAGCAGCTATGAGTCCATTTTATGCTAATATTAAGACTGTTTTTTGAATGTGATCACTCCTCACTGTCTTTTGCTAGCATAGCTTTTCCCTACAAACAATGGCAAGTGTTAAAATTGTTATCTTGCAAATTTGCCAGGGAGAAAACGTTTGAGTGTTGCCTTTTTAAAGATAATCCAGAAATATTGCCGAGGTCTAAATTTAATTCTATTTACTCTGGTAGTATTTAGGTTTTATTGTTGCATTATGCTTCTAGTCTTACTCAACCTTTAGTCTGAGTGACTGGAGACTATATATAATATTGCTTTAATAATGAGAATATTTGTAAGAAAACTGCTTGACAGGTATCCTTTACCACCAATGTTACTGTTGTCATTTTATTGTTGGTAATTTCAAAAGATTGTTTTCGAACATGAGAATAAGTTCTGTAAACATGAAATTATATTGTTTTGCTTTCTAATGTCATCCAGGAGTATATAATACATATTTATAGGGAAAGATAGGGAGGAAATATATTTAGACGTGTAATTCCTTAAAGTACTTGTAATAAGACAAACATTTTCTTTAGATTTAGAGATAAATAGTAGAAAGCTGCCCACAGACTCTTAAAGATTGCGCCCTTGTTGTAGGTGGCCCCAGAAGAATTTAAGACCAGCATTGGCCGTGTGAATGCATGTTTGAAAAAGGCTCTCCCAGTCAATGTGAAATGGCTGCTGTGTGGTTGTCTCTGCTGCTGTTGCACACTGGGTTGCAGCCTGTGGCCCGTTATTTGTCTCAACAAAAGAGTGAGTAACCATTTTATTGTGTAATAATAATGGGCTAACGTTTATTGAACACTTGCTGTGTGCCAAGTACTTTACAGAATTTATTAAATTCTCATAACAATGCTGTCCTCATTCTAGATATAAAGAAACTAGGGGTCAGAGAGATTAAGTCATTTGTCCAACCTTTATCAATGCTTTATCACTTAATATGGGTTCCAATCATTATTTTAAATAAGTGCAAAGTAAGTGGAGTACTTAAGTAAATATAAATGTGACTGGGATACTTATTCTTTTTACAAAACCTGAAGCTATGATTTAAAGTATTTCCAAGCCACAGGTATATGGGAGAGTTTCTTCTGATCTGAAGAAAGGCAGAAGTGAGAGTAATCTACGAAGTTGGTAGGGGAAATCCTTGTTAGTTTTGAACATGTCGAAATAACATTCTGACATGACATTACCAGTTATGTCATGGATTTAAGACTACTACATTTATCTCGTCTTCTTTAAAATTTTATTTTGATCTTTAGAATGATTTTTTCCCCCAGTGGGAAGATATTTTTTAACTTTTTAATTGAAGCCAATGAGGAAAATTAATTCATTTTACCTACAGTTGTTTTGCCTGTACCACATTGATGATTTAATTTAAACTTCTAAATAATAATTAGCCTACTGAACCATATTCAACATCACAGCACCTTGTGGGGGTATAATTAGTGATGCAGTTGTTTCATAAACCAAAAAGATTCCCAACAAGTACTCATTACATTTTCCTCTCCATCTTTCTCTTGTCCTCCTTAATGTCTACTTCGAAAAAACAAATAATAAAATACTGCCACCCCTATAACTTTTTGAATGGAAAATTAGACATTTTATTAATTCTCTTGGTCACTACCAGTAGATCAGAGCTTTATTTTAAATAGAGCTTAGTTTATTGTTTGTCAAAGCATGAACAATGTTCTCAAATGGCTTTCTATAAGTTAAAAAAATGACAGCATAAATTTATTTCTTTAATTGTAATATCTTTTAAAAGTTACAAATCAATAACTCCTACCCATCCTCATTATTTTTAAAGCCTCAATATGAATTAATTATGGGATTTTTTCATCACACAAATATAGCCAATTTCAATTACTTAAGAAGAGAGTTTTTGGTTTTAATATTATCCAGGATCCTTTTTTCTGATGACCTGTTTATGTATTTGCCTCTTTATTAATACCTCCGCCACAAGGCCTGAAATAGAAACAATTTATTCAGTCATGTATTTTACTATGATCACTACTGATATGAAATTAATACTGATGCTGTGATTTCTCCCCATCTCCCACTACTTTGGTTAGGAATTCATGTTGAAATTGAGGCATCAGTGTATTCTTAGATCATTAATCTGTCAGTTTTAAAAAGTTTATTTAGTACAGATATGCAAACAGTTGTCCTGTGGGCTAAATCCAGCCCACTCTGTTTTTTAAACATTTAAATCAGTTGCCAGCGTTTAAAAATTAGAATATTTAAAGTAAAATTTGAAACAGCCAGCGTCTCTTGTAAAATCTAAAGCTCTGACAGTATTGGACCCATATGCCTATATTTCAGCAACTGGCCTTTGCTGAGTGGTGGCTCCTTCCTTTAAATAGGACACGTGGTCTCTGGTTCACCATAGAACTACGCAGCATTAACATTATCTGCCTTGCTCTGTACACTTTATAGTTATGGCCATTGATTTTGTACATACTATGTTAACACACTGGACAATGAAGCACCAAGCACATGCTGGTAACCTTGTACAAGACACTGGCCTTTCTGGAGCCTCAATTTCCTCACCTATAAAATCCAGATAATATTAGTTACTTTTATGGTGGTTGTGATGATGAAGAGATTTAAGGCCCCTCACTGCTACTGCTTTTTTTGTCCACATGGAGAAATAAAAAATAAAATACAACTATTTAAAAATGGCTCTAGCCATTTCTAATGGGGTATCTAGCTTCATAGAAGTCACGTCTGTGTTTATCCACAAAATAAAATGGAAATAATATGATTATTCTGCCCTGTGTCACAAGGTTGCTGTATAAATGAATGATTGTAAAATGTTTCCAAGAAAATAACTTCTTTGTAAACAGTCTGCCTTGTGAACTTTTTTTTTCCCCTGTATATGTCATGGACATTTTTTTCCAGCAAATTAGTTGAAAGAAAAGAAATACAGACCAGAATGCCCTGAGCTGCTCCTAGTCTCTCTTGGCTCTGGTAGGATTCTAAGCTTACATGACATATGAAATCAAGGTCATTGTTTACCCATTCTTACATTTACCACTGTGATATTACAGTCAATTTTCAGGCCTAATCCTGCCACCATCCTTAAATTTGATATTACTTTTAACATTTACCTTTTTTGCTATAATATTTGCTAAACTGAGAGGGATGTTCAGAGGGAAGGGACTGTTATCTCAGTCTTACAACATGAACATTTTGTTGTTTTCCTTATGATTTCCAATTTCATTCCACTGTTACTGGAGAAGATACTTTGTATGGTTTTAATCTTTTTTTATTTATTGAGGCTTGTTTAGTCACATAACATATGGCCTATCCTGGAGAATACTCCATGTATACTTGAGAAGAAATTTGTATTATATTGTTGTGGGGTGGAGGGTTCTGTATATGTCTGTTAGATCTAGTTGGTTGACAGTGTTGTTCAAGTCCTGCCTTTCTTTACTGCTCTGCAAAGTTGATCTATCCATTATTGAAAGTGGAGTATTGAAGTCCTGTTATTGTAGAAAGAAATATCTATTTCTCCCTTCAGATTTGTCAGTTTTTGCCTCATGTATTTTGCAGGTCTGTTGTTAGTTGTGTATATATTTATAATTGTCATTTCTTCTTGAAAGATTTATATTTTCATCAATATATATTGTTATGGAATTAATGTTTGTATTCCCTCAAAAGTCATATGTTGCAGCCCTCCTCTCTAATATGATGGTATTTGGGGGTGGTTGGTATTTTGGCCTTTGGGAGGTACTTAGGTTTAGATGAAGTCATGAGGGTGGGGTCCTCATGGTGGAATTAGCGCCCTTATAAGAAAAAAATAGAGAGCTTGCTCTCTATCTCTCTACCATGTGAGCAACAAGGAAGTTGTCTATAAGGAACTTATAGACAACAATAAGTTGTTCTTCTATAAGGAAAAGGGCTCCCACCAGAACCCAAGCAACCATGCTGACACTCTGATCTAAGACTTCCCATACTCCAGAACTGTTGTTTAAGCCACCTAGAATATGGTCTTTTGTCATAGTAGCCTGAGCATATTAAGACATATACTGTCCATCTTTTTCTCTTGTAACATTTTTTTTTAATTAAAATCTATTTTGTCTGATATCGTCTATCGCAGCTCTTTTACTGGTTACTATTTACATGGAAAATCTTTTTCTGTCCTCTCACTTTCAACCTACTTGTGTCTTTGAATCTAAACTGAGTCTCATGTAGACTCATGGATTGTATTTTTTTGTTTGTTTGTTTTTTTGTTTTTTTGTTACCATGTTAAGATTTTTTTTCTTTTTTTTTATTGGGATGTAGTTGTTTTACAATGTTGTGTTAGTTTCTACTGTATAGCAAAGTGAAGTAGATAGAGTTCCCTGTGCTATACAGCAGGTTCTCATTAGTTATCTATTTTATACATATTAATGTATATATGTCAGTCCCAATCTCCCAGTTCATCCCACCCCCCCTTCCCCCCCTTGGTGTCCATACGTTTGTTCTCTACATCTGTGACTGTATTTCTGCCTTGCAAACTGATTCATCTGCACCATTTTTCTAGATTCCATATATATGTGGTAGCATACGGTATTTGTTTTTCTCTTTCTGACTTACTTCACTCTGTATGACACTCTCTAAGTCCATCCATGTCTCTACAAATGACCCAATTTCATTCCTTTTTATGGCTGAGTAATATTCCATTGTATGTATGTACCACATCTTCTTTACCCATTCCTCTGTTGATGGACATTTAGGTTGCTTCCATGACCTGGCTACTGTAAATAGTGCTGCAGTGAGCATTGCAGTGCATGTGTCTTTTTGAATTATGGTTTTCTCTGGGTATATGCCCAGTAGTGGGATTGCTGGGTCATATGGTAATTCTATTTTTAGTTTTTGAAGGAACCTCCATACTGTTGTCCATAGTGGCTGTATCAATTTACATTCCCACCAACAGTGCAAGAGGGTTCCCTTTTTTCCACATCCTCTCCAGCATTTATTGTTTGTAGATTTTCTGATGATGCCCATTCTCACTGGTGTGAGGTGATACCTCATTGTAGTTTTGATTTGCATTTCTCTAATAATTAGTGATGTTGAGCATCTTTTCATATGCCTCTTGGCCATCTGTATGTCTTCTTTGGAGAAATGTCTGTTTAGGTCTTCTGCCCATTTTTTGATTTGATTGTTTTTTGATGTTGAACTGCATGAGCTGTTTGTATATTTTGGAGATTAATCCTTTGTCCATAGGTTGGTTTGCAACTATTTTCTCCCATTCTGAGGGTTGTCTTTTTGTCTTGTTCATGGTTTCCTTTGCTATGCAAAAACTTTTAAGTTTCATTAGGTCCCATTTGTTTATTTCTGTTTTTATTTCCATTACTCTAGGAGGTGGGTCAAAAAAGGTCTTGCTGTGATTTATGTCAAAGAGTGTTCTTCCTATGTTTGCCTCTAAAGAGTTTTATAGTGTCCAGGTCTTACATTTAGGTCTTTAAATGGATCGTGTTTTTAAATCCATTCTGCAAATCTCTCCTTTTAATTGAGAGTTTAATCTATTTGCATTTAAAGTGATTGATGATAATATATTAGTTTGCCAGGGCTGCCTTAATTAAGTACTACAGACTAGGTGGTTTAGCCAACAGAAATGTATTTTCTCACAGTTCTAGAGGCTGTAAGTCTGAGGTCAAGGTGTTGGGAAAGTTGATGTTTTTTTTTCTGAGGCTTCTCCCATTGGCTTGTAGATGGCCGTTTTTCTCCCTGGGTCTTCACCTGGGCTTCCCTCCATACATGTCTGTGTCCTAATCTCTTCTTATTAGGACACCAGTCATACTGGATTAGGACATACTCTAATCATCTCATTTTAGCTTAATTGCCACTTTAAAAACCATATCTCCAAATAAGGTCACATTCTCAGGTACTGGTGGTTGTGACACTTGAATATATGAATTTTGGGAGAACATAATTCAGTCTGTAACAGATAAGGGAGGACTTTTGCCATTTTGTCTTTTGTCATTTCTGATAATGGAGCTGGAAAACAACTCCATTACTTCCCTATTTTATATTTAATTCATTTTTGTAGTGCACCACATGCCTTCTCATTTCTTTTGTATATATTTTTAGCTATTTTCTTAGTTGTTACCCTTGGGATTATAATTAATATCTTAAGCTTGTAACACACTAGTTTGAATTAATAATACCACATTAACTTCAGTAATATACAGATTCTGCTCCTGTGCATCTACATGCCACCCCATATATGTTTTATCACAAATTACATCTTATATATTGTGTGTCCATTAACATAGATTTAAAATTATCATTTTATACATTTGTCTTTTAGATCATATAGGAAGAAAATAGAAGTTCCAAAACAAAAACAGAACAATGTTGGCTTTTATATTTATTTATGCAGTTACTTTTACTAGTGTTCTTTACTTTATCATGTTGCTTGAGTTATTGTCCAGTGTTCTTTCATTTCAGCCTGAAGGACTCTTTTCAGCATTTCTTACAGGCAATTCTAATAGCAGGGAACTCCCTCAGTGCTTACCTGGGAATGACTTAATTTCTCCTTTTTTTGAAAGGATAGTTTTGCCAAGTATAGAAATCTTGGATGACAGGTTTTTTTTTTCTTTTTAGCACTTTAAATATGTCATCCTACTGCTTCTGAACCTCATGGTTGTTGATATCAAATTGGCTGTTAATCCTATTGAGTATCTCTTTGTACATAACAAGTTGCTTCTCTGTTGTGGCTTTCAAGAGTTTTCTTCTTGTTTTTGGCTTTCAAAGGTTTGAATATAGTTTCTCTCAGTATGGGTCTCTTTGAGTTTATCCTACTTGGAGTTCATTGAGCTTCTCAGTTTATCTTTTCCTGTGTGTGGACTCAAAATAATACCTGATGTACCTTGGTTTCAGCCTGAAGAACTTCCCATAATATTCCTTATATGGTAGGTCTGCAGGGAATGGATCCTCTCAGTTTTTATCTAAGAGTATCTTCATTTCATCTTTACTTTTTATATATAATAGTTTAATTAATAGCCTATTTTTTGAACAATTTTAGGTTTACAGAAAAAAATTGAGAAAAAAAGAGTTGCCATATATCTCCCTCAGTCAACCCCCAATTTTCCCTATTATTAACATCTTGCTCTATTGAAGTACAGTTGTTAAAACTGATGAGCCAATATTGACACATTTATTATTAGCTGAAGTCCTTAGTTTACATTAGAGCTCACTCTTTATGTTGTACATTCTGTGGGTTTTGGCAAATGTATAATGACATGTATCCATCATGTATACCAATCTATCATCATATATACCAATATACTTTGTATCCTGCAACCTTTCTATAATTGCTTACTTTTTCAAGGAGTTCTGTTGATTTTTCAGGATTTTCTACATAGACACTCACGTCATCTATGAAGTAAGATAATTTTGTTTCTTCTTTCTCAGTATATACACCTTTTATTTTCTTTTTCTTGTCTTATTGCATTATCTAGGACTTCCAGAATGATGTTGAAAAGCAATGGTGAGAGGGAATATCCTTGCCTTGTTCCTGATCTTAGTGGGAAACTTTGAGTTTCTCACCGACAAGTATGATGTTAGCTGTAGGTTTTTTGTAAGATGTTCTTTATCAACTTAAAGAAGTTCTTCTATTCCTAGTTTGCCAAGAGTTTTTATCATGAATGAGTGTTGGATTTTGTCAGATGTTTTTTCTGCATCTATTGATATGATTATGTGACTTTTCTTCTTTAGCCTGTTGATGTGATGGCTTACATATTAATTGATTTTTGAATGATGAACCAGATTTGCATACCTATGATAAACCCTACTTATTGTAGTATATACATTGTTGTATTTCTTTGCTAATGTTTTATACAGATTTTTGCATCTATGTTCACGAAAAATATTGATCTGCAGTTTTCTTTTCATATAATACCTATGTCTGGTTCTGGTGTTAGGGTAATACTGGCCTCATAGAATGAATTAGGAAATACCCCTCTGCTTCTGTTTCTGGAATAGATTGTAGAGAACTGGTATAATATCTTCCTTAAATGTTTGAACCTATCTGGTCATGATACTTTCTACTTGGGGAGGTTATTAATTATTGACTCAATTTCTTTAATAGATATAGGCCTATCCAGATTGTCTATTTCTCCTTGTGTGGGTTTTAGTAGACTGTGTCTTTCACATAATCAGTCCTTTTCATCTAGCTTATCAAATTCATGGGCATAGAGTTGTTAATAATATTCCTGTATTATCCTTTTAATGTCCATAGCATCAGTAGTGATAACCCCTATTTCATTTCTGAAACTTTGTAACATTTTTGTCTCCTCTCTTTTTTTCTTAGTTAACCTGACTGGAGGTGTATTAATTTTACTGATTTTTTCAAAGAACCAGTTATTTATTTTGTTGATTTTCTCTATTGATGTCCTATTATCAGTTTCATTGATTTCTACTCTAATTTTTATTATTTCTTTTCTTCTTACTTTAGATTTAATTTGCTCTTTTTTTCCCTAAAGTGCAAGCATATATGATTGATTTAAGGTATTTCTTCTTTCCTACTATATGCATTCAATGCTACTGGTTTTACTCTATCCCACAAATTTTGATAAGTTTTGCTTTCATTTACATTTAGTTCAAAATATTTTTAAAGTTCTCTTGAGATTTCTTCTTGAGCCATGTGTTATTATAGAAGTGTGCTGTTTAATCTCAAAGTGTTTGGGGGATTTTCTAGCTGTCTTTCTGTTGTTGATTTCTGGTTTAATTCCATTGTGGTCTGAGAGCATACATTGTATGATTTCTGTTCTTTGAAATTTGTTAAGATGTGTTTTATGACCCAGAATGTGGTCTGTCTTGGTATATGTTCCACATCAACTTGAGGATAAACTGTCATTTGCTGTTGTAAGATGAAGTCGTTTGTAGATGTCAATTATATCCAGTAGATCAGTGGTGCTGTTGAGTTCACCTGTGTCTTTACCAACTTTCTGCCTCCTTGATCTATTTCTGATAGAGGGCTGTTGAGGCCGCCAACTATATAGTCAGCTCCTCTATTTCTCCTTGAAGTTCTGTCAGTTTTTGCCTCACATAGTTTGATGCTCTTTTGTTAGGCATATACACATTAAGAATTGTTATGTCTTGGAAAATTGACCCTTTATCATTATGTAATACCTCTCTTTATGTCTGATAATTTTCCTTACTCTGAAGTCTGCTTTGTCTAAAATTACTAAAGTGACTCCAGCTTTCCTTTGATTAGTGTTACTATGGTATATCTTTCTCCATTCTTTTACTTTTAGTCTGTGTATGTCTTTATATTTAAATTGGGTTTCCTGTAGACAGCATGTAGTTTTCTTATTTTTTGATCCATTTTGACAATCTGTTTTTTAATTGATGTATTTATACCTTTGATGTTTAAAGTAATTATTGATATAATTTTATTAATATTTACCATGTTACTGTTTTCTATTCATTACTCTTGTTCTTTGTTCCTATGTTTATCTTCCAGTCTTTTTCTGTCTTCTCTGGTTTTAATTAAGTATTTTTATATGACACCATTTTTTATCTTCCCTTAGTATGTCAATAATCCTACTTTTTAATATTTTTAGTGGTTTCCCACTAAAGAGAGTTTGCAATATATATACATACACAACTAATCCAGATCCACTTTCAAATAACACAGTACCACTTCCCAGGTAGAATAATTACGTTATTACAGAATATTTTCAATTCCTACCCCCATCCCTTCCTTATAACATTGTTGCCATTCATATTACTTATCCATAAGCTGTAATCATGGAATACATTATTTTTATTAACAAACTGTTACCTGTTAGATCAGTTGAGAATAGAAGAAATAAAAGATTTTATTTTGCCTTCATTTATTCCTTCTCTAACACTCTTCCTTTATATAGATCCAGGTTTCTTATCTGTAGCATTTTACTTCTTTCTAAAGAACTTATTTTAACATTTCTTGCAAGGTGGGTCTACGGGTGACAAATTCCCTCAATTTTTCATCTAAGAAAGTCTTTATTTCTCCTTCATCTTTGAAGGACAATTTTGCTGGGTACAGATGGAATTCCAGGTTGGTAGTACTTTTAACATTTTAAATATTTCATTCCATTCTTTTCTTGGCTTGCATAGTTTCTACGGAGATGTCTGATACAACTTTTATCCTTGCTCCTTTATATGTAAGGTACTTTTCCCCTCTGGCTTCTTTCAAGATTTTTCCTTGATCTTCTGCAGTTTGAATATGAGATAACTAGGTGTAGATTTGTGGGTATTTATCCAGTTTTGTATTCTCTGAGCTTTTTCAATCTATGAGTTTGATGCCTTTCATTAATTTTGGGGGATTCTGTTGTCATTATTGCTTTAAATATTTCCTCGGCTCCTTTCTCTCTTTACCTTCTGATATTTCTATTATGGGTCTATTGCCCCTTTTGTAATTGTCCCATAGTTCTTGGATATTCTGTTCTTTTTTCTTTTTTTTTTTTCTTTTAGTTTTGGAAGTTTCTACTGATATATCTTCAGTTTTCATTGATGGTTTCCTCAGCCATGTCCAGTCATTGATGAACCCATCAAAGGCATTCTTCATTTCTATTATGATATTTTGGCTTTCTACCATTTCCTTTTGATATTTTTCTTACAGTTTCTATTTCTCTGCTAACATTATCCATCTATTCTTTCATGTCCACTTTTTTCAAAGAGCAAGTAGTATATTTATCATAGTTTATTTATATTCCCAGTCTGATCATTTCTACATCTCTGCCATTTCTGAGTCTGGTTCTGATGCTTGCTCTGCCTTTTCAAACTTGTTTTGTTTTTTAGTATGACTTCTAATTTTTGTTTGAAAACTACACATGATGCACTAGTGAAAGGAACTGAGGTAAATAGGCCTTTAAAGTGAGATTTTATTTTCATTTGGCTGTGTTTACTATTTGCTATAGCTGTTGGAAATTGAAGGCTAAACGTTCCTTGGCGTCCTTGATTTTGTCTGGCCTATTTTCCTTGGATTTCCCTATAGACTTCTTAGATATCATCTGAGATGCACAGTTCTTTCAGTTGTATTCCTCATATTATAAAACAGAAGCCTTATTGATGTAGTGGCAAGGTGCTGGGGGACTAGAAGTGTTCTATAGTGTTGTGATTAGGCTTAAGGTTTTTATTGAGCCTGTGTTCCTGGGCTGTACCCTACACAAGTGCTTCTCAATATTGTTTTGTTTTGTTTTCCCCTTTACATGGGACAGGAAAGCTAGAGGGTGCTAGAATTGTGTATTCCCCTTCTCCAAGATTGGTTGGGCTCTGGTAATACGCCAGTAGGTTAGGCTCTGGTACAATAGTTTCTCTTGAGAGCAGGCTTTGTTAAGAAGAACAGAACGTTCTGGGCATATTTAAACGTGACTCTTCTTCCCTTTCTCCTGCCAGAAGATGAGGGGATTTTTCTGCAATCACTGTGAGAACTTGATAGGGCTTCTGGTAATAAAAGTCATAAAAGTGTGGGAGTCTCTGCCAAGACTGGACCCCTTTGGAATTTTGAACTCTCAAACTTGTCCCACTGAGCTTCCAACAGTTCATCAGTTTAAGTTCAGGTATTGCTATTCTAGTCCTAGTTCCCACAAAGTTTTCCTCTCCTGCATTTCTACTCTGGTAAATTGTATGCAAGGTTTCCAGTTTCTCTAGATCCTCACCAACATTCATTATTTTCCATTTTATTGATAATAGCCACCCTAATGAGTGTGAAGTGATATCTCACTGTGGTTTTGATTTGTATTTCTCTAATGACTAGTGGTGTTGAGCATTTTTACATTTGCTTATTGGCCCTTTGTATATTAGGTTAGGGTATTTGTATATTACTTTGCCCATTTTGTAACTAGCTTATTTGTTTATTTATTGTTGAGTTGTGGGTGTTTTATATACATTCTCGTTATTAATTCCTTATCAGATATGTGTTTTGCAAATATTTTCTGCCATCCTCGAGATTTTCTTCACACTCTATTGACAGTGTCATTTGATGCATAAAATATGTTAATTTTGATGAAGTTCAATTAAACTATCTCCCCTTTTTGCCTGGGCTTTCATTGTCATATCTAAGAAATAACTGCAAAATCCAGTGTCATGAAGACTGTCTCCTATGTTTTCTTCTAAGACTTTTATGGTCGTCACTCCTATGTTTAGTTCTTTAATCCATTTTGAGTTAATTTTTGCATATGGCATAACTTTAGGATCCAACTTAATTCTTTTGCATATGGATATCCAGTTTTCCTTGGAATATTTATTGAAAAGTCCATTTTTCCCATTGAATGGTTGGTACTCTTGTCAAAAATCTGTTGTGGATATTCGAGGGTTTATTTCTGGGCTCTCTGTTCTATTCCATTGGTCTATATGTCTTTATGCAAGTACCATATTCTTTTTGGTTATTGTTGCTTTGTAGTAAGTTTTGAAATCAGGAAATGTGAGTCCTTCCTATTTGTTTCTCATTTTCAAGATTTTTTTGGCTAATAGGAGTCTCTTGGGATTCCATATGAATTTTAAGATGGATTTTTCTATTTCTATAGAAAAAGTCACTGCGATTCTGATAAGGATTGCATTGAATCTGTGATCATTTTGGATGATATTGTCATCTTAACAATATTAAGTCTTCCAATCCATGAACACAGGATTCTTTGCATTTATTTAGGTCTTTAATTTCTTGTAGCATCATTTTGTAACTTTATGTGTACAAGTCTTTTGCCTCCTTGCTTAAATTTTTTAAGTATTTTATTCTTTTTGAAACTATTGGAAATGTAATTGTTTTCTTAATTTCTCTTTTGAATTGTTTGCTGTTCTTGTATAGAAATGCAACTGAATTTTGCATGTTGATTTCATATCCTGAAACGTTCCTGAATTTGTTCATCAACTCTAACAGGATTTTTTATGGATTCTTTAAGGTTTTCTGCACATAAGATAATGTCACCTGCAAAGAGAGATAATTTTACTTCTTCCTTTTTATTTGGATGCCTTTTATTTCTTTTCTTGCTTAATTGCTCTGTCTAGAATTTCCAGTAATATGTTGAATAGAAGTGGCAAGCATGGGCATCATTGCCTTCTTTCTGTCTTAGAGGAAAAGCTTTCAGTCTTTCACCATTTAGTATGATGTTAGTTGTGGATTTTCTTAACCTAAAACCAGGGAGACTGGGGTCTGCTAATGTTCCCCATCTATCTAATCAACCCAGAATATATCTGCCCTAGGAAGCTGGGAAGGTAAGAACTGCCACTCAGTAGTCAAACCAACTATAACAGCTCTCCCACGATATAGATGTGTGCCAGAAAGGGGGGCTGCACTCTTCACCAACTGTGCTGCCTATTTTGCAGAAGTTGTAGGTAGGGAAATGGGTGCTGCCCTGCTGCCACCACCCACTTGATATAGGCCTTCTATAACACAGAGCTGTGGAAAATGGGATCTGCCTATTTTCACCATCTGTCAAAACTACCCAGAAGAGCTGTTCCACTCTAGGTATCTGGGAGATATGGGAACTGCCTGACGCTCAGCTCCCAAGCTTGCTTAAACAGTTCTTCCACAAGGCAGAGCTGTGGATATGAGTATAGTGCCTAGCTCCAATTCCAAGGTTTCCCACTGTTCTTACTTATTTTCAATAGATTTTGTTGAATGAATACTTCTCAGTCTGTTGTAAACCCTTTGATCAATCTCTAGAACATTTGAATGATTGTACTTACTAATACTGATGAATTTAATAGTTGTCTCTCCAGGGAAGAGACTTCCATAAGGTCCTCACAGTGGCATTTTGGATGGGTTCTTACTATCTTGATGGTATCTTTGACACACAAAAACTTTTAATTTGATTAAGTCAAACTTATCTCTTAAAATTTTCTTGCTTGTGCCTTTTACATCATATCTAAGAGGGCTTTGCCTAACTCAATATTACAGAGGTGTACTCCTGTGCTTTCTTCTAGTTGTTTTAAAGTTTAATTTCTTATTATTCAGTCTTTGATCCATTTTGAGTTAGTTTTTGTGCATGGTGTGAGATAGGGGTCCAAATTTATCATTTTTCTTTTGGATATCCAATTTTCCCATCACCATATGTTGTAAAAGCTATTACATGAGCCTTATAATTCATGAATACATATGGGATATTTTCCATTTATTTACCTCTTCTTTAATTTATTTTAGCAATGACCAGGGATCAAACCCGTACCTCCGGCAGTGGAAGCACAGAGTCCTAACCACTGGACCACCAAGGAATTCCCTTTAGCAGTGTTTTTTAATTTTCAGTTTACACATCTTATACTTCTCTTGTTAAATTTATTCCTAAATATTTTATTCTTAAGTCTATTGTGAATAGGAATAAATTAGGAGGATGGGATTAACATATAAAAAGAAAATATCTATTGTGAATGGAAATGATCTTTTACTTTCATTTTCAGATTGTTACTTGTTTGTACATAGAAATAAAATTTATTTTTATATGTTGAACCTTGTATTACTTTTCTATCTAGTGTAACAAATTTCCACAAACTTAATGGCTTAAAACAATACTCTTTTATTTCACAGTCAGAAGTCTGGGTACAGTGTGGCTGGGTCAATTGGGTTCTCTTATTAGGATCTCACAAGGCCAAAATCAAGGTGCTGGCAGGGCTGCATTCCTTTCTGGAGATTCTGGGAAAGAATTTACTCCCAAGCTCATTCAGGTTTTGGCAAAAATCATTTCTTCCTTAGACTTTCTATGTGACCTTTCCGTCTTCAAGCCAACAATGGTGGTTTGAGTACTTCTTGTGTTTCAAACCCCTCTGACTATTCTTCCATCAGCCAGAAAAAAATTCTCTGCTTTTAAGGGCTCATGGGATTACACTGGGTCTGCCAAAATAATCTAAAATAATCTCCCTATTTTAAAGCCAAATGACTAGTAACTTTAATTATATCAGCAATGTCCCTTTTGCAATGTAATGTAACATTCACAGGTGTAACTCCAGGAGGTGAAGATCATGGGGCCCAGAATTCTACCTACCACAGTCTTGTTTCTTGCAAATTTGCTGAACTTATTTATTAGTTCTAGTAGTGCTTTAGTGGATTCCTTAGAGTTTTCTCTATATAAGATCATGTCATCTGCAAATGGAGATGGTTTCACTTTTCCTTTTCCAATTTGGATGCCATTTATTTATTATTTTGTCTAATTGCCCTGGCTATAACATCTAGGACAATGTTGAATAAAAGTATTGGGAGGAGACATCCTTGTCTTGTTCCAAATCTTAGGAAGAAAATATTTTGCCTCTCTCCATTTAGTGTGATGTTAGCTGTAGGTTTTTCATAGATGCCCTTTATTAGGTTGTGGAAGTTCCCTTTTATTCCTAGTTTTTTTTAGGATTTTTCTCATGAATGAGTACTGTATTTTGTCCATTGCCTTTTCTAAATTTATGAAGATGATCATGTGGTTTTTGTTCTTTATTCTATTAATATAGTATATTACATCATTTTGCTTTTGTGTTCCTAGGATAAATTCCACTTGGTCATGATATAATGATTGCTAGTGTTTTGTTGAGAATGTTGCATTTATATTCATAGTATTATTTCTTCTTTAACTGTTTGGTAGAATTCATCATTGAAGCCATCCGGGCCTGGGGTTTTCTTTGTGGAAAGATTTATAACTACTCATTCAATTTCCTTATTTGTTACCCATCTGATTTTGTTTAGAGAGATTGTATCAAGTACAGTGGCCCAGTAGTATACTTTAACTGGCATTGTTGCTGATCTGGCCCACTGTAGATGAGCTGAATACAATTGTCATTTTTAACTCATATGGTTGAACAGTTAGAATAGTTTCTTATGTTGGTGCTTTGGAAATCATGTCAGACATAGTCTGGTTGTAAATCATTTAATTTTAACCAGTAGTTTTAAAATTTAACAATGCCTACTGGCCTTTTCTTATCAGAAACCTTATAAACCCTTTCTTAAAAATCAAAAATGCCTAACAATCTTTAATTTTAATGTTTTTGAAGATTTTGCAAACTTTTCTTACACCTTGCAAAATATATGCACTCCAGATGGAGAAACTTGTCCTCTGTCCTCCCGTTTACTACAGGGCTGCTTCTGTTGTTTATATTTTTTCCTCTAAACACAAGTTCTCCTACTGGCTGTTTTTATATTTCTTTTCAGTGGAAATTCTGATATATGTTGGCTTCTTTTATTCAACCTGTAGACATTGACTAACTGCTATTTGCCAGGTGTTGTGCTAAGAGCTCTGATAGGAAATTTTTCTATGAGTAATCAGATTAGCTTGGCATATTACATGTATATTAAAAAAGTAACCCTGTGAAAAGGTATATGAAAATCTAGATTTAGGTTCATAAATGGACTACTAGGAGTACTGGTAATGTTTTTTTGGGTTTTTTTTTTTTTTTGCGGTATGCGGGCCTCTCACCGTTGCGGCCTCTCCCGTTGTGGAGCACAGGCTCCGGACACGCAGGCTCAGCAGCCATGGCTCACAGGCCTAGCCGCTCCATGGCATGTGGGATCCTCCTGGACCAGGGCACGAACCCATGTCCCCTGCATCAGCAGGCGGACTCTCAGCCACTGCCCCACCAGGGAAGCCCCTGGTAATGTTTTTATAATAGTCCAGTGAATGGACTCACAACACAGAGTAATTTGTACATATTTCATTTTGAAAAGAAAAACAAGAGGAGAGAATAATGGGATCTTACAAGTAAGCAGAAGAATATAGATACACATAGTTTACAAAGCTCTTCAATTCATCTTGTAACAAAGTCTTGATTCTTTCTCTTAGACCAGAAGATCAATTCAGAAGTTGTTAGAGTGGGAAAATAACAGATTATATCACAAGGTAAGAAAGTTTAAGCAAGTAAGTGTCCCATTCATACTTCCATTAATAAATTGAAAAAATGGGAATTTTTCAGGCCACAAAAGCATGGATTAGAGAACTAATACTCAATTTTTAATATATACCCTTTACAAAGTATTTTTAAATGCAATGTTTTGTATCTTATTCCTGGATTGTTGTTTGGCGATTTATTCAAATGTGTAGGTAATAATTAGTGTAAATTGCTATCAAAATTCTTAACAAACTTTACTTTCTTAGCTTGCTTTGCACTGGAAGTTGACTAAAAGGAAATGTGAAACTAGCAATATGATGGAGTATGTAAGTATGCAGTTGCCTTTAATTACATGTTTGGATTCCATCCTGAATGTTACATTGTACTATATTTATCATTTGTCAAATCTTCTTTCTACCTTTTTTCTCCTCAGCTTGAACTTTTGTCATTTGGAACATAGAGGTTTCCTTTCACCTTTTTTAGATTTGTAGCCAACATAAAATATCTTGAAAGCTGACAATTATTTAGATCTTAGAAAAATCTTAGCTAGTATGCTCAGATGAAAACATTGAATAACCTTAATCTTTTGTGTGTGTGTGTGTGTGTGTTACGCGGGCCTCTCAGTGTTGTGGCCCCTCCCATTGCGGAGCATGGCTCCGGACGCGCAGGCTCAGCGGCCATGGCTCACGGGCCCAGCCGCTCCGCGGCACGTGGGATCCTCCCGGACCGGGGCACGAACCCATGTCCTCTGCATCGGCAGGCGGACTCCCAACCACTGCACCACCAGGGAAGCCCCCCTTAATCTTCTTTTTAACATGGGTGGAAACCATCACATACGGTGATGGGCACAGCTGCTGCTGAACAAAATATTTCTAAATGTAATCTTGTCAAAACTTACATAAAATAGGAATTGACTTCTGAATTCTGGATTCCTTTCCCTGGCTCTTTTTTCTTAGCTGATATTTAACTTTCAGTGAAGAAACTATAGATCCTATTTTTTTTCACTAAAAGCTATGCAATCTTAGTCATAAAGCATAAATCCACATATAACCAAAGTGACAAATTCAGCATCATTAACATTCAAAAGAATATGAAATTTTTCCAAGCTTTAAATGCATGTAGTATTTACATGTACAAGCTTTTATATACATATAGTATATATTTAATAATAAACATTCCATTTCTATTTCATAAATAAGGATTATTATGTATCTTTCTCTACTTCGAATAGTTTTGGGGAAACTGTGCAAATGACCACAAATCTAAAATTCTCTATAGGTAAAATCTTATATAAACTATTGTAAGTTTATATAAATTTATAAACATCTTAAGTTTTTGTTATTATATTTCCAAACCTGTTTTAAATTAAAATGTTTTAATCCATTTGAACACTTTATTATTTTTTACGAGAAACTTCTAAAAGATAGTAATACTCAACCGATATTAGCTGCTTTAATTGGAAAATAGAGGGACGTAATATATATAAAGGTATTTCTTCTAATCCATGTAACAAAATTTTAATCCCTTCGACTTTGCTAAAAAAGAAAGGGGATGATTGAGGGAAGATGGGAAAAACATTAAAATGTAATAGGGTTTGCTTTTCTGCACCTAAACAGTTACTGTAAATCAGGTGATAAAAGCTATTAGCTACAGTAAGTAATTATGTTTTCCAGTTTAATTGCCAGTCTAATGATAATATGTGGTAAGTTCCTTTTGTAACTGTTTTCTATATTTCACTTGCTTTATAGTACAGGATCAAAATATAGGCCTGTGAAAAATGATTATAGACTCTCTGGGTTATATATAATTTATAGTAAATGAAAATTATTTTGTCAATATATTCTTGTTTATTTTTATTTTACAGGTAATACTAATAGAATTCTTACCAAAATATCCCATATTCCGACCTGACTGAGGGATTTTATTCAGTCACTTCTGTATTACCTGTCATTTCCTACCCTTAGTGCCTTGTAGATGATTTTGGAATGAAGATGGTCTCCTTTGCTGTGTTCAACTTATTCTTCATAATGGTAGAATATTCTCCTCACACTTTCATTTGTGTTGGTTTAAGAAGAAATTTTGCACATCTTTTTTGTTGTTAAATGAGGCTTGTGTTTTGCACTGTCAATTTTTAAATAAATACACACACACACATACATATATGTATATATATATATATATATATTGCCACTAAAAATAAACATCAGTGCTGGTGTTTAAAAAACAAAAACATGTTCTGAGCATGCTGCCTTATAATTTTCATACTCACTGTTTCAAAATATGCATCATTTTTCTAGGCTACTTAATGCTCTGTAATCCCTTACTGGACATACATAAATAAGCTTTTGGTAGCTTCTAGAAATGGTTTCACTCTTACCTGCTTTTAAAGGACATGTAATTAATAACACTGGTTTTGTCCTGCACTTTGCTAAATTATCACTTACGTTAGTGGATAAAATATTTAAACTCCTTAAGACTTGTAAATATTGTCTCTTTGTGTAATGTAAAATGTGATATGCCATGGTTTACAGAATGTAATGTTACTCTTAATGTATTGCCAACGATTCTGTGTAGATTTTAATATGAAGTTTGCAAGCATCCTTTTGAATGTAGAGACTGTTAACATGCTGTTTTATGGCAAAGCCATAATAAGTATGTTAAAAATTTCAGGTGTGGGCAGGGTTGCCCTTTGTAATGAGTGGATTAAAATTGAAATCATTGTCTGAGATCTGCATTGCACCTGAAACCAAGAACCTTATTTTTTCCATTTAATTCAGTAAATCCCATTTTGTCCTCTACCCCCACCCCCAAAAGAATTCATTTGACATCTGACACATTTCATAGCCTCAGTCTCCTCATTTATTTCCCTTTATGTATCCTTTCCTTCATTTGGAAATACACACAACTATGACCTTTAAGGAATATTTCAAGATTTCAGACATCTTAGGAGGTGTCTAGACCCCCCATGAAAGCCACTGCTAACCCCTTTCTGGAGTTATGATAATCTACTTTGAGAAAGAGAGAGAGCTAATTGAAAAGCTGTACCTAAAGTGGCTGATTCATAATTGATTAAATACTCTTAATCCTCTTTTTGAGGATCCTTTGTAAACATTTGGATATTATTAGTGAGGAAAGATAAGTATTTAGACAAAGCTATTTTAGTTTATAAATTAGCCACACGTTGCCTTTTCATTGGTATGTGCATATTTCTCTATTTCTCTTCTCATTATTATGAGAGCACCACACTCTAATTCTTCTAGATTTGAATTTTTAACATAATGAAAGCTTTACATTGCATTAATTCAACTTCAAATTTGTGCCTGTATATAGGCATTATTTGTAATTCTTAGTGCTAAAAATAAAAGTATCTGGGACTGAATATTTTATTTATCATCTTAGTCTTAATTGCTTTTAGTAAACTTTTTAAGGCAAACATTCATCCCAGTAAAGAGAACAATCATTTCTTCATACAAGGTCAAGCCTTTTAAAGCCACTTTTAAAATTTGTGCCTAATTTGAAATCCACAGTCCTAGACCAGTAAAAGAAGAGGGGGGAAAAAAGATACTATTTGATATGTGACTGTAATTTTTTGCGCAAACACTTTTCCACCTCCCTCTGTAGAACCCCGTTATTACCCCCGTGCCACCCAGAATCTCTAACTTTTAATATATTGTGTGTGCCTGCAAAAATCATTTGTCTGTCTGCTGCAAAATTGAAGGTGTATTTTTATAGACAAAGTGGAAACCTCTGAAAATGCATACCAAATGTCTTGTTTTCTAGATAAGGTCAGGGAAAAATTGTATCTATGGTTTATGTTCCAGCTAGTATCATCAGGTTTATGCTTCAAACTGTGACAGTTTAATACCAAAATTGATTTCTAGCATAGTACAGAATTTCTAATTATCACTGATAGAATAATTAATTTTAAGTGTCAACCCTTATAATCTCATTTTTTCCTGTAAACTTAGAATTTGGCCATATGATGGTCATAGTAACTTTTTCTGCCATGTATAAATCACACTTGTTTTGCTCAAAGAATAGCAGGAAGTAGTGAATTGTTTCCATAAAACAAATAATGAGACAGGAATAGAGTGCATCTGGAGGTGACAGAGTATATAATTCAAGTTACAGTAGTATTTATCATAAAAAGCATTTACCAGCATGTGTAAACTTAATTTTAAAACCTCCTCTAGGTACTTCCCTGGCGGTCCAGTGGTTAAGAGTTCATCTTTCAATACAGGGGGTGTGGGTTCGATCCCTGGTTGCAGAGCTAAGATGCCACATGCCTCGCAGCCAAAAACCTAAAACATAAAACATAAGCAATATTGTAATAAATTCAGTGAAGATTTTAAAAAATAGTCCACATCAAAAAAATCTTTAAAAAAAATAAAACCTACTCTAATAGCTCTTAAATTTATTATCTTACTGTTCATTATGCTGGTCAACTCATTTTCTTGAACTACTCAGAAAATACACAATTTTCTTTTTTTCTTTCTTCTATGACTGCTTTTTCAAACTCTTTTCCTTTGGAGGGGACTGATTAGCAGTTGAGTATTGTGGAGTCCTTTAAGGGATTTGTTTTCATTTCAGTGGTATTGGCAGCAGTGAATGCTAAAATGACAGAGTACACTGTGGACATTAACTTCTCCCCCACTGACCTTTTTTTCTTACATCCTCAGGATACAACATGTCAAGTTAATAAAGTATTTTTGTGACAGTTGTTTTTAGATTGAAGAAACTAATTTTGAATTTCTTTGTTACATAATATTTCTTTATGAAACCTGCATAGATGTTTCCAGAGAAAATAACATGTACCTTACAAAGCTTTGAGGTTACAAGTTAAAACTGTTCCTTCTCTGACTTTCCATTATGCATCTCCACCTCCATAAATTGTGTATAAAATGAAATAAGCTTTAACATTTTTCAGCTACTTTTTGTTCCCTTCTACCTGCTATGTTAATTTAGGAAAGAGACCATTGTAGTTAAATGTTAGAAGTAGATGGAGAAGTGCCTTGTCTTCTTTGAATAAAGATAACATTTTATGCTGAAGGAAGCAGAATGAATGAATTGGTAAATCATTATATTTACAGCCATCCTTTTCAGCTAAGTGTAAGAATATTTTGGTAGTACATTATATTTCTTCTATTTATTATTTAAAGCTTGTTTCCTTGGTTTCCCCCAATCATGAGATATATTAGTGAGAAAATATTACAGAACAGGACTGTCAGTCACTTACATAACTAGTATAATTCTGATGCTAGTAAACATGTAATTTAACATGGTTCTGGAAAAACAATGGTCTTTGAAGCTCTACCAAAACCTACTTAAGTATTTAACACACATGAAATTCATATTATTATGACCTATAAACACTAATGTCTGATCAGCTAATCAAACTGTGTTACTGTTCAGCACTCTACCATTTTAATGAAATTTATTCTTGTTTTCTCATAATTTGAGTGAAGTTCCATGACATTTGTAAGCCTTCAAACAAATGGGGATTTTTTTAATGTAAGAGAGCTTTAAAAAAATCATTAGAATTTTGTTTACAAATAAATTGCCACTTAAAAAATCAAACCCCACTACTTAAACATAAAGCCTCCAAATAGTATTTTATTAGAATTGACTATATTGACCTGAGGGGATATACAAATTGTATACACCCATTTAATTGGAGCAGCTTCACATAGTGGAAATACTTTCTGCTAATTTGATAAGATGCTCAAATTCATTGAAATTAGGTCCTCTTATGCCTATAAAATTCTGCTTTAATCCATTTTGCAACAATTGTCAAGTTGTTTGGGTTACTTTAAATGGTGAACTATTGGAAAATTTACCACAAAAAATGAATAGATTTTATTAATAATACCTGTTCATGTAATATGTGGACTAAATATAAGGAGATTCATATATATATATGTATGTATATGTATACATCTCCATATCTTGCCCCCAGTTTCTCTTTCCTGATTCTGAGCCAGCCTTTTCATGTTTATGATGGCAACCTGAGAATATGTTCCATTTTCTGTGGACTTTGTCAGATTCATACTATATGAGGAAATGATCTAATGGGCTCCAGGCAAGTCACTTACATTACATGTCAGTCTCTTCATCTGTAAAATCATGGGATTGAACCTAGAGCTGGACAGAAAATTAGAGGTCACCTGACATTCTGTGATTCTAGGAATCCTAGGGAATGTTTACAGGATCTCAGAATGATTTTTCACAAATCTACTACCCTTGGTGGAAACTCTCAGTGCCCTGCACACAGTAAACGTTTGATTTGCCAACTGGATCCTAGCTGATGTGTGTTCATATCACACAGACTCAACCTGATGCCTGCTAGACCTCAGCCCCTCCATGGTGATATGAATGATTGCAGTTTCCATAGGAACTGAGGAATGAGGTCTATGGGCTTTACCTACATGAAATCTGACTATATGCAGTTGGTACCTGGGCAAGAATTATGGCTGTGACAACAATGGAGATATGATAGGACCCACTTTGACATTAATGTGAAAAAGAGTTTCATATCCTATCCAATATCTGCTTCAGTGTCTTATTTAGTTCCATATCTTCAAAAACATCTGTTGGAACAAATTGGTAATATTAGATAGAAAGGAAAGTGGTATAGAAGTCAAACCCAAGTCACTTCTGGTTTAATTTGTAGCTCTGCTGCTTAATTCCTCTGTACCTCATGTCCTCATTGTGGAAGTGGGGAAAATAATCTGGACCTACCTCACAGGGGAATTGAGGATTTTTTCATATATTAATGTGCTTTTGAAATTGACTGAAGGATATATTGTACATCATAATTTGGTGATTTCTAAATAGAGTCCTTTAAATCTATGTTGTTATGTTTTCTTTCTCAGTCACACCTTACAGAATGAGTATTACAGTTAATCTATTTTTTGGTAGTAATTTTTGTTATTAATCCCTTATGTGTTAACATGGGTAGCTGTGTTATATTAATACTTGATTTAGGGAGGAAAAGCACGTGGATATAAACCAATGGTTCTCAACTTGGGGCAGATGAAAATAGCAGTGGGGTCGTTCTTGAACCTTTTTCAGTATTTCAAAAAGTTATACTACAAACCATACATTTACCCAAAATATTCCTACTGCACAAGCCAACTAAGACATTGAATTACACACATTTGCTTATATTTCTTTGATTCTAACACTGGTTATCATACACTGATCAGAAACTGTGAATGGCGGTTATGCTTTTGATTAACTTTTTAAATGAGAAAGCCTATTGTTACATGCAATTTAATAAATAAAATACTTGAAAATATGGGGAAGGAATAATAAAGAGATCCTTATGGTAAAAATGTTGGGAGCCACTTTTATAAAGGAACCAAGATTATTTGACCTCTACAGGTTGCTTACCTAGTCCCTAAATAATGAAATGCTAGAGTGTGTGTGTGTGTTTTGGCTAGATTGGGCTATATAACTTCAGGTTAGAATTTGTCTTCACTTTTTTCTGTTTCAGGATGATATAACTGAGCTAATTTATCTGGGTGTGTATGTGTAAATCATACATACACACACATATAGGATCACAGATGTGGAAAGTGTTATAATGTCATGTTCTAGCATTGGAGTAAATATCAATATCTGAGTCTCAAAGTAGTTCTGTTTATAAAGTCAACATGAGTCAAGGCAATAATTTCTCAAATGTTCCTTTTATTCCTGCTTATTTTGTTTGCTTTGATCTTTGCTTAAGTTTTTAATTTTTCATTTTTATAGTAAGCAAATAGTGTAAAATTGATTTAATACCTGGACTTTGAAACAAGTTACAAATGTTTGAAGTTATATAATCTACAAGCTAGTTTGCCATCCTTGGACTAGCCACGTACAAATATGAGTCTCAGCTACAAAAACAGGAAATCCTGGTAGCTAGAAGGTGGGCATTGATAGAAATATTTGTTTGAAAAGCCTAGGATTTCTACTTTTTGGCAGAGGATTCCTGTTGGGACAGTTTTACCAAAAAAGGATAAAAATGAATATGTCCATTTAAGCCGAGAACTTTCATGCATCTTGTATTGTTATATAGCCTGTGGAATGAATCATTTTTCTCCCTTGAGTTCGGGAGTGACTCCCCTGGAAGAACTCAACCTATATACAGCTGTGCCAAAATGAAGGATACCTGCCTCTCTGAAACTTTCACTGCTGCTTCTGTCGTTGTTCACTTGTCAGATATTAAATTTTATTATCTCAGGATGCAAAATTACAATAAAGTGCAAATCTGTATTAATGAATTGTGTGTTCTTTGGTGCATCTTCCTTTCTTCTTTCCATTTCCTGCTTTCATCATTATAAAGTACTTAAGGATTCCTTTTAAAATGTTTGTTTTGCATATTGCCCCTTCCCACATTTGCTAGTGTTATGTCTAACCCTGTAAGCAATTCATGCTATCTGTTGGCTTTGGGGGCCTTTGTTGTGCCCAGTGTTTGGCATTTGGCTAAGTAGGAATTTGTTTCTAAACAACTTTGCATTCACCCTGCATGCCTACTTGTGAACTATAAAAATAAAAGTACAAGTGGAGTTCCACCTTACCAAGCATAATGTTTTAGTGCAAGAAATGTTGAAATGTGAAGCTACTTGGTGCAAAAGTTTTGACTCTTGTTAGCAGACTATATAAGACACTCAAGTGTTAACATTCTACTTGAGTTATTATTACTCAAGGTGATTAACATGCAGTAATATTATATTTTTTAAAAACTTATCCCAAACTTTTACAAATTTAGCAAAACAGCAAATGTAATATAATAAGAAAAACTGTTTGATGTTTCCCAGTATCTTTGGTAATTGTACTGAATATTTCAAAAATACTTTAAATTTCAAAATGTTAAAGCAGAGATGACACACTTAAACCTACAGAGAAGTTTCATGTTTTGTTTTAAAATTCTTTTTTGAAACTTTACTATGTGGATGGATAAAAATCTATACTTTTCATTGATAACTTCTTGGATGTGGAGTACGATATGCTATGTAGGAAATACTTTTACATCGCATTTAATATTATTGAGGGCAGAAGCCACATGCCTTTAAATCTGTCATTAAATAACATTTACCACTTTATGGGATGCTTCACTTACCTAAATGTAGGAAATTCTCTGGGAGATAGAGAATTCTTCAGTTGTAATTACCATAAATCTGAGTTGTAATCCCTGTTCTATCATCTGAGTGACCTCTAGCAAAAATCAGGACCCTCAGTGAGCCTGAGTTTACCCATCATCTCCAAGGTAAGAGGTTTGGTTAGATCAAGGTTTTCAAACTAAGCTATAACCAGTCCTCAGACACACGTGTCTTTTTGACCTGCAGAATTTTTTTTCACACATTTTGAATTAGTTGCCAGCATTTAAGAGACTTCACGTAGAAATCCAGATTTCTGGCTTCCCTTGAGAAATTCCACATGTGAACAATCAGCAAGAGCTGAGTAGCAACCTGCCCCTTTTTGATGGAGCATTTATTTTCTTACTTTTTTTGTGGGGGGGTGGGGTGCGGGGGGAAATGATTGATAAACTTGACCACGTAGAGTTGAAGCAAAATTGATATTTACACATGCCACAAACAAAGACAATGCCAACAAATGGGTGTGGAGAATATTTGTGGAAATACATGTGTAATAAGAATATTGACATCAGCATTACTCATTATAATAACAGAACATTTGGAAAATATAGCCATTAAGAGGTACCAGGTAAGTAAATTTCTGTACATTCACACAATGCAATGCTATCAATTTGTGTTTTGGTTTCTTTTTTTCCATTATAGGTTATTACAAGATATTGAATATAGTTCCCTGTGCTATACAGTAGGACCTTGGTGTTTTTCTATTTTATATATATTGTGTGTATATCTGTTAATCCCAAACTCCTAATTTATCCCTCCACCCCTTTCCCCTCTGGTAACCATAAGTTTGTTTCTATGTCTGTGAGTCTGTTTCTGTTTTATAAGTAAGTTCACTTATATATTTTTTTTAGATTCCACATATAAGTGATATATTTGTCTGACTTCACTTAGTATGGTAATCTCTAGGTCCATCCATGTTGCTGCAAATGGCATTATTTCATTCTTTTTATGGCCAATATTCCACTGTATATATATATATATACACCACATCTTTATCCATTCATCTGTCGATGGACACTTAAATTTCTTCCATGTCTTGGCTATTGTAAATAGTGCTGCAATGAACACTGGGGTGCATGTTTCTTTTCGAATTAGAGTTTTCTCTGGATATATCCCCAGGAGTGGGATTGATGGATCATATGGTAAGTCTATATTTTGTTTTTTTAAGGAACCTCCATACTGTTTTCCATAGTGGCTGCACCAATTTACATTCCTGCCAACAGTGTAGGAGGGTTCCCTTTTCTCCACACCCTCTCCAGCATCTATTCTTTTTGATGATGGCCATTCTGACTGGTGTGAGGTTTGAGCATTTATTTTCTGTTTTTCCAATGTCATTACTATTCCCTCTTGTCTCCCTGAAACTCAGCTTATTTTGTTTGTCTTATGGTATAGTCAGAAAGGAAGCAATATATTTCTCGATCCCATATCTCTTTCAGAATTATGGAAAAAATACAGACCATGATAGCTACGTGTATTATTTTTTAATATTTGGTGGGATGGGGGATGGAGAGAGTGCCTTTTTGTGGAAAGGAAGTGTTTTCTTACAAATGACCTATGCGGTTGAAAACTGTCGCCTGCCATATCAGTAAACAACGGATGTTGCAGCCATCAAACCAGCAACCACTGCAGCCACCCCCAACTGTGCACCCTGAGGGGATTCAAGATGGAGAAAAGCAGGATACTGCTTATCAAAAGAATGATTTCAATGAGCCCAGACTCTTGCATCTACCCATATAGAAAAACGCTAAATTCATTAACTTGAGATGTTCGGCTTTCTTTAACTAATCTTTTGATGTTCTGACTACCTGGTTTTTATTGCAAAGCTCCTATATATCCTGGCTCCTCCCTTACCTCTTCAGATCAGTCCCTCAGAGCTCTCTGAGAGGCTGTCATCTGGGTTTAAGACCTCAGTTTTGTCCACCAAATGAAACATAATTCTCAACTTTTAGGTTGTGCATTTTTTTCCGTTGACACCTACTGCATTCATTGATGTTACCTGGTGATGATGGACACTTGATTTAATGATTCCATAAACTAGACAATCTGTAAAGCCTCATTTAATTCTGACATTCTGAGTGTCCATGAGGTGATTTTGTAACATTGGTATATTTCAAATTATTTGCCTTTTAAGGTCTGTATATGATGATGAATTGCTGGTGTTAATAAAACTGGTCACACTTCCAAGTACAATAGTGGCATCAAAGACCCCATCTAGTGAAACAGCCACAAGCAGGGAGGACCAACGTGTTATTTTAGAACTGATCTTTCCTTCATAACTTTCAACAAAATTTGGTCATCCATCCAAAGCAGCACCTGCTTTGTTATCTCACAAGAGTAATATTGCCCAAGGTGATAACACCATGTTAAGGACTCTAGGTAGGAATCTATAAAACCTGTCCTATGTATTGTTATTTAGATAGGACTCCTGATTGTTTTTTTCTCACGCTATGTTGAACCAAAATTATATTATTTTTTTTTGAAAAACATTTCAAAAGTAAGTTAGACTCAATATGTTTAGATAATGCAACCAGAACTGTCAGTTTATGATTTAATAAGGATCTGTATTAGGGTCTGATGGATGGGGCTTCCCTGGTGGCTCAGTGGTTGAGAGTCCGCCTGCCGATGCAGGGGACGCGGGTTCGTGCCCCGGTCTGGGAAGATCCCACATGCCGCGGAGCGGCTGGGCCTGTGAGCCATGGCCGCTGAGCCTGCGTGTCCGGAGCCTGTGCTCCACAACGGGAGAGGCCACAACAGTGAGAGGCCCGCATACCGCAAGAAAAAAAAAACTAAAAAAAAAAAAAAAATACTTGCTTCCACTAGAAAATATATGAAATAGAAGTATGAAGAATAAAATTAAAATCTCCCATAATTTTACCATATGCTACCATTTTAACATCTTTAAATTGCATAGCACTTTTATATGTGTGTATAGTGCATTTATTACAATTTTAATTATATTGTATATTGTATGCTGCTTTTACACTTTCATATTTTCCCATGTCAATACATAATCTTTGAAACTAACAGCAGAACAATGTTTGAATATGCCATAATTTAGTCATTTAACTTTGGTATTTAGTCTGTTTTCAGTGTTTTGCTATTATAAATAATGACTTCATCAGCATCTTCATACATAAATCTTTACCAGAATCTGATCATTTCCTTTGGATATATTTTTACAAATTGATTATTGGGTGAAAGGGTTGAAGTCTTTATAGCTCTTGGTATACATTTCAAAATTGTTTTAGGAGAGGCATGAGAGATATGACACACAGAAACTGAGTATTTCTGTCTTACTCTGGATAGATGGGGAGAATTAAGAGCAGGAATTAATATAGACACACTACTTATTAATACACACACACTTAGAGGTGCTAATTGAGGTGGGGTACTGGCGAAAATTGGAAGGATCAAACTCGCATCCCCAGCAGCTACAAATAGAACAGAGGATCCTTGTTCCTCCAATCGAGGGCACGTGGAACACCATCCTCAGCCCTGCAGAGCTGTCCCTAAAAGTCAGTGCTAGTGGCCTTGTCCCTTGAAGGAAGCCACCAGCTCTCAAATTCTATGATTTACAGACCTCTGATAGCTCAATGAAAAGCATCAGCAAATACAATTTGTGACAGTCTAAAATTATCTCCCCTCCCTTCTTTCAGCAGTCAGATGGGAAAGCAAGCTGCCTAATTCCATCTCAAACATCGACAACAGGCTTCGATCGCCATGTTTGCCTACTGTTTCCTTTGACAGCTTTTTAAATTTGACTTTATGAAAGAGACTTTAGTCACAAATTATTCGCCATATTCTGTGTTCCTATAGCCTTCTCATTCCCTTGAAATTGCTGCCTCTTACCGCTTTACCAATTGTAGGAAGGCTGTCATGATTCAGAGAAAGAAGCATTGGATTTATATTATATTTATTGTAGACCTGGCCTTATGCTTCCTGCCTGCCATTTCCGTCTAGACAATCTTGGGAAAGTAGTTTAACTCTTTTAGCCTTGGTGTGACAGGAATAATTACACCTAAGATAATTGTTAGGACTAACAATTATGCGAAAGAGCTGGGAAGATATCAAATCACAATATTTTTGTTTCTAGTGAAGAGTAATTTCACCATCTATGCCTTCTGATCGGTACGTTAATCCAATTCTTTCATCAGGATTGTCTACACTGCTTATATTAAATATGTTGACCATTCAAAACTCCACCAAGGTAATGGGCCTTAGTTCTTTTTACTTAGGGGCTCTCCTCAGGTTCTTTGGCCATTCTTTGTACACCTGTAATGTGCATGACCCCTGCCATGTCTACACAGCATGTGATCTCTACCTTGTGGGAGCTAACTTCTAAGGTGGCACACTTCGTTATTTCATTCTTTCATTTATTCAGTCAGTATTTAGTAAGCATTTAATATGTGCCAGGTTCAGCATTAAGCATTCTTCCTACACTGTTTTGTTTAAGTCTATGTTCTTAACCACTATGCTATTCTGACATCATATACTGCTTATGAGTATACACATGTACACATTTCTATATTTTATATATATGCACAATAAAGTAGATTAAATAGCGAAAACATTATTCCTGAGATCAACTTTGCATTCTACTTTTGTTGTGTGATTTTTTTAATGTTTTAAGCAGTTTGGAGTAGAACTGAGTCACTGGGTAGGAGGCAGAGGGCAGGAGTGAAGCCAATCAACAAGCAGAACTCTGAGATAGCTGGGAATCCAGTCTTTATTTCTCTTGTCTGGGAAATACTTATGGTTTGGCAAGGGGTTTCACAGATGAAAAGTGGGCAGGAATACAGATGCTCAGAGTGGCATAGATGATGATCAGAATGATAGGCAGAGGGAAATCAAAGGAAACCTTGAAATGCTTTCAATGATTAATGAATTTTCAATGAACTAAGATAGGATGTACACAATGGGGGCCAGACAGCAAGAGTGATGAATTACAAACAAGGGCTGTTAATCTTGGGTGCTGGAGAAATTTTCAGTGACCCATTTTCTTCTGGCTGAAGGGGAAAATTCAAATATATGAACCTTTCAACTAGATTCTCTTAATATCCATATTTGAAGGGAAACCTACCTACAGTCTGAGCCCCAATTTCCATGATATCTTTAATATCAGTAAAAGAGCTTAATGAGTAATAAATTATAACATTATATTATAAAATCTTTAATTTTATTTGTCTTTCTGTTTGCTTTTATCTCTGTCTCAACTTTGGCTTCTATTCATCTCTGTCTCAACATTTTTTTTTTTTTTTGCTCAAAGTGCTGGAAACAGTCAACAAATAAATCTGTGCTAGCAAAGGAGAATGGGAATTCTCCTGGTACCTCCCTTAGTTATCTATTTTATACATACTATCAATAGTGTATATATGTCAATCCCAATCTCCTGATTCCTCCCATCCCCCCTTTCCCCCTTGGTATCCATACATTTGTTCTCTACATTTTTGTCTCTATTTCTGCTTTGCAAATAAGATCATCTGTACCACTTTTCTAAATTCCACATATATGCATTAATATACGATATTTGGTTTTCTCTTTCTGACTTATTTCACTCTGCATGACAGTCTCTAGGTCCATCCACATCTCTACAAATGACCCAATTCCGTTCCTTTTTATGGCTGAGTAATATTCCATTGTATATATGTACCACATCTTCTTTATCCATCCTTCTGTTGATGGACATTTAGGTTGCTTCCATGTCCTGGCTACTGTAAATAGTGCTGCAATAAACACTGGGGTGCATGTGTCTTTTTGAATTATGGTTTTCTCTGAGTAAGTGGCCTGGAGTGGGATTGCTGGGTCATATGATAGTTCTATTTTTAGTTTTTTAAGGAAGCTCCATACTGTTTTCCATACTGGCTACACCAATTTACATTCTCACAACAGTGTACCAAGTTTCCCTTTTCTCCACACCTCTATGAGGTGTCCCAAAATCTGCTAAATAGTCTATCATTTTTCATTCTTCATATGCCTCCAGCCATAAAGAGAAAGGCTGATAAGGTTGGTGAATGGCACGTCTCTATCAACTGCAAAGATCCTTTTTCTTTACCTCTAATATTATAAGTTCTGACCCTGAATGTGAAAAAACTTGACATCACTACACATAGTATGATTTGAGAACGATTGCAGGGTGCATTATCCATAAACATCCCTCTAGCTTACCTGCCACAGTGCCTAAAGTTTATACTATTAATCATTCTTCTAGGTTAGGGCACTCTTGCCAGAAGGTCAATTATATAGCAAGGAATAGAGGGTGAGCTATTAACACACCTGCTGTCACTTGGGAAAGCAGCAGACAGAGCTCTGAAGAACTGAGCTCAGGGTAAAGACATATTAATAAATTATGGGTGGGGGAGCCCAGAATATAGGATAATCTCCCAGTGAGAGCCCCTGGGTACAGTAATGCTAAAGACTAGATTTTCCTTTTTCAAAATGGCAGTCAGATTCTTGTCATGCATATATTTGATAAATTTAAGAAATATATTTATAAGCAATATATAATTAAAAGAGCACTGGGTTGGGAGACAGAAGATCTGAGTTCTATTAGTAGTCCAGAGTGGTCTGGGAGAGAACCCCTTTTTCCTTTCTATTTCCTGTATGTCAAATGTGAAAATTAAATTAGACGATATCATAGATCATAATGGGTGCTAAATCTTTGATTCCCATAGTGGGTCAGTTCAATTGCCTTGATGTCTAGTGTAGATATGGCATAAACTAATGCTTTCATTACTCCTTATTTACACTGTGGCTGGTAATGTTAAAAGAACCAAGAACTCCTTGGCCTAGTAAGAACCCAAGCAGTTGGAACTGTCATACTTTGAAGAGGGACATGAAGAAAAAACCTAGGACCAGAGAAAGTCCATCAAAGTAATTTAAAGGGAAAGAAGTGGGAGTGATGACAGGGAGATGGCTGAATAAGATGTGGTTTATATATATACAATGGATTATTACTCGCCATAAAAAAGAATGAAACCTTGCCATTTGCAATGACATGGATGGACCTAGAGGGTATTATGCTAAGTGAAATAAGTCAGACAGAGGAAGACAAATACTGTATGATCTCACTTGTATGTGGACTTTAAACAAAACAAATGAAAACATAACAAAACAGAAACAGAGACATAGATATAGAGAATAAACAGGTAGTGGCCAGAGGGGAGGGGCTTGGGGAGAAGAAAGAAATAGGTGAGGGAGATTAAGAAGTACAAACTTCCAGTTGCAAAATAAATGGGTCACAGCTATGAAGTGTACAGTGTGGGGAATATAGCCAATAACTATGTAATATCTTTGTATGGTGACATATCATAACTAGACTTATCATAGTGATCACTTTGAAATGTATAGAAATACCAAATCACTATGTTGTGTAACAGGAACTAACATAGTGTTGTAAGTCAATTGTACTTCAAAAACAAACTAACTCATAGAAGAAGAGATCAGCTTTGTGGTTACCGAAGGAGGCGGTGGAGGGAGGGGGAATTGGATAAAGGCATTCAAAAGATACAAACTTCCAGTTATAAGATAAATAAGTACTACAGATGTAATACACAACATGATAAATACAATTAACTCTGCTGTGTGTTATATATGAAAGTTGTTAAGAGAGTAAATCCTAAGGGTTCTCATCACAAGAAATTTTTTTTAATTTCTTTAACTTTGCATCTATATCAGATGATGGATATTTACTAAAGTTATTGTGTTAATCATTTCATGATATATATATGCTGTACTCCTTATACAGTGCTTTATGTCAATTATATCTCAATAAAACTGGAAGGAAAAAAATGTCCTGCACTTGTATACCTCCCTCAGCAACAGCAATTTGGCATCCATCTATGGACAAAAGTACCTTTGTGGGAGCTGTGGGACCCAGCACCCAATGCCTAAGGGCCCAGGAGGAATATTGCCCACCCATATGTCAGATTATAGCCATACAGTACTTGGTCCCAGCTGTGGACCCTCAAATGCACCATGACCCAACTCCAGCACCTCTTGGCCATTGTCTGGGAGCCCCTGGAGAACAAACAGACTTAGATAATCACCCACAAATGAGAGAGCCTTTGTGGAAGTCCAGTGGAGAAGTCCCAGCACACTTTTGGAGAAAAAAATCTGAGATTATATGCATTGGAGAGGGTGAGGAACACATTGACTTTACCAGTGTTCAATGCCAAGACAGTCCTTGGCTCATGATTTCTCCTGCAGGGAAGAGTGAGAGTGTGTGAGTGCGTGACTTCTCCAGTTGTGCAGAGCACTGCCAAAGAGACCCATTTCTCTCTCATTCCATCTAGAGTCCTGAGTTGTGAGCTGGAAAACTAAGGGGCAGTGAGCAGCTGGGAGAACAGCAGCCAGTGTTTGGAAAGTATCAAAAGAATAGAATCTTAATAATGACATCATGGACTACACCGGGAGGCCCTCAAATGAGCCCCTGAGACTTCTCGTGTGTAGATCTCCCCAGATAGCTGAAGGTCATCCCAGTGTTTTATGTACCTCACCCACATTATCCTCCACCTCATGGCTGACCCCCTGCAAAAGGGAGGCTGCCAGAAATTGGACTGGTGCATTGCAGGATTGAGAGAAGGCATACAAGCTTAAGAATTCTGCCACAAGAGGGAGCAAGAGGCACAAAGCAGCTGTATTCATAGAAGATCTGAGAAAGCCTTAGAATCTCTAATAAGACAACAGAAGTTATTTCTCTCCTGAAGTCAGTTAGTAAAGACTGGAGGAGGTGACTTCTACTTTAAATGCAAAGATAGCAATGCAAGACTTCAAGGAACACATAAAATCAAGGAAACATGCCACCACTAAATGATCACAATAGTTTTCCAGTAATCAACCCCAAAGACATAGAGATAGTCAATTTACCTCATAAAGAATTCAAAATAGCTGTTTTAAGGAAACTCAATGAGCTACAAGAAAGCACAGACAATTCAACAAAATCAGGAAAATAACACACAAACAAAATAAGAAATTTAACAAAGAGATAGAAATCATTTAAAAAAGAAAGAACCAAACAGAAATTCTGGAACTGACAAATATGGTGAATAAAATGAAAAATGCAATAGAGAGCATCAACATCAGAATGGATCAAGAAGAAGAAAAAAAAATCTGTGAAGTAGCAGAGAGACTGTTTAAATAACCCAGCCAGAGAAGAAAAAGAAAAAAAGAATGAAAAAAAAGTAAAGAAAGCCTATGTAAACCATGCACTATAATGAAAATAAGCAATGAGCAAATTATTGGAGTCCCAGAAGGAAAAGAGAAGGAAAAGGAACAGAAAGCTTATTTAAAGAAATAATGGCTGAAAATATCCCAAATTTGGGGAAAGATTTGGACACCCAAGTTTGTGAAGCTAATAGGTCCCCAAACAAACACAACTCAAGAAGATCTTCTCCAAGACACTTTGTGATAAAACTGTCAAAAATCAAACACAAGGGGCTTCCCTGGTAGCACAGTGGTTGAGAGTCCGCCTGCCGATGCAGGGGACACAGGTTTGTGCCCCGGTCCGGGAAGATCCCACATGCCACGGAGTGGCTGGGCCCATGAGCCATGGCCGCTGAGCCTGCGCGTCCAGAGCCTGTGCTCCACAATGGGAGATGCCACAACAGTGAGAGGCCAGCGTACCACAAAAAAAAAAAAAAAAAAAAACACAAGGAGGATCTTAAAATCATCAAAGGAAAAGAAGCTTATCACTTACACAGGAATCCCCATAAAGCTATCATCAGATTTATCAAGCCAGGAGAAAATAGGATGCTATATTCAAAGTGCTGAAAGAAAAAAAAATGTCTAAAAAAAACTTTAACTGGCAAAGTTGTCCTTCAGAAATGAAGAAGAGATAAAGATATTTCCAGATAAACAAAAGCTAAGGGAGTTCATGACCACTAAAACTTTTTTTATAAGAAATGCTGAAAGGAGCACTTCTAGCTGAAATTAAAGTATGCTAATTAGTAACATGAAAACATAAAAAATATAAAATGCACTGGTAAATGTAAGTATATAATCAAATTCAGAATATCTTAATACTGTAATATAGAAGTGTGTTAACCACTTAAATATTACTAATAAGATTAAGGGATGAAGTATTAAAACTAGCTATACCTATGATTATTTGTCAATAAATACACAATAGAAAAAGATAAAATGTGACATGAAAAACACAAAAGGAAGCAAAATTTTATTCTTTTTTATGGTTGAGTAGTATTCCATTTCATATATACCAATCTTCTTTATCTATTCATCTGTTGGTGTATGCTTAGTTTTCTTCCATCTCTTGCCAATTGTAAATAATGCAGCTATGAACATTGAAGTGTATGTATCTTTTCGAATTAGTGTTTTTGTTTTTTTCAGATATATACCCAGGAGTGGAATTGCTGGGTCATATGGTAGTTCTATTTTTAGTTTTTTGAGAAACCTCCATACTGTTTTCCATAGTGGCTGCACCAATTTACATTCCCACAAACAGTGTACAATGGTTCCCTTTTCTCCACATCCTCACCAACACTTGTTATTTGTGTTATTTGTGTTTTGATGATAGCCATTCTGATAGGTGTGAGGTGATATCTCACTGTGGTTTTGATCTGCATTTCCCTGATAATTCAAGATGTTGAGCATCCTTTCATGTGTCTGTTGGCCTTCTGCATGTCCTCTTTGGAAAAATGTCTATTTGGGTCTTCTGCTCATTTTTTAATAGGGTTGTATGTTTTTGTGATGCGGAGTTGTATGAACTCTTTATATATGTTGGATAGTAATCCTTTATCATTCATATCATTTGCAAATATTTTCTCCCATTCAGTAGGTTGTCTTCATTTTGTTTATGGTTTCCATTACTGTGCAGAAGCTTTTAACTTTAATTAGGTCCCATTTGTATATTTTTGCTTTTATTTCCTTTACTTTGGGAGACAGATCCGAAAAAAAAAAAATACTGCTGTGATTTATGTCAAAGAGCATTCTGCTTATGTTTTCCTCTAGGAGTTTTATAGTATCAGTCTTACATTTAGATCTTTAATCCATTTTGACTTTATTTTTGTGTAGGGTGTTACAGAATGTTCTAATTTCATTCTTTTACATCTAGCTGTCCAGTTTTCCCAGCACCACTTATTGAAGAGACTGTCTTTTCTCCATTGTATATTCTTGCTTTCTTTGCTGTAGATTAATTGACCATAAGTGCATGTGTTTGTTTCTGGGCTTTCTATTCTGTTCCAATGATCTATGTGTCTGTTTTTGTGCCTGTACCATACTGTTTTGATGGCTGTAGCTTTGTAGTATAGTCTGAAATCAGGGAGCATGATTCCTTCTACTCTGTTCTTTTTTCTCAAGATAGTTTTGGCTATTTGGGTTCTTTTCTGTTTCCATACAAATTTTAAATTTTTTCATTCTAGGTGAGTCAAAAATACCATTGGTACTTTGATAGGGATTGCACTGAATATATAGATTGCCTTGGGTAGTACGGTCATTTTAAAAAAATTAATTCTTTCAGTTCAAGAACACATTATATCTTTCCATTTGTTTGTGTCATATTCAATTTATTTCATCAGCCTCTTATAGATTTCTGAGTTCAGGTATTTTACCTCCTTAGGTAGATTTATTCCTAGGTGTTTTATTCTTTTTTATGCAATGGTAAATGAGATAGTTTCTTTAATTTCTCTTTCTGATAGTTCATTGTTAGTGTATAGAAATGCAACAGATTTTTGTATATTTTGTATCCTGCAACTTTACTGAATTTATTAATGAGCTCTACTAGTTTTCTGGTGGCACCTTTAGGATTTTCTATGCATAGTGTCATGTCATCTGCAAACATTGAAAGTTTTGCTTCTTCCTTTCCAATTTGGATAACTTTACTTCATTTTCTTCTCTGATTGCTATGGATAGGACTTCCAATATTATGTTGAATAAAAGTGGCAAGAGTGGGCATCCTTGTCTTGTTCTTGATCATAGAAGAAAAGCTTTAAGCTTTTCACCATTGAGTATGATGTTAGCTGTGGGTTTGTCATATTTGGCCTTTATTATGTTGAGTTATGTGTCTTCTGCACCCACTTTGTTTAGAGTTTTTATCATAAATGGATGTTGAATTTTGTCAAAAGCTTTTTCTGCATCTGTTGAAATGATCACATAGTTTTTATTCTTCAATGTGTTATGTATTTTATCACATTGATTGATTTACAGATATTGAAAAATCCTTGTGTCCCTGGGATAAATCCCACTTGGTCATGGTGTATAATCCTTGTAATGTATTGTTGGATTCAATTTGCTAATATTTTGCTGAGGATTTTTGCATCTATGTTCATCAGCGATATTGGCCTGTAATGTTCTTTATTTGCAGCAACGTGGATGGACTTGGAGAGCATTATGCTTAGTGAAATGTCACACAGAGAAAGACAAATATGGTGTAATATTTATATGTGGAACCTAAAAACTACAACAAACTAGTGAATATAACTAAAACGAAGCAGACTCACAGATATAGAGAACAAACTAGTCATTACCAGTGGAGGGGGAAGGGCAATATAGGGGTGGAGAATGGACAGGTACAAACTGTTGGGTGTAAGATAGGCTACAAAGATGTATTGTAGAGCTTCCCTGGTGATGCAGTTGTTAAGAATCCGCCTGCCAATGCAGGGGACACAGGTTCAAGCCGTGGTCTGGGAAGATCCCACATGCCATGGTGCAAATAAGCCCTCAAGCCACAACTACTGAACTCACACACCACAACTACTGAAGCCTGCGTGCCTAGAGCCTGTGCTCTGCAACAAGAGAAGCCACCACAATGAGAAGCCCGCACACTACAATGAAGAGTAGTCCTTGTGCAGCACCGAAGACCCAACGCAGCCAAAAATAAATAAATTAATTAATTTTTAAAAAAGTTGTACAACACGGGGAATATAACCAATATTTTGTAATAATTGTAAATGGAGTGTAACCTTTAAAAATTGTATTAAAATTTTTTTAAACATAAAAGGAGGGAGAGAAAGGGTAGAATTTTTATGCAATTGAAGTTGTTGTCAGCTTAAAATATACTGTTATATATATATATATATATATATATATATATATATATATATATATATAATGTAAACCTAATAGTAACCACAAAGCAAAACACTTGTGTAGATACACAAGAGATGAAGGGACTCAAAGCACACAACTACAAAAAATCATCAATTCACAAAGGAATACAGCACAAGAGGAAGAAAGGAACAATAGAACTATAAAACAACCAGAAAACTATTAGTAAGATGACATTAGTAAGTCCTTATCTATCAATAATTACTCTACATGTAAATAGCTTATACCCTCCAATCCAAAGACATACAGTGGCTTAGTGGATAGAAACAATTTTAAACTACATGCTGCCTATAGGAGGTCCACTTTGCTTTAAGAACACTCGTAGGCTCAAGGTAAAGGGATGACAAAAAGATATTCCATACTGTATATGCCTGCAGTAGGTGCAACAATTCTTTAATTCACAGTTATGGCTGGATAGTCAACAATCTTTACTGCATAGGTCTGTAGTGTAGTTGTTCATACTCTAAGTCGTCCAAGTACCATACTCAAAACTTTTGCCATATACTCACAACTCCAATGCTATTTATAACTCATATAAAATTTTTAAGACAATTCACTGTCTTGTTTTAAATTTCATTTTGAAGATTATTTTTAGAGTTTTACATTCAAAGCAAAATTAGGAGGAAAGAACAGAGATTTCCCATATACACTCTACTCCAACACATGCATAGCCTCCCTCATTATCAACATCACTCACAACATGATACATTAGTTATAACTGATGAACCTATATTGACACATCAGAGCAGAAATAAATGAAATAAAACAGAAAAATAACAATACAAAAGATCAATGAAACTACAGGCTGGTTCTTTTGGAAGATAAAGAAAATGGATAAACTTTTAGTCAGACTAATCAAGAAAAAAAGGGAGAGGACTCAAATCAATAAAATTAGAAATGAAAAAGGAGAAGTTACAACTGACACCACAGAAATACAAAGGATCATAAGAGATTACTACTAGCAACTATATGCCAAAAAAATTGACAACCTGGCAGAAATGGACAAATTCTTAGAACGGTATAACCTTCAAAGACTGAACAACGAAGAAATAGAAAATATGAATAGGCCAATCACAAGGAATGAAATTGTAACTGTGCTTATATAACTGCCAACAAACAAAAGTCCAGGACCAGATGCTTTCACAGGCCAATTCTATCAAAGAAGCGCTAACACCCATCCTTCTCAAACTCTTCCAAAAACGTGCAGAGAAGGAACACCATAAGTTCATTCTATGAGGCCACCATCACCCTGATACCAAAACCACAGATACCACAGAAAAAGAAAATTACAGGTCAATATCACTGATGAACATAGATGCAAAAATCCTCACTAGCAAACCTAATCCAACAACACATTAAAACTATCATATAACATGAACAACTGGGATTTATCCCAGGGATGGAAGGATTCTTCAATATATGCAAATAAATCAATGTGACACACCATATTAACAAACTGAAGAATAAAAAACATATGATCATCTCAATAGGTGCAGAAACAGCTTTTGACAAAATTCAACATGAATTTATGATTACAACTCTCCAGAAAGTGAGAATAGAGGGAAACTACCTCAACATAATAAAGGCCATATATGACAAAACCACAGCAAATATCACTCTCAATGGTGAAAAACTGAAAGCATTTCCCCTGAGATCAGGAAGAAGACAAGGATGTCCACTCTCACCACTATTATTCAACACAGTTTTGGAAGTCCTAGCCCAGGCAATCAGAGAAGGAAAAGAAACAAAAGGAATCCAAAATGGAAAAGAAGAAGTAAAACTGTCACTGTTTGCAGATGACATGATACTATACATAGAAAATCCTAAAGATGGTAACAGAAAATTACCAATGCTAATCAACTAATTTGGTAAATTTGAAGGATACAAAGTTAATGCACAGAAATCTCTTGCATTCCTAGGATTCTTCAATATACACAAATCAATCAATGTGATACACCATATTAACAAATTGAAGGAGAAAAATAATATGATCATCACAATAGATGCAGAGAAAGCTTTTGACAAAATTCAACACGCATTTATGATAAAAACCCTCCAGAAAGTCGGCATAGAGGGAAATTTCCTCAACATAATAAAGGCCATATATGACAAACCCACAACCAACATTGTCCTCACTGGTGAAAAACTGAAAGCATTTCCACTAAGATCAGGAACAAGACAAGGTTGCGCACTCTCACCACTCTTATTCAACATAGTTTTGGAAGTTGTAGCCACAGCAATCAGAAAATAAAAAGAAATAAAAGGAATCCAAATCAGAAAAGAAGAAGTAAAGCTGTCACTGTTTGCAGATGACATGATACTATACATAGAGAATCCTAAAGATGCTACCAGAAAACTACTAGAGCTAATCAATGAATTTGGTAAAGTAGCAGGATACAAAATTAATGCACAGAAATCTCTGGCATTCCTGTACACTAATGATGAAAAATCTGAAAGTGAAATCAACAAAACACTCCCATTAACCACTGCAACAAAAAGAATAAAATATCTAGGAATAAACCTACCTAAGGAGACAAAAGACCTGTATGCAGAAAATTATAAAACACTGATGAAATAAATTAAAGATGATACAACTAGATGGAGAGATATACCATGCTCTTTGATTGGAAGAATCAACATTGTGAAAATGACTCTACTACCCAAAGCAATCTACAGATTCAATGCAATCCCTATCAAACTACCACTGGCATTTTTCACAAAACTAGAACAAAAAATTTCACAATTTGTATGGAAACACAAAAGATCCCGAATAGCCAAAGCAACCATGAGAACGAAAAATGGAGCTGGAGGAATCAGGCTCCCTGACTTCAGACAATACTACAAAGCTACAGTAATCAAGACAGTATGGTACTGGCAAAAAAAAAAAACAAAAAAAAAAACAGAAATACAGATCAATGGAACAGGATAGAAAGCCCAGAGATAAACCCACGCACATATGGTCACCTTATCTTTGATAAAGGAGGCAGGAATGTACAGTGGAGAAAGGACAGCCTCTTCAATACGTGTTGCTGGGAAAGCTGGACAGGTACATGTAAAAATATGAGATTAGAACCCTCCCTAACACCATACACAAAAATAAGTTCAGAATGGATTAAAGACCTAAATACAAGGCCAGAAACTATCAAACTCTTAGAGGAAAACATTGGCAGAACTCTCTATGACATAAATCACAGCAAGATCCTTTTTGTCCCACCTCCTAGAGAAATGGAAATAAAAAAAAATGGGACCTAATGAAACTTCAAAGTTTTTGCACAGCAAAGGAAACCATAAACAAGACCAAAAGACAACCCTCAGAATGGGAGAAAATATTTGCAAATGAAGCAACTGACAAAAGATGAATCTCCAAAATTTATAAGCAGCTCATGCAGCTCAATAACACAAAAACAAAAAACCCAATCCAAAAATGGGCAGAACACCTAAATAGACATTTCTCCAAAGAAGATACACAGATTGCCAAAAAAAACATGAAAGAATGCTCAACATCATTAATCATTAGAGAAATGCAAATCAAAACTACAATGATATATCATCTCACACCGCTCAGAATGACCATCATCAAAAAATCTAGAAACAATAAAGCTGGAGAGGATGTGGAGGAAAGGGAACACTCTTGCACTGCTGGTGGGAATGTGAATTGGTACAGCCACTATGGAGAACAGTATGGAGGTTCCTTAAAAAACTGCAACTAGAACTACCATATGACCCAGCAATCCCACTACTGGGCATATACCCTGAGAAAACCATAATTCAAAAAGAGTCATGTACCAAAATGTTCATTGCAGCTCTATTTACAATAGACAGGACATGGAAACAACCTAAATTTCCATCATCGGATGAATGGGTAAAGAAGATGTGGCACATATATACAATGGAATATTACTCAGCCATAAAAAGAAACGATATTGAGTTATTTGTAGTGAGGTGGATGGAACTAGAGCCTGTCATACAGAGTGAAGTAACTCAGAAAGAGAAAGACAAATACCGTATGCTAACACATATATATGGAATATAAGAAAAAAATAGTCATGAAGAACTTAGGGGTAAGACGGGAATAAAGACACAGACCTACTTGAGAATGGACTTGAGGATATGGGGAGAGGGAAGGGTAAGCTGTGACAAAGTGAGAGAGTGGCATCGACATATATACGCTACCAAACGTAAAATAGATAGCTAGTGGGAAGCAGCCGCATAGCATAGGGAGATCAGCTCGGTGCTTTGTGACCACCTGGATGGGTGGGATAGGGAGGGTGGGAGGGAGGGAGACGCAAGAGGGAGGAGATATGGGATCATATGTAAATGTATAACTGATTCACTTTGTTATAAAGCAGAAACTAGCACACTATTGTAAAGCAATTATACTCCAATAAAGATGTTTAAAAAATAAAATAATATCTTCACTTCTTGGCACAGTGCTTAGTATACCAAGCAATAAATAAATGTTTGCAAAATGAATGACTAAATGGATGGATGAATGCAAGAATTTGTAAACATCCCAATGAATAAGAGCAGATATTAAAATGAGGTTGATTATCATTAAGCAAATCAATAAATTTTGGAAAGATAAAAAAAAAGAAAAGAAATGTCTTGCATTCCTATACACTAGCAATGAAATATCATAAAGAGAAATTAAGGAAACACTCCCATGTACCACTGCAACAAAAAAAATAAAATACCAAGGAATAAACCTACCTAGGGAGACAAAAGACCTGTATGCAGAAAACTATAAAACACTGATGAAAAAATTAAAGATGATACAAACAGATGGAGAGGCCTGCCATGTTCCTGGATTGGAAGAATCAATACTGTGAAAACAACTGTACTACCCAAGGCAATCTACAGATTCAATGCAATCCCTATCAAATTACCAATGGCATTTTCCACAGAATTAGAACAAAAAATATTTACAATATGTACGGAAACAGAAAAGACCCTGAATAGCCAAAACATTCTTGAGAAGAAGCACAGAGTTGAAGGAATCAGGCTCCCTGACTTCAGAGTGTACTACAAAGCTACAGTAATCAAGACAGTATGGTCCTGGCACAAAGACAGAAATATAGATCAGTAGAACAGGATAGGAAGCCCAGAGATAAACCCATGCACCTATGGTCACCTAATCTATGACAAAGGAGACAAGAATATACAATGGACAAAAGACAGTCTCTTCAATAAGTGGTGCTGGGAAAATTGGACAGTTACATGTACAAGAATGAATTTAGAACACTCCCTAACATCATACACAAAAATAGACTCAAAATAGATTAAAGACCTAAATGTAAGTCCAGACACTATAAAACTCTTAGAGGAAAACATAGGAAGAACAATCTTTGACATAAATCGCAGCAAGATCTTTTTTGACCCACCTCCTAGAGTAAAGAAAATAAAAACAAAAATACACAAATGGGACCTAATTAAACTTAAAGGCTTTTACACAGCAAAGGAAACCATAAACAACATGAAAAGACAACCCTCAGAATGGGAGAAAATGTTTGCAAACAATGCAACTGACAAGGGATTTATCCCCAAAATACACAAACAGTTCATGCAGCTCAATATCAAAAAAAAAAACCAACCCAATCAAAAAATGGGTGGAACACCTACATACACATTTCTCCACAGAAGACATATAGATGGCCAAGAGGCACATGAAACATTGCTCAACATCACTAATTATTAGAGAAATGCAATTCAAAATTACAATGAGGTATCACCTCAAACCGGTCAGAATAGCCATCACCAGAAAATCTACAAACAATAAATGCTGGAGAGGGTGTGGAGAAAAGGGAACCCTCTTACACTCTTGACTGGAATGTAAATTGATACAGCCACTATGAAGAACAGTATGGAGGTTCCTTAAAAAACTAAACATAGAACTACCATATCACCCAGGAATACCACTCCTGGGCATATACCTGGAGAAAACCATAATTCCAATAGATACATTCACCCCAATGTTCATTGCAGCACCATTTATAATAGCCAGGATATGAAAGCAACCATCAACAGAGGAAGGGATAAAGAACATGTGTTACATATGTACAATGGAGTATTACTCAGCCATAAAAATGAATGAAACTGTGCCATTTGTAGAGATGTGGATGGACCTAGAGATTGTCATACAGAGTGAAGTAAGTCAGAAAGAGAAAGCCAAATATCGTATATTAACACATACATGTGGAATTTAGAAAAATGGTACAGATGAACCTATTTGCAAAGCAGAAATAGAGACACAGGTGTAGAGAACAAATGTATGGACACCAGTGGGGGTGGAGGTTGGGATGGATTGGGAGATTGGGACTGACATATGTACACTACTATGTATGAATTAAAAGGCTGGTGAGAGCCTATTGTATAGCACAGGGGGAAAAACAAGGTACAATCTGTTTGCCGGACCTATATTAAGTTAACCTTAAAAATGTATTCCAATATACATTAGGTGCAGACAAATACTGCTTAATTCCACTTATATTTAGATTTAGCAAACCAAATTCCACTTATATGAGGTACCTAAAATAGTCACATTCATAGAGTCAGAAAGTACATTCCTAGATGCCAGGGGCTGGGAGGTGGGGATGGTAGAGAGGGGGAATGGGGAGTTAGTGTTTAATGGGCACAGTGTTTCAGTTTAGGAAGTTGAAAAATTCGGGAAATGGATAATGGTGAGAGTTACACAACAATCTGAATGTACTTAGTGCCACTGAACTGTACAGTTAAATATGGTTAAAATAGTATCTTTTATATTATGTGACTTTTACCAAAATAAAAAAAAAACATTAAAAAAAACAATCAAGATGATGCTGGTCAGAACACTGATGACCAGTTTCAAGATGACTATCAGAGCTGACTGTGCTGTTTCTGCATCCAGCCCCCTCCCTTAGCCTATAAAAGCTCTCGCCCACCCTCCCCACACACCCCCAGTTGCCAGCATCCAAAATAAAGCAAACTTTCCTTTCCATCAACCTTGCCTCTTAATTGGCTTTTGAGCAGCAAGCAGCCAGACCCCACTTCTGGTAACAGTAAGACTTCATTCTTTTTTATGGCTGAGTAATATACCATTATATATATATATATATATATATATATATATATATATATATATATATATATGTATATGTATATATATATATATATATATATATATACCACATCTTCTGTATCCATATAGATGAACACTTAAGTTTCTGCCATATCTTGGCTATTGTAAATAATACTGCAGTGAAAATAAAGGTACCTATATTTTTTCAAATTAGCGTTTTCATTTTCTTTGGATAAGTATCCAGAAGAGGGATATATGGATCGTATGGTGGTTCTATTCTCAGTTTTTTTGAGGAACCTCTGTACTGTTTTCCATAGGGGTTTCACCAGCTTACATTCCCACCAACAGTGCATGAAAGTTCCTTTTTCACTGCATACTTGCCAACATTTTTTCTTTCTTGTCTTTGACAATAGCCATTCTGGCAAGTGTGAGGTGGTGTCTCATTGTGGTTTTGATTTGCATTATCCTGATGATTAGTGATGTTGAGCACCCTTCTTGTGCCTGTGGGCCATCTGTATGTCTCCCTTGGAGAAATGTCTATTTAGGTCTTATGTTCGTTTTTTGATTGGTATGTTTTTTTGATATTGAGTTGTGTGAGCTGTTTGCATATTTTGGATATTAACCCCTTCTTGGTTGCATTGTTTGCAAATATTTTCTCCGTTTCTGTAGGTTGTCTTTTCATTTTGTTTATGGTTTCCTTTGCTGTGCAAAAGCTTTTAATTTTGATGTAGTCTTATTTGTTTATTTTTGCTTTTTTTGCCCTTGCCTGGGGAGACATATCCAAAAAAATATTGATAAGACCAATGTTAGAGAGCTTACTGCCTATGTTTTCTTCTAGGAGTCTTCTGGTCTTACATTTAAGTCTTTAGTTCATTTTCAGTTTTTTTTTTTTTTTTTTTTTTACGTAGTATAAGAAAGTCATTCAGTTTCATTCTTTTGTATGTAGTTGTCCAGTTTTCCAAATACCATATACTACAGAGGCTTTTTATCATTGTATATTCTTGCCACCTTTGTTGTAGATTAATTGATCATATGAGTGTGGATATATTTCTGGACTCTCTATTCTGTTCCATTGATCTCTGTGCCTGTCCTTGTGCCAGTACCATACTGTTTTGATTATTATGGTATTGTAGTATAGTTTCAAATCTGGGAGCAAGATACCTCCAGTTTTGTTCTTCTTTCTGCTCTGGCTATTCTGGGTCTTTTGTGGTTCCATACAAATTTTAGGATTATTTGTTCTAGCTTTATGAAAATGCCATTGGTATTTTGATAGGGATTGCACTGAATCTGTAGATTGTTTTGGGTAGTTATGGACATTTTAATGATATTGATTATTCCAAACCATGAACATAGTATATCTTTCCATTTATTTGTGGCTTCTTCAACTTCTTTCCTCAGTTTTTTATAGTTTTCAGAGTACAGGTCTTTCTCCTCCTCGTTAAATTTATTCCTGTGTATTTTATTCTTTTTGATGCAATTGTGAATAAGATTGTTTTCTTCTTTTCTCTTTATAATAGTTCATTGTTAGTGTTTAGAAATGCAATGGATTTCTATGATTACTTTTCTATCCTACAACTTTACTGAATTCATTTTTATGTTCTAATAGTATTTTGGTCTTAGGGGTTTTCTATATATAATATCATGTCATCTGCAAATAGTGACAGTTTTACTTCTTCCTTTCCAACTTGGATTACTTTACTTCATTTTCTTCTCTGACTGCTGTGGCTAGGACTTCCAATACTGTGTGGAATAAAAGTGGCGAGAGTGGGCATCCTTGTCTTATTCTTGATCTTAGAGGAAAAGCTTTCAGCTTTTCACCATTGAATATGATGTTAGCTGTGAGTTTGTCATATTTGGCCTTTATTATATTATGTCTTCTGTACCCACTTTATTTAGAGATTTTGTCATAAATGGATGTTCAATTTTGTTTTTTGGGTTTTTTTTTTTTTTTGGTTGCACTGTGTGGCTTGTGGGATCTTACTTCCCAGACCAGGTATTGAACCCAGGGCCACAGCAGTGAAAGCACTGAGTCCTAATCACTGGACCTCCAGGGAAGTCCCAGATGTTCAATTTTTTCAAAAGCTTTTTCTGCACTTAGTAAGATGTCATATTTCTTTTTAATTTTATTAACGTGGTGTATCATGTTGATTGGTTTGTGTATTTTGAACCATCCTTGCATCTCTGGGAAAAATCCCACTTGATCGTGGTATATGATCCTTTAATGTGTTGTTGAATTTGGTTTGCTAGTATTTTGTTGAGGATTGTTTCATCTATGTTCATCAGGGATACTGGCCTGTAATATTTTTTGTGTGTGATGTCTTTGTCTAGTTTTGGTATCAGGATAATTTTAGCCCCATAAAGTGAGTTTGGAACTTGCCTTCCTCTTCAATTTTTTGGAATAATTTGAGAAGAATAAATATTAATTCTTAAATGTTTGATAGAATTCAACTGTGAAGCCATTTGGACCTGGATTTTTGGTTTTTGGCAGTTTTAAAGTTACTGATTTAGTTTTGTTACTAGTAATCAATCTATTCAGATTATCTATTTCTTCATGATTCATTCTTGGAATCATTGTATGTTTCTAGGAATTTATCCATTTCTTTCTAGGTTGTCTAATTTTTGTCATATAATTGTAATATTCTCTTATGATTCTTTGTATTTCTGTCATGCTGGTTATAACTTCTGCTCTTTCAGTTGCGATTTTATTTATTTGTGCCCTCTCTCTCTCTCACCTGGCTAAACGTTTCTCAATTTTGTTAATCTTTTCAAAGACCCAACTCTTAGTCCTTTAATCCTTTCTATTGTTTTTACTTTCTAGTTCATTTATTTCTAATCTGATTTTTTATTATTTCCCTCCTTCCACTAACTTTGGGTTTTGCTTGTTCTTTTTCTAGTTCCTTTAAAAGTATATTTAGATTGTTTATTTAAGATTCTTCTTTCTTGGGCCTCCCTGGTGGCGCAGTGGTTGAGAGTCCGCCTGCCGATGCAGGGGATACGGGTTCGTGCCCCGGTCTGGGAGGATCCCATATGCCGCGGAGCGGCTGGGCCCGTGAGCCATGGCTGCTGAGCCTGCGCATCCGGAGCCTGTGCTCCGCAACGGGAGAGGCCACAACAGTGAGAGGCCCGCATACCACAAAAAAAAAAAAAAAAAAAAAAAAAGATTCTTCTTTCTTGAGGTAGGCCTGTATTACTATAAACTTACCTTTTAGAATTGCTTTTGCTGCATCCCATAGAGTTTGGACAGTTGTGTCTCCATTTTCAATTGTCTAGAGTTTATTTTTTTTCCACTTTGATTTCTTCATTGACCTACTGTTTGTATAGTAGCATGTTGTTTAGTCTACACTTATTTGTGTTTTTTCCTGTTTTTTCCTTGTAGTTGACTTCTAGTCTCATAGCATTGTGGTCAAGAAAGATGCTTGACATGCTTTCAATCTTCTTAAATTTATTGAGAATTCTTTTGTGGCCTAACATGTCATCTATTACTTTAGCGTTATGTTTATTTCATTCATCTTTATTTTTTGTGTGTTCATTGTAAGTTTTTGGTTTCTGGTTACCATGAAGTTCATATATACCATCGTGTAGATGTAGCCATCTATTTTAAGCTAACAGCCACTTAAATTTGAAGGCATTCTAACAGCACTGCATTTTTATTCCCCAACCCACGTTTTGTTTTTGATGGCATATTTTACACCTTTTGATTTTGCCTTGCCCTTAACTATTTTTAGTTATAGTTGACTATACTACTTTTGTCTTTACCTTTATACTAGCTTTTTAAGTAGCTGATCAACTGCCTTTCCTATATATTTGCATTTTTCAGTGACATATTTTCTTTCATATATTTATTTTGTTTCTAGTAGTGCCCTTTTCTTTTACACATAAAGATGTCCCTTACATTTTCGTAAAAGTCCAGTTTAGTGGTGATGAACTCCTCTAATTTTTGTACATCTGAGAAAATCTTTATCTGTCCTTCAATTATGAACGACAGCCTTGGTGAATAGATTATTCCAGGTTGTAAGATTTTTCTTCCCTTTCAGCATTTTAAATATATCCTGCCACCTCATTATGGCCTGTGAAGTTTCTGCTGAAAATTAAGCTAATAGACTTATTGGCTTACCCTTATATGTGATTAGTTGTTTTCCTTTTGCTGCCTTTAAGATTAACTCTTTATCTTTAACTTCTGCCATTTTAATTGTGATATGACTTGGTGTGGATCTCTTTGGGTTCATCTTACTGAGACTCTCAGTGCTTCCTATACCTGTACGTCTGTTTCCTTCCCCAGATTTTAGGGAAGTTTTAAACCATTATTTATTTTTTCTTTTTTTTTTTTGGACGTCTTTGTTGGAGAATAATTGCTTTACAATGTGGTGTTGTTTCTTCTGTATAACAAAGTGATTCAGCTATATGCATACATATATCCCCATAGCCCCTCCTTCTTGAGTGTCCCTCCCACCCTCCCTATCGCACTCCTCTAGGTGGTCACAAAGCACAAGCTGATCTCCCTGTGATATGCGGCTGCTTCCCATTAGCTATCTATTTTACATTTGGTAATGTATATATGTACATGCCACTCTCTCACTTCGTCCCAATTTACCCTTCCCCCTCCACGGGTCCTCAAGTCCATTCTTTACGTCTGCATCTTTATTCCTGTCCTGTGCCTAGGTTCATCAGAACTTTTTTTTTTTTTTTTAGATTTCATGTATATGTGTTAGCATACAGTATTAGTTTTTCCCTTTCTGACTTCACTCTGTATGACAGACTCTAGGTCCATCCACCTCAATACAAATAACTCAATTTCGTTTCTTGATATGGCCGAGTAATATTCCATTATATATATGTGCCACATCTTCGTTATCCATTCATCTGTCCATGGACACTTAAGTTGCTTCCATGTCCTGGCTATTGTAAATAGTGCTGCAATGAACATTGTGGTACATGACTCTTTTTGAATTATGGTTTTCTCAGGGTATACGCCCAGTAGTGGGATTGCTGGGTCATATGGTAGTTCTATTTGTAGTTTCTTAAGGAACCTCCATACTTTCTCCATAGAGGCTTTATCAGTTTACATTTCCACCAACAGTGCGAGAGGGTTGCCTTTCTCCATACCCTCTCCAGCATTTATTGTTTGTAGGTTTTTTGATGATGGCCATTCTGACTGGAGTGAAGTGACACCTCACTGAAGTTTTGATTTGCATTTCTCTAATGATTAGTGATATTGAGCATCTTTTCATGCGTTGGTTGGCAATCTGTATATCTTCTTTGGAGAAATGTCTATTTAAGTCTTCTGCCCATTTTTGGAGTGGGTTGTTTGTTGTTTTGATATTGAGCTGCATGAGCTTCTTGTATATTCTGGAGATTAATCCTTTGTCAGTTGCTTCATTTGCAAATATTTTCTCCCATTCTGAGGGTTGTCTTTTCATGTTGTTTATGGTTTCCTTTGTTGTGCAAAAGCTTTTAAGTTTAAATAGGTCCCATTTTTCTATTTTTGTTTTTATTTTCCTTACTCTAGGAGGTGGGTCAAAAAGGATCTTGCTGTGATTTATGTCATACAGTGTTCTGCCTATACTTTTCTGTGAGTTTTATAGTGTCTGGCCTTCATTTAGGCCTTTAATCCATTTTGAGTTTATTGTTGTGTATGATGTTAGGCAGTGTTCTAATTTCATTCTTTTACATGTAACTGTCCAGTTTCCCAGCACCACTTATTAAAGAGGCTATCTTTTTTCCACTGTATACTCTTGCCTCCTTTATCAAAGTTAAGATGACCATATGTGAGTGGGTTTATCTCTGGGTTTTCTATCCTGTTCCATTGATCTATATTTCTCTTTTTGTGCCAGTACCATACTGTCTTGATTACTGTAGATTTGTAGTATAGTCTGAAGTCAGGGAGCCTTGTTCCTACAGCTCCATGTTTCATTCTCAAGATTGCTTTGGCTATACAGGGTCTTTTCTGTTTTCATATAAGTTGTGCAATTTTTTTGTTCTAGTTCTGTAAAAAATGCCATTGGTAATTTGATAGGGATTGGATTGAATCTGTAGATTGCTTTGGGTAGTATATTTATTTTCACAATGTTGATTCTTCAAATCCAAGAACATGGCGTATCTCTCCATCTGTTTGTATCATCTTTAATTTCTTTCATCAGTGCCTTATAGTTTTCTGCATACAGGTCTTTTTTCTCCCTAGGTAAGTTTATTCCTAGATATTTTATTCTTTTTGTTGCAGTGGTAAATGGAATGTTTCCTTAATTTCTCTTTCAGAATTTTCATCATTAGTATATAGGAATGCAGGAGATTTCTGTGCATTAATTTTATATCCTGCAACTTTACCCAATTCATTGATTAACTCTAGTAGTTTTCTGGTTGTTAACCAAGAGATCACTGAAGAAATCAAAGAGGAAATCAAAAAATACCTAGAGATAAATTACAACAAAAACACGATGATCCAAAATGTATGGGATGCATCAAAAGCAGTTCTAAGAGGGGAGTTTATAGCAATACAAGCCTACTTCAAGAAAAAAGAAAAATCTCAAAAAAAACCCCAATATAACCTTACACCTAAAGGAACTAGAGAAAGAAGAACAAACAAAACCCAAAGTTAGTAGAAGGAATGAAATCATAAAGATCAGAGCAGAAATAAATGAAATAGAAACAAGGAAAACAATAGCAAAGATCAATAAATCTAAAAGCTGGTTCTTTGAGAAGATAAAATTGATAAACCTTTAGCCAGACTCATCAAGAAATAGAAGGAGATGACTCAAATCAGTAAAATTAGAATTGAGAAAGGAGAAGTTACAACAGACACCACAGAACTACAAAGCATCCTAAGAGACTACTACAAGCAACCCTAAGCCAGTAAAAGGAGAAACCTGGAAGAAATAGACAAATACTTAGCAAAGCACAACCTTCCAAGACTGAACCAGGAAGAAATAGAAAATATGAACAGACCAATCACAAGTAATGAAATTGAAACCGTGATTAAAAATCTTCAATAAACAAAAGTGCAGGAACAGATGGCTTCACAGGTGAATTCTCTCAAACATTTAGAGAAGAGCTAACACCCATCCTTCTCAAACTCTTCCAAAAAATTACAGAGGAACACTCCCAAACTCATTCTATGAGGCCACCATCACTCTGATACCAAAACCAGACAAAGAGACTACAATAAAAGAAAATTACAGACCAATATCACTGATGAATATAGATGCAAAAATCCTCAACAGAATACTAGCCCACAGAATCCAACAACACATTAAAATGATCTTATACCATAATCAAGTGGGATTTATCTCAGGGATACAAGGATTCTTCAATATACACAAATCAATCAATGTGATACACCATATTAAAAAATTGAAGAATAAAAACCATATGATCATCTCAGTAGATGCAGAAAAAATCTTTTGCCAAAATTCAACACCCATTTATGATAAAAACTCTCCAGAGTGTGGGCATAGAGGGAACCTACCTCAATATAATAAAGGCGATATATGACAAACACACAGCAAACATCATTCTCAATGGTGAAAAACTGAAAGCATTTCTTCTAAGATCAGGAACGAGACAAGGATGTTCACTCTCACCACTATTATTCAACATAGTTTTGGAAGTCCTAGCCATGGCAATCAGAGAAGAAAATGAAATAAATGTAATACAAATTGGAAAAGAAGTAAAACTGTCACTGTTTGCAGATAACTTGATGCTATACAAAGAGAATCCAGCTTTATTTTGATTTCAATTTGCATGGAATATCTTTTCCCATCCCCTCACTTTCAGTCTGTATGTGTCCCTAGGTCTGAAGTGGGTCTCTTGTAGACAGCATATATACAGGTCTTGTGTTTGTATCCATTCAGCCAGTCTATGTCTTTTGGTTGGGGCATTTAATCCATTTACATTTAAGGTAATTATCAATATGTATGTTCCTATTACCATTTTCTTAATTGTTTTGGGTTTGTTTTTGTAGGTCCTTTCCTTCTCTTGTGCTTCCTGTCTAGAGTAGTTCCTTTAACATTTATTGTAAAGCTGGTTTGTTGGTGCTGAATTCTCTTAACTTTTGCTTATTTGTAAAGGTTTTAATTTCTCCTTTGAATCTGAATGAGATCCTTGCTGGGTAGAGTAATCTTGGTTGTAGGTTTTTCTCTTTCATCACTTTAAATATGTCCTGCCACTCCCTTCTGGCTTGCAGCGTTTCAGCTGAAAAATCAGCTGTTAACCTTATGGTGATCCCCTTGTATGTTATTTGTTGCTTTTCCCTTGCTACTTTTAATATTTTTCTTTGTATTTAATTTTTGTTAGTTTGATTAATATGTGTCTCTGTGTTTCTCTTTGGGTTTATCTTGTATGGTACTCTGTGCTTCCTGGACCTGATTGACTATTTCCTTTCCCGTGTTAGGGAAGTTTTTGACTCTAATCTCTTCAGATATTTTCAGACCATTTCTTTTTCTCTTCTTCTTCTGGGACACCTATAATTCGAATGTTGGTGAGTTTAATGTTTTCCCATAGATCTCTGAGGCTGTCCTCAATGCTTTTCATTCTGTTTTCTTTATTCTGCTCCCTGGCAGTTATTTCCACCATTTTATCTTCCAGCTCACTTATCCATTCTTCTGCTTCAGTTTTTCTCCTATTGATTCCTTGCAGAGTATTTTTAATTTCAGTAATTGTGTTGTTCATCACTGTTCGTTTTCTCTTTAGTTCTTCCAGATCCTTGTTAAATGTTTATTGTATTTTCTCCATTCTGTTTCTGAGATTTTGGATCATCTTTACTATCATTACTCTGAATTCTTTTTCAGGTAGGTTGCCTATTTCATTTTCATTTATTTGCTGTTTAGGTTTTTACCTTGCTCCTTCATCTGTAACATATATTTTTGTCATTTCATTTTTTTCTCCTTTTTTATTTTGATTGGTTGTTCTGCATTCCTGTCTTACTGGTTGTTTTGCCTGAGCCTTCCAGCACTGGAGTTTGCAGGCAATTTGGTAGAGCCCAGTCTTTGTGCTGAGATGAGGACCTCTGGGAGGACTCATTCCATTTGATATTACCTGGGGTCTGAGGTTCTCTGTTAGTCCAGCAGTTTGGACTCGGAGCTCCCACCACAAGAGCTTGGGCCCAACCTCTGGCCTGGGAACCAAGGTCCCACAAGCTTTGTGGTATGGTTAAAAAAAAAAAAGAAAAGGAAGAAAGGAAAAAGGAGAAGTACAATATCAAAGAATAAAATACAAAATAAAATTAGAAAGATAGGGCTTCCCTGGTGACACAGTGGTTGAGAGTCCACCTGCCGATGCAGGGGACATGGTTTTGTGCCCCAGTCCGGGAAGATCCCACATGCCATGGAGCAGCTAGGCCCGTGAGCCATGGCCACTGGGCCTGCATGTCCGGAGCCTGTGCTCCGCAATGGGAGAGGCCACAGCAGTGAGAGGCTCATGTACCACAAAAAGAAAAAAAATTAGAAAGATAAAAAATATATTAGGAAATATAAAACTATAACTGAACAACTGCAACATGGTAAAATAATACCACAACAGAAAACAGAAAGAAAAAAAAAAAAACAAGTGTGGGTCTGGGAACAAGCCAAAAGGAGAGAACAATATCAAAGTATAAAGAATAAAATAAAATTAGAAAATTAAAAGATTTATTGGGAAAAATAAAAATACAAAAGAATCAACAACAGTGAATCAACAAGGTAAAAGAGAACCCCAATCTAAAAGAGGAAAAAGAAAAAGCCTTGGCTATGGGGGTGGAGTTTAGGCAGGATTTGAACTTAGACAGGGACAGTGTTTTGGGTGGGGCAGGGCCTAGGCAGGGCAGCGTTCAAGCTTGGGGCAGGGCCTCTGCTTAGGACCTGTGCAGAAGGGAAATTGCAGCAGGTCGAGAGGAGGGCCTCTGGAGTGTGGAATTCTGGAGTTTGGAGATAGGGCACTGAGTGAGGCTGTGTGGGTGGTGTTTAGGCCCAGCACATTGTTGCGGGTCTCCAAGTGTAGAGATAGGGCCCTGGGTGGGGGTGTAGGGGCAGGGCTTGGGTTCTGTGCAGCAGGAGGGAGGCTTTGAGGGCAGAGATTTAAGCCTGGGAGCCCAACAGGCTCCCTGGTGCCTAAGTGGACAGGGAAAGCACTGGCTGCATTCCCTTCCATTCCTTTACACCCCTCCCACACCATCTCCCCCAGGGTCTCCCCCATCACTGCTGGACCCCCTAACCATAGGTGGGTCCCGCTGGGTGTAGGAACTCCTCCCCTCCCCGAGCCACCCCTCAGGGTGCCAGTTCCGGAGTTCTGGGCTTTACTTTTGCTCCCCTTCCCTCTCTCCCACTCCCTCAGGACCCACGTGGCTGGAGGGGGCCTCGGTGGGCAGAGGATCTGGCCCAGGATCTCAGCAGGATCCTGGGCCCCCAAGTGGCAGGGGAAACCTGACCATGCTCCCTTTTGATCCTCTACCGTCCCAATGGTTCCCCAATTTCCCCCTTCGGACGTGGGATCCCTGCCCCTCAGTGATGCCAGTCACATCCTGCCTCCACTTATCCTCCTGTTTCACTCCCCCCACACCCCACGTCCTACCCAGTCGCTGGGGGTTCCTCCCGTCCCCTTAGGTGTCTGTGGTCCCCCACCAGTGCTTGGTAGGTGCCCTAGTTGTGAGGAGACGCGAATTCCGCATCCTCCTAGGACACCATCTTGACTCTGCCCCAGCCATTATTTCTTCAAATAAGTCTTCTGTCCCTTCCTTTCTCTCTTCTCCTTCTAGGACCCCTATAATGTGAATGTTAGTATGCTTGATGTTGTCCCAGAGGTCCCTTAAACTCTCCTCACTTTAAAAATTCTTTCTTTTTCTTTGCTTTTCTTTTTTTTTCTTCTGTTCTTATTGGGTGATTTCCACTATTGTATCTTCTTGATTGCTTATCCATTCTTCTGTATCATGTAATCTGCTGTTGATTGCCTCTAGAGTATATTTTATTTCAGTTATTAAATTCTTCAGTTCTGGTTGGTTCTTTCCTATATATTTTTTTAAAGTTTTTGTTGAAGTTCTGAGTTCCTCCACTCTTCTGAGTTCATTGAGTATCTTTATGATTGTTTCTTTGAACTCTTTTTTTTAACATCTTTATAGGAGTATAATTGCTTTACAATGGTGTGTTAGTTTCTGCTTTATAACAAAGTGAATCAGTTATACATATACATATGTCCCCATATCTCTTCCCTCTTGCATCTCCCTCCCTCCCACCCTCCCTCTCCCACTCCTCGAGGTGGTCACAAAGCACCGAGCTGATCTCCCTGTGCTACGCGGCTGCTTCCCACTAGCTATCTATTTTACGTTTGGTAGTGTATATATGTCCATGCCACTCTCTCACTTTGTCACAACTTACCCTTCCCCCCCACATCTCCTCAAGTCCATTCTCTAGTAGGTCTGTGTCTTTATTTCCATCTTACCCCTATGTTCTTCATGACATTTTTTTTTCTTCTTAGATTCCATATATATGTGTTAGCATATGGTATTTGTTTTTCTCTTTCTGACTTACTTCACTCTGTATGACAGACTCTAGGTCCATCCACCTCACTACAAATAACTCAATATCGATTCTTTTTATGGCTGAGTAATATTCCATTGTATATATGTGCCACATCTTCTTTATCCATTCATCCGATGATGGACACTTAGGTTGCTTCCATCGCCTGGCTATTGTAAATAGATGCACAACCTGCCAAGACTGAACCAGGAAGAAATAGAAAATATGAACAGACCAATCACAGGCACTGAAATTGAGACTGTGATTAAAAATCTCCCAACAAACAAAAGCCCAGGACCAGATGGCTTCATGGGCGAATTCTATCAAACATTTAGAGAAGAGCTAACACCTATCCTTCTCAAACTCTTCCAAAATATAGCAGAGGGAGGAACACTCCCAAACTCATTCTACGAGGCCACCATCACCCTATTACCAAAACCAGACAAAGATGTCTTTGAACTCTTTATCAGGTAAGTTACTTATTTCCATTTCATTAGGGACTTTTTTCTGGGATTTTTGTTGTTGTTATCCCTCCATTTGGAACATATTCCTGTGACACTCCTCATTTTTTGACTTTTGGTCTTTGTTTCTATGAATTAGGTGAAACAGCTACCTTTCTTGGTCTTAAAGGAGTGGTCTTTTGTGGGAGCATCCCTCATGTAGACTGCTTGCACCTGGAAACTTTGGCCAACTGTTAGAACTGGAGTGGGCATGAGCCAGGGGAAGTCCCTGGGGAGTGCTGAACTGAGGCAGCCTTGGCAGTGTGGCTTGAGCTGAAGTGGGCCTGGGCTGGTGTTTGTCCCCAGAGACTGCTGTTCCTGACCACCTTGGTGGGATGGCTGGAGATGGAATGGGCCTGGGCCAGGGTAATTCCATGGGGAGCGCCACATTGGGGCCACCTTGGCAGGACAGCTGGGGCTGGGGTGGGCCTTGGCTGGGGTCAGTCTCAGGAAGTGTTGCACCAAGGCCTCCATGGCAGAACAGCTGGAGCTGGATCAGGCACAGGCCTGGGACTGTCTGGGGGCATACTTCACTTGAGGCTGCCTTGGTGGGATGGCTGGAGCTGGAGTGGGCATGAGCCTGGGGGAGTGCCTGGGGAACACAAACAGTGCCGTTCACTGATACCTCCAACCCTGGAGAGAGTTCCAACAGTTCCCTGCCCATTCAGCCAAAGTTCTAGGGTTAGTACATAGATTTTCTTCCCTTATAGTCTTGGTACCCTTTAAATTGCTGTTTTTTCACTGTGTCCCAAGGTGGGTGAGTCTGTGCTCAAGCCCCTCAGCAATATCCCTCCCTACTACAGGTCTCTACATCAGGGGTGGATCCTTGTGGATACTATATTCCCATCTCTCCTACCCATTTCTATGTGATCCGTCTCTATGCAGTAGCTGTTCAATCAATCAGTTGTTCTTCAGGAGGAATTGCTCTATATGTGAGGAGGCGACCTCAGGGTCTTCCTATGCTATCGTCTTGGACCCCTCTTTCAGAAGTGTTGCACTTTTTGTTAAATTGATTCCTAAATATTTTATTCTTTTTTATGCCATTGTAAATAGAATTTTCTTTCAGATTTTATTACTAGTGTATAGAAATAAAATTGATTTTTATATGTTAATTTTTGTATCTTGTAACTTTGTTGAAATTGTTTATTATTTCTAATATGGTTTTATTGGATTCCATATGATATTCTAAATATAAGATCATGTCATCTACAATTACAGTTTTACCCCTTCTTTTCTAATTTGGATACCTTTAAATTCTTTTTCTTGCCTAACTGCCTTGCCTAGAACCTACAGTAAAAAGTTGAATAAAAGTAGCAATTGTATATATCCTTGTTCCTACTTGTAGCTAGAACACATTCAGTCTTTCAGCAGTGAATATGATATAAGCTGTGGATTTTTCATTAATATCCTTTTTCAGGTCGAGGAAGTTCACCTCTCTATAGTTTGTTGAGTGTGTGTGTGTGTGTGTGTGTGTGTGTGTGTGTGTGTGTGTGTGTGTGTGTTTTAATCATGAAAGAATGCTGGATTTTATCAAATGCTTTTTCTGCATCAATTGAGATGATCATGTAGTTTTTTTTCCTTCATTCGATTAGTGTGTTGTATTACCTTGATTGCTTTTTCATACAATAATCCAACATTACATTCCTGGAATAAATCCTCATTGGTCATAGTTTATTATGTTTTTTAATGTTGTTGGATTCAGCTTGTTACTACTGTTTCAAAAATGTTTACCTTTGTATTCATGTGGAATATTTGTCTACAGTTTTCCTTTGTTTGAGATCCCTTTGTCTTATTTTGGTATCAGGGTAACAATGGCCTCATAGAATGATTTTGGAAGTGTTAGCTCTTTTATATTTTTGAACAGTTTGTAAAGATTGATAATAGTTCCACTTTAAAGGTTTGGTGGAATTCACCAGAGAACTCATGGGCATGGGCTTTTCTTTGTGGATAGTTTTCAATTTCTAATTCAATCTCTTTAGTCTTTATGGGTCTATTTCTATTTTCCCTTGAGTCAGTTTTGGTACATTCTGACTTTCTAGTAATTTTTCCACTTCATATAAGTTATTAACTTGTTGAAATACAGTTTATAATATCCCCTTATAATCATTTTATTTCTGTAATATTGGTAGTAACATTTTCCGTTTTATTACTGATTTTGTTCTCTCCTTTAATTGCTAAGTCTAGCTAAAAATTTGTCAATTAAGTCGACCTTTTCGAAGAACCAACTTTTGGTGTCATTGATGTTCCTTATTAATTTTCTACATTAATTTTCCCTAAAATCTTAATATTTTCTTTCTTCTGCTTGCTTTAGGCTATTTTGCTCTTCTCTTTCCAGTGTCTTAAATTGGAAGGTTAGGTTACTGGCTTGAAATCTTTCTTCTTTTATAATATAGGTATTTTCAGTTACAAGTTTTCCTCTAATTACTGCTTTCATTGAATTCCATTAGTTTTGTTATGTTGTGTATTCATTTTCACTCATCTTAAAGTATCTTCTAATTTCCTTTCTGATTTCTTCTTTGGTCCATTGGTTATTTGGGAATGTGTTGTTTAGAACCCACATAGTTGTGGATTTCCAAAATTTTTCTTGTTGATTTCTAATTTCATACCATTGTGGTTGAAGAACATACATTGTATGATTTCAGTTCCTTAAAAATCACTGAGATTTATTTTATGCCCTACTTTGTGGTCTTAGAGAATGTTCCATGTGCACTTGAAAAGAAGGGTTTTTCTACCATTGTTGAGTGGCGTTCTGTTGTTCTGTAGATATCTGTTATGTCTAGTTGATTTACACTGTTGTTCAAGTCTTCTATTTCCTTGTTCATATTCTGCCTAATTGTTCTATCCATTTTTGAAAGCGTAGTATTGAAAACCACAAATATTATCATTAAATTGTCCATTTTTTCCTTCACTTTTGTCACTGGTTGCTCCATGTATTTTGTAGCTCTCTTGTTAAGTGTATATATGTTTATAATATCTTCCCGATGTATTGACCTGTTTATCATTATAGAATGTCCCTCTTTATCTTAGTAGCAGTTTTTTTGTTTGTTTTAAAGCCACTCCAGGTTTCTTATGGTTGCTGTTTGCATGATATGGCTTTTTCTGTCCTTTATCTTCAACCTATTTGTATCCTTGAATCTATTGTGTCTACTGTAGACAGTATATAGTAGGTTCTTGTTTTTTTTTTAACCTGACAATCTCCTTTGATTGGATTGTTTAATCTATTTGCATTTAATGTTAAGTTTGATATAGTTGGATTCACTTCTGCCATTTCACTTTTTGTTTTCTATATGCCCCATGTCTTTTTTTGTTCCTCTTTCTGCTTTACTTCTTTACCTATTTTGTATTAGGTAAATATTTTCTAGTGTAATATTTAAATTCCTTTAACATTTTATGCACTGTATTTTTGACTCATTTTCTCAGTGTTTTTTTGGGGGGCTTATACATCTGAAATTATGAAAATCTATTTTATATTTATATTAACTTAATTCCAGTGAGATACACAAATGAAACTCTTATGCAGCTCAGCTCTCTTGTCCCTTTTAGTGTCTTATTATTGTTATACATATTGCATCTGTGTATTTTATAAAAACAACAATATTTTGTTATAACTTGTATCATATACTTTTATGTCTTTTAAAAAGCTGAGGATAGAAAGAAGTGTATATTTATACTTTCTTATATTAACTTTTTAATTTATCATTTCTGGTTCTCTTCATTTTTTCCTCTGGATTTGACTTACAATCTGGTATCATTTAGCTACTCAAATGAAACTTTGTCCTTAATCACCTCCCTTACATTTTTATTGCCAAATATATTTCTATATAGAATCACCAATACAATTATATAACAATTGTTTTATACAATTGCTGTTTAAATCAGTTAAGAGAAGAAAGGAGTGGAAATATTTACACTGTCTTTTGGAATTGCTAACATAATTACTTTTACTGCACTCTTTTTTTAAATGTGAATTTGAATTGTGTCTGCGTTTATGTGTTTTGTTAGTTTCCTATTGCTGCTGTAACAAATTACCACAAATTTAGTGACTTAAAACAACGCAAATTTGTTCTCATATTTCTGGGGATCAGAATTCTAAAATCAAGGTTTCAGGGGGCTCTGTTCCTTTTGGAATTCAGGAGAGAAGCCTTTATTTTATCTTCTAAAGGCTGCTTGTATACTTGTTTCTTTACTCTTTCCTCACATTACTGCAGATTCTTGCTTCCGCTGTCACCTTTCTTATTATCTTTGACCTTCTTGACTTCCTTTTACAAGGACTCTTGTGATTATATCTGGCTCACCCATATATTCCTGAATAATCTCCCCACCTCAAGATCGTTAACTTAATCACACACACATTTCTTATTATCTTTGACCTTCTTGACTTCCTTTTACAAGGACTCTTGTGATTATATCTGGCTCACCCATATATTCCTGAATAATCTCCCCACCTCAAGATCGTTAACTTAATCACACATACAAAGTATCTTACCATGTAAGGTAACAGATTCTGGGAATTAGGACATGGACATATTTGGGGAGCCCATTATTCAGCCTATCACAGTTGCTCTCAGCTTGAAGAATTTCCTTTATTATTTCTTATAAGGAGGGTCTGTTGTCAGTGAATTCTCTCAGTCTTTGTTTTCTAGGACTGTCTTTATTTCACCTTCATTTCTAAGAGAGAGTTCTGAGAGATAAAGGTTGCTGTTTGATGGTTTTTTTTCTTTCATCACTTTGAGTATGTCATCCCACTGCCTCCTGACCTCCATTGTTTCTGATTACTAGAGAGCTATGAATGTTACTGGGGTTACATATTGTACATGACAAGTTGTTTTTCTCTTGCTCTGTTCAAAATTTTCTGTTTGTTTTAGGATTTCGACATTTCTCTATTATGTGTCTGGATGTATATTACTTTGTGTTTATCCTACTTAGGATGATGAATATAGAGTATCCTATATATTAATTTTTGATCTATCAGCTAAACAAAACCAAACTACTTTTCTGTTAATTGCAGGAATACTTAGTGCATTTGTTTATTTAAGTAAACTTTACATAACATAAATTTCACCATTTTTACCATTTTAAAGTCAACAAATCAGTGGTATTTAGAACATTTACATTGTTGTAGAATTATCACCACAGTCTAATTTCAGAGCATTTTCATCACTGCCCCCCCATAATACCTCATACTCATTAAGCAGTCACTACCTATTTCCCCTTCCCCCCAGTCTCTGACAACCATTAATCTACTTTGTCTTTGTTAATTTGACCTATTCTGAACATTTCATACATAAATGAAATCATATACTTTTGTGTCTGGCTTCTTTCACTCACCATAAAGTATTTGAGGTTCATCTTTGTTGTACCATATATCAGTATTTCATTCCTTTTATGGGTGAATAATATTCCACTGTATGGATTTACATTTTGTTTATCCATTCATTAGTGGATGGACAAAGGAATTTTTTCAATTTTTGCTAATGAATAGTGCTACTATGAACATTTGTCTACAACCATTTCTTTGAACACCAGTTTTCAATTCTGGGTACATATGTAGGAGTGGAATTGCTGAGTCATATGATCATGATATGTTTAACTTTTTGAGGAACAGCTAAAAGGTTTTCCACAAGACCTACAATATTTAACATACATACCAGCAATGTATGAGTGTATCAATTCTTCCATATCCTTGTCAACACTTTCTTTCTTCTGTTTTCTTTATTATAGCCATCCTACTGTGTGTGAAGTAGCATCTCATTGTGGTTTCGATTTGCATTTCCCTAATGACTAATGAGGTGGAATATGTTTTCATGTGCTTATTTGTCATTTGTATATCTTCTTTAGGGAAATGTTTACTCAATTCCTTTGCTCACTTTTTAATTGGGTTGGTTGTCTTTTATTTTCTGAGTTGTAAGTGTTTGCTTATTATATATACCAGATACTAAACCCTTGTCAAATGTAGGGTTTGCAAATATTTCCACTCATTCTATAGGTCTTATGTTTTCTTGAGAGCATTCTTTGATACAAAAACATTCTTTTTTCTACTGTTTATTTTTTATTTTTAATATTTGTAAAGATTACACTCCACTTACAATTATTACAAAATTTTGACTATATTCCCTGTGTTGTACAATACATCATTGTAGCCTATCTTACCCCCAATAGTTTGTACCTCCCAATCCCTCACCCCTATATTGCCCCTCCCCCCCCACTGGTGACCACTGGTTTGTTCTCTATATCTGTGAGTCTGCTTCTTTTTTTGGTTGTATTCACTAGTTTGTTGTATTTTTTTAGATTCCACATATAAGTGATATCATACAGTATTTGTCAGTCTCTAATTTATTTCACTTAGCATAATGCCCTCCAAGTCTATCCACGTTGCTGCAAATGGGGAATCTTTAATATTTTTATGGCAGAGTAGTATTCCATTGCATATATATACCACATCTTCTTTATCCATTCATTTGTTCATGGACACTTGGGTTGCTTCTATATCTTGGCAATTATAAATTCTGCTACTATGAATATTGGAGGGCATGTATCTTTTTTTTATTTTAGTTTCTGCTTTACAACAAAGTGAATCAGTCATACATATACATCTGTTCCCACATCCCTTCCTTCTTGCGTCTCCCTCCCTCCCACCCTCCCTATCCCACCCCTCCAGGCGGTCACAAAGCACCGAGCTGATCTCCCTGTGCTATGCGGCTGCTTCCCACTATCTATCTACCTTACGTTTGGTACAGTATATATGTCCATGCCTCTCTTTCGCTTTGTCACAGCTTACCCTTCCACCTCCCCGTATCCTCAAGTCCATTCTCAGTAGGTCTGTCTTTATTCCTGTTTTACCCCTAGGTTCTTCATGACATTTTTTTTTCTTAAATTCCATATATATGTGTTAGCATACGGTATTTGTCTTTCTCTTTCTGAGTTACTTCACTCTGTATGACAGATTCTAGGTCTATCCAACTCATTACAAATAGCTCAGTTTCGTTTCTTTATATGGCTGAGTAATATTCCATTGTATATATGTGCCACATCTTCTTTATCCATTCATCCGATGATGGACACTTAGGTTGTTTCCAGCTCCGGGCTATTGTGAATAGAGCTGCAATGAACATTTTGGTACATGTCTCTTTTTGAATTATGGTTTTCTCAGGGTATATGCCTAGTAGTGGGATTGCTGGGTCATATGGTAGTTCTATTTGTAGTTTTTTAAGGAACCTCCATACTGTTCTCCATAGTGGCCATACCAAGTCACATTCCCACCAGCAGTGCAAGAGTGTTCCCTTTTCTCCACACCCTCTCCAGCATTTATTGTTTCTAGATTTCTTGATGATGGCCATTCTGACTGGTGTGAGATGATATCTCATTGTAGTTTTGATTTGCATTTCTCTAATGATTAATGATGTTGAGCATTCTTTCATGTGTTTGTTGGCAGTCTGTATATCTTCTTTGGAGAAATGCCTATTTAACTCTTCTGCCCATTTTTGGATTGGGTTGTTTGATTTTTTTGCTATTGAGCTGCATGAGCTGCTTATAAATTTTGGAGATTAATCCTTTGTCAGTTGCTTCATTTGCAAATATTTTCTCCCATTCTGAGGGTTGTCTTTTGGTCTTGTTTATGGTTTCCTTTGCTGTGCAAAAGCTTTGAAGTTTCATTAGGTCCCATTTGTTTATCTTTGTTTTTATTTCCATTTCTCTAGGAGGTGGGTCCAAAAGGATCTTGCTGTGATTTATGTCATGGAGTGTTCTACCTATGTTTTCCTCTAAGAGTTTGATAGTTTCTGGCCTTACATTTAGGTCTTTAATCCATTTTGAGCTTATTTTTGTGTATGGTGTTAGGGAATGATCTAATCTCATGCTTTTACATGCCCCTGTCCAGTTTTCCCAACACCACTTATTGAAGAGGCTATCCTACCTCCACTGTACATTCCTGCCTCCTTCATCAAAGATAAGTTGACCATATGTACTTGGGTTTATCTCTGGGCTTTCTATCCTGTTCCATTGATCTATCTTTCTGTTTTTGTGCCAGTACCACACTGTCTTGTTTACTGTAGCTTTGTAGTATAGTCTGAAGTCCAGGAGCATGATTCCTCCAGCTCCGTTTTTCGTTCTCAAGATTGCTTTGGCTATTCGGGGTCTTTTGTTTTTCCAAACAAATTTTGAAATCTTTTGTTCTAGTTCTGTGAAAAATGACACTCGTAGTTTGATAGGGATTGCATTGAATCTGTAGATTGCTTTGGGTAGTAGAGCCATTTTCACAAGGTTGATTCTTCCAATCCAAGAACATGGTATATGTCTCCATCTATTTGTATCATCTTTTTTTTTTTTTTTTTTTTTTTTTTTTTTTTGTGGTACGCGGGCCTCTCACTGTTGTGGCCTCTCCCGTTGCGGAGCACAGGCTCCGGATGCGCAGGCTCAGCAGCCATGGCTCACGGGCTCAGCCGCTCCGCGGCATATGGGATCCTCCCAGACCGGGGCACGAACCCGTATCCCCTGCATCGGCAGGCGGACTCTCAACCACTGCGCCACCAGGGAGGCCCTATTTGTATCATCTTTAATTTCTTTCATCAGTGTCTTATAATTTTCTGCATACAGGTCTTTTGTCTCCTTAGGTAGGTTTATTCCTAGATATTTTATTCTTTTTGTTGCAATGGTAAATGAGAGTGTTTTCTTGATTTCATTTTCAGATTTTTCATCATTAGTGTACAGGAATGCCAGAGATTTCTGTGCATTAATTTTGTATCCTGCTACTTTACCAAATTCATTGATTAGCTCTAGTAGTTTTCTGGTAGCATCTTTAGGATTCTCTATGTATAGTATCATGTCATCTGCAAACAGTGACAGCTTTACTTCTTCCTTTCCAATTTGGATTCCTTTTATTTCCTTTTCTTCTCTGATTGCTGTGGCTAAAACTTCCAAAACTATGTTGAATAAGAGTGGTGAGAGTGGGCAGCCTTGTCTTATTCCTGATCTTAGTGGAAATGGTTTCAGTATTTCACCATTGAGGACGATGCTGGCTGTGGGTTTGTCATATATGGCCTTTATTATGTTGAGGAAATTTCCCTCTATGCCTACTTTCTGCAGGGTTTTTATCATAAATGGGTGTTGAAATTTGTCGAAAGCTTACTCTGCATCTATTGAGATGATCATATGGTTTTTCTTCTTCAATTTGTTAATATGGTGTATCACATTGATTGATTTGCATATATTGAAGAATCCTTGAATTCCTGGAATAAACCCCACTTGATCATGGTGTACGATCCTTTTAATGTGCTGTTGGATTCTGTTTGCTAGTATGTTCTTGAGGATTTTTGCGTCTATGTTTATCAGTGGTATTGGCCTGTAGTTTTCTTTCTTTGTGACATCCTTGCCTGGTTTTGTTATCAAGGTGATGGTGGCCTCCTAGAAGGAGTTTGGGAGTGCTCCTCCCTCTGCTATATTTTGGAAAAGATTGAGAAGGATAGGTGTTATCTCTTCTCTAAATGTTTGACAGAATTCGCCTGTGAAGCCATCTGGTCCTGGGCTTTTGTTTGTTGGAAGATTTTTAATCACAGTTTCAATTTCAGTGCTTCTGATTGGTCTCTTCATATTTTCTATTTCTTCCTGATTCAGTCTCGGCAGGTTGTGCATTTCTAAGAATTTGTCCATTTCTTCCAGGTTGTCCATTTTATTGGCATAGAGTTGCTTGTAGTAATCTCTCATGATCTTTTGTATTTCTGCAGTGTCAGTTGTTACTTCTCCTTTTTCATTTCTAATTCTATTGATTTGAGTCTTCTCCCTTTTTTTCTTGATGAGTCTGGCTAATGGTTTATCAATTTTGTTTATCTTCTCAAAGAATCAGCTTTTAGTTTTATTGATCTTTGCTATCGTTTCCTTCATTTCTTTTTCATTTATTTCTGATCTGATCTTTATGGTTTCTTTCCTTCTGCTAACTTTGGGAGTTTTTTGTTCTTCTTTCTCTAATTGCTTTAGACGCAGGGTCAGGTTGTTTACTCGAGATGTTTCCTGTTTCTTAAGGTGGGATTGTATTGCTGTAAACTTCCCCCTTAGAACTGCTTTTGCTGCGTCCCATAGGTTTTGGGTCGTCGTGTCTCCATTGTCATTTGTTTCTAGGTATTTTTTAATTTTCTCTTTGATTTTTTCAGTGATCACTTCGTTATTGAGTAGTGTATTGTTTAGCCTCCATGTGTTTGTATTTTTTACAGATCTTTTCCTGTAATTGATATCTAGTCTCATAGTGGTGTGGTCAGAAAAGATACTTGATAAAATTTCAGTTTTCTTAAGTTTACCAGGGATTGATTTGTGACCCAAGATATGATCTATCCTGGAGAATGTTCCATGAGCACTTGAGAAAAATGTGTATTCTGTTGTTTTTGGATGGAATGTCCTATAAATATCAATTAAGTCCATCTTGTTTAATGTATCATTTAAAGCTTGTGTGTCCTTATTTATTTTCATTTTGGATGATCTGTCCATTGGTGAAAGTGGGGTGTTAAAGTCCCCTACTATGATTGTGTTACTGTCGATTTCCCCTTTCATGGCTGTTAGTATTTGCCTTATGTATTGAGGTGCTCCTATGTTGGGTGCATAAATATTTACAATTGTTATATCTTCTTCTTGGATTGATCCCTTTATCATTATTTAGTGTCCTTCTTTGTCTCTTCTAATAGTCTTTATTTTAAAGTCTATTTTGTCTGATATAAGAATTGCTACTCCAGCTTTCTTTTGATTTCCATTTGCATGGAATATCTTTTTCCATCCCCTTACTTTCAATCTGTATGTGTCTCTAGGTCTGAATTGGGTCTCTTCTAGACAGCATATATATGGGTCTTGTTTTTGTATCCATTCAGCCAATCTGTGTCTTTTGGTGGGAGCATTGAGTCCATTTACATTTAAGGTAATTATTATTATTATTATTTTTTGCTTTACGCAGGCCCCTCACTGTTGTGGCCTCTCCCGTTGTGGAGCACAGGCTCCGGACGCACAGGTTCAGCAGCCATGGCTCATGGGCCCAGATGCTCCGCGGCATGTGGCATCTTCCCGGTTTGGGGCACGAACCCATGTCCCCTGCATCGGCAGGCGGACTCTCAAACACTGTGCCACCAGGGAAGCCCCTAAGGTAATTATTGATATGTATGTTCCTACTCCCATTTCCTTAATTGTTTTGGGTTCGTTATTGTAGGTATTTTCCTTCTGTTGTGTTTCTTGCCTAGAGAAGTTCCTTTAGCATTTGTTGTAAAGCTGGTTTGGTGGTGCTGAACTCTCTCAGCTTTTGCTTGTCTGTAAAGGTTTTAATTTCTCCATCAAATCTGAATGAGATCCTTGCTGGGTAGAGTAATCTTGGTTGCAGGTTTCTCTCCTTCATCACTTTAATTATGTCCTGCCACTCCCTTTTGGCTTGTAGAGTTTCTGCTGAGAGATCAGCTGTTAACCTGATGGGGATTCCCTTGTGTGTTATTTGTTGTTTTTCCCTTGCTGCTTTTAATATGACTTCTTTGTGTTTAATTTTTGACAGTTTGATTAATATGTGTCTTGGCGTATTTCTCCTTGGATTTATTCTGTATGGGACTCTCTGTGCCTCCTGGACTTGATTAACTATTTCCTTTCCCATATTAGGGAAGTTTTCAACTATAATCTCTTCAAATATTTTCTCAGTCCCTTTCTTTTTCTCTTCTTCTTCTGGAACCCCTATAATTCGAATGTTGGTGCGTTTAATGTTGTCCCAGAGGTCTCTGAGACTTTCCTCTGTTCTTTTCATTCTTTTTTCTTTATTTTGCTCTGCAGCAGTTATTTCCTCTATTTTATCTTCCACCTCACTTATCCGTTCTTCTGCCTCAGTTATTCTGCTATTGATCCCATCTAGAGTATTTTTCATTTCATTTATTGTGTTTTTAATCGATGCTTGTTTCATCTTTAGTTCTTCTAGGTCCTTGTTAACTGTTTCTTGCATTTTGTCTATTCTATTTCCAAGATTTTGGATCTTGGAAATAGAATCTTGGATCAGCTTTACTATCATTATTCTGAATTCTTTTTTAGGTAGACTGCCTATTACCTCTTCATTTGTTAGGTCTGGTAGGTTTTTATCTTGCTCCTTCACCTGCTGTGTGTTTTTCTATCTTCTCATTTTGCTTATCTCACTGTGTTTGGGGTTTCCTTTTTGCAGGCTGCAGATTCGTAGTTCCCGTTGTTTTTGGTGTCTGTCCCCAGTGGCTAAGGTTGTTTCAGTAGGTTGTGTAGGCTTCCTGGTGGGGGGGACTAGTACCTGTGTTCTGGTGGTTGAGGCTCGATCTTGTCTTTCTGGTGGACAGGTCCACGTCTGGTGGTGTGTTTTTGGGTGCCTGTGGCCTTATTATGTTTTTAGGTAGCCTCTCTGCTAATGGGTGGTGTTGTGTTCCTGCCTTGCTAGTTGCTTGGCATAGGGTGACCAGCACTGTAGCTTGCTGGTCGTTGAGTGAAGCTGGGTGCTGGTGTTGAGATGGAGATCTCTGGGAGATTTTCGCTTCTTGATATTATGTGGAGCTGGGTGGTCTCTTGTGGACCCGTGTCCTGAAGTTGGCTCTCCCACTTCAGAGGCACAGCACTGACTCCTGGCTGCAGCACCAAGAGCCTTTCATCCACCCGGCTCAGAATAACAGGGAGAAAAAGTAGAAAGAAAGAATTAGTAGAAGAAAGAAAGAGAGAGGGAAAGAAAGGAAGAAGGGAAGAAAGGAAGGAAGGAAGGAAGGAAGGAAGAACAAAAGGATGGAGGGAGGGAGGAAGGATGGAAAGAAATAAAGAAAGAAAGGAGGGAGGGAGGGAGGAATGAAAGCAAAAGGAAGAGTGAATGGAAGAAGGGAGGGAGGGAGGGAGGAAGGAAAGAAAGAAAGAAAGACAGTAGGGAGGGAGGGAGGAAAGAAAGAAAGAAAGAAAGGGGCAGAGGGAGGGAGGGAGGAAGGGAAGGTAGGAAAAAAGAAAGAGGGAAGATAAAGTAAAATAGAATAAAGTATAAAATATAGTAGCATTATTAAAAATAAAAATGTAACTATTGAAAAGAAATGGACGGATAGAACCCTGGGACCTATGGTGGAAGCAAAGCTATACAGAGAAAATCTCACACAGAAGCATACACATACACATTCACAAAAAGAGAATAGGGGGGAAACAATTCGAAAATCTTGCTCTCAAAGTCCACCTCCTCAATTTGGGATAATTCGTTGTAAAAAGAGGAAAAGGGGAAAAAGTCTGAAATCTTGCTCTCAAAGTCCACCTCCTTAATTTGGGATAATTCATTGTAAAAGGAGGAAAATGCGAAAAAATCTTAAATATTGTCCTCAAAGTCCACCTCCTCCATTTGGGATGATTCGCTGTCCATTCATGCACTCCACAGACGCAGGGCACATCAAGCGGACCATGGAGCTTTAATCCGCTGCCTCCGAGGCTGCACAGAGAGATTTCCCTGTCTCTTCTCTGCTCTCACAGCTCCCAGGTCTCAGCCTTGGACCTAGCCCCGCCTCTGCACGTAGGTCACCGGAGGGCGTCCGTTCTTCGCTCGGACAGGACGGGTTTAAAGGAGCCGCTGATTCGGGGGCTCTGGTTCACTCAGGCCGAGGGGAGGGAGGGGCATGCAGTGCGGGGCGGGCCTGTGGCGGCAGAGGCCAGCGTGACGTTGCACCAGCCCGAGGCGCTCCATGCGCTTTCCCGGGGAAGCCGTCCCTGGGTCCCGGGACCCCGGCAGTGGCGGGCTGCACAGGCTCCCTGGAAGGGGGGGTGGACAGTGACCTGTGCTCACACACAGGCCTTGTGGCGGCGGCAGCAGCTGCCCCAGTGTCCTACGCCCGTCTCCGTGGTCCGCGCCTTTAGCCGCGGCTCGCGCCCGTCTCTGGAGCTTCTTTAAGCAGCGCTCTTAATGCCCTCTCCTCACGCACCAGGAAACAAAAGGGTAGAAAAAGTCTCTTGCCTCTTCGGCAGCTCCAGACTTTTTCCCTGGACTCCCTCCGGGCTAGCTGCGGTGCACCAACCCCTTCAGGCTCTTCCTGCTGCCAGCCCCAGTCCTCTCCCTGCGCTCCGACCGAAACCCAATACCCGAGCTTCAGCTCCCAGCCCCGCCCGCCCCGGCGCCTGAGCAGACAAGCCTCTCGGGCTGGTGAGTGCCGGTTGGCCCCGATCCTCTGTACGGGAATCTCTCCGCTTTGCCCTCCACACCCCTGTTGCTATGCTGTCCTCCGCTACTCCGAAGCTTTCCCCCTCCGCCACCCACAGTCTCCGCCCGCGAAGGGGCTTCTAGTGTGTGGAAACCTTTCCTCCTTCACAGCTCCCTCCCACTGGTGCAGGTTCCGTCCCTATCCTTTTGTCTCCGTTTATTCTTTTTTCTTTTGCCCTACCCAGGTATGTGGGGAGTTTCTTGCCTTTTGGGGGGTCTGAGGTCTTCTTTCCGCGTTCAGTAGGTGTTCTGTAGGAGTTGTTCCACGTGTAGATGAATTTCTGATGTATCTGTGGGGAGGAAGGTGATCTCCGCGTCTTACTCTTCCGCCATCTTCCTCCCTAACTGGGCTCCCAGCACCAGAATCGCCGCCTCACCCAGCGGGCGAGCCGCATGTATCTTTTTGAATTAGTGTTTTTGTTTTTTTCAGATATATACCCAGGAGTGGGTATATCATTTGATATATGCTATATCATATGGTAGATCTATTTTTAGTTTTTTGAGAAACCGTAGTGGCTGCACCAATTTACATTCCCAACCAAAAGTGTACGAGGGTTCCTTTTATTCCACATCCTCACCAACTTTTGTTATTTGGATACACAAACATTCTTAATTTTGCTGAACTCCAATTTATCTGTTTTTCTTTTGTTGCTTGTCCTTTTGTTGTCAGATCTAAGAATCCACTGCCAAATCCAAGTTCATTAAGATTTACCTGGATATCTTCTTCTAAATTTTCTTATACTTTTAGCTCTTTTATTTAAGTCTTTGGCCCATTTTGAGTTAATTTTGAATAGGGTGTGAGGTGAGAGTCCAGTTCCATTGTTTTCAAGGGTATATCCTGTTATCCCAACACCATTTGTTGATGGTTCGATGGTTTAATGGTCTTGGCACCCTGTCAAAACTCAATTGACCACAGATACATGGGTTTGTTTCTGGATTCTCAATTCTATTCCATTGATCTACATGTCTATTCTTATGCCTATATTACTGCGGTTTGATTACTGAGCTTTGTAGTAAGTTTTAAAATCAAGAATTATGGGTACTCTAACTGTATTCTATTTCAGCATTGTGTTGACTGTTTGGGGTCCCTGACAATTCCATATGAATTTTAGGAACAGCTTGTCCATTTTCTGTAAAAATGATAGTACAGATTTTTATACAGATTGCATTGAATCTGTAGATCACTTTGGGAAGTAGTACCATCTACAATGTTAACTCTTACAATCCATAATCACTGGATGTCCTTCCATTTATTTAGACCTCATTTAATTTCTTTCACTGTTATGTAGTATCCAATTTACAAGTCTTGCATCTCCTTGATTAAATTTATTCCTAAATATTGTATTCTTTTTCATGGTATTATTAATGGATGAATTTCTTCAATTCAGTTTTGGATTAATCATTTCTAGTGTATAGAAATACAACTGAGTTTTGTACATAGATCTTGTATCCTGCAACATTGCTGAATGTGTTTATAATCTGAAATAATTTTTGTGGATTTTTCAAAGTTTTCTCTGTATAAGAATATGTCATCTGTTGTACCCCAATGTTCATTGAAGCACTATTTACATTAGTCAAGACATGGAAGCAACCTAAATGTCCATCGACAGAGGAGTGAATAAAGATAATGGAATATTACTCAGCCATAAAAAAGAATGAAATAATGTCATTTGTGGCAACATGGATGGACCTAGAGATTGTCATGCTGAGTGAATTAAGTCAGACAGAGAAAGACAAATATATATCGCTTATATGTGGAATCTAAAAAATGGTACAAAAGAACTTATTTACAAAACGGAAATAGAGTCACAGATGTAGAAGACAAACTTATGGTTACTGGAGTGGTGGAGGGGAAGAGGGAGAGGGATATATTGGGAGATTGGGATTGACATATACACACTACTATATGTAAAATAGATAACTAATCAGGACTTATTGTATAGCACAGCGAACTCTTCTCAGTACTCTGTAATGACCTATACTGGAAAACAATCTTAAAAAGAGCGGATATACATGTATGTATAACTGATTCACTTTGCTGTACAGCAGAAACTAACACAACACATTAAATGAACTATACTCCAATAAAAATTCAAAAAATTAAAATGCAAAAAAAGAATATGTCAACTGTGAATAAAGATAGTTTTACATTCTCCTTTTCAAATGTGGATGCTTTTAATTTCTTTTTTTTTGGCTAATTTCTCTGGCTATATCTTATAGAACAATATTGAATAGAAGTGGTAAAAATGAACATCCTCATCTAATGGAATTAGGCTGTTAGTCTTTCACCATTGAGTGTGTTAGCTGTGGTAGATGTACTTTATCAGGTTGTGCAAGTTCCCTTCTGTTAAATTATGTAGTCCCGAAATTCATATGTCATAACCCTAACCCCCAGTACATCAGAATGGGACTATATTTGATAACAAGGCCTTTAAAGAGGTAGATAAGTTAAAATGAGACCATTAGAGTGGATCCTAATCCAATCTGACTGGTGTCCTTATACGAAGAGGAAATTATGTACACAAAAAGACACACCAGGGTTGTGCATGCACATGACCATGTGTAGATATAGTGAGAAGTTCAACCATCTACAAGCCAAGGAAAGGATACACTCACACCCAAAAAAAAAAACCTGCCGACATTTTAAATTGGGACTTCTAGCCCCCAGAACTGTGAGAATATAAATTTCTGTTCTTTAAGCCACTCAGTCTGTGACGTTTTGTTGTAACAGCCCTGGCAGACTAATATACCTTCTATTCTTTGTTTATTAATTGACTCTTATCATGAAAGTGTGTTGAATATAGTGAAATGCTATTTCTGCATCAGTAGAGATGCGTTGTTTCCTTCATTCTGTTTATATGGTATATTACTCATTGATTTTTGTATATTGAGCCACCTCGCATTCCTAGGATAAATTCTACTTGTTCATGGTGAATAATTCTTTTAACATACTGTTAGACTCCATTTACTGGAGTTGCATTGAAGAATTTTGCATCTATATTCATAAAGGTTATTGGTCTATAGTTTTCTTGTGATGCTACTGTTTACCTTTGGTATCAGATAAATACTGGCTTCATAGAACAAGTTAGTGTTCCAATCACTTCTGTTATTTGAAATTGAGAAAGATTGAGGTTAATTCTTTTTTTTTTTTATTTTGGGCTGTGTTGGGTCTTCGTTTCTGTGCTAGGGCTTTCTCTAGTTGTGGCAAGCGGGGGCCACTCTTCATTGTGGTGTACGGGGCCTCTCACTATTGGGGCCTCTCTTGTTGCAGAGCACAGGCTCCAGACGCGCAGGCTCAGTAGTTGTGGCTCACGGGCCCAGTTGCTCCATGGCATGTGGGATCTTCCCAGACCAGGGCTCGAACCCATGTCCCCTGCACTAACAAGCAGATTCTCAACCGCTGCACCACCGGGGAAGCCCGAGGTTAATTCTTTATTAAACAATTGATAAACCAATATTGATTTGTGGTTTTTGATTTCTTACATTAGAGTTTTGTAGTTTTTCTCATAAGATTTTCCCCATATTTTATTAGATCTATACCTAAGTATTTCACTTTGTTGTTGCTAATGTAAATGACATTGTACTTATATTTTAAAATTCCGGTTGTTCATAGCTGGTCTATAAGAAAGGGACTGACTGTTGTATATTAACCTTCTATCTGAAACATTCCTGTGATGGCTTATTAGTTCCTGGAGATATTTTGTTGATTCTTTGATATTTTTCTACACAAAGAGTCATATAATATTGGGGTAATTTTTTACTTCCTTCTTCCAAACTGTATATGTTTATTTCCTTTTCTTCTCTTGCTAGCTAGAGATTCCAGTATGATTTTGAGTAGGAGTGGTGAAGGTAGAAATCCTCACAGCTCTAATATTTATTATTTCTTTTATTCTGCTTATTTTGAATTTAATTTGTTCTTATTTTTCTAATTTCCTGAAGTGGAAGATTAGATTATTTATTTTAGCTATTTCTTCTTTTCTAATGAAGAAATAGCTAAAATTAATTCTTCTTTTCTAATTCAATTTTCCCTCTAAACACTACTTTTTCTGCATCCTGGAAATTTCAATGAGTTGTATTTTCATTTTCATGTAGTTTAAAATATATTTTATTGAGGTAAAAACACTTAACATGAGATCTAACCTGTTAAATTTTTAAGTATGCAATACATTATTGTTAACAACAAGTGCAATCTAGAGATAGCAGGTCTCCAGAAATTATTTATCTTGCATAAATGGAGTTTTATATGCTTTGAACAGCAATTCCGTTTCTTCCCCTTTGCCCCTGCATCTATCATTTTACTCACTCTTTCTGAATTTGAATATTTTAGAGACCTCGTTTAAGTGGAATGATGCAGTATTTGTCCTTTTATGACTGGTGTATTTCACTTAGAATATCCTCCAGTTTCATCCATGCTGTTGAATATGGCAGGATTTTCTTCCATTGTAGGAAAGAATAACATGCTGTTGTATGTATATATTATATTTTCCTTATCCTTTCATCTGTCAATAGGCATTTAGGTTGTTTCCATATCTTGGCTATTGCAAATAATGCTGCAATAAACATGGGAGTGAATATATCTCCTGCAGATCCTGATTTAAATTCTCTTGGATATATACCCAGAAGTGAGATTGCTGGGTCATATGGTAATTCTATTTTTAATTTTTTGAGAAAACCCCATAGTGTTTGCTGTAGAAGTTGCACCATTTTGCATTCCCACCAACAACATACAATGGTTCCAATTTCTACACATCATGACAAACTTATCTTTTGCTTTAAAAAAGAATAGCCAGGGACTTCCCTGGTGGTCCAGCGGTTGAGACTTCGCCTTCCAATGCAGGGGGTGCAGGTTCGACCCCTGGTCGGGGAGCTAAGATCCCACATGCCTCACAGCCAAAAAACCAAAACATAGAACAGAAACAATATTCTAACAAATTCAATAAAGACTTTAAAAAAAAAAGTCCACATAAAAACGAATAGCCATTCTGAGGGATATGAAGTGGTATCTCATTGTAATTTTGATCTAAAAAAAATATCATAGTCATCCTAACAGATGTGAGGTGACATTTCATTGTGGTTTTGAACTTCCCTGATAATTAGAGATGCCAAGCACCTTTTCATATACCTGTTTGACATTTGTATGTCTTCTTTGGACATGTTTCAAGTGCTTTGCCCCTATTTTAGTCAGGTTGTTTGTTTTTATGCTATTGAGTTGTAGGAGTTCCCTATATATTTTGGCTATTTACCCATTATCAGACATATGGTTTGCAAATATTTTCTTCCACTCTGTTGGTTTTTTCCTTACACATTTTGACTATTGTGTGAATAATGTTGTTATGAACATGGTTTTACAAATATCTTTTCTAGTCCCTGGTTTCAATTCTGGGTATATATCCAGAGGTGGAATTGCTGGATCATATTATAAAATAATTCTTTTTTTTCTTTTTTTGAGGAACTGCCATACTATTTCCCACAGTGGCTGCATAATTTTACATTCCCTTCATTAATGCACAAGTGTTCCTGTTTCTCCACATCCTTGTCAACACGTTATTTACTTTAAAAAAAAAGTGATCATAATGGATGAGAAGTGGTATTTCATTGTGGTTTTATTACATTTCCCTAATAATTAGTGATGTTGAGTATCTTTTCATTGGCTTAATGGACATTTGTATATCTTCCTAGGAGAACTGTCTATTTAATCTCTTTCTTTTTGGGGGGGGGGGTGGTACACAAGCCTCTCACTGTTGTGGCCTCTCCCGTTGCAGAGCACAGGCTCCAGAGGCGCAGGCTCAGTTGCCATGGCTCACGGGCCCAGCTGCTCCGCGGCATGTGGGATCTTCCCGGACTGGGGCACGAACCCGTGTGCCCTGCATCGGCAGGTGGACTCTCAACCACTGCGCCAACAGGGAAGCCTTCTTCATTTTTTAATTGGGTTTTTTCTGTTTGTTGTTGAGTTGTGGAAGTTCTTTATATATTCTTAATATTAACCCCTACTAAGCTATTTGATCTGCATACATTTTTCTCCCGCTTCACTGGTCGCCTCTTTACTCTGTTGTTAGTGTCCTTTAATGCACAAAAGCTTTTTAAAATTTTAATGTAGTGTAATTTATTCATTTTTCTTTTGTTGCCTATGCTTTTGGTGTCATACCCAAGAAATCATTTTCAAATCCAGTATCATGACAATTTCCCCCTATATTTTCATTTTTTTTCATTTTATTTATGTTTTTGGCTGCGTTGGGTCTCCGTTGCTGTGCGTGGGCTTTTCTCTGGTTGCGGAGAGTGGGGTGTACTCTTCGTTGTGGTGCACGGACTTCTCATCGCAGTGGCTTCTCTTGTTGCGGAGCATGGGCCCTAGGCCCGCAGGCTTCAGTAGTTGTGGTGCAAGGGCTTAGTTGCTCCGCAGCATGTGGGATCTTCCTGGACCAGGGATCAAACCTTTGTCCCCTGCATTGGCAGGCGGATTCTTAACCACTGCACCACCAGGGAAGTCCCCTCCCCCTATATTTTCTCCTGAAAATTTCATAATTTTAGCTCTTACATTTAGGTCTTTGATCCATCTTAAGTTAATTTTCATATGTGGTGTAAGGATCCAATTTTATCCTTTTGCATGTGGATACCCAGCTTTCTCAACACCATTTGTTGGAAAAATGTCCTTCCTCCATTGGATGAGCTTGGCACATTTTTGGAAAATCATTTGGTCATATATGCAATGCTTTATTTCTGGACTCCCAATTCTATTCCATTGGTTTCTATATCTGTCTTTATGTCATTACCACACTGTTATTTTTAAACAACTTTATTGGAGTATAATTGCTTTACAATGTTGTAATGGTTTCTGCTGTATAACAAAGTGAATCAGCTATATGTGTACATATATCCCCATATCCCCTCCCTCTTGTGTCTCCCTCCCCCCCTCCCTATCCCACCCCTCTGTGTGGTCTCAAAGCACTGAGCTTTTCTCCCCTTGAGATGTAGCTGCTTCCCACTAGCTATCTATTTTACATTTGGTAGTGTATATATGTCAATGCTACTCTCTCACTTAGTCCCAGCTTACCTTTCCCACTCCCCATGTCCTCAAGTCCATTCAAGCCTCTTAGGGAAAGGACGGCATTTAAAAGCAACTATGTATACACTTCCCAATTTCAAAACTTACCACACTCTTTTGATTAGTGTAGTTTTGTAGTAAAATTTGAAATTAGGAAGTGTATACATAGTTGCTTTTAAATGCCTTCCTTTCCCTAAGAAGCTTACCCCTGTTTCTATTGTGCCTTAACTGTTCTGTATTCCTCAATCAATAATCTCTTGCATGGGCATTCTGGTGAGGAGCAGAGCGGTGGCGGGTGCAGCTAGTCAGTGAGGTGTGGAGCAGGGATGCAGCTTATTTTCCCACACACACACCCTTCCCTCTCAGGTGCCAGCCCCTCCCCTCTGCCAGCCTGGCCCACCTGACCGAACTATCTCTTATGGCGTGAGCAGGGGGTGGCTCCTGGCGCCCCCCAGAAGAACCCCCACCATGGGCAACCAGAGCTCCAAGGCTCCCTGGGGCGACGTGACCGCCTAGGAAGCAGCAAGCGCTTTCCCCGCTAAGGTCAATGGACGGGAGAACGGCCATGTGAAAAGCAATGGAGACTTATCCCCCAAAGGTGGAGGGGGGTCGCCCTCCCCCGTGAACGGAACAGAGGAGGAAGCCGGGGCCACTGGCGATGCCATCGAGCCGGCACCACCTAGCCAGGGCTCTGAGGTCAAGGGGGAGCTTACCCCGCCCCCCTACTCCCTGCCAAGGAGACCCCCAAGAAGAAGAAGAAATTCTCTTTCAATAAGCCTTCCAAATTGAGTGGCCTGTCCTTCAAGAGAAATCAGAAGGCGGGGGCTGGGGTGATCCGTCTGCCTCCTCACCCAGAGGAAGGGCAGGAGCAAGGTAGGGGGGGTCGGTGCCTGCAGCGAGGAAGGCACTGCCCAGGGAGGGAAGGCTGCCGCCACCCCTGGGAGCCAGGAGCCCCAGGCCAAAGGGGCAGAGGCTAGTGCTTCCTCCAAGGGAGGAGGAGACACAGAAGAGGCAGGGCCCCAGGCGCAGAGCCATCCACTCCCTCCGGGCCAGAGAGTGGCCCTACACCAGCGAGCGAGCAGAATGAGTAGCTGGGTGGGGGCAGGTGGGTGATCTCTAAGCTGCAAAAACTGTGCTGTCCTTGTGAGGTCACTGACTGGACCTGGTGCCCTGGCTGCCTTCCTGTGCCCAGAAAGGAAGGGGCTGTTGCCCCGCTAGCCACATTCCCTCTCCTCCTCTCCCTATGTGGATTCTCCCATCATCCATCTGGTCTTCCTCTTAAGGCCAGTTGAAGATGGTCCCTTGCAGTTTCCCAAGTTAGGTTAGTGATGGGAAATGGTCCTGCCCCTGGCCCTACCCCTTCCCTGTCCCCACCCATGCATAAGGCAGTTGCTGGTTTTCTTCCCCAATTCTTTTCCAAGTAGGCTTTGTTTACTCCCCAAATCCCAGAGCCACATGTGGGGATGCCTACACTCCCAAACCCTGAGTGTCCAGCTTTCCCCTGTTGAGTTTTTAGTCTCTTGTGCTGTGCCTAGTGGCACCTAGGCTGGAGAGGACACTGCCCCTGTCTAGGTTTTTATAAATGTATCACTCAATTTCAAACCTCCAGCTTGTGAATCAACTGTATCTCTTTTTTTACTTGGTAATCAAGTATTGAGCTTTGGGGTTGGGGGGAGTTCTGTAATGTGAAACAACTGCTTGTTGTCTTTTTTCCCCTCCCATTGTTGTAAATAAATTTTAATGGCCAAACCTCAGATTTGTACTTTTTTTTTTCTAACTGCTAAAACCATTCTCTTCCACGTGGTTTTACTGTAACATTTGGGAAAGGAATAAATGGCCCTTAAAAAAAATCTCTTGCATAATAGCTGATACTATGGTGGTAATCAAGTTGCATTTATAAATGTATCAAATCAACATGTTGTACACCTTAAACTTACACAATGTTATGTGTCAATTATATCTCAATAAAGCTGGGAAAAAATCCCCACAAAATAATCTTTTGCATGCAGGCATCTGGTGGATTTTCATTAGCCATGCTCTCAGCTTCCTAAGGCTACCCTTAGCCTGAGATCCAAGCTATTTTCAGTCCTTTGAACTCTGAGTTAAGCATTGTAGATATCATTCCCTTACACAGTGCACAGACAGTTAAGAACATAGCAAATTCAGTCGAACTTTCTCTACTTCACTAAAAGTAACAAGGGATAAGACTACTGCTTCTCCCATCTGCGCTATGCTGTGCAGGGCAGGGATGGAGCAAGGACAAGTACAGATTCCACAAAATTCCCTGCCATTTTAAATGTGGATTTTGTCGTTAAAATTTTTTTATGCAATTTTTAAAGGTTTCTTTCCATTTACATTTATTGCAAAATATTCGCTGTGTTCCCTGTGTTATACATCATTGTAACCTATCTTAAACCCAATAGTTTGTACGTCCTCCTCCCCAATCCCTATTTTCCCCTCCCCCCTCCCCTCTGATAACCACTGGTTTGTTCTCTGTATCTGTGAGTATGCTTCTTTTTTTGTTATATTCACAAGTTTGTTTTATTTTTTTTAGATTCTACATATAAGTGATATCATACAGTATTTGTATTTCTCTGTCCGACTTATTTCGTTTAGAATAATGCCCTCCAAGTCCATCCATGTTGCTGCAAATGGCAAAATTACATTCTTTTTTATGACCAAGTAGTATTCCACTGTGTGTGTGTGTGTGTGTGTGTGTGTGTGTGTGTGTATACCCCACATCTTCTTTATCCATTCATCTGTTGATGGACATTTAGGTTGCTTCCATATCTTGGCAATTGTAAATAATGTTGTTATGAATATTGAGATGTATGTATCTTTTCCAATCAGTGTTTTTGTTTTTTTCAAATGTACACCCAGGAGTGGAATTGCTGGGTCATGTGGCAAATCTAGTTTTAGACTTTTTGAGAAACCTCCGTACTGTTTCCATAGTAGCTGCACAAATTTACATTCCCACAAACAGTGTATGAGGGTTCCCTTTTCTCCACATCCTCACCAACATTCTTTATTGTGTTCTTTTTGTGTGTGTGTGCAGTACGCAGGCCTCTCACTGTTGTGGCCTCTCCCATTGTGGAGCACAGGCTCCGGACATGCAGGCTCAGAGTCCATGGCTCACGGGCCTAGCTGCTCCGCGGCATGTGGGATCTTCCCAGACCGGGGCACAAACCCGTGTCCCCTGCATCAGCAGGCGGACTCTCAACCACTGCGCCACCAGGGAAACCCCTGTTTTTGTTTTTTTTAATGTTGAGTTGTATCAGCTGTTTATATATGTTGGATATTAACCCCTTATCAGTCATATCATTTGCAAATGTTTTCTCCCATTCAGTAGGTTTTTTCATTTTGTTGATGGTTTCCTTTGCTGTTCAAAAGCAATGGTATGTTTTAATGAATAAGATTTTAATTTTGTTGAAGTCCAATTCAACACTGTTTTCTTTTATGATTAGTGCTTTCTGAGTCCTGTGAAGTCCTTGTTCCTCTGACTGTGGACACATTCTCCTATATTTTCTACCAAGAGCCTTATATTTTTTACTTTTATGTTTAGATAATAACCCATCTCAAATTAATTTGTGTATGTGATTTAATGTGGAGATCAAAGTAATTCTTTTTCTATTTGGATACAGACTGTCCCAGCACCATTTGATGAAAAGACTTTCTTTTTCCCATTGAATTACTTTCGTGCCATTGATAAAATTGTTTGACTGTATAAGTGTATCTATTCTTGAACTCACCATTCTGTTTCACTGAATTCAATTGATGTTTATTTGCTCATGTGTATCAAAGTGATTGATTATTTTAACTACTAGCTTTAGAGTTAGTTTTAAAGTCAGGTAAAGTGCTCTACATTTGTTTTAAAGTCAGGTGAAGTGCTCTACATTTGAAGGTGGTTATGAATATTCTAGGTCTTTTTCATGTCCACATAAATTTTCAGATCACCTTGATCATTTGTACAAAGGAGCCTGTTGGACTTTTGATTGGGATTGCATTTAATCTACAGCTTACTTTAGGGGAAACTAACAATAGTGAGTCTTCCAATTCAAGAACTAGTGTACCTTTTTTTTTTTTTTTTTTTTTTTTTTTTTTTTTTTTTTTTTGCGGTACGCGGGCCTCTCACCGCCGTGGTCTCTCCCGCCGCGGAGCACAGGCTCCGGACGCGCAGGCCCAGCGGCCACGGCCCACGGGCCCAGCCGCTCCGCGGCACATGGGATCCTCCCAGACCGGGGCACGAACCCGTATCCCCTGCATCGGCAGGCGGACTCCCAACCACTGCGCCACCAGGGAGGCCCAGTGTACCTTTTATTGATTTAAACTTTCTTAATTTCTTTCAACAATATGGTATAATCTTAGGATATTTTATACATTTATTAGTAAATTTGTCTCTAAGTATTTTATTTTTATAGATATTATTGTAAAATGCCATTTACAATATTTCATATTACTAAGTACAATTTTAATTTCATATTAATTTAATTTCATATTATATTAATTTCATATTATTAAGTACAATGCAATTTTTTTGGTTCTTTTTTGCAGTAAATTGTTTAAACAAGGACACATAAGATGATACTCTTCAATCAGTTTTTGACAAACGAATATACTGATGCAACATGAACCCTTATGAAGATGGAGAACATAACTCTCACCTCTGCAAGTTCCCTCATGACCCTTAAAATTTCCACAACTACTCTGGGTGAGTAACCACTGGTCTGGTTTTTTTCTGACTGTGGAATAGTTTTTGTGTGCATATATGTCCATATTCCCCAAATTGTAAACTTTTAAATGGTTACAGTTGAATGTATGTAACCATACCTCAATAAAATTCACAAAATTTATGCTGAATCAAAAAAGCTTTACACAAGAGTGAATAACATATGATTCCATTGAATTTTAGGAAATGTGGCATTATTCACAATATTGACTTTTCCAATTCCTGATGACTATATCCATCTCCATTTATTTTGCTTTCTTTAATCAGGAATTTTTTAGGTTGCAACATACAGATCTTGCTCATATTTTCTTAGACATATATCAAAATAGCTCAGGTTTTGGGGTACTAATCAACTTCAGTTTGTTCATTACAATTTTTTACACATAAACTCGATTTTATGTGTGAATATTGTATCTTATTACCTTGACACATTTTCTTATTAGAGCTAATAGATTCATGTAATTTCTATGGGAATTTCCACATTGAGATTCATGTTATATGAGCACATTTAATTTTTTTTCCTTTACTATATATTCTTTTTATTTTTCTCACCTTACTGCACTGGCTGGGATGGCTAGTAAAATGTTCATGAGGACTGATCTGCAATGAAATCATTGCCGTCAATTTTCTTTAAGAGTGATAAAATGAGTAAAAATACCTTTTAAATTTGCCTTCACTCTATCCATTTCTGGAGATCTTATTTTCTCTATATAGATTCAAGTTTCTGCCTGGTGTCCTAGCCCTTTTTCCTGAAAAAAAAATTCATTTAATATTTCTTGTGCAGTTTTTGTGGTAGTGGATTTTCTCAAGCTATTTTTTAGATTTCTATATCACTTTTGAAAGATAGTTTCATTGTGTGGAAAATTCTGGTCTGACTTTTTTTTCTTCTTTCAGTGCTTTAAAAATTCCACTCCAGTGTTTCCTGGCTTGGATGATGTCTGATAAATCTGCTATAATTCTTTTGTTCTTCTGTATACAATGTCACTTTTTTCCTGAATGTCTTCAAATATTCTATTAACCTGTGGCTTTCAGCAATTTGAATATAATATGTCTAGTTTTCTTTAAAATCCTGCTTGGGGTTTTGGGGGGTATTTTGGTTTTTTGTTTTTGTTTTTTGGTTCTGTGGGTTAGTGTATTTCATTCTTTAGGGAAAAAATTTAACCATATGTTAATTGGTTTTACTTTGTTCCACAACTTTAGGGTGCATGTTTCTGTGGGTTTTGTTGTTGTTGTTGTTGTTGTTACATTTTCTATCTCTGTTTCAGTTTTTGTCATTTTCTGCTTGCCTATATTCAAGTTCCCTGAATTTTTTTTGCCTTTGTCTAGTCTATTGATGAGCTCATAAAAAGCATTCTTAATCTCTGTTCCCATATTTGTTTCCAGCATTATTAGAAGCTTTCTGATAATTTCCAACTGTATCCTAAAATCCTCCTTTTGTTCATGCTTTTTCTTTTCCACCAGACCCTTTAACATATTAATTTTAGTACTTCTTAGATTCTGGGCAATCACTGAGTCAGGTTCTATTGAGAGATTTGTCTCTTGAGTTGTTTCTCTTGCTTTTTTTTTTTTCCTGCATGTTGTAATTTAAATTGATTGCTGTACATAGTATATAGAACAATAGAGATGGAAATAAAGATTATCTAGAAACTGGAATGACCCTTCTGTTAGGTCTTTAGTATGACATGTTGACTCAACTTAAATTGGGAGTTGAGTTAGCTCTGTTACTGTTTTAATCACTGTCAGTTCACCATCAGCTTCAAATTTCTCTAGCATCACATTGTACCTAAGGTGGTAATTGGTATACCTGAAGATTTTTCTCAGTGTTCCTACTCCTTTAAAGCTTTAAGGCTTTAAGGCTTTCCCTAAGTATGCCTTTCCCTATGTGAGATCTCTTCTGTATACTTGCCCCTCCACCAATATAGGTTGCCGTTTCTTGCTGCTCAGTGTTTCCTAGCTTGTTGAGGTTAGGGAATGAGAGATTTTCCACTTTCCTGGTTCAGCCATAGTTTTAACATTAACAGATACTATAACCCTTTTTCACAAAGGTGGTACCTTCATGGTAATCTCCAGTGGTAGGAAAAACCTCTAGTGCTTTGGTCCTAGTAGCATTTCTTGGCCCTCTTCAGGAGTAGATCTTTCTTCCTGCAGTTGCAGTGAGTGACCTAAAAGCAATAGTCTACTCTCCTTCCCCAGTGTCATAAAGACGTTTCTTTCTTATTGGAAAATGTTTTTGGTGGAGCTTCATACCTTTCTCATAAACATGTCTGCTACTCTCCTCCAATCCTTTACCCAAGGGTGATTATTTCCACTCTCTTGTCTATCCCCCAATTCTTCTCATAAGCTCTCAATGACGTCTACAGAGAAGAACTTGCAAGGGTATGAATTCGCCTTCTATCTGTGGTTCCCAGGGGCTCTATGTTTTCACACTAACCCACACTTGACCTTTAGAAATTTGTTGAAACTTTTAGTCAAATTCTTATAACCTGCTTATATGAAGGCCACATCTTCTTCCCATTGCCAGAGGTCAACCAGTGATCATGTTTCTTAAAAATATTTATTTATTTATTTATTTATTTTTGGCTGTGTCGGGTCTTTGTTGCAGCAGGTGGGATCTTCCGTTGTGGCACATGGGCTTCTCTTTAGTTGTGGTGTGCAGGCTCCAGAGCACGTGGGCTCTGTAGTTGTGGCACGTGGGCTTACTTGCCCCATGGCATGTGGGATCTTAGTTCCCCAACCAGGGATTGAACCCCCTGTTCCCTACATTGGAAGGCGGATTCTTAACCACTGGACCACTAGGTAAGTCCCTCATATTCTGTCTTGAAAGCACACATCTTTCCTCACAATTCAGGCTAGTTGGTTGCCCTGTAATCTCAGCTCTCTAATGGATTCAAGTTATGATTTTATAGTTTATCTGGCTTTTTCTTGTTGTTGTGAGAGTGATGCTTTTTCCAGCCTTCTATGTCTTATGTGGAATCTAGAAATTCCTGAAGTCTGTTAGTATCTTATTTGTTTAGGTTTCTTCTATAGTTGTTATAATGGGAATGATGATCTTTCACTATCTTCTACATTATGATTTAAAATCAAACGTCCTAATAATCTTCCTAAAATGTATATTGGATCATGACACTCCTTTGCTTCCTATCTTTCAGTGGTTTCACATCGTATAGCAAATTTTTTAAAGTAATACATTTTAAACTAATTCATTCATTCTCTCTCTCTCTCTCTCTCTCTCTCTCTCTTTCTCTCTCTCTCGCTCTCTCTCTCATTTCTTTTTCCTATAAGATCTTGCATGATCTTGTTCTTTCCTACCTTTACAACCTTATTTCATGCCATTATCTTTACTTTCTATACTCTAGCCCAGGGGTTGGCAAACATTTTTTGTAGAAAGCCAGATAGCAATTATTTTAAACTTGGGTCATATGGTTTCAGTATTCAACTATGCTGTTTTAACATCAAGGAGCTATAGACAACACTAATTAGTTTGGCTATATTCAAAAAACCTTTATATATGGACACTGATACTTGAATTTCATATAATTTTGACGTCATGAAATATTATTCATTTTTAGTTTTTTTTCCTTCTAACTATCTAAAAATGTACAAACCACTCTTAGGATTCAGCCCATACTATATATATATATAGCAGGTCAGATTTGGCCCATGAGTTGTAGTTTGCTGACCACGGTTTACTTACATTACATGGCAAGTACAATCCACTCCCTTTGGATTGACTTCTTTATCCTTAGGTTTGTCTTTAAATATGACCTCAGCACAGATGCCTTCTCTTAACCACACTTTTTAAAGTAAATATGTCCCTCTCCCTTGTCACTGCATCCTATTTCCTTTTAATGTTCTTATCAAAATGTATAACTATAAGTTCATGTTTCCTTGGTTATTGTCTGTCTCCTCTAATAGATTTTAAGTTATTTGGTCAAGGACAATGTCTGTTGGGGTTTTATTCACCAATGCCTAAGACTATCATTTAGTAAGGATTAAATAAATATTTCTTAAATGTACTACTCAATCTCCTTCTGCCCTTTTGGCTTTAATTGCTTATTTGAAGGTGTTGATTCATCTGACTGTTTTAATTATGGATTTACTGAAGACACTTGGAAGCCTTAATTATGTCAAGCAGTACCAAGTCTATGGCTTGATGAACCTAGATTCATTTGCTTCCTCTTTGCACATCATGGACGACAACTTGATGGTAGATCTATAACCTGTAAGTTACCATAGCTGAGTTCTAAAATTCCTCTGATTTTGTTGGGAAACAAAGTAGAAAACTTAGTAGTTGGCCTCAACAGCACAGCTAAAATCTTACATGTCTTAAAGAAAGTAGGATGAGGAACAAAGGAAAGACTTTTTTATGAGGTCATAACTGAAAGTTTATTAATTGATTAGTAGTAGCTATCTGAAATGCTGTATAAAGGATTGTGGGGCAGCATCCAGTTGTTTTTAGTTATGGGAAAAGGAATAGTCTACTGTAAGAATAAAAATCAACAATTCAGTGGTTTAAATATTATTTCTTCCTTACATGACAGTGTCATTGTAAAAAGTTCAGAGCTGAAGGACATCTCTGTTTCTTAGAGTTGTTCAGGGACTTAGTTTCTTTCCAAGTCACTGTTCTTCCATCTCATAAGGAAGGATCTGTCATCTGTAAGGTTGAAGGTGGATAGCCATTGTCTAGGTTGCAGCTGGTGGGAAGGGATAAGAGAGTGGAGAGGTGATCATACCTTAAGCCAGGCCCATAATTGGCACCCATCACTTTCATTCACACTTCGTTGATTATAATCTAGCTATGCATAACTGCAAAGGAAGCTGAGAAACGTAGTCTAGCTGGGCAGCCACATGTTAAACAAGGGATAATATATTTTGGTGGGCAACTAGCAGTCTCTAGGGACTAGGCTTAGCAGGAATAAATGTTAGGATTGTTTAATACCATCTGCCATGGATTGAAAGAAACTGTGATGTATTAGCTGTTCTTCCCTTAGGTGTGGAATGTCATGTTTTCTCTCCTAGAGGGTCCTGAAGTTTAAGTATAATTCAACAAGTATTTGTTGAGCATCTCCTATGGGCAAGGCACTGCTGTTAGTTTCTGTGCAGGTATAAAGATAAACAGTCCTGCTTTATCACATATTGAAGAATCAGAGACTCAACTCCAGATAATGGAATATCAGACATCAGCTACAAAGAAGGAGAGACACAAGCTTGAGAAATAAGGCCTTCTTGTACCTTGGAAATCACATCACACAGGCACTATACAGCTCTACCTATATATCAGTCTAGCTTTATAAAAGTGAGAATGTGGTTTCAGAGATATTAGGAAAATGGGCAGAGAGCACTTGGCAGGATAATAGCTGCAAACACTAAGGTGAGAAAGGATCAGAATATAGGCAAGGGTTATAGAAGCAACTAAAATGGCATTGGTACCTGGTTAATCAGCCTATCAAGTAAATGTGCAGACTGTCCTCCCCACTAAATTAACATGTTTTGGGACTCTAGGATATGAGAGCCCTTGCTTAATAATGGGTCCTTCTGTGCCTTGTTATCCTAAATCCTGCTGCCTCTTCTGTGACTTCCCTTACAGGTTTATTTCCTCTAATACTGGCCATTACTCCAGCATGTCTTATTCCAAAGATGGACAGGTAAAAACAAAAACAAAACTTCGTTGGAGGAAAAAGTGCATAGGGATTGGCACTGGAAAGAGGAAGTTGAGCACTGTCTCTGGCTCAATTAAGAATGGCATTTAAGAGGGACTTCCCTGCTGGTCCACTGGTCCAGGGGTTAAGAGTCCGTATTCCCAATGCAGGGGGACCAGGTTCAATCTCTGGTCAGGGAACTAGATCCCACAAGCCACGCCTAAAAGATCCCACATGCCGTAACTAAAGATCCCACATGCCGCAACTAATACCCAGTGCAGCCAAATAAATAAATAGTAAAAAAAATAAAAAATAAAAAATAATGGTGTAAGATGCCAACAAAGGAGTAGAAACTCTTGCCTATAAACACTGGGGTCATATGCCTGTGAAGTCACCAATCTAACATTCAGGTATTTAAGTATAGGAATGTCAAAGATCCCTTCACTTAGGGATTGGACCTGTTACCTTCTTTAATTACAGTGATTACCTTCCTGAATACATCCTACTTCCAACAGTCTTAAAAATATTTTTATGCACTATTCCTATCCCAGCCCTCTTCTTCAATAATTTTTTGCTTCTCACATTTTTAACATTGGGTTTGTGCTTCTCAGTATTCCTGACCAAAGCAACTGAAGCTAGAAAAAAAAAAAAAAATGAGGGGCTTCCCTGGTGGCGCAGTGGTTGAGGGTCCGCCTGCCAATGCAGGGGACGTGGGTTCGTCCCCCAGTGTGGGAGGATCCCACATGCCGCGGAGCGGCTGGGCCCGTGAGCCATGGCCGCTGGGCCTGCGCGTCCGGAGCCTGTGCTCCGCAACGGGAGAGGCCACAGCAGTGAGAGGCCCGCGTACCGCATAAAAAAAAAAAAAAAAAAAAAAAAAAAAAAAAAAATGAGACCTCAAATACTTACCCAAACTAGGTGATTAAGATATTTTTTTTAAAAAAATTGAGGCAACTAATGTGGTTAGGAAGGGACACTGAGGTAGAACTTGTTACAAAGTTTTCAAAACAGTACATTTTTATTTGACATTAAACAACAAACTCCCCAATTTGTCTCAGTTGTGACATACAGGCAGCTCTAGATTGTTTTTTTGCTGGTCACCCATGCTGAACAAGACTTTTCGATCTTCAAAACAACCATGGCTCAGAGATTCTGCATTTCACATCAGTTCACAAGTCCAAGTGTGTCTTCCATTCATCGGAGCATTTTGGCATAGATTCCCTTTGAGGTAGAAGGATAAAGATGAAGCCATTTCCTTTTTAAAAAATGATTTGTTCACAACTTCATTTATGCCACAAAAACCAGATGATAGCATGTTCTCTTATTCTTGTTTAGCAGTAGTGGTAGTCTTAGGATGCCAGAAACTGTGAAAGGAAGGCTCTTAGTTACTTTCTCCTTTCTACTTTCCAACAATGCACCCCCACCCCCATCTGAAGAAAGGGAAGTTACTGAATCCAACTAATAGCACATATTAAACACCAAACATTAACATGTCAGATATACCTGATGCTTAAATTAAAATGTACAAAGCAAAAACTAGAAACATCACCTTCAAATCCTCTTCAAATTTGCTCCCTCCAGCAACTATCTTTTGTCATTCATCTATTTCCTTCTCCATTTACTTATGTTATTGTTGGCTTGCCATATAAACTAAAGTTTAGATGGTTTGAAAGTATGTTAGAATTATAGTGAACAATAAAGTCCTGTTCCTTTGAAGTGAATTTTGACTTTAGCTTTAAGACTACCTTAGGATGGAGAGGTAACATAGATTTATTTAATAAATTCCATAATTATCTAACCCAAGGCTTAATCAATAATCATTAAACAAAAAATTGTTTCTCAAAAACTTACAGAAATTGGGCTTCCCTGGTGGTGCAGTGCTTGAGAGTCCGCCTGCCGATGCAGGGGACGCGGGTTCGTGCCCCGGTCCGGGAAGATCCCACATGCCGTGGAGTGGCTGGGCCCGTGAGCCATGGCCGCTGAGCCTGCGCGTCCGGAGCCTGTGCTCCGCAACGGGAGAGGCCACAATGGTGAGAGGCCCGCGTACCACACACACAAAAAAAAAAAAAAAAAAAAAAAAAACTTACAGAAATGAGTGGGGACAAAGGACTTTGTCCTCATCTCAACAGTGACCAGTTACTGGAATTGCATTAAACTAAAAACAGCAATCCCCAAGTTAGATCCGGAGGTAGTAATGCTTTTAAGACCAACCGTTTTTAGAATCAGGTTTGACCTTTTCTTTCACTCTTCCTCCTATCCCACCCTCTGTGAGTGATTTAAAAAATAGAAAAGGCCAAAGCCCATTTGGGTCTAGATATAGATTTTTTTTTGATAATTTTTACCTCCAATTTTTGCCAATTACTTCCAATTTTTATCATTCTTAAAACTTAAGCATGGTAAATTGTTAAGCTATTTTCACTCACTGCATTATTTAATTATAATAAGTCTTTTCTTAAGCAGGTTTTGCTGGTAAAAAGGAAACAATTTCTAAGTTGTAAGTTGAGAAGCTGTTGCAAAACAGAAATCATGTCTCCATCTCCAAACTTGCTAAGTACTACCAGAGGATTGTTTTTTAAAAAGATCTATTTAGGCAGTGCTTATTTGTTAGAATGTAAAAGGTAAAGAATTGAAAATAGACAAAACCTGTGTGTTTCAAAACCAATTGTGGCTTAAGTATGAGTGGTTCCCCAAGGCTGGTACCAATGAGACTGAGGTTTGTACCAATGAGACTGAGGTTTGGGAATCAGTTGTTTCTCATCCCTCTTTCTGCCCACCAATAGTCACAGCCATTTTTCATGAGGGATGGGTTAGGAAAACTGAAGTGCTTATTATAAGGAAGGTTCCTGCAACTTAAGGAGCAAGCTCAGTAGAAACCCTTGCTTATTGTAGTGGCCAGAGTGGTAGAAGAAATATGGAGTAGGAATTAAACCACACATTATTACTGAGGAACTAAGCTATATCCCTAACCAGAAAACAGGCCAAAAGGCAAGTTTTAAAAGTTCTCTGGGAAGGTATTCATTTTTTCATGTCTCTGGGGCCAACTGAGAACCTAGCTAAGGAGCTTATACACAATAGGCACTCAAACATACTTGTAGAGTGAATGAATAAATGAAAAAATGAACAGTAACCTCTTCTCTTATATTACAGTTTCCAAGCCAAGCAAGTGTCTTTCAGTCAAGATCTGAAATAGAATAGACACTTCTATTCAATGAAGAGTTTCACTCCATTTCTTATTTTTTTAAATTGCATCTCCAAGTTCTTTTTGTACCAGATCAATTTCATTTAGCATCACCTTCTTCAGTGTTTGTATGAATGAATAACTAAAAAGCTCTCTTATTCCTACTCTACAAAACATGCCAAAGAGAAGGTGATCTAATTAATCGTTCCATCTCAGTGTCTTAATATCACAGCTGCTCAATGAAGTTTTTTCAACTAATGAAAGAACTGCAGTCTCTTATTAAATTTGCTCTTGTGTTTCCTCCATAAACTAGTTAGATTAAAGTATATTTTGGTCTAGGTCTTTTAAATCTCTTCATTCTCCTCAGCAGAACAGTATTTCATTCAAGTGAATAATTTACAAAATATGGAAAATTTAGGAAGAATCTTTTTTGTTAAGTGGCTTCCTGACTCTATGCCAGGCCAATGAGCAAATACTTTTAAAACTAGTTGTTTCATCTTAATTCTCATCTTAAACCATTTAACTATAATAAAAGCAGAATGTTAAAGAATTAAAGGACAAACCCTAAGGCCTTTTATCAGTCTTCTGGCTTCAATCTAGGTCAATGAGCAAGTGACATTGGGACTATCTAGAGCCAGGAAAAATGTCTTCATTTTATATTGAAAGAACCATATTTTTTTTTCCTATTTTTTCAATCTCTAAGACAAGTCAATAGGTTTTCTGGACCAGACTTAATCTACTAATTCATCCAGAGAACAGGAACTCAAGTATTTACTCAAAAATCAAAGGTGTTTCTGGATCTTCAGCTATGATCTGTGATCTATCTAATGCTCTTTAGACTAGGCCCGTTTCAATTCTGTTATGTTCAGGACCTAGAATGATGTATTCCACATAAAAGATGCTCTGTTAATCAAATTAATCTAAAAGCCAACCTGAGCCATTTTTTACTCCTTTAATGTCTCTAAGCCAGGCCAGAGTGGATCTAATTCACCTCCATCTTCAGCATTTAAAAGACCAATGGAGAACCATAACAGCTTGCTTTAAAAAAAAAAAAAATTCCCATTTCTTTGGTCAGGCCAGGGAGCAAGTAGCCTTCTGGTATAGATTTTATCTTTCCACCTAGCTCAGCATTCAGCATACTGCCTTGCACAATTCCATTTTGCCCATGTTTTTAAATTTCATCAAATAGGCTTGGCAGTGGTTAAGTAACTTTCAGTCTGGATTCCCACACCTGTTACCTCATTTCCTCCTGTGACCATCTGATAAGGATAAAATCATTTTTATATCCTAGGGCATGTGCAGTTCTGAGCCTCATAGAAAGGAATCAGTAATCATTCATTAAGCCAACAGTTAATTCCTTATATCTGTATAGAACAGTAGGCTTTGTAAAATTTACACACAGATCTCTGTTGCAGGTTCAATAATAATGACAGTGAATTTTTGCATCCCCAGTTGCTATCTCTGGGAATAAGAGAGAGTAAGTAATCAATGTCCATTCAGCAGATATGGCTTATATATTTATATATGCCAGTTTAAGACTTACAAATTGATTTTATACATTACCTTCTGCTGCCCAGAACACAATAAAGATGGACTATCTTCACATCCCTGATGCTTATCAAGGAGACTGGCACATAATAGATAATTATTATCCAGTCTTGCATTCATCAGATATCTAATCCTTTACATATAAAAATGTTCAATAGTTAACAATCCTTCCTCAACTTGTTTGACTTTTTTTCATGGTATAATAACTGATATAATTTTGTAAACCTAGTACTAGGCACACCAAATGAAAAAATCAATAGTTACATTTATATGGTGCTTCAGAGTCCACAAAATGCTAACACTGCCTTATTCTCAGCTTTAGGCACAATAAAATGATAAATTTGTATGTCTCTTTATGCCTATAATAGTGAGTTCACATAGTAGGCAACTGATATTAATAATCCATTCATTTAACAAGCATTTAAACCCTCAGTTTGTGTAACTATTTATACTACCTTTCTCATATGGGTCAAGCACACAATGAGAATTTTGTAGAGACCATGCCTGTCTCACATAAGTTTTGTTCACATAGAAAACATCTAATGTCTTATATTTATACAGCACTTTATAGTTAGAAAGCTCAATCTCATTCATTACATTTTCCTGCTACCAGGGAAAATGTACTGGTAATAATTTAATTTGATATCACCAGTAAAGTCTTTATTGATTAAAATAAGCAAGATCTAATTCTTACATCTAAATAGTATAGGATATAAACCTCCCTCTTATTACTTGGGAGCATTATCTTGGATTTCATAGTACCTGAAACAATAGCTGGTACATATAAGGCACTTAATACTTATTCATTCATTCATAAACATATAGCCCATTGGTATTTATACAGTGCTTTAGTACAAAGCACTTTAATATGTACTGCCTATCTAAAATTTTTTATTGTTCTATAATGAGAACATTTTTTTCCCTTTGACATCTGTAGTGCCTAGCATGGTATCTGGCACATTATAAGTGATCACAGTAGCTTAAATCCCCTGTATTTCCAGTGTATTTTATAGTTTAAAAGCAGTTTTTATGTTTTCTCTTCTGCGACTTGGAATACTGTATTTTTACTCAAAATCACCATAGCCACAGAAACACAATGGCCAGAAATACATGAATTATTCATTTATCAAACACTTAATTCCTAATATCTGTACAGTATTACTTACTTTTGACAAAGCACTTTATTCATGCTTCTTTTATTCCTTGTATCTACAGTGCCTAGAATGTATATACTATGTAATCAATGTTCATTCATCAACTCTGAAACTTGTAAGTCTTTAAAGTGCTTTATAGTTTACAACTCACATTCACATATTTTTCTTCAGATCACCTAGATATAATCATAATCATTGCATCTTTAGTGTCTAACACAGGGACAGGCACACAGAAGGAAATTAATATTGTTCAGCACACAGTCCCTGGCAATTACATCAGGGGTGATAAACTGTGGCCCACAGACCAAATTCACTTGCTTTTTTAAAAAAAAAAAAGCAACAGAGACCAAATGGCCCGTAAAGCCTACAATATTTACCATCCGACCCTTTCAGAAAGGGTGTGATGACCCCAATTTACATAATGCTTCACAACTGACAGTGCGTTTTCAAATGTTAGCTGTGCATGGATGCCAATACACCATTAATGAGAATGCCTTGCTTTTTTTCTGTGTTTTACAGTGCTTTCATATATATACTCAATCATTAAAATTATCTTTCCTCATGGTAAGAGGAAAAAAATCAAGGAAGGGATTAAACCTCCTAAATATTCCCAACTTCTCTCACCTTTATGCCTAGAGGTAGGTATTAAACCCAGGGGCAGGATTGGTACAGTTCACCACATTATTAGGCCACTACTATGAGCAGGGAGTTCAGGCTGCCTCCTTGGGGCCTCACTCTTTCCCAGGCCCAATCCTCCTTTTTCATAACTATCAGTAGGAACCCCAAACCTCAGGAATCCTGCTCACCCAAGCTCAAAGAAGTAATATGTTGCTGGCTGGTGCTTCTCAGCAAGCTGGCACATCTGTGTATTTCTTGTCTAGTTCTTCTCATTGGCCTGAAGCATCTCTTCACATTTTCTCTAGATAGCGTGGCACTTTTTTTCTACTCAGTAACCTGATGCTTTCCTTCTCTCATCAGCCTAGAGCTTCTGAGGAAAGAGGGGACTGAAATATAATGTCACTTATGTGTCCCTCTCCAGTGGAGAGGAGGTGAAGAGAAATGGAAATTTGCAAAACACCAAAAACTTAATAAATGGCTTAAAACTGTGATTAAAAACTGGCTTAAGACTGGCCCAGGCATATTACTGATCTAAAGGTGTGTTTCTTTAAAGTAGCAGCAACATCAAAAAGGACATCTCAAAAGAAGTGGGTTTAAATGGAGATACGAGAACAGGAAAGAGAGAACTGAAAATGTCCAAGAGTAGGTAGGAGAACAATAGAAAAGAGCTGCAGTTTAGGGTTCTCATCTTGGAACTTCCTTTGGTCTTGGGGCTTCTATCCTTCCTGGATTCTGGGTCATGGGCCTCCAGCTTCCCGCCTAATTTAGTCTGGAGATATCTGTCTCTCTTGGGCCTTCTGTCTGTATAGACAGGCTTGAGTCCTGGGTCTTTATGTGTGCTTGGGCCCTTCCATTTTTGGGTCATAGGTCTTCAAGCCAAGGCTTTTCATCCCATCCTGGGTCTTTGGCCTTCTGTCTCACCGAGACTTGAGTCTTCCGTCCAACTCCAGTCTAGACCCTTGGGCCTTTTATTGGTCTTGGATCATCTCACAGGCGGCCTGGCATAAGGAACAGCTCTTCAATTCTTATATTTTGATAGCTGACACTCTTCACCTATTAGGAAGGGGTTAGGAGGCCCCTTTGTTACAAACACAAACACACACAAAAGCATGCACACACACATGCACAAAAAATATGCAAGGAGAGAGGACTGCATGAAAGCAAAGTGGGGGAGACATAGACTCAAGAAGAGACTGAAATACTCAAAGGTAAGTAGAAAGGCAAAAGCAGAGAAGAAATAAGAGAACACAGAGATGAATGCTGACATGGAAAATCACAAAGAACAAAGGGACACTGGGGCACACAAAGCAGGAAAAAAAGAGAAAATGGCCCAAGAGAGGCAGAAAGAATATGTAGAAAAGAGCAATGCAAGATAAAGAGTAGAAAGAGCAGAAGGGTGGCCAGTATCAGAAAAGGTGAAATGTCAAACCAACAAGGGGAGGGGGTGACAAACAGTTCACAAAGAGAAAAAGAAGAGAGGTAGGCATAGCAAGAAATGAGCAAAAGGCACACAGCATGTGACTCAAGAGACACAAAGAGAAGAGCAGTGAAAGAAGAGCCAGATCTAGGGGAGCAAGGAGAATCAGTAACAAAATGAAAAAGCTAGAGAGAAACATCTAAGACAAGACACAGACCACTCGGGTACAAAAAAGAAAATGAGAGAAAGATATACAGAGAAGAAACTAGTAAGAGAATCATGGAAATGGGTAAGACACACATTAGTTAGAGGAGAAAGACCAAAGACATTCAAAGAAGAAATAGATAAGCAAACAAATACACACTTATGAGTTTAAAAGATAAGCAAAGGCAGACATTCAGTGGAAGAAGGTAAGAAATAGAAGAGACAAAATAGTGAGGAGCATGGTAGGCACAAGAAGCATCACAAAGAGAAGACAACAAAAGAAAACAAAAAAGTGCATTAATAATTGCAATAATCTATTATTAGTGCCAATACTATTTATATTACCACTAACAATAATAATTATAATAACAGTATAATAACAACAACAATCACCACCAACACAGATACTCTTCTACTTAAACTTTTAACTTAGGAATTTCTTACATAGGACCAAACCCCACCAACTCTGTGCCACTAGATGGTATTAGTGGTCACTTGTATTGTGTCAAATGAACTTATGAAACTTCTTAGGTTACCTTTAACCTACCATGTGCTAGGCACTGTACTAAGCTCTTTATATACATGATTTCATTTAACCTTCACAAACAGACAAGTCTAATCAGAATCGAAATTGCCAAAGGCTGTTCACCTAATGAGTGGCAGAGGATTTAAACACAATATGTGCCTCTTAACATTCTGTTACAACTGTTTCCTAGGATTTCCAGTAGAGCCAAACGAGGTGCTACAGATGAGTGAATATTATAATAAAGGGTCCTTAGAGAGCACCTAGTTAACCCTCTCATTTTATATCTTCACCTTTCCCCATTCCTTATAAAACTGACTTGATTTTCACACCCTTCACAATTATAATGGCAGCTTCAGGGACTGGGTTTTCCATAACACTAAACCTTAACTGCAGATTCTCTCAAAAGAAGAGGTGAGAAAGGCCCACCCTTTCAGCAAAAAGCAAAAACATTTTTGATTTAAGTTTCTATATGTTTAGGCCTCTAAGGGTGGCAAAAGTTTTATGCAGTGAAGATAAAGAACAGACAAGGTAAAACTAAATTACGCTGTGACACAACTGGTAGACAGACTATATCATCTTTGAGTTGCTTCAGGGAAACCAATTAGTAAATAGATTACTGGTCATCCTCCCATCTCACATTCAGCTCCCCTTGCACATTAGATCACCATACCCCATCCCATACAAACCTCCAACAAACAGCTATTAGCTCTAAAGTGATCCTCACAGGATTACGCCACCACCAACTTACTTCATTCTGCTATTCTAAAATCCTAGAGTGCCAGGCATGTTGATCTTCCTTTGGTGTGTTCAAATGTCTTGCTCTTTGCACTGCTTCTGGGAAAGATAATGATTGCACAGATATGAAGGGAACAATCAGGAGCTACAAAAAACGAGAAGGAAACCATGTAAATGCCATAAAGAAGTACTGAGTACTGTGCTAGAGTTATGGGAAGATTCAAATTAATGAGCTATAGAAACTATCTCTACGGAGCTTAGAAAAGTATAAAGTTGAAGCTTTTATGTCTTTAGAGATAAAACTAACACAACTGCCTCATTCAACAGAATAGGAAACTATGGCATAAATAGGAAAATGTCTTGCCTAATAACACTTGGTGAGCCACTGGAAACAACACCATCAATCATAGCCTTATTCCTTTAGTTGGATAGTAATCTGTACAAAGCCTGTACAATCAGGACTTACTACACTGAACAGTTACCTCTATCTCCCAACCTACATCCCCCTAACCACCCTCTCTCATCACTGACCTAGAATACGCAGGGTGCTAGTTCTTTAGATCCAGCCTGACGATAGATAACTTTGTGCCACTTCTAGTCACATTCCCACTCATAGTTGTGAAGCTTCTGTCAATTAGCAGGCACAGCATAAAAAGACACAACTCTGTTTTATCTTCTCAAACAGCTTGTTTTTTGTTTTGTCCAACAGCTATCCCAAGGCATCTTGAAGTATGTAAATGACTGGCAAAGTTCTCCAACAGAGCCTCAAGGGAGACTTTGGAGAACAGAGGGTCCAGAATGATGATCTGCCCATGATCAATGTCACAGATGTGGCAGTTGTTGTCCATGTTCTCCTAAAAGAAAGAAAATTTAGCTGAAACCCTCTACCACATACTACAGTCCCACCCTAAACACCCTAACTCATACAGCCTGCTATTCTCTTCACATCATCATTTTCACCCATGTCACACCCAGTTGCTTCCCAGGTTAATTAGGAAGCAGTTTTTACCAAAGCAGACATAGTTGACAATGATGAAAATAATCTAAATGGAAAGCTAAGTGCAATGAATACTAAAAAACAAGAAATTAAAGACTATGTATTATGCTTTTAGGGACAGCTACCCACCTTTGGATGTGTGGTGGTTGTCTTGAGATTTCGTCCTCCTAACTGGGCCCAGGAAAGAATCTTGGTAGAACCTCCTGGCCTAGGGTTGTTGCTCAGTGATAGTGAGCTTTTCCCTTGGAGGATCCTCATGCCCCATCTCCACCTAGGGATCGTCAAAGGGAATGGGTCATTAACACTGTAAAGCAACAAGCCTATTCTTCTGAGGAAGATCTGGAGAAGAGATAAAAGAAAAATAAATTACTTAAATGCAGTACACTGGGAAAGTCTGTCCCAATGAGTAACTAGGGGTTAAATTAAACTATGTCTACCATTTTCTTCAGATGGATTGAGGACTGGAGATTTAGAACTATGTAGAACTCTATTTTCTAGCTACCAGTCTAACAACATGCAAATTCTTCTACTCATTCAAGCTCCATTCCTTGTACTTCCCCTCATCTCCAAGAGCAATTTAGAGCTGAATAATTACCAAAATTCCCGTATTGTGTTTTAGTCGCCAGTCTCCACTGATGAACAGTCTTCTAGAGAGTGTGGATTTTTAACGTCCTGGTATTCTCATAAGATACAATGGAGGTCAAGAAATTAAGGGGCTGAAAATAATAAAGGGAGAAGTTAAATCTTTCTCAACCAAGAGAGCCATCAAGACACTTTAGAAAAGCTCCAGTGTGGTCTGACTGTATGAGTTCTGTAAGAATTCTTCTTCACATTGCCTCAGGCTTCTTTTATAAAGTACTATCTATCTTAAGAACTGAGCAATCTATCTCAACCAAAGTGCCTCTCTCTCACCTAGTTTTGTAGCATTCCCCTCTTTTAATTCGTGTATTAAGTAGTAAGATGCTGGAGCATTGCCAAGGTAAACAGAACTGTTTTCTACTCAGTCTACATGGTATATTTCTTGAACAGCTTATAAAAATGAGGCACCACCAAAGTGCCAGGATATTCAGAAAAATCAAGAATGGCTACAGGTGTATAAAACCCCAGTTATTACAACAACTAAGCAAATCTATGCAAAAGGAAAAACTAGGTACAGTAGGCTAGGGGTCCAATAAGTAGCTTACACAGACCCTTGGGTCTCTGTTATTCTACCTTTATACCCAAAAAGAAAAAAAAATAAAAACTGTGTAGAAATTGATGAAAATTGGTCCATGTTCTGCTTTAAAAAGAGAAGTGCAGGAAGTTAAAGCCCTTAAACCCAAAGACAGAATCCACACAATAATAAGCTCCTTACACTACCTTTTTCTCCAGGGAGCCGGCAAGCCATCCTCTTAGACTGGTTGGAGCTTATCCAGATTCTCAAAAGGAAAGACCTGTTGAATGTAGAGCTTCTTAAAGCTGCTTGCAGTTCCTCAGGTTTCACATGCTCAGAATGTCCTTGAGAAGAAAGACAGGGCTCAGTAAGATACCAAAACTGCTGAGGAAACCTCAACAACAATAAAACAAAACAAAGCCATTAAGAAGCATTAACCTGAAGCATTAGATATAGGTGTCTCCTGTCTCTCCTCCCTAGCCTGTTGTCTCCTTAAGGTCCTGTAATGGCAAGCACTGGCAGTATCACAGAAGGACTAGGCAAGTATAGAAAAAGAACTAAATGAAAATATGGGTCAAACCAATAGCCACCTTAAGGGCTGACTAAATTTGTGGCCTAAAGATGCTTAAAATACTTCAAGATACAAGGTAGTAGAGCAATTTCTACTACTGCCTGGAAGTACAATTGCCTTGACCATTTTTAATAATTGGCTACCTGCCCTTACTATAGGATAGGAGCTTACTGAAACAGGTCTAAGTCAGGTTTGCAATCTTGAAAGCACTTTTTATGTTATGGTATGGTGTGGAAAGCACAAGGTATGGCTTCCAGATCCCTGATCAAGAATTACCATATTATAAGGACCTTTATGTCAATATCAAACAAATCCTAGTCTGTGAAAGATCACTTATTCAACTCTATTCTCTAGATAAGATGTCCAATAAAGCCAAACTGGTATTCTATGGTGTTCCCAATATGAGAACAAGCTTCAAAGTCTTTTGGTAACATCCTTCCCCATCCTTACTTAACCTAAGATTAGATACTTCATTGCTAAGTAAAGACTTCTAGTTAAACATGGCAGTTCATACATATTTATATATATCTACTCTGGCTCCTTCTTGAAACTCCATTAATGATAGTTAAGTGGACAATCCATATGCAATCAAATTTACCCAGAGAATCTTAAAATTAATGAATCCAAGCTCAAATTCATTTATACACTGCTTAGTTAAGGTACCTAAAAGGAAACAACTATTCAGTCTCTCCAGGTCTTCTGAACCACTCTGAAGCATATTTACTGAGTATGGCTACTTTAGCATCAAAGCCCTCTAGTTTTGTTAAATTTAGCATGTCAGCTAAGTTTCATACAAATACTTGAGATCCAACTTGAGTTGGATTTTGAAAGACAGACACCAGTGTAAAGTGCTAATTGCCTGTAGCCAAAAATATAGTAGCGGGAAAATAGTTTTCTTCCAAATGAGTCCTTAAGACTTGAGGCAGAAGAAGGCATTAATTCTGTTTAACCATAAACAATTATATTCTTTGCCATCAGAGCGTATAAGGTTTGGGGGAACAGTTAGTTAAGTTCAGATATCAGTTTCCTTCTCTTTAAGCTGGTAAAAATATTTTCCCAGGATGCTTTCACATATAATATTTTAGCAGCCACCACAGATCAACTTTTAATTCTTTACTTCAAGTTGCAAACTCCCATCCAGGTGTACATTTGATGATCAGGGCCCAGCTACCATGAAAAGAAACTATATCATAGCAGCCCTGGGTCTTAAGATCTTCTATAATTTAGGGAGGTGGTTAGAGAAATGTATAGATAAGCTACAGAAAGATAGTAGAAAAGCTCAAGGGGGATATAGGAAAAGACACACAAAACCAGGGTGAGAAAACTCTCTCTAATCCTATATATTAAGGTTCTATAAGGAGGAAAATCAGAAATCACAATAACCATTTAGAGAAATGCCAAAAAAATTTAAGTGCTTCCTTTCTTGATCCTTTGAAAATGATAAAATGTAATTTTCAGGGGTTGAGGTATTTAATTCAAGTCCCTGTCTTAATTCATCAGCAGTCCTTGACACTGAAGTTGAGATGGATGGTGATTTGATCCAAAGTCAGAGCCAGGACCAAAAGCCAGGACCAAAAGCTGTGTTCTTATTCTCGGTTCAGAACTTTTTTCATAATCTTGCCAGCATCTCACTCCTTCTGCCCCCAAACCCAAGAAAAAGAATAGTGATTCACTCCATCCAAGAAAACTAGTGCTTCATTAAAATGCATTTGTAAAAAGCAAGGAATACTGGAGTAGTGCCTGTAAGCCCTCAGCTTACACAGCTCCTGACCCAACTGATCGAGGTGCTCCCTAGGCACACCTTGCATTTACCCCTTGCTATCACTTTGCTTAGTAAGAGTGTTTTTCCCCCACTCTTCTTCCTCTATGTCCCACAGAATTTCCCAAACTTTTTACGGTACTCATCAAATTGCCCAACACCATAATGATTTGTTCATTTCTGTATCCTCCATGAGATAGCAAATTCATGGACAGGAACTATGTCTTTGGTTTTACTATTTATTCCAGTGCCTGGTCCAATAAATATTTGTTGCACAAGGATTATCTCAAGTTTGAAGATGCCCACATTCCCAGAGCATCTCTTTCTACAACTGCTAGAGATTTTATTTCAAGCAATGAACTGAAATACAACTCCAAGATTAACCTTTGGATGCTGTCTAGGGCAGGCTTCAATCCACCTAAAATCGATCCATCCTTCCTCTTGAGTGGGGGTACCAGCTCAGAATTCATCCCTTTAAAAGAAATTCCAATAAATATAGTTGTATATTAATATTGAATGATAATTTGATTAGCAGCAATAACAGATTTCATAAGCATAGACCAGTGTTTCTCAAATTGGGGTGATAAGATCCCTGGGGGTTTATGGATATATTCTCATGGATCCCCAAGTTCTACATAAATTATTTTAAAAATTATATATCTTTGACAAAGATATCTTGAAATTGGAAAACATGTTTATATTGCAAATAACTTTAAGTCAGTGTTCCTCAAAACACATATTCTTTAGGATCTCAAAAAAAATTTGTTTCTTTAAAAGGTGTTGAATCCTGACAAGTTACTTCAGTTTGAGAAACAATGGCATAGACCACGTTTCCAAGAAGGTTCAGGACCATCCGTATATTACCTCCAGTCGGTCAGAAAAATAATGTCTTTAGGCATTGGCAGGGGGGAAAACAAGCTGTGAGGAAATACGGATATGAATTAAAATGGGCAGTAAGAGAAGCCCAATTCATTAATATGATTCTTCTTGCTCCTGCTGGGATACATGTATATGCACAAAAAAATGCTTCAAATTTGATGTTAATATTTTTCAGCTGGATCTTTGTGTTTGTTTAACATCAAAGAGGCTAAGCTTTTTCGCTTACCAAAGTATCTGTTGAAAAAGGTGAGGGGGGAAGAACATTATATCAACTTCATCATCAAGTAGGCAAGGTCATGGTTTTCTTATAAAACATACTTCTCCATTGCCCTCTTGCCAAACAGGTTCCACAAATATCTCAAACTAAAAAGACATTGCTACTCTCATCTGTTCTTGGGCAGAGATCTAGCATATCAGATTTATACCCCCAATACCTAGAGCTTGAAAAGCATAAGCTTCAAACAATTAACAATCAACAATTTGTCAGCCTTGGCATATAGCCAAACACACTGGCTGGGCCTTATCTCTAATCACTTTCCATGCCTCCAAAAGAGGTAAAAACCAAATGACATTAAAATAAACCAATTGTACTACCCAGATGGCTGCAATATTAATCACGTCCTGGACCAAAGACAAAAAGTTAACCCACCTCCTTTAAGTTTATCCTATTAACTTCAAACCCTAGTGTGTTCCCTTTTTAAAGCTCTATAACTTATAATTCACACAAGACAGCACTTGATTATCACATCCTAGAGTTATTTCAAGTGTGCTTATATTAGCTCCTTTAACAAGACAACCATCTTGAGGATGAGATTATATAGGACTATATCATTTCTACCCCTCACTTCAGTGTAACCGAGCATAGGGCCAGATACACAATACTAACTCTGTAATTTTGTTTGTTAACTCATATGGTGACATATAAATTGCAGATGAGGTAGAAACATGGAAGGAGACTTATAGGACCCTCTGACTTTTCTATGGGTAGCATCTAAAAGAAAGAAAACAGAACAAGGAAAAGATTACTTAATAACTACAAAGTAGTACTTACAGTATTCTAAAGAGCCAGAGACTTCTTACAGCTGTCCAAGAAGCTAGTAGTGCAAACAGCACCCTGAGATGGGCGAATCTTTTGACATCCTTCTCAGAGAAGAGTATCCTTTCTCAATGATTACAAAGAACTGCTGTAGTGATAACTAGTTATTTGCTCCAGCAATTCCATATTAAATACTTCTCTGCCACCAAACACCCTGTACACTAGAGCTGGAATATTATTCATTTTTACCAGGCAGCTATCTCACTGTTGAAATTTATATCCGAAAGAATGATTAGATCTTGCCTTATTTTTCTTTTCATATAAAATGGGGAAACTGGTTCCATCATTTCTGAGTCCTCACTTCAATGTGGTGCTTTAGGCTACTTTAAATTAGCAGAATTAAACAGGGGGCATTTTATGTAATAGATTAATCAAATAAATTGATCTATGGTTATCAAAAGCACCTCAGCATATGTTCTCTCATTTTATCCTTTTACAGCAATCTTCTTGAAATAAGTAGGGGCTGGTTGGAGCTCCAGATGAAAAAATTTAAGGATTAGGAGGTTTAGGTAGTTTTTCTGAAAGTGAAAATTGTTAAAGCCCAAACAAGGAATGGTTTGAAAATGGTAGTAGAGCCCAAAGATACTGGTCTTAAGAGTTCCACCCTAGAACTCCTTTGATCATACTAAATGTCAAAGTCACAGTGGTCTATCCACAGACCCACCACCCTTAGTAAAATGAGAGACACTGGTCATCAGGTACATGGTATAAATAGGTTTTTAGACTTCAAAATTTCAATGACCAGGTTATCAATTCTACCTTGCAATCTTCCTTACAACATAAAAAATTAACAGCAACTTTTTGGTTGTATTTTGGCAGTTGACACTATACAATGGCAATATACAAGAAGAGAGGAGAGATTCTTAGCCAGGCAATCTGCTTTGAAAGGAAGAATGCACAGATAGTGCTAAACTTCCTTCCTGGGGAGACAATTTTCAATTGATACTTATGTATAATGAAAACCCAAAATAAAGGGTAGCAATCCAGTTCCCTTGGGTCTGACTTGCCTTGGGCATTTTGCCTAGTAAAGCAGTAAGAGGGGGGCAGTAATGGTTCCTGTCCCCAGAATGTGAAAATAATTGGAACTGGGATCATTAACAAATGCAGGAAAAGGAGTGAAGGCCCAGCCACCTAGTTCAGGCCTGCTTTTGGTAGTCAATACTGCACAAACACAACATCAAAGTGGTAGGGAGATCTGGGGCTGATGGGCTAAAAAATGGGACAATTAATACTGTGTTAATAACACCGAAGTGGTTGTGGGAGGTCAGCACTACTCAGAAGTAATGCAAAGAAGGCAGTGGAAGGGTCTATGTCTAATGGGCCGGACCAAAGAAAGTGCAACCAAGGTATTACAGAAATTCAAAATGGGCAAAACAATGACATCTAAGAAGATTGTTAACGTTTTAAGTCCAAGAGAAAAGCATTTTGCTCAGTCAACATTTCCCAGCAACAATGCAAAAGGGGCAGGGCAGGAGCAGGACGGGCAAGAGACCACAATCTTATCTGGACACATGGACACCTGAAATTGTGAGCATTAATATTCCATAAGAAGGGTCTAAGGGCAGGCAAGGGGTCTGGAGAGGGAAGATAGTGGCAAGACTATGACTACTTGGAATTTGATACACTGGAGCCAATGCAAAAGGAGTGGGAGTATGGGTCACTGTTTGATGGACAAGTTCACAGCATACTGCAGTGTTTATACTTTATTATGCCATGGGAAGCTGGAGCTGGGAATGCTTGCCTAACAAAGCCAGGGAGGAAAAACCCATTGCTAATTGCCATTGTGCTCATCAGCAGTCCCAGTAGAAGTTTTGTGTCATTAGCAGCCCTTGCAGTAATGCAAAGACAGTGCAAGGGGATGCTATCCTACTCTAATAAGAAGGGAGAATAGATAATTGCACATATTCACATTATCAGTCCAAAAAGGGGCCTTAGTCAGTACCCCTGAGGTATACAGTGAGGGTACAGGGGTCCTATCTAATGATCATACTTTTGATATGTTATTGGTGCATATTAATTGTCCAAGAGCTGAGGTCATGATAGTTAGCTGAGGGGATATGACATTAGTCTACTGATAAAGACAACAATTTCAATTATGTATATTAGCGGTCCACTAGAAGGGACCTTGGGGGAAAACAGTATCCCCTGCAGTATTACAAAGGAGATAAAATAGTCCTAGAAGTAACAGGGTTGTGGAAAACTGCAATTCTGCACATTAACTGTCCAAATAGAAAGGTCTTGGTGGTGGGCACAACCTACTGGAAGGCATAGGAAATGGGGGGGGGGGGGGGAGGAGGGGATCCTTGTCTACTGCCCAAGAACCAAATGCAATTATGCACATTAACAGGCCAAGGAATGGGGATTTCGGGGTCAGCAACCCTGATATACTGCAAATGGAGGGCAACAGGATAAGATGAACTAAGTTGCAATTATGTACATTAATGTCGAAGGAACATGGTGTGGTCAATTTAAATCGTATACCTTGTACAAATATAAGGATCTTAAAGTAGCGGGCACTCCCTGCTAAAAGGCAAAGGGAGTGGGGAGATAGGTGTCCCCATCTACTCTACAGGAACATGCACAAATGCAATTATGCACAATAACAAGCCATAAAAAGAGGCCTTAGTGATCAGTACCCCTGCTGTACTACAAAAGGGGTCTGAGAGGATAGGATCTTATTCATATGGGATGAGCCATGTGCAATTATGCACATTAATGTCCAAGGTGACTGGTTGTGGTCAGTTACAGTTGTGCACCTTGACTGTCCAAATTTAACAGTCTTGTGGAGGGGGCACTTCCTGCTGGAAGGACAGGGAATGGAGAAGTGTCCTTGTCTAGTGCACAGGAACCCAGACAAATACAATAACAGGACAAGAAATGGGACCTTAGGGGTCAAAATCTTTGTGGTACTTCAAAGGTGTTTGAAGGGGAAGGATCCTAATGTAACTGTCATTACACGTATTTGAGAAAAGGGCCTTAAGTGGACAGTACCCCATGCAGTAAAGCAAAGAGAGTGTGAAAAGAGTCAGAGACACAAGTTAACTCAAAGGACCATGGACAATTGTAATTACACATAGTCACAGTCCCAAAACAAGGGCTTTAAGGTAGTAAGTAACCTGTGCTTCAATAAGTGGAGTCCTCATCTAAAAAGCACAGTTGTGGACAACTGAGAATGTGTACAAGACAACTAAGATTGTGCACATTAACTGCAGTAGTGTATAAGATCTTGAGTAGTAGGCACCTCCTGCTGGAATATAAATAGAATGGGGAGGGTCCTTACCTGGTGTACAGGTACAGGAGCAAATGTAAGTATACACATTAGCAGTCCAAGAAAACGAATCTTGGCTAGTCAGAAGTCCCCGCAGTAACGTAAATGGGGCAAGGAAATGGGATCCTAATCTAACAGAAGGGAGCATGGGTTACTGAAATTATGCACATTTAAACTCTAGAGGAAAAGCAGCCACAGTTGATCAGGACCACTGACGCAAAGGAGGTGAAATGGGATGGGATCCTAGTGTAATTTTGCACATTAACTGTCCAAAAGAGAAACTAGTCAGTAGTCCCTCCTATAATACTAAGAACTCAAGATATTAGCTTGTCACGAGGGCACATGCACAATGAGTCCCAAGAGAAGGACTCTGAGTCACTAACATCCCCTGATATAATACAGAAAGGGAGGGATATTAGTTTAAAGAGAGGGGCCTTGAACACTGGAATTTTCCATGTAAATACTCCCAGAAAAAGTAACGGAGGTAATTAATACATCTTCTTATAAAACAAAGAGAGTACAAGGGACTTAAGTGAAAGATTTATCTGTGGTCAATTACCATGGTTCACTTTATTCTAGTACAAAGGTCTTGAGTAAAGGGCATCCACCACTGAATACAGGGGAAATTAGTGAGGTCTTTATATACTGCAGAGGAAGAAGGACAAATGCAATTGTGCATTAACAGTGAAAAGAAGGGGCTTTGGTGTTCAGGACCCTATGCTGTAATGCTGACAGGGTGTGAGAGGATGGGATGTACAACAACAGTCCCAAGTACCCTCTGTGGTAAGGCAAAGAGAGTAGAAAGGGACTGGAAACTAGACTAACAGAAAGGACCGTAGTTGCAGTTAAGCATCTTAAAAGTCCCCAAAATGCTCCCATGTAATGCAAAGGGAGTAGGAGGTAACAGGATCCTAGACCAACAGAAGGGAACACAGGTGCAATTACCATCATGACAGTCCCAAATGCCCTCCCAGGTAACGTAAAGGGAGTCATGGGATCCGAAACTAACAAAAGGGACCACATCTACATTTAAACACATTCACAGTTCCAAGTACCTTCTGTGGTAATGCAAACAAAGCTGGGGGGCATGGACCCCAGACTAAGAGAAGGGACCACAGCTGCAATTAAACACTTTAATAGGCCCAAGTGCCCTCTGCTGTAATGCAAAGGGAGTAAGAGGGCATGGGAAGTGAGACTAACAGAAGGGACCACAGATGCAATTAAGCACTTCAACAGTCCCAAATACACTCCTAGGTAATGTTAAGGGAGTTAGAGGGCATGGAATCCTAGATTAACAAAACGGATTACAGCTGCATTTAAGCACCTTTCTGTCCTAATACCAACAAGTAATACAAATGAGTAGAAAGGGATGAGATCCTAGAATTACAGAAGGGACCACAGCCAAAAACGAGCACAGTGACAGTCCCAAATATGTTCCCAAGTTACTTGAGGGAATTGGAGTGCTTGAGAAAGTACACTTAACAGATGGGACTACAGCTGCCACTAACCACTTTAAAGGTCTCAAATACCTCTGCAGTCATGCAAAAGGAGATAGGTGGGAATGGGATCCTAGGTTAACATAAGGGATTGTACCTGCATTTAATTAGCACATTAACAGTCCCTTGTAGCCCCTGTGGAAACGCAAGTCAAGTAGGAGGGGATGGGATCCCAGACTAACAGAAGGGACAGGAGTCCAATTAAAATAGTCCCAAGTGCCCTCTGCAGAAATGCAAAGGGACTTAGGTGGGAATGGGATCCTAGGTTAAAAAAAAAGGACTGTACCTGCATTCAAGCACAGTAACAGTCCATTGTACACTGTGGTAATGCAAATCAAGGAGGGAGAGGGAATCTAGACCAACAGAAGGGACAGCAGCTTCAACGAAGCCCATTAACAGTCCCAAGTACCCTTTGCAGTGATGAAAAGGGAGTTAGGTGGGAATGTACTTCAAGGTTAACATAAGGGACTGTACCTGCATTTAAGCGCATTGAAAGTCCCTTGTAGCCTCTGGGATGATGCAAAGGGAGTTACGTGGGAATGGGATCCCACCTTACAAAGGGACTGTAACTGCATTTAAGCACATTAACAGTCCTTTGTACCCTCTTTTTTAATGCAAATTGAGTAGAAGGGCATGGGAATCTAGACAGACAGATGAGACTGTATAGGCAGGTAAACGCATTAACAGTCCCAAGTAGGCTCTGCAGTCATGCAAAGGGAGTTAGGTGGGAATGGGATCATAGGTAACATAAGGGACTGTAGTGTCATTTAAGCACATTAAAAGTCCCTTGTACACTCTGTGGTAATGTAAATCAAGTAGGAGGGAGTGGGATTCTAGACTAAGAGAGAAACCGTAGTTGCATTAAAGCTTGTTAACAGCCCCAATTACCATCTGCAGTCATGAAAAGGGAGTTAGGTGTGATTTCGGGGTTAACCCAAGGCACTGTACCTGCATTTAAACACATTAGCAGTCCCTGGTAGCCTCTTTGGTAATGCAAATGGAGGCAGGTGGAAATGGGATCCTTGAAATCTACCTGCATTTAATCACCATAACAGTCCCTTGTACCCTCCGTGGTAATATAAATCCTGAAGCAGGGGATGGGATCCTAGACTAAGGGACTGTGGTTTCAGTAAAGCCCATTAATAGTCCCAAATACCCTCTGCAGTCATGCGAAGGGAGTTAGGTGGGAACAAGATCCTAGGTTAACATAAGGGACTGTAGCTGCATTTAAGCACTTCAACAGTACTTTGTAGCCTCTGTGGTAGTGCAAAGGGAGTTAGGTGGAAATGGAATCCTGGTTATCATAAGGGACTGTAGATCCATTTAAGTACATTAACCATCCCTTCTACCCTCTCTGGTAATGCAAATCAAGAAGGAAGGGAACGGATCCTAGACTAACAGAAAGGACTGTAGCTGCAATCAATTGCATTTAAAGTCCCAAGTATTCTCTGCAGTCATACAAAGGGAGTTAGTTGGGGGTGGGATCCAAGATTACCATAAGGGACGATAATTGCATTTAAGCACGTTAACAGTCCCTTGTACAGTCAGTGGTAATGCAAAGGGGGTTAGTTGGGAATGGGATCCTAGGTGAAACAATAAAGGGGACTATACCTGCATTTAAGCACATTAACAGTCCCTTGTATCCTCTGTGGTAATGTAAATCTGTAGGAGGGGATGGGAATCTAGACTAAGAGAAGGGACTGTAGCTGTGATTAAGCCCATTAACAGTCCCAAGTACCCTCTGCAGTCATGAAAAGGGAGTTAGGTAGGAATGGGTTCCTAGCTAAAAAAAAAATAAATAAAAGGGACTGTAGCTGCATTTAAGCACATTAACAGTCCATTATACCCCCTTTGGTAATGCAAATCGAGGTCAGCCTGGGAATCTAGACTAATAGAAGGGAAGGCAGTGCAATTAAGCCCATTAACAAGTCCCATGTAGGCTCTGCATTAATGAAAAGGGAGTTAGGTGGGAATGGGATCCTAGGTTAACATAAGGGACTGTAGTTGCATTTAAGCACATTAATAGTTATACAGTTTGTGGTAATGCAAACCGTGTAAGAGAGGATGGGAATGTACACTAACAGAAGGGAATGCAGCTACAGTAAGCTCGTTAACAGTCCCAAGTACCCTCTGCAGTCAGGAACGGGAGTTAGGTGGAAATGGAATCTTAGGTTACATAAGGGACTGTAGCTCCATTTAAGCACATAAACAATCATTGTACTCCCTTTGGTAATGCAGATTGAGTAGGAGGGCATGGGAATCTGGACTAACAGAAGGGGCTGTAGCTCTAATTGAGCCCATTAACAGTCCCAAGTACCCTCTGCAGTCGTGAAAAGAGAGTTAGGTGGGGATGGGATCCTAGGTTAACATAAGAAGCTGTAGCTGTTCTTAAGCCCATTAACAGTCCCTTGTAGAGCCTGTGGTAATGCAAATCATGTAGGAGTGGATGGGAATCTAGGGTAACAGAAGGGACTGTAGCTGCAATAAAGCCCATTAACAATCCCAAATACCCTCTGCAGTCATGAAAAGAGAGTGAGGTGGGAATGGAAGCCTAGGTTAAAAGCGGGGGGGTGGAGATTGCACTTGCATTTAAAAGCACATTAAGAGTCCCTTGTGTCCTCTTTGGTAATCTAAAGGGAATTAGGAGGTAATTAGCTCTAATGGGATCCTAGGCTAAGATAAGGGACAGTAGTACAATTAAGCCCATTAGCAAGTTCTATGTAGGCTCTGCAGTAATGAAGAGGGAGATAGTTGGGGATGGGATCCTAGGTTAATATAAGTGACTGTAGCTGCTTTTAAGCACAGTAACAGTCCCTTGTACCCTCTGTGGTAATGCAAAGGGAGTTAGGTGAGAATAGGATCTTACCTAAAAAAAGTGACTGTTTCTACATTTAAGCATATTAACAGTTCCTTGTATCCTCTTTGGTAACCTAAGAGGAATTAAGTAGGGATAGGATTCTAGACTAACGGAAGGGACAGTAGTGCAACTAAGGCCATTAACAAGTCCTATGTAGGCTCTGCAATAATGGAAGGGAGATAATTAGGAATGGGATCCTAGGTTAAGACAGGGGACTGTAGCTGCATGTAAGCCCATTAAAAGTCCCAAGTATCTTCTGCAGTCATTAAAAGGGAGTTAAGTGGGAATAGGGTCCTAGATAAACATAAGGGACTGTAGCTGCTTTTAAGCACAGTAACAGTCCCTTGTACCCTCTGTGGTAGTGCAAGGGAGTTAGGTGGGAATGGAATCATAGGTAAACATAAGAGACTGTAGATGCATTTAACCACAGTAACAGTCTCTCCTATACTCTGGGGTAATGCAAACTGAGTACGAGGGATGGGATTCTAGATGAACAGAAGGGACAGCAGTGCAATAAAGCCCATTAACAAGTCCATGTAGGCTCTGCAGTAATGAAGAGGGAGTTAGGTGGCAATGGGATCCTAGAGTAACCTAAAGGACTGTAGCTCTGTTTAAGCACATTAGCAGTCCCTGTACTCTCTGTGTTAATGCAAATGGAGTAGGATGAAACAGATTCTAGACTAACAGAAGGGACTGTACCTGCAACAAAGCCCATTAACAGTCCCAAGTACTCTCTGCAATCACGAAAAGGGAGTTAAGTGGGGATGGGATCGTAGGTAATTGCATTTAAGCACATTAACATTCCCTTGTATCCCCTTTGGTAATGCAAATGGAGTAGGAGGGCATGGGAATCTCGAATAACAGAAGGGATTATGGCTCTAATTGAGCCCATTAACACCCCCAAGTACCCTCTGCAGTCATTCAAAGAGGTTTAAATGGGAATGGGATCATAGGCAAACATGAGAGACTGTAGATGCATTTAAGGATGTTAACAGTCTCTACACTCTGGGGTAATGCAAATCAAGTAAGAGGGATGGACTCCTAGACTAATAGGAGGGACAGCAGTGCCATTAAGCCCATTAACAAGTCCCATATAGGCTCTGCATTAGTGAAAAGGGAGTTAGGTGGCAATGGGATCCTAGGTTAACATAAGGGACTATAGCTCCATTTAAGCACATTAACAGTCCCAGTTACCCTATGTGGTAATACAAATCCAGTAAGAAGGAAACTGATTCTAGATTAACAGAAGGGACTGTAGCTGCAGTAAAGCCCATTAACAGTCCCAAGTACCCTCTTCAGTCATTGAAAGGGAGTCAGGCGGGAATAGGGTCCTAGGTAAACATAAGGGACTGTAGCTGCTTTTAAGCACAGTAACAGTCCCTTGTACCCTCTGTGGTAGTGCAAGGGAGTTAGGTGGGAATGGGATCATAGGTAAACATGAGACTGTAGATGCATTTAAGCACAGTAATAGTCTCTTGTACACTCTGGGATAATGCAAATTGAGTAGGTGGGATGGACTCCTAGATTAACAGAAGGGACAGCAGTGCCATTAAGCCCATTAACAAGTCCATGTAGGCTCTGCAGTAGTGAAAAGGGAGTTAGGTGGCAATGGGATCCTAGATTAACATAAAGGACTGTAGCTCTATTTAAGCACATTAGCAGTCCTTTGTGCCTTCTGTGTTAATGTAAATCGTGTAGGAGTGAATGGGAGTCTAGACTAACAGAAGGGACTGTAGCTTCAATAAAACCCATTAACAGTCCCAAGTACCCTCTGCAGTCATTCAAAGAGGTTTAAATGGGAATTGGATCATAGGTAAACATGAGAGACTGTAGATGCATTTAAGGATGTTAACAGTCTCTACACTCAGGGGTAATGCAAATCAAGTAAGAGGGATGGACTCCTAGACTAATAGGAGGGACAGCAGTGCCATTAAGCCCATTAACAAGTCCCATATAGGCTCTGCATTAATGAAAAGGGAGTTAGGTGGCAATGGGATCCTAGGTTAACATAAGGGACTATAGCTCCATTTAAGCACATTAACAGTCCCAGTTACCCTATGTGGTAATACAAATCCAGTAAGAAGGAAACTGATTCTAGATTAACAGAAGGGACTGTAGCTGCAGTAAAGCCCATTAACAGTCCCAAGTACCCTCTTCAGTCATTGAAAGGGAGTCAGGCGGGAATAGGGTCCTAGGTAAACATAAGGGACTGTAGCTGCTTTTAAGCACAGTAACAGTCCCTTGTACCCTCTGTGGTAGTGCAAGGGAGTTAGGTGGGAATGGGATCATAGGTAAACATGAGACTGTAGATGCATTTAAGCACAGTAATAGTCTCTTGTACACTCTGGGGTAATGCAAATTGAGTAGGTGGGATGGACTCCTAGATTAACAGAAGGGACAGCAGTGCCATTAAGCCCATTAACAAGTCCATGTAGGCTCTGCAGTAATGAAAAGGGAGTTAGGTGGCAATGGGATCCTAGATTAACATAAAGGACTGTAGCTTTATTTAAGCACATTAGCAGTCCTTTGTGCCTTCTGTGTTAATGTAAATCGTGTAGGAGTGAATGGGAATCTAGACTAACAGAAGGGACTGTAGCTGCAATAAAACCCATTAACAGTCCCAAGTACCCTCTGAAGTCATGAAAAGAGAGTGAGGTGGGAATGGAATCCTAGGTTAAAAAACGGGGAGGGGGGGATTGTACATGCATTTAAAAGTACATTAACAGTCCCTTGTGTCCTCTTTGGTAATCTAAAGGGAATTAGGAGGGGATGGGATTCTAGGCTAAGATAAGGGACAGTAGTACAATTAAGCCCATTAGCAAGTTCTATGTAGGCTCTGAAGTAATGAAAAGGGAGATAGTTGGGGATGGGATCCAAGTTTAACATAAGGGACTGCAGCTGCATTTAAGCACATTAACAGTCCCTGTACCCTCTGTGGTAATGCAAATCCAGTAAGAAGGAAACTGCTTCTACATTAACAGAAGGGACTGTATCTGCAATAAAGCCCATTAACAGTCCACTGTCCCCCTTTTGGTAATGCAAATAGAGTAGGAGGGCATGGGACTCTACTAACAGAAGGGACTGTAGCTCTAATTGAGCCTATTAACAGTCCCAAGTACCCTGTGCAGTCATGCAAAGGGATTTAGACAGGAATGGGGTCATAGGTTTATAAACATAAGAGACTATAGATGCATTTAAGCACAGTAACAGTCTCTCATACATTTTTGGGGTAACGCAAATTGAGTAAGAGGGATGGGATTCCAGACTAACAGAAGGGACAGCAGTACAATTAAGCCCATTAACAAGTCCATGTAGGCTCTGTATTAATGCAAAAGGAGTTGGGGAAGATGGGTTCCTAGGTTAACATAAGGGACTGTAGCTCCACTTAAGCACATTAACAGTCCCTTGTGCCCTTTGTGATAATGCAAATCGAGTAGGAAGGGAATGGACTCTAGAGTGACAAAACGAACTGTAGCTGCAATAAAGCTCATTAACAGTTCCAAGTACCCTCCGCAGTACCCTCCTCACTCAAAGGGAGTTAGGTGGGGATGGGTTCCTAGGTTAACATAAGGGACTGTAGCCATATAAGTCCATTATCAGTCCCTCGTACTGCCTGTAGTAATGTAAATCATCTAGGAGGGGAATGGGTGCTAGACTAACAGAGGGGTCTGTAGCTGCAATCAAGCCCATTAACTGCCGGAAGTATCCTCTGCTGTAATACAAAGGCAGTTAGTTGGGGATGGGATTCTAGTTTAAAGAAAGGAGTCATTGGGACTGCAATTTTGCACATGAACAGTGTCAGGAAATGGCCTTAAATAATTAGCACCTTTCAGAAGTAAAGATGGTGCAGGGTTCCTGATACAAAAGGCTCAGGTGTAATCAATTAGGTTTGTGCACATAAAATGTCCTAGTGCAGAGTTCTTAAATAGTAAGGGTCCTCTGCTGGAATACAAAGCAGGTGGGTGTGACTAATTCACAGGACATTGACAAATGAAACTATGAACATTATCAATTCAAGAGAAGGTTCCTTGAGAGTTTGACCCATCTACCATGCAAATGGGATATAGTGGCCCATTAAAATGGACAGGACTCTGGACAACTGCAACTGTGCAAATTAACTGTCCAAAAGCTGAGTTCTTGAATAATCTGCACAACCTAGCAGTATTCCACCGAGTGTGGGATTTCATTTTTTATTGCATGGGACCATAGATATATTCAATTATGAACATCAATTGTTTAATAAGAGAAGGGACTTTGGGTAATCAGAACTCCTCAGAAGAAATGGCACAGAAGTAAGGGATATCCTAGACTAATGGGTGGCACCATGGGAAATGAGGATCTTACATATTAATGCAAAGTGATAGGTAGTCCGAACTGCCTAGGAGCAATGAAGAGCATGGGTGGGTCTTACCTGTTAGGCAGGACCATGACTAACAGTGATTGTACCCATTAATATGCCAAAGTAAAGGACTTTGAGGATGAGCACTTCTGCTGTAGTGCAAAAAAGTTGCAAAGGACTTGTGTAATGAACAATTGGGATTGTCTAAATCCCTTTGCATGACTGCAGAGTGTACTTGGGACTGTTAATAGGCTCAATTATTATCTCATTAATAATTCAAGGAAGATGGTCTCAGGTAGTCAGCACTGCCTAATAGCAATGCGAATGGGATGGAGGGTCATTGATTAATGGGGAAGACGATGTACAGTTTGGTACTTTAATTGTCCAAGAACAGCAAGACTCCCGAAAAGCAGAGCAAAATTGGTAGGATGCCTTTGTTTAATGGACAAGGCTATGACAATTGGGACTGAGCACATTAACTGTGGAACAAAAAATCTGAGTTTTCTGTGCCCCCTGCTGAATACAAAAGGGTTTTTGACTGGGATCTAATCCAATGGGCAGGATTATGAACAATTAGAATTTCACTCAGTGAAAGAGTTTAGGTGGTCAGCACAGTATATATGCACTGTCCAGAAAACTGGGATTGTGACTACTGCAGCAATGACAGAGGAATGGTTTCTCCTTCCTTAAGGACAGGGCATTGAGAAGATTGAGTAACTAGACTTATGAAAGCTCTCAATTAATTAACATTTCTTAGTATTAATGCAAAGGGTGTGTGGATTCTTTGTTCTAACATGGGACAATGGACAAAAGGGATTCTGTACATTAATTGAAAACGGTGACTCGGGTAGTCAGCATTCAAGATCTGCAATGCTAGAGGCAGACAGGGTATCCCAGTCTACTGGGTGAGCCACGGACAACTTATTTTTAGCATTGAATCAATGCAAATTTCATGGGCTTTAGGGAGAAACAGGACTGAGGCTGGGCTGGGGCTGGGGCTGGGGCTGGGGTTGGGGCAGGGGCAGGGGCTGGGGCAGGGGCTGGGGCAGGGGCAGGGGCAGGGGCTGGGGCTGGGGCTGGGGCTGGGGCTGGGGCTGGGGCCGGGGCTGGGGCCAGAAAGGGGGTTGCTGGGAACAGGGCTGGGGTGGAGCTAGAGGCTGTGGAGTCAAGGAAACACAGAAAATTGAAATTATGAGCAATAATACTCCAATATAATAAGTTCAAATAGAAGAAGCAAGTCCATAGCAATTCAAGTTTCCTGCATATAGGTGGGTCATTAGTCAATTAGTGCAGCATTAAGGGTGGGAACAAAGCAAGGCCTGGACCGGAGTGGACCTTCAAATATTCCTTTTTACATTCAGTCATAACGTTAAATTTTTAATTAACTACTTCTGTGCTATAAGACTCTTCAAAAATCCAAAGGGAAGTAGTTTATTAAGTCAGCCCCAAAGTAAAAAATAGTAAAAAATTTTAAATGGCTTATTATTTTACTTTGAATATCTAAAGACAATAAAAGTTTAAGTAATTTGTAGAAAAAGAAACTGAAAACTTTAAGTAATTTTAAAGGAACCCAAACATGTAAACCAATTAAATGTAACTGAAATGAAGTCTACAAATAAAGCCCCTAAATATATTTCCATAGTAGTCCCTTAAGGTTTAAATCGAACACTAGCAAACCACATAATCAAACTATGTATGACTGACATCCAAGAAACAAATAGAAATCAAAATCCGACCCCAGCATTAGCCACGGGGTTGGTGTTCCTCTTGAGGAAGGCAGGGATTCCTCTTCTGCCACCTGTTGGCCAACGATCATCTGCGATCCATTCTGGTCCTTGCCACGACTCACCGCCATTTTCACACTTGGCAGGCATGGAGCACTGCCCCTGGCCAAAGTGCAGAAGAGCAGAGGCGGGGTTGGCGGGGGCGGGTAGTACACTAGCCTTAGGCCACGGCACCAATGCAGAGGAATGGCGTGAAGTTCAGCCCGAACAACCTAATATCCTGCACTGCAAGTGGCAATGCTGGAGGGGAGGGAGCAAGTGAAAGGGGAGGGAGGTGGAAAGGCCAAATGTCCTTGGAGAGACCTTGGTACCACCCACTGGGAGTAGTACAAACGTGGCCCGTCCTGACTGGCTGAATAGAGACGGTAGCGAGGTGCTATGCTAACTCGGTCTAATTCCATCCTCCACTAACTGGCTGCGACCAATTCCACCGTCCTTTCTGATTGGGTGGGTCATGCGGCAATCCAACACTGCCAATCCCTCCTTTCACTTTTTCGCGGCAAAGCCCGCCATCTTTAACAATGCGGCAGGCCCTCCTGGTGCAAAGCCCGCCAAGAATGTAACGGTCGCTCACCCCTGCCATGACGTCCACGTGACAAACTGCCATGATAACCACATGACACGGTCAGCCATATTGTCCCTGCAGCAAAACCTGTCAGGAAATGCACACGGCAAAGACAAAGGCCCGCCATGTTTTAGACTGCGGCAAGTACTTAAGCCGCCATCTTTTACTATGTAACAGAATATTTCCACCGCCATGCTGCACACTAGAACAAAGACACCCATGATGTGGCTTCCCGCCACTGGAACACTGCGGCAAAATGGATCCGCCATTTTGAACACTCTAACAAAGCAGAGAGCCATGCTAAGCAATGCTGCAAAGTCAAAATCGCCATTTTGAACCCTGCGCCTAGGTCCTCTCCCTCTCATTTTCGATTAGTCTTTTGTAATGTGACACAGGATGATCCTGTTTTTCCACCATGATACCACAATTCATGCAAAACTCCTAACATGACCCAAATCAGCTCATTCAAAACACTTAACTCATGCAATGCATATCATTTCCTCTGCCTGTCCCACTATTCATCTTACCTTCCTGGTTTATACTTAGCACAAACAACTAGCCCTCAGCCAAGCTGGGCGGCAATTCTAAAGTGGCCGCCATCTTTCCTCCCCAGCCTAACCAACCCCCTAGCCTAACTGCAAAGTCATCTCCCAGCCAAAGCCGTAGGTCCACTCACACAACACCAAACGATTAGCAGCAACATTTTGTAGACATTCCAGATAGTACAACGAACCACAAAACCCAACACTTTTCCATCCATAAAAAGCCCCGATGGGCGATGAAAAAAAAAAAATCTAAGCAGGTATCCGCGGCCCCGATGGGCAAGGAAAAAAAAAAAATTAAAGCAGGTATCCGTGGCCCCGATGGGAAGGAAAAAAAAAAAAAATCAAAGCAGGTATCCAAGGCCCCGATGGGCCAAAAAATAAATTAAAAAAAAAAAAAAGGCAGGTATCCATTGCCCCGTTGGGCCAGAGGGCTGGGGAGAGAGAGGGTACACAGCAGGTATCCGAGGCCCCGATGGGCTAAGGGAAAAAAAAATAAAAGCAGGTATCCGCAGCCCCGATGGGCAAAAAAATAACAATATTAAAACCAGGTATCCACAGCCCCGATGGGCAAAATATAGAAAAGGGGGAGAAAAAGAAAACTAAACCACAAAAAACCAGAGGAGTCAATCAAAAATCATTCCAAAGAAAAATTCCTTTAAAATGGAAAACTGCCTAAAAATATCCCAAATATCTGTAAAATAGCGAGGTGTCAAGAAAATACTAGGAGAAATTTCAGATTTTTAAAAATATTTTATGAATTTTTGGTGAATTTTTTAAAAGAAATACGCCATAAGGCATGGCTGGGGGCTGGAAAATGTTCCAGAAAGAACCACACGGGCAAAGAGATCCAATATGAGCAAGCTTCTACCCCGGGAAAAGAAGAAATATGGCGGTCGCAGCAAAGTGCAGCGCTTTAAGAAGTGAGAGGGAGGGGACTGAGGGCGGAGGGAGTAGAAGAGGAGTGGCCTAGAAGATTGAAAGCCAGACATATTTGTAGTTTAGCCAGCTCAAAAATTTACCCAGTAACAAGAAAAAGAGAGATTTCAAAAAAAACGGCAACATACTAAAAAGAACATTAGACTGGAGGTAGGCTTCATTTCTAGTCTAGGAGCCACGACTTCAAAGGGTTTTCAATGGGTTCGCATCTGTAAAATAGGGACGTTGAGTAATCAAATTAGATAACTGATGTTAAAATTCTCCACAAACAGTATAGCAAATGAAAAGGTTTTAGTTTAATTTGGTTTTGAAATAGGAGGAAAGGGGAAGTGGAGCTTTGATATGTTAATAAAGTATTCAAATACCTCATTTAGCCAGAATGTATAACTGCCCCACAAAACGTTTGAACCAAAGAAGCTAGGAAGGGGCAATACATTAAGGTTAGAACCCTCTTCAAGGGACTTTCCCTTCCGTTATCTAATGTGATAGTGAAGGTTTACTCGAAAAAGAGACCCATACAGGTTACACGATGTGCTCAGAGTCACACACCATGATTCTGAGTCAGTGTATTTTCTACTCCAGCACTCTGCCTGTGTGGCCCCTGATAATAGAAGACTGGAAGTGCTTCTAAGTGAACAAGAGAGAGGAAGGAAAAGATATTGAACAGAATGCCGATTTAGCCCCTAAATAATCTATATTATTTGTAATTTTTAAACTGTGAAACCTTAATCTTTAGTATTTTTCTACTTCCTCCATGAACCTAATGACCCCCACAATGAAGCAGTCATAAGAGTAGAGTAGAGAAGTTCACCCGCTGACAGTAACTGGTAGGAAAATGTTCATATAAAAGCCAAAGCTTCCCCCAGAAAGCTGGCTACTTAGGTGAGAAGCAATTAATCTCCTAAACCATCCTATACGGTTTATCAGAGAAACAATAGAGAAACTGAGGGAGACGATGGAAACTAAGTATTACTCACAACTCCTAGAAAATCAAAGGATACATCGCCCTCCCAGTGGCTGAACTGGAAAGTGTAACTATTAACCCAAATAGTATCAGGTAAGGATGCCCTCCAGTCTCCAAATAAGTAATAAAGTATGCAAAATTTTCTTCCTTAAAGGACACACTCCATCTTCTAAGTGCTCTTGGTTCACACAAAAAGGTAATCTGACTTATTCCAAATGAAGGATATTGCATTGTAAAAGTAGTATAATTTTCCATAGGACCTTTCCTCAACACTCAAAAAATTAAACTATGAAGCAAACACCTACAAACAAATTTGTTATGCTTTCCAGATTTGGGGAAGGAAATGGGATTCATATATATATATATAAAATATATATTTCTGAAAGTCTTTAAAATTTCACCCTAATTTAGTCTTTCACAAGTTTCTAATGTGACAAATAGAGGAAAATGAGTCTTTTGTTGCATAGAGCGGTAAATTGAGATTGAGGGATGTTGTTTTCTTTGTTTTTGGTTTAAAAACTAGTGGCAGCAAGAGGATCCCACAGTAGAGGTCCTTGGACTCAGATAATTTTGGTTGCACTTTAGTGAAATATCTCTGTTGAGAAGACTGCCTTGCATGTCAAATCTCTCTAGTGAGAATTGTGGAATTTAAATGGAGTTTAAAATTACTGTAGTGATCACAGTATATTTGAAAAATAACCATACCTGTAAAAGGCAGTAAATAGTGACAAACATTTTGATATCATTTCAGTCAGCAGGGAAAAAATGATTATATAAGTGGTTGTTATGTAAGAACTACTGTGATCTCAGCCTAGACTAACCAGCAAGACCTAAAAAGTAAGTCAACTATCGCCAGCAGCAACACTATCAGGTCCTAAGCTCCTTCTCTATAGGCCACAAACTAATAGTATCACCAAGAATCTGATCCCACTATAGAATTTAACCTGTTTCAGCTTATTTTGTCTTTAGCACAGGGTACCAATTATTAGGGTAACTAGGCCTGTCCAGTAGAATTTTCTACAATCGTGGAAATGTTCTATACTTTTTAGACCTTGGGTTAGGGAAAATTTTCTAAAATAAGACTCAAAGTGCATCCACTACTAAAAAATTGATAAATTTGAATTTTTGAAATCATAATCTTTTGTTTCACAAAAACACCTTAAAAGGTGAAAAGACAAGTTATAAACTGGTTGTTCCAGGGTTCTGCAGCCAGGCTCTGGTTCCGGGAGGGTGGCCAGACTAGCAGATTACTCCCATTGGCTGTCATAGTAATCTTTCATGGGATCGGGTGAGATTAGGCCGCCAAAATGGTGTTGACATGTTGATTTGGGGTGACTCTCACTCACATCAGACACAGGACATTTTAAGGCTCTAGGCTACCAAGGTCCACTGCCAAGACTTGAGCTAAAAGAACTGCAGAGGATACAAACATTCCAAAGCCATTGCATTGGAAATGGTAACAGCGTTGCTACCTTTTTCTGGTAATGGAAGACATGAAATTAGCCAGGTATGGTGCATTTGACAATAAAGAACATGAAGAAATGGTTTCTAGACCTAAAAATGAAGAGATAGTACTCAGACATTATGGAGAATTTCCACATGAACTGTTAAATAAACAAGTGTATAAGTACCTCTTCTCTACCCATCATTCTAAATCTTCATTGCTAAATCACTACACCTCTCATGGGTCCATGACATTTATAGAAAGGGACTACTTATATAGAAAGGCACGCCCCCGAAATGTGAGCCTAGGACCCAGCATGTCCTGCAGCAGCCCTGCAGCAGCCCTGCATTCTCCTGCTGTTTATCATGTTCAGGCTTTACTTATCCCTTTCCTGCTGCCCCCTCCCTCACTTCAGCCCTCAGTCCTCCACTTCACATTCCTCCTTTCACAACCGGGCTTTGCCTTCACTTCTGCTTGGTTTCATTTTATAAATATGTTGGGATCAAGGTGTGGAAACTGAGACACCAGAAGGAAAAGTGACTTGCTCAAAATTAATTAGTCAGATTTGGACCGAAATGGCATGTTCCCGACATACTTTCTGTGGCCATAACCTAGCTGTGTCCACGCACTCTACTTTGGGCTCCCAAAGTATGTATGCATGACATACAGCAGGAATTATATGAGGGGAAGGAATCAAGTCCTCTTAAGACTCCGCTTATTTTACTTCTTAACCTATAGTTCCTCTCCCCTGCTCCAATAGTTCAAAAACAAACAAAAAAAGGCATGAACTACCTGATCTAGCCACCAGATGGCAGCATGGAATAATCAAAGAAACACTGAGTCGCCTGGGGGAAAAGAGTCAACGTCTTATACCAAGCTCGACTAGGGTCTGAGTCAAAGGGGCAAACGTCTTATAGACGTTCAGCATCAGAGGAAAGAGTGAAAGAAAAGTACTCAACTCCCTCTAATTTGAACAGCCCACCTTAGTGGGAGTTTGTCCTTGGCTTCGACACAGTGCCATTTAAAGAAGACTTTGATACAGCATTCCGAGTCGAATTAGCAGGCTGGTGGGTGCAGTGAAAAGCAGTTAAAGGAACCAGGACATATTATGGAGAAGGGAATACTTGGGGAGGGGCTCTTTACAGCTCATAAGGACTGTCTGCAGTGGGAGAAAGATGATTCATCTTGTTGTGTGTAGCTCTAGGATATCTGAATAAGGACGTCTGAATACTCTGAGCTGTCCAAAGATGGAACAGACTACTTCCAGAATTGGTGAGATGCCAATCCCTGAAGGTATAGAAGCCAATAGTGGATTTTGTGGGGATGCTATGGAGAGAATCCTCAGATAGAAAAGTTGGGCCACATGCCCTGAGGATCTTTTAACTAGCTCAAGATCCTACTAACCTCATCAGAGTATTTGGGACATTCCTCAAATGTCAAAGTTACACATGTCAAATTTCAGTGAATGTATACTTAATAATTGTGTATTTCATCGTAGGTATACTTTACATCAGAGTTTAAAATACTAAAAGGAATATTGAACTCTGTTAATGATATACATATGGAAGTGTCAGAGGGTTTATGGAAGTCTGCAATTTATTTTGAAATGCATCAAAGCATAAGATGAGTTAATGGATTGATAGAGGGATTCATAGATAAATGGTTATATGATTAAAAACAAGTATAATACATGTCTGTGGTAGAATCTATGTGGTAGGTCTTCACTGTACTACTCTTTTATCTTTGCTGTGTGATTGAAAGTTTTCATAATCAAAATAAAATGTTGGGGGGAGGGATGACATCACTAAGAATGAAGGAGAGGAAGCTCCAGGGATTCATCCATCCACTAAAGCTACCACCATTAGGATGGGAAAAACGGTCAGAATCAACTTTTTCAGAACTCTGAGATCTAATAAAAAACTAAGAGCAACTAGAGGAGTGCTTAATGAAGAAAGATTGCTAAAGAAAAATACAGTAAGAGAGCATTATGGCATCTTTGGTTACCCACCTACCACTCCCCATTTCTCAGCGGGGCATCTTCTGTGGGGGTGGCAGCATTCACAACTATTGTGTCAGAAGGGAGAAAATAGACCTTGTTTTATAATTTTTAAAAACCTTATAGACATTGCTACAGCCTAACAGAAATAAAAAGACCTTACTTTTTTATGTTTGTAAGATTATAATAAGTGATCACTATTATCATATAATAATGCGATCACTATGGTTACATAGTAATAAGTGATTATTATGAACAACTGAAGACCAAAAATGTAGATAACCCAGATGAAATGGGCAAATTCCAAGAAACACACAAGCTACCAAATCTGGCTCAAGAGGAGATAGAAAACCTTAACAAACCTATACCAAGTAAGGCAATTAAATCAGTAATGTCAAACCTTCCAACAAAGCAAACTCCAGGACCAGATGGCTTCACTAGTGAAATCTACCAAAAGTTTGAAGAAGAATTAACACCAGTTAAAAGAGAAGGAAATATCTCCTGTCTCATTCCATGACACCAAAGCTAGACAGACACTACAAAAGGCTACAGACCAATATTCCTTATGTACAAAAATGCAAAAATTCTCAAAAAAATACTAGCAAACTGAATCCAGCAACATATTAAAAGGATTACAACCACAACCAATCAGAATTTATCCCAGGAATGCAAGAGCGGTTCAACATAGGAATATGAATCTATGTAATACATCACATTGATGGAATGAAGGAAACAACATGATCATCTTAATTGATGCAGAAAAAGCATTTGATAAAATCCAATGCTTTATCATTATAAAAAGTCAGCAAACTAAGAATAGAAAGGAACTTCCTCAACATCATAAAGGGCTTTTTTTTTTTTAACTCAGCTAATATCAGACTCAGTGGTGAAATTCTGAAAGCTTTTGCCCTAAGATCAAGAACAAGACAAGGATGCTCACTTCCACCTCTGCTACTCAACATTGTCCTGGAAGTTCTAACCAGAGCATTTAGGCAAGAAAAAGATATAAGGGGGCTTCCCTGGTGGCGCAGTGGTTGAGAGTCCGCCTGCCGATGCAGGGGACACAGGTTCGTGCCCCAGTCCAGGAAGATCCCACATGCCGCGGACCGGCTAGGCCCGTGAGCCATGGCCGCTGAGCCTGCGTGTCCGGAGCCTGTGCTCTGCAACGGGAGAGGCCACAACAGTGAGAGGCCCGCGTACCAAAAAAAAAAAAAAAGATATAAGGGACATCCAAACTGGAAAAGTAGAAGTAAGCTTATTTCTATTCATAGGTGATACAATCTTTTATACATATATATATATAAAGTCATAAAACATTCGGAAAAATAGTGTTAGTACTAATAAATGACTTCAGCAATAGTGCAGGGTACAAAATCAGTTGTGTTTCTATACACTGGCAACGAACAATTTCAGAAGGAAATTAAAAATATTACTCACGATAGCCAAAAGGGAGAAATCTCCATACTGTTTTCCATAGTGGCTGCACCAATTTACATTCTTACCAACAGTGTACTAGGGTTCCCTTTTCTCCATATCCTCGCCAACACGTCATTTGTTGTCTTTCTGATAATAGCCATCTGAGAGTTGTGAGGTGATATCTCATTGTTGTTTTGATTTGCATTTCTCTGGTGATTAGCCACATTGAGCATCTTTTCATGTGCCTGTTGACCATCTGTATGTTTTCTTTGGAAAAATGTCTATTTGGGTCTTCTGCCCTTTTTTTTTTTTTTGTGGGCCTCTCACTGTTGTGGCCTCTCCCGTTGCAGAGCACAGGCTCCGGATGTGCAGGCTCAGCGGCCATGGCTCACGGGCCCAGCCGCTCCGCGGCATGTGGTATCTTCCCGGATCGGGGCACGAACCAGTGTCCCGTGCATTGGCAGGCGGACTCTCAACCACTGCGCCACCAGGGAAGCCCCTTCTGCCCATTTTTGATATGGTTGTTTGTTTTTTTGATATTGAGTTGTATGAGCTGTTTATTTATTTTTGATATTAACCCATTATCGGACATATGATTTGCAAATATTTTCTCTCATTTAGTAGGTTGTCTTTTTGATTTGCTGAATGGTTTCCTTTGCTGTGCAAAAGCCTGTAAGTTTAGTTAGGTCTCATTTGTTTACTTTTGCTTTTATTTCCTTTGCCTAAGGAGATAGATACAAAAAATATATTGTTAAGACTTCTGTCAAAGACTCTACTGTCTATGTTTTCTTCTAGGAGTTTTATGGTTTCCAGCCTTACATTTAAGTATTTAATCCATTTTGAGTTCTTTCTTGTATATGGTATGAGGAAAATGTTCTAATTTCATTCTTTTACATGTAGCTCTTCAATCCCTGGGATCATCTTGAGGAAAAGAAGAGGAACCCAAACAAAATCTCAGGAGCAAGTTCATTTATTTGACTTTAAAAGTAAATGAATAAGATGGAGAGGAGGAAAAAAAGACCTAAAGACCAATAATGGGGTAATCCCTAAATTACTAAGCAACAGTGACAATTTTAGGGAACCCAATTCTACCTTTTCTGAGCTAAGGGCAGATGTAGTCTGATGAAGAGGCATCTGGTGGTATGAAGGGATGGATCTTCTCAGAGAGTTTCTGCTTCCATAAGAAATAATCAATGAGAGCAGAAAACCACAAACTTCGAAATCAAGAAGTTCAGTAATATAGGAAGAGAAAGAAAAAAAATGCTCCAATTCTCAGCCCACCACTTCTGACTCTTCAAGTATGGGTAGAAGATGCCCTGCTCTTAGAGGTCAGTGCCTGCTTGTATGTTGGGAGACTTGAGGTGAGAAAGGAACCAACAGGAACCAATGTTTTTCTGCATTGCCCTCATTGCTGCTGTTCACACTGTTATTACTGCCTCCTGATCCCTACTGACCTGAGCACTGTGGTTGGCCCTGTCACCAAGCTGAATATGCCTGTGGTCCTCTTCCTGACATAGCTTCTGGAAGGTATGATACATACTCCCTGGCAGAGAGCTTGCTATCCAAGTCACTGGAAACCTGCACAATGTCTTCTGATGACGGGGGGTGGTTCCATAGCAGGTCATCCTTGTTGGCTACCAGCAGCATGGGGATGTTGAGACTCATGTCAATCAAGGAACAGGAGGTACATGAGGTGGTAGATTTATAGTCAGTGACAGAGTAGACACAAACAAAGCCACCAGTCTATGAGAAGGAACAATTGATTTGCTCCAGGAAGATGACACCGTTACTGTTCTCCTGCATAAATAGAAGAAGGTGAGAGTGAGAAGTAGAATGAAATATGGTTGAGCTCCAGATAGTTTGGTTTGTACAGGGAAACCCGAGGGCAGCACAATAGTGGCCTGGAGCTCTTATAGGCAAAAGTGTCCAAATACCTGAGTTGGAAAAATTCAGCTGAAGGTAGGGGCAACCTGGGTGGAAATAGTGGGGGGAATAAAATCTGTTGATAGGACAAAGCTGAGTTTACCCTTACCATATTGAAGAAGAAAAACGTCTTACATGTCCATATTCATGTTCTTGCTTACTCGCCACTTCCAAATTCCTTGGCTGAGGAAGATTAGAGGTTGCCACTCTGAACAAACACTGAACAACTTCTCTGAAAAGTCCTTAAGGTTACATTTGCTAATGGAGTATTTTCCACCATTAATACTCTGATCAGCTGTGCATCGTTTTGGAAGTTCTTGGGGCCAATCTCAAGTGTAAATCTCTATTCAAAAACTGCCAAGATCTGTCTAACTCATTTTCTCTTGTTTTGGTTCTTGGGAAAACAGGTGAATAGAGATTCATTTTTTAAAAATTTTATTTTATTTACTTTTTATACAGCAGGGAGATTCATTTTTGAGTGTGCCATCAAGAACAGAATTCTGAGATGCCAGCTCTTAAGCACACACACACACACGCACACACGAACACACATACTTCTGAGCTGCAGTAGCTCAAATGTGCAGTGCTTGGGACTAAAACCTTAGGGCTTCTCCTTCAACACCTATCTCTCCTTGCTCCCCACCTCCCTTCCCACTCCTTGACACTCACCTCAGCACTTGCTTCTATCATTCTACCCTGATACTTTGATCCTGCTCACGCTCCACACTTGCACCCACACTCACCTACCCCTTATGCTCACTCACTCCTCTTTCCTTTCCTATCTTTTTTCTCTCATCCATTACTTTCCCCCACTGCACAATCCCAAATCTCTAGCCTTATGTGGGAGCTGAACTGAGTAGCAATTTTCTTCTTCATCAGAAAAAGATCCATCCAAGAAGAAGGATAAACACAATTCAAACTCCGTCTCCTTTCCTTTTATCTTCTCTCCTCTGCATTCCTTCTCCAGGTCTCATTTACAAGTGGCATTATTTGTTAAAATCAAGATTGTGGCACTAAAGACTAAGGAACAAGGAATTCCCTGGCAGTCCCGTGGTTAGGACTCCGTGCTTTCACTGCCAAGGGTGCAGGTTCGATGCCTGGTTGGGGAACTAAATCCAAAAAAAAAAAAAAAAAAAAAGACTAAGGAAAAATCAAAGGTCTTCTGATGAAAATTATGAGCCATCCACTCAAGCCAAGTGAAGAAATAGCTGGAGAAATAGAAGTTAAGGATAGTAGAACAAACACTCAGACATGCGTCTCAGCCCTTTTTTTTTTTTTTTTTGGTTAATGAGTAATAAATAAATTTTTAAACAAGTAAATTAGGAAGTAAGCCTGGAGGGAAGTGTGATGTGAATTGTGATTTGGTAGGAATTGCAATCTCATCCTGTGTCTATAGACAATATACTGAAACTCTCTGGGAGGTTATTTTGTCTTTCATAAAATGAGGTGAACCATTTTTAAAAATAGATTTCAGATATTTAATGACTAAAGACTTTCAGAGCAGCCTCAGAACTAATTATAAAATGAACAAGCTATTATTCATTTTCCTAGATGTTTCTGAAATATCTTTGAATATTTAGCATTATTTTGAGCAGGATGCTGTGTATTAGTTTTATACATTTGACAGGAAATTAAATTTATTAATCAAATGTATTTACATTCATTTTTTCCACTAAATCTTACCTACAGTGATTCAACTCTAGAAGAATTATCTAAAGGAATTTTCTCAAGATGACTGAGACATTATGAGTCTCTGAAATACGATGTCTTGAAAGTCTTAGTGTTAAATATAATACCATTCTCATAGCAAATGCCCAAGAAATAGATGCTTTAATTAGTATATAACACTGGTGGGACAACTGGCCATGAGTTTAATTGGATGGTGTAAACAGAATTTGTTTTCATAGGCAGTTAGTTGATCAATGTGGAGATAAACACTAAAATACTTGAATGAAAAGAACCCATCTGATTTTCTTGGCATTACATGGATTCCATGTGGTTTTGGAGGTCTCTCAAAGTTTTCTGATTTTGTTTTATTTTTCCAAGTAATGGAGAAACTGACTTCTTGGAGTGAAAATACACACACAAGTCTGAAGGCCTTATTCAGAAATGTGGGAGGTGTACCATTTTTACACTTTGTGAGATAGGCATAAGGAATAAACAATGCCAAGGAAGTTTCAAACAGGAAATATCTCCTCTTCTCCATCTAGAATCTCTGGACTTGCTGCTCAGTACTCAGCCTTAATATTGAGGTATCTGGGCCTATATATGTGGCTTTCGACTCACTATCTCACTTTTAGTAGTTTCAGAAACAATTGTTCTTTAAGGGACCTGTCCATTAAATACCTAGGGAATCAAACCATGGCAGAGTCCTCCTCCCAGGTTGCCACTGGGAAGCGCTTCTCCTTCATTGTATCGGGCATTTGGGACGTTGACAGGGAAATGACTCTATCTTCTCTCTTTCATTTAAAACATCAGATTGGACCCATTTCTGAAAGTTACTATGATAGCAGCACAAGTTTTAAATTTCTATTAAAGTTATTTTCTTTCTAGAAATAAGCTTTTTAAGATCTAGGCTTCGTCTTTCCTGATGGATGGAAGTGGGGAATCAAGAAATGACATGGCCTTAAGCCAGTATAGCCTCCTCAGGACAGCCTGGCCAGATGTACTATAGAGACAGGCTTATTCTTCTGAGAGAAAAGTTTGATCCTGCTGTGGTTTTTCTATCTAAAATAGCTACCTAGAGTGAGTATTTCATGAGCAGTGGGTATATTCTTCTCTAAGAGGCCTCGGTGTCCTTTAGAAAGTCATTTCTGGGACTTCCCTGTGGTCCAGTGGTAAAGAATCCACCTTCCAAAGCAGGGGACACGGGTTCCATCCCTGGTGGGGGAACTAAGATCCCACATGCCGCGGGACAACTAAGCACACATGCCACAATTACTGAGCTCGTGTGCCTCAACAACAGAGCCCGCGTGCCGCAAACTACAGAGCCCATGCACTCTGGAGCCTGCGCACCACAACTAGAGAAGAGGAAATCCACAAGCTACAGCTAGAGAGAAGCCCACGCACTGCAATGAAGAGCCTGCACGTCGCAGTGAAATTTCCCACATGCCTCAGCATAGACCCCACATGTCGTAACTAAGACCCGACACAGCCAAAAAAAACAATAAAATAAATAAAATAAAATAAATAAAATAAAATAAGTCATTTCCCACCACTCTCACTCCCTCTCCTGACTCTGATCAGTAGATTAACCAAGTTTTAACTGAGTACTGAGCCAGGCTACATTATGAGAAATACAGAGATTTAAAAATTTAGACTCTTAATCCCCTTAGGATCTTATGGGGAGAAAAGACTAAAGTGAATATAAAAAAAGAGGTTCCATGAAAAGCAGTTGTTTTCCAAGGGTGAAATGAGTTGTACTGATCATCAATGCTACAGTTCAGAGAAGGGAAAGACTGCTGTGGTCACAAACGTTTTCAAGATGCAAGTCTTGAAGGATGGGTAAAATTTAGAGTAGTGAAGAATAAGGAGTGGGAAGCAAGGACAGCCCAGGCAAAAGTAAGATACATAGAATGGGTATGACAGGATAGTGTGTAAACTGGTTTTGGTGAAGTGGAGAGAGAGTAAAAAGAGATGAGACTGGAACGCACATAGGTACACAGAGGTGGTTTGACCTCTAGGCTAAAGAGCTTAGACTTTATTCAGGAAGCAATGGCAGCTGTTTGGTATTTACAGCCTAGATTGCACTGTTGCTTCTATTGATATATGTTCTGGCTCCTCTACTGAACTCTAAGCTACTTTAAAGTGAGAATGGTATCCTATCTCTTTATAACTCCAGAGTGCTTAGCAATGTAAATAAAAGGACGAGAAATATGAAGGAGGAGTTGGTAGTTGGTTTATGAGTTGAATTCCTGATTTTGCTTGCGCCATATGTTAAATTAGGTATGTGAGACAGAAATAGGTCCTACTATCCGCTCAAAAATTCAGGGTAAGTGAAAAACAACTGAAAAATTGAGTTGAACTTTGAGTGAGAGCAAGAGCAAGAGCAAGAGCAAGAGAGAGACAGAGAGAGAGATCCCTTGCCTTCGTATGAAATCAAAGCCTCTTCAGGGAATGACAAGTATCCTTAAGGAATTCAAACTTTGCTCTCAAGTCCCTAACTAAAGGTCTTATGATTTGTTATTCTTGGGCATTTGTGAACTGTTATGTGAAGCCATTGTAGGGCAAGGAGCCTTCCTGCAACCTCTGAAATCATATTTTGTACAGTCTCTAACTTACAAATGCTTGATTCACAAATGACACTTTCATAAAGTCGTCTACTGCCATCTCTGCCCTTCCTTTCTTTTATCTCTCTCCCTCTTCTCCAAGGCTCCTGATGCCACTGGCAGTTGAGCCATAAAGAAGAAAATAAAGTGAATTTGCAGAAAATCTGTGGGAGGAGGGAACAAAGCTGTGATAAATAAGAACAACTTAGGGGACATGAAGAGGGTAGGAGTAAGTTCCCAAATAGGTCTCACCTGACTTCATGATGGCCCTCTGCCCCAAAATACCTTTCACCAAATGGCCTGAATTTTTCTCATAAATTTGTTATACTGCCTGAAAATAAACTATATGGAAATGTGTTTAGATTAATAAGCACCTTCCTTCTATGTGTACAAATATCTCTAGGAGGATTAGGGCAGCCACTTGACCTTTACTTACTAGTATTGCTACGCCAAATAAATGCCCATTGCATACAAGCTAATAATGAGCTTACTTTTCCCCATGACATGTAAATGTTAGGATCTAAGGGACTGGGACTTTGGGTTCTGGTAGAGAGGGTAGGTCACTCTGTGAGGCCTAGCAGACTTCAGTGGCATGATAGAGAGAATTCTAAAATGACCTCCTAAGATTCCTGGGTTCCTGGTGTACACACACCTTCTGCCAGTTATTCAATCAAATACTAATATAGCTACTGCTGTAAATGGATTTTGTAGATGAAATTAAGGTCCTAAATCACTTGACCATAAAATAGAGAGATTATCTAGTTGGGCCTGATTTAATCAATGGGTTCTTTAAAAGTAGAATATCTTTTCCAACTAGTGGCAGAACAAGAAGTCAGAGAACTGAAGTACTAGTGGGATTTGATGCATTGAGAAGTTTTCTGTTGTTGGTTTGAAAATGGAAGAGGATATGTGGAAAGGATTGTGAGCAGTCTCTTGGAGGCGAGAGTGGCCCCTGTTTGACGGCTTGCAAGAAAACAGGGACCTCAGTCTTACATATGCAAGGCATTGAATTTTGTCAACAATCTGAGTAAGCTTGCAAGAAGGCCCTGAGCTCCAGATGAGAACTGCAGCCCTGGGCAATAACTTCATTTTAACCTTGTGAGCCCTGAGCAGAGGATCCAGCTAAGCTATACCAGACTCCTGACCCACAGAACTGTGAGTTAATAAATGGATGTAATTAATATTTTAAGCCACTATGTTTGTGTTATTTTGTTGTGTGGCAAAAGTGCATATGTGATCTCCTAGGATGAGCCTGTGTGTTTTGGTACTCAAGAGTCTGGGGGGAGGGGCTCTATAAACCAGGGGGCTACAAAAAGCAACCTATTTGACTATTTTGCCGATGGACTGGCTCTCTGCTTAAGAAAGGGAAGGTAACTCTTCCTTTCCTCCCCCTATACTCCATCCCATGAACAACAGGACCTTCTTCTTCTAATACCTAAGGCTCAGATCGTTTATATTATTTTTATGGTTCAGTTTTCCAAAAGTTAAATAGATTTCTACAGTCTGGCCTGAGAACTTAACTATTATGTATAACGTTGTTTCTATGGGAGAATGCATTCTGAGTTCCCAAGAACTTAAAAGCAAGCCTTTGAAGCAAAACCCATTCATTCTGAAAACAGACTGTACTCGTTTTAATAGAATATAAAGCCTTAAGCTAAAAGAAGATATCTATATCTATATCTATCTGTAGAGTTCCAGGTACCTGAGAGCTGGTATTTGGGAGGGTGAAGGGACCAGTTTCTTAGCAAAGCCATATATATCATAGCATATCATGGATCTAGATCTTAGTTGCCTGTGTTTAAACCCTATCTCTGCCACTTGTTAGTCGTGTGACCTTGGGGCAAGTTGCTTAACCTCTGGTTTCCATCTATAAAATGTGATAATAGTACCAATCTCATAGGATTGCTGCACAAATAAAAGAGCAGATATATGTAAAGCTCTTAAACTAATCCCTGGCGTACTACATAAGTGTTAGTTATTACTGTTATAAATCCTCAGAAACTTTTTTATAGTCTCTTTTGCCCCTCAGCTTCCTTAGCCTTACCAGCTAATGTAATTCAGTGAATCTCTAAAACTTTAGCTATTTTAGCATCCAGGCATTTACAGTCTTGGAATATAAGGGGCATCCTTATACCATACCAGCCAAAGTTTCTCTAGTCTAAGGCCAAATCCTATCTAACTCAATAGAAGCTCAACATCTTTTTGTGTGGTCACCGAGGAAGAACAATTCTTGTGTGTTTGTTTGTTTTAAGTAGAAGAGTGTAAAGATGAGGAGAGTGAACCTGGAGGTGAGTTTTAAAATCTCAGTCTCGAGGGTATGCTTAGAACCTAAGTTCAGAGTATGAAGGTGATCTGATTGGGAAGCCTGAGATCTGAGTGAGGTTATTATGACTAAACTTAGAATTTTGCTTTTCAATCTTTGATCAAAGCTTTTGAACCTGAAATTCAAATTGCATAGCCTATTTGAGTCATACTGCAGCATTCTGGCATATCAAAAACAAATAGCCATCCTTGGCACAGAAGGGTCCAGTTTTAAGAATAGCAAAAGATAACTTAGGCTTATTAAGAAGCCAGAAAAGGCATTGGGGCAGCACATAGCTATTTATTTATTTATTTATCTATCTAACTAACTATCTATTTATTTATTTATTTTAGGCTGCATTAGGTCTTCATTGCTGCACGTGGCCTTTCTCTAGTTGCTGAGAGTTGGGGCCACTTTTCGTTGCAGTGCGTGTGCTTCTCACTGCGGTGCCTTCTCTTGTTATGGAGCATGGGCTCTAGGTGCATGGGCTTCAGCAGTTGTGGCATGTGGGCTCAGTAGTTTTAGCTCGAGGGCTCTAGAGCACAGGCTCAGTGGTTGTGGTATACGGTCTTAGTTGCTCTATGGCATGTGGGATCTTCCCAAACCAGGGATTGAACCTCTGTCCCCTGCATTGGCAGGTGGATTCTTAACCACTGCGCCACCAGGGAAGTCCAGCACATAGCTCTTTCTATAAATATTTTTATGAGGTAAATGCAAATAAATCAGAAACATGCTTTGGATTTCCTTGAAATTACATAGAGTGTAACAGGCAGAGCGATTCAGTTCACATTTGCATAGATTGAGGTGTTTGTTTAGAGATGATCAATAATGCCATTTATTAGTCTACTTGGCAAAGAGCAAGAGGCTGGCACAGATTCATGAAGGGGAACTCTAGTATATCCCAGTACAACGTGTATATATCTTTTGGCTAAGGACCTGTTCACTCCTGCCTCCCTCATCCTTTTCTAGTGTTGGCTAAGGCTTTCGGAGTATCTGTGAGAGCAGATTTTGAGGGTGTGAAGGAAGATAGAAAATTAAACTCATTCAGTCACTCCTCTTATAGCTCCAGTACAATGACCTGAGGAGAGTAGACAGGGCTCTGTGTGCAAGAATTGCAGGATATAGTGAAAAGATCATGAAACCTGTATTCTAGTCTTGACTACCGTTCAGCTTAACCTCATTTTTTTCATGCGTAAAATGAGAATACCAATCTCTGTTCTGAAAAACTCAGAGGGTTGTTGTGAAGATCAAGCAAGATCATGGGTGAGAAGGTGCTTTGTAAACTCTAAAGCACTGTGCAAACCCTAATACTTTCCTTCCTCTGTGCACTATCTCATGCCTTTATCACAGTACTTGGCACTATACAAAATCAAGTCTTTACTGGTCTATCTCACCTACCAGATTGTGAAGTCATTGAAAGCATGGAACCTATCTGTTTTGTTCACTGCTGTACTCCTGTACCTACCCCAGAGCCTGACACAGAGTAGGTATTCAATAAATATTAGATAAGTTAATCATAGGAAATTTATATTAAAAAGGCACAATTTGCTTCTGTTGCCCTCAATTTTTTTTTTCTGGACTTCTCTCATCCCCAGTTCCCTCTTTGTTTCAGAGCCCTAATGTCTCACACTTTCCCATTAAAAAATGTTCTGGGGAAAAGAACCAATAACTTCACTTACAAGATGCGAATGGTGGACACTACTTACTGGGATATTCTCTGCTCCTCTTTCTCTTGGGAAATTAACATTCTAATAGGAATGAAAACCTCAGGGTAAAGTAACAATTTCTAATGGTTGGAATTTCAGGGATCAGTAGCTTTAGGGCAATGCATGATTTAATGCAAGAATGTCAGAGCCAGGATTAGGATAAGGTATGGCACTTGCCTTTGATGTAAAGTTTAAGAAAGCATCAAAAACTCAGTAATAAAGATAAATAATATTTTAATGTATTTGTTTACTTTTTTACAGCTTTATTTTAAATTTAAAGTGCACAATAAAATGGTTTTTAGTATATTTACAGAGTTGTACAACCACCACCATAATATATTTTTACGGCATTTTCATCACCCCAAAAAGAAACCTTGTACCCATTAGGAGTCAGTCCCCACTCCCCTCAACTTCAACCCCTTTCCTCCCAGTTTTAGGCAACCACAAAGCTATTTTCTGTCTCTATGGATTTGTCTATTCTAGACACCTCATGTGAGTAAAATTATACAATATGGGTATTTTTGTGATTGGCTTCTTTAGTATAATGCTTTCAAGGTTCATCCATTCTATGGATATACTACATTCCGTTTATCCATTCATGAGTTGATGGACATTTGAGTTATTTCTACTTTTTGGCTGTTATGAATAATGCAGTTATGAACAAGTTTTTGTGTGGACATATGTTTTGTCTTGGGCATATACTTAGGAGTGGAAGTGTTGGGTCATATGGTAACACTAGGTTTAACTTTTTGAGGAACTGCCAAACTATCCCTCACTGTACATTCCCACCAACAATATATGAGAGTTCCAATTTTTCTACAATCTTACAAACGCTTGTTTTTTTTATTACAGTCATCCTTAGTGGACATGAAGTTGTAAATGCAATATTTAAAAAAAATTAAAGTTAGTGCAATAGATCCATGATGAACAGAATACTGAAATTTTAAGTAAAGACAGAAACCAGCAGTGCTGTACTGAGCCATATTAGAGCCTGAAGCAAAAGAAAATATGTGTGCTCAAATATACATATTTCTATATATTTTTAATGCTAATGAAAAAAATCAACTTTGAAAGTATGTTTTATGAATGGAAAACTTTATCAACAGATATGAATTTTCTTCCTGAATTTGAAAATAAATGTAAAAAAAGGAAATAAATTGTAAATGTTCAAATCACCAGATGAGAGCATCAATTATTGTGGAGAAAATGCATATCAAATAGAAATTGAGGAAATTATAGATGCCCTAATTTCACATTTGAAGTGGAAATATGAAAAATTAAGTGAAGTACTCTCACAGTTTTCATTTTTAAGAAGAGAAAAATTATTTTCTATGCATACTTCTGACTTACACAAAGCATCCAATGACTTGGCTCATAACTATTCCGATGACTTAAATCCTGTAGAAATTTCATCTGAAATAGTTAAGTAGCATGCAAAAGGAGAAAACTATCAACAACTGACTCAAGAAGAAATAAAAAAAATCTGAACAGACCTTTAAAAGTGAAGAGAGAGAATTAGTAATCAAAGAAAAGCTCATAAAAAGAAGCCCAGGCCCAGGTGGCTTCACTGGTCAATTGTATTAAATGTTTAAAGAATTAACAGTCCTTCACAAACTCTTCCAAAAAACAGGAGAGGAAGGAACAATTTTCAGCTCATTCTCTGAGACCAGAATTACCCTGACACCAAAACCAGGTAAAACATGTGAAATGGAAACTACTGACCAATATCTCTTAAGAATATAGACACAAAAGTCTTCAACAAAATACTACCAAACCGAACCTGGAAATATAAAAAGAATTATATGTCATGATCAAGTGGGATTTATTGCAGGAATGCTAAGTTGGTTCAACATAGGAAAATCAATCACCCTATTAATAGAAAAAGCACACAAAAACACATGATCATCTCAATAAATGTAGAAAAAAACCTTTAACAAAATCCAAACTCTTTTATGAAAGAAAACACCTAACTAGGAATAGAAGGGAACTTACCCAAACTGAAAAAGGGCATCTTTGGTAGGCTGAATAATGGTCCTTGTCCTAATTCCCAGAACCTGTAAACATGTTATTTCACATGGTAAAAGAGACTTTGCAGATGTGATTAAGATCTTGAGATGGGGAGATTATGCTGGATTATTCAGATGAGCCCAGTGTGATCACAAGGTTCCTTATAAGAGGGAGGCAGGGGATCAGAGTCAAAGAGAGAAGATGAGAGGCCGGAAGCAGAGGTGAGAGATTAGAGATGATGGGGCTTCCCTGGTGGTGCAGTGGTTCGGGGTCCGCCTGCCGATGCAGCGGACGTGGGTTCGTGCCCGCGTGCCGCGGGGTGGCTGGGCCCGTGGGCCATGGCCGCTGGGCCTGCGCGTCTGGAGCCTGTGCTCCGCGGCGGGAGGGGCCGAGGCGGTGAGAGGCCCGCGTACCGCAAAAAAAAAACAAAAAACGAAAAGAGAGATTAGAGATGATGTTACACTGTTGGATTTGAAGATGGAGGAAGAGGCCCACAAGCCAAGGGATGCATGCAGTCTCTAGAAGCAAGAAAATGCAAGGAAACAGATTGTCCCCTATAGCCTCCAGAAGGAACACAGGCCTGCTAACACCTTGATTTTAAGTAAGTGAAACTGATTTCAGATTTCTGGCCTCCAGAACTGTAAAGAGAATAAATCTGTGTTATTTTCAGTCACTAACTTTGCGATAATTTGTTATAGTGGCAATAGGAAGCTAATACAGCACTTATGAAATCCCTTTCTTCCTTAGATCAGGAACAAGCCAAGGATGCATAGTCTCAGCCTTGTAGTGGAGGTTCAGGGCAATTAGGCAAGAAAAAGAAATAAAAGCCATCCAAATTAAGAAAGAAATAAAACTATATCTATTTTTAAATGACATAATCTTGTATATAGAAAATCCTAAGAAATCCATAAAAACTACTAGAACTAGAACTAATAAACCATTTTAACAAAGTTGTAAAATACAATACCAATATACAACAATCAGTTGTAGCTTTATACACTTGCAATGAAAACTCTGAAAGTGAAATTAAGAAAGTTCCATTTAAAATAGCATAAAGCCAGGACTTCCCTGGAGGTCCAGTGCTAAGACTCTGCACTCCCACTGCAGGGGGCCCCAGTCTGACCCCTGGTCAGGGAACTAGATCCTACATACTGCAACTAAGAGTTTGCATGCCAGAACTGAAAATCCCGCGTGGCGCAACTAAAGATCTCACATGCCACAATGAAGATCCTGCATGCCTCAACTAAGACCCAATGCAGCCAAACAAATAAATAAACATTAAAAAAAACAGTATTAAAAAAATAAATAAAATAGCATAAAACCACTTAGGAATAAATTTAACAAAAAAGTGCAAAGCTTGTACATAGAAAGGTTCAAAATGTCATTGAAAAAATTAAGAAGACCTATGGATCAATATACGGGAAGACATCCATTCCCTGTTCATGGGTTGGAAGACAATGCCAATATTTCCCCCAATTTTCTACACATCCAACACAATCCCTATAAAAACCCCAAAACTCCACCTTGATTATTTCAAAGCTTACCAAGCTAATCCTGAAATTCATAAGGAACTGCAAGAGAGCAAAATAGCTAAAACATTTTGGGGAAAAAGAAAGTTGTAGCACTCATACTTCTTAATTCTAAAACTTACTTCAAAGCTACAGCAATTAAGACTTATGGTACTGATGTAAGGTTAGACATATATTTACATCAATGGAATAGAATTGAGAGTTCAGAAATAAGCTCTCACATTTATGTTCAACTAATTTTCAACAAAGAAAGACTAGTCTTGGGACTTCCCTGGTGGCACAGTGGTTAAGAATCCATCTGCCAATGCAGGGGACATGGGTTTGAGCCCTGGTTGGGAAGATCCCATATGCTGCGGAGCAACTGAGCCCATGTGCCACAACTACTGAGCCTGTGCTCTAGAACCTGCGAGCCACAACTACTGAGCCTGTGCACTATAGGGCCTGCGCTCTGCAACAAGAGAAGCCACCACAATGAGAAGCCCGCACACTGCAACGAAGAGTAGCTCCCACTTGCCACAACCAGAGAAAGCCCTCACACAGCAACGAAGAACCAATGCAGCCAATAAATAAATAAATAAATTTAAAAATTGCTTTAAAAAAAAAGAAATAAGTTGGATCCTTATTTCCCACAATATACAAAAATTAACTCAAAATAGATCAAAGATCTAAGTGTAAGTGCTAAAACTGTAAAACTCTTAGAAGAAAACTTAGGTGTACATCTTCACGCCCTCAGGTTAGACAATGGTTTCTTAAATATGACATCAAAAGCCCAAGGAACAACAACACATACCAAAAAACCCAGATAAATTATACTTAATCAAAATTAAAATTTTTTGTCCTCTAGAGGACACATCAAGAAATTGAAAAAACCCATAGAATCAGATTAAGTATTTGCAAATCATATATCTGATAATGGACATGTATCCAGAATACATATAAAACTCTTATGACTCAATGGTAAAAGACCAATAACCTGATCAAAAAATGGGCAATGGGGCTTCCCTGGTGGCGCAGTGGTTGAGAGTCCACCTGCCGATGCAGGGGACACGGGTTCGTGCCCCGGTCCGGGAAGATCCCACATGCCGCGGAGTGGCTGGGCCCGTGAGCCATGGCCGCTGAGTCTGCATGTACGGAGCCTGTGCTCCTCAACGGGAGAGGCCACAACAGTGAGAGGCCCGCGTACCACAAAAAAAAAAAAAAAAGAAAGAAAGAAAAAAATGGGCAATGTATTTGAATAGACATTTCTTGGAAAAAAGATATACAAATGACCAATAAGCACATAAAAAGATGTTCTACATTATTAGCCATCAGGGAAATGCAAATCAAAACTACAGTGAGATGCTACTTCACACCTACTAGGCTGGCTATAATTAAAATGAAAAATGTTAGCGAGGATATGGAAAAACTGGAACCCTGTTCCACTGCTGGTGGGAATGTAAAATGATGCAGTACCTTGGAAAACAGTTTGGCAATTCTTCAAAGGGTTCAACATAGTGTTTCCATATTACCCAGCAGTTCCACTCCTAGGTATATTCCCTAGAGAATTGAAAATATATATCCACACAAAAACTCATACATGGATGTTCATAGCAGCATTATTCATAATAGCTAAGAAGTAGAAACAACTCAAATATACATATTACTATGCTAAGTAAAAGAAGTCAGGCACAAAATGCCACCTATTGTATGATTTAATTTATATGAAATATTCAGAAGGGGTAAATCCATAGAGACAGAAAAAAAATTAGTATTTGCCAGGGACTTGTTTGGGGAAAGAGGGAATAATTGATAATAGTTATGGAATTTCCTTTTGGGGTGATGAAAGTGTTTTGAAATTAGATAGTGGTAAGGATTACACAAGTCTATGAGTATACTAACAACCGCTGAATCATACTCTTTGAAATGTGAATTTTATGGTGTCTGAATTATATCTCAATGAAAAAGGAGTTTCAAATCATTAATCATCAGGGAAATGCAAATCAAAATCACAGTGAGATATCACCTCATACCTGTCAGATGGCTTTTGTCAAAAAGATAACAAGTGCTGGCAAGGATGTGGAGAAAAGGGAACCCTAGTACACTGTTGGTGGGAATGTAAATTGGTACAACTGCTATGGAAAACAGTATGGAGATTACTCAAAAAATTAAAAATAGGGCTTCCCTGGTGGCACAGTGGTTGAGAGTCCACCTGCCGATGCAGGGGACACAGGTTCGTGTCCCGGTCCGGGAAGATCCCACATGTCGCGGAGCGGCTGGGCCCGTGAGCCATGGCCACTGAGCCTGCGCGTCTGGAGCCTGTGCTCCACAACGGGAGAGGCCACAACAGTGAGAGGCCCGTGTACCGCAAAAAAAAAAAAAAAAAAAAAAAAAAAAAATTAAAAATAGAACTACCATACAATCCAGCAATTCCACTCCTGGTTATTTAGCCAACGAAAATGAAAACACTAATTCAAAAAGATACAGGCACCCCAAAGTTCATAGCAGCATTATTTACAATAGCCAAGATATGGAAGCAACCAAAGTGTCCATCAACAGATGAATGGATAAAGAAGATGTGGTATATATTTACAATGGATTATCACTCAGCCATAAAAAAGAAATGAAATCTTACCATTTGTGACAACATGGATGAACTTGGAGGGTATTATGATTAGTGAAATAAGTCAGACAGGGAAAGACAAATACTGTGTGTTTTCACTTATATGTGGAATCTAAAAAATAAAACAAATGAACAAAAATAACAAAACAGAAAGAGACTCACAGATACAGAGAACAGACTGGTGGTTGCCACAAGGGAGAGAGGTGGGGGGAGGGGCAAAATGGGTGAGAGGGATTAAGAGGTACAAACTACTAGATATAAAATAGATGTGTTACAAGGATGTAATGTATAGCACAGAGAATGTAGCCAATATTTTATAATAACTTTTATGGAGTACAATCTATAAAAATATCGATTACTATGTTGTACACCTGAAACTAATATAATATTGTAAGTCAACTATATTTCAATTTAAAAAATTTTTAAAGTGCTTCAGGATAGGTCGACTTTACACATAATGTAAATAGTGTGATTTTTAGATGTCTCATGATATATTTTCCTTCTAATATATTGCCCTCATTGGTTTGCAGTATATTCATAGATTTCTTTTTGTTGTTGTTCTTCCCATTTGCTGCATCACTTAGTACAGCCTTGCAAAATGTATGACTTTATAAATCATTTTAGGTGTTGAAATGTGTGTATTAAATACTTTTCCTCTCCTTGAGTCCCCTAATAAAAATATTACCCAAACTTCAGGTTTTATTTTGCCCCACTAGTCTGTATATTCCCTGAGGCTAACACACTCAAGCATCACTTTTATTCCCACCTTGTACCTAGTACAGTACCTGATACAAAGATACTGCTTATAATTCTTTAGAACTCCTCTTATTTTCCCCTCCCCAACTTGAATCTAATCTCCTTGAGGACCACTACTTGGTTTCATTCATATTTGTACTCTCTACTAACCTCTTGTGTAGCCCTATTCTTTACATGTAAGTTCTTAATGAATGAATAAACTGTTATATCTGCTCTCCCATTTGCCACAACAAATTGTACTTTTTCCCAACTCATGTTTCAAATGAATGTATTCAAATCAAATGCAGAGTCTAACTTTGCATGCATCAATTATTTTGATTGTCATTTATAGATCCATTATTCATTTATTTACCTTAGATATGAATGCAAAGGTAACAGAAACTATTTTCCCAGAGGTCTGTGCAATTATCTTTGTAAATTCTCCAGCTTAGAGCCCTTTATAAGTAAGTGCCTGCTAAATGTGGCTGGATGATGGTGAAACCCCAACTCTTCTTTTGCCTATTTGTATTTTATATCCTTGCAGGAGACAGTTTTATTACTTTTGGAACAATTACTTATGAAAGAGGAAAATTGGACTCTCATAGAGAATGGAACAGGTACTGACTGCACCAGTAGAGTCCAGGAAGCTAAGAGGATCAGCCTTGAGGAGCAAACGAATCTCTGTCTCTGGTGTTTTCTGGAGGAATTTTTCTTGGGTTGGAATCAAGGCAGGCAGACTAGGGGAAATGTGAGTGGGTGGAGGCAGGGGTACGAAGCTTCCATTTTGGCTTTAAATTAATAGGGCTTTTCTGCTCCTAGGTCTCTGGGTCCAGCACCTTTCAATTTGAAACACCACTAAATAAAACCAGTGCATCAGGGTTTTTTTTCCCCAAAAATTGACTAGCAGTTTTACAAGCCTATTGTTCTACTAATGCTTCCTGCTGATTATTTATTTATATATATTTCTTTAAATCCAGTCATTTTTCCACACAGAAAACATCCTGAGAGTCATCAGAGCAAAACTGTAATAGGTTTCACTTATTTTTCTCCACCTTTCTACTTACCATTAAATCACTGCAGAGAGATGTTGTGTACCTAGCTTAAAATAAATACATTTTGTAGTACAACCAAGAGATATGCCACTTGATGGGAAAAGATAGTTGAAGTCACAGATCTGCAATACCCAGAATTGACCCTCCATTTACCCTAGGCTGTCTGCCTGACTCCATCCTCTCTTAAAATGAATTCTTTCTCAAGAGTTCAGCAGTTCTTCTTGCAATTGATTTCTGGTGTCTGCCCTACCAACAAGTTTCCAAACTGTGCTCAAACATGTCTAAACCCCAGGAAATGACATACTTTAAGCTAAGCTAAGTCCTTTTCACCTCACTACACACATTACTGACAACACAGGTCGGGTCTATGCAGTATTTTACATGAAAATGGCCACACATCAAGGCCCAGATGTTTATACAATTCTCTACCATTACTTCCTATTTGAGGGTGACAATATCAGCATAAAGAAAGGGAAAGTAATGATGTAAATGAATAGAATAAGAGGTGTTCTATGCTGGGTTCTTGTAGAAAACTAATGATAATTTTAGAATGTAGAAACTAATCCTTTGGAAAGGAATTAAGACCTCTAAATTGTCTTTTCCTTAACTGTGCAGCACGAACCTTCCCCCACTAACCTTCCACACCATTCACATGTAATTTTGCACAAACAAGTTTGAGTCTCAGTTTAAGAAAATGTTTTGGGGGCTGGCATCCAGCTAGTGTATTTTTCCTCATGGAGAGGGACCAAAAATGATACACGTTTTGATTAATATAGAGGCTTCTTAGAGGAGTCAGAAGTTGAGCGAAGTCTAAAAGAAGGACTTTTGGGCTGGAGAACAGCATCCCAACCACTTTATAAAGACGCTTTCCGTTACAGAATTAAACAAGGAAGCATCTTGTTTTGGATCCAGTTTTGTCATTGATTTATTGTATGAATTTAGGCCTAAACCCTTCCCATCTCTGTACAGTTTTCTCATCTTTTCAATTAGCTGGTTGAAGTAGACCATGATCTATAGGAGCACGGAGCTCAGTGGAATGAAAAGAATTAGGTTTTGTACACTCTAACACTCACTAGCTGTTGCAGCTTTTGGAAAACTGGTTCATCTCTCTAAGCCTTAGTTTCCTCATCTATAAAACAGGGAACATCGGTTCCCAGCTTACCTTATAATGTTGTGATAATTTGGTAAAATAACAGAAAGATAGGTTTGTCTATTAAAAAATGCTATACACATGTGAGGTAAATGAAAGTTGACTAGAATGAGAGATATCTAGAAATGTGGAAAGGAGTCGGGGCAAAGATAAAAGCAATTTGGAATGGAAAAAGAAGAAAGAAATGAAGGGAAAGAAAATGGGAAATAACGAGGGAATTTCAGCGGAGATAAACGCTGTAACAGGAAGCGCAATTGGTCAGGAACACTGGGGAGGGGCCGCAGGGCGCCTGGGTCACGTTGCTGGGGGAGCCATTTGGGCAGTGCACGGCGGTTCGGTGCCGGCGCTATTTGGCTGTGACGCCCAACTCAGGTTTCTATCGCCCTATCCCTTAGAGCTCATCTAAGACCTAAGATGGCGGCGTTTGCGTGGCGTGTAAGCGCTGCAGGCGTACCAGATATGGAAAGGCGGCCAAAGGACGAATCTACTAAGGAGTGTCCAAGAACTCGCCGATATTTGTGTTGTGGTGAGTGCTGAACCTCACATCGGGTAGAAAAGTCACCGTTACCGAGGTTACACACTTCGGGATCGCGTGGCCTGCCTGAGTGGGGGAGGAGCCGGCCTGCATTTTATCTTTCTCTCTCTCCTCTCTTCAAAATATCGGAGAATAATTTCTCGCTCCTTAATCACCTTACTGTCACGGATTAGGATAGGTCGTTGCACAAACTAGCTCCTAGGAGCGATCCTGGGTCGTTTTCCTCTTTGTTTTACTTTTTTAAATGGGTTTTTTTGACACCATGACGCCCTAAAATGAAAGATTCTGTCTCCCTCGAGCACTTTCAGGAACTGCCTAACCTGTTGGGCCTACTCGTCCTTAATTCCTTCGGGCTGCCTTTCATGTGCAAACTTAGTAGCTTTGATAAACCAGTCAGTTTGTAACATATTCATTGTGGGCTAGATTAAAATTTTTTTTCTATGCCCTTTATATATACCCCAAATAAGGACTTTTGGGCATATAATACTTAACATTTGTTCTGGAAGCATGTCAGAGGTAGAGGTGTGTGTGTGTGTGTGTGTATAGATAATATTTGTAGGAGTTGCTATGTAATTTTGTGGATTGTTAGTTTGATTACTCAATGAGTAAGGAAAGAGCTAAATTTCCCGTGTTCAGATCTCTTGGTGAAAATAAATTTATGTTAAGCATAATATCATAACATGTTTACTGTATGGGGAAGACAGTAAAACTGAATTTAATCTATTAAATGCTTATGTGGTTAAAAGAAATTTCACTCAAGAAATGCCCATATCTCATTCATACGTTGCTGGAGAGTATGAATTGCCGTAACCTTTTGAAAAAATAATCTGCCAGTGTTTAGGGAAATAAAAAATACAGATACCACTTGACTAAATACTGGAACCTAATAGTCTGACTTTTAAGAATACATCCTACAGAAATAAATGTACCATTGTATAAGGACATATGAACAAGGATGCCTTTGTAGCTTTGTTTTTGTGACAGGTAACTGGAAACAGCCTGTATATCCATCAATAGGAGGATGTTTGAATAAATTGTGGGGCATTCGTATTATGAAATATTTTGAAGCTGTGGAAACAGATTTACCTATTTACACTCTTTTGATTTAGAGAATGCTGTAATGTATTGTTATGTGAGGAAAGTAAGTTGTAGAGTACTCTATCTAGTATGATTTAGTGTTTTTGGTGGTGGTAGTGAGTGGTGAAGGAATGTTAGATTAACTTTCTTTTCTTTGTCTTTTTTGGGGGGCTTTCTATATATGTTATGAAATACTTAAGGTATATACAAACATATAAAGAATAATACAGTGAATCTCTTTTCTCACCAACCAAACATAAAAAATTAAACATTACCATTATAGTTGAAGTCCCCTGTGTACCCATCCCTGATTGCATCTCTCACCTCTTCCCCAGAGGTAACCATTATTTTAAAGTGATTCTTTTTCCCATGCATTTCTGAAACTTTTGTGACATAATGAACTTTTTCTAGCATGGGTTATTTTTTGTACATTTTGAAGAGAAAATTTTAAAAGTCAATAAAAAAGATGAATTTTTAAGTGCCTGTTATCTGGGTAACAGTAACAGGGGCCAAGTGAAATTTCTTCTAAATTGAGGACAGAATCTAATTTATTAAAAAACCAAAACCAGGAAACGAGTGTTGGCAAGGAAGTAGAGAAATTGGAACTCTCATACATTGTTGCTGGGATATAAAATGGTGCAGCCACTGTGGAAAACAGTTTGACAATTTCTCTATAAGTTAAACATAGAATTACCATACCTCCTTGCCAACACTTGTTATCTCCTGTTTTTGTTTGTTTGTTTAATTTTAAAATTACAACCATTCTAGTGTGTTTGAAGTTATATGTCATTGTGGTTTAGATTTGCATTTCCCTAATCACTAATGATTTGGGGCATCTTCACGTACTTGTTGGCCATTTGTATATTTTCTTTGCAGAGATGTCTATTCAAGCCCTTTGCCCGTTTTTAAATTTGGGTGTTTGTTGTTGAGTTATAAATTCTTTATATATTATGGATAGTAGACTGATCATATATATAATTTGCAAATTTTTCCCCATTCTGTATATGTTTTTTACACGTTCTTGGTAATGTCCTTTGGTGTACAGATTTTTAAAATCTGAAGTCCACCTAGTCTATTTTTTTTTCTTTTGTTGCTTGTACTTTTGGTGTCAAATCTAAGAATTCTTTGCCAAATTCAAGGTCATGAAGATTTATCCCTATTTATTCTTCTAAGTGTTCTATGGTTTTAGCTCTTATATTTATGTCATAGATCCATTTTGAGTTAATTTTTATATATGATGTGGGGTCCAACTTCATTCTTTTACATGTGCATAGCCAGTTGTCCCAGCACCATATGTTGAAGAGACTGTTCATTCCCCCATTGAATGGTCTTGGCACCCTTGTTGAAATCAGTTCGCCATAGATGTATGGGTTTGTTTTTGGTCTTTCAGACCCCACCTGTTTCTATCCTTATTCCAGTGCCACTGTTTTTCTTTGTTTGTTTGTTTGTTTTGCGGTACACGGGCCCCTCACCACTGTGGCCTCTCCCGCCACGGAGCACAGGCTCTGGACGCGCAGGCCCAGCGACCATGGCCCACGGGCCCAGCCGCCCTGTGGCATGTGGGATACTCCCGAACCGGGGCACGAACCTGCGTCCCCCGCATCGGCAGGCGGACCCTCAACCACTGCGCCACCAGGGAAGCCCCCAGTGCCACTGTTTTGATTGCTGTAGATTGTGCTAATTTTTAAAATTGAGAAGTGTCAGTCCTCCAACTTTGTCCTTTTTATTGTTTTGGCTATTCAGGGCCTCTTGTAATTCCATATGAATTTTAGAATCAGCCTGTCCATTTGTTTTTAAATCATATAGAAAAAAATAAGAGTTACAAACCAAAAGTACAATAATACTGGCTTTTATATTTACCTATGTAGTTACCTTTACCCATGTTCTTTATTTCTTCATATACTTTTGAGTTACTATTATCCTTTCATTTTAGCCTGAAGGACTCCCTTTGGCAATTCTTGTAGGGTAAGTCTGTTAGCAGTGAACTCCCTAAGCTTTCGTTTATCTGAGAATGTCTTAATTTTTCCTTCAGTTCTCTTTTGACAGATTTATTGAAGTATAATTCATAGCATACAATCACCCATAGCATACAATCACCCATTTAAAGTATACAATTCAATAGTTTTTAGTATATGTGCAACCATCACCACAGTCAATTTTAGAACATTTTCATCACTCCAAGAGGAAGTCCATATGCTTTAGCCATAAACCCATACCCCCTTCAATCCCACCTGCCCATCCCTAGGTAACCACCAATCTACTTTTTATCTCTATAAATTTCCCAGTTTTGAGCATTTCATATGAATAGAATCATATAATATATGGCCTTTTGTGATTGACTTTTTTCACTTAGCATAATGCTTAAAAGTTCATCCATGTTGTAGCATGTATCAGTACTTCAGCCCATTTATGGCTGAATAATGTTCCATTCATAGTATGGATATCCTACATTTTGTTTATCTGTTCATCCATCTATGGACATTTGGGTTGTTTCCACCTTTAGGCTATCAAGAATAATTCTGCTAAAACATTTGTGTACAAGTTTCTGTGTAGATACATGTTTTCATTTTTCTAGGTGTATACTTAAGAGCGTTATTGCTGGATCATATGTTAACTCTGTGTTTAATAGTTTGAGACACTGGCAGACTTTTTTCCAAAGTGGCTGCATCATTTTACACTCATACCGGCAGTATGAGGGCTCTAACTTGTCCACATTCTCACCAACACTTGTCATTATCTGACTTTATCCAATTCTGGCCATCCTAGAGGGTGTGAAGTGGTATCTCATTGTAGTCTCCTTTCCCACAAGGTTAGTTCCCTGATGTTGCTCCTTGGGGAGATGCAATTTGAATATACCCACCACCACCCTAGGATGACAGGGGTTTTGTTAGAGCTGACTGTCTCTGACCACACCGAGCAGCCAAGCTCCACTTACTGTGAACTGATTGTTTAATTGTTTTCCATAATGCCCTAGGGCATAAACTATTCTGAAAACTAATTCAGTCAAATAGTGGGTCATTTGAAGAAATAGTTGCTGAAGTTAGTGTTTGATATTTGTTCTGGCTGTAGGAGGGTTCCTCCCATTTGCCTTATTGCCCAGTTCTGACCTGCAAACTAGCTGACCTACAGTTTAGCCTATATTTTGAATCTTCTCCCAATTGCCTTTCTTTACAACCTCACTGTTGTTTCAGGGCTCCTCTAGGCTTGACTTTCTCCGTGGTCTTGCAAATGAAGTCAGTTCAGTTCCTTTGAGAAGAGAATAGGCGCTCCGTTTTAATGTCTGCTTCTTCCCTCAAGCAAAATCTCTGAGTCTGGTCTCTGGAGGTGGGGGTAGGGACAATAGCAAGTTTCTCCGGACAATGGCAAGTTTCCCTCTGAGAGACAATTCTGCTCGGTTAGCTGAGCACTTAGTGGAGGGGAGGGTGCCACCAGAGGTCCTCTCAGTTTGCCTTTCTCTCACAGCCCAGGGCAAGGATGTTCAGGGTCCCAGTAGTCTCCATGTACCACACCCAATTAGAGTCTACATTCCACCACCTGAGGTTAGGTGGCAGAAGGGAACCCGTTCCTCTAAACCACACTTGCTCAGGACTCAGCCCTAGCAACAGGCAGCTGGTGGCTGGATGGGAAACTCCGATGCCCTGTTCTTCCAGGGAAGAAAGCTCTCTAAATGGGACTGGGGGAGGTGGGCGGGGAGGGTGGAGAGGGAGCCCTGTTTTCTTGGCTTCAGGAGTCTTGAGTAGAGTCTCCCGTTCCTTGAGCTGGGATGGGAGAAGAACGGTGGGAGGGAGAATGTAGTCTTGGTTCAAATACCGTAGACTTACCTTTCTTAGTGAATTTTAAAAGATGTTCTTGAATAGATGTTTCTTCATTTGTTCTTTGTCCTTAGAACCATTTCCAGAGGCTTTAAATGGTTGGGTTTCTTTTTTTAACAGTTTTCGTCAGTTTCAGTGGGGAGCAGGACACTCGAGCTCCTCACGCTGTCATGCCATAAGTCGATTTCTTGCCCTTCTTTGTGAAAGATTGTTTTGTCAGAAATAGATTTGTTGATTCAGAGCTTTTTTTAATTTTTATTTTTCCTTTCTGGCTTCTTCTTTATTTTTTATTTTTTTTTTATTATTGGGGTTTAGCTGTTTTACAATGTTGTGTTAGTTTCTACTGTACAGTGAAGTGGAGTTCCCTGTGTTATACGGCAGGTTCTCATTAGTTATCTGTTTTATACATACTAGTGTATATATGTCAATCCCAATCTCCCAATTCATCCCACCACCCCTCTTCCCTCCTTGGTGTTTGGTGTCCATACATTTGTTCTCTACATCTGTGTCTCTTATTTCTGCCTTGCAAACTGGTTCATCTGTACCATTCAGAACTTTTGTTTTGTTCCAGCATTTAAAATATGTCATTCCACTGCCTCTGGCCTCCATGGTTTCTGAGGATGAGTTACTTCTATTTTCTTGCTTTTTTATTTGGCTGCGTCGGGTATTAGTTGAGGCACGTGGGGTCTTTGTTGAGGCGTGCGGGATCTTTCGTTGTGGAGCGCGGGCTTCTCTCTAGCTGTGGTGTGTGGGTTTTCTCTCTCTGGTTGTGGCGCTTGGGCTCTATAGTTGTGGCGCACAGGCTCCAGAGTGTGTGTGCTCTGTAGTTGAGGCACGTGAGCTCAGTAGTTGTGGTGTGTGGGCTTAGTTGCCCCATGGCATGTGGGATCTTAGTTCCCCGACGAGGGATCGAACCCATGTCCCCTGCATTGGAAGGCGGATTTTCTCCCACTGGACCACCAGGAAAGTCCAAAAAGAGAATCTTAAAAGCAAGAAAAGAGGGACTTCCAATGCAGGGGACATGTGTTCGATCCCTGGTCCGGGAAGATCCCACATGCTGCGGAGCAACTAAGCCCGTGCGCCACAACTACTGAGCCTGCACTCTAAAGCCCACGAGCCACAACTACTGAACCCACGCACCACAACTACTGAAGCCTGCATGCCTAGAGCCTGTGCTCCGCAACAAGAGAAGCAACTGCAATGAGAAGCCTGTTCATCACAGTGAAGAGTAGCTCACGCTCGCCACAACTAGAGAAAGCCGGCGTGCAGCAACGAAGACCCAGTGCAGCCAAAAATAAATAAATAAATGCATAAATTTATAAAAAGCGGGGGGGCTTCTCTGGTGGTGCAGTGGTTGAGAATCCACCTGCCAATGCAGGGGACACGGATTTGAGCCCTGGTCTGGGAAGATCCCACATGCAGCAGAGCAACTAAGCCCGTGTGCCACAACTACTGAGCCTGCGTTCTAGAGCCTGTGAGTCACAACTACGGAAACCTGCGTGCCTAGAGCCTGTGCTCCGCAACAAGAGAAGCCAGCACAGTGAGAAGCCTGCGCACCACAATGAAGAGTAGCCCCTGCTCTCAGTAACTAGAGAAAGCCTGCACGCAGCCACGAAGACCCAATGCAGCCAAAAAAAAAAAAAAAAGATTCTCTCTTTTTCTTGGGTTTCAACATGTTGATTATACTACAGCTCAGTGTGGATCTTTTTTGAGTTTCTTCTATTTGGGATTCATTGAATTTCTTATGCTATGTAGATTGGGCATTGTTTCATCAAATATTCTTTTTTTGTAATTACCCTTTATTCATATTTGAAAACTGAATGGAAGGCATAGGGAATATTGCTTCCTTAGTTTTGGTCTGCATTATGGATAACAAAATAGTATACAAAATATAATTTGGGGACCTGTGAAGAATATTGAAGGATTGGAGAGAACAGCTTTCATTAGACTAAATACAGAGATTTCTGTTACCTTTTCACAGATTGATAGGATGAAGACAAAGCAGACAAAGATAACTGATATTTGGAGATCACTGAGAAAATTGAGAGGGGTCAGGCTGGGCCCATCTTTCAATAAAGAAGTCTCATGGCCCTCTGGCTTGTGCTTCTGAATTGTATTGATATGTCTTATACCTTATAATGAACACCTGAGTTGTACAGAGATGAGAGAGGTTACAACTGAAGATCCCAAGTTATATATGAAGCCTGTTTAGTCCTGCAGGATTCTGAACATTGCTTCAAGGTTCTCTGTCATTTTAATAAAAATAGATCTATCACTTCTATTTATTGAGTATTTGCTACATAGGACGTACTTTACTCATCAACTCATTGGAACTCTTAAAAGTTCTAAATAATTGTTAAACCATTTCACAGATGAGGAACTTGAGGTTTATATGGGGACTGATCCACCCATAGTCATGGTTGAATATTGACAGCTCAAGGATATTGTTTGCTTTATGATGTATCTGTAGGTGTATTTGAAATGGATGGGGAAGACAGTTTTGTTAATATGTTCTCAAAATTTATAACCTGTCTGGAAGTGAGAATTATGACTTGATTTGAACATTTCCAGGTTATTTTGCACCATACCTCATGTGATATTTCTTTTCAGTAAATGTTGTTCAGAATGTGTATATATCCCTGATTATGTCTAAAGGGCACATGGAAAGTCAGCAGAGAGCCATATATGCCTGAAACACCAAACTCTATACATATAGTCCCATTCTCCAGCGCTATCATATCAACTACCCTCCCTTGGAACTTTTCCGGGAAGCCCTCTTGGAAGCAGAGTATCCATGATGTTTTAGAAAGCAGTGACCCAAGGAAGTGAATGTGGATTTCAGTCAAGAATTGCAGGCCTTGCTGGACACATACCAGAGAAAATTTTTCAGAGGTGTGATGCTGGAGAACATGTCATCTGGTCTCTCAGTGGGTCTGTCAACATTGACTTCCTTTTTTTTTTTTTCTTTTTTCTTCAAATATTCTTGATATCCCTTTCTCTCCCTCCTTTTCTTTTGGACCTCTCATTTTGTGTGTTGGTATGCTTGATGCTGTCTACAGGTGTCTTAGTTTCTTTTCCCATTTCTCCCACCCTCTGCCTCTGCCTTTGGCAACCACTAATCTGTTCACTGTATCTATGATTTTTTTTAAAGATTCCACATATAAGAGAGATCATACAGCATTTGTCTTTCTCTGTGTGACTTATTTCCCTTAGCATAATGCCCTCAAGGTCCATCCATATTGTCACAAATGGCAAGATTTCTTTCTTTTTTATGGCTGAATAACATTTCATTGTATTTATGTATTCTATATATGCAAACCATATATATATGGTGTGCATATATATAGTATATATTTGTATAATATATATTTTTATGTATATATTTTACATATACATAAAATACCACAATTTCTTTATCCATTCATCTGTTGGTGGACATTTAAGTTGTTTCCATGTCTTGGCTATTGTAAATAATGCAGCAGTGATCATGGGGTGTGAATATCTTTTTGAGTTAGTGTTTTTGTTTCCTTCAGATAAGTACCCAGAAGTGGACTTACAGGATCATATGGTAGTTCTGTTTTTAATTATTTGAGGAACCTTCATACTGTTTTCCATAGCGGCTGTACCAGTTTACATTCCTACCAGCAGTCCATAAGTGTTCCCTTTTCTCCACATACTCAGCAACACTTATTTCTTGTCTTTTTGTTAATGGTCATTCTAATAGCTATGAGGTGATATCTCATTGTGGTTTTGATTTGCATTTCCCTGATGATTAATGATGTTGAACATCTTTTCATGTATCTGTTGGCTGTCTGTATGTCTTCTTTGGAAAAATGTTATTTGGCTCTTCTGCCCATTTTTTAATCGGATTGTATAACTATCTTATGCCAGTAATTTTTAACTACTGATATGTTGGAAAAGAGTGGGAAGGAAACAAAAGTTTTACTTCTGAAAAGTGAATAAAGCAGATTTAAAAAATAGTGTCAGGCTGGCATAGATCCGGAAAATATAAGGAGAAAAATCTATTAATTGAAGCTGACTCTGAAATGACATAGATGACAGAATTAATGTTTTGAGGACTTTATTTTATTTTATTTTATTTTTATCTGTTAAGCCATGGGATTGCAGTTTATGCTTCATATCTGCATGAAATGCTCCTTGTAAAAAGTTAGACATTACTTTTATAGTCAGAAAAAGATAGCTATGTACATGGGGAGCAAAAGCTTAAGAATCCTCAAGTCAGTTATAGAAAAGGTAGGCTTTAGGCAAATGCAATAAGTAGTAGCAGCTAGCGCTTGAGCGCCAACTGTCTGTGTGAACAGATGCCCATGTGGAGTCTCCCAGGTAATTCCCACAACCCCATGAAGTGAGTCCTAAGTCCCAGAGCATTAATACCTCACTCATCCCTTTACTGTGGGCAAGGGATGGAAATGGGGCTTGAACCCAGGTCTGATGCTAGAGCTAGACTTCCTTAGTAGGGTGACACTCATCTAGGAATGTTAAACCCTACTAGATTCTGGGATCCACGGGCACAGTGACTATATCTTATATTATTTTATTTTATTTTATTTATTTATTTATTTATTTAAATTTTTTTCCAGTTTGGGGTGTTTTTTTTTTTCCCACATTTTTTTTTATTAGTTTCTGCTTTATAACAAAGTGAATCAGTCATACATATACATCTGTTCCCACATCCCTTCCCTCATGCATCTCCCTCCCTCCCACCCTCCCCATCCCACCTCTCCAGGCGGTCACAAAGCACCGAGCTGACCTCCCTGTGCTCCGCGGCTGCCTCCCACTATCTATCTACCTTACCTTTGGTAGTGTATATATGTCCATGCCTCTCTTCCGCTTCGTCACAGCTAACCCTTCCCCCTCCCCATATCTTCAAGTCCATTCTCAAGTAGGTCTGTGTCTTTATTCCCGTTTTACCCCTAGGTTCTTCATGACTTTTTTTTTTTTTTAAATTCCATATATATGTGTTAGCATACGGTATTTGTCTTTCTCTTTCTGACTTACTTCACTCTGTATGACAGACTCTAGGTCTATCCACCTCATTACAAATAGCTCAGTTTCGTTTCTTTTTATGGCTGAGTAATATTCCATTGTATATATGTGCCACATCTTCTTTATCCATTCATCCGATGATGGACACTTAGGTTGTTTCCAGCTCCGGGCTATTGTGAATAGAGCTGCAATGAACATTTTGGTACATGTCTCTTTTTGAATTATGGTTTTCTCAAGGTATATGCCTAGTAGTGGGATTGCTGGGTCATATGGTAGTTCTATTTTTAGTTTTTTAAGGAACCTCCATACTGTTCTCCATAGTGGCTGTACCAATTCACATTCCCACCAGCAGTGCAAGAGTGTTCCCTTTTCTCCACACCCCCTCCAGCATTTATTGTTTCTAGATTTCTTGATGATGGCCATTCTGACTGGTGTGAGATGATATCTCATTGTAGTTTTGATTTGCATTTCTCTAATGATTAATGATGTTGAGCATTCTTTCATGTGTTTGTTGGCAGTCTGTATATCTTCTTTGGAGAAATGCCTATTTAAGTCTTCTGCCCAGTTTTGGATTGGGTTGTTTGTTTTTTTGCTATTGAGCTGCATGAGCTGTTTATAAATTTTGGAGATTAATCCTTTGTCAGTTGCTTCATTTGCAAATATTTTCTCCCATTCTGAGGGTTGTCTTTTGGTCTTGTTTATGGTTTCCTTTGCTGTGCAAAAGCTTTGAAGTTTCATTAGGTCCCATTTGTTTATCTTTGTTTTCAGTTCCATTTCTCTAGGAGGTGGGTCCAAAAGGATCTTGCTGTGATTTATGTCATAGAGTGTTCTACCTATGTTTTCCTCTAAGAGTTTGATAGTTTCTGGCCTTACATTTAGGTCTTTAATCCATTTTGAGCTTATTTTTGTGTATGGTGTTAGGGAATGATCTAATCTCATACTTTTACTGTTTTGAGGACTTTAAAACAGTTGTTATGAATGTAAAGGAATGACTAAAAATGTTATGTTGAAGTATGAAAAATACAAGAAGGATTTCAACTTCTGAGAATTAAAGGTATAATTGTTTTTAAAATTTAAGTTCTTTAGGGAGTTTCCTGTCATCTTTCTGTTATTAATTTCTAGTTGAATTATATTATGGTTTGAGAAAATACTTTGTGTACTTTCAATTTTGCTGCTGTTACTGAACAAGATGCACAGTATTGCAAGGCCAAGCAAGGAGATACAGGTGGCTCCTGCTCAAAAACCCCTGGTTGTCCAGTGGTTAAAACTCCGTGCTCCCAATGCAGGGCGCCTGGTTTCGATCTCTGGTCGGGGGACTAGATCCCACAGGCATGCTACAACTAAGAGTCCGCATGCTGCAACTAAAGATCCTGCATGCTGCAACAAAGATCCAGCGTGCCGCAGCTAAGAAACTTCGCAGCCTAAATAAATAAATATTTTAAAAAAACCCCAAACCCTGAACTCCCCAAGTTTTTCAGCAAAGCATTTTTAAAGGCAAGGTGAGGGAGGGGAGTCATTTTTAAAGGCAAGATGAGGAAGGGGAATCCCAGGGTTTGTGATCAGCTCCTGCACAATTCTCTGATTGGTGTTGAGATAACAGGGCAGTTAACATTATCAATCCTTATGCACCAGAAGGTCTGCACGATCATCACGTCGTTAATTTCTTTCATTTGGTGGTGGTTTTTAGCACCTGAAAAACTCAGGAAATATGCATGAGATACGGTTATCTGGGTACTTTAGAGAGGAGCTACAGCAGAGGATATGGGGGAGGAATATGTCCTGGGAAGGCCCCTTAGCGTCCTGCTCAGTTACACTGCCTTATACTTCATTGTTTGGATGGACTGTAGTTTATTTAACTAATCTCTGGTGTGTAGGCAGTTAGATTCTTTCTAGTGTTTTCCAATTGTAAACAAGGCTACAGTGAATAAATTTGTGTATATAAATTTTTGTATTGTTGAAGATGTATCTACAGGTGCTCCTATAAGAGTTATTAATTGCTTTTGCTGTCTTAAGTATTGCCAAATATCCCTCCAAAATGATTGTATAGTTTGCATTTGCACCAGCTATGTGTGAGAGTACCTATGTCCTCACAGCTTCACCAGCTCAATGTGTTTTCCTTATATATAATATATACATGTATGTGCGTATATGTGTGTATTTGTTTTAAGCAAATGGAGGATCTTACCAACATGCTGTTTAAACCATGGTCATAAGTGCATATATATATGCATACATAATGCATTAGATGCACATATATGCTTATATTTGCAGTGGCTTCTTACTTTCCCTTTATACGTATTTACGACATTTAACCAAACCTCTCTTAATGAAACTTTTTTCAGTCTTTTCACCGTCACATACAATGGTGTGATTATTTTGGAATAGTTGTAAATTCACATATAGTTGTAAGAAATAATACAGAGAGAGCCCATGTATTATTTACCCAGTTTTCCCCAGTAACATTTTGCAAAACTTGAGGAAATACAACAAGGACATTGACATCGATACAATCCACTGATCTTACTCAGATTTCCCAATTTTCATATTTTAAAAATACTGCCAATCTGGTGAGGAATGACATCCAGTGTTTTTTAAATTTGCATTTTTAAAATTTTTGAGTGAGTTTGAACATTTTCTCATATTTAAATGTCATTTTTATAGGTTTTTTTCTTTTGCTAGTAGCTGCTTCTTTTCCCATTTATCTATTGAAGTTTTGGTAAATTTTTGCTGCAATATCAAAGAATCTTTTATGTGTTTAAATGGATAAATTACAAATATTTTCTCCAATTGGGCTTCCCTGGTGGCGCAGTGGTTGAGAGTCCGCCTGCCGATGCAGGGGACACGGGTTCGTGCCCCGGTCCGGGAAGATCCCACATGCTGCAGAGCGGCTGGGCCCATGGGCCATGGCCGCTGAGCCTGCACGTCCAGAGCCTGTGCTCCGCAACAGGAGAGGCCACAACAGTGAGAGGCCCACTTACCGCAAAAAAAAAAAAAAAAAATATATATATATATATATATATATATTTTTGTTACTCCAAGTTTGTTAGTTATCTTCCTTTTTTTCAATTTAGATATCATTTACAAATAATTTAAAATTGACAGAACCATAGTTTTTTCATTTATTCATTCACTGGTTGAAGGACTTCTTGGTGTCTTCAGTTTTTGCCTCTATGAATATTTGCATACCAGTTTTGGTATAGAGATATATTTTAATTTTTATCTTGGGGAAATACCTAGGAGTAGGATTACTCTGTCATGCTGTAGGATTATTGGGTCATATTGTAAGAGTATATCTAACTTTATGAGAGACTGACAGTTTTCCAAAAAAGCTTTACCATTTCACATTCCCACCTGAAATGTATGGGAGTTTCCAGATGTTCTACATCGTCACCAGCACTTCATATTTTTTTCTTAAAGCCATTCTAATAGGTGTTTAGTAGTATCTTGGCATTTTAATTTTCATTTCCCTAGGGACTATGATGTTGAGTATCTTTCCATGAGTTATTTGACATCTATATCTTCTTTGATAAAAGGTCCTAATTGTTTGTTTGTTTGTTTGTTTTGGTTGCTCTGTGTGGCATGCAGGATTTTAGTTCCCTGATCAGGGATTGAACCCTCGCCCCCTGCAGTGGAAACGCAGAGTCTTAACGACTGGACCGGACTGCCAGGGAAGTCCTTTTTGTCCATTTTTAATTGGGTTGTCTGTCTTAGTATTGAGGTAGAATGTTTCTTTATATTTTCCATATACAAGTCCTTTGTGAGATATATGTATTGTGAATATTTTCTCCCATTCTCTGGTGTGCCTTTTGGTTTTCTTAAAAGATGTCATTCAAAAATCAGAAGTTTTTTAGATGAAATTCATTTCATAATTTTTTTAATGGTTTGTGCTACTAAGGAATACTTATATTACGTCAAGGTGGGAAAAATATGTTTTCTTCTAGGAGTTTTATAATTTTACTTATGTTTAGGTCTTTGATCTATTTCAAGTTAATTTTTGCATTTGGCATTAAGTAAGGGACAATGCTTATTATTCTTGCATATGGATATTCAGTTGTTCTGGCATTATTGCTTGAAAAGACTTCCCTTTTCTTATTGAATTGACTTGATACCGTTGTCAGAAGAAATTTGTCCGCATATTTGTTGCTCTATTTCTGTTCCATTGGTTTATGTTTTTTTCTCTTTTACTAATACCATGCTCTTGATTACTGTAGCTTTTTATTAAGTCTTGACGTCAAGTACTTTATGTCCTTCAACTTTTTTCTCTTTTAAAAAAAATTGCTTTAACTATTCTAGGCTCTTTCCATTTCCATCTAAATTTTAGTAGCTGTTTGTCAATTTTATTTAAAAATAATTTGGGCTTTTTTCTTTCATAAAATTCTCACAGATGCATTTGTTTGAGTATTTTAAAGTTGAATAATGACTTTCTTTTGTGTTTGTACTTAAATAACAATGGGCATAATAATTTTAGTTCACATTTTCTTTTCCTCAGAACTTTTTTATACTTGCTCTGTTTTTCTCAGGCATTTCAATATTGCTGTGGATAATTCTGGAGAAAGCCTGTCCCCCTTCTCCCTACTACATACTTAAGTCTCTTTTTTCTTAAACTAAAAACATTTTAAATTAATAGATTTTACTTTATAAAACAGTTTTAGATTTACAGAAAAATCGAGCAGATAGTACAGAGAGTTCCTATGGAAACTCTATGGATAGTATTATGATACTGCCCCCTCTCCCCAGTCACACAGATTGCACTTTTGCTCATCTTGCATTAGTGTGACACATTTGTTACAACTAATGAACCATTATTCATATATTATTATTAACTATAGTCCATAGTTTATATTAAGGTTCACTTTGTGTTGTACATCTCTATGGGTTTTGATAAATGCATTATGTCATGTATCCAGCATTACAGTATCATACACAATAGTTCCCCCTGGGCTCCATCTATTCATCCCTCCCTCTCCTGTGCACCCCACCTCCCAATCCCTCACAAGCACTGATCCTTTTACTGTCTCTGTAGTTTTGCCTTTCTTTTCCATGTCATGTAGTCAGAATTATACAGTGTGTGGCCTTTTCAGACTGTTTTCTTGCACTTAACAGTATGCATTTAAGGTTCCTTCATGTCTTTTCATGGCTTGATAGCTCAGTTCTTTTTAGCAATGAATAATATTGCATTGTCTGGACGTACCATAGTTTACTTACCATTCACCAGCTAAAGACCATCTTGGTTGCTTTCAGATTTTGGCAATTGATATATTATTATTAACTAAAGTCTGTAGCTTTTTGAATAGAGCTGCTATAAACAGTCCTGTGCAGGTTGTTGTGTAGACAAAACTTTTCAGCTCCTTTGGGTAAATACCAAAGAGCATGATTGCTGGATTGTATGATAAGAATGTGTTTAGTTTCATTATAAATTGCCAAACTATCTTTCAAAGTGGCTGTTGTATTTTGTGTTCTCACTGACAATGAGTGAGAGTTCCTGTTGCTCTGTCCTGGCTAGCATGTGTCTTAAAAAAAAATTTTTATCCACTCTAATAGGTGTGTAGTGGTATTTCATTGTTTTAATTTGTAATTCTCTTACGACATACAATGTTGAACATCTTTTCATATCCTTATTTGCCATCTGTGTATCTTCTTTGGTGAGGTGACTGTTTTGTTTATTTTTTTTGACTGAGTTTCTTATTTTATCATTGAGTTTTAAGAGTTCTTGGTATATTTTGGGTACAGGTCCTTTATCTGATATGTGTTTTGCAAATATTTTCTCCCAGTCTGGCTTGTCTTTCTATCCTCTTTGTATTGTCTTTCTCAGAGTAGTACTGTTTAATTTTAATAAAGTCCAACTTATTTCTTTGATGGATCATGCTTTGTTGTTGTATCTGAAATGTATTTAAAGGAAATATTTAAGACTATCATGGTATAAATGGGAGAGGGTGAAGGGACATAAAGGAAGGTTGGTTTCTACACTTGACTTGAACTAGTAAAGTGTTCACAGTAGTAGACTGTGATATGTAATGTATATATAATATGAAGCAACCACTAAAAAGCTATGTAAAGAAACATACTAATAAACACAAGAGATAAATCAGAATTCTAAAAAAAATGTTCAAGTAACCCACAGAGAGTCAGGTAAAAGAAATCAGAGAAATAGAAAGCTAAGAGAACAGAGGCAAAATAAAAAAGCAGACTTAAGCCCTAATATATTAGTAATTACATTAGATTTAAATGGCTTAAATGCACCATTTAAAAGACAAGAGATTGTCAGAGTGGAATAATAACCATGACCCGATTATATGTGTTAATAAGAAACTCACTTCAAATATGATTATATAGGTAGATTGAAGGTAGAAGGGTAGGCAGAGATATACCATATGAACCTCAATCAAAAGAAAGGCTACATTAATATCAGGTAAAGTATGCTTGAGACAAAAAAAATTTACTAAAGAGAGTGACATTTTATAATGATAAAATTCACTTAGAAGGTATGGCAACCTCAAAGTATATGTACCAAACAACAGAACTGTAAAATATGTGAAGCAAAAACTGATAAAGCTGAAATGAGATATAGACAAATTCATAATTACAGTTGGAGACTTCAGCAGTCTTCTCACAAAAATTGGCAGAACAATTAGACAGAAAATCAGTAATTTTATAGGAGAACAGCACCATAAACCAACAAAATCTAATTGGCATTTATAGAACACTCCACCCAACAACTGAAGAATATACATTATTATTTTTTAATTAATAGGGTTTATTTTTAGAGCAGTGTTAAGTTTACAGCAAAATTGAGAAGAAACTACCGAAAGTTCCTTGGTAACCCTGTATCGCCCCCCCCCCCCCATAAAACCAGTTTCTTCTATTGCTGTCTTGTATTTACATGGTACATTTATCAGTTGAGCCAATATTGATGTAGCAATATTATTAACTAAAGCTTACATTAGGGTTCACTCTTTGTATTATACATTTTATTTATTTTTGACAAATGTATAATGACATGCATCCATTATTACAGTATCATACAAGAGTAGTTACACTGCCCTAAAAATCCCTTGTGCTCTACCTTTTCATCCTCCTCTCTCTTCCCCCCCACCCAATTCCTGACAACCACTGATAGTTTTACTACCTCCATTGTTGTGTCTTTTCCAGAATGTCAGACAGTTGGAATCATACATTATGTGTAGCCTTTTCACTTTACTTCTTTCACTTAGCAACATGCATGTTTTTCCTGGCTCGATAGCTCATTTCTTTTTGTTCCTGAATAATACATGCTATTTTATAGTATATAGTACTTTCCATACTATTTGGAACATTTACCAAGATAGACCAAACCTTAACCATAAAACAAACCTTAACAAATTTAAAACAATTGAAATCATACATAGTATATTCTGACTACAGTGGATTCAAAGTAAAAACTAGTAACAGAAAAATAACAAGGAACTCTCTAACCACTTAGACATAAAACAACACTTTAAATAATCCATGGGTCAAAGATGAAGTCTCAAAGGGGGAGATTTATATATATATGTGTGTGTGTGTGTGTGTGTGTGTATACATGTATATATGTGTATATATGTATCTGAAAGAAAATGTAAGCACAGCTATCAAAATATGTGAGACCCAGTATTAAAGCATAATATGGAGGGGGATTTATACCACTAAATACTTTCATTACAAAAGAGGAAAGGTCTCAATTTCATAATCTATTTCCTACCTCAAGAAACTAGAAAAATAGAGCATAATTTAACCAAAACCAGAAAAAGGAAGGAAAAAATAAGTTAAGAAATTAATGAATCTGAGAATAGGAAAACAATAGAGAAACTAAGTGGAATACAAATTTAATAAAGTTGATAAACTTCTAGCAAGAATAACAAAGTTAGAGTAGACAAGTCATTAATATTAGGAATGATCCTGCAGCCATTGAAAAAATAATAAGGGCATAATACAGACAACTTTGTACTCATAAATTCATCAACTTAGAAGTAAAAGGCTAATTATTCAAAGTCAACAAACTACCAAAATCTAAACCAAGATGAAATGAGCAACGTGAATAGTCCCATAGCAATTAAAGAAATTGAAAGTGTAACTTGAAAGATTCTAAATTAGATATCTCAAGACCCAGATAACTTCACTGTTATATGCTGCGAATTATTTAAGGAATAATTAAAACCAAGTTTACACAATCTCATTCAAAAAATAGAACTCATTTTGATACTAGTATTACCATGATATGAAATTAGGGTACAAAAACATTCAAAGTTAGTACAAAACCCCCACAGAACTACAGACTAGTACAAAACCCCCACAGAACTACAGACTAGTATCTTTCATCATCTTAGACCCAAAATACTTTAAACATAATGTTAGTAAATTGAATCCAACAGTGTATGAAAAAATTTATACACAATGACCAAGTGGAATTTTCCCAAGTATGCAAGGCTGATTCAGCATTTGAAAATCAATCATTATAACACACCTTATAAATAGCTAAAGAAGAAAAATCATATGATTATATGAATTGATGACAGAAAGTCATATGACAAAATCAAATACCCATTCATGATAATTCTTGGAAAATGAGGAATATAGGGTGACTCCCTTGACTTGATAAATAGCATCTACAAAAACCCCTTAGCTAATATTATACATAATGATGAAAGACTGAATACTTACCTCTAGGGTCAAAAAAATGGAAAAGATGTCCTCTCTCACCTCCCTTATTCAACAGAGTACCAGTTCAAGCCACTGTAGTAAGGCAAGAATATGAAATAAAATGTATCCTAATACGAAAGAGAGAGAAAAATAAAGAAATTTGTTCCTATTTGCAGATAACATGTTTGTCTATGTAGAAAATCTCAAGGAATCTACAAAACCCCAAGAAACTCCTAGATTTAGTAATTTCAGCAATGTCACATGCTACACGATCAATACAGAAAAATCAGTCACATTTCTGTATGCTATCAATGAATGTGTAGAAACCGAAATTTAGAAATACAAAATAATTTACAACTACTCTAAGGAAATATAATACTTAGATATAATTTTAACTAAACACATACAGCATCTATATTCTTGAAATCACTGAATGCTGATGAAATAAACTAAGGAAGTCCTAAATAATTGAAAATACTTACCATGTTCATAAATTAGATAACATAGTAGTCAGTTGTCCCCAGAGTGATACAGGTTTAATGGAATTCCAATTTAAAACCTAGTGTGTTTTTATAGATATAGACAAGCTTATTCTAAAACGTATATGGAAAGGCTCAGGCCCTAGAATAGCTAAAACAATTTTGAAAAAGAATAAATTGGTGGAATCATTCTGTTATTAATGCCTATTATATGCCTACAATAATCAAGAGAGTGTCATTGATAGAGGGATAGACACATAGATCAGTGCAAAAAAACTGAGAACTGAGAAATAGACAAACACAATTATGCCCAACTAATTTTTGAGAGAAGTGGAAAAATAGTTCATTATGGAAAGAGACCCTTTTTAACAATGGTGCTTGTGCAGTTGGACATCCAGAGGCAAAAAAATGAACCTTGATCCAAGTTCTACACCTTATATAAAAATGAACTGAAAAATTACAGACTTGGTAAAACACAAAACTTTTTAAAAAATATATTTATTTATTTATTTGGCTGCTCCAGGTCTCAGTTGTGGCACACGGGATCATCGTTGAGGCATGTGGGATCTTTTAGTTGCGGCATGTGGGATCTTCTAGTTGCAGCATTTGGTCTCTTAGTTGCGGCATGCGGGATCTAGTTCCCTGACCAGGGATCGAACCCGGGCCCCCTGCGTTGGGAGCACAGAGTCTTAGCCACTGGACCACTGGAGAAGTCCCTAAAACACAAAACTTAAAGCTATAAAACTTCTAGAAGAAAACATAGGAGAAAATCTTCAGAATCTTGGGCTAGGCAAGGAGTTCATATACTTGATCTCAAAAGCATGACCTATAAATGGAAAGACTGAATGAATTAAACTTAATGAAATTAAAAACTCAGTCTGCCAAAGACTCTGTTAAGAGGATGTAAAAAGAAGCTACAAAGTGGGAGAACTTATTTGTAAACCACATATCTCACAAGTTACTAGCATTTAGAATACATAAACTGGAAACCAAATGGTAAAAACCAAGCAAACAATCCAATTAGAACATGGGCAAAAGACATGAAGGGACATTTCACAAAAGAAGATATGCAGATAAATTAGAAAAAGAAAAGATGTTCAATCATTAGCCATGTTTGAAATGCAAATTAAAACCACAAGGAAATATAACTGTCTACCTATTAGAATGATAAAATGAAAAATAGGGCTAACACCAAGTACTGGTTAGGATGCAGAGAATCTGGATTACTCACACATTGCTGATGGGAATGTAAAATGGTATAGCCATTCTGGAAAAGTTTGGCAGTTTCTTATTGAAACAAACATACAACTGCTATATGACCCAGCATTTACACTCTTGAGTGTAAAAAAAATAAATCCCAGAGCAGTGAAAACTTATGTTCACATAAAAGCCTGTACATGAATATTCATAGCATCTTTATTCATAACAGTAACAAATAGAAATGCCTAGATGTCTTTTTTATTATAAATTTATTTATATTTTATTTATTTTTGGCTGCGTTGGGTCTTTGTTGCTGTGTGCGGGCTTTCTCTAGTTGCTGAGAGCGGGGGCTACTTTTCATGTGGTGTGTGGGCTTCTCATTGTGGTGGCTTCTCTTGTTGTGGAGCACAGGCTCTAGGCATGCAGGCTTCAGTAGTTGTGGCTCGCGGGCTCTAGCACACAGGCTCATTAGTTGTGGTGCACGGGCTTAGTTGCTCCATGGCGTGTGGGATCTTCCCGGACCAGGAATCGAACCCATGTCCCCTGCATTGGCAGATGGATTCTTAACCACTGCGCCACCAGGGAAGTCCCCCAGATATCCTTTAATGGTTGGATAGCCAAATAAATTGTGGCACATTCATTACATGTGGTTGTGACTTTGTTAAATTAACATTTGCTAAGTAGAGCCCCTTAGGGTGTTGGATGGTGAGCCAAGGTTCAACAAGAGACTACACAGGAAAATGAAATAGAGAAGTTTTTTTTTTTTTTTTGCGGTACGCGGGCCTCTCACTGTTGTGGCCTCTCCCGTTGTGGAGCACAGGCTCTGGACGCGCAGGCTCAGTGGCCATGGCTCACGGGCCTAGCCGCTCCGCGGCATGTGGGATCTTCCCAGACCAGGGCACGAACCCATGTCCCCTGCATCGGCAGGTGGATTCTCAACCACTGCGCCACCAGGGAAGCCCGAAATAGAGAAGTTTATCACTCACAAGTCCTGGAGGGAAGTACACAACACATCTTGGGCCACGTGGGGGGTCAAGGTCAAGGCAGGGTGCAGGCAGAGAGATCGGAGCAGGACCTAGGGCGTTTGCCTTTATTAGGGTCTGTAGGTGGAGGGCTTTTGGGTTTCTGGGCTAAGGCTGGATTGATCAGTTCAAAAAAGAGCAGGGTTTTGGTAAGCTCAGGAGTCTAAGGGGTGCACAAGGGGAAAGCCCTGGGAGGCTGGGGGTACTATTTATTACAATGGCCATTGGAGCAGTTTTATCAGGACTTAAATTTACTTGTGACTCCATGGGCTGCTATCTAGAGCATGTTCTTGCATGAGGAACTAATGTCAGTTTAAGGCCCCCTCAGAACTCTTGGCCAAACAAAATGGATCCTGGGGCATCAAACCCATGGAATAGCTTAGCTAAACTCTCAACACATGTAATACCACTCTGGAATAAAAAAGAATGAAGTTGGTACACACAGTTCTCTGGATGAATCCCCAGAGAATTAATGCTGAGTAAAAAAAAAAAAACTAATTTCAAAAGTTTACATACTGTATGATACCATTTGTATAATATTCTGAAATGACAAAATTATAGGAATGGGGAGTAGAGTAGGTTTTAAGTTTCAGGGGTGAGTTTGGATATAGGAGGGTGGTGGATGTGGTTATAAAAGATCACATGAAGTATCTTTGTGTTAATGGAAATGTTCAGTATCTTGACTATCCATCAGTATCCTGGTGGATACTGATGGATCAGAGGAATGTGGGTAAATAATAAAAGGATTATCTTTGTACTGTTTCTTACAACTGCATGTGGATCTACAATCTTAAAATTAAAAATTAATTTAAAAACACTTGTCTTCAATTGTTGATTTGTCAAACCTCTTTTTGTGTGGATTTCAAGTTGATCTAGACAAACCTTCATTTTATACACAAGTACAATATCATCTTAATGTCTGGAACTCATCTGTTTAGCCAGTTAACTTGTCTTGCACACAACAGAGATGTAGAATAAAAGGAATTTTGAATAGCTAAAAGAGGTACAGCAGTGTTCATGCACTAGAACTCACATTGCTTGCATTTCAGTGTATCCCTCACTTGTAGCCTTTAATACATAATTCTAATAAATCTGGTTTCTAAGTCCATGGCAGATTTAGAAGGTAGAAGAGGGTTGATAGCATGATACATCGATCATTATTACAAGTGGCAGCTCATAGCCTGACTGCAAGTGAGGAGACAAACATATATAAAATAGAGTCGTCTGGGAAAATTTAATGTAGAGGGCATCCAGAAAAGGTTAAGTTATAGTTATATCTTCTGTTTTGTTAGGTAGAAATGTATGTTATATATTTAGGATTCCCTTCCAAAGGTAAAAAAAAAAAAAGAAGTTTGCTAATGGTCTAAAACCTTCAGCTAACTGAGAAAACAGCTATTCAGAAGACACAGCTTAAGTTCTTGGGAGGGGTGGGAAACCTTTATTGATTTGGTAATGAAGTGGTTTGTCTGTTTTGGTCCCTTGTTTCCTACAAGACAGTAGGTTAAATTATAGTGAAGTTGTCATTGTTTAGACTGGTTTAGACATCAGTAGTACTGTTGGGAAAGGGCAGTAAGCCATAATAGGGTGGGAGTAGATCTAGGGGAACATATCATCTGAGGTGGTGGCCAACAGTATAAAACACTTTTCAGTTTTTCAAAGGATCTGCAAAGTGGAAAATATTTTTATAATAATACTAAGTTGTTACATTTGTTTTTGCTGTGTTGACATCTGCACTGATGGTGTCAGAACAGCAGAAAATAAATCTGCTTCTGCCTGAGTACGAATCAAGGTTAGTGGCACCAAACTCGAGCAGTAGACATTGTGTTCTTCACCATGCACCTGTAGTTTTAAAAAAAAAAAAAGCCAGTTTCTTTTAAAAAAAAGTCTTTGAGCAGTGAATGTTACTAATTTTATTAAATATGCACCCTTAAGTATATTGTCTTAATATATATATATATATTTTTTCGGTACGCGGGCCTCTCACTGTTGTGGCCTCTCCCGTTGCGGAGCACAGGGTCTGGACGCGCAGGCTCAGCAGCCATGGCTCACGGGCCCAGCCGCTCTGCGGCATGTGGGATCTTCCCGGACTGGGGCACGAACCTGTGTCCCCTGCATCGGCAGGTGGACTCTCAACCACTGCGCCACCAGGGAAGCCCTTTGTCTTAATATTGTGTGATGAAAAGGGAAGTACACGTGAAGCACATCTGCAAACTGAATTGTAATGATTGCCTTGAGGAAAATAGCCTGAAACATTGTCTGCAAATTGTGCTACTCACCTTTTTCATTTTCAGCATTTTACTTATAAGAATAACTGATAGAAAGCTACTGTTTTTCATATTTGGGTATTAGGAGTATTTTTTTTTCTAAATAAAGTGAGCTTATTCCTTCAAGGAAAACAACTGATGGTATTTGTTGCCCATTTTAAATTTGAGCTTTCGAACAAAATTTAGAATTTTTGTAGACTTGTGTCAACCTGTGTGAACTTTATAGCTTCTCAATACTAGAAGACTTTTCTGATGACATGAGAGGAGAGTTTAATGACTGTGATTTTTAAAATATTATTTAATGAAATATGCCAACATTTTGAAGATCCATGTTACTCAGTGAACCAGTGTTTTCCAAATGACCTCTGTAGAATGTTTCAAAATCATGCATGGGTCAAATATCCATTGAAGGACAAGGCAGATTGGTGCATTTTAGTATAACAGGGTATGAGAAGTTTGTTGATATGTTTTCAGATTCCTAAATTTCAAGTAATCTTTGAGAAACTACCACATGTTGAGTTTTGGTATAGTATCAATGAGGACTATTCATAATTATCTGAAAGAATATTAATATATTTCTTTTTCAACTACATATTTGTTAGGCAGGACTTTTTTTCATATATTTCAACCCAAGGAAAACATTGCATAGTAGTTTGAATGCAGAAGCAGAAATGAGGCTCCAGCTGTCTTCTTAGCCAGACATTAAAGGAGATATGCAAAAATATATATATTAAACAATGTCACTCATTCCTAAGGCTGTTTGGTTTTGAAAATGCAGCCATTTTCCACAAATATTTGTTATTTATGTTAACATGTAATATATGTAATATTTTTAAATGAAACATTAAATATTTTAATTAAATTAACCAAATTATTGAATTAACAAATAAATTATTAATTAATAAGTATTTTAAACATTTTTTTAAAAGCTTTTTTGTTTACTTCCTAATGTAGTAGAGAAATCAACTAAAGCTTTTTGGGTTCTCAATAGTTTTAAGAGTGTAGGCTCTTCTAAAGGCTTGAAAACCACTGGCTTGAAGTTCATACTTGAGGGGTACGGGACAGAGTAAATGTGTGCCTGATCTGGCCTGGCTTTCAGAGGGATGGAATCCAAAATGCTAAGTAGAGCATTTCAGCAGGAAACTTCTAGGTAGTTACGTTATTCAGGTGGACAGATATTAGCATTGTGGTCCCCTGGTGGTTGGTGCAGATTGGAGCAGGACCTGAACTAAAGGCCTGATGTACAGGACAAGACTCCTATTCTAACAGGAATGAGGATTAGTCATATGGACTGACAGTGTCGGTTAGAGGAAGGCTCCAGTTTGGCAGAAATATAGGTAGTTAGGGCCCACCTTTGTTATGCTACATATCAGGTTTCTGTACTGAAATAGTTGCAGTCTTACCCATTGGTAGGGGTGGAACTCCAGATTTATTTCTTCTGTAGACAGTGCCCAGTCTCAGAGAATCCAGCTGATCAAGTTGCAATTTTATACTGGATGGCTGCCTACTGTTTATTTATACTAATGTTTGGACTTAGGAAAGATGCTTTTCATTCATATTTAAAAGTCTCCCCATCCCCATCTTTGTGCTTCTTTTAAATAATTCTTACCTTTATATAAAATACGGTTTATAAGTTAACTAGACAGTAGTTTAATGTACCAGTGAACTGGTGGTACCTAACCCTGGTGGTGCAGTGGTTAAGAATCCGCCTGCCAATGCAGGGGACATGGGTTCGATCCCCGGTCCGGGAATATCTCACATGCTGCCTAGCAGCTAAGCTGGTGCGCCACAACTACTGAGCCTGTGCTCTAGAGCCCGTGAGCCACAACTACTGAGCCTGTGTGCCACAACTACTGAAGCCTGCGCACCTAGAGCCTGTGCTCCACAACAAGAGAAACCACTGCAATGAGAGGCCTGCATACCACAAGGAAGAGTAGCCCCCGCTTGCCACAGCTAGAGAAAGACCGTGCTCAGCAACAAAGATCCAACACGGCCAAAGAAAATTAAAATAAAAAAAAAATTTTTATTGGAGTATGGTTGCTTTACAGTGTTGTGTTATTTTCTACTGTACAGCAAAGTGAATCAGCTATACATATACATATATAACCTCTTTTTTGGATTTCCTTCCCATTTCGGTCACCACAGAGCATTGAGTAGAGTTCCCTGTGCTACATATATATACTATTGATACTATGTATAAAATAGGAAAATTTAGGGGCTTCCCTGGTGGCGCAGTGGTTGAGAGTCTGCCTGCCGATGCAGGGGACAGGGGTTCGTGCCCCGGTCTGGGAAGATCCCACATGCCGCGGAGCGGCTGGACCCGTGAGCCATGGCCGCTGAGCCTGCGCGTCCGGAGCCTGTGCTCCGCAACGGGAGAGGCCAGAGCAGTGAGAGGCCCGCCTACTGCAAAAAAAAAAAAAAAAAGGAAAATTTAAATTTAAAAATAAAAGTTCTATATGCATATAGTAGAGTTGTGTAGTTTTATGTTTGTTTTTAAAAACCCCGTCTTATTTCCCTTACTCCTTAATTTTCCATTCTCAAAGGTAACTAAATCACTTTGAACTTTGATTTTTCTGTTACTTAGATCCATGTATCTATATAATATGCTAGTATAGCTTTTTTTTTTTTTTTTTTTTTTTTTTTTTTGCGGTACGCGGGCCTCTCACTGTTGTGGCCTCTCCCGTTGCGGAGCACAGGCTCCGGACGTGCAGGCTCAGCGGCCATGGCTCATGGGCCCAGCCTCTCCACAGCATGTGGGATCTTCCCAGACTGGGGCACGAACCCACGTCCCCTGCATCGGCAGGTGGACTCCCAACCACTGCGCCACCAGGGAAGCCCTAGTATAGCTTTTTTATTTTTAAGTTTTAGCCATTATCTATTGATTGCCCACCCTAGATATGCAGATTTAACTCTCCTTTGTATATATACCCTTCTCACCCCCACCCTGAATTCAGCTATGTTATATACATACTCACTGCTGGTCCTTTCACTCACTGCTGGTCCTTTCTGTTATCTTAATGTACTTATATCATGATTTTGATTTTTTCACTATGTAGTGTCTGGTTTTTAAATTTTTTATTTAGGTTTTTTGAAGTGTAATTTAAATAATGTAAAATTCACTTTCTTTAGTTTACAGTTCTATGAGTTTTCACATTCCATAGTATAGACATCACTACAGTCAAAATATTGAATTGTTTCATAACCTAAAACGTTTGTCTTACGCTCTTCTGAAGTCAGCCCATTCCCTCATCCTCTAATAATTCCAATACTGTTTGTTGAATATATGTATGGGTTTATTTCTACATACCCTGTTCTGTTCCACTGATCCGCGTGTCAGTCATTTTGCTGATACTGCATAATAAGTCTTGAAATAAACCTTGAAAACAGGTGGTATGAGTGCTCCAGCTTTAACCTTTTTTTTTTTCTCAAATATTCTGGTTTCTTGGTTTTTCTACAACTGCCCTAAAAATCCTCTGTGCTCTGCCAGTTCATACTTCTCTCCCCTTTAGCCTCTGGCAACCATTGATCTTTTTACTGTCTCCATGGTTTTGTCTATTCCAGAATCTTAGATGTTGGAATCATACAATATGTAGCTTCTTCATATTAGCTTCTTTCATTTAATAATATGCATTTAAGGTTCCTGCTTATCTTTTCATGGTTTGATAGCTCATTTCTTTTTAGCACTGAATAAGATTCCATTGTCTCAATATACCAGTTTATTCATTCATTCACTTACAAAGGGGCATCTTGCTTGCTTCCAAGTTTTGGCAATTAATGAATAAAGCTGCTACAAACATCTGTGTGCAGGTTTTTGTGAGTATAAGTTTTCAACTCCTTTGAGTAAATACCAAGAAATGTGATTGCTGGATCATATTGTAAGAGTATGCTTAGTTTTGTAAAAATCTACCAAACTGTTCTGCAAAGTGGCTATATCATTTTGCATTTCCACTAGCAGTGAATGAAAGTTCCTGTTGCTCTACATCCTTGCTAGCATTTGGTGTTATCAGTGTTCGGGATTTTGATCATTCTAATAGGTATATAGTGGTTTCTCATTGTTAATTTAATTTGCATTTCCCTAATGACAAGTGATGTGGAGCATCTTTTTATATGCTTATTTGCCATCTGTATATCTTTGGTGAGGTGTGTCTGTTCGGGCATTTTGCCTATTTTTTAAATTGGGTTGTTTCCTTATTGTTGAGTTTTAAGCATATTTGTATATTTTGGATGACAATCTTTTATCATATATGTCTTTTATAAATATTTTCCTTCAGTCTGTATCTTCTCTCTTTTTGTGACAGTGTCTTTTGCAGCGCAGAAGTTTTTAATTTTAATGATGTCCAACTTACCAGTTATTTTTGCATGAATCTTGCCTGTGGTATTGTATCTAGGAGGTCATCACCATACCCAAGATCATCTAGATTCTGTCGTATGTTATCTTCTAAGAATTTCATAGTTTTGAATTTTACATTTATGTCTGTGATCCATTTTGAGTTAATTTTTGTAAAGGGTGTAAAGTCTGTGTCTAGATTCATTTTATTGCATGTGGATGTCCAATTGTTCCATCACCGTTTGTTGATTAAGACTGTCTTTTTTTCCCCCTATTATATTGTCTTTACTCCTTTGTCAAAGATCAGTTGACTGTATTTATGTGGGTCTGTTTCTGGGCTTATGCTCTCTATTCTGTTCTATTGACCTATTTGTCTATTCTTTCATCAATAGTACAGTGTCTTGATTACTATAGCTTTATAGTAAGTCTTGAAGTCAGAGAGTATCAGTCCCATGACGTTGTTCTTTAGTATTGTGCTGGCTGTTCTGGATTTTTGCCTCTCCATATAAAACTTAGAATCGTTTTTTTGATATCCACAAAATAATTTGCTGGGATTTTGATTAGGATTACATTGAGTCTATTGATTGAGTTTGGAAGAACTGACATGTTGACAGTATTTACTCTTCCTCTCTGTGAACATGGAATATATCTCTGCTTATCTGCTTATTTGATTCCTGTCATCAGAGTTTTGTAGTTTTCCTCATATAGATCTTGTACATATTTAGTTAGATTTATACCCTCATTTTGGGGGCTGCAAATGTAAATAGTATTGTGTTTTTAACTTCAAATTCTACTTGTTTATTGCTGGTATATAGGAAAGCAGTTGACTTTTGTATATTAACCTTGTATCCTGCAACCTTTGTATAATTATTTGTTTCAAGTTTTGTTTTTGTTTTTTTTTGTGGGGGGTCAGTTCTTTAGGATTTTCTACAATGGATGAGCATGTTTTCTCTGAACAGAGACAGTTATATTTCTTCTTTCCCAATCTGTATTCCGTTTACTTCCTTTTCTTTATCTTAGTCAATTTTTTTGTGTGTGTGTGTGGTATGCGGGCCTCTCAATGTTGTGGCCTCTTCCGTTGCGGAACACAGGCTCCGGACGCGCAGGCTCAGTGGCCTTGGCTCACGGGCCCAGCTGCTCCGCGGCATGTGGGATCTTCCCGGACCGGGGCATGAACCCATGTCCCCTGCATCAGCAGGTGGACTCTCAACCATTGCGCCACCAGGGAAGCCCCATTTTTTATCTTTTTTTGCATTAACTAGGACTGTCAGTGCATTGTTGAAAAGGAATGGTGAGAGGAGCCATCTTTGCCGCCTTCTTGATCATTGTGGGAATTCTCCTAGTTTCTGACATTAACTATGTTAGTTGTATTTTTTTTGGTAGATGCTCTTTATCAAGTTGAGGAAGTTCCCCTATGTTCCTAGTTTGCTGAGAGTTTTTAGCATGAATGGGTTATTGGATTTTGTCAGATGCTTTTTCTGCATCTATTGATATGATCACATGATTTTTCTTCTTTAGTTGTTGATGCAGTGGTTAACATTTATTGATTTTCTGATGTTGAACTAGCCTTGCATACTTGGAATAAACCCCACTTTGTCATGGTGTATAATTTGTTTCTTATATTGTTGGATTCAGATTGCTAATTTGTTGAGGATTTGTGTATCTACGTTAATGAGAGGTATTGGTGTATAGTTTTCTTGTAATGTCTTTGGTTTTAGTATCAGGGTAATGTTGGCCTCATAGAATTGAGGAAGTACTCCCTCTGCTTCTATCTTCTGGAAGATATTGTAGAGAATTGTTATAATATCTTAAATATTTGCTAGAATTCACTAGTGAACCCATCTGGGTTTGGTGCTGTTTTGGAAGATTATTAATTATTGATTCCATTTCTTTAATAGATATAGGCCTAATGAGATTGTCTGTTTCTCCTTGTATGAGTTTTGGTAGATAGTGTCTTTCAAGAAATTGATCTATTTCATCTAGATTATCAAGTTTGTAGGCATAGTTACTCATAGTATTCCTTTATTACCCTTTTAATGTCCATGGAATCTATAGTGCCCTCTCATTCATTTCTGATATTAGTAATTTGTGTCTTCTCTTTGTTTAATTCATAGTTATCCTTGCTAGAGGCTTACTGATTTTATTGCTGTTTTGAAAGAATCAGCTTTAGGTTTTACTGATTTTGTCTATTTGCTGTTTTTAATTTGACTTCTGCTGTGGTTTTATTATTTATTTATTTTCAGCTTAATTTGGATTTAATTTGCTCTTCTTTTCTAGTTTCGTAAGGTGGAAGCTTAAGTTTTTGATTTTAGACTTTTATTCTCTTCTAATATATGCGTTCAATGTATAAATTTCCCTTTAAGCACTGCTTTCATTGTGTCCTGCAACTTTTGGCAAGTTGTATTTTCATTTAGCTCAAAATTTATTTTAAATTCTCTGGAGATTTCTTCTTTGATCCATGTGCTAGTTAGAAGTGTGTTATTTAAAATGCAAGTATTTGAGAATTTCCCAGTTATCTTTTTGTTGTTGATCTAGTTTAATTCCACTGTAGTCTGAGAACATACAGACCTCAGGAGGGCTCTTCTATCTGTCTCTTTCTTTGGTCTCTGGTAAACTTTTAACTGGTGTTCCTTTAGTTTGTTGCTCTCCTGTAGTTACCAGTGTCCTCTTAATTGTTTACCACCAAAATTTCTGTTCTTTTTGGGAGTACTTTTAGGATTGAACTTTTCCCAGAGTGTTCCAAATTAAGTTGGTTCCCTTGGGGATACCTCTGAGCTCTCTGTTATTACAGCCTACCTCTACCCCTTGGCAAAACCTCTGCACTGCTGATCTGGAGCTGAGGGTAGAGGACGTGGCTTGCATTCCTCAGAGTGACACCACTTTTTAGTGAGCAGGGTTGCTTACCTTGGGTAGTAGCCTCTGGTTTTCCTAAATGACTATGTCACCCTCAGGTTAAGTCTTCCCTCTGTGCTGTGTCTCTGAGAAGATCTCTTCCCATTTTATTGTCCCACTCTTATCTGCAAAAATATCTTCTAAAAATCCACAAAAAGAGGTTGCTGAGATTTTGATTGGGATGGCTTTGAATCTATAGATGAGATTGGGGAGATTTAATATCTTACTGAATCTTCTGATTCATAGACATGGTATTTTTCCTATTTAGATCTTCTTTGGTTATTTCATTAATATTTTGTTTTTAGCATATAGATGCTGCACATATTTGTTAGATTTATATATAAGAACTTCAATTTTGGGGATGCTATTATAAATTGAATTATTTTTATTGTTTTATTTCAAGCTCCAATTATTTGTAACTCTGTATAAGAATATGGTTGAGGGGCCTCCCTGGTGGCGCAGTGGTTGAGAGTCCGCCTGCCGATGCAGGGGATACGGGTTCGTGCCCCGGTCTGGGAGGATCCCATATGCCGCGGAGCAGCTGGGCCCGTGAGCCATGGCTGCTGAGCCTGCGCATCCGGAGCCTGTGCTCCGCAACGGGAGAGGCCACAACAGTGAGAGGCCCGCGTACCGCAAAAAAAAAAAAAAAAAAAAAGAATATGGTTGACTTTTGTTTATTGACCTTATATTTGGCAACCTTGCTAAACTCACTTTTTAGTTCTAAGGGTTTTTTTTTTTTTTTTTGTAGATTGAGATTTTCCAGATGGACAATTATGTTTTCTGCAAATAAAGGCCTTTAAAATTTCTTTCTTCCCAACATGTGTGCCTTATAATTGTTTTTCTTGCTTTATTGAACTGGTAGGCCTTCCAGTACAGTGTTGAGTAGGGTAGAGAGGGAGGGCATACTTTCCTTCTTTCCAGTATCTGTTACCTATAGGTCTTATATAGATGCTCTGTATTAGGTTAAACACTTCCCATTCTGTTTATAGTTTTGTGAGAGTTTTTACCATGAAAGTATGAATTTTTCAAGTTCCTTTTTCTAAATCTATTGAGATGACTGTGTGGTCTTTCTTATTTAAATTGTTGATATGGAATTTCATTGATTTTTGAATGTAGAACTAACCTTACATTCCTTAGATGAACTTGATTGTAATACAGTTTTTTAAATATTACTGGATTTGATTTGCTAACATTTTGTGACAATTTTTACATCTATTCATTAGATGTATTGATTTGCAATTTTCTGGTAGTGTTTCTCTCTGGTTTTGTAAACAGGATAATACTGGTTTCATATTTGGACCATGTTCACTCCTTTTCTTTTTAATGGAATTGATTGTATAGAATTGGTATTATTTCTTCCTTGATTGTTTGGTAGAATTCACCGGTGGAAGCATCTAGGCTTGAAGTTTTCAGCTTTAGTAGTAACATCTCAATCCAATTTATTTAAAAGATATAGGGGGCTTCCCTGGTGGCGCAGTGGTTGAGAGTCCGCCTGCTGATGCAGGGGACACGGGTTTGTGCCCCGGTCCGGGAGGATCCCACATGCCGCGGAGCGGCTGGGCCCATGAGCCATGGCTGCTGATCTTGCGCGTCCAGAGCCTGTGCTCCGCAACGGGAGAGGCCACAACAGTGAGAGGCCCATGTACCGAAAAAAAAAAAAAAAGATATAGGGCTATTCAGGTTTTCTTCAGCAAGTTTTGGTAGTTAGTCTACGTCTTTTAAATAATTATTCCATTTCATGTACTTTATCAAGTTCATAAGCATAAAGTTGTTTGTAGTATTCCTTCATTTTCCTCTTAAAGTCTTTGGCATTATTTGTGATACTCATGATTTATAGTTTCTTTCTCTTCTGTGGGTTTTTGTTGTTGTTTGTTTGTTTTGGTCAGCCAACCCTAGGCACAGTTGAAAATCCATGTATAACTAACTTATAGACGGGCTGTCTATATCCACAGGTCCTCCATATCTGTGGATTCAGCCAGTCACGGATCATGTAGTATTGTAGTATTTACTATTGAAAAAAAAAGAAACTTTGTATAAGTGGAGCCATGCAGTTCAAACCTGTGTTGTTCAATATTTTCAATGAACCAAGTTTTGGTTTTATTGATTTCCTTGGTATTTTGTTTTGATATCTGTTCTAGATCTTATTTCCTTCCTTTTCCTTGCTTTATTTGCTTTTCTTTCTCTAGTTTCTTTAATGCAAGCTTTGGTTACTGACTTTAGGCCTTTATTATTTTCCAGTATAGTTATTTAGTGCTATAAATTTCCCCATTAGCACTGCTTTAGCTGCATCTCACAGATTTTGATGTATTATATTTTCTTTGTCTTTTAGTTCAGTGTCTTTAGTTTTAATTTCCCTTAAGACTTTCTCTTTGATCTCTGTTATTTAGACATTTGTTGTTTAATTTCCAATTATTTGGGAATTTTCCAGATATCTCTCTGTTATTGATTTCTAGTTTAATTTTATATTTTAGAGTGCACTTTATATTATTAGTTTTTTAAATTCAGTGAGATTTGTTTTATAGACCAGAACATGATCTGTCTTGGTCAGTGTTACACATGTGTATTTTTAGGAGAATATGTATTTTATTGTTATTGTTTCAAGTGTTCTATAATTATATCAATTTGGTTGAGAGTGTTGTTCATGGCTTCCATATTTTTTCTGGTTTTCTGACTGTATTAACTTTTTAGAGAGCAGTGTTGAAATCTCGAACTACTTTTGAATTTGCCTATATATCCTTTCACATCTATGATTTATTTATTTCACATCTATATATCCTTTCACATCTATGATTTATTATTAACTTTTTAGAGAGCAGTGTTGAAATCTCGAACTACTTTTGAATTTGCCTATATATCTTTTCACATCTATGATTTATTGTCTTCTGTATTTTGAGAATCTGTTGTTAGGTGCATATGCATATGGGATTATTATATCTTTTGGGGGCTGTCACCCCTTTATCTTTTCATAATGTTCCTCTTTATTCTCTGATAATCCTTCTTGTTCTGTTGTTTGTTTCAAATGAGTATAGATTCTCATCTTTTTTCTTTGGTTAATATTTCATGCTATGTCTTTCTTCATGTTTTACTTTTAATCTTTTTGTTTATGTAAAGTTTGTGTGGGTATGTGCTTCACAGTAAGTAGGTTGGTGGTTGGGTTTTTAGGTCAAATAATTAGAGTAAATAGATAGGTGGGTTGGCTTGTGTTTTATCCCATATGACAATGTCTGTCTGTCTTCTTTTGGTGGTGTTTAGACCATTCCAATTTTAAAAATCAACTATTTTTCAGATAAAACTTACATACCATTTAATTTGCTCATTTAAAGTGTACAATTAAATAATTTTTAGTAAATTTAATGAGTTCTGCAACCATTACCATAATCCCGTTTTATAATATTTTCACCATCCCAGTAACATCCCTCATACTAGTTTACATTTAATCTCCGTTTCCACCTTTAAACCCAGGCAAACACTAATCTACTTCTGCTTCTACAGATTTGCCTTTTCTGGATCTTTCATACAATTGGAATCATATAACTTGTAGTCTTTGTGTTTGATTTCTTTTACGTAGGTTAATTATTTTGAAGTATTTCATCCGTATCTCATTTGTTTGCAGATAATGTTCAGTTGTATGAGTATACCAGTTTTTGTTTTTGTATTAAACACTTGATGAGAGTTTGGGTTGTTTCTGTTTTATTGGCTATTATAAATTATGCTTCTGTGAACATTCACATGGAAATCTTTGTGTGAGTATGTTTTCATTTCTCTTATGGGTAAATTGTAGGATCATTTGGTAATTTATGTTTAACTTTCTAAGAAATTTCCAAATTCTCTTTCAAAGTAACTTTAGCATACTACATTCCCACCAGCAATGTAGGAGGGTTAATGATTTTTACATTTCTCTCTACACATGTTACTGCATTCTGTTGGAGTAAAATTGCATCTTATTGTGGTTTCAATTTGCATTTCCTTAATGACTAATGAATTAGGGAATTTTTCCTGTTTTTTTTTTTTTTTTTTTTTCTGGCTGCACCCTGTGGCTTGCAGGATATTAGTTCCTAGATCAGGGATTGAACCCACACCCTCGGCAGTGAAAGCGTGGAGTCCTAACCACTGCACCACCAGGGAATTCCCTCCATGTTTTTATTAGCTTTTCATATATCTGTTTTGATGAAATGTCTATTTAAATATTTTGTCTGATTTTTAAGTGGATGTTTGCCTTCTCATTATTGAGTTATAACAGCTTTTGGTGTATTCTGGACACTAGTCTCTTACCAGATACATGATTGGCAAGTACAGCTGACCCTTGAACAGTGCAAGAGTTAGGAGTGCCAATCGTCCAGGCAGTCAAAAATCCACGTATTAAACTTTTGACTCCTGAAGAACTTAACCAGAAGCCTTGCCAATAAAATAAATAGTTGATTAACACATACTTTATGTGATATATGTATTATATACTGTATTCTTATAATAAAGTAAGCTAGAGAAAAGAAAATGTTACTAAGAAAATCATAAGGAAAATACATTTACAGTACTCTACTGTATTTATCAAGACCATAAGCTTATGTCTTCTGTTTACCAGATGTCTATCAGTACCTCCATCAGTATTATATGATAAAAAGCATGTAGATGTTATACATATTACTAACACTAGATACCAAAAATGAAAAGATAATTTGAAAAAAGAAATTAACATATATTTACAGGTATAATCATTTATGCATTGACAGTGAAGAAGCAGCAATATGATTGCTTTATGGTAGCCTAGTGTAATCAATATGATAGCCTATACAATACTGAATGAAGTGTTATAAAAATTTTATGGCATATAGTATTACAGTCATATTCATAATACAGTATTTTTTTCATAATACAGTATTGGAAACATTGTTACATTAAAAAAAAACCTGTGATGACAAACTGATGCACAATTTCTCTAATTACAAGAGAGAGAGGTATTCTGTACGGTGATGTACTTCTTTAAAAGCAGAGTTAGAAAACAGTAAGAAAAGTAACCTCAAAATCTAGAACTAATAAGCAAGGATAAGAAGGACGCAGGATACGTTTAGAATATACAAAAGTCAATTATTTTCTTTTTTTTCTTTATTCCTTTAAACCCTTTTTTGTTTTGTTTTTTTGAATTCTATTCTTTTTTTATATAGCAGGTTCTTATTACTTATTTTATATATATTAGTGTATATGTGTCAATCCCAGTCTCCCAATTCATCCCACCACCACCATCACCACCCCTGCTTTTCCCCCTTGGTGTCCATACATTTGTTCTCTACATCTGTGTCTCTATTTCTGCCTTGCAAACCAGTTCATCTGTACCATTTTTCTAGATTCCACATACATGCGTTAATATACGATATTTGTTTTTCTTTTTCTGACTTACTTCACTCTGTATGACAGTCTCTAGGTCCATCCTCATCTCTACAAATGACCCAATTTTGTTCTTTTTTTATAGCTGAGTAATATTCCATTGTATATATGTACTACATCTTCTTTATCCATTCATCTGTCAGTGGGCATTTAGGTTGCTTCCATAACCTGGCTATTGTAAATAGTGCCGCAGTGAACGTTGGAGTACATGTGTCTTTTTTTTTTTTACAACTTTATTGCAGTATAATTGCTTCACAATGGTGTTTTAGTTTCTGCTTTATAACATAGTGAATCAGTTATACATATACATCTGTTCCCATATCCCTTCCCGCTTGCGTCTCCCTCCCCCCCATCCCACCCCTCCAGTCGGTCACAAAGCACGGAGCTGATCTCCCTGTGCTATGCGGCTGCTTCCCACGAGCTATCTACCTTATGTTTGGTAGTGTATATATGTCCATGCCTCTCTCTTGCTTTGTCACAGCTTACCCTTCCCCCTCCCCATATCCTCAAGTCCATTCTCAAGTAGGTCTGTGTCTTTATTCCCGTTTTACCCCTAGGTTCTTCATGACATTTTTTTTTTCTTAAATTCCATATATATGTGTTAGCATACGGTGTTTGTCTTTCTCTTTCTGACTTACTTCACTCTGTATGACAGACTCTGGGTCCATCCACCTCATTACAAATAGCTCAATTTCGTTTCTTTTTATGGCTGAGTAATATTCCATTGTATATATGTGCCACATCTTCTTTATCCATTCATCCGATGATGGACACTTAGGTTGTTTCCAGCTCTGGGCTATTGTAAATAGAGCTGCAATGAACATTTTGGTACATGACTCTTTTTGAATTATGGTTTTCTCAGGGTATATGCCTAGTAGTGGGATTGCTGGGTCATATGGTAGTTCTATTTGTAGTTTTTTAAGGAACCTCCATACTGTTCTCCATAGTGGCTGTACCAATTCACATTCCCACTAGCAGTGTAAGAGTGTTCCCTTTTCTCCACACCCTCTCCAGCATTTATTGTTTCTAGATTTTTTGATGATGGCCATTCTGAGCGGTGTGAGATGATATTTCATTGTAGTTTTGATTTGCATTTCTCTAGTAATTAATGATGTTGAGCATTCTTTCATGTGTTTGTTGGCAGTCTGTATATCTTCTTTGGAGAAATGTCTATTTAGGTCTTCTGCCCATTTTTGGATTGGGTTGTTTGTTTTTTTGCTATTGAGCTGCATGAGCTGCTTATAAATTTTGGAGATTAATCCTTTGTCAGTTGCTTCATTTGCAAATATTTTCTCCCATTCTGAGGGTTGTCTTTTGGTCTTGTTTATGGTTTCCTTTGCTGTGCAAAAGCTTTGAAGTTTCATTAGGTCCCATTTGTTTATCTTTGTTTTTATTTCCATTTCTCTAGGAGGTGGGTCCAAAAGGATCTTGCTGTGATTTATGTCATAGAGTGTTCTGCCTATGTTTTCCACTAAGATTTTGATAGTTTCTGGCCTTACATTTAGGTCTTTAATCCATTTTGAGCTTATTTTTGTGTATGGTGTTAGGGAGTGATCTAATCTCATACTTTTACATGTCCCTCTCCAGTTTTCCCAGCACCACTTATTGAAGAGGCTGTCCTTTCTCCATTGTACATTCCTGCCTCCTTTATCAAAGATAAGGTGACCATATGTGCGTGGGTTTATCTCTGGGCTTTCTATCCTGTTCCATTGATCTATATTTCTGTTTTTGTGCCAGTACCATACTGTCTTGATTACTGTAGCTTTGTAGTATAGTTTGAAGTTAGGGAGCCTGATTTCTCCAGCTCTGTTTTTCGTTCTCAAGATTGCTTTGTCTATTCGGGGTCTTTTGTGTTTCCATACAAACTGTGAAATTTTTTGTTCTAGTTCTGTGAAAAATGCCAGTGGTAGTTTGATAGGGATTGCATTGAATCTGTAAGATTGCTTTGGGTAGTAGAGTCATTTTCACAATGTTGATTCTTCCAATCCAAGAACATGGTATATCTCTCCATCTATTTGTATCATCTTTAATTTCTTTCATCAGTGTCTTACATGTGTGTTTTTGAATTATGGCTTTCTCTGGGTATATGCCCAGGAGTGGGATTGCTGGGTCATATGGTAATTCTATTTTTAGTTTTTTAAGGAACCTCCATACTGTTCTCCATAGTGGCTGTATCAATTTACATTCCCCCCAGCAGTGCAAGAGGGTTCGCTATTCTCCACACGCTCTCCAGCATTTGTTTTTAGATTTTCTGATGATGCCCATTCTAACTGGTGTGAGGTGATACCTCATTGTAGTTTTGATTTGCATTTCTCTAATAATTAGTTATGTTGAGCAGCTTTTCATGTGCCTCTTACAATTACTTTCTTATATGCCAGCAATGAACAATTGGAAGTTGTAATTTAAAAAAAATACTATTTCCAGTTGTACCAAATAAAAATGAAGTACTTAGGTGCAAATTTAACAAAATATGTACAGGGTCTGTTGATGAAAAATATGTACAGGGTCTGTTGAGGTCAAAGAAGATCTAAATAAATGGAGATACTTTCTGTTCATGGATTGAAAAGCTCAAGATTGTTAAAATGTCAAATTTTCCTACCTTGAGCTATAGATTCAATGCAATTTACATCAAAATTCCACCAGAAAATTTTGTCGATATTCATAAGCTGATTCTAAACCTTTTATGGAAAGGCAGATTATCTATAATAAGTAACATAGTGCAGAAGAAGCACAGAGTTGGAGGGCTTATACCACTTGGTTTCAAGACTTACTGTAAAGCTATAGTTATGACAACAGCATGCTACTGGTAAAGGGATAGGTATATAGATCAATGGAACAGAATAGAGAGTTGAGAAATAACCCATACTAATATAGCGAACTAACCTTTGACAAAGGCAGAAAGGCTGTACAATGGTAAAAGGATAGTCTTTTCAACAAATGGTGCTAGAACAATTGTATGTCCACAGGCTAAAAAATGAACCTATTTTGAAGCCCTCACCCTTCACAAAAATGAACTGAAAATGGAACACAGCCTAAGTAGAAAATGGAAAACTGTAAGACTTCTAAAAGAAAATACAGGAGAATATGTGAATTTGGGTTTGGTGATGAATTTTATTTGTTTGTTTTTTTGGTTTTTTTCTTTTTCGGTATGCGGGCCTCTCACTGTTGTGGCCTCTCCCGTTGCAGAGCACAGGCTCTGGACGCACAGGCTCAGTGGCCATGGCTCCTGGGCCCAGCCGCTCTGCGGCATGTGGGATCTTCCGGGACCGGGGCACGAACCCATGTCCCCTGCATTGGCAGGCGGACTCTCAACCACTGCGCCACCAGGGAAGCCCGGTGATGAGTTTTAGATATGACATCAAAAAAGAAATTGATAAGTAGGACTTTGTTAAAATTAAAAATGTTTGCTCTGGAATTCCCTGGCCGTCCAGTGGTTAGGACTTGGCACTTCCACTGCAGGGGGCCTGGGTTCGATCCCTGGCCAGGGAACTAAGATCCCATAAGCCACACAGCGTGCCCGAAAAATTTTTAAAAAAGTTTTCTCTCACAAAACACTGTCAAGAGAATGAAAAGACAAAAACCCTAGACTAGGAGAAAATTTTGCAAACCCCATATCTAATAAAGGACTTTAACATACAAAGAGCTCTTAAAACTCAACAATAAGAAAACAAAAAAAACAATTAAAAATTGGCCAGAACATCTGAACAAACACCTCACCAAAGAAAATACAGAGATGGCAAATGAGCAAGTGAAAAGATGCTCATTTGCAATTAGAGAAATTCAATGAAAAAAAAAAGATATCCCTATACCCATAATAGAATGATTAAAAATTTTTAAACCTATAAATACCAATTGCTGGTAAGAGGAAAACTCATTTTTGGTGTATTTTTTAGTTTATTTTAAAATTGTTGCTCAAGAGATTATAATATGCATATTAACTTGAAATCATCTACTTTAGATTAATACTAAATTATGTCCAATATTGTATGGAATCTTCCAATAATTCTTTTTTGCACCCTCTCTCCTTTGTGCTGTAGCCATATAAATGAGGCCTTTACATGTTATAACCCAACAATGCTGTTTTATAGTTGTTTTGTATTTGTGTCTTTTATGCACTTCTCTTTTTTTTTAAACATCTTTATTGGAGTATAATTGCTTTACAACGGTATGTTAGTTTCTGCTTTATAACAAAGTGAGTCAGTTATACATATACATATGTTCCCGTGTCTCTTCCCTCTTGCGTCTCCCTCCCTCCCACCCTCCCTATCCCACCCCTCTGGGTGGTCACAAAGCACTGAACTGATCTCCCTGTATGCACTTCTCTTTTAAATCATTTTAGAAGAAAAGAGTAAAAAATATATTCTATCATTTATATTTACCCACATAATAAGTTTTCCTGGCCCTGTTTATTTCTTTGTATGAATTTGAGTTAAAGTCATTTTTTTAAACAGACTTTACCTTTTTAGTGGAGTTTTAGGTTCATAGCAAAATTGAAAACAAGGTACAGAGATTTCCCATATACCCCTTCTCCTACACATGCAATGTTGCCCCCGTTATCAACATTTCCCACCAAAGTGGTACTTTTACTACAACTGGTGAACCTACATTAACACATCATCATTCAGGGACTTCCCTGATTGCACAGTCGTTAAGAATCTGCCTGCCAATGCAGGGGACACGGGTTCAAGCCCTGGTCTGGGAAGATCCCACGTGCCATGGAGCAACTAAGCCTGTGCACACAACTACTGAGCCTGTGCTCTAGAGTCTGTGAGCCGCTACAGCTATTGAGCCCACATGCCACAGCTACTGAAGCCTGCGCACCTAGGGCCCATGCTCCACAACAAGAGAAACCTCTGCCATGAGAAGCCCGTGCACTGCAATGAAGCGTAGTAGCCCTCACTTGCCACAAGTAGAGAAAGACCATGTGCAGCAAACGAAGACTGAATGCAGCCAAAAATAAATAAATAATAAATTTGTTAGGAAAAAAACACATCAACATCCAAATCCATAGTTTACATTGGGGTTCAGTGTTGCTGTTGTACATTATATGGGTTTGCACAAATTTATAATGACAATACATCCAAGATTAAACTATTATACAGAATCTCTGCCCTAAAAATCCACTGTACTTTTCCTGTTTATCTCTCCCTCCATCCCTAACCTCTGGCCACCACTGATCTTTTTACTGTCTCTATAGTTTTGTCTTGAATGATGGTTTTTTTCCCTCAGATTTTCACCTTACTTTGGAGTTTCTGTCAACCTATGTTCGAGTTTCCTGATTATTCATTTGTGTTGAGTCTACTTATCAGCCCATTAAAGGCATTCTTCATTTCTGCGTTTTTAATTTCTACCATTTTTATATGATTCCTTCTTATAGTTTCTACCTGTCTTCTTTTTTTTTTATTATTAGTTTCTGCTTTATAACAAAGTGAATCAGTCATACATATACATCTGTTCCCCCATCCCTTCCCTCTTGTGTCTCCCTCCCTCCCACCCTCCCTATCCCACCCCTCCAGGCGGTCACAAAGCACCGAGCTGATCTCCCTGTGCTATGCGGCTGCTTCCCACTATCTATCTACCTTACGTTTGGTACTGTATATATGTCCATGCCTCTCTTTCGCTTTGTCACAGCTTACCCTTCCCGCTCCCCATATCCTCAAGTCCATTCTCAAGTAGGTCTGTGTCTTTATTCCTGTTTTACCCCTGGTTCTTCATGACCATTTTTTTACCTTAAATTCCATATATATGTGTTAGCATGTGGTATTTCTCTTTCTCTTTCTGACATACTTCACTCTGTATGACAGACTCTAGGTCTATCCACCTCATTATAAATAGCTCAGTTTCGTTTCTTTGTATGGCTGAGTAATATTCCATTGTATATATGTGCCACATCTTCTTTATCCATTCATCCGATGATGGACACTTAGGTTGTTTCCAGCTCCAGGCTATTGGGAATAGAGCTGCAATGAACATTTTGGTACATGTCTCTCTTTGAATTATGGTTTTCTCAGGGTATATGCCTAGTAGTGGGATTGCTGGGTCATATGGTAGTTCTATTTTTAGTTTCTTAAGGAACCTCCATACTGTTCTCCATAGTGGCTGTACCAATTCACATTCCCACCAGCAGTGCAAGAGTGTTCCCTTTTCTCCACACCCTCTCCAGCATTTATTGTTTCTAGATTTTTTGATGATGGCCATTCTGACTGGTGTGAGATGATATCTCATTGTAGTTTTGATTTGCATTTCTCTAATGATTAATGATGTTGAGCATTCTTTCATGTGTTTGTTGGCAGTCTGTATATCTTCTTTGGAGAAATGTCTATTTAAGTCTTCTTCCCATTTTTGGATTGGGTTGTTTGTTGTTTTGCTATTGAGCTGCATGAGCTGCTTATAAATTTTGGAGATTAATCCTTTGTCAGTTGCTTCATTTGCAAATATTTTCTCCCATTCTGAGGGTTGTCTTTTGGTCTTGTTTATGGTTTCCTTTGCTGTGCAAAAGCTTTGAAGTTTCATTAGGTCCCATTTGTTTATCTTTGTTTTTATTTCCATTTCTCTAGGAGGTGGGTCCAAAAGGATCTTGCTGTGATTTATGTCATAGAGTGTTCTGCCTATGTTTTCCTCTAAGAGTTTGATAGTTTCTGGCCTTACATTTAGGTCTTTAATCCATTTTGAGCTTATTTTTGTGTATGGTGTTAGGGAATGATCTAATCTCATACTTTTACATGTCCCTGTCCAGTTTTCCCAGCACCACTTATTGAAGAGGCTGTCCTTTCTCCACTGTACAGTCCTGCCTCCTTTATCAAAGATAAGTTGACCATATGTGCGTGGGTTTATCTCTGGGCTTTCTATCCTGTTCCATTGATCTATCTTTCTGTTTTTGTGCCAGTACCACACTGTCTTGATTACTGTAGCTTTGTAGTATAGTCTGAAGTCAGGGAGCCTGATTCCTCCAGCTCCGTTTTTCGTTCTCAAGATTGCTTTGTCTATTCAGGGTCTTTTGTTTTTCCAAACAAATTTTGAAATTTTTTGTTTTAGTTCTGTGAAAAATGCCAGTGGTAGTTTGATAGGGATTGCATTGAATCTGTAGATTGCTTTCGGTAGTAGAGTCATTTTCACAATATTGATTTTTCCAATCCAGGAGCATGGTATATCTCTCCATCTATTTGTATCATTTTTAATTTCTTTCATCAGTGTCTTATAATTTCCTGCATACAGGTCTTTTGTCTCCTTTGGTAGGTTTATTCCTAGATATTTTATTCTTTTTGTTGCAATGGTAAATGGGAGTGTTTTCTTGATTTCACTTTCAGATTTTTCATCATTAGTGTACAGGAATGCCAGAGATTTCTGTGCATTAATTTTGTATCCTGCTACTTTACCAAATTCATTGAGTAGCTCTAGTAGTTTTCCGGTAGCATCTTTAGGATTCTCTATGTATAGTATCATGTCATCTGCAAACAGTGACAGCTTTACTTCTTCTTTTCCAATTTGGATTCCTTTTATTTCCTTTTCTTCTCTGATTGCTGTGGCTAAAACTTCCAAAACTAAGTTGAATAAGAGTGGTGAGAGTGGGCAGCCTTGTCTTGTTCCTGATCTTAGTGGAAATGGTTTCAGTTTTTCACCATTGAGGACGATGTTGGCTGTGGGTTTGTCAAATATGGCCTTTATTATGTTGAGGAAAGTTCCCTCTATGCCTACTTTCTGCAGGGTTTTTATCATAAATGGGTGTTGAATTTTGTCGAAAGCTTTCTCTGCATCTATTGAGAAGATCATATGGTTTTTCTTCTTCAATTTGTTAATATGGTGTATCACGTTGATTGATTTGCGTATATTGAAGAATCCTTGCATTCCTGGAATAAACCCCACTTGATCATGGTGTATGATCCTTTTATTTTTTTTTATTTTTATTTTTTCTTGTCTGTATTTTCTTTTATTAGTTTCTGCTTTATAACAAAGTGAATCAGTCATACATATACATCTGTTCCCACATCCCCTCCCTCATGCATCTCCCTCCCTCCCACCCTCCCCATCCCACCCCTCCAGGCGGTCACAAAGCACCGAGCTGATCTCCCTGTGCTCTGCGGCTGCTTCCCACTATCTATCTACCTTACGTTTGGTAGTGTATATATGTCCATGCCTCTCTTTCCCTTTGTCACAGCTTACCCTTCCCCTTCCCCATATCCTCAAGTCCATTCTCAAGTAGGTCTGTGTCTTTATTCCCGTTTTACCCCTAGGTTCTTCATGACATTTTTTTTTTTTTAAATTCCATATATATGTGTTAGCATACGGTATTTGTCTTTCTCTTTCTGACTTACTTCACTCTGTATGACAGACTCTAGGTCTATCCACCTCATTACAAATAGCTCAGTTTCGTTTCTTTTTATGGCTGAGTAATATTCCATTGTATATATGTGCCACATCTTCTTTATCCATTCATCCGATGATGGACACTTAGGTTGTTTCCAGCTCCGGGCTATTGTGAATAGAGCTGCAATGAACATTTTGGTACATGTCTCTTTTTGAATTATGGTTTTCTCAGGGTATATGCCTAGTAGTGGGATTGCTGGGTCATATGGTAGTTCTATTTGTAGTTTTTTAAGGAACCTCCATACTGTTCTCCATAGTGGCTGTACCAATTCACATTCCCACCAGCAGTGCAAGAGTGTTCCCTTTTCTCCACACCCTCTCCAGCATTTATTGTTTCTAGATTTCTTGATGATGGCCATTCTGACTGCTGTGAGATGATATCTCATTGTAGTTTTGATTTGCATTTCTCTAATGATTAATGATGTTGAGCATTCTTTCATGTGTTTGTTGGCAGTCTGTATATCTTCTTTGGAGAAATGCCTATTTAAGTCTTCTGCCCATTTTTGGATTGGGTTGTTTGTTTTTTTGCTATTGAGCTGCATGAGCTGTTTATAAATTTTGGAGATTAATCCTTTGTCAGTTGCTTCATTTGCAAATATTTTCTCCCATTCTGAGGGTTGTCTTTTGGTCTTGTTTATGGTTTCCTTTGCTGTGCAAAAGCTTTGAAGTTTCATTAGGTCCCATTTGTTTATCTTTGCTTTTATTTCCATTTCTCTAGGAGGTGGGTCCAAAAGGATCTTGCTGTGATTTATGTCATAGAGTGTTCTACCTATGTTTTCCTCTAAGAGTTTGATAGTTTCTGGCCTTACATTTAGGTCTTTAATCCATTTTGAGCTTATTTTTGTGTATGGTGTTAGGGAATGATCTAATCTCATACTTTTACATGTCCCTGTCCAGTTTTCCCAGCACCACTTATTGAAGAGGCTGTCCTTTCTCCACTGTACATTCCTGCCTCCTTTATCAAAGATAAGTTGGCCATATGTGCGTGGGTTTATCTCTGGGCTTTCTATCCTGATCCACTGATCTATCTTTCTGTTTTTATGCCAGTACCACACTGTCTTAATTACTGTAGCTTTGTAGTATAGTCTGAAGTCAGGGAGCCTGATTCCTCCAGCTCCGTTTTTCGTTCTCAAGATTGCTTTGGCTATTCGGGGTCTTTTGTTTTTCCAAACAAATTTTGAAATTTTTTGTTCTACTTCTGTGAAAAATGCCAGTGGTAGTTTGATAGGGATTGCATTGAATCTGTAGATTGCTTTGGGTAGTAGAGTCATTTTCACAATATTGATTCTTCCAATCCAGGAGCATGGTATATCTCTCCATCTATTTATATCATCTTTAATTTCTTTCATCAGTGTCTTATAATTTTCTGCATACAGGTCTTTTGTCTCCTTAGGTAGGTTTATTCCTAGATAGTTTATTCTTTTTGTTGCAATGGTAAATGGGAGTGTTTTCTTGATTTCATTTTCAGATTTTTCATCATTAGTGTACAGGAATGCCAGAGATTTCTGTGCATTAATTTTGTATCCTGCTACTTTACCAAATTCATTGATTAGCTCTAGTAGTTTTTCGGTAGCATCTTTAGGATTCTCTATGTATAGTATCATGTCATCTGCAAACAGTGACAGCTTTACTTCTTCTTTTCCAATTTGGATTCCTTTTATTTCCTTTTCTTCTCTGATTGCTGTGGCTAAAACTTCCAAAACTAAGTTGAATAAGAGTGGTGAGAGTGGGCAGCCTTGTCTTGTTCCTGATCTTAGTGGAAATGGTTTCAGTTTTTCACCATTGAGGACGATGTTGGCTGTGGGTTTGTCAAATATGGCCTTTATTATGTTGAGGAAAGTTCCCTCTATGCCTACTTTCTGCAGGGTTTTTATCATAAATGGGTGTTGAATTTTGTCGAAAGCTTTCTCTGCATCTATTGAGAAGATCATATGGTTTTTCTTCTTCAATTTGTTAATATGGTGTATCACGTTGATTGATTTGCGTATATTGAAGAATCCTTGCATTCCTGGAATAAACCCCACTTGATCATGGTGTATGATCCTTTTAATGTGCTGTTGGATTCTGTTTGCTAGTATTTTGTTGAGGTTTTTTGCATCTATGTTCATCGGTGATATTGGCCTCTAGTTTTCTTTCTTTGTGACATCCTTGCCTGGTTTTGGTATCAAGGTGATGGTGGCCTTGTAGAATGAGTTTGTGAGTGCTCCTCCCTCTGCTATATTTTGGAAGAGTTTGAGGAGGATAGGTGTTAGCCCTTCTCTAAATGTTTGATAGAATTCGCCTGTGAAGCCATCTGGTCCTGGGCTTTTGTTTGTTGGAAGATTTTTTATCACAGTTTCAATTTCAGTGCTTGTGATTGGTCTATTCATATTTTCTATTTCTTCCTGTTTCAGTCTTGGCAGGTTGTGCATTTCTAAGAATTTGTCCATTTCTCCAGGTTGTCCATTTTATTGGCATGGAGTTTCTTGTAGTAATCTCTCATGATCTTTTGTATTTCTGCAGTGTCAGTTGTTACTTCTCCTTTTTCATTTCTAATTCTATTGATTTGAGTCTTCTCCCTTTTTTTCTTGATGAGTCTGGCTAATGGTTTGTCAATTTTGTTTATCTTCTCAAAGAACCAGCCTTTAGTTTTATTGATCTTTGCTATCGTTTCCTTCATTTCTTTTTCATTTATTTCTCACCTGATCTTGATTTCTTTCCTTCTGCTAACTTTGGGGTTTTTTTATTCTTCTTTCTCTAATTGCTTTAGGTGCAGGGTTAGGTTGTTTACTCGAGATCTTTCCTGTTTCTTAAGGTGGGACTGTATTGCTATAAACTTCCCCCTTAGAACTGCTTTTGCTGCGTCCCATAGGTTTTGGGTCGTCGTGTCTCCATTGTCATTTGTTTCTAAGTATTTCTTAATTTCCTCTTTGATTTCTTCAGTGATCACTTCATTATTGAGTAGTGTATTGTTTAGCCTCCATGTGTTTGTATTTTTTACAGATCTTTTCCTGTAATTGATGTCTAGTCTCATAGCATTGTGGTCGGAAAAGATACTTGATACAATTTCAATTTTCTTAAATTTACCAAGGCTTCATTTGTGACCCAAGATATGATCTATCCTGGAGAATGTTCCATGAGCACTTGAGAAAAATGTGTATTCTGTTGTTTTTGGATGGAATGTTCTATAAATATCAATTAAGTCCATCTTGTTTAATGTATCATTTAAAGCTTGTGTTTCCTTATTGATTTTCATTTTGGATGATCTGTCCATTGGTGAAAGTGGGGTGTTAAAGTCCCGTACTATGAGTGTGTTACTGTCGATTTCCCCTTTTATGGTTGTTAGTATTTGCCTTATGTATTGAGGTGCTCCTATGTTGGGTGCATAAATATTTACAATTGTTATATCTTCTTCTTGGATTGATCCCTTTATCATTATGTAGTGTCCTTCTTTGTCTCCTGTAATAGTCTTTATTTTAAAGTCTATTTTGTCTGATATAAGAATTGCTACTCCAGCTTTCTTTTGATTTCCATTTGCATGGAATATCTTTTTCCATCCCCTTACATTCAATCTGTATGTGTCTGTAGGACTGAAGTGGGTCTCTTGTAGACAGCATATATATGGGTCTTATTTTTGTATCCATTCAGCCAATCTGTGTCTTTTGGTGGGAGCATTTAGTCCATTTACATTTAAGGTAATTATTGATATGTATGTTCCTATTCCCATTTCCTTAATTGTTTTGGGTTCGTTATTGTAGGTATTTTCCTTCTGTTGTGTTTCTTGCCTAGAGAAGTTCCTTTAGCATTTGTTGTAAAGCTGGTTTGGCGGTGCTGAACTCTCTCAGCTTTTGCTTGTCTGTAAAGGTTTTAATTTCTCCATCAAATCTGAATGAGATCCTTGCTGGGTAGAGTAATCTTGGTTGCAGGTTTTTCTCCTTCATCACTTTAATTATGTCCTGCCACTCCCTTTTGGCTTGTAGCGTTTCTGCTGAGAGATCAGCTGTTAACCTGATGGGGATTCCCTTGTGTGTTATTTGTTGTTTTTCCCTTGCTGCTTTTAATATGATTTCTTTGTGTTTAATTTTTGACAGTTTGATTAATATGTGTCTTGGCGTATTTCTCCTTGGATTTATTCTGTATGGGACTCTCTGTGCCTCTTGGACTTGATTAACTATTTCCTTTCCCATATTAGGGAAGTTTTCCACTATAATCTCTTCAAATATTTTCTCCGTCCCTTTCTTTTTCTCTTCTTCTTCTGGAACCCCTATAATTCGAATGTTGGTGTGCTTAATGTCTTCCCAGAGGTCTCTGAGACTGTCCTCAGTTCTTTTCATTCTTTTTTCTTTATTTTGCTCTGCATCAGTTATTTCCACTATTTTATCTTCCACGTCACTTATCTGTTCTTCTGCCTCAGTTATTCTGCTATTGATCCCATCTAGAGTATTTTTCATTTCATTTATTGTGTTTTTAATCGATGCTTGATTCATCTTTAGTTCTTCTTGGTCCTTGTTAACTGTTCCTTGCATTTTGTCTATTCTATTTCCAAGATTTTGGATCTTGGAAAGAGAATCTTGGATCATCTTTACTATCATTTTCTGAATTCTTTTTCAGGTAGACTGCCTATTTCCTCTTCATTTGTTAGGTCTGGTGGGTTTTTATCTTGCTCCTTCTCCTGCTGTGTGTTTTTCTGTCTTCTGATTTTGCTTATCTTACTGTGTTTGGGGTCTCCTTTTTGCAGGCTGCAGGTTCGTAGTTCCCGTTGTTTTTGGTGTCTGTCCCCAGTGGCTAAGGTTGGTTCAGTGGGTTGTTTAGGCTTCCTTTTGGAGGGGACTAGTGCCTGTGTTCTGGTGGATGAGGCTGGATCTTGTCTTTCTGGTGGACATGTCCACGTCTGGTGGTGTATTTTGGGGTGTCTGCGGACTTTTTATGATTTTAGGCAGCCTCTCTGCTAATGGGTGGCGTTGTGTTCCTGTCTTGGTAGTTGTTTGGCATAGGATGTCCAGCACTGTAGCTTGCTGGTCGTTGAGTGAACCTGGGTGCTGGTGTTGAGATGGAGATATGTGGGAGATTTTCGCCGTTTGATATTATGTGGAGCTGGGAGGTCTCTTGTGGACCAGTGTCCTGAAGTTGGCTCTCCCACCTCAGAGGCACAGCACTGACTCCTGGCTCCTCAATTTGGGATGATTCGTTGTCTATTCATATATTCCACAGATGCAGGGTATATGAAGTTGATTGTGGAGCTTTAATCCGCTGCTTCTGAGGCTGCTGGGAGAGATTTCCCTTTCTCTTCTTTGTTCTCACAGCTCCCGGGTCTCAGCTTTGGATTTGGCCCCACCTCTCCGTGTAGGTCGCCGGAGGGCGTCTGTTCTTCGCTCAGACAGGACAGGGTTAAAGGAGCAGCCGCTTCGGGGACTGTGGCTCACTCAGGCCGGGGGGCAGGGAGGGGCACGGAGTGCGGGTGGAGCCTGCAGCGGCAGAGGCCGGCATGACGTTGCACCAGCCCGAGGCGTGCCGTGCGTTCTCCCAGGGAAGCCGTCCCTGGATCCCGGGACCCCGGCAGTGACGGGCTGCACAGGCTCCCCGGAAGGGGGGCGTGGACAGTGACCTGCGCTTGCACACAGGCCTCGCGGTGGCAGCAGCAGCCCCAGCGTCCCACGCCCGTCTCTCGGGTCCACGCTTTCAGCCGCGGCTCTCGCCCATCTCTGGAGCTCCTCCAAGCAGCGCTCTTAATCCCCTCTCCTCCCGCACCAGGAAAGAAAGAGGGAAGAAAAAGTCTCTTGCCTCTTCGGCAGGTCCAAACTTTTTCCCGGACTCCCTCCCGGCTAGCTGTGGCGCATTAGCCCCTTCAGGCTGTGTTCACGCCGCCAACCCCAGTCCTCTCCCTGCGCTCCAACTGAAGCCCGAGCCTCAGCTCCCAGCGCCGCCTGCCCCGGCGGGTGAGCAGACACGCCTCTCGGGCTGGTGAGTGCCTGTCGGCACTGAACCTCTGTGCAGGAATCTCTCCGCTTTGCCCTACCCAGGTACGTGGGTAGTTTCTTGCCTTTTGGGAGGTCTGAGGTCTTCTGCCAGCGTACAGTAGGTGTTCTGTAGGAGTTGTTCCACTTTTAGCTGTATTTCTGGTCTATACCTGTCTTCTGATATTACCTATGTGATCTCGTCTGTTGCCTGTGTTTCAAACATATTATCCTAGTTATTTAAAATTCTCTGTTAGTTCCCACATTTCGTATCTGAGTCTGGTTTTGAAGATTGCACTTTTTCAGACTTTTTTATCACTTTATTTTTGTTTACATTATAATTTTTGTTGATAGACGTTATATAAGATAGTAGATAGTGAAGTAAATATTTTTTATTCTTTGAGAAAAACATACCTTTCTTTTGTCTAGGCTATTAATGTGGAATTTTGTATCCAATTAGTGAGAATTGGGTTGGTTTTGAAGCTTGTTACTATGGTTTCCCTCAGTGCACCAGAGATTTTGAAACATGTAATGATACTTTGTTTTCATGTCCCTGCTTGGCTTTGGGTTTCCTTCTTTGCACTGCTTCCTGGAGAGGATCTGTCTCCTTCAGTTTTTCCCTGTGTATTATTTTAATTTTAAGCCGGCACTGTGATTCTGGGTCTTAGAGTATGGCCTTCACAAGTCTTCTTGCACCTTCATATTTAATGCTGTTCCCAGCTTGTATTCCTGTTCCTCCTCCAGGGCTAAAGCTTTGTTTTTTTCTCCCTTACCCAGATGTAGTTGGTTTCCACCACTGGGTTTCCCCACGTTGTATATTTAGGCTTTTGTTCCTTAGGGGAGATAGGCCTGGTATTAATTTTTCTCTGCCCTCTATTTCTCTACCCAGGGTTTCAGGCCAGAGGTTTTAGTGATCTTCCTTTGAGATTAAGAACTTTTTCTTTGGTAAGAGAGAGAGGAGAGATGCTTCTGGGCAGGATTTCAGCCATAGTTGCTGCTCCCCTTCCCCATATACCACAGAGGGAATCTTTGTCTCTGATCTTCCTTGTGGCCACCTGTTGATAAAACTGCAGGCCAGAACAGCCTGACCCTTGTTTTTGAAACCTTGAGGGGCTTCTCCTTCTTGTGGAATCCTGCGCTTGGCCATTAGCAGTTTATTATAATTTTTAGTTTAATATTCTTACCTGCTTTTATATGATATTCTGTGGCATTTGTTCCAGTAATCAATTGCTCATTCTATCTTTCCCCATAGGCACCTTCCTTTCTCTAAATTTCTTTATAATTCTTTGCCACAATGGCTTAACTTCTGAGGTCAAGAAAATCAAATTGTCAAGCTTTTTTCTTCTCTTAAGGAACATAGTGATGCTTTTTCTAACTTTCTACATGTCTGAGCTTTGTTGTTTGTTAATTTTGTTTGTTGATGTTTTTCATTTTTTTCTTTTGCATTATTTGACCATTTTTTTTAGTATTGCATTTTAATGTTCTTTTTAAAACTTTTGGTTGCATCTCTTAAATTTGTTTTGCTGTTGTTTTTGCTGTAGGGATTACACTATACATACCTAGCAATCACCTAACAGTTTGTATAGATTTTATGTTTTACCACTTCAAGTAAAACACAGAAGGCTTAACATACATATAGATCTCTGTATTACTCCCCCAGTGGTTTTTTTTAATAGTTGCCATGTGTCTTACATTTATATATTTTGAAAGCCCACCAGACTATGTTATGATTCCTCTCATATTTTAGAGTCTTACATATTTTAAAGAATTTAGGAGGAGAAAAATAATCTGTTAGTTATTTTCCAGTTCCATTGTTCTTCCTTCATTCCTAAAGATCCTAGCTCCCTCTGGACATTATTTACCTTCAAGAGTAAAGAGCTCTCTATCATTTCATCTCAATGCTGCTTGAGATGAATTCTCTTCATTTTCCTGCATCTAAGAATGTGTTCATTTCACCTTCATTCCTAAAGGACCTTTTCACTGGATAAAGAGGTGTTAGATAATGAAACCATTATTTACTTCTTCTTTCAGCACTTTAAATAAAGATATTTTTCTACTATCTATGTCCTCCATCGTTTCTGATGAGAAATTTGCAGTTGTTTGAATCATTGTTTCCCCATAAGGAATGTGTTGTTTTTTGTAGCTGCTTGCAAATTTTTTCTTTACTTTTGTTTTTTAGCAGTTTGACTAATATTTTTGGGTGTGTTTTTCTTTCGGTTTATCTTGTTTGGGTTTGCTGAGGTGGTTAAATATGTGGATTTATCTTTCATTAAATTTGGGAAGTTTGGCTGATATTCCTACGAACATTATTTGCCTGCACAATATTTATCTCATTCCGGCATTCTGAAGACTTATATGCTAGGCATTTTTATAGTGCCCCATAGGTCCTGAGTCTCTGTTTTGTTTCAGCCTTTTTTTTGTTGTTGTTCTGTTGCTCAGAACGGTAATTTCTGTTGATCTGTCTTCAAATTCAAATTCAGTGGCTTTTTTTTTCCTGTCTCTATTCTGCTATTGAGATCTCAAGTGAATTTTTTTTATTGTAGATGATGTATTTTTTAGTTAAAAATTTTCAATTTAGTTCTTTTTAAGCATTATTGAGGTATAATATCATACCATAAAAATTATTCATTGCATTTGCACAATTTACTTATTTTCAGTAAATTTGTATAGTGTGCAGCTGTCACCACAATCCAGCTTTAGGACATTTCACTATTTCCAAAAATTCCCTCAAGCCTGTTTATATTCAGTCCTGTTCCTGTCCTCAGCCCCAGGCTACCACTGATCTGTCTAAAATTAGCCTTTTCTGGATATTTCATATAATTGAAGTCATATAATATTTATTATACTGAGTTTGATCCCCCTTCACTTATTAAAATCTCTCTTCTTTTTTTTTTTTGGCCGTGCTGCACAGCTTGCAAGGTCTTAGTTCCCCAATACCAGGGATTGGACCCAGGACCATGACAGTGAAAGTGCCGAGTCCTAACCACTGGACCACCAGGGAATTCCCAAAATCTTTCTGAGGTTTATCCTTGTGGTAGCATATATCAGTATTTTATTCCTTTTTTAGAGCTGAATATTATTCAGTTTTATAAATATACTACATTTTTTTTCCATTTAGCACATGACAGAAAGTTAAATTGTTTCCCCTTTTTGTTTTTCTTTTGACTATTAATAAATGCTGCTGTGAACATTGATGTACATGTTCTTGTATGTTTTCATTTCTCTTGTGTAGAGTTTTTGGAGTGGATTACCTGGGTCATAGGGTAAGTATTTATTTAGCTTTTAAAGAAACTGCCAAATTGTTTTACACAGTGGCTGTGCTATTTTACATTCCCACCTACAATATATGAGAGTTCACATTTCTCCACATCCTCATCGTCACTTGTTGCTGCCTGTCTTTTTGGTTATAGCCATTTTAGTTTGTGTGAAGTGGTATTTTGTTGTGGTTTTATTTTGCATTTCCTTAAACTCTAATGAGGTTGAGCATCTTTTCATTTGCTTATTGCTCATTCATATGTATTTGAAGGAATAACATTTAAATCTTTTCTGTTTCTAATTTTCTTATTGCATTGTAAGAGTTCTTTATATCTATAGAGTTTGGACACAAAGTTATCAAAAATCTGATTTTCAAATATTTTCTCCCACTAGGTGGCTTGTCTTTTCATTTCCTATAGTGTCTATCTGAAGCACTAAAATTTTTAATTTTGATGAAGTCCAATATATCAGTTATTTTCTGTATCTAATCTTTTATCAATGTTGCACTGTCTTGATTACTGTAAATTTAAAGTAAGTTTTAAAAATCTGGTAATGAAAGACCTAATACTTTTGTTGTTTTTCAAAATTGTTTCTGGTATTCTGCATTCTTTGCCTTTAGGATCATTTGCCATTTTCCACACACACACACACACACACACAACAGCCTGTTGGGATTTTGATATAGATTGCATTGACTCTATAGATCAGTTTGGTGAGTGTTGTCTTCATAATAATATTGCATGTTCCAATCCATGAAGGTAGATTTCCATAAATTTCTTTCCATTTATATATCTCAATTTCTCTGAGAAGTGTTTTGTAGTTTTTAATGTATAAATCTTTTCTTTTGTTAAATTTATTCCTAAATGTTTTATTCTTTTTGATGCTATTCAGAATGGAGTTTTTTTTTTTTTTACGTCTTTATTGGAGTATAATTGCTTTACAATGGTGTGTTTGTTAGTTTCTGCTTTATAACAAGGTGAATCAGTTATACGTATACATATGTTCCCATATCTCTTCCCTCCTGCGTCTCCAGAATGGAGTTCTCTTAATTTCATTTTTGGATGGTTTATTGTAGTATAGAAATACAATTGATTTTTGGGTTTAAATCCTGTATCCTATTGCTTCCTAAACTTCTTTGTTAGTTGTGTAGTTTTATTATGGATTCCTTAGGATTTTCTCCATATAGGATTATTTCACCTACAAATAAGGGCAGTTTTACTTCTTTCTTTCTAATCTCATCTTCTTTAATTTTTTCCCCTTATTTACTGCCTAGAGCTCCCAATGCAGTGTTGAATAGAAGTGGTAGGAATGGGCATTCAGTCTTTTCACCATTAAGCATGGTAGTAGCTATAGGTTTTTGTTTTGTAGATTTCCTTTATTAGGTTAAATCAGTTTCTTTTCATTCTTAGTTTTTTGAGTTTTAAAGTCTTGAATGAGCTTGGAATTTAGTCAAGTGCTATTTTTGTGTTCATTGAGATGATGATGTGGTTTTTCTTTTGGAATTCAATGTATTTAACTACATTTATTTTTGAATTATGAAACAGGCTTGTATTTCTGGGATAAACCTTACTTTGTCAAGATACATTACCCTATTTATATGTTGTTAGATTAGATTTGCTAAAATTTTGTTAATTGTTGCATTTACTTTCATGAGGGATATTAGTTTGTAGTTTTCTTATGTCTTTGTGAGGTTGTAGTATCAGCCTGATTGTGGCCTAATTCATTAAACTGAGTTGGAGTGTAATACCTCTTCAGTTTTCTGAAATAATGTTTGAAGAATCCATATTATTTCCTCCTTACATGTTTAGTAGAATTCACCAGTGAATTCACCTTAGCCTGATATTTTCTTTTGGGGAAGATTTTTAACATTTATTGTAAGGTTTTTAGGTTATATACATATATTTGAGTGAGCTTTGATAGTGTGCATCTTTTAAAGAATATGTCCATTTCATTTCAGTCATTGAATTTATTGACATGAAGTTCATAAAATTCACTTATCATTTTTTTATATCTATGTAACCGGGTGATGTCACCTTTCTCATTTGTGGTAATGCTGTCCTGCCTTCTCTTTCTCTCTCTGTTTTCTCATCAGCCTGGCTAGAGGTTTATCAATTTTATTAATCTTCTCAAAGATGTACATTTTGGTTTCATTTATTTTCTTTATTATTTTATGTTATCAGTTTCATTGATTTTTTTTTTTTTAGGCTGATTTTTTTTTTTTCCCCTGCTTATTACCTTTGGTTTAATTTGCTCTTTTTCTAGTTTCTTAAGGTCAGGTCACTGAGTCAAGACTTTTCTTTCTCACATAGGGATTTTATGCTGTTTTCTCTTATGTACGTCTTTGGTGACTTCCCACAAATTTTGATATATTGTTTTAATTTTTATTTTGTTCAAAATACTTTCTAATTTCCATATTGATTTCTTCTTTGATCTATGAGTGTGCTATTTAGTTTGCATACATTTGGGGGATATTGAGGGATATTCCAGAGATCTTTCTGGATTATTATCTATTTTAATTCTCCTATAGTCAAAGAATATGCTTTATATGATTTGCATTATTTTAAATTTACTTAAGATTGTTTTATGGCCCTGATTATGATTTATCTTAAAAATGCTCAGTGTGTGCTTAAAAAAGAATGTGTGTTCTGCTGTTGGCTGAAGTGTTATATAAACATCAGCCAGGTCAAGTTAGTTGATTGAGTTGTTCAGTCTCTATCTTTACTGATTTTCTATCTACTTTTTCTACCAATTATGGTGAGAAATATATTGAAATCTTTAAATATAATTGCAGTCAATCTGTTTCTCCTTGAAGTTCTATTAATTTTTGCTGAATTTATTTTGAGGCTCTGCATAGACTTTTGGCATTATGTCTTTCTTAACCCTTTTATCATTATGAGATGAACTTCATCTGTGGTAATATTCTTTGGTCAGAAATCTGCTTTGTCTGCCCCAAAAGGCCTTGGTTTCTAGCAAATTAAGCCATGACGAAAAAAACTTGGAGAAAATGAGAATATGATCCAAATGATTGTTGATATTAAACTTGTTCAGGCGAGGTTAAGAGTGCAAGAAGTAGAACAGTTGATGAAAATGTGAGGACTTTAAATTTTTTAATATCTCTGAAAATTCACTTTTTTTTCACTTGAGAAAATTACAGCCTCCAACTAAGGCAGAAACTTTTGAATCCTTTTTAAAGATAAATTTAAGTTTTAAAATAACTTTTATGGTAAAATACACCACAAACAGAATTTGAAAGAAAACTAATTTGTATTGCACACAAAAGGTAAAGGGTTTCTATCTCTGCTATTCCAAAGAGTTAGTAAGAAAAATAGTAGATTAATGGGTAAAAGATGAATAGATAATTCCATGGAAATGCCTATCCGAATCAATAATAAGCATAGAAAATATACTGAAGGAAATGCAAGTTATAAGTGCAATATCCTTTCTTATCTGCTAGATTGGTATAAAACTAAATAGACAACTACTATTGGCAGTGATGGGCAAAGGATACTTTTGTACGTTGGTTGTGGAACTGGAACTGTGAATTGTCACTCTCTTTTTTGGATCTGTAGGACCTTCCATACAGGAAGCCAAGCTCTTCTACTTTCTGGAGAGCACATTTCTTGCCTAGATATCGCAGAAGTGGCTTTGAGTTCTTTCTTTGTTTCTGGTATCTGAGGAATTTCTTATCTTCTCTTTGATCTTTCTTATGTACTTTTGTCAGTGTGTTCTATTTTATCCAGTATTTCTACTTTGAGTTGGGTGAGGGGAGGTTTCCCATAGCATTCTTAAGTTCACCATAGTGACTGGAATTCATCTAAAAAGTTGTCACCAAACTTGTTACCATATCACTCAAAGAGAGAGGTTGTCTTTCAAGTATTAAGGAGACAGGCAGAAATAATCAAATATAAAATTACTCATGGAATTAGCATTCATGAACGTTTCTTGAAAAAGGTATTTAACAGTGAAATATAGTCAACCACAAAGTAAATAAAAATATAAAAATTCATATAAGGCAAGTCAAGGAAAATTTAAAACTAAAGCTTTTTCTCTGCCCTTTGGCCTCTTGTCTCCCCTCTATTGTGCATTGTGTATTTGCATTATGCATCGACCAAACCTCCCCGCCAGCAGAAATACCTGCTCAAACATAAAGAGCAACCTTCTCCTAGCACCAACAAGGCAACTCCTTAAAAGATAGCATTCCTTCTTAATCTTGTAAGGAGTCACAATGACCCACCACTTTGTACTTGCAGATCTGAATCGTGCAATCTATCTATGGCATTTAATGTACAGCTTTCTGTCTCAAAAAAACTGCTTTGACCTCTAATGGGTGGAACAGTTCTCAGAACTTTCTGAGAGGCTGTTCCTCGGTTATAATCCTTAATTTGGCTTGAATAAAATTTTCCTTTTCTTTCAGTAGATTGACTGTTGATTAATTTTTTGTCAATGACAGGAATACAATTAACTGTTATAAAAGGGCTGGCGGTAAACATTGAATCCATGGTAAATGTTGAACTAGAGGAAAAACTGAGGGAGTTAAGGTTACACAACAAAATATGTTATAAGCCCTGAAAGTAGAAATACACCAGCCACAGAAATTTGTCATTTTGTGAGTTGTAGAAGTAATTATACTCATCCTTTTATTCTCATTCTTCATTGTATGGTGTCAATACGTTAAAATTAACATGTGGTAAGAATATATATAATGTTTTACATGCTAATGATTTTTTATCCAAAAAAACATTAGGGTGTCATTTTGTAAGTTATATTTCTTGTGAAATAGCATGTGCAATTCAGCAAGTCCTTCACTGTCATTTTTCTTTCTCTCCTCTTTAAAACAAGTAAAATAAAATTGAGCTATTTAAAATAAAAGCTCATATAATCCCGTTTTAAAACTTTGAGGTATAGTTCACATATATTAAAATTGTTGTCGGGAAGGAAGAAATTTTCCTCTATCCTTACTAGACCTCTGGCTGGTCTAGTAATTAGATTGACATGATTTACAGGAGATTAACAGAAGAAAAATCAAACAAAAGTTTAATAACATGTATACATGGGGCAGACCCAGGAATGTTAAGTAACTCGCCAGAATGGCTGAAGCCTTCACCTTAAATACCATCTTTAGCTAAAGACAAAAGAGGGTGTTGGGGGTAGTGGTTTGGGACTTCAAAGGGAAGGAAGGCAATTCACATGGAGATGGAAAAGCAAATGTCTGGTATATAAATGCAGAGACAACCTGACACAGAGTGGACTCTTGATCTCTAGGCCCTGCTAAGTTTCCTCCCACCACAGCTAGTTCATATTATTTGCAGATATCTTTGGTGATAGCTCTATTCCAGGAACAGGCCCTTGATCTAAATTCTTTAGGTAGTTTCAGGGTACGTATAATGAAAGTCTTCCAGAGTCTTCTGTTATTTAAAAATAATCAGCCTAAATTAATCCTCATGCCAAAGAGAAACATTTTGGGGTGGCAAATTTTGCATCCCTAAAGCATTGTAACCCTTCCACTTCCATCACCTGTGAAAGTTTCCTTGTGCCCCTTTCCAGTCAGTTCACCACTCCTTAGCAGCCACTTTGTGATTTAATCCTAGGTTAATGAAATTGTTGGTAACTATGTTTTTAATCTACTTATTTTTTTCTTTTTAATTTTATTTTTTGTACATTTTTATTTTAGTTTTATTGAGATATAATGGACATATAGCACTGTATAAGTTTAAGGCATACAACATAATGATTAGACTTAACGTGCATCATTAAATGATTACCACAATAAGTTTAGTGAATATCCATATCTCATATAGATGCGAAATTAAAGAAATAGAAAAAATTTTTTTTCTTGTGATGAGGACTCTTAGGATTTACTCTCTTAACAACTTCCATCTATAACATACATCACTGTTAATTTATCATGTTGTACATTACATCCCTATTACTTATTTATCTTATAACTAGAAGTTCGTAACTTTTGACTGTCTTCATCCAAACCCCACCTCCCCACCCCATCTCTCGTAACCACAAATCTGATGCCTTTTTCTATGAGTTACTTTGTTTTTGAAGTATAACTGACCCACAGTACTATGTTAGTTCCTGTTGTACAACATACTGATTTGATATTTCTGTATATTTCAAAATGATCTTCATGATAAATCTAGTTACCATCTATCACCATTCAAAGATATTACATACTTATTGGCTATATTTCCCACACTGTACACTTTATAGCAGTGACTCATTTATCATGCAACTCTTAATCCCCTTCACCTATTTCTCTCCTCTCACTCCCTCCCCTCTGGCAACCATCTGTTCTCTGTATTTATGTTTCTGTACTATGTTTGTTCATTTGTTTTGGTTTTTAGATTTCACTTAGCATAATACCCTCTAGGTCAAGATTTCATTCTTTTTTTATGGCTAAGTAATATTCCATTTGTGTGTGTGTGTGTGTGTGTGTGTGTGTGTGTGTGTGTGTGTATCCCACCTCTTCTTTATCCATTCATCTGTTGAAGAGACCAGGGTGTCCCAAACCTGGTGTCAGCCAGCTGGTGAGCAGGCTGGATCCTAGGGCAGCTGACTGAGGCGTCCACAGTGTCTCAGAGCTGGTGTTGGCCTGCTGGTGGGCAGGGCCGGGTCCCAGGAATCCTGGGACTAGTGCCAGTCCATTGGTGGGCAGAGCTGGGTCCCGGGGTTTTTGACTGCAGGGCGCTGGGGAATCCTGGAGCTGATGTCAGCCCCTCTGGTGGATGGGGCTGGGACCTAGGGGGTCCCTGGGTTGATACCAGCCTCCTGGTAGGTGTGGTGGGTCCTGACACTGGTAGGCCATGGGGCTGTGGTGGTCCTAGCACTGGTGTCTGCCCACTGGTGGGCACCACAAGGGTCAAGGGGCTAACGGGGTTGGTGCCCACCCACTGGTATGTGCAGCCAGGGCCCAGGGTGTCCTGGGGCTAATGCCAGCCTGCTGGTAGGCAGAGCCAGGTCCTGATGTCTCTGGCTGCAGGGCCCTGGGGGTCCCAGAGTTGGTGTCTGCCCACTGGTAGGTGGGCTGGGTCTTAATGGCTGGCTGTAGGCCCTCAGAGGTCCCTGGGCTAGTGCTGGTGCACTGGTGGTAGCCCGTGTCTGAGGGTGGCTGGTGCTCAAGGGGTCCTAAGGCAGCTGGTCTGCTGGTGGGTGGGTCTGTGTTCCCATGTGAGTAGCTGCTTGACCTAAAGCATCCCAGAACTGATGCCGACAGGCTGGTGGGCGGGGCCAGTTCCATCCCTAATAAGCTAGAGGGAAGATTCCAAAATGGTGTTTTCCAGCACCAGTATCCTCCTGATAGAATGAGCTCCCAAAAATGGCTGCTGCCAGCATCTATGTCCTCAGGGTGAGCTCCAGTTGCCTCCTGCGTCTCATAGAGCCTCTCCAAGATCAGCAGGAGGGTCTGATCCAGGCTCCTTTCAAATTACTGCTTCTTCCCAGGGTCTCAGAGTGTGTGAGATTTGGGGTGTGCCCTTTAAGAGTAGAGTATCTTTTCTATCCTCTGGTTCTCCTGAAAGTAAGTCATCTAAATTTTTTAAATGAAATATTTCAAACGGAATATATTGGGAATGAGAAACTGAGTGCTTGTTACTACTACCCTGCTTTAACAGATCTTAAATGTTATCATATTTGTTTCAGATTTTTCACAACCTTAAACAGTACAGTTGAAGCCCCCTCTTCATCACACACCACAAGTAAGTCCTATTCTGAAGTCGTATATCCTTACCATGTGTTTTTTTAAATACTTTTACTGCTTAGTTATACAGTAATGGTTTTTCCATGCTATTAAACTTTATTAAAATTCTATCATATTTTATGTATTCTACAACTTTGGTTTTTTCACTCATTATTTTTGAGTGATATTCAGGATATTCAGCCACTATGGAGTGGTATAGCCATAGTAGTTATTTACAATGTCTTTTCTGGTTGGTGCCAAACTAGTTGTTAAATATTTTTAATATCTTACCCTGGGATTTATCTATATTGATAAATATATTAATCTAGCCAATTCATTTCAATTACTGTACCATATTCCACTTGGTGAAAATACAATGGATCTGTTAGCCTATTGATGGATGTTTAGGTTGTTTCCAGTTATTTACTATTAAATACAAAGCTGCAGGGCTTCCCTGGTGGCACAGTGGTTGAGAGTCCGCCTGCTGATGCAGGGGACATGGGTTCGTGCTCTGGTCTGGGAAGGTCCCACATGCCGCAGAGCGGCTGGGCCTGTGAGCCACGGCCGCTGAGACTGCGCGTCCGGAGTCTGTGCTCCGCAACGGGAGAGGCCACAATAGTGAGAGGCCTGCGTACCGCAAAAAAAAAAAACAACAAAAAACAAAGCTGCGGTAAAATCTTTAGAGGACTTCCTATGCACATATGAGAATTTCTTTAGTGTTTTTATTAAAGTGAAATTATGTGTATGTAAAGTGAAATATGTGTTACTGTCCAGAATGATTGTTCCAATTTATGCTCTCACCAAAGAGTATGAGAATATTGGTTTCTTAGTAACATTTTCTTTCCTCTCCTTATCCCTTTTCCCCCCTGCTTATGCTTTTCAGCACTTTTGCTATTATTTCTTTAAAAAATTTGCCAACATGATGGATATGAAATTATATCTTGTGCTTTAATTTGCATTTCACTAAGTATTGGTGATGTTGAAGATCTTTTCATAGGCTTATTAATGATTCTGTTTTCCTTTTCTTAAGTTTCTTTTCACATCATTTATTGTTATCTATTGGGTTGTTTTGTCTTTTAATTTTGTTAATTGATTTGTGACAGTATTGTTTTTAATATTCTGGATAAAAATTTACAGTAGTTTTTAAAAAATGTTATGGATGTCATTCCTTTTTTAAAAATTTTTCATTCGAAAATATTTTTAAACTTATGGAAACTTATCAAAATAATATAAGGAACACATGTATTCTCTTATCAAGATTTGCCTATTGTTTACATTTTCCACTACTAGTTTTATCTTTTGTGCTCCTCCCTCTCCACTCTGTATAAATAGTTTTTTTTTCTAGAACATTTGGCCCTTTACCCCTAAATACTTCAGTGGATACTTTCTAAGAATAGGGTTGTTTTTGGTTTTTTTTTATAACCATAATACATTTGTCTACCTCATTTGTCTAAACTATCCTTCATATTTCATAACAATGTTCTTTATAGCATTTTTACCCCATGTAGTCCTGGATCCAGCCTAGAGATAAATATTATACTTAGATGTGCCAGTTTATTTTCCTAGGAGGGGCTTATCCCACGTCACACATCATTTATTAAGATTCCCCCAACGTTGCTGCCACTCGTTGATCCCTACCTTGCCTGAACTCTTAAAACAGTCGGACCAAAAACTTTGTTTTAGCGCTTAACTATACAAGGTAGTGCCATGAAGAAAGCGTAGACTTTGCTGACAGCCAAGAGAATGCTGGAGTTCTCTCAGGGTAAATTGACAAACTGAAGAAATCAGACCAGTATTTACAGTTGGGAATCTCCATTGAAATGACCCAACCATGTCATTCTACCACAAAGAACAAAGATTAACAAGCCCCACCTATATACCTAAAACTTCCAATCAGCTTTTCATTCCAGTCTCTTAGATATGAACAGAGAACCATGGATCACTCCACATTTGAAGAAAATCTTTAAGCAGAAGGGCAGAGACCAAAATGAACAAACCAACAGCAAGCAATTAAAGACAAACAAACAATGCAGAGAACAGAAGAAAATGTTTTAATTATAATAAATTCCTTTAGAGAGATGAGAGAAAACTTTGCATCCATGAAACGATAAAATGCCAGGACTTCCCAGGTGGCGCAGTGGTTAAGAATCCACCTTCCCATGCAGGGGACAAAGGTTTGATACCTGGTCCGGGAAGATCCCACATGCCGCAGAGCAACTAAGCCTGTGTGCCGCAACTACTGAAGCCCACGCACTCTAGGGCCCTTGCTCCGCAACGAGCGAAGCCACCACAATGAGAAGCCCATGCACTGCAACGAAGAGTAGCCCCCACTCCCCGCAACTAGAGAAAGCCCGCGCGCAGCAACAAGGACCCAACTCAGCCAAAAAAAAACCAAAAAAAAGCCATGTAAATGAATATTTAGAGGACCAAAATGAGCTCTTAGAAATTAAAAACATGATAACGTAAATGAAAAAGTCCATAAGTGGATTGAAAGATAAACCAAGGAAATGTCCCAGATAGTAGAACAAAAAGACAAAGCTATGAAAATAAGAGAGAAAAGTTAAGAAAATTAGTGGATTAGAAGAGGATATCTAACATCCAAATAAAGGAGAGAGAGCAGAGAACATGGAGGAAAGGAAAATACTAAAATAATTCAAAAAATTTTCTCAGAAATGTCGGATGTGCATTTTCAAACTGTATCAGCACACTAAGTGCCCAGCATAGTGGAAAAGAAAGACCAACAGCAAGGGACATAATTGTGACACTTCAGAACAATGGGAGTCAAAAGAAGATCGTAATAACTTGCACAGGGCGTGCGGGGGGGATCCATGTTGCATGAAAAGGGCAAGAATAAATATATCTTTGAACTTGCCAGTAAAAACGCTGGAAGCTGAAGGACAATGGAGTAAACGATTTGAAAATATTTTTAACCTAGAATGTTATACTCAACCAAATAATCAAGTGTGAGAGCAAAACAGTTCATTTTCAAACACACAAGTTCAAAAAAATTGTATCTCTTACACACCCTTTCTCAGAAAGCAAATGGAGGCTGTGTCACACCAAAACAAGGCAGTTAATTATGAGAGCAACGTGGAATCTCGAAAACAGGAAACAAACATGGGGGTATAATGCAAAAGAGGACATTTCTGTTGGGAATGTGAAATGGTACAGCTACTGTAGAAAACTATATGGCAGTTCCTTAAAAAATTAAGCAGAATTGCCATATGATCCAGCAATTTCACTTCTAGATATATTTTCAGAATAAGTGAAAGCAGAGACAGGTTATTTGCCCACCAATATTTATAGCAGCATTATTCACAATAGCCAAAAGGTTGAAACAACCTAAAAATTCATCAACAGGTGAATGGATAAACAACATATCATGTATACATACTATGGAATATTAGTCTTAAAAAGGAATGAAATTCTGATACATACTACAACATGGATAAACCTTGAAAATATTATGCTAAGTGAAACAAGCCAGCCACAAAATGGCAAATACTGTATGATTCTACTTATATGCGGTACCTAGAATAGTCAGATTTATAGATACAGAAGGTAGCATAGTGGTCTAGGGGTGGGGTGCTGGTGAGGGAGAATAAGAATCATTGTTTAATTGGTGCAGTGTTTCAGTTTGGGATGATGAGATGGACGGTGGTGATGGTTGCACAAAAATGTGAATGTACTTAATGCCACTGAATTGTACATTTTTAAATGGCTGAAATAATAAATTTTATGTTATGGTTTTTATACCAAAAAAATATATTATACTTAGTTGTCATGTCTTTGTAGCCTTCTTTAATCTGCAGCATTTCCACAGCCTTGTAAAACTGTAGTACAGTATGGCAACCAGAATATTCACATTGTTGATGATTCCATCACAGTGTAGTGAGATATTCTGAGATCATGAAAATATCTTGCACCCTATCAAAATATCCCCCTGGACTTAGCCTTTATCCTTGCCCATTCTTTACTGTGAACGTTTTGCAACTCTAGTACTTCCTCCAGATTTACCAGTCAAGCCTCAGCATAATACTATAAGCACAAGACCTACCTTCTCTCTGATTTATTTATTATTATGAGGGATTGAAATTCTTAGCTTTTTTCAATGGTTAATAATTCATTTTGTTTCTTAAATATTTTTTTGCTCAAAATGTTCTAGATATGGCCCATGGGAGCCCCTTAAAACTGTTTCTTATGTGCTTGTAACATGTCCCCAACATTTATTCGAACATTTCCTTACTTTTGTCATAAGACTCATACCTATCCTGCCTTATCCTGCAATTGTCTCTTTCTTCTAGGAGCCTTGGTTCCTTTTAGTGGAGGAATAGTATTTACAAACCAAGATCTCGGTGCTTGGCTGCTCATTGCTCCTGAGCTCTTTTCTTGTTAGCCCTTCCTACAGAGCTAGGAAGTACATACATATACACAGATACACAGATACATATACACTAAACATATACTTATTTTATTTCTGTGTGGGTTCATGCTGTACCTTCAGTTCTAATCCATCCCTATAGTGTTCTTCCTTGATTTTCCCCATTCTATAATTATCTCTTCCTTCTATGCACAGTGAGAAAACTGGCTCCCAGCAACATCAAAAATATTTACACAATTGTGCAGTCTTAAAATGTATCTAAAGTATTTTCAAAATTGCTTCACCGAAAAGCCAATAAACAAACCCACTAAAAATAGTTAAGGGTTTATTTTCACTTCTGCTCCTCGCCCCCTGACACCCACCCCCCCATCCCCCAAGACTGAGGGTATACTGTCAGATACTGTGTTTATAAGATACTTGAATGCATCCTTTCTTCTTCCCTCCGTCCCTTCCTTCCATTCTTACCCTTTCCTTGCCTATTTCCCTGCCCCTTCCTCTTTCTCTTTTTCCCATCCTATTTGATTCCTTTTCTTCTCCATATGGTTATGGTGTAAACTCAAAATGTAACTATGTTCATTTGTTTAGTTTTAGTTTTCCTTCCATCACGTTCTTACTGATATAATTTTATTTTTTGAATATTTAGAGTAGTAATGTGCTTTAATAAGTTAAAAAGTGTACAAAAGGTTACACTCAGAGAAGTGTCATTCTCTCCTGTATCCGTTCTACCTCATTTGCCTCCCCATCCCTTATGGATGACTAAGTTCATTGTTTTCTGGTTTATTCTGCTGACACAGATATATGTTTTCTTATTTTCCCTTCTCACATGATAGGTAACATGATATATTTGTTCCTTAACGTATTGTATTTTGAGTTTTCCTTTTAATACTGCTTTTTGGAACCTACTCCATATCAGTTCATAATATTCCTTTTTTATTTTTTGAATGTATGAAGCATCTGTAGTGAGGTTCCTTATTTAATTCCTGATATTAGAAATTAGTTTTATTCCTTTCTTTATCAATCTGTCTAATTTATCAGTTTTGAGATTTTTTGTTTTTTGTTTTCTCTATTGTTTTTCAGTTTTTTATTTCAATGATTTCTGCTCTTACCTTTATAATTTCCTTTGGCTTGCTTTGAGTTTAACTTGTCTTCCTTTCCTGCTTTCATAAGGTAGAAGTTTAGGTCAGGTGTAGGCAAAGTTTTTGTTCAAGGGCAGCATAGTCTTTTAGCTTTATGGACTGTATGGCCTCTCACAATTGCTCAGCGCTGCCATTGTGGCAGAAGTCGGCCATAGATAATTTAAGTGAATGGATGTGGCTGTGTTCTGATAAAACATTATTTACAAAGACAACACAGGCCTGGGGGCTGTAAATCAGTGAACCCCCCCCCTCCGGCTTAGATCATTGATTTGAGACTTTCCTTCTTTTTTTTTTTTGGCTGTGTTGGGTCTTCATTGTTGCACGTGGGCTTTCTCTAGTTGCAGCGAGTGGGAGTTACTCTTCGTTGCAGTACGCTGGCTTCTCTTGTTGCAGAGCACAGGCTCTAGGTGCGCAGGCTTCAGTAGTTGCCACACGTGGGCTCAGTAGTTGCTGCACACGGGCTCTAGGGAATACGGGCTTCAGCAGTTTGGTGCGCGGGCTCAGTGGTGGTGGCTCGTGGGCTCTAGAGCGCAGGCTCAGTAGTTGTGGTGCAACGGCTTAGTTGCTCTGCAGCATGTGGGATATCTTCCCATATGAGGGATCAAACCTATGTCCCCTGCATTGGCAGGCAGATTCTTTTTTTTTTTTTTTTTAACATCTTTATTGGAGTATAATTGCTTTACAGTGGGGTGTTAGTTTCTGCTTTATAACAAAGTGAATCAGTTATACATATACATATATCCCCATATCTCTTCCCTCTTGCGTCTCCCTCCCTCCCACCCTTCCTATCCCACCCCTCTAGGTGGTCACAAAGCACGGAGCTGATCTTCCTGTGCTATGCAGCTGCTTCCCACTAGCTATCTGTTTTACGTTTGGTAGTGTATATATGTGTGTGCCGCTCTCTCACTTTGTCACAGCTTACCCTTCCCCCCTCACCGTATCCTCAAGTCCATTCTCTAGTAGGTCTGCGTCTTTATTCCCATCTTGCCCCTAGGTTCTTCATGACCATTTTTTGTTTTTGTTTTTTAGATTCCATATATATGTGTTAGTATACGGTATTTGTTTTTCTCTTTCTGACTTACTTCACTCTGTATGACAGACTCTAGGTCCATCCACCTCACTACAAATAACTCAATTTCGTTTCTTTTTATGGCTGAGTAATATTCCATTGTATATATGTGCCACATCTTCTTTATCCATTCATCGTATGATGGACACTTAGGTTGCTTCCATGTCCTGGCTATTGTAAATAGAGCTGCAATGAACATTGTGGTACATGGCTCTTTTTGAATTATGGTTTTCTCAGGGTATATGGCAGGCAGATTCTTAACCACTGCACCACCAGAGAAGTCCCAAGACCTTCCTTCTTTTCTAACATAGACATTTAAAGTCATAAATTTCTCTATTTAGCTGCATCTCACAGATTTAATACATATTTTCATTATTATTCAGTACAAAATGTCATCTGATCTTTCTTGTAATTTTTTGACTGAGTCAATGTTCATTTAAAGGAACGTTTAATTTCTAAATATTTGGGGGTTTCCTAGTTACCTTATGGTTTGTGTTTAATTCTGTTGTGGTTAAAGAACATATTCTTTACAATCTTAATGTTTTTATTTAGACTTATACTGTATTATGGTCCAGAATATTGTCCCTCTTGGTAAACCTACCTTGTACAATTGAAAATAATGTGCGTTATGTCATTTTTGTTGTATTATCTAACAGTATCAATTGAATCTAGGTGATTGATAATGTTGTTCATATCTTTTATGCATGTATACATTCCTGAATTTTTTTTTTAGGTCTGTGAATTGCTGACAGAGGTTTAAAATTAGCAACTACGAGTGTGGAATTACCTTTTATTTGTCAGTCTTTAGTTCATGTATTTTGATGTAGCTCATGTATTCTGTTACTGAGTGCAGATACGTTTATGATTGTTGTGTATTGTTGAATCAGTACTTTTTTTTTTTTTTTTGCGGTATGCGGGCCTCTCACTGTTGTGGCCTCTCCCGTTGCGGAGCACAGGCTCCGGACGTGCAGGCTCAGTGGCCATGGCTCACGGGCCCAGCTGCTCCGCAGCATGTGGTATCTTCCCGGACCGGGGCACTAACCTGTGTCCCCTGCATCGGTAGGCGGACTCTCAACCACTGCACCACCAGGGAAGCCCCGAATCAGTACTTTTTTTAGTCTGAGTCCTTCTTGATTTCCAGTAATAAGTTTTGTTTTTAAATCTGTTTTATCTACTATTAATACAACTATTTTAGTGAACTTACGCTTATCGTTTCCTTCTCATACTGTTTTTCCACCCATTTCAAAGTTCACCTCTGTATTTCATATGTAGTTTATGTTAGTTTTTAAATCCATTTTTAACAGTCTCTGCCTTTTAAGTGGAGCATTTATTCCATTAACATTTATTGGAATTATTGCCGTGTCTCTGCTGGGGTCTGCCATTTTATTTTTTGGCTTTCTATTTGTTTTCTCCATTATTAGTTTCTTTGTTCCTCCTTTCTTGCTTTTCTGGGAGCAGTTGAATTGTTTTAGAATTCCATTTTAGTTTTCCTGTTTACTATTTAGCTTATGTTTTGTACATTATTTTTATAGTGGTCTTCCTATGAATTACAATGTTCATTCTTATGAAGAACTGAAAAAGTGTAACACATTCTCTAGAGAAAAGAAAATTCCAACTCTAAGGTAAACCAAAATTGTAAACTAGCATTTGAGAATTTTAAAGTGGGCAGTTTTATTCTCAATGAAGTGAAACAACATATTTTCTGTTTTTTATATTTATTTATTTTTTTGGTGTATAGTTGTTTTACAATGTTGTGCTAGCTCCTGATGCACAGCGAAGTGAACCAGCCATATGTATACACACATATCCTCTCCCTTTTGGATTTCCCTCTCATCCAGGTTGCTACAGGGCACCAAGTAGATTTCCCTATGCTATACAGCAGGTCCTTACTAGTTATCTGTTTCATACCCAGCAGCATATGTATGTCAATCCCAGTCTCCCAGTTCATCCCAGCCCTCCTTCCCCCCGCAGTGTCCACACGTTGAAACAACATATTTTAAATGCATGAAAATCTCATCAGAAAAATGGGAACTCTCCACAAGGGACTCATGAAAAGGAAATAAGTGGAAATGCTGGAAAGGAACAATGTAATTTCTGAAGTGCAGAGTTCATTGAGGGGATTTAACTTTGGTATGTGTATAGACGTGACAGAAGAAAGAGTAAGTGAGCTTGGAGCCAGATCAATAAAAATTATCTTAGGTGAGGAAAAGAGTAAAAAAAAGAATGAGAAAAACTGAACAGAGCCACAGAAACCTGTTAGATCACATCAGTCAAACATATGTTTAATTGGGATATCAGAAGAGATGAAAGAGAGAAATGGGGAAAAACATTTTTTAAATGAAAAATTCTCAAACTCCATTAAATGTAAAAATTTGCAGACAGAAAATGCTAAATATGAAGCATGATAAAGGCAAAGAAGGCCACCTTAGGCACATCATAATTAAAGT